>NC_060122.1:556944498-558194498 GCF_021461395.2 Schistocerca americana
TTCTCACCGTGGAATGTACCTGCGCAACACTGTGAAAGTAGAATGATACTAAATTTTCTAAGAACAATGTTCCAAAATATGATAGGAAGTGTGAACTAGCATCCTTGACTGATAGTTTTTCAACAATCAAGACCTGATATTGACTAGAGCACAGAACAACCTTGGGCAGTTACTGATACCAATCCGAACCTATATAGAGATGTGTAATTATTCGCTGTTCCCTGAAAATTCGGAACAATGTTTTGTCTAGGCCTTAATGTTCATCCTTATCAGCACAATGATAATGTCGTCTGACTAGGGCCTCCCGTCGGGTAGACCGTTCGCCTGATGCAAGTCTTTCGATTTGACGCCACTTCGGCGACTTGCACGTCGATGGGGATGAAATGATGGTGATTAGTACAACACAACACCCAGTCCCTGAGCGGAGAAAATTTCCGTCCCAGCCGGGAATCGAACACGGGCCCGCAGGATTAACAATCTGTCACGCTGACCACTCAGCTAGCGGAGGCGAACATCAGCACAATAAAGATAACGAAGCTCAGCTCTGCTTCGCTACCCTACCTGTGACGTAGCTCAACGCTGCCGTTGCGCTACTTAAATCGCGAAGCTTTTTACTAAGATATTAAACATTAAATGAATCACGCAGGGTGCAATGCATGTGAGCACGTTTCAAGTCACGCAGCTGTGCAATGTGTGTGAGCAAGCCAGTACTCAACAAGTCTTCAATCATAAAAGAGAAATATGTATGTTCGTGATTAAGTAAATCGAAAGTCCTGTTTCGCTTAAGATTCTGTATTTTGGTATTTTAAAATGTGAACATGTCTCTGTAAAATACTGCTGAACTAACAGTCACTTTGACAGAAGCTTGCAAACATAAAACTGTGTTCGCACATTACACAGTTTTAACTAGCTATTGCTTCCGCATTAAACACACTAAAGCGGGTGTAAAGTGACACAATATTTTCCTCAGTCCATGCATAGTAATAGTGAAATAACCACCCAAACAATGTTGTGTTAACTATGAAATGAATTTCGACATAGTGAGTTGTGAAATACAAAAATTTCTCTAGCCGTATCACTCACTCATTTGTGACCACCTCAGATGCCCGTGCCTTAGTGGATATTACCTCATTCAGTCCCTCCCCCTATTTTTCCAAGAGAGGGAGAAGGCATCCCGACAGTAAAACTCAACACCATCACTGACGACGGCGTAAGCTCAAGTAAAATGTGAGCCCAACCAGAAGCAAGACAATCAGGAACGTGACGTCATCTATCTATAACAGCATTAACTCTGATAGCCCTAAGAGATCTCTTCCACACATGTGCTCAGAAACCGAACTCCCTGTGGAAAAAAAATTACAAAACTACTGTCACTTTTCCTCGTAAAACCATCGTATACTTTTTTAACTATTACGACAGATTGGTATCGTTATTACTTTCAAAAAATTGTATGACTCTATCATATAACGCTATAAAACGAGCGAAAGATGTACTCTTTGACAGCCACAGAACTCCTGTGTGCAAAAGTAAGCTGATGAAATCTATATTATTCTTATGGCAAAGTACTCAAAGATTTTATAATTTTTTGAATTGGATTTGATCTTGTTTATGTCTCGAAATATTATAGTCAATGATAAATGGAGATCTATACTTACTTTTCTTCCAAGATGTTGTCTGTGTACCACACAATAAATACAGGAAGGTTAGGCACTTTTCCTTCCAGTAAAAAATAAATCCACGATGCCGACGTACCGCTGGTGGTGCTTCTTCAGTAGCATTTGCAACAAAGTTGCTAAAGGGAATACTATTTTTTGTAAATTTTGAGTTTACAACCATCAATAAAGCATCATTACCAGGAATGCAAGACTCATCCAACTGCATGGAAAATGAAGAGTTTCGAAGAATAAGTACAAGTTTTTTTTGCACATTAACAACAATTTTTTCGACTGCTTAGGGGGAAAGTTGACAAAATTGCAGTCATGTCCACTACATAAATAAAAAGGGCCATCTTTTTACGAGCACATATGAGATTAAGAAAGCATCGCTAAGACAGCTGTAGGTAACCCCAGAAATTGAGTTCTAGAATTTTTTCCGGACTGGAAAAAGCTCTGAATTAAGTGGAAACTATTTTGAATGGAATACATTGGTGCAGGCGAATAAATAAAATTATGCTAAAAAACCCTGTTACTTTTTGAACACACCTATAGAACAACAGATTGGTTTCGTTTCATTGAGCTAAGAGATGTTACCGTTTGTGTGCCTGTCTAAATATATCACAATTTCAGATAAAGTATGTGAAAGCGAATGGTATAGCCTGGTGTACGACACATACATGTTTTCTAGGTAGTTCTTTGTGGCTCATGGAGTAAATTTAATCAATTTATTTTGATATTAATATTAAAAGGTTTACTGAGGTGTTTGCTGCCGATTGAAACACAATGAAAATGTGCGGAACATCATGTTCTTGCGTTTGTAATAATTACTTGGCTCAAATGGCTCTGAGCACTATGGGACTTAACATCTGAGGTCATCAGTCCCCTAGAACTTAGAACTACTTAAACCTAACTAACCTAAGGACATCACACACAACCATGCTCGAGGCAGGATTCGAACCTGCGACCGTAGCGGTTCCGGACAAAAGCGCCTAGAACCGCTCGGCCACCGCGGCCGGCAATAATTACTTGCTGAACCGTTGTACAACATAAATTGTGGTGAGTGTTATAGTGTGTGATGGCTAGAAACTCTGAAGGAGTTTCCTCTGCAGGGTATAAAAGGGCAGACAAGAAACCTAAGAAAAGTAGATTTTGGGCTACGTTCTGCTCATTTCGGTGCAATGCATACGGACTGTTGTAGCCACGTGTTGTTCACAAGCGATCGATTGCATTCCTCAGAAGGTCTTATAAAGTTTCACAAGTGGTATTGTTAGTATTGCTGTAGTGAAGGTTTTGTCACCACGAAAATGTCAAGCTGCGACCATGAAACTTGATGATGATATTGTCCATCTCTATGTATTCACTATCCAGTGCTTCGCTTTTCCCAATGATGATGGCTTGGTGGGGACTTCGGTCGTAGAGGATAGCGTTTTCAACGCTCAGGAATGTTACATCCCGAAAACCATCTCGTATCATTCTGGATATATCTGTCTAGCAGACGCTTAATTCATTCGAATGTACGAGGGTTGTTTTTTAAGTAAGGGCCGTTCGCGCGTATAGCCCTGTAGTTCGCGCGGACGCCGCAACAAGCCACCGCGCCACTTGCCGACATCCTTCCCGTTCACACTGATGCAAGTTGCAGCTCTGTAGCTGACGTGTACGCATTGCTGTGCTACTTTATAATGTTTACGATTATTGAATCGCCCGCCGCGTGTGAGATACGGTCAGTGATACGTTTTTTGACCGCGAGAAGCCTATCAGCTGCAGAAATTCATCGTCAGTTAACAGAAGTTTATGGCTTGAATGCAATGAGTGAAGGTAAAGTGCGTCAATGGGTTAGAGAGTTTAAAAATGGCCGTCAAAACGTCCATGACGAAGAACGCTCAGGCCGGGCCTCCGTGATAACTGATGATTTGGTGGTTGCAGTCGAAACAAAGATTCGTGAGGACAGAAGATTCACGATTTCCACTCTTTCTTTGGAATTTCCACAAGTTTCAAGATCGGTTTTGTACAAAACTGTGCCTGAAAACCTAAACTTTAAGAAACTGTGTTCTCGGTGGGTACCCAGGCTCCTCACAGAGGACCACAAAGGGAAGAAATTTGCCACTTCATTGGACTTTTTTATTCGTTACGAGGAAGAAGGGGATGACATGTTGCGTCAAATTGTCACTGGAGATGAAACATGGGTATCCCATTTATCACTCCCGAAAGCAAGCGACAATCGATGGAATGGCGACACACAACCTCACCCGTCAAGGTCAAAGCCAAACAGACGCTGTCAAAGCGCAAGATTATGGCAACTGTGTTCTGGGACCGGCGCGGTGTTTTGCTAGTGGACACTATGCCACGAGGAACGACAATCAACTCAGATGCCTACTGTGAAACTCTAAAGAAGCTCCTCAGAGCAATTCAAAACAAAAGGCGCGGCATGCTGACAAAAGGAGTTTTGCTCCTGCACGATAACGCTAGGCCTCACACCTCTCAAAAGACTCGAGATTTGATTGACTGTTTTGGCTGGGAAGTTTTGGACCATGCACCATACAGCCCCGACCTTGCTCCTAGCGATTTTCACCTTTTCCGGTACCTGAAACACTATCTGGGCGGGCAGCGCTTCAATGACGACGATGAAGTGAAAGCGGCCGTGAACTCTTGGGTGTCGGAGCAGGCGGCCGAATTCTTTGAAGAGGGAATTAAAAACTTAGTTATACGGTATGACAAGTGCTTAAATAAACAAGGCAACTATGTGGAAAAATAGGTAAAAGTGTGTAGAATCAGAAAATAAAAGTTTTTTTTTTACAAAAGTATTTGTATCTTTTTTTAAAAATAAAAACGGCCCTTACTTAAAAAAACAACCCTCGTAGTTTATCATACATTGTGATTGTATTGTACATTTTGTGACATTCTAAGACAGACAGTCGCGAAGGTCTGTAGGGCAAAACGTGCAACCTACTGACAGCTGATGCTAGTGCTCCCAGCCGCTAGTCTGTAGTAACAGAAGAATGGTATGATACAAACTGAGAAATGGCTATTTTTAATGCCATTGCTTCAATATTTCCTAGTCACTCAACGTGATGGTGAATTTTCCAATATGAATAGGAAACTGTAATTAAAGTAATATCCTCCTCCCTCCCGTTAATGTCACTCTACAGGGTGCTCCGAAACTGTTCGCTCAGTTTATTACAGGAAGTAGAGAAAATGAAAATAAATGTATTTATGCGCAAATTGAAGATGGAGGAAGGGAGAAAGGAAGGGGATTACTAATGTCAGCTGCATCAGGACATTACACAAAATCGGCGCGACGAGTGAAAATGTGTACCGGACCGGGATCTCCTGCTTACAAGGCAGGTGCGGTGACCACTGTGCCATCCGAAACACAGTGTTATCACAACGGACTATCTCAGGATGACTCAAGGCCGATCCCCACCGGCGACGGGAGTTTAAAAAAAGCCACATTTTAGTTTTATACCTTCCACATATTTCTGTAAAGTTCTAACTAGTGGAAGATGAAAATGCTCTAATACATATTTATATGCATGTGTACTTCAATTAACATATACAGAGGAAAAACCTTTATTTTATTATCAAATCGAAGCCCAAATTTCCCCTTGATCGGCACTATAACTTGGCTCAAAACAGGGTACAAGGCTTTCTTTGTAAGATGCTGACACCCTATCATCTCTTCCTGTCTTTAGTCGTATTTTCTGTACTCAACTTTTTTCTCGTAGTTCTAGGGTGGTACATGTACTTTTTAAGCTTTATGTTTCAAATGCATCTTCAGGTGACCAATTGTATTGGAGTCTGTAATTACGGCACCACTGAAGCTCTCGGTTCACCTCCAACAATGTCATCCACTAAGCACGATGCTTTCTACTTTTTCTCTACTGGCGCAGTGCATCTGTTCGGCAATTTGTGTTGGAGTGAAACAGATGATGTCTGGTTTGGAACATCATAGAATACTGGCACTGCATTCCACACTATTTTCTTCTTATTTGTCACGAACTGATATGCCTCAAAATGGAGAGCACAAATCCTAATATTCTTGTAAGATACTGCGTATCCTTGTTCAAAAGGTCGGCCGTTCTCATATTTGTAAGCCACTGCTTGCTCCTGGGGACTGAAAATAAAAGAAAACTCTACTAAAAAGGAATACTACATATTGGGTCACAAAACACTTTTACTTTAGCCGTAAAAAATTATAGTTATCTCTTCGTTTATAGCCACATAATGTTGCCTAATGCAATCTAGATCGTTTCCTTGCTTTCTTAAACTTCTTATGACGTGCTAATTTTAATAATTTCTTGGCTGTTTGTACACGACAATAGTGATTACTGTTACTATGGATAACCGCAAAAATATACCGGTAATAGGCCCATACCTTTTGTGAAACTAAGTACGCCATATTTAAAAAGTTGTCGATTGCTTATCTGCAATCCGAAAACGTGCGGACATTTTTTATACACTGAGAACATCATTAAATGGTGGTCAATATTTTGCAGTTCTCATTAATAGCCGAAGTTGTGGAGACACTACGAGTGAATGGAAATTTTAAACATTTTCTTGCATGCCTGAATGTATAACTACCCATCGTAAAGTGAGCGTATGTTATTCGTAACAGTATTAATTTACCTCTCAGTATACTTTGGTAAACGAAAGAGAGAGATTTTGAGATAATATTTTTGATTGGTGCTACAATTTTTGGTGCTTCAACAACAGCCGAAATACGTCCACACCTTGAATCTGCTCCTCTCTTCCACATACACATAGTCAATCATTACTAGAGAGCAGGTCAGCTTGAGTTACCAAACCGGGTTATCTCGGGCTGAGGGGTCAAACCGAGTTAGACTATCTCGAGTACATGCGGGGCGCAGCGAGGGCGGCCGCTGTCGGCGACATTTTCGCATGATTTACCGCCGTCGCGCCGAGCGAAGGGAAACGATGAAGAAGCGGTAACATTACATCGTTCATGCTCGAGCCGTGGTATTTGGCTCCCATAAGATAGTCCGATTGTCGTCAAAATCCTTACAGCATATTCCAGATGTCTCATGAGTGTATTTTAGAATTGCTGCCTGTAGCACAGCAACCATTAATGAATATCACGTGCCATTTGGCTACTTTAAGATCGTCCGATCACTTTCCAAACCTTACAGCAAATTCCAAGCATCTCAAGAGCGTATTTTCAAATTTTACCCCGTGCTGTGGCATCCTTTAACGCTCGCGACCAGGCATTTGGTTACTAGATCGCCAAGATCTCCCTTCAAGCAAAAAAATTGACTGATATGTGAGTCGGTTTATAAAATATTGAGTATATAGCTAGTAAGGTTTATGTCGTATTGAGTGTGTATTTTGTAAGAAAAAAATTGCAATAGGTGGAACATTCTGATTTGACATCAAATATTTGGACGTTAGACAATTTATACTGCTCGCCCTCTGTAATAAAAAAAAAAAAAAAAAAAAAAAAACTGAGTAAAGGCATCAACGATCAACTTGTACGGATGTCTTGTGACGTGGGCTCCAACCCAAACGCAACGAACAATACCGAACAAAACGAAAAAAAGAAAAAAAAAGTGGTCAGTGCGACGGAATGTCGTACCTAACGCCGCGGGTTCGATTCCCGGCTGGGTTGGAGATTTTCTCCTCTCGGGGACTGGGTGTTGTGTTGTCCTTATCACCATCATTTTATCCCCATTGTCACGCAAGTCGCCGAAGTGGTGTCAACTCGAAAGACTTGCACCAGGCGAACGGCCTACCATATGGGAGGTTCTAACCACATGGCATTTCCATTTTTTACGTTTTTTGTTGAAGTTTGTCTTCAAAATTTCAAACCGAAAGATCCCAAATTGCGTTCTATGTAGGATTCATTACACTCGTTACGATATAGAGTGTTTCTAAAAGGACTTCACAACTTTAAAAATTCATACAAATTTATTGAAAGAAGATATATAGTTGTGTTTAGTGTTACTTTACAGGGAAACACATCAGGTTTTCTTACCTTAAACTAAAGATATTGTGTGTGGTTTCCGCTGGTTGTCCTGCACATATCCCATCGGAAGTCAATTTCTTCCCAAACTACCTGTCGCATTGCAGATCTAACTTGCTCAGTGGCGGCGTAAATTAAGTTCAGGTTGAGAAGCCGGCACAGGAGGTACAAACACGATATTCTTGATGAATACCTCCACCCTCAAAAAAAAAAAAAAAAAAAAAAAAAAAAACCTAGATGTCAGCCAGATAGTGGGGTGGTGCACTATCTTGCATGAAGTAAACATTTCGTTCTTGGCCATCCTCATCGATCTGTGGTCTCAAAAATTGTTGAAAGATTCCCGGTGCACTATCCCATTGATGGTTATCTCACGGGAAAAAAAGGGGCCGTACACTTTGTTATTGCTCAATGCACAAAAAACGTTCACTTTAGGGGTACCACGAACATGTAACAATGTTTGATGTGCATTTTCGCTCACCCAAATCCAACAGTTACGTGTGTTAACCTAGCCACTTAAGTGAAAAGTCGCCTCGTCAGAAAAGATGCTTTTGTCCAAGAAATGTTTATTCTTATGTAATCGATTTAACTTATCCACACAGAACTTCTTGTCAGCAATTTTATCAGTGTCTTTTATTGCTTGTACGATCGTCAATCTGTACGTTTTCAAATGCAAAACTTTGTCTCACTCGCTCAACGACGTCGTCAGATGAACTTGGACGACCTGATGATTTCCCATATCTTGCCGAGCACCCTGTTGCTACAAAATATTTATGCCACTCATAAATTGTAGGCCTACTAGGAGGATCTTTAGCGTACTTGGTACGGAAATTATGCTGAACTGTTGTCGCCGACTTCCATTCTTCAAACCAAAACACGCTCGGGTCCAATAAAGGCAGCTATCTTAAACGCAACTGCCGCTAGCGCTCCTTACGGTGCGATTCGGCATTAGCGAACTACGTGAGACAAAGTTTGATGTATTTCCCTACAAGTTAACGCTACTACCACCTCTGTAGGTGCTATGAATTAATTTTTATGACTTTTCAAAGTTGTAAAATCCTTTTTGAAGCACCCTGCAAGTGCACAGCCTATCATCTGCTGGAAAATCGCGAAGCTCATGCTGGTTAACTGAACTCAATCGAAATCTGCGCGGACACGACGAAGCAAATGTGTTTGTGCAGATTAGCCACTTGACATCGTAGGTGTATGGTGAATCACTACTGTTTAGGCAAGCCAGTCGCTTGGCACTGTGGCTCTATGGAGAATAATTACTGTTCCGTGACTTACTACATACTACAATTAAAGCAATGTGTGTAGGGAGCCACTACTGTTTCGACAGGCCAGTCATCTGGCACTGCAAGTGTACAGAGAATCGTTACTGTTTCCTTACGTGTTACTTGTTGTTGTTGTTGTGGTCTTCAGTCCTGAGACTGGTTTGATGCAGCTCTCCATGCTACTCTATCCTGTGCAAGCTTCTTCATCTCCCAGTACCTACTGCAACCTACATCCTTCTGAATCTGCTTAGTGTATTCATCTCTTGGTCTCCCTCTACGATTTTTACCCTCCACGGTGCCCTCCAATGCTAAATTTGTGATCCCTTGATGCCTCAAAACATGTCCTACCAACCGATCCCTTCTTCTAGTCAAGTTGTGCCACCAACTTCTCTTCTCCCCAATCCTATTCGATACCTCCTCATTAGTTACGTGATCTACCCACCTTATCTTCAGCATTCTTCTGTAGCACCACATTTCGAAAGCTTCTATTCTCTTCTTGTCCAAACTAGTTATCGTCCATATTTCACTTCCATACATGGCTACACTCCATACAAATACTTTCAGAAACGACTTCCTGACACTTAAATCTATACTCGATGTTAACAAATTTCTCTTCTTGAGAAACGCTTTCCTTGCCATTGCCAGTCTACATTTTATATCCTCTCTACTTCGACCATCATCAGTTATTTTACTCCCTAAGTAGCAAAACTCCTTTACTACTTTAAGTGTCTCATTTCCTAATCTAATACCCTCAGCATCACCCGACTTAATTTGACTATATTCCATTATCCTCGTTTTGCTTTTGTTGATGTTCATCTTATATCCTCCTTTCAAGACACTGTCCATTCCGTTCAACTGCTCTTCCAAGTCCTTTGCTGTCTCTGACAGAATTACAATGTCATAGGCGAACCTTAAAGTTTTTACTTCTTCTCCATGAATTTTAATACCTACTCCGAATTTTTATTTTGTTTCCTTTACTGCTTGCTCAATATACAGATTGAATAAGATCGGGGAGAGGCTACAACTATGTCTCACTCCTTTCCCAACCACTGCTTCCCTTTCATGCCCCTCGACTCTTATAACTGCCATCTGGTTTCTGTACAAATTGTAAATAGCCTTTCGCTCCCTGTATTTTACCCCTGCCACCTTTAGAATTTGAAAGAGAGTATTCCAGTCAACATTGTCAAAAGCTTTCTCTAAGTCTACAAATGCTAGAAACGTAGGTTTGCCTTTTCTTAATCTTTCTTCTAAGATAAGTCGTAAGGTCAGTATTCTCTCACGTGTTATAATATTTCTACGGAATCCAAACTGATCTTCCCCGAGGTCGGCTTCTACCAGTTTTTCCATTCGTCTGTAAAGAATTCGCTTTAGTATTTTGCAGCTGTGACTTGTTAAACTGATAGTTCGGTAATTTTCACATCTGTCAACACCTGCTTTCTTTGGGATTGGAAGTATTATATTCTTCTTGAAGTCAGGGGGTATTTCGCCTGATTCATACATCGTGCTCACCAGATGGTAGAGTTTTGTCATGACTGGCTCTCCCGAGGCCATCAGTAGTTCTAATGGAATGTTGTCTACTCCCGGGGCCTTGTTTCGACTCAGGTCTTTCAGTGCTCTGTCAAACTCTTCACGCAGTATCTTATGTCCCATTTCGTCTTCATCTACATCCTCTTCCATTTCCATAATATTGTCCTCAAGTACATCGCCCTCGTATAAACCCTCTATGTACTCCTTCCACTTTTCTGCCTTCCCTTCTTTGCTTAGAACTGGGTTTCCATCTGAGCTCTTGATATTCATACAAGTGGTTCTCTTCTCTCCAAAGGTCTCTTTAATTTTCCTGTAGGCAGTATCTATCTTACCCATAGTGAGACAAGCCTCTACATCCTTACATTTGTCCTCTAGCCATCCCTGCTTAGCCATTTTGCACTTCCTGTCGATATCATTTTTGAGACGTTTGTATTCCTTTTTGCCTGCTTCATTTACTGCATTTTTATATTTTCTCCTTTCATCAATTAAATTCAATATTTCTTCTGTTACCCAAGGATTTCAATTAGCCCTCGTCTTTTTACCTACTTGATCGTCTGCTGCCTTCACTACTTCATCCCTCAGAGCTACCCATTCTTCTTCTACTGTATTCCTTTCCCCCATTCCTGTCAATTGTTCCCTTACGCTCTCCCTGAAACTCTCTACAACCTCTGGTTCTTTCAGTTTATCCAGGTCCCATCTCCTTAAATTCCCACCTTTTTGCAGTTTCTTCAGTTTCAATCTGCAGTTCATAACCAACAGATTGTGGTCAGAATCCACATCTGCCCCAGGAAATGTCTTACAATTTAAAACCTGGTTCCTAAATCTCTGTCTTACCATTATATAATCTATCTGATACCTTTTAGTATCTCCAGGATTCTTCCAGGTATACAACCTTCTTTTATGATTCTTGAACCAAGTGTTAGCTATGATTAAGTTATGCTCTGTGCAAAATTCTACAAGGCGGCTTCCTCTTTCATTCCTTCCCCCCAATCCATATTCACCTACTATGTTTCCTTCTCTCCCTTTTCCTACTGACGAATTCCAGTCACCCATGACTATTAAATTTTCGTCTCCCTTCACTACCTGAATAATTTCTTTTATCTCGTCATACATTTCATCTATTTCTTCATCATCTGCAGAGCTAGTTGGCATATAAACTTGTACTACTGTAGTAGGCATGGGCTTTGTGTCTATCTTGGCCATAATAATGCGTTCACTATGCTGTTTGTAGTAGCTAACCCGCACTCCTATTTTTTATTCATTATTAAACCTACTCCTGCATTACCCCTATTTGATTTTGTATATAAATACCCTGTAATCACCTGACCAAAAGTCTTGTTCCTCCTGCCACCGAACTTCACTAATTCCCACTGTATCTAACTTTAACCTATCCATTTCCCTTTTTAAATTTTCTAACCTACCTGCCCGATTAAGGGATCTGACATTCCACGCTCCGATCCGTAGAACGCGTTTTCTTTCTCCTGATAACGACGTCCTCCTAAGTGGTCCCCGCCCGGAGATCCGAATGGGGGACTATGTTACCTCCGGGATATTTTACCCAAGAGGACGCCATCATCACGTAATCATACAGTAAAGCTGCATGTCCTCGGGAAAAATTAAGGCTGTAGTTTCCCCTTGCTTTCAGCCGTTCGCAGTACCAGCACAGCAAGGCCGTTTTAGTTAATGTTACAAGGCCAGATCAGTTAAGCATCCAGACTGTCGCCCCTGCAACTATTGAAAGGGCTGCTGCCCCTCTTCAGGAACCACGTGTTTGTCTGGCCTCTCAACAGATAACCTTCCGTTGTGGTTGCACCTACGGTACCGTCATCAGTATCGCTGAGGCACGCAAGCCTCCCCATCAACGGCAAGGTTTAAGCACAAGTGCCACATAATACAATTAACACTTGAAGAGTGTTACTGAATATATAAACGAACATCATAAATGTAACTGTGAGAGAGCTAGCGCTCCTTAGCTCGCAGTGTTACTCCGTGAACACAACATTACTACCTGTTGTTGCGCTCTTCAGTCCGAAGACAGGTTTGATGCAGCCCTCCACGCTACTCTATCCCGTGAAGCCTCTTCATCTCCGAATAACTACAGCAATCGTATCCTTCTGAATCTGCTTTCTGTACTCATCTCTTGGTCTCTCTATACGAATTTTACCACACCGCACCCCCCCCCCCCCCCCCTCATTTGCACTTAGCGCCAATACTAAATTGGCGATCCCTTGGTATTTCAGAATATGTCCCACCAACCCATTGCTTCTTCTAGGCGACCGATGACTACGCAGTTAGGTGCCTTTACCCCCTTTTATACCAGATTGCACCACAAATTTCTCTGCTCCCCAATCCTTTTCAGTACCGCCCATTAGCTATATTAGCTACCCGATCTACCCACTCAATCTTTAGTATTCTTATATAGCACCACATTTCAATGCCTATGTTAATGCAATGTGAGCTCATATTGGCCTGAGAGTCTGACGAGTAGGTTCACGTATCGCTACTAGTCTCTCTTCATGATTTTGCCATACCACACAGCTTCATTTATTTGCCTCTGGCACCTCAGTTGTTAGTGCAAATAGCCTATTACCCTGGATGTAAATAAGAAAAGGGGAAAGACTGAGCAGCTGAGTGTGTTTTTGGTGGCCACAGTGTACTATCCATATTTCGTTTTAACATTTCATTAGGTTAATGGTACTTGTCGGAGCCCCACACACATGTTTGATACATTTAAGTGCCATATTTCAATGTATCTATTTTTCTTCTTCTTGTCCGATCAGCTGACTATATGAATGAGAGTGTGCAAGGATTTCAGTGTGTAGATCCGTGGGAGTGTAATAGTCTGCCACTGTGTCAGAACAGCCAACTGTAGGAAACACGTGCCAGGTACCAAAGAGGTTTCTGTTTGCATTCGACGAACCTTTTGTGTAGGTTGGAACCACAATAGGTGTTCCTCTGGCCACTTCCGTATGTACGGGTAGAGGTTTTGGTTGGAGAGCGAATGCTCGTGGAGTGTTCCGTGGGACGCGAGACGAGTGGGACCTACTGGCGGTAAGTGTGCCTTTCCAATGAGAAGTTAGTGTTGTGTTTTATGTAAGTTTTCAAAGCTAGTCAAAGTAAGTGACTCCTTTCATCGTTCATAGTTTATTATCGTGTGTCAAATTTTACTTGCTAATTCGCGAATATTAAACGCGTTAAAATTCAGGGACGGTGTAGGCTATTGTTCAGTTGATCTGTTAATCAAACCTGTGGAGCCATGTTGAGTTTATGTGATTCATTTCATTTTGTTTAGTATCCCTTTCGCCCAAGCATGTATATTGCGTATGATTTTATGAATTTCGTGCAATTCGTCTCAATTGATAACTTTCTCTGTGCACGCTTTTGTTTTGAGGACCGTGTGGTTGTGATCTAATGAGAAAGTTTACAGTGCCAAGGCCACAGTGATCTTCCGCTGTAGAATATCTGAATTAATTGTGATTCTTATTTATGCTTAATTTTTGCAGCAATTCGCTTTAATAGAAATTTTATTCATTTATCAAGGGAACAGCCCTCTTGCTACCCACGTGTTCTGTGGTGAAGGTTTTTAGTTCTTTTCCTTCCTGTTAGTCTCTCAAATGCATGTGAATAGATCACAGACCTCACAGGAGACTTCGAAGTAAAGTTCTAGGTTTAATTAATATACGACGTAATAGATTGCAGCGAACAGCAACCATCATATTACTCATTATACATATTCATGTGTGCAATTAAATTTACCGATCTAATAAATGTTCTTTTGCCAGAATTTTTGTTTACGCTCTCACTGCTAAAATTCCAATCCATGCTTCACCCAGCCCTCTTGCTACCCACGTGTGCTGTGGTGAAGGTTTTTAGTTCTTTTCCTTCTTGCTAGTCTCTCAATTGCATGTGAATAGATCATAGACCTCGAAGGAGACTCCGAAGTAAAGTTCTAGGTTTAATTAATATGCGACGTAATAGATTGCAGCCGGCCGTAGTGGCCGAGCGGTTCTAGGCGCTACAGTCTGAAACCGCACAACCGCTACGATCGCAGGTTCGAATCCTGCCTCGAGCATGGATGTGTGTGATGTCCTTAGGTTAGTTAGGTTTAAGTAGTTCTAAGTTCTAGGGGACGTCAGAAGTTAAGTCCCATAGTGCTCAGAGCCATTTGAACCAATAGATTGCAGCGAACAGCAACCATCATATTACTCACTCTACATATTCATGTGTGCAATTAACTTTACCGATCTAATAAATGTTCTTTTGCCAGAATTTTTGTTTACGCTGTCACTGCAAAAATTCCACTCCATGCTTCACCCAGCTCGAATGTACGGCACATCCTACTGCATTCCGTTTGCGCGACAGTTTGTACTGAGGCCATACTTTACCCCCGCATATTCAGATTATTTGTAAAGATACCCCTTAATTGTAAATATACCTTTCATATGGCGACCCTGATCTCTGAGTACGCTCTTCACGCTCTTCCTAGGAAGAAAACGTCAGGTTCCGTAGGATGTGTCAATCTACTAACTCATCAAAAATTTTTCCTTTTAGCAATTGAACAATTTCTGCATTGTTTCAAGTATCAGCGTTGTGATCTATACGGCGTTATTTCTTTCGTCTTATTTCTGATTTTATGTGTGTATTTTTGGTTTGTTAATTCATAGTCCGATAGTTTGATGGTGTGACAATATCAATTTCCGGGGACATATTTTACGCATGTGTAGGTAATTTCTCATTGTTTTGCCTGCGAAAGATATTATTTGTGTTAGATTGTTGCAGTCTCGTTCTTGTCTACGCGTAACGCACGGTAATTTTGGTGCTAGGAGCGTATGAGAATATTAGCGTACCAAGCATTATTCTTGTAGTGTGTGACTGGCGCGCGAAATTAGTCAGTTAAAAATGATGGACACGCGTAGCCGCTCTAAGAGCAACTCGAGACGCAACGAAACGGAAAATACCGTGCCTTCCTTAGAAATTCCGCCTAGGGAAACGGAAAACATCGCGAACGAACTAAGCAATATTCCCGCTCTCCAAAGTGTTAGCGAATCAAACGATTCGTTCTGGGCACCTGACTTCAGTGGTGCTACTGGAATATTACCCTCACAAACTGCACAACAGCTACTACCAGTAAGCTCTGAGGAACAATGTGCAACACAGCTCCCAGAGTGCAGACGATGTATTTGCTGTATCCGTCAACAGCATAGCCACGAACCAGGTGCCGTGTTCACCTGATTGGGAGCAGTTCATGGCGAGATTTGAGGCGCTAATGAATGCGAACAATGCACAAATGGTTGAAAATTTAGAGGTGCAGATGTTTGCGAATACACATACACTCCTGGAAATTGAAATAAGAACACCGTGAATTCATTGTCCCAGGAAGGGGAAACTTTATTGACACATTCCTGGGGTCAGATACATCACATGATCACACTGACAGAACCACAGGCACATAGACACAGGCAACAGAGCATGCACAATGTCGGCACTAGTACAGTGTATATCCACTTTTCGCAGCAATGCAGGCTGCTATTCTCCCATGGAGACGATCGTAGAGATGCTGGATGTAGTCCTGTGGAACGGCTTGCCATGCCATTTCCACCTGGCGCCTCAGTTGGACCAGCGTTCGTGCTGGACGTGCAGACCGCGTGAAACGACGCTTCATCCAGTCCCAAACATGCTCAATGGGGGACAGATCCGGAGATCTTGCTGGCCAGGGTAGTTGACTTACACCTTCTAGAGCACGTTAGGTGGCACGGGATACATGCGGACGTGCATTGTCCTGTTGGAACAGCAAGTTCCCTTGCCGGTCTAGGAATGGTAGAACGATGGGTTCGATGACGGTTTGGATGTACCGTGCACTATTCAGTGTCCCCTCGACGACCACCAGTGGTGTACGGCCAGTGTAGGAGATCGCTCCCCACACCATGATGCCGGGTGTTGGCCCTGTGTGCCTCGGTCGTATGCAGTCCTGATTGTGGCGCTCACCTGCACGGCGCCAAACACGCATACGAGCATCATTGGCACCAAGGCAGAAGCGACTCTCATTGCTGAAGACGACACGTCTCCATTCGTCCCTCCATTCACGCCTGTCGCGACACCACTGGAGGCGGGCTGCACGATGTTGGGGCGTGAGCGGAAGACGGCCCAACGGTGTGCGGGACCGTAGCCCAGCTTCATGGAGACGGTTGCGAATGGTCCTCGCCGATAGTCCAGGAGCAACAGTGTCCCTAATTTGCTGGGAAGTGGCGGTGCGGTCCCCTACGGCACTGCGTAGGATCCTACGGTCTTGGCGTGCATCCGTGCGTCGCTGCGGTCCGGTCCCAGGTTGACGGGCACGTGCACCTTCCGCCGACCACTGGCGACAACATCGATGTACTGTGGAGACCTCATGCCCCACGTGTTGAGCAATTCGGCGGTACGTCCACCCGGCCTCCCGCATGCCCACTATACGCCCTCGCTCAAAGTCCGTCAACTGCACATACGGTTCACGTCCACGCTGTCGCGGCATGCTACCAGTGTTAAAGACTGCGATGGAGCTCCGTATGCCACGGCAAACTGGCTGACACTGACGGCGGCGGTGCACAAATGCTGCGCAGCTAGAGCCATTCGACAGCCAACACCGCGGTTCCTGGTGTGTCCGCCGTGCCGTGCGTGTGATCATTGCTTGTACAGCCCTCTCGCAGTGTCCGGAACAAGTATGGTGGGTCTAACACACCGGTGTCAATGTGTTCTTTTTTCCATTTCCAGGAGTGTAGTTTAGAGCGCACACCTCCACCAATAATAACCAATTAGAGGCCCGGATCTCCGCTATCAATGAAGATTTAGGAGCGCAGATGTCGACGAATTCCGAGCAACTGGCTAATGTACAAGGCAAATTACAAGACATAACAACGAGCATTAAGGAAGCTATCATCTCTGAAATTGGGCCGAGTTTTCAATGCATTGAACAGCGTCTCCACATAATAGAGACGACTCAGGTACGCATGACAAAGTCCAGCGAAGAATCGCAGTAACCGAACAGAGCAGGATTTTCAGGCTCTTAAGGAACAGTGTCAACACGAACACGAAGTAGTGCTAGCGTTGCTGAAAAGCTCGAGAGTGGTGGACAATTGGTCCGCTGATGCTAGGATAGATAACAACATTGCGTCTATTTCTACTCTCGAAGAGCGTTTCCTACAACTGAAACTAAATTGCGAGGAGGAAATCTCCAAGGTGAAGCGCGATCTAGGAAAACCTGCGGAGAGCGCGAGTCACCTAAGTGCATCTGCGGGTAGTGAACAAACCGTGCTAACACCAGTAAACGAAACAGATGAAGTTCTAAGTCAACAGGAGACAAAGAGGGGCTACTGAGAACTTAAATGAGCGCGTATCTTTACTAGAGAACCGGCTCAAAGGTAATGAAGCGAGCGAAGGAATCAATAAAAAAGACAGGCGACAAAATGAGGAGAGAGACTCGGGCCATGAGGACAACTTTGATCTCAGGCACGAAAGCGAAGTGGCGTGTGGACAGACGAAATACGATAATTTTCGCGGGCTTTCGCCGAGAAAGGAAACGCACGATTTCGACCATAAGAATTTCCTCGCCGTCAAGCGATTTGAAGTGTTCAGAGACGATAAGAACGAAGTTCATCCTAAAGCCTGTGGTGATCAATTCCAGTTTTCGCTGCGCCCGACGTGGCCACTAGTTAATGTGCGGCTATCTCGAACGAGAACCGGTATTACGAATGAGATCCGTTGCGCAGAACTGCAACACAGAGTTCTGTGAGGCATTTCTTTGGGCTTACTGGCAAGAAGCTGTCCAGGACCAAGTGAAACATGGCGTCATAATGCTACCAAATATCAACCAGTCCGACTTCACGAGTGCGGCGTGCTTCTTCGACGACATGGTACAGAGAGTTCCTGTACAATCCATATGGGGCGGCGGAGCTTATCCGCATTTGTATCACGAAGCTGCCACCGCATTTTCGACATATACTCCTAGCTAGTAGGTGCAAGGATGTTCTAGAATCTTTCAAAAACTTCCTACAAGAGCTGGAGTAGGATGCGAGCGAGGGTGCATCAAACGGCGGGCAAGCCCCACGAAGTAATTACAGGCCGTGCGATAACAGTCGCGAATGCAGCAGTACGAGGAGAAACCGCTCGTGGTGGAACAATCAGCATGACAACCGACAGCAGCCATACCATGAGAATTGACAGCGTATTGGTGGGAATGATCGGAATGCTGACGCGGGGAACAACAGGCGTGACGAACGAAACGCCGCAAATGATACTAGACGCACTTGCGGCAATCACGACCAATTCCGCAACGACCGTGGCAGGCACCAAAAATCAAAACATTACTCCGGGACTTGACGCTGAGATAAGGTCAGCTAATCCCCGCCACAATCGCCCGAATGACAGACCGCGGTCGCCGCAATGACGTGTGTTGGATGCAGAGGTCGTTGTCATCAGGCAAAACATGACGGAAATTTGCGATGTGCGGCTTATTGCTAGGGAAGATATGAGGAAAGAATTACTGCGTGAAACTACTTGCGTGACGATTCCAGCCGTTAGCCTTGTTGTTACGCCGCGAGGGGTAGCCGCGCTGTCTCGGGCGTCTTGTCACGGTCCGCACGGCTTCCCCCGTCGGACGTTCGAGTCCTCCCTCGGGCATGGGTGTGTGTGTCGTCCTTAGCGTAAGTTAATTTAAATTAGATTAAATAGTGTGTAAGCTTAGGGACCGATGACCTTAGCAGTTTGGTCCCATAAGACCTTACCACAAATTTCCAAATTTTCCCTGTGGTTACAATCTCAATTAGAGAAGTGTCACTTATTTGCGTAATCGACACTGGGACTCCGTTCAACATTCTGAGTGAAATGAGGTAGGGGATTGGTCCACTCTTCACTCTTCCGTTGCACTGAATGAAGGTGAGGGGAGCGATCTACGGAAAGAGTATGTTTAAGTGTCAAGGGAGAGAATTCGTATGGAATTTCTTAATCGTGCCGCTCCTTAATGTCGAAGCAATTCTGGGCAATGGCTCGGAGCACTATGGAACTTAACTTCTGAGGTCATCAGTCCCCTAGAACTTAGAACTACTTAAAACTAAATAACCTAAGGACATCACACACATCCATGCCCGAGGCAGGATTCGAACCTGCGATCGTAGCGGTCGCGCGGCTCGAGATTGCAGCGCTTAGAACCGCTCGGCCACTACGGCCGGCTAATTCTGGGCAATGATTTCATGCATGCCCACTAGGCGGTAATTGACCTGGGTGGAGGAACCATGTCGGTTAAAATTGGGGAAGGTACTACGGTACTTATTTTTAATGAATGCGTCCTGCTCGACGAATCTGAGGCGAGCTGCTTGAAATTTTTTACTCGGTCCAGATCGCAACCCGAACTGGAGATCCTTGTCAACTACGTTAGTCGGTTGAGATATTCATCGCACGAGCAGCACAGAGATGCTGTTTTCGCGAAGATTGCGGAGAAGTGTACTGCCGACGTCGGTGCGTTGGAAGTTGACCGACAGAGGCTATACCACATTTTGCGGAGTCATGCGCGGGTATTTCCGGACGCGCCTGGCGCGATCCAAGGTTTCTATATCAATTTAGGATGCACGAGCACAACCCATTCTTCGTGAAGTCATACCCCATACCACTGACGTATAAGGCGCAAGTGGGAAAGGAGATTAATGACATGCTGGACCAGAGCGTGATTGAAAGAGCGGTTAGCTCATACAATTCACCATTACGTGTAGTTCCAAAGCGTGACGTGTCTGCACGATTAGTGTTAGACTCAAAGCAGGTGAATAGTATTATTATACCTGAAACGGACAGAACACGGAGCTTGGACGATCTTTTACAACGGTTCCCCGGTGTAAAAGTCTTGTCATCAATTGATTTACGTACAAGCTTTTGGAAAATTATTCTTGACCCCTCTGCGTTACTGTGTTATGGGAATTGGTATCAGCTCTAACACCTTCCGTTTGGGCTGAATATCTCATCAGCCGCCTTTATTAGAGGCCTTTACAGCATCATTCCAGAGGATCAGCGATGGCGAGTTACTCTGTATGTGGAAGACATTCTGGTAACAGAAAAGTCATGGGGTGACCACAATGTAGTGGTGGACGGTTCATTGGAAGCCTTTGAAACTTAGACAAGTCACAATTCGGTAGAAAAGAGATAAAATTCTTAGGACACATCGCATCTGCAGACAGGATACGACCCGACCCGTACAAAATTAGTGCGATTGCGGAACGCGCTACTCCAACCAGCAAAAAACAATAATGTGGTTTTTTTGGACACTGCAATTTCTACAAGCATTTTGTGAACCTAAACTTGAACTCTAAACCACGTCTTTGTGCTCCGATTGGGAAGAATGCCCTGTGGACCTGGGACCAGCAGGCCCAAGACGAATTTACGAAACTCAAAGAGACGCTACTCAATGCACCTATTCTTGCACACCCCGACCTATCGCAAGATTTCTTTGGCATGACCGACAGTTCATTGTCAGGCCTGGGCGATATTTTATTCCAAGCTAAAGATATCACCGACCATCCTCTTGGAAAACTATTTCTTTCGCAAGTCGAGCACTCACTGGCTGTGAAAGAAATTATCTGTTTACAGAATTGGAGGCGCTCGCGATCGTGTGGGCTTTTACCAAATTACGATTCTACCTTTTTGGTCGAACGACAAGGGTGTTTACCGACCACTGGGCTATGCAATTTCTGATGACCGCTAAACTGTCTCACAAGAGACTAACAAGGTAGGTGTTGTACCTCCAAGAATTCTGGTTTACGGTGGAGTGCATTCCTGGGTACAAATGGCTCTAAGCACTTTTCAAATTTTATCAATTTTTCAAATTTGTGAAACATGCATAACCCACTTTCTGACACTTTTGAGTGGGTGTATTAAAACAGACTATCTCTGCTATTAGTACTACAGAAGTGGTTTATTAATGCATGCACACTATCTATTTATTACGCAATATTGTGCTTTATATGAATGATCGGCCTCTTAGCCTCTCTGGAATCTTGCCAGAGAGTTGCCCGTCCCTAGCCACGTGGAGGCGGGCCGCTACTACTAGAAGAAACCACTCCATTTATACCACTCTTTTATTCCCCCCACCACCATACTCATCTAACTACAACTACTAGCTACTACAATTCAAGACTCAATCAAACGTAGTATTTACATATTTACAATTGTGCATTAGATCTGAAGCGCATTTACCCTCTCCCAAAGTAGGCTCGCTGGGCCTCCCTTGAGATTTTGTTCACAAATTTTGCAAACTTGCTAAACAATTCGCCATTTGTTAGTATATCACTTATATCTCTTGTCTGCAGAAGCTGTCTCTCAACTGAGACAGCCTGTTCATATACTGGACACTCAAACACTGTGTGTTCTGGCGATCCCGTGTGGGCACCACAGTCACACTCCGGTGTTGGCCTTTTACCTATTTTATGCAGGTACGTGGGGTAGGGACCGTGCCAAGTGAACTAGGCCCTGTGAGGGTTTCATTATCTTGTTCTATAGTCTTTCCCTTACTGTGGGTAGAAACCCATGGACTCTGCGGCCTGTACTGGACCCATCCCATTCGTCCTGCCAAATGTCAAGCATTTTTTCTCTGATGGATTTGACGCTTACAAGAGGAGTGCCCATTATAATTTGCACCATGTCGATGTTCTGTTTGCGCAGCCAGTAGAAGGCTGCGTGCTGCCTTATTATCAGGTCTAGTGGACATAGACCCATAATTACTAACAGTGCATCTGTTGGGCTTGTGTTGAATGCTCCAATGCATCTCAACAGAACGTTCCTCTGTATTCGCCTGACAGCAGCGGCAGGCCGAACCAGAGCTAACCTGTGGGCCCACACACTGGATGCGTGCCCTACTATTGGTGCCAATATGCTGTTATGATAGATATTTATTGCCTTTGACGGCAGATGGAACCTTCTTTGTCCAATTGATATTATCTTATTGAACAGAGCTAAGGACTTGTCGTTATTTGCTCAATATGCGGAATGAAACTCCAATTCTCATCTAAATATACCCCAAGGTAACGGGCATATCTCTGTCACGACACTGCCTGGCCATTAATTCTGACTGTTGGGTCCCTATTTAAGTTGCCTTTGAAGAGCATATGTAGCGATTTTTGTGGTGCAATAGCCATTTTAGTCTTCTCACACCAGTTGGTTAACAATTCAATAGCCAGTCGTGATCGGTCTTCGATCACATTGCGAGTGTCACCTTCTACTAGAATTGCGAGATCATCCGCATAAGCAACTACACCCAGAACTGCAGTCTCTCCCTGCAGGACGTTCAACAATGGTTCCATGTTGATATCCCAGAAAATGGGACCACACACCGATCCCTGGGGGCAACTACGGGATACTCTTTTAGATACGACGGCTCCAGGAGCCGTTATCTTAGCAGTTCTTCCATCACAGTAGGACTCCAGACAGCCATACAGCAGCTGGGGGCACCCAATCTCTCTTAGGCGAGAGAAGAGTGCCGGCCACCACAGATTGTCGAAGGCCCCTGAGATGTCTATCATAATGCCAAGAACATACTTCGATGTCGCAGAGTGAACAATCCGGCAAACCTCATTGATCGCATCCTGAGTGGAGTGACCCTTTCGGAATCCGAACTGCCTATCACTCATACCGTGCAGAGTTCGATGACTCTGGAGACGGTCAGCCAGCAACTTCTCAAATGCTTTGCCCATTACATCCAGCAGACAGATAGGCCGATAGGATTTCGGCACCGTTGGATCTTTATCAGGGCCTTTCCTGATAATTACAACTTCTGCAGTTTTCCACTTTAGTGGACAATAGCCCCTTTGTAAACAGATGTTGTAAATACGACTTAATGCCGGGGCGACCAAGTGTGCGAGTCCCTGTAAGATCTCCACAGGGATCCCATCAGGACCAGGCGCCTTCTTCCTTGCAAAGGTGTTGATGGTTGCTTCTACCTCCTCTGCTGAGAAAGGGCACACGTTTGTATCGTTAAGATACGGAATCGAGAGCGCCTGACGTATTTCCCGCTGCTCGTGCGAGTCCTGGTCCTCGACGTCATCTGGCAGTAATGTGTCCAACAGCAGTCTTGCTGTTTCTTCCCAATTATTGGTCGTGTCACCATCCCCAGCACGTAGTGTAGACAACATCATGCGCGATCTAATTTTTTCTCGAACGATTTTGTAAGGAACTCCCCAAGGGTCTGTTCCCAGCTGATCGTTCACAAATCTTTCCCGGGATTGGCGCCTTGTAATGTCTAACTGATCCTTGTATCTCTGCTTCAGACGACGATAAATACGCAGGTGGTATTGTCGTTCGTCGTGGGCAAAGCTCCTTTGATAGTTGCTTCGCGCCCTTCTGACCGACCGTTTGAGCACAATCAGTTCAGGGGTCCATGGGGTGGACTCCCTGCAGATGTATCTCGCTATTCGAGGTACAGCCAGTGTGATAGCCGTTTGCACGGAGCTTACCAGCTCCTCCACAGCTTCATCAATATTACCTATGTCCTCCCCGAACTCAGGAGGACTGAACACTTGCACGAGTCGGCCTCAGTCTGTCCGAGCATAATTGAACCGTTCCACCCACTCGCCTGGCACATCTGCGATGGTCGTCGCTATTTCAAATGTTATACAGTTACGATCACTGACAGTTAGGTGTTTTCTTACTTGCCAGTTATGGACGTGGGGTGCTACCCTCTCTCTTGCTAGTGTGACATCAATATTTGATGTTGCACCCGCCCTCCCTGAGTAGGTCGGGGGGTACCCAGGCAAGTTTAGTACATGCATGTGTGTTTCCATTATCAAATCAACAAGCTCCGCACCCCTACCGTCCTGTACATCACTGTGCCAGAGTGGGGACTTAGCATTAGCATCTAGAGCTACAATTATAGCCTGCCCGGCTAAAACTCTTAGTATCCAATTCAGCAGATCAAGATAAATCTTGATGTCATGTCTGAATTGGCAGTAGACGTTTACAACGTACATACTGTAAGACAACAAATTAAGTTGTACAACTGTAATATGCTCAGTGCAGAATTGATTTAATATCGTAGTTTTAATTGTTTTGTCCAATATTATAATTGCACTCATGGGGTTCCCACCCGAGGAAACCACCTGTGCTGTTGCGGGAAAGCCAGGGACTCGACCCGCACAGGAGTTCGGTTCTTGTATCAATAGAACATCTATTTGTTCTTGTTCCGCCACTTTCCTTAGCTCATGTGCAACCATCTGGCTGCGCACTGCATTGACTTGTACCACTTTAAACATCCCCGTAATCTGTTCTTTGTATAAGTCTGTCCAAGAACATCCGGTGGGTTGGACAATCTTTAGGTCCACCACACTTACGGCCTCGTGTTCTGCATGGTACACGTACTCCTGCTTTGTCCTTATTAGGACAGCCTTTCTTAATATGTCCAGACAGGCCACAATGGCCGCATATGACATCGGGTTGCGTACAATACTTATTTGTATGATTTATATCCTGGCACTTAGTACATCGTGGAACCGCCAGGTAATCTTTTATGCTCAACGCAGAGTAGCCAACATACAACCGACCCACTCTCGTTAGTAATTTCCATAAACCAGGCGAGACTTCTACCACATGGTGTACTGTTAACTTCTCACGTGGACCTACTCTGAAGCGTAACTTGAACTGTTCATCAAATTCTCCTCTTGACATGTTTACATCAAAATTTTGTGTATATATTGCGTCAACAAGATTGTCTGTTGACATGAATGTAGGCACATCATACAGACACATCAAAGGTCGACGCTTGCGAGGGGGTTCACACTTCACTTTGTTACTTAATTGTTCATTGTTTAATATCTTTTGACAGTCCTCTTGTGAGGCCGTTTCTACTATCAGCACATTCTTTGTAGTATGTACATTGTTTGTCTTTATCTTATCCTTCTTAGGATCAATGCACTTCTCAAATGCTGACTTAACAGCTTTAATGTCATCGCCAGGTTTAGGTTTTATAAACACTGTAGGAGCAACTTTTTTGATGTTCTCCTGTATAGTTTCTTTTGCTGTCGGTGCCTTGGCAACTGGGGCTCTGGCAACCGCAGCCGGTTGACCTCTGAGTCTTTCATTTTCTTTTTCTAGTTCAGTTACCCTACCCTCTAACTGAGAGTGGGCGATTGCCCAGTTGGCTACAAAGTCCCTTATATGATTGATAGCATAATTGCTTATCTTACCGTTTTTTATTCTCGTATCAAGTAGTTTTAGGAATTTCGCATGACACTCAGCGACAGACAAATTCTCGAGGCTCGATACTTCACCAGTATCTAACGCATTAACACTCTCTTGATGCTCAGCCATTTTGAATAATTAGAGAGTGAAAAAAATGGAGGCCCGTCTCTTGCCCCGGACCGGCCTCTCTGGCATGGGAGGAGGCTATATGCAGCTCGCTCACCGGTCCCGCCCCTTGACCAAGAGCTATCAATAACTGAGCTGCCAGGTTTAGCACGCCGTGGGTACAGCGCACTAGTCCTCTTCAACAGCCACACCACCACAGTTTTCACCCGCTCCCTTATCGGCGAATGCCACCCGCATTCCAGGAGAGCGGATTCACTCTCCGTCCTTCGCCCCCTACTAGGCCAGGTTCCCACCAAAGGCCAAGGACTCGGTTCTACTCAGGTGCCGGGCCGGACCCCCAGACGTTCGGAGGTCTGGACCCACCTAACCTGACCGGGGACATGTCACCACGCCCCGGCTTGGCAGAGCATGCCTTGGGGTCCAAGACAAGGCGAGTGGCCTCCGCCGACTTGGGGCAGGATCCCACCACAGCAAATGCAGCCATCAGAACCAGTGTACAAGTTGTTCAGCACACTGTCACGCCCCTACCCTTCAGTTGCCCGAAGGCTTAACAGCTCCACCTCAAGAAGGCAGGTAAGGGCACTTGAGAAGGAGAGGCTGTTTGAGACGCATCCTTCCCCACACTGCCTTTTACCAACCGAGAGCCCGCACAGGTCATCAGTCCCCTAGACTTAGAACTACTTAAACCTAACTAACCTAAGGACATCACATACATCCATACCCGAGGCAGGACTCGAACCTGCTACAGTAGCAGCTGCGCGGTTCTGGACTGAAGCGCCTAGAACCGCTCGGCCACAGCTGCCAGCACTCCCGGGGACAGAAAACATCATTGCAGACGTCTCTCTCGTGTACCTGTAGGATTAGTACATGGAGAAGATGGTGATTCTGGTGAGAACAACTTCAACACCCTATATCTGAAAGGGATTGCAGGAGAAAATTCTATAACAACCTCTCTAAGGAACATCGCACAAGAGCAGGACAGAGATGAGATTTTGAGGGATATAAAAGAAAAATGGGGCGATCGCGATAACGCGGCGATTCATCACTTCTGTTTAGTAAAAGACGTGGTCCACACGATACGCGCTGGCTGCTAGCAATTCCCAATGTACTTGTGGGCAAATTAGTGTGGTACATACACTCGAGTTACGGGCGTTTCGGCGCGAGGAAATGCTTCGAGAAACTGCATGAGACCTGTTACGTTAGTGACATTCTCAGGCGAATACGTCGCGTCATTAGAGTATGCGAGCCATGCCAGCGAGCTAAGTCAACCGCAGTGACGTACGATGCACCTCTCCACCCAATAATCCCCACGAAATTATGTGACATTGCCGCAGTCGGCTTATTCAGACCAGTAACCCGTGCTAGATTAGGCTTTGTCTATGTACTGGTGGCTGTGGAACCACCGTCCCACGGTCCGTGCGGCTACCCCCGTCGGAGGTTCTAATTCTCCCTCGGGCATGGGTGTGTGTGTTGTCCTTAGCGTAAGTTAGTTTAAGTTAGATTAAGTAGTGTGTAAGGTTAGGGACCGATGACCTCAGCAGTTTGGTCCCATAAGACTAAAAACTAACGTCGAAGTTTGTTTCCCTCAAGCCACTGAGGAGAGCAACTGGCAAGACTGTGTCAAAGGCGTTCGCAAACAACTTCTTGCGAGAAGTGGGACCTTTGAAGAGGGTGATTTCCAACAATGGTCCGCAGTTTCGTTCTAAAGAATGGTTACAAATGGTGAGGCGTCTGAAAGTAAAGCCTATATTCATTTCATACCACGCGAGCTGTAGCCCCGCGGAACGCGTGATACGAGAACTCGTAGTTATGCAAGATCTACTGCCGCAGTAACCACAGAAAGTGGGACAAGCATCTGAAATCGTTTCAGGATATACTAAACGAACTGCCGCATTCATCGACCAGGTTACCCCAGATCTTGGTGCTCAAACACAAGGAACCGCCGAGTAAGATCAAAGAGGCAGTTTCCTGGCCAAACGGACGGAGACTCCGTCGTCAAGTAATTGTAGACTTAGCACTAAAGAACATTAAACAGACTGCCGAGGCTAGAAAAAGACATATAAGAAAGGCGTTAGAACGATTGTATTTCATATTGTACAACAGGTCCTCGTCACAAACCACAAGCTCTCAAATAAACGTTCTGCCCTCTGTAAAAAGTTTCTCAGTGTTTTCAGTAGACCATATCGGGTCCGGCGCATTCCACATCCCAACGCACTGGGAGCGGAGACACATCTATCCAAACAATCGAAAGGTCTGCACCAAATCTCCAATGTAAGCCCATTCCTGGAATGACAGGAACCTGCAGGTGAGGAAATTGCCGGATGTTGGGGTGACAATAGACTTAATCATGACATTCTGTTATCCTTACATTAGATAGTAATTAACATATATGTACATTCCTTGTGACATAGTGTAGTAATAATTAATATATAAGTTATGTATTCACAGGGAGACGCTGAAAATAGGCGTACTTAATGACAAGATGTTATTTCTCTTAAAATAAATGGCTCTGAGCACTATGGGACTTAACATCTGAGGTCATCAGTCTCCTAGAACTTAGAACTACTTAAACCTAACTAACCTAAGGACATCACACACATCCATGCCCGAGGCAGGATTCGAACCTGCGACCGTAGCGGTCGTGCGGTTCCAGACTGTAACGCCTAGAACCGCTCGGGCACTTCGGCCGGCTCTTAAAATAAATGTTTTAGATAATGCTGCCATATTTCTGTCGTTCATTCACCATCGTGACGCGAATGTTCGAGCATCTCTATGACAACCAAGAAGCGTAGGGCCACCATACGGAATAAGGGAGGAAAATCCATGGTTAAAGAGAATAGTTGGTTCAAATGGCTCTGAGCGCTATGAGACTTGACTTCTGAGGTCATCAGTCCCCTAGAACTTAGAACTACTTAAACCTAACTAACCTAAGGACATCACACACATCCATGCCCGAGGCAGGATTCGAACCTGCGACCGTAGCGATCGCGCGGTTCCTGACTGTAGCGCCTAGAACCGCTCGGCCACTCCGGCCGGCGCAAAAGAGAATAGTGATAGGTAGTTTAGTTCTGACCAAAGAGTGTTATAGTAGGTGTTCTATGTGTACTATTGGTGTGTTATATATCTGTATACGTCATGAAGTCGTTGGGATTAGGTTGGATGTGTTCTGTGTCGTACTATAAGTGCGTTATGTGTCTGAGTACATAATGAAGTAATTGGCCAGAATATGTTGTGCTCCACGTTTAGATAGCAGTATTTTGTCTAGGTGAATGTTGACTGTGTGATGCCATGAATGCAAACAGGAATAAACAAATTAGATTTCAACTTGTACTTTTCTTTTATAAAATCGTGATGAAACTTATTTTATACCACATCACGGTAAATAGCCTTGATTAAGTTTTTTTCCCCTGTTTGTAAAGCCGCGCGGGATTAGCCGAGCGGTCTGTGGGGGCTGCAGTCATGGACTGTGCGGCTGGTCCCGGTAGAGGTTCGAGTCCTCCCTCGGGCATGGGTGTGTCTTTAGGGTAGTTTAGGTTAAGTAGTGTGTAAGCTTAGGGACTGATGACCTTAGCAGTTAAGTCCCATAAGATTTCGCAAACATTTGAACGTTTTTATTTGAAAAAGCTGCTGGGAACATTATATTTTTACACCGCATCACGGTGCTTAGACTACATCCATTTTAATATCCAATTGTAAAGTTTATGGGGCAATTCATTATATTGTTTCATTAGTTCGTAGGTCGTCAAAAGTACGAATTTAATCTATCTTGTTCGACCTGTCTGGTGGCATATTTCTGTAAGTCCAGATCTGATATTTCACGGCGAGGCTGCAGATAGAGGGCCAATGCCAACGGCACTGCCTTCACGTTATTGAAATGCTGCTTTTACCGGTTCCTGTGAATGCGGAGTCCCGCGGGCATCAGTGAGACCGCGTGAGCCGATTAGCGCGGCGGCCGTCCTGAACAAACAGGCGCACGACTGACCCTTCCTCTGCCGTAGAATGGCAGACCTCACTACCTGGATGCACATTCTTGGTTAGTTTAACTTAGCTTTTCTGTCTCTCAGTTTGTTGCTAGATTCGCGAAACAAACAGAAAATACATTCCTGTGACACGCAAACTTGACTTAAGTTTCAAAGTCCCTTGACCTGTCTTGCAATTTTTCCGTGTTCCGCACCATTAAAAAATCAAGAGAACCTGTTCAATAATCAGTGATTAAATTCATCCTGGTAGTATTGTTCTTGTGCACAGTGGCCAAATACGAGGATAATTCATTTATTATTTTGTGAAAGCTACGACGATTGCGCACGCTCGTTTTGTGTCTGTACTAGCAGCGTTTAATTAGCTAAAAGGAGCAGTCACTTGTCGGCATCGGACTATACAGCCACCTCCGGACTCACAGATAATTGGAAAACATACTCCTTTACGAGTATTTGCTAAAACGAGAAATTTACAGGATGACTCAGAAGTACGTTAACAAACTCAATATTTCACGGAATAATGTAGGTAGAGAGGTAAAAACTGACACAAAAAATGGTTCAAATGGCTCTGAGCACTATGGGACTTAACATCTGAGGTCATCAGTCCCCTAGAACTTAGAACTACTTAAACCTAACTAACCTAAGGACATCACACACATCCATGCCCGAGGCAGGATTCGAACCTGCGACCGTAGCAGTCGCGCGGTTCCGGACTGCAGCGCCTAGAACCGCGTGGCCACAGCGGTCAGCAAAACTGACACACATGCTTGAAATGTCAAAGGGTTTTATTGGAAAAAAAAACGCTCACAAAATGACCTACAGACAGCGTTCATATATTACAAAAGTAATAATTAACATAACAATTGACTTTTTTTGGCAAAGACGATGTTCTTGATCCCAAATGCTCAGCAGGTCAGCCGTCATTCATCAACAGTCCTGTAGTAGAGGGACAGTGAACAGCACTGTACAGCACATCAGTAGGTATGGTGAGAAATTGCCGTCGGATGTCCCTAATGGGGTCGGATTGTCCCTATAAACTTGAGAGCTCGGGTAACGCCACGACTGGTAATAGGACCGGTTGAGGTTTGGGAAACTGGGAGACCAAGCATGACGGAAATGGTCGCTCTGCGCGTGATCCTCACCAATCGATGTGGGCAAGAAATTTTTTACACATGCAGTAATATGGAGTGGAGCACCATCCTGCAGAAAAGTCATAGCTCCCAGCAGGTGTTTATCAGTCAGGCTAGTGATGAAGTGATTCTGTAACATTTCGGCTTACCTCTCACCCGTCATGATGACAGTTTGAAAATCAGCAGCACGCAATTCCTCTACGGAAAAGGATCTGATCATGACTGACGTATTTAATGCATACTGTACCGTGACTTTCTCGTCTTGCAATGGGGTTTCCACGACAGTTCTAGCATTTTTGGTAGCCCAAATTCTGCAGTTGTGGGTGTTGCCAGAATCTCGGAGTGTGAAGTGGGCTTCGTCGCCCCACAGCGCGGCCGGCCTGTGTGGCCGTGCGGTTCTAGGCGCTACAGTCTGAAACCGCGTGACCGCTACGGTCGCAGGTTCGAATCCTGCCTCGGGCATGGATCTGCGTGATGTTCTTAGGTTAGTTAGGTTTAAGTAGTTCTAAGTTCTAGGGGACTGATGACCACAGAAGTTAAGTCCCATAGTGCTCAGAGCCATTTTTGAATCCACAGCGCGTTAGACAACCAATCGTCTTTTTACCCTCATTTTTTGAAGTGCCCGCATTGCAAATGCCCTCGGCTTCAAAAAATGGATGGCTAAAACTCCATGATGACGCTGGGTTCTCGTGGGGCACCACTGACTTTTTGCTGTCCAGAGCGGTCTGTTGGTCAGTTTTTGCACTCTTTTTCGGTTTCAATAAAACCCCAAGTCGTTTCAGGCACCTCTTTACTTATATTACTCCGTGAATTAGTGCACTTTCAAATGTTAACGGACTTTTAGGTCAGTCTGTATAAATATTAACTGCGTTCATTGAGAGAAATAAATGCTTTTCTAACTATTTTGACTAGATGTCTGTCAATATGTCTGTTATTTTGACATTTTAATGTTGGGCCATCTATAGCCGAGAGCTTTTTTCACGAAAGTGATAGCTGCACCGTTCGTGCAAAATAGCCGTCAGGTAAAGGAGCGGTACTACGTAGCACATAGTTTCCAGTTAAATCTTTAAGGAATTGATTCTTAAAAGAAAAGAGTCGAAAGAGTTCGGCTTAAAAAAACGCTGGTTATTACAGGATGTATTATGAAAGGCAGTGATTCACGGGCCGTGTACGACACTGTAATGAAAATAAAAGGGTGGAGAGATATTAGTAATATTTTTTTGCAAACGCAGAGAAATTAATTTTATTTTTGAGCGTGACTTCAGTGGAGGTTATCGCAGATTTGAAGCTAAAATTGCGTTCGTGGAGAGTCAATATTTAGAGAGACGGGTGGGATGGAGGGGGACGGAAGGAAGCTGGCTGGTATCTGGCAATATCGGGGGAAGTTTACTCGAGCGGAGAGCAGCGGCCTGTGTTGAAACTACCGCGGCTACAGCCGTGGCCACTTCATCGTACTGTTTCCTGGTTTTCATCGGCCATGCACTTTTGTTAACTAGTTTAGCTGCATATCTACAGTATATCTCAGGTTGAATAATAAACACGCATAGTGAAATGGTTATGGTACAGTTCACTCGTATACATTTACATCTACATAGATAATCCGCAAGCCACGGTCGGCTCGTGGCGGAGAGTACCCTGTAGCATTTCCTTTCCTGCTTCACTCGCAAATATAGACAGAGAAGAACGACTGTCTAAATGCCTCCGTATGGGCCCTAACTTCTAGTACTTATCTTTGTGGTTTTTACGTCAATATACACTACTGGCCATTAAAATTGCTACACCACGAAGATGACGTGCTACAAACGCGAAATTTAACCGACAGGAAGAAGATGCTGTGATACGCAAATGATTAGCTTTTCACACCATTTGTAACGCCGCAAATGCATGTCCTCCTATTTTCACCTATTGTATTATAAATTTTTTCCTTATTTTGTTACCTGAAGATACGAGATTTCTGTGCCTTTATATATTGTAATTGTTTTACTAGTTGTACATATATATTTATGCATCTATGTCGATGTATAATTGGTTTATTTTGTAAATATTGTTTGTATTTTACGCTGGGTCTTGCCTAGGGAAAACTATGCTGTCGAACGAATACATCGATAGGTCGTGTGGAGAACCAAAGTGTTTAGGATCTTTGGTAGTGTTAACTCTGCCGCGTGGAGCGCGGGCAGAGCAGAGAGAGCCTGGCTGAAGTAGGCGGTGGAGCAGGTGTGTTGTGTGACGCTCCCGCGAGTTGCCGCGCTTTCGGGGATTGGCAGCATGTAATTGCGCTCGACTTGCTATGATAGTTTCTGACATGGTGTCGCGGAAGGGAAGCGTTAGCTGGCACACATCAAGAGCCCATTTCGGCTGGAGACCGTGTCGAGAAGAAGGCGCGCCAACATCCAGTTTCTGCAACAGCGACGGCCGACAATGAGTGACTGTCGCCGCGGCCTCGATCGACGACTTCAAACCTTCAATCAACCAACAAGGAAGACTGGTAGCACGTAAAGTTTTAGAACTGTATGGCAGACCTCAGCTTTTCAAACTGTTAAATTTTTCTCACTAAATTACAGCAACGTAGCATGAACCTTTGTTGCTCATTGTCCCAACTGCATTACCAAGCAGGGTCCCTTCCTTTTCCGGCATGAACCCGAGTGTCGTTGAAATTCAAACGCCAGCATTAAAGTAATATCATTCGATTTCACTGCATTAATTTCTAAGTTCAGTTAAGGAATTCATAGCTGGCTACAATATTTAGATTACACAAGCACAAATTAAGTGTGCGAGTTTTGTTACCGTATTTTAGCTTACCTGTGACTGCAGTTCAGCTTGGTACGTTCTAAATTTTACTATTGTTAATTGTTCAGAATCATTTAATTCAAGTTCAAAGTTAAATCTCTTATTTGTAAATTGCGTAGATTCAAGTAGCTTTTGAAATGATTGTTGAGGTAGCCCAAGACTAACCGTATTTTACTGAATTTCGATGTGCTTCAGAAACAAAGCTCACTATTAATTTCAGTCACTAAATTAACTTTCAATTTTCCGGTTTTATTAATTATTTTGCTAAATTTAGTCAGAGTGTAGCGAAATTTATTACTTCTGACAAACTTTCAGTTTTCACACTACACGTGTCAACCTACAGTTGCCACGCTTCTAGTGCTAATTATATGTGTAATAACCTTTCTTTTTCAGTTACTATAGTAATTGTCCATAGGACTGGCGACCGTAATGTCCCCCAAATCTCAAATATCTAATTACCGCTAGTTAATTGTTAACGTAACGGCCGCACATTTACTTTCTTTATTAACTTTACCCCTTTTCAAAATTAATTTCCACCAGTTTCATTTGCATTTTTCCTTTCATTTAGATGTAACCCTTTCCTCCCTCTTTACCGACAGATTAACTTCGGTGACGATTGCTTTTCCCAAATTTCCATTAGGTACACGCGGTTTAATTTTTCACTGTCATTAAGGTCGATAAGTGAGGGGGAGGTTACACATTCGCTCAAGGTTGGCGCCGGTGGCGACACCTACAACGTGCTGACATGAGGAAAGTTTCCAACCGATTTCTCATACACAAACAGCAGTTGACCGGCGTTGCCTGGTGAAACGTTGTTGCGTTGCTCGAGGTCCAATGGCTGTTAGGAGAATATGGAATCGGTGGGTTCATGAGGGTAATACGGAACGTCGTGCTGGATCCCAACGGCCTCGTGTCACTAACAGTCGAGATGACAAGCATCTTAACCGCATGGACGTAACGGATCGTGCAGCCACGTCTCGATCTCTGAGTCAACAGATGGGGACGTTTGCAAGACAACAACCATCTGCACGAACAGTTCGACGACGTTTGCAGCAGCATGGACTATCAGCTCGGAGACCAGGGCTGCGGTTACCCCTGCCGCTGCATCAGTCAGGAGCGCCTGCGATGGTGTACTCAACGACGAATATGGGTGCACGAATGGCAAAATGTCGTTTTTTCGGATGAATGCAGGTTCTGTTTACAACATCATGATGGTCGCATCCGTGTTTGGCGTCATCGCGGTGAATGCACATTGGAAGCGTGTATTCGTCGTCGCCATACTGGCGTATCACCCGGGGTGATGGTATGGGGTGCCATTGGTTACACGTCTCGGTCACCTCTTGTTCGCATTGACGGCACTTTGAACAGTGGACGTTACATTTCAGATGTGTTACGACCCGTGGCTCTACCCTTCATTCGATCCCTGCGAAACCCTGCATTTCAGCAGTATAATGCACGACCGCATGTTGCAGGTCCTGTACGGGCCTTTCTGGATACAGAAAATGTTCGACTGCTGCCCTGGCCAGCACATTCTCCAGATCTCTCACCAACTGAAAGCGTCTGGTTAATGGTGGTCGAGCAACTGGCTCGTGACAATACGCCAGTAACTACTCTTGGTGAACTGTGGTATCGTGTTGAAGCAGCATGGGCAGCTGTATCTGTACACGCCATCCAAGCTCTGTTTGACTCAATGCCCAGGTGTGTCAAGGACGTTATTATGGCCAGAGATGGTTGTTATGGGTACTAATTTCTCAGGATCTATGCACCCAAATTGCGTGAAAATGTAATCACATGTCAGTTCTAGTATAATATATTTGTCCAATGAATACCCGTTTATCATCTGCATTTCTTCTTGGTGTAGCAACTTTATTGGCCAGTAGTGTATCTTTGCGGCAGTGGAATCGTTCGGCAGTCAGCTTCAAATCCCGGTTCTATAAATTTCCTCAATAGTGTTCCTCGAAAAGAACGTCGCCTTCCCTCCAGGGATTCCCATTTGAGTTCCCGAAGCATCCCCGTAACACGTGTTGTTCGAACCTATCGGTAACAAATCTTGCAGTGCGTCTCTGAATTTCTTCGGTGTCTTCTTTTAATCCTACCTGGAGCAGTGCTCAAGAATAGGCCGCACCAGAGTCCTACATGCGGCCTCCTTTACATGTGAATCACGTTTCCTAAAATCCTCTCAATAAACCGAAGTCGCCCATTGCCCGCCCATGCCCTAGTCCTCACTTGCTCCTTCCATTTCTAATCGGTTTGTAACGTTACGCCCAGATATTTAAACGACGTACCTGTGTTAAGCAGGACACTACTAATGCTGTGTCCGAACTTTACGGATTTGTTTTTCCTGCTCGTCTTTTGTCTAAGTCATCTTGTATCCTCCTTCAGTCACTCAACCTCGACACCTTACCTTACAACACAGCATCATTAGCAAATAACCACAGATTGCTACCCATCCTGTCCGCCAAATCATTTATGTGCTCAGAGAACAACAGCGGTCCTGTCCTGATGATACCCTTGTCTCTGATGAACACTCGCCGTCGAGGACAACAAGCTGGATACTACAGCTTCTATAACATCAGTGCGGACAATCATCGTGGCATTGTGTTGTTATTTAAATGACAAGTAATACTAACACATAAGTAACAAACGCGACTATTGAGTATGAGAAATATGTTTCAGAACTATCACTTCCGTGATGAGTTTTTGGATAAACTGAGCAGTTAGATGACAGAAGGTATTTTATTTATTTTTATATTCGAAATGGCAAATGTTGTCAGGACTCATCAGCTGTATTTTTTACACTGTCTCTGTTAAGATCAAAAGTAATTTCTACTCGACTCTCCATCTTTGATATGAAACAAAATAAATTTCAAATAACTATTTAACTACATGTACTCTGCATATCGAAAGAATTCAAAGAGTCACAATCTTGATGCCTCAGACCACTTGTCGATACCGTCATTCGTCTGGTCTGTGGGGAATCAGCACTTGTTTGCTGTGAAAGCTGATTATGAACTTTCCACCCTTGCATAATTTTTGATATCTCGCCTCACTGACCACTTGCAAAAATCCTTTTGTACTTAGGCTACTCTGGGGTAGATTGACGAGACAAACACGACTGTTCCAGTCATTTTCGCCGTTGCAGCAAAATAAATTTTTCTTTTTATTAAATTTACTTTTATCGTCATATTAATAATTTTGTATTATTAAAACTTTATTTTTCATGTAATCTCTAAAATGTTTTGCTTAAATAACGATCTTTACGTTATACTTGTTGCTGATTTCTTTAACTCTTACTTGATTACTTCAGTTATTAATTATTTTTGGTACAAAACTAAATAAATTCAACATATCAGCATAAATTTAAGGAATTATATTTATTTACACAAATATTTAATGATAGAACTGCCTATAAAATATGTATCACATCATTATAATGAAAACTGTCATACATGTGCCCTATATTCATAAATTTATTTGTGGAGTGAAATCCTTTTTTTCGATAGTCTTCTGATTCATTTTGTTCTTGTTCCACGTCAACATTTTCGCGAAGAAATATGCTGAAAGAATCAAAAGAATCTTCGTCAATATTTTACATTGTGAGTCAACAATATTTTTGTTGAGAAGTTTGTAGAAAAATCAACAAAGTCTTCGTCTTTTTAGGAGAAGTAGAAAACTTTTCGCATTGTGTTGAGTCACAATGTTTGCAGACATTTGTAAATTTTCGGGAATTTTTTTACAGCCACATACTTTCGTTTTGCAACCTTTTGCACAGCAACAAGAGATTTTTTTTTGTTATTTCGTCGAGTATTAAGGGTTCCTTAGCATTAATTGGAATTAGTATATTATATGCTACTTTGCACCCTCACTGATTTACATCATACTCGTTGCCCAACTATTCCTGCAACTGCAGATAAACACTGAAGGCATGTTTTCTAGCAGTAGCTTCTGTTGGAAGAAGACTTTGTAATTGAAATAAAGCTAGTATTTTTTTCTTGTAAATCTAGGTATGGAATATTAACCTCCGTCGAGTGCCTCGTCGTTAAATATTAACTGCATCCACTAGATTTTTTTTAATAAAAGTTCTTGGCTCCAGAAAGTAGTAGAAATTTTTTCAGAAATTCAAGAAAAGGTCAACAATTTCTTTCTAAAAAAGTTATTTTCGTAAAATAAAAATTAAGATAGTTTTTTAAAAAAACACGCCACAGAAAAGTGCAAGTTTTTCGAGTAATGTTTTGTTCCTTACAATTAATGAAATCGTAAAAATTATTTAATAGTATGACAGCACAACTCTGTGTGAAAAAATAAACAAGCCAAAGGCCGTTACTATAGGGTCATCCGCTGAGAAGATCTAGCCCACTGTCGGGAGCATATTTTTCCAAAAACACGATATATGTCGAAAAATAGGTAATATTTTTTAATTTTTAAACTAGCATTTTTTTGACTGACCGCGGGCTGCACTTACAATAAATAGTTAGTATGGGAACGTGAATGTTAACTAGTTTAGAGAACTCGATTCTTAACTTTTTTTTAGCTGTGTCTCCAAACGTAAGAAAGCAGTCGATACTTATCAAGAAGTAATATATAAATGCTTAACAGCCCTACAACTTTCTCATTTAACATTTTTCGATTGGAGCTACAGGTTTTTATTTATTTAAGAAAAACTATTTTTTGCAACTTGGCGGAGTTTTTGGTCATTTTCGGTGTCTTGGACTGAGTTTCATGAAAAAGAAACTCTATTTAAAATTTAATTTGACTATACACTCTTATTTTTTGTTTTTAGGCAATAATTTTTGCAAATTTAACATTAGGCCGTCACCGAATGCTTGAACTATTATGCTAGGGAAAAAGTAAACAAACCTGACGAATCTTGTAAAATCTTCTAGAAGATCACAATTTAACACTGATTGCTTTCAGGGTTCTCTTTCGTCGAAAACCAACAGTATTGTCAACATACGTTTGCTGAACCTAGTTTCAAAACAGAATGAAAATCTCCTAGTACAAAGGAAGCGAGTGTCTTACATTAGAGATTTTATTTATTTATTTTTCGTTGGAGTGAAATCCTGAGCCTATGACACATGATCATGGCACATTTTCTAATAAATCCCAACTGCCCTAAAGAAAGAAATCTGCGTGTGTGGCGACCAGTGCATTTAACACAAACAAATAAAGTCAGTTAATTATTAAGACAATTGATACTCTTTATAGTTTACACCCTAGTGTGATCTTAGTTGACAAGGGAAAGCAACAATGTACATAGAGCTTAACACACCATTCTTATAAATTCCTAAATTTTTATTATAAAATATATCAAAATTAAAAAATATGAAATGATAAAAATCGAAAAATGCACTTGACAGTATGTATATGTGATGACTAGTATCAAAAGTAAGCAGTGTTTTTAAGTTTGCAGTTTGAAGTTTCTGTCACCTTCTGTAGCTGACATGATTGATTTTGCGACGATGACATCCACAATGGCTCAGTCTTTCTTCCTCTTAGGCCACCCTGCTTTCTACCGAATCCGAAAAACCTCTTCGCTATCCCCTTGATATCTAGTTATTCACATTTGCTTGTTTACTTTTGAGGAAATAGATGTTTCTGCAATACGAACGATCGGGTGACCGCATTGTTATAATGCTACTCCTATTCCTTATACAAAGTATTTATATATTTTCTTGTCTCTCGATAGCTGTTGAGACAACTCACATGTAATACTGCAATGACGGACTAATGAGTGTACGTATCTCGCGGTTATTGACAAATGCGAGCAGAAATAAGGGCTGTTTACAGCTCCGATTACTATCTGCTGTCACTGATAGTGACTGTACAAGACAACTGTGCTCTAAGCAGGTCTCTTTCCAGCAACTCGTATGCACCAAAACCACGAATCACTGCAGCACAACAAATGCTCATGGAAAGATGGAGGAGTTTAGTGGCAACGTCGACAAACAACTCGAAACTGATAGAAACGAAACTAGTGTTAACTAGTTTCTTATTGTTTGCTCCGTACAGCAGCTGAAGTTTCCCAGGGAAGATAAAAACGATCCTGTCACTGTGTATCAGACAACTGCGTTTACATTGCCAAGATAATGATAAATAAAATAAATATACTCCAGTCACCTAATACGTTCAGACGCTCTGATCTAAGCCGTACGATGAATTCAAAACTCGGTGAAACGTGAGATCTCCAAACGAAAACAGGGGGTACCTCCTGCAAGAGTTGCATTTAATGACTAAACGACTGCAGCAGTTAGCGAAACTGATTTAAACCAAAGTTCCGAGGACACCATGTAATCTTAATGGCTCGATTTTATGACAAAGTTGAATGACGTTACAAACCCACAATAAGAATACGAACTACAGGTGCACTTGAACATTCTTAACAAATAATTTCAGTCTGTGACATCTTATGTTCCAATTCAGAGAGACCGTTTTTAAATAGCTGCAGTGAATATAGAGGAATAGGTCAAACAGTGGATACACCAAACCCGTTGGTATTGAGAACAGCTTCCAATCCCTTCGGATAAATACAGGCCCTGTATGGCTTTCAAGGAGGGCAACGGCCTTGCCGCAGTGGATACACCGGTTCGAGTGAGATCACCGAAGTTAAGCGCTGTCGGGCGTGGTCGGCACTTGGATGGGTGACCATCCAGGCCGCCCTGCGCTGTTGCCATTTTTCGGGGTGCACTCAGCCTCGTGATGCCAATTGAGGAGCTACTCGACCGAATAGTAGCGGTTTTGGTGAAGAATACCATCATAACGACCGGGAGAGCGATGTGCTGACCCCACGCCCCTCCTATCCGCATTCTCCCCTGAGGATGACATGGCGGTCGGAAGGGTTCCGGTAGGCCACTCATGGCGTGAAGACGGCGTGAGTATGGTTTTCAAGGGAATCGTATATCTTTCTCCTTTCAAAATAGTGGCAAACTGAGGTAACGCCGAAGGAGGTGGATAGCGATCACACACGCTTCTTCCCAAGGTAGACCACAGAGACCCAATAACATTTCCATGTGGTGACTGTGGTGGTCAGAACAGACGCGAAATTTCATTCTTGTGCACACAAAACCAGTCCTGAACGATGGAAGCTCTTTGAACAAGGGCCCTGCCGTCTTGGAACATCACCACTATTGAAAAAGTGTTTTACCGTGGTCGTCATAACTGTCAGATAATCCTTGCCAGTAATGCGACCTTGCAGAGTAAACATGTGGCCCAAGGAATAACACGATATGACTGCACAAATCATCACCGAACTTCCATCATTTTTCACAATTGCGACTTTAACTCGAACAGAAGCTGGAATGATGTGAAATAAGACTTTCTTCCATTGCTTCATAGGCCAGGATTTATGGCTTCAGCACCAAGTTTTATTGTTACAGGCATTTAAATCACTGATGAGTAATTTTGGAATTGCAGCCCATCCTGGAATTCCCTGCTACTGCAGCTCTCTTCTTGTTATTTTGGTGCTGGTATGGTTCGCGAGTGCGACATGTCATTCTGGAATGACTTCTGCTGTTACTTAGTGTGCTGGAGTGAAGCTAATGAGACAAACGGTAGCAAGCTGATGTCTATTGCTGAAGTTTTAATCATATATTACATAATGACGTTTCACCGCCACTACTAAAGGTTCACCATGGTTTAATTTCGTTTTCATATAGTTAAAAATGACACACTGGGATCAGATCATCTTTAAGATGGAACCTCGCCTGAAGAAATTCGGTTGGAAAAATTGCTCTAACGGGCTGGCTCCAATATTTTATCTGATCGAGAGTACCCATACATCTAATATTGGGAATTAATAAGGGGTCGATCCACACTTTGCCTCTATGACTTCTTGAACTCTGCTGGGGACACTTTCAATGAGGTGTCTGAATTTCTGTGGAGGAACGGCAGACCAATCTTCCTCAAAAACCGAATCCAGAGAAGGTAGGGATGTTGGACTCTGGTGTCGACGTTTTAACCCATCCAAAAGGTGTTCCATTGGGTTCATGTCGCGACTCTAGTCAGCTCAGTCAATTTCAGGAATATAGTGTAGGCTTTCACGGCCGGTACAGACTTCACTTAGAACTTGCGGGTTGACAGGCCGTGCATAAAACTTTCCCCTAACGTTTCATCTCCGACTGTGGCAGACACCTTCACAGATAAAGCGGTATTCTATCTCGCAATCGGAGATGAAACGTTAGGGGAAAGTTTTATGCATCGGCCATGGCCTATCCGCCCTGAAGTTTTAAGTGAAGAATTTCAGGAATGTTATTGTCCACACACTATTGCCTTACAGATACTGCTCTATAATAGCGTGCTCTGCCATGCAGATACAAACAATCATCATCAATGTACAACAGATAACGCTTAAAACCGTGTACACGTTCCTCCGCATTTACCATTTTCTTAAACACAATAAGGAGCCCACACCCAAACCATGAGAACCTTCTCTATACTGCCTCCTCTGTACTTCACTGCTGGCATCCCACATGACGATGGCATGGTAGGGCTTTCCAGGCATTTGCCACATCCAAACACTTCCATCGTATTGTTGGAAGGTAAAGAGTGATTCACCACTCCGAATCACTCATTTCAAATCATCCACTATCGAGTGCTGTCGCTCTTTACACCATCTCAAGTGTTGCTTGGCACTTGACTAGAGAACTGTGCCGCTTATGAAGAGCTGCTCCCCCATTGTACACCATGCATTTTAACACCCTACCCTCAGTTATTGTGCTAGTTGGACTTCTGGCAGCGCTTTCCAACTCACAAATGATTCCTTCCACTGATTTCAAGCGATTTTTATAGCCACCTTCCACAATGCTTGCCAGTCCCCGTTCGTCAGTAGATGACGTCTGACTGCTCCTGATTAAGCTATAGTTGTTCCTTCGCGTTTGCACTTCACAATCACATAATCCACAGTCGTATTGGGCAGCTTTAGAAGGGCTGAAATGTGTCTGATGGATTTTTTTACTCAAGTCAGATACTAGTCCCTTTCGAGTCCTCTTAGCTCTCCTGATTGATCCATTCTGCTGTTACTTCTTCTCTACTGCCAAAACTGTACTCCCAGCCTCCTTTGACACTAGCATTTCCACCTTTCGTGATTTCTAGTGGTCAGTTCCATGTTACATACAAGTGTCCGGCTACTTTTCATCAGAGTACAACACTGTTGTTATTGTTGTGGTCTTCAGTCCAGAGACTGGTTTGATGCAGCTCTCCATGCTACCCTATCCTGTGCAAGTTTCTTTATCTCCAACCTACTGCAACCTACATCCTTCTGAATCTGTTTAGTGTATTCATCTCTTGGCCTCCCTCTACGATTTTTACCCTCCACGCTGCCGTCCAATACTAAATTGGTGATCCCTCGATGCCTCAGATCATATCTTACCAACCGATCCCTTCTTCTAGTCAAGTTGTGCCACAAATTCCTCTTCTTCCCAATGATACTCAGTACCTCGTCATTAGTTACGCGATCTATCCATCTAATCTTCAGCATTCTTCTGTAGCACCACATTTCGAAAGCCTCTATTCTCTTCGCGTCTAAACTATTTATCCACAACAACACTATAAAGACTGTAATAAGAAAAATAGAGCGCGATCAGTGGATGCCAGTTTCCCTACTCCTTAGAAGAAAAAGACGTGTTCATAGGATCTGTAGACCGGAAAAAGCTTTCGGCAATGTCAAATGGTGCAAGACATTCGAAATACTAGAAAAATAGGGATAAGCTGTAGGGAAAGAGGGTAATGTACAATATGTGTAAGAGCCAAGAGGGAGTGTAAGGAAAGACGGCTAATGTACAATATGTACAAGAGCCAAGAGGGAACAATGAGAATGGAAGACTGTAACCTCCCCCTCACTTATCGACCTTAATGACAGTGAAAAATGAAACCGCGTGTACCTAATGGGAATTTTGGAAAAGCAATCGTCACCGAAGTTAACCTGTCGGTAAAGAGGGAGGAAAGGGTTACATCTAAATGAAAGGAAAAATGCAAGTGAAACTGGTGGAAATTAATTTTTGAAATAGGGATAAAGTTAATGTCTCCCATAAGTCCATCCCCTCGTCCAAGTCGTGGGAGATGGGCAACGGCACAAAGTAGGGGACTGCCTATAGGGGCGATGTACAGCGGGGACTTCGTGTGCCCCAGGACCGCTACGGTAGCTGGGAAGGCCCTATGGGAACCCTGAAACGTGACGGCTAACGGGGCTCTGGTGAAGCTGCGATAGGCCTAGAAAGCCAGTAGTGGATAAATCAACTGCTTTCAAGTTAGAAGAAATTGTAGAAATGATGGAAAGGAGGAAATTGGACATCTTGGGGCTTGCTGAGACTAGGTGGAGAGGAGTTGGTGAAAAACCACTAAGTAAAGGATGTAAACTGTACTGGATAGGGAATGAGAGGGGAAGAAATGGAGTGGCAATAGTGGTCAGAGAGGGTCTGCAGGAGGAGGTGGAAGGTATCAATGATCGAATGATAAAAGCCAGAGTACAAGTGAAAGGAAAAAGCATTGAAATCATCCAAGCATATGCCCCACAGGTGGGGTGTACAAAAAAGGAGAAGGAGGAATTTGAAGATGACATGCAAAAGCAGCTAAATGGAGGTAATCAGATTATAATAGGGGACCTCAATGCACATGTTGGCACAGACAGGAAAGGATTCGAGGAGATAATGGGACCATAGGGCTGGGGGAACCGAAATAGAGAAGGAAAATTGTTGCTGGAATTCTGCAAGAGGAATGGGTTGCCGATCGCAAATTCCTGGTACAAGAAGAGAGGTAGCCACAAAATAACTTGGTACAGTGGAGACTGGTCCCAAACTTCAGTAGTAGACTATGTACTAGTGGATAGGCAGATGATGAGGAGCCTCACAGATGTTAAGGTCATTCCATCTGAGGCCTTAGACAGTGACCATCGGCTGTTGGTAGCCACCCTGAGAGAGAAAAAAGATAGGAGGGCAACAGACATACAGGAGAAAAGGTTGAAGACATGGATGCTGAAAGAGGATGAACGGAGGACCCAGTACCAGACACTGATCAGGAAGAAGCTGCCAAAGGAAGATCAGAGAACAGTGGAAGAAGAATGGGGAGATTTTAAGAGGGCTCTAGTTGAGGCAGCTGAGACTGTGTGCGGAAGAACTAGCACAAAGAGGAGAAGTAAGGAAACCCCATGGTGGAACAACATATGTAAAGAGGCAGTACTTCGAAAGAACAAAGCCTTCAGAGAATGGTTCCAGACCCGAACAGAGGAAGCTAGGGTAAAATATGAGGAAAGCAAGAAAGCGCCACAGACCATAGTAAGGGCGGAGAAGAAGAAGTGGATGGAAAAATGGACAAGAATGTTAGAAGAGGTCAGTGAAGGGAACAAAAAAGTACTTTACACCATGGTAAGAAATAAGAGGAACGACAGAAGCGAGTGCCTGAGGATCAGGGATAATAATGGAAGAGTTGTGGAGGAAATGCATGAGCTCAAAAAGATTTGGAAGGAGTACTTTGAAGATCTGTTGAATGCCGTCAAGCGGGTAACTAATAGCGATGGAGAGCCTAAGGCAGCAGACGATTATAATAGTAGGGAAATTGATGATCTAACTTGGAATGAAGTGGAAGAAGCCATAAAGAGGATGAAAGGGGGAAAGGCACCAGGTTGGGACGAAGTAACAGTGGATATGATACGAGCAGCAGGAGAAGTAGGAACCCAGTGGCTATACAGAGTGCTGAGGATGATGTGGAAGGAGAACAGAATTCCTGAGGATTGGAAGAAAGGAATTATAGTCCCAATCTTCAAGAAAGGGGATAAAAGGAGATGTGAGAACTACAGAGGAATCACCCTGCTATGCCACTGTGGAAAAATCTATGAAAAGATCCTGGAGAAGAGAATAAGAACCAGTATTGAAAGAAGACTGCAAGAGGAGCAGTATGGTTTCAGACCGGGAAGATCAACAACAGACCTCATATTTGCGGTAAGGCAACTGCAGGAAAGGCACTATGAGTACGGGAAGGACTTAATCATGGCCTTTTTAGATATTGAGAAGGCGTATGACAGTATCTATAGGGACAAGCTCTGGGATGTGCTGAACGCAAAAGGGATAGATGAAGAGACAACACGAAAAGTCAGAAAAATGTATGAGGGAAGTGAGAGTTGTGTGAAGGTGGGGAGGGAACGTACTGCATGGTTCAAGCTGGAAAATGGGCTGCGACAGGGAAGTGCACTTTCGCCTTTATTGTTTATTATTGTTATGGATGAAATCCTACAGCAAGTATCAGATGCAATTGGAGATCATAAAATGAAAGCAGTGCTTTTTGCCGATGACCTGATGATATGGGGAAATTGCGAGAAGGAGGTGCAAGAGCAGTTAGATGTATGGGTGGCAACGGCAGCACAATATGGAATGCATTTCTCTGCAAAGAAAAGTGAAATAATTGTCATAACAAGGAAGAAGAATAGGCCAAATGTGGATATAACTTGTGGAGGGGAAAAACTACAAGTGGTAGAGAACTTCAAGTACCTGGGAAGCATGATTGAAAGTAAGGGGGGAAACGCATTTGAAATAAATGAAAGGTGCAGAAAAGCAGGGCAGTTCTTCAAATGCATTAGGGGGCTTATTTGGAGCAAGGAGGTGCCACAGAAATCCAAGGGAATTATATACCGAACCTACTTTGTCCCCATATTGGCATACGGAAGTGAGACATGGGTAATGCACAAAAGCGACAAAAGTAGAATACAAGCTAGTGAAATGAAGTTCCAGAGGAGCAGGTTGAGTGTAACAAGACGAGACAGATTGCGAAATGTGTATGTGAGGGAAAGACTAAAGGAGGAACCAGTACAGGACAGGATAGAAAAATCAAGATTGCAGTGGTATGGACACATGAAGAGAATGGATGAGGGAAGAATTCCAAAGAGGATGTTTGATCTGCAACTGGAGGGGAAGAGGCCCAGGGGAAGACCAAGAGATAGATGGGTGAAGGGAGTGAAGGAATGTGTGACGAGAAGAGGAGAGAACTGGACGAAGGTGGAAGAGGGGGAATGGTGGAAAGACAGAACACGATGGAGAGGCTTGTGTTCCCGACAGACCCAGCCAGTGGCTGGAAACTGTCCAAGATGATGATGATGATGATGATAAAGTTAATAAAGAAAGTAAATGTGCGGCCGTTACGTTAACAATCAACTAGCGGTAATTAGATATTTGAGATTTGGGGGAAATTACGGTCGCCAGTCCTATGGACAATTACTATAATTACTGAAAAAGAAAGGTTATTACACATATAATTAGCACTAGAAGCGTGGCAACTGAAGGTTGACACGTGTAGTGTGAAAACTGAAAGTTTGTCAGAAGTAATAAATTTCGCTACACTTAATTTAGCAAAAGAATTAATGAAACCGGAAAATCGAAAGTTAATTTAGTGACTGAAGTTAATAGTGAGCTTTCTTTCTGAAGCACATCGAAATACAGTTAGTCTTGGACCACCTCAACAATCATTTCTAAAGCTACTTGAATCTACGCAATTTAGAAAGAAGAGATTTAACTTTGAACTTGAATTAAACGATTCTGAACAATTAACAATAGTAAAATTTAGTACGTACCAAGCTGAGTTGCAGTCACAGGTAAGCTAAAATACGGTAACAAAACTCGCACTCTTAATTTGTGCTTGTGCAATCTAACTATTGTAGCCAGCTATGAATACTAAAATTGAACTTTGAAATTAAAGCAGTGAAATGGAATTATGCTGGCGTTTGAATTTCAACGACACTCGGGTTCATTTCGGAAAAGGAAGGGACCCTGCTTGGCAATGCAATTGGGACAATGAGCAACAAAGGTTCATGCTAAGTTGCTGTAATTTTGCGAGGCAAATGGAACAATTTGAAAAGCTGATGTCTGCCATACAGTTCTGAAACTTTACGTGCTTTTAGTCTTCCTTGTTGGTTGATTGAAGGTTTGAAGCCGTCGATCGAGGAGGTGGCGACAGTCACTCATTGTCGGCCGTCGCTGTTGCAGAAGCTGGATGTTGGCGCGCCTTCTTCTCGACACGGTCACCAGGCGAAACGGGCTCTTGATGTGCGCCAGCTAATGCTTCCCGTCCGCGACACCATGTCAGAAACTATCATCGCGAGTCGAGCGCAATTACATGCTGCCAAACCCCGAAAGCGCGGCAACTCGCGGGAGCGTCACACAACACACCTGCTCCACTCGCTACTCCAGCCAGACTCCCACAGCTCTGCCCGCGCTCCACGCGGCAGAGCTAACACTACCAAAGATCATACACACTTTGAGTCTTCACACGACCTATCGATGTAATCGTTCGATAGCAGTTTTCCCTAGGCAAGACCCAGCGTAAAAATAGAAATAATATTTACGAAGCAAACCAATTATACATCGACATAAATGCATAAATATATATATACAAATAGTAAAACAATTACAATATGTAAAGACACAGAAATGTCATATATTCAGGTAACAAAAATAAGGAAAACAAATTATAGTACAATAGATGGAAATAGGAGGATATGCATTTCCGGCGTTACAAGACCATGAACGAAGAGCTCAGATTAAAAAGGGTTTAAGACAGGGATGTAGTCTTTCGACCCTACTATTCAATGTGTAACCGAAGAAGTAATGATGGAAATAAAAGAAAACGTCTAGAGTGGGATTAAAATTCAGGGTGAAAGAATATCGATGTTAAAACTCGCTGATAGCATTTCTATCATAAGTGAAGTGAAGAAGAGTTGCTGTATTTGTTGACTGGAATGAGTACAGAATATGGATTGAAATTAAATCGGAGAAAGATTAATTAAAGAGAAGTAGCAGAAATGAGAACAGAGAGAATCTTAACATCAGAACTGGGGACCACGAAGTAGACAGAGTTGAGGAACTCTACTACCTAGGCAGTAAGGTAATACATGGTGGACGGAGCAAAGACGACATAAAAAGCAGATCAGAATTGGCAGAAAGGGTATTCCTGGGCAAGAGAAGCCTACTAGTATCAAACATAGGTCTTAATTTTTAGGAAGAAGTTTCTTAGAAGTTTCTTAGAACGTACTTTCAGAGCACAGCGTTGTATGGTAGTGAAGCATGGACTGTGGGAAAACTGGGACAGAAGAGAATCGAAGGATCAGAGATTGGTGATATAGACGAATCTTGAAAATTAGGTGGACTGATAAGGAAAATACTGTGATAAAGAAGGGACAGGATGATAGAACATCTATTAACACATCAAGGATTAACTTCTATTGTACTAGAGTTGTTGAAGGTAAAACTATAGAGGAAGCCAGAAATTGGTATCCAACAATAATGGAGGACGTAGGTTGCAATTGCTATTCTGACATGAAAAGGTTGGCACAGGAGAGGAATTCGCTGCGGGCTACATCAAACCAGTCAGAAGACTGATGAGCGAAAAAAAACCGTTAGAACTATCAAATTCCTCCTAGAGGATCGACTTACAAACAAAATATAACGATTACGATAGTAGTCGTATCCATAAATAATCCAGTTGATGATTTGCTCCTTATTCAAAGGGACGTGACCGGTGGTTGTCGAACAATTTGTCCTTTTTCAGCTGCCAGCTGGTGCTGGCCGAGCGGTTCTAGGCGCTACAGTCTGGAACTGCGCGACCGCTGCGGTCGCAGGTTCGAATCCTGCCTCGGGCTTGGATGTGTGTGATGTCTTTAGGTTAGTTAGGTTTAAGTAGTTCTAAGTTCTAGGGGACTGATGACCTCAGAAGTTAAGTCCAATAGTGGTCAGAGCCATTTGAACCATTTGATCCTTTTTCAGCCAAATTCCAGTGAGCTGAGAATCGAGCAAAGCAAATCCGAACCAGTTGGGAGGTGATTTACGGTTCCCACAAATATTTGATAATGAACGGAAATATCGCGAAAATTATGACTGAAACCGCGCGAAAAAGGTAATTTAATGAATTTCTGTAACGGTGATGTCCCAGACATTCCATATAGATGCGGGGTTTGTAGACTGTTACGTAAATTATTTCTTTTCAGCCATGTCCCTGGGAACTCTGAGTGTGGCAAAGAGGACCCCACTTGGGAGTATTTGACAAGGGATTTTCACTTCTGGCATTTCTCTGATGACCAGGGGAATACTTCTCAAAACCCTGGACGAATGTAGGAGATTGAAACTACGTGTAAATTATTTCTGAGGCAATTTCATTGATCCCGAACAAAAGATATCTGTGTGTAGGTTCGTGTGTGTGTGTGTGTGTGTGTGTGTGTGGTGTGTGTGTGTGTTTAACCAAGTTGAGGAAAGGAAGTTAGTGCTTCGATAATTATTTAAAAATGTGTTTCACGAAAAGTAAGATACAGTTCTGAATCCGATTTTGCGAAGACCTTGACAAGAAAATGGAGAAACGGAAGTTTGGATAAAATTAATTTTTATCATTAAATCCACTTGGAAATATTATTGAGTTGACGAATGATAGGATTGTAGAATTTCATCTACCATAAGAAGTAGGTCATCACCTGCTGATACAAATGATCCTACTCGTTCTCTTTGTTTTTCTGGAAGATCTGAACGCTATCAAGTTCACTTACACTTTGTGGCGTAGACTTTATTAAATATAATATTCGTTCTAAAATTATATAAAATAAATATGTATGGATGCTACTTACAGTTTGTAATGAAAGTAGAATATATTGAGATACTGTCGCAGATTGCAAAATAAAAGTTGTAATTCCATTGTTAGAAGGAGGAGCGACACATCAGCTGTACAATTTGCAAATTTGTGGTGAGGTCTTATGGGACCAAACTGCGGATGTCATCGGTCCCTAAGCTTACGCACTACTTGCTTTAACTTAAACTAACTTACGCTAAGGACGAGCCGCGCGGACCGTGACAAGGTGCCCCAGACCGCTCGGCTTCCCTGCGCGACGTCACTGTACAGGGTGACTGCTTGACGTCAAGCACGGTTTGAATTGTGAGTAGATAATAATAGCTATTTGTCACGATGTTAGTGGACATTTGGAACAATTGTCTTGATACACGCGGTCCTGGTGAGTACATTTCAACGGGGTTTGGGGAATGTAGAGTGATACCCGTCACATTTGCAGATATATCACAATACGACAGCGTTCAAGTTAATGTATTGTTCCATAAATTACATCACCCAGGCATCTCATAGAGATTCGGTTACGGACTCTCATGTCTTACAGGTGAAAGAACAGTATGTATGCCGGAAGAAAGGAACAACGGCGTAACTTTGTTCTTAGCTCACAATTGTACACAGTCTGTTCCACCGATACAGAGAATACTTTAGTTTAGCAGTTAAAATCTATTTTAGTTCGAAGACGGTGTATGCTCCCACATTACTCACAGCTTAGTGGTTATGTCATTTCTCGTATGGGCATTGCTAAAAGGACTGGCTTTGTGAAAACGACAAAATGACTCTTTCATGTCAGTTCAAACGTCAATATCAGTTACCTTTTTTTTTTTTTTTTTTTTTTTTGAAAAAAAGGAGAGTGTGGTGGTACCTTGCAAAGGTACAGTTTTAATAGGAGATAGAGAAATTCTTTTAAAATCGCATAACCTCTTTTTTGAGAGTGCTAGCACAGGATATTGATGAAGGAATATTGAACACCAGACTGCAGAATTTAACCTTGTTATAACAAAAAAAAAAAACAGTGCTTTCAGAGTGACAAAAACAACGGAATCTTCCATTGCAAGGAAAGACAATAGGTAGGTTTTCAGCCTACTATAGAAAGCCAGTCCCAGACTCCTGTAGTCTGGAGAGAGCTGGACGGGATGTGGTGTTGAGGAGCTACTTAAGTTCGAGAGCACCAATAAAACATCATTGACAATAACACACTTATTAGGCAGTAAGCGACGCGCCACAGCCGGACCGGCGGAGCAGCAGCTCTCCAGCGGCGTGCGGCCAGCGCGCTCTCGGTTTGTAGTAACCGCCAGCCCAGCAAAGCGTCGGGTGGCTGCTGTTAACGTCACCGAGCGGCCGTCGACCGCGGACTATGCAGTCCCATCCAAGATATAGTCTATATCCTTCAATTACCATAGAAAGAAAATATTATTAAGATGAAAGACAACCAAGGCCGTTCCCCAAACAACTTGCTCAAAATTCAATTGTTAAATTCCCTCAATTGAGACTACAACGACAGTTCGCTGGAACATGTTAACAATTTTACTTAGGGTTGCAGACAGTGAGCCAGACAAAATTTCTACCAAAATGGTGGAGACTGACGTCTTTCAACCAGACTACATCAAGAGGCTCCTATGCAGCTACAATTTACCAGTATACCTCGTTCCTTTGGTGTATATTCTTGCTGTGAGCATCATGTTAGTTTGTTATTTTAATGTGTTTTAATTGCATTTATTTGTGATGGGCTGAGTGTAGGACTGGGTGTTTTTGCGTTCTAGACGACATCGTGGTTCAACATGATGTTTCTTGTACAAAGTTTAATTCTGTTATTTAATCTGAAGAACACTGTATTCCTTATTGACTCTTGTTGTTTCGGTCATCAGACTCAAGATAGGTTTTATGCAGTTCTGCGCTCCTGTTTCTGTGCCGCTTTCCTCGTAATTTGGACGCTAACTGTTGTATTTACATCATTAATGATGTGCCCTTCTGCTCATGTCTTGGCCTGCCCCTGCTATTGTTTCTCTTATTTTACGTACGGCTACAGTATGCAGCAACGACTGATGTGGGTAGGGACTTCAGAAAGTATGATTCACACGTCGTCCTACGCTAAGATCATTGCGCAGCTAGAGTGGTGCATTGTGCATTGTGAGAATGTACATGTACCTGAATTCCTGCGGATCGGGTAACGGGGGCATCACAGCTTGCTAGTGAAATAGTGCATGACCTAGAAACGTACTCCAAAACTTGAAGTGCGCGTGACAGTGCGATTCTTGTGAGCAAAAGGTCTAAACTGCACGAAGACTCACCATAAAATTCTGGCGGGATATGGAAAAAATGCAATATCGCGTCCAGCCACAGCCAAAATTTAGACGAAGGCCCCGCAGACGTGGGTGATGGTGATTGGAAAGTCCATATCCTGCACCATGCGATTTCCATCTTCTCGGCAAGCTGAATGAACTTTTGGGGGAAAGAGATCTTCTAACGACAATGACGTTCGCCAGCGGTTCTCTAATGGATCTGTGACCAAGGTGCGGATTTCTATCGTCGGGGGATTGAGCGATTGGTAGGACGCTTTGACCGTTGTTTACGCACACTTCGTAACTATGTTGAAAATTAATGTCACGTAAGTGTGCCAGTTTGGAGAGTAGTTCACCATTCAGTAGAAGTTCCTAGGCGTGGCATTATAATGAGTAATTTACTTTTTGAAGTCTCGTCTTTGTTAGACTTTTATCTCATTGACAAATTGCAGGACGTCTTCATTACTCGATAAATCCATCTTATCTTCAAAAGTCTCTTGTACTCCCACCTTCAAAGGCGTATATTTGTTTCATTCCTGTCTCCCTGTGCTCGAAACGTCTTTTTCTTATATTAAGGTTGGTATTTTTGGATGTTTGCAGCTGTCTTTTTTTTATCAAATACTGTTTTTTACACCTCCTTTGTTAGTTTTCTTTGCGTTTTCCTTCTTTTTATTTTGATTTCCAGATGGCAAAATTCATTCACCGCTTCACTGACAAAAATGAAAAGACGGCAGATTATACCCATGGAGAGGTAGGTGAGGCCAGCACAACCTCACCCCCTTCACACTCCCCTCTAGAAAAAAAGTATGAAGTGACATTTAAAAATTTCACAGCACTGCACAGACTTGCAGCAGATGAATACATCATGCATGATTTGAATAGGGGAGCTCAGAGTGCTGTCGCCAGTATACATTTGAAGATGGCTCGAGGACTCTGCACCGAAATATATTGTCAGTGAATTATTGACATCTGACAGTTCGCCCCAAATTTCACAGAAAAGAAATTATAGTGTTCGCAAATCGAACGCTTATCCTGCTCCGGCACACAGGTGGATGTATCAGTTCAATTTCAGTTTTAAGAAAGCCAGAGTGTGTAATGGATATTTATTAGTAAAAAATAACCATTAAGCTATAAAGCTTATTTCAGTCATTACTCATCAGCTGCTTAATGGCTGTACTATTTCGACTGCTTAGTAGTTATAAACGGTATATAAATACTTCTTGGTCGATGGCTGCTGTCGGTGAGTCGGCGTAAGTTGACCTCTGACAGTCGGAGTGAGCGAGGCGTGGCAGCATCGCGTGCCTACCTCAACCAGTAACGTTACGCAACGCTATTTTACAAATTTCTCTATGGGATTGCCACAGTGTTGTCACAGCTCTGTAGATGCCAATTGTTTTCGCCTACAGCCGTTTACGCTTCGCATTTGCAAGCTGGCAACAGTGCTGTGAGGTGTCAGGGATCTTCTTACACCGTCTCGACTACAGGCAGTCGAAACCTGTATAGAAATTAGACAATTTCTGTGAGATAACTTTTTGCTTTAGACTACAGTTGTCCTTTTATTCTGCCTAATGACTACCTGTCTCACTACCAAGTACTGTCATCGGGCCATTCGCTGGTGCACGATCGCCAGGCTCACTTAACCAAGTAGGTGCGTCATACAAGGTATCTATGAATCTCACTATCATTTCAACTTAGAAACTGTTAGAGCATAATCGTTTGTTGTAAATGTTTAGCATATCTCAAAGACTTTTCTGTTATGCCAGAATTTCATTGTGTAACCTGTTCGTTCCTCGTAGAACATAAAGATGATATTCGAGTTCCATCCATGTGTGGGTCACCAGTGCAGAATCATTCTGACTGATTCATTCATTTATGCACGAAGGGGAACAATGACATTGACTGCTGCTGTGTACACACAGTCCTTGACATAAACCCATAAAATAAATCCAGTGGTGTGACATTGGGACAGTGCTGAGGGCCATGCGAGGACCATCATGACCCAACAACATCTTGGGATATGTGTCATTCAGTACATCCCACACTTTCTAACTCCATCTTGGGGGTGCACCATCTTGCAAGTAGCTTTTCCAAAACTGCTCTGTAATCTTATTAATAAATCATTATTCAACTGAGGACACCTAATCCATTTAAATTATCAACGCTGTTTTAAAGTATACATGCATTTTAATCATATATGAATGACTGTAGGAATAAGTAGTAGACTTTCCTTAATCTGTGTACCACCACATAACTATTAGTGTCATTCTGTAAAATTGGAATTGCCAGCCTGCTATGACAGTAGAAAAGGGCTCTAAGGGAGAGTGAGGCAGGTAAACAATAAAAATGTTTTCAGTGAAAGCCAAGAGTCGGCCAGTACGGAACGCATGGGCCGCGAACAGAGCACTGTTTTCTCAGCAAACACGAAAATATGAGGGGGTTGCCAAGTGCGCAACAGGGCAAAAGAGAGTGCTCACCAGGTTTTAAACTTTCAGAAATAAACTTTCAGAAACGAAGGAGCTTCAACAGTGCTCTTAGAAAAGACAAAGCCTGCTACGGCAGCCGTGCGGAGTGGCAGTGCGGTTTTGGGCGTCACGTCACGGACTGCGTGACCCCTCCCGCCGGAGGTTCGAGTCCTCCCTCGGGCATGGGTGTGTCTGTTGTTCTTAGCAAAGGTTAGTTTAAGTAGTGTGTAAGTCTAGGGACCGATGACCTAAGCAGTTTGGTCCCTTAGGAATTCACACACATTTGAACATTGTCTGCTATGGCAGGCGGTAAACACAACGCACTCAATGTGGGAGGCAGGAACAAAGGACATAATCGATTTTCATGTTCAAATTTCGTAAGGAAACCCGCGATTGGCTCATAGTAATTAATCTGGTAATGGGAATGAGACTTGCGAGTGCATACATGCAAGCATTTCCATTAGGCAAAATGTGAAAACTTATATGGAATAGTAGAGAATTTCTGTCTACAAGTTCACTCTATGAGAGAACTGAGCAGTATTGTTTAACCACGACATTTTCGCCAGAAGAAGGGAAATTGCCGCATTTGTTGTAAACTTTTCATTGGTCGGAGCTCGGAATGCATAGTGTGACTGGCTACTCGGTTTCTGGCGCTGGGAGGTCAAACTAGATTTTGGGGAGGAGAAGAGGAAGACAATTATCTTGGGATAGCATGCACAGAAGACTTCGCCTCAGGACGCCAGTTAGAGGACAGAGATGTCTTCATTTTAGAGCTGATCACAGAGACCAGGGCTGAACTTAGAATTCTCTGCATCTACTACAGCCACCATCTGCACCTGAGTATCAGTAGAGTGGTAAGCGTGTGCCATCTGATGAGAAGATTGCAAACTTAATTGTTTCAGGTCGAAATTCCGTTCTTCAGAATTAATTCATAGCCAGCTAGTTGCACTCTATAAGCACTTATGCGAAAGCTGTTGTTTGCTTATACCTTCCTGGGTCTTTCCTTTAGGCTATCAACGTATTCAGCAATCACTGGGGACGTTTGTTGACTCAGTTTTTGTACCATTGTATTTCAAACCCATCTGCCAGTGCCAAGGTTTGTTGTACTGTTTTCGCATCCCTGTGCCCTTTTTTAATTTTTTTTATTGTTCAACCATTGATCAGAATCCCATAAATGTATCTAGCAATAAATTAGATTCTTATGGTGACCTTTAGTTTCACTTAGTGGAAATCCTTGTCATATTTCTGTGTGAGCTGTGGTACCGATATTTCATGTTCTGTTAAATTCAGATAGGTGTTAATTATCTGTTGCGGATTTTGCACTCATAGGGAGCAATCGCTTCACGGAACAGGCCACTGGGTTCCGATTTCGTAGCATGTCAGGGGTATTCTCAATCGATACCTCACGACATCTAAACATCTCCCAATGTAAGATTCTCCGGAAAGAAAAATGAGCATATCATTCTGTCATACACAGACCACACCAAACATCAAACTTAGGGCTATCACGGATGAGTTCACGTGTGTTCTGTGGGTTTTCGGAACCCCAAATCCTAATGTCGAGGCGTTCAAATGTCCAGGAATGTGAAATATATGAAATGTATTCACAGTTGCGAATTTGTACTACCATCAGCTGTGTAATGGAATGACAACAATGAAAATTTGGGCTGGACTCTGACTCGAAGCCGAATTTCCCGCAGTAAGTAGGCTGTTTATGTGTTTGTATGTTGGCAGTACTATGCAATGTTCTGCATTAATAACTCAGACAGCGCTGTGTGCATTCTGTAAGATACTCTGTGGCTGGTCGGACGCAGATGGAGGTGAACAGCCAGCAGTGATGGAAGTCAGATGCGAGTAGTCAGCAGTGATGGAGGCTAGAAGTTAATAATTAGCAGTGTTTGAGGTTTGCAGTATTAGCACGAGCGGACAGTCTAAATGTGTATCCGTCACGGAGATTTATTGCTGATGATTATATAATTTTTTTGAACTGGTTGTCGCATGATTAAGGTAAAATTTCATAACTACATTGTTTGCTCTACAACAAAATCTTTCCTTTGTTAACCACATGCCTATTAGTAGTTATAGCCTTCAGTAGTTAGGCTCTTTTATTTAACTGGCTGTATTGGCGCTTGCTGTATTGCAGTAGTTCGTGTAATGAAGACTTTAGTGAGTAAGTGACTTATGAAATGGATAGGCTATTGTCAGGATTTCTACTAATCCAGGGCCATTCGTTTGTGTTAATTGTTTGAAGTCAGGTTATCAATTTTAAAGCAGTCACATCGCGTTATCCTTGAATATTGTGAGTATTTAATGAATAGGAAAAGTTCGAGTTCTGTTTGTCAGGGCAAATTCCATAGGTCAGTGTTGAAATGATAAGAATAATTAAAGAGAAAATAGGCTGAGCTAGGTTCAGTTTCACTCAGCAGTTAGAAGTAAAAACTATTAAGTTTTACCGCTTACCGCGAGTGGTCGCTATCCAAGCAAGACTTACGGCCAGACCCAAATTTCCATATGCCGTTAATCATGTGCCCACAAACTGTACTCGTATATCCATTATGTATATTCTCGTACAGAGGAAACATTTTACTTGAAAGTCGCTTGCCAGGTGTTGGCGGGTAAATACTATACTGCAATGTTTCGGAATAACACAGGCACTGCAGTATCACGGAAATATGAAACGTTTCTTCATCTCAGAACAGGCGTTTTTTCAGGCGGTCATTGGTCAGCATCATGCAGGCCAGTATCAAACACGCAAATGCGTACTGCTTGCAATGGCTGCAATGCTTCTACCATTTGTTCTTCGTACACAAAAAGGTGAAACTGCTTATGCAACTCTTCATGGACAGTTGATCTTTCTTCGTGTGATGGGAGACGAACTTACTTCTGGGGGCTGAGGTGAAATATAGCTTGCCCTCTGTTACCACCCGGTTGAGTCACTTAGGGACGTCCACTTCGAGGCAGGTCTTTGACACGGCGCGTCTCTGTCTAAAGTTTAGAAACCATCTCATTATGCTTATTTTCGCCGATGGTGTTCTCTTACTCTTGCATCGGTACCGCCGCAGTAACGTTGTCAGAGAGTTGGATTGAGCATACCAGCTGACACATTGCGCTTTCTCTTGGTCTGTCGCTATACTGGCACTCTCCAGGTCATATCTGCAATGAAGGACAAATGAAAGAAGCTTTGAGAGCCGCTAAACGTTTTATGACAAATCACGGCTCACTATCTGTAATAGTTCCCCAGTTATGATTATCTGAATTGATTAAGGGAATTTGTGAACACCGTTTCACACGTACTTGAATGAGCGAGCTTGGCGACTGCGCGCCAAGGGATGACCTGATGACGGTACCTGGTACTAAACCAGTAGTCGTTGGACAAAGTAAAGGTGTGACTACAGACTAAAGCAAATAATATTTTTCAGCCAGAGCTTGAAAATACCGCTACAATTGTAAGGTTCTTTCATGTAGAACATGACCGGTTTCAGAATCTTATACGCCCATCTTCAGGTGTCGTACTGAAAATAGCAAGAGACGGGAGATAATTTTTACACGCAGCAATACAAATAAAAAAAAAGTTCCATAAAAATATTTACAAGCCACCGGTCGGGCTAGGTGTTGTAAATCCTAAGTCAACGCCAAAGTGACATCAGACAGTACTATAGACGACTGCCTGGGTAAAGAAATATGCAAAGAACACAATAACACTTACACTTGATGCTGTGCCCACCAGAACCGCAGTGGACGAGTACAAAAGGCGATGTGCTACCAGCGAGTGCAGAGCTCGGAGTAGCGTAAGCGACGGAGGAAGCAAAGTGGTGAACCGGAGTGCCAAAAGCACTACCGTCTGTTGCCAGGAAGAAGAACGTGGGGCCACTAGCCCTGCCCAGAAACGCCATTTTTAATTGCCCATCAATTCCAAGCGCCTCTGGTGGTATAATTGTGTTATGGAGGTGCACTTGGTCTTTCCATTCAGGATGACCAAGGTTCGAGTGCCAGAAATGGCACCACCATTTTTTATTTGCAGCCAATTCCCGGGTGGTGGGTGGAGGAGGGGGGGGGGGGAGGATGTCAGCACAGCCCTGGGACAAAGAAATTCCCTCCACTATTCGAAATTCCCACCAAAATTCGAAATTGCCACCAATAGAGTAGGTTGGGGAGGGGGGAGGTTCCCATGTGCAGGCTGAGAAAAACATGTGACGTCATCCAGCGGGTGATGGTGGGCATGGTCGGGGATGGGGGTGGGCGTGGTAGGGGGCGTGGGTGGACAGGGGTGGGGATGATTAATTGATCAATTTAATTAATTTGCATATCAATTTGATATCAAAAGTCGAGTCGTAACCCCACTACCCTGTACGATGTCGGGTCTTCCTAATTTTCCCAATAAGAAACACCACTGTCGGTGCTGTCTCTATACTACCTCGTTTTGCAGGAGCGGGTTTCCTTTGGATCTGATCTTACACATCGTATACTGTTTGCAGAGCTACGACAACATGTTCCAATTTCCATCGAATGGTCAAAACACTGTCCTGTTGCACTAACTCAGGTTAGCCTCTTACTACATGGGCTGCAGAATAAGGTAGATATAGGTCTCTATGATTTCTGCTCAGTTCCTTCTTAAATTGGAACGATCACATGCGCAAAGCTGCAGGGTAGCAGCACAGAGTCTGGCAGTTGCATAGGGATTCCTAAAGTTTTACTGTATCGGATAGGTTCGAAAAAGATGACTCGTTTCGAGATATGAGAGTGCCAGAAATATGATTCACTAGTGGTTGTAATCATTAAAAGACTTCTCCATAGGATGCAACGCTGGTATGTGGTTGAATGGAAATACTTGTGAACCGTGAATTTACTTTCAAACCTTTTCTTAAGAATTTACTTTATTTACTAGCGATTCATCAAGAACATTAACACATTTAATAACACTGTGTGAGCATGGAAGTAGTTGCCAACGAGTAACTGATGAAATCAAAATGAAATTGCTTTTACCAAATGGGAATTTTACACCTAAAATTCCGATGTGGCGCACTCGACCCACTGCTTTACACAGAATACCTTTCCTCAAGCTGTAACCTTCGACTACCTTACCCGACCTAATCCGCTATTTGATGGAACCCAATTCAAGGCTGAGATTCTCACGGCCTAACGTGCAATCGGATGGGTCTTACGTGGCCTAACCAAGACCCAACTCAAGCCTTGATCATCAGTTTCCAGCAAAAAAGGTTTGTGCTCAAGGTAAAATCGGAATTTTTCTAATGCAAATAGGACCGCCAAGGCCTCACATTCGTAGGCTGAGTATTTTGCCTCAGCATCATTCAAACGGCGCGGGGCATAGGCCAAAGGTTGCTGCTGACCTTGCCATTTTTGTAATAAGACGGCTGACAAACCCGCACTCGACGCGTCCGTCTGAACTATAAGAGACTTATCAAAATTAATGCACCCCAAGCACTGCTGGATTAGCAATGATGGTTTTGATCTGTTCGGAGGCCGCCTGCTGGGTGGGACCCCAAATAAATCTAACTCCCGTTTTACGAAGCTGATTCAAACGGGCAGCTAAGGCCGAAAAATTCGGAACGAACCTCCTGAAATAATTTGCCATGCCAATAAACTTAGCGACTCCCCGCTTATCAGTAGTAGGTGGGAGTGTGCGCAACGGCTTAGTGCGCTCTTGATCGATCTGAACGTCATCGCCTGGAAGAATGTGGCCAAGAAAGGAAATCTGTGGCATCGCAAGGGTAACCTTCGAGAGTTTAACGGTTAAACCAGACTGCTGAAGCTTAGTAAATACTTGATTTGAATGACTCAATTGCTCTTCAAACGATTTACTATATATCACAAAGTCATCCAAATAGTTACAGACAAAACGTAATTTAAATTCACCCAGTATAATATCTAATAAACGAGTCAAAACAGCAGCTCTGGTAGCCAGCCCAAATGGGACCCGGTTAAATTCGAATAGATTCCAATCAGTGCAAAACGCTGTAACATGTTTACACTTCTCGGGCAACGGAATCTGATAATAAGCTTAATTTAAGTCAAGAACGGTGAACAAAGACACGCCTGAAAACCAAGTAAAGGGATTGTGTAGATCAGGCAACGGAACTAACTCCAACACCACCTTCTCATTCAAACGACGGTAATCGACCACCGACCTGAAATCGATATCCTGATCCTTTGGTACCAAGAATATCAGGGAGGCATACGGAGAAGTCGAGGGACGAATAACCCCTTAACATATTCTGTACCATTTCCCACAACACTTTCATCTTAGGTGGTGAGAGACGATATGGAGACTGCCTAACCGGAACACTGTCAGTCAAACGAATGTGATGTTCTAATTTATTCGTTACTCCAAGTTTATCGCAAAATAAGTCAGGAAAAGCCTCCAGTAACTGATGGACCTATTGAACCTGACTCGGGGAAAGATGATCAAGATTGACATTATCGAGAGTAATGACCGACAAGGAAGAAGCCATGGATGACACCGCCGCTCGACATTCACAAAATTCGAACTTCTGACTTGGCGCAAATTAAAAAAAAAAAAAAAATCTTACCCCTGAATAATCCAGAACAAGTTGAGTTTTAGAAATGAAGTCACAACGCAGGACCATATTTACTGGCAGGTTAGCAATGATAGCAAAGGTCATTGGCCAGGAGAACCGTCCTACGGCGACTCTATCTCCTTAACCCACCCCGCCAGAGGCAACACCTGACCATTGGCCATACGACATCTCCGAAGCGGGATATCTTCAGGTTTGAGCCTGGTAAGACTGCCAAATTCCAGAACCGAAGCCTCATTAAGCAAGGAATAAGTGCTACCCATATCGAATAAGGCGCAGAGGGGTTCCTGATTCAAACTCAGACAAACATAAGGTCGACATAAACGGGAATCAGGAACTACAGCACGCCCCTCACTAAACAATAAGTTACTCCTGGAAACGTGCCGCTGCCCTTATGTACCTTAGTACTTCTTGCCCCACGTAAAACCGGATAACTCCTAACCAAATACGTACTAGCCCCGCATCGAAAACATTTCCCGTGTATGCCTTGATTATTACTACTTGTCCGATCTCTCTCCACTCCAAAATTTTCCTTCGCTTGTCTCAACACACTAACATTCCGAGAGTCCTCGCTTAACTTCAGCGCAGATGCAAAAGTAAAACCAACAGAGACTTTTTCCCAGGTCTTCGGGGGGGGAATTGAAAATAAAATTTTTTTGTCAGCAGCCGCCTTCCCTTCCAAAACTACTGCAATTAACTGTTCTTCTGACAAATCACTTAGCAAGGCCTGCGAAGCTACCCATAATCTTTCCACATACATCGACAAATCTTCACTAGCGGCCTGCACCTTCCTAATATACTAACATTCTAGATGTTTCCTAAAGCCCTGTGTGAGTCTCTCAGCGATTATTAGTTGGCTAAGTTGTAACGAGAACCCCTCCGAAAGAGCTCTAGAAATTAATTCGTTACACTTCCCCTTTGCTAACGGGTACAGCAGAGCTAACAGCGTGGAGTGCGATATTCGAAAAGCAAAGGAATGCTGCTCAAAATAAACCAGTAACCACAGAATTTCCTGTATCTTCGCCAACAATTCTACACTTAATTCTCCTACATTCTTTAACAGAAGTGCAATCGGGTTAGGTAGCTTTGCGAAAAACTCCGAGTTAGGTTCAATTCCGCGGTTTGGGTTATTTAGTTCGCTTCCTGTTCATGCCAGATCGACTTGGACCTGCCCACTAGATTCTTTGGATCTAGACTCCCAGTTAACCTAATCTGCAAAGCAGCCACCTTTCGCTGCAGCTCAACCACTTCTTTACGATCAGCCTCGTTTACAGCAAGATGTTCTAAATCAGAGACCCGGTTAAACACGTTCACCAAATGCGCGCGTAGTCTAGCTAATTGCATGCGACTCGGTTGATCAATACAAAACCAGTCTAAATGTTGTTGGAACTCACCAACATCTCCTGCCGCCGCTGCCATGGCTGTTGGAAGGAACCAATAACTTCCGGTGAAATTTGGACCGTATTGATCAAGGGATCTTTTAATTCCGCAAGCAACTCAGGAACAGTGCCTCGTTTGTTTATATTACGAATTCGCATGTCATGTAAGATTTGATTTTTGCGCAACAGGCCGAATCCTGGACATTCTCTGGCCGCCATGACAACCGAAACATGCAGCTAAATAGTCACTTGGCCAAAGCGAAATACTACTAACTTATAAAATAAGCAGAACTATAATTCCATCAGTTACTCAAAGAGTAGTAGCAAGAACGCTAACAACGCTCTGCTACCAGTAATGAACCGTGAATTTACTTTCAACCGTTTTCTTAAGAATTTACTTTATTTACTAGCGATTCATCAAGAACATAAACACTGTGTGAGCGTGGAAGTAGTTGCCAACGAGTAGCTGATGAAATCAAAATGAAATTGCTTTTACCAAATGGGAATTTTACACCTAAAAGCCCCCCCCCCCTTTTTTTATTTAGAAACAGATTTAAAATTATAAGCAGAAAAGCACCCTCTAAATATCAAGTTACAATTTATTCAGAGGCAGAAAGAAACAAATTTTTGAGTGTATGAGCTTCGAGCTGAGAACCTTGCCGCTCCCTTTTCACACGGCCTTAGTCCCCTCATCAAGGGCATTACATCGACACTCAACGTTGCCGTTGAAAACGATCTTCCCTCAAACCACCAACCTGTAATACTATACATTGAGGAAACACTGCAGCACATGGAACAACGCAAGATGTTGGACTACGGGCGTGCGAACTGGACATTGTTCAAGCAAACGCTCGATAGCCACATCCCACCTATACACGAAATTAATGAAACAGCACAAAATGACGAGGCAGTAGAAGCCCTCACTAACGCCGTCCAGGACGCAATGGCAGGCACCATACCTGATCACACCTCACAACAACGCAGTGCGGCCCTGCCGCAGGAAATCCTGGGCCTAATCTCAATGAGGAATCGCCTCAGGAGACAATGGCAGCGCACCAGGCGTCCGTACTTCAAACGGCACATTAACAGGCTACAGGGCATCATACACGATAAAATACAAACACATAGAACACAACAGTGGAACCAAAAACTCGAAGGGCTGGACACCGCACGACCTGGCGTGTGGCAACTAGCCCGACACTTCACCAGGGAGAAAATATACACCCCAACGCTTCAAGGGCCTGACGGACCTGCATACTCAGCGGAAGAGAAAGCAGAACTAATGGCCCGAACACTCGCAGCGTCATTCACACCGAACCTGGTACCATCAGATCCAGTGTTCACACTTGCTACTGACCAAGAGGTTACACGCATTCTAGCCCAACCATCGCGCGACGACATTCGACATGCTAGCACAGCCGAAGTCTCCTGGGCTATAATGCATTCCGCTGCTAGTAAAGCCCCTGGTCATGATGGCATTCAAAACCGTGTCCTCCAGAAGTTCACGGATAAAGCAATTGAGCACCTAACACACATAACGAATGCCATACTAAAACAACACTTCCCCACCTTTTGGAAGACGGCCAAGGTCCTGATGTTCAGGAAGCCGGGGAAAGACTACAGCCTCCCACAAAATTACCGACCCATCAGCCTTCTGAGCTCGCTCAGTAAGATTGTTGAGAAGGTGATTCTCAAACGCATCACTAGGCACTGCGTAACAAATGACATCCTGAGACCGGAGCAATTCGGCTTCAGGAATCACCACTCCAAAACATAACAACTCCTACGGGTCGTTGAACATATAACAAATGGCTTCAACATAAACAGAGTTACAGGGGCGGTGTTCCTGGACATCGAAAAGGCTTTCGACCGCCTATGGCACAACGGCCTCATCCGCAAACTCAGCGACGCGGGATTCCCCGACGGGCTGCTGCGTCTAATACACTCATACCTCACAAACAGGAGTTTCAACACTGACGTGCAGGGAAAACAATCAACACGGCACGGTATACACGCGGGAGTACCCCAGGGAAGCATCCTAGGGCCCCTACTGTTTAACCTCTACATAAACGACCTCCCAAACACACCCAACACAACGATGGGAATCTACGCGGATGACACAGCCATCCTTGCGCAAGATTGGAAACCATCTAACATTACGTCACGCCTACAGACTGCACTCAGAGTGGCTGAGCCTTGGTTGGAGAAATGGCGTGTTAGAGTAAACGTCGACAAGTGCGAAGCCGTTCTTTTCACTAGAAGGCCGAAGCAACTGCGCAAACACCGCTACTGCAGACCAATAACTCTACATGCACGCTCAATACGTTTCCGCGAGAAAGTCAAATACCTCGGTGTCTGGCTGGACCGGAAATTACTCTGGGGGGACCACATACAACACATGACCAACCGACCTAGCGCGAGGCTCAAACAGCTCTATCCTATGCTCAACAGGCGTAGCACACTGAACAGAAGGGTGTCGAGGAACCATGTACATGACACTTATCCGACCTCTGACGACGTACGCAGCTCCTGTCTGGGGATACGCTGCACCTACACGCCTGCGCCGTCTGCAGCTCATACAAAACAAGGTACCCAAAATCATAAGCAATGCTCCACGATACACACGCATCGCGGACCTTCACCGGGAATACCGACTTGAGACTCTCACGGAGGTAATCCACAAACTCACCACAAGACTATACAGCAACTCCAGACATTCGCAGAACCCGTTTATTCTGAATCTGGGGAACTACGACCGCAACCATAGATGGAAACATAAAAGACCAAAAGACATACTTGTAAGGACATAACATCTATGGCCAAGCATACGCAAACATAACGGTACAGGCGAGCTCCTGTTAATCAGACGCCATTACCGGATATCCAGCTGAAATACACTGCCGAATAACTGGCACCACACAGGGAAGCCGTACCGTACACTGCATGCAGACAAGCTCCACACATCCCCCACACAGTGAGATGATCTATGGCCGATCTCCCACTACTTTATAACGAACTTGATTGTTCCAGGAATGTAGCAGCTGCAGCAACTGGGATACATCGCCATCGCTTGTCACAGTAATGATGCATGATACCTATACTAACAAAGCCAACCTTGCATGAACTATCGCAGCTAGTAAGCCACTACTGCTCTTACTACCCATCCCACAGTCGCAGAGGTTTTTTTCCCACGGCACGAGCCATGGCACTTTTTTCCCTCTGCTCTTCAAATCTCTACCCTCACTCGCGTTTCGTCCACTATCTATCACCTGATGGACCGTGTTAATACATAGTCTTACCCAGACGCACGGACAACATCACAGCCCAGCATCCTGTGATCCACTTACTAGATAACTAACATGTTTACGGAGGTGACAGTAGAACTTTTGGTTTGGTCACCACATTGGTGCGGGCGTGGAGGGTTCCCATCTCTTATCAAAAAAAAAAAAAAAAAAAAAAGTCACGACTGCTCACAACAATCTCTGAAAGACTACACAGGTTCAAATCTGCAATACACCAGATTACCTTAAAGTAGAAGTTTTAACAATTCACACAAGCAAACAAACTATGCACTCCTTAGGAGGGATGGAAATGGTACAAAACACTAAAATTAAAAGATTCACTTGCCACCGAAACTTCTAAGAAAAGTCTTACGGTGGAAGGGTGGCAACTTTATATACTAAAATGGCCATTTAAGTAAAAGCCCATGGGATGCAATCTTACATAAAATTATACAGGGTTAACCAAACATGCTCTACAGTTCGCATATAACTCCTCTCAATATGATAAGCAAGATAAAAACACGTTTGAGGAATTAAGCCGTTACACTTCAAGCAATAAATTCGTTAACACACCGAATCCGACAAACATGACAGAGGTAGCTATTAACGTACGGCAGATTGATAGGGAGATTACCGAACAACCCGAACTGCAGGTTGCTCTAACCCGCACCTACTCCACAAGGGAAAAACAGACCACCCAATTCATAAATAACCACCTTCCCGCGGGTGGGCAAACGAAGAAGAATGCTGGGGTGACCCCAAAACAAAGGGGCTGGTGACCTCACCAAGAAAACAAGTAGAATTCAACAAGTAAATGAAACAACATATCACCAATCACTTAACTTCTAATAAACTGCGATTTCTGGCGAAGACCTGGCGCAGCACCCCCAAAGCGCTCTCCCGAACAATCCACTGCCAGCCGCTTCAACGGACACAGGAAGGCGCGCCGATCTCCCGTCTCACGGCGTCGCAGCTCGCACCGGCCAGACCGATGTCGTGGGTTGACTCCTGTTGCTCTCGTGTCGACCGCGAAGTCACTACCCCTCGCTATACGGCGCGGCCCACTGGACTCATGTGGCGACCTCACATGAACCGACGCTCAAGGCGTACAAGTTGTCTTGTGTCTCTGTGCGCGACTGACCACCCGATCGATCCGACCGCCAATGACCATTGCCTGAGCAACTCGAGCAGGCTGGCGGCCTAATGCGCAGACTCAGATGCAGGAACTAAGCCCCCGACCGGGCGACCATTCATTGAGTTCTCTCACTGCGCCACAAATTCAGACGAGAGACTGACCCCAGACTGAATCCAGACTCACCCAGACTGACCAACTGACGAGCTCATAGCGCCCCTTAAATGCACGTGAACCGGCAACCTTTCCCCTTTCCCACCAGAGGGAGACATCAAATCTGCGATTGCCACAGCGGCGCGACCGCCAGAAACGGAGGGCGACTGCTTCACACAACGCGCTGCGGCGCGAGCAATTTTTACCACGGCTCAACTTGATTACCACCACAGACAGTATTTCTACTGGAAAGCTTTGCACTAGAGATGTGGAAAGCTAGTGTACATTTTTGTCGACCTTAATCAGCACTCCATGTAGTGTTTGTGGTCATTCTCAATCAACGGTCACCTATACCCCCGCGGATGTATCGCAGATCCTCTGACGTGACAATGCGTTACAAATACTGGAGAAATATCTAGCAGCGGCACAACGGAGTTGCAAATACCCACTTCATACCGCATTCTTTAGCTGAATCACTTTCTAAATTCGATGATTTTATTACGAGCGTACAACGTTGGCGTCTTGTAACCGCACTGATGGTCTGATAATGTACACCATGGCGATCACCGTCTATATTCAGTCTCATGGTATTTATCCAGGAAAAACAATTTATTTGGAGGTAATGCCATAGCTCGATTTATCAGGCTTGTATAGGTTTTAATATGGATATCGTTAGCGATGCTTGTGAGCCCCCGTAGAACCAAGACCGATTGTGATGATAATATGGTCGTTACGATCGCGTTTTTAACATCTGGCGGCTTGTAAGACGATTATGCTTCTGTTTCTAAGACACAGTGGTACCACTCACAGGAAAACCTTATGAGACATGTCCACCCACCGCTGATTTTTCGGTCATTGCTGTTTCGTATTGCCAGGAATCAGTTATTGGCGAAGTATTCTACTTAGTAGTAGGGGATGATTGATAGGTTCACATTGAGCATCAGGCATGTAAGGTATGTGTGTGTTCCGCCATCTGCAAAGAAAATGACTATGTCTAGTCATACGCAAGGTATGGATATGACGCGGAATATTAGGATAGCAAAAGGGAATGGAAGATTTTTTTTACTTTGGAAAGTGTCGTAATATTTAATTGTAAATACAGTGAGCTAATATACAGGGTGTCCCAGCTATCTTGTCCACCCAAAATATCTCTGGAACAATAACAGCTATTGGAAAACGACTTTCACCGGTATCAATGTAGGGCTGGGGCCCATGAATGTACATACTTGGAAACATTCTAAAACGAAAGCATATGTGCTTTTTAACACAAACTTATGTTTTTTTAAATGGACCTCCTATATTTTTTCTTCAGAAATCCATAGCATGACAAAGCACATATACAATGGCGTTGATTGCATCGAAATATTCCCATTAGATCCCGAGATATTGAGACGCGAAGTTGACGCTTCAAACACCCGACATGCGCTGCTAGCGCACGTCCTGAGGCTCAGGCGTGAACCCCATGCTGCCCGGAATCGCGATGTGATTGACTTGTGTAATCACACCTCCATACTTATCAAGAGGTCCGAAACGAATAATACGGTCTGCTGCGATTACGGGCAGCATGGGGTTCACGCCTGAGCCTCAGGACGTGCGCTAGCAGCGCATGTCGGGTGTTTCAAGCGTCAACTTCGCGTCTCAATATCTCGGGATCTAATGGGAAAATTGCGATGCAATCAACGCCATTGTGTATGTGCTTTGTCATGCTATGGACTGCTGAAGAAAAAATATAGGAGGTCCATTTAAAAAAAAACATAAGTTTGTGTTAAAAAACACATATGCTTTCGTTTTAGAATGTTTCCAAATATGTACATTCATGGGGCCCAGCTCTACATTGATACCGGTGAAAGTCGTTTTCCAATAGCTGTTATTGTTCCAGAGATATTTTGGGTGGACAAGATAGCTGGGACACCCTGTATATGTAGCCAGTTTCCGAGGATGATTCATCTGGGGTTGTGTGGAGCACAGCGGCGGTGGCCTTTGGTGGGAATGATTCACCTTTCCAGCTAATGGCAGGAGCTGTCTGAATGGAAAGGCGTGATGGAGTACAGGAATGTAGCTGACCTAACTGTGTCGTCCTCTAGACGGGTGAATAGCGAACTAATACTAAGTAGTGTTCCCCATGGAAGCTTGAGAAGATTCGGTATGGACGTGTGTTTGCGGTAGATCATTATTCTCTCCCATGTAAATTGTCCAGCTGACTGCTTCTGCATATTTCCCGTCTTTATTTGAGTGAGAGAACATCGATTGTGGTGTGTATTGTGTGCATCTAGCAGGCGAAAGACGGGTGGAACACAAGTTTGCTGGTTCTCTAGACATGAGAAACACCTTAGTAGACTTTGTAAGTTATAAGAATGATTTGGAATCTGTTATATCACCTACATCAATATTCGCTAATGGGAATATCAGTTTTCTCTATTTTTTTGGAGTTTTCACATAAAGGGCTTCGCAGATGAGGTAAGTTTCTTGTTACTCACTCATCTACAGACTCTAGGGAAATAATTTCCAGGCTATGTCTTTAGCATTATGCTGAGCAAGCGATACTGCTATGCAAACGATATTGCTATGTGCTTGATATTGAGAAGTATCGCGAAAATGGTATGATATTCTAGTAAACCATATGAAAATACATATGTTCTTGTAATCCCAGAGTCTGGAAATGGGTGTAGAAAGCAAGCAAGCAAGCAGGTCGGGGCCAGAAATTGTAATGCCTCTGTGCCGAGGGGAACCGACCCAGCCATTGTACAACAGTTCGGAGAGTGACCTCAGTCCACTGAGGGTGCTAGGTGTTCCGGTCACGTGTCAGGCCAGTGTGTGTGTGTGTGGACGCATATGACTTGTGACCGTTGGCTGCAGTGGATGACCTACTGAGCTCACGGGAAATATCAAGTGCTGCAAGGACTATACACGATCCATGTGCTTATGCTGTCTGTCTTCGCGGTATATGTACGAGTTTGTGATGGTTGATAGCTACACGCAGGATGCAGAAATAGTGATTTTGTATGGCGCAGGATCCGAATTGTGTGTTTACTACATCGACACTGTATGTGGTGAGATATAGCTGTGTTGGAGATCCGTTTCAAGCTGAAATATTCAACTTCCGTCGTGAGTGGCAGAGCAGTGTAACTGAGAAAGTGTCTTTCTGTATTTAACGATCTGTAGACCACTTTTGCAGGGTTTAACGGTCAGTGCAATATGGCGATCTGTACAAAATAGTTTTGACGCTGAAAGTCTTGTCTGCAGAAAAAAATGGCTGAGAGTGTTCCCACACTGGCACCATCAGTAATTTGACAGTTAAATGCAGTAAGAGCCAATCAGAATGCTCCATTCAATCACAAGACAACCTTTGTGCAGGGACTTAGAACGAGATGGGGGCAGTTCAAAGACAAACTGAAGCAGACCATCCATCTCCCTCGTCCGCCTCTACGGCATTAGAACATCTCCAGACCAGCAGCTGTAGTACACCGAAAATTCCAGCCACTTCTCTCTTCTGCAGGGCAGTGCTTCGGATTCTGTTTGCATAATTTTTCTGATTTTCCCATCTGTACTTAGAGAGTGCTCTCTTTCCAAACGACAAGAATGCTTTTATGATTAACCGTGTTTTAGCAAGCGTGCACATACATGATGAAGGCTTTTAGTGGTGAGAACATTTACTGCTTCTGAGAGATATGTTGAAAGCAAGACTTCTGCAACATTTTACGATTTCCGGGAGGGGGACTTAACTCTTACTTACATAGACATGACACATCAGTATAACACTGACAACCTTTTAGCTGTACCTACGAGGATGAGTCACTAGGTAAATATCTCATGGGTACATGTCATCGCGTCAGCAACATGCGTGCATGGCCAGAGGCGTCTCGCATATGGAACGGATTGGACTGGCGCTAGCGCGCCACCCCAGCGTGAGCGCCTTGTAGCTCTGTAGGGAACAGTTCGCTGATACATCGCAGTAGAATTTCTTAACAATTGGTCGAAAGCTTTTTTTTACATGCAACGAGTGTTTGTGCAGTGCATTATTTTCGGCTGTTTAAGTGTTGTGAGTGTGTTTGTATAGCGTTACACATGCGTTATTTTTTGACAATTTTACGAGTAGTGTGCATGTCTGTGCATCAGTGTACTGCATTATTTTGTGACTAGGTCTGTAGGCTGTGCAATGCATTATTTCGACTGTTTATAATTAGTGAGCATGTTTACAGAGTGTTATACATGGATTATTTTGACAATTTACGGGTTGTTTGCGCTTCTGTACATCAGTGTATGCCATTGTTTTGTTAATTTACGTGCACTTTGTAGGTCTGTAGGCTATTAATTGTGACCTGAAGCACGTCTGGGCGAGCGTTTTGTGTCAGCATAATAAATAAACTATGTCAAATCCGTCCCTAAATAAATGTTCCAACTACCTACTGAAAATAAATGAAGTACACTTCTTCCTCTCTCCAGCAGCTGGACACACAGTCATTTTCCCGCCATTTTCCCCCCATACCACCATGGGACGACAGCACCCTCTGGTTGCAGTACTGTGTACTAGGTCAGTTGGACTCCAGATCTCATGGTGATCACACTGGATGGAGCTACTGCCTACGACAACTCAAACTGTTAAAATAAACACTGCATGCAAAATAAAGACTTACGTCCATCCTATCCAGCAGCCCAGCGCCTGCTGAGTCCTTTTCCAGCCAATTACAAGGTGGTCGGATGAGTTAGATTAGTGGAGGTAGGTCAAGGGACCTATTCTCCCACCATTTTCTTAGGTTAGTGGAGGTAGCTCAAGTGACCTTTTTCCCACCAAAATGTGAACTTTCCGCTATTTTGTGGGGGAGGGGTGGAAGGTAGGGGGGAGGGAGAAGGTTAGGTTAGTGGAGGTAGCCCAAATGACGTATTTTCCTGACCAAATTTGAACTTCCCACCATGACGTCATTGCGACATTGCGACTTCTATCACCACCATCTTGGATCCACCCTTTTGAATAAATTTGTCAACAATGCAGAGTGGGGCCATAGCAGCTTTGTCCCAGTACTGGCAACCCCCATGTCAGTTCCAGGCAGCTGGCCCGCCAATACAGGGTAAGCCAGATGTCCATGTAGAATATTCACCATGTGAAGTGTTACTACCCTTATCACTTACAGTGTGTGCAGCGCTTAATAGCGAGAGACTTTCCTTATAGGGAGCAGTTTTATCGCTAGTTTCTTCAACACGAGACCACGATTCTGGGATCTGTGTCATGCACCCTATTTACAGATGAGACCACCTTTACGCAAGTGGTATCTTCGACTTTCATAACAGTCCTCTGTGGGACAGTATGCAGGATCCTATGGTATGATGACAGCTAATCATCAGCATCGGTGCAGCTGGAATGTGTGGGCCAGGATAATTAGCGACTGTATTTTAGGACCAGTCTTCCTTCCATGCTGCCTAACAGGCCGGAACTACCGGCGTTTCGTGCAGGCGACTTTGCCTTCCCTGCTGGAAGAAGTGCCATTGATGATTCAAAGAGTTATGTGGCTGCTACTTGATGGTGGTCCAGCTCACTTCACCGTTAACGTTCGGGCACATTTAAATCGTGTTTTCCTATTCGATGGATTGGGCTCAAAAGTGGCTCTGAGCACTATGGGACTTAACTTCTGAGGTCATCAGTCCCCTAGAACTTAGAACTACTTAAACCTAACTAACCTAAGGACATCACACACATCCATGCCCGAGGCAGGATTCTAACCTGCGACCGTAGCGGTCGCGCGGTTCCAGACTGTAGTGCCTAGAACCGCTCGGACATTCTGGCCGCCCGATGGATTGGATGAGGGGCTCCAGTTGCATGGCGTACTTGTTCACCAGATCTCAACCCATGTAATTTCTGGTTATGGGGCTATCTCAAAAGTACTATGTATGCAGAGCCCATTCCAGATGTGGAGACATTGGAGCAACATATTCACGCTGCCTTTGTTTAGATGCAGCCTGGCCAATGTGACTGTGTGAGACAGAGCATGCTACAGCATGTACAGGAATGCGTTGAGGCACATGGAAACCATTTTCAACACATACTGTAACTGTGGCTGCATGGTACAGGGCATATTAGACCGCAGTCTCTGTATGGTTAAATAGATGGTCTCTAATGTGGACAACATCCTTTTTCGGACATAAGTATATAAGACCTTTTTTGTTCGTATACTCTCCTCGATCAATCCCTAGAGCAAAACACGGTGGAAAAAATCGCCATGTATATTCCTAGCATACTGTTGTTTGGAACACGACCAACACAATCTGAAAAATATCACAAACAGTCCTATCGGAGGAACATCCGCACCTGAGCATTATACCAGAGGTTGAAAATACCGATACAGTTGTAAGGTTCTTTTACTTCGAACATGACCAATTTCGGGCTCTTATAAGCCCATCTTCAGGTGTCGTACTGAAAATAGCAAGAGACGGAAGATAATTTTTACACGCAGCAATACAAATAAATAACAAAAAAATTCCATAAAAATTTTTAAAACCCACCGGTCGGGCTAGGTGCTGTAAATCCTAAGTCAACGCCAAAGTGACACCAGACAGTACTATAGACGACTGCCTGGGTAAAGAAATATGCAAAGAACACAATAACACTTACACCTGTGCTGTGGCCCCGAGCGCCGCGGTGGATGAGTACAAATAGCGATGTGCTACCAGCGAGCGCAGAGCATGGAGCAGCATAAGCGGCGAAGGAAGCAAAGTGGTAAACCGGAGTGACAAAAGCACTACCGTCTGTTGCCGGGAAGAAGAAAGTGGGGCCACTAGCCCGGCTGTTCACAACTTGAATTAATGATTTGCATTTAAAATGAAAAATGAAAAAACTTTTTACGGAAAGTTTCATAAAAAAACGTTAAAAGTGCATTATGGGCGCTAAAGGAACATGTTGAATAGGGCAGTAGAGAACGGTCGTAAAAGTGAATGGAAGCAGCACAAACCATAAAACGCAATGAAACTTTTCCCTTTCCATGAGTGGCATGCAAGTTTTTAATTTATGGACCGTGATTCTACTGGATGGAAATCCCCAGTGCAGCCCCCCCCCCCCCTTTCCATAACACAATTATACCACCATAGCGTGATATTGGTAGTAGCCAAGAGGAATGCAGCATCCAAACAGGGATATACGATGGGCCCAGCAGCTCTGCAGCCTCAGTTGCAGTCAGTCACCCAGAATGAAGCGCCAGTCGAGATAGTCCAGCGCTGTCCAGCCACTGCAGTAATAGAATACGAAGTATCCCCTACTTAATGTCTGTGTTTAGTGTCGTGTGAGGGTCTTTGTGCTTCTATCGTCGCTTGTAATGGTTTTTCTTCTTTGCTCATCAGCGGATGCGACGGCCTACAGGCTGTCGGGGTCTGCAACGGCAACGTGTCCCAGCCCGTCGGCACCTGCAGCAGCGGCAGCATCCTGGGATCCTGTCGCGCACCTGGTCAGCTTGATGGAACGGGACAATCAGCTGTTATTCATGGTTGAAGACAACCAGCTAGTCCTTGACTCGCTGAAGTGCACTGGGGGTCCTAATCAGCATAACACAAGTCTGTACTGGCCTCCATCATATGCGCCAGCGCAGAATATTCCAGTGATGCTGCAAGGACAGAGAGAGGATGTAGTGGATGAGAAGATACCAATTAAGCCCTGTGCACCACTACTGTATTAACCTCTAGTGGTTCGAAACGTTTACATATTTGTATAGAAGCAGACAGAGAGTGAAATATTGTGATAGAAATCGAGAATGCAGCTTGAAGTATTAAAGTGCAGTTTATGGATGTGGAATGGGATGAACTCTGTCATGCAAAAGCGTATATCAAGCAGCAGTTGACTTCCGAGTATTACCCGAGCCGACCTCCTCTGGACATTTACTGTGCTGCTCTAACTCTATCCATTACAACAATGTACAAGGACTCTGCACTCCGTGTGAAATCAAGTGATACATCCGTTTATCTACAGTACTCCACCGTTAAAAACTTTTTCGATCTACAGATGGTACTATCCATTGTGTTGGAAAGACTGAACAGATGGGTTAAAGCTGTGTAAAGTATCTAAGTATGAACAGTGTGCATGTAGACGACATCGAACAGTGGGTCAGTATGGTGCCGGCGAAAACTAATGTACTGCCAATATGGTTGAGAGAAATACATGCTGAATTCTGTGCTTACAAGAAGGTTTTGTTTTCTATGATCTGTACTGGTGTTACGACAAAGAAAGAACCAGTTGTTATAGTGCATCCTGTGTGTGTTTACTGAATAAAAAAAGTATATAACCATGTATGTGTTTTTTATATCTTACTTTTTATTATATTGCAAGTGCTACAGCTATTGTCTCAGTATTTTCACTGGAAACAGGTAACAGCAGAAAATTAAGTAATTTAACTAAATTTTTGGTAAAAGCCCGTTGCACGCCAGTACCATGAAATGGTCAGTATCATGAAAAGGGCATAATGTTCATTATTTTCTATAAAAACCCACTGTACGCCAGTACCTGACGTAGTAGGTATAATGGCAGGGTGGGTGAAGCATCAAGACTTTGTTGTAAGCGACTGGAGCTGTGACGGTGAGGAAGAAGACCGGAAGAAGAAGAATGGCGTACTCCTTCACGACAACATACGTGCAATAAATGTAGGTCCATTCAACTGCAGCAAGACAAATGTTCTCATGTCGCTGCTAACACATCCGGATGGAGTCCACTTTGAGCATGTATGTTTATTTTCAAAAACACTGTTTCAGCCCAAATACCAACTATTACAGGAGATTCTACAGGGTGTAGATGGTGTGACAGACAAGACATTCAGTGAGAGCAGCGATATCCCTCCACCGGAAAAAGTAAAGCCAAGCACAGCGTTCATATTTGACGATGTCGCTGTCGAAAACCAAGATCATATTAGGCGATATTTCTGTTTAGTTCGCCATATGGCTGTTGATGTATTTTACCTGAGTCCGACCTGTTTCAGAATCTCAAAACAGCTGTTGAGGGATAATGCAAACCTAATTACAGCATTAAAACAGGACAATCTGAATTTAAAACACATATACCAGGCTTATTTAGGAACAGACATGTCGTTCAATAATTTAGTAAAGATATGTGCAGATTTCTGGAATCAATCACAGTATGGGTTTCTCGTTATTGATAAAACAAGAAAACTGGATGATGACAGGTACAGACCGAACTTCCAGAAGTTCCTATACATATAGCCATGCAAAGAGGTGAGTACATCAGTATTCACATCACCATGGATAAATTCACACGCCTGCCGGGAGCTCAGTTTGATAGAATGGGTGTACACAGACAAAACATTCGCTTGTACATGGACGCGAAAATTCAAACTCTCGAACATAAAGTTGCAGGCGTACGCAAGGAACTAGAGACCTATTGTCAAACCCTTCTGAACAATACACTGGACGATCGAGAAGAAAGTAAACGGCTTAAATGAAGGGGGAATAGCTGTCATTGAGAACGGGACATTGTACAAACGGGTTAACGCAACTGAAAAGAAAGGGAAAATAGCTTTTAGCGAGAAGGGGGAGCAGCACAAGAAGAAGAAGAGCGGATATGTATAAAACCTCACCCTGCACAGAAGTAAGATTAGTATACACCGAGATGTCGACTAAGCATAAAGTCATGGAGGCACAGAATTCCGTTCACGAGAAGTTGCTGTTGCTGTGGTTACGGCATCTGAAGCGGGAGCATACACTGCAAGAAAGCTTTAAACCCTCTCGATGAACTCTCAGAGAAATTCTGCAACGACGATGATGACGCTATTGTCTATTTCATTAACCGTCACAGCGACAAAACATTTGGTATCAGTGGTGGGAAACCAAACATGTTGGGCACACAGCCTCTAACTTTAAATGAAAAAACAATACAGATCGGCGATAAACAATTTCAATGAACATCCGGTCTACTGAAACCCATTTTCCTAAGACCCACAAAATCTGTAAATTATTCGCCTAAAGATCTGGAAATGTACGTGAAATATTGCTTTTGACTGATCTGCATAAGAATGCAAAAAGTCGAAGCAATTTGAAATACAAATTCATTATAAAACCAATTTTGGATGGCGGAAAAAAAAATAGCATTGGTGATGGTTTTGACATTCAGCATAAAAGAGTGAGCAGTACATATATTACGACGACCTCATTGAGCTAATAGATCGGCTACGACTGCTCATGGCATCAGCTGCCTCTGGTAATACAGCTCATTCGAATGAAGTTGTTTCAATAAATTCTGAGCTTAGAGAGAGAGGCATCGTCGAATAAGTATGGAGAGAGTAGTTCGAGAACTGCACAAACCACTATGCAAAACATACCCTCGAAGAGATGATTAAAGGTTTGGACGACCTGTAAGAGGCGGATCTTGTCGACATGAGGGAATATGCACGAGTGAATAACGAATTCAAATATATTTTAATGGTCATTGATACTTATTCTAAATATGCCGGGGCATTACCCGTGAAAGTGAAAACAGGGAAGGAAGTCGCGCATGTGATTGATGGATTGCTGCAGACGGGGACGAATCGAAGCCCAGAAAACCTTCAAACAGATCATGGCGGTGTTTTACAATAGATATTTCAAGGCTCTGATGGAGCGGCATGGAATACATAACTACTCGACGTTCACCCACCCACTTGAAGGCGAGTATCGTGGAACGTCTGAACAGAACAGTGAAAACCCAGATGTGGATGCCATTCAATCTTCGTGGCTGACACAGATGGATCGATATCCTCCCGCAAATAATTACACAGTATAATTGAACCAAACATCGCACAATAAAAATGAGGCCAATCGATGTTCGTGGTAATAGACTTCTAGATACAGTATATAATCGTATTAATATGTTCGATCCGAGCAAACAGCAATTTAATGTATGTGATTTAGTACGTATTTCAAAACACAAGACAGCATTTGAGAAGTCATACATGCCAAACTGGTCAGCCGAGATATTCACAGTTTCCAAAGTGCACAGAACGAATCCTAGAACCTACCTCTTAAAGGGCAGCAGTGGTACTGAAATTGCAGGATGCTTTTACACACTAGAGTTACAGAAAAGCTCGGAACAAGACGTTTATCTCGTAGAGAGACTCATACGGCGTCGTGGGAATAGAGCGTTGGTTAAATGACTTGGTTTTCTCGCATCACAGAACAGCTGGATCGGCGCTGACAATTTGTTATGTAATATGGAGCGCAGACCACAAGCATCTCAGTAGCATAACATGTGTGATAGGAGACACATTAGAGGGGAAGAAGTATTCTCGACAAACTACCAGTCGAATTACACGTTCCTGGATATAACTACTGTGGACGTGGAACAAAACTTCACAAGCCATTGGCGCGCGGTGAGAAGGGGATAAATCTACTGGACGAAGTATGTATGGAACACGACATCGCTTACGCAGCAAATAAAGATCGTCGCACCGCAGGTCGAATTTTAGCAGATAAAGATGGGTCGAACTCGTTCCTTCATTCATTTCACTCTTTGCCATGAAGCACTCAAATGAAGCAGTTCATTCATGAAGTGCGGAAGGCTGGCGAAGTTGCCCAGCTCGAAGCTCAGCCGCGGCTACGCTCGCTTCGCCTCGCTCGTACAATAAAGCATCGCAATACTTCATAATTTTACCAACAGATGGCCGAACTATGCAGTAATGTGCACACAACGTTTTACGCTCTTACAGCGTCTGACTTAACTTAAATAGAGCATGGTCGAAGGGGACAAAGGAAAGATAAACAGAGAAGCCTGTTACATATAAAGAAGGTATTACATTTAATCTTGCTCGACAATTTCTCATGAAGCGCCCAAAAATGTATTTATCTGCCAAGTGAAACCTTATTTGTTGTATTCATGGGCTGAAAACTAGGGCTACCAATGAAAAGAAGTCCAGTTTTATGTTCCTTTTAAAATTTAATCCAAAATAGAATGAATATGTTTACCACTGTCACAATGTCTATATACCTACGTTAAGTAATTATTCAGAAGTTTTCCTGTAGATTTTATTTTTGTTGAGAATAATAACCCCCCAAACTTCAAAAAATTAACTGTCACCTTTAGTCATTGGTACGAATTCAGGTACAATCCCTCTTTATTTTATTTGGAAAGCAGTTTTTGTGTCTATTCACGCTTATACAATGCTAGCAACTAGCGATCGCGTAAAACTAGTAAAATTTGGGGTTTCTTCGCCGATTTAGGTGATGGGAAAGCAAAGTGCAACTGTTGTTCTAAGTGTATTTCATATACAGGATGAAATACACTTAATTTAGTGCGTCATGTTCGAGCGCTGCATCAACAGTGTCATTGTCAGTCAGGCACTTAGCGCCCCCTGCTCCTGCATCTTCCGATATTTCTTGGACAAATAACCCGGACAATCCGCAACCAACATCAGCAGCGTTGCCAAGCGAACAGCAGTCGTTGCCAGAAAATAACAGTATCAGACAGCAGACATCAATATCACGGAACATTACCTATGTATTTTCCGAAACCTCTTTCGAACAAAAGAAATCAGGAGATAGATTTCGCACTTCTGGAGACTGTTGTAAAAGGATTATTTGCCCTTCAACATAGTGGAAAGCAAATATTTCCAAAGTTTTGTAGGCAAACTGAATGGTGCTTACAGAATGCCAGCTCGGAAGACCATTTCCAATACACTACTACAACGACAGTACGCTATGATGAAAGAAATTGTGAGAGTCAGACTTAATTCTGCGGAAGTGGTTGTGCTGACAATGGATGGGTGGACCTCAACCACAAATGAGAGTTATTTGTCGGTGACAGCGCACTACGTTAAAGACCTGGAGCTGGCGCCTTCCCTCCTAGAATGCTTTAAATACGACGAAAGGCACACGTCAGAAAAACTCTCCGAAGAACTGCGACGTGTCACAAGGGATAGTGCGCCTACAGGGACTTATCCCTTGCACGCTCCCCGTGAGACCCACATTTCCAACACGTCCACAACACTACATTCGTAGTGCGCCTAATAAACGTTTGCCCATCATACTCATTACTCGTGGCAGATTAATCTACCAAGTCCCGTAAGAGCTTGGGCATAGCGTGTGCGTTCGCACCAGATGGTCGATGGCCGGGAAGCCATATTTTAACTGTATATGAAGGTAGTATCTGTTCCCGAAAGAACAGTTACCGTTGATGAGCACGCAGCTTTCGTTAGAATGAAATGATGATTAGATGGACACCCTAGCTGCAAACAGGCGATGATATACTTCATTGGGGAGGTGTTGAAAATGTGTGCCCCGACCGGGACTCGAATCCGGTATCTCCTGCTTACATGGCAGACGCTCTATCCATCTGAGCCACCGAGGGCACAAGGATAGTGCGCATGCAGGAACTTATCCCTTGCACGCTCCCCATGAGACCCACATTCCCAACATGTCTCTTCCGCTGCCGGAAAACGAACAACACCTCTTTGTTCTTCTTTTGACCCCTCCATGTCACTGTTTGGAATGCGACTGGCAGCTTTGGACGATTGATGCATGCTGCTGCTAGCTCTGTATAGTCACGTGGCGTGCACGCTTGCCCTCTAGTGATGGGCTGTGAACTTCCACACTCAGGTCAGAACCATACCTCGTTACACATGCCACGATATTACCCTCCTGTCACCGGTTTGCGCATTCCAGGCTCTGGCTCGTTTCTTTTTGAACACCTCTTATATTTACACATGCACTCATACAATCACACACGCTGATGAAGTGCAAAAGCGAGAAATAAGGTACACTATTTTTTCTTCATTTACAATTTTTAACTTTTTGATGATTTTCTTTCAATTTTTAATTTTTTAAAATATTTTTATAATTTTTTCCCCAGAACATACTGCTTATACATACTTACATCATACGTACATACATGACATGTACAATATTTAAACTATGATAAAAGAGCCATATTATTAGGTACAAGCTCTCACTCAGCCAGTCACTCACTCATTCTCTCATTCACACTGTCGGAGTCCCCCACCCCCTCTCGTGCTTCAAGTAAATAGTGTGAGCACGGGAGGGTTTCGATCCTGTCATCACAAATGGCTCTTTTATCGTCATGAGGTAACAATCTGATTTTAGATTGCAGCACAGTGTACACCTCATGACCTCGCGATTGAATACTAGTTTGCTGTACCAAATGCGGAGGTTGTTGTGGAGCACTGTGAAATCCACCGTACAGGCACTGCAAGCAGTCTTCGACCTTGAGGACACGCAGTGCTGCATGTCGAACACCCTTAGCCCACCTCTGGGTGGCTCCATCTATTGCGTGATGTGCATACATTTTGGATCTTAGACCCATAAACTCCACAATCAGCAATCCATCCGCCTCACCTTTCATTAGGCCGATAACTTTCTTGTTCTGAAGAACACTACTGTAAGGATTATAGCCTGCGTATCCTGATGTGTTGAATTCATTACCCTGACACCTAATTACGTCATATGGATCACAGTTCTTCACCCAGTAGATGTATCAATATAAAGTAACTTTGATTCCACGAAATGAGTTTTAGCAAACTCATAGTGGAAGCGGTACATGTGGAGTTTGGAGATGACCAGTATACACATACCCAAATAGAATCGTTTCGTTAACTCAACTGAAGGCTTCGACATCTTCACAGCAACAAAGTTCTCATTGAAATTAGTGACACGCTTAAAATTTGGTCTGGTGTTAAAGTTTCTTACGCCTGAACGCCCATTCCATTTGGCCCTAATCAAAATATCGCGTTCAGTTCTTACATTCTGCACGGTTTTAACGAAAATGGAATCATTCATTAATTTGTAAAAGTCTTTTTCGAAATCACTAGTCGCGACCGCTCTCTTTTCGGTATTTAATTCAATATATGCCTTGAACCAGGGGGACTGACTGAAGGAAGTAGCCCAGGTGATTCTTTCTAGCTCCATCCCTAAGCTGAGACACTGCTGGAAATACGATAACGAATTACATACCTCTGCTTGTGTCCAACAGTGGTCATAAGTTTAGGGATAGAGCTTCCTCGCGGAACTTGTTGCCCTGGACATAAAAGTCGCTTGTCATTTCATGCAGACTAACAGGGTATACGAGGTCTGCCTCCACCACATACCCTACATCAGAATCAGCCACCAGACTCAATATTTTTTCACCTAATCCCTCCAATTCATTTTTGGGCACCCATTGAAACCCACCAACCGGCAGTGGCTGCATCTTGGCATGCCTGTATAAGTTATTCACATCCAAATATAGAATATAACTTGAATTGAGGGATGCGTTAAACCCCACACCAACATGTGGATTATTTGCCTCGGCGTGTCTGCGGATCCCGTGCTCAAAAGAAAGAAGCATATCGGCACCAGTTAAAAGTTCGATACGGCGCCTCATTTTCTTGAGCATTGCGTCCCAGGACAGCCCAGGTGCCGTGTAATAAAAGTCAAGGCCCAGAGAGTATGTGGCCCTATATACACTCCAGAACTTTTCATAAACATCTGTAAGCAAGCACACGTTGGTGTCCATGTATAGTTTTGCGTATTCACCCAAATTTGGAATGTTGAGTTCCTGCCAGACATTCACGGCTTGCTCGTAATCTGTACTAGTTATGGCATCGCCTGTGAGTGTACTGGTAAATGCAGATATGTCGGGTAGTCTGGTCTCGCCGTGTTTCGCCTTTCTATCCAGATATTCCTAGTCACAAGCTGAAACTTTTCCTCATTGGGGTAAGCAGATCTAGTGATATGCATATCCTCCTGAGGTAGAGTTTCAACGAGTTTCTGGAGTGGCGCCTGCATAAAATGTAGTATGTCAAGAAAGCGGAGCGTAATTCTTGACACCATTCGTTTAGAGAATGAAATCTAAACACTCTCAGACAGGACACTGACCGGATTTTTCTCCCAACCGAAATTAACCAATTGCTCAACTAGAAAGTGAGCGTCATACCCACTTATTTTACGGAAGAAAATGAATATATATCGTGGTAACTGGTACTTCAAATTGCACACTCTGTGAGCTGCACCGCGGAATTTCCCCATAAGAAGACAATGATCTCTACTCTGAGTTTCAGCTTTTGCATCTGACGCAGCCCACAAATATGATAGTTAACTGCATCATTGTATAATTTTTTATCCTCCTCCGATTCGGTCATGGGGATGTTGGTGCTGTAAAGCTTATCAACATCCAATGAGAGTTTCTCAAGCTCAGTGAGCAACCAAACCACAGGATTTTCCCTGACATATGATTCATAGCGGTTAAGGCTTGAATGATATGAACATGCAATTTGATACGCCACTGCATACGGAACGTGTTTTTACATGAAGGTGGTATGTGAGGCTAAGGGTTTCCCTTCATTAAGGGATTCCCTTCACAGCGGGTGATAGGGGCAAAGAGACATTCGTAGTTTGCGTATACAACAAACGGACATCGCTCCTGGTGGTGAATGTTCTTGAATTTAATGAACTTGTTTTCTTCTGTAGGCATAACAACACGTACAGATTCCTTGGATTCACAGTCCGTCAGATGTATTTTTAAATCCTTTTTTCTGAGAAGTTATTACACATCTGAAACAAATGTGTTTCTTATCTTTATGTTCCGAAAATTGGCTGGAAAGGAGGCGGGACATGCCTTTCGTCCATACGTAATGCTGATTATCACCTTGAGAGAAGGGCAGCATTTTTACATGAAAATCACGTTTACTTGCATATTTCGAAAAATGGAGTGGTCCATCTATAGTATGCTTGTCCTGCTCACCTGTCTTGCTTTTCTGCTTCTTCTTCAGCCCACAAACGTGAACCGATATTCTGGGATTTTGTGCCTCAAATTTTGGTATGTCTTGAATCTTTGCCCGCATCTCGTGGTCGTGCGGTAGCGTTCTCGCTTCCCACGCCCGGGTTCCCGGGTTCGATTCCCGGCGGGGTCAGGGATTTTCTCTGCCTCGTGATGGCTGGATGTTGTGTGCTATCCTTAGGTTAGTTAGGTTTAAGTAGTTCTAAGTTCTAGGGGACTGATGACCATAGATGTTAAGTCCCATAGTGCTCAGAGCCATTCGAACCATTCATTCTTGAATCTTTACGGGGAACTCGATACTGTCAAAGTCATAACATCCACGTATGTTAAGACCTATTCCGTATCGAGATATGCGCTCTGTATGCTATTTAATTTCTCTTTCACAAGTCAGGATTGACCATGCAAAACAAACGTTATCTTTTTCATTTTCAACGTTAATGCAAGCCTGCTTCTTCGTAACATGCTCAGTGAGTTTGATATAACTGGTCCCTTTATTTGACGGATCATAGACATGAATATGGATGTCGAGGTGTGGTATTTGGTTGAGCGCTTAAGCTGACCCTTTTACATCCATCTCGAGAAACCGGGCCAGTATAGCACCCAAGTTTGTTTCACAATACCACTCGGCGATAGATGTACTCCGAGATACAACTCCATTATCACCATAGATGTAGTGTAAGGTTTTCTACCCAGCAGCAACGAGCAGCGCTTTGCACAGCTGTGCATGCCGCTCGGGTGTGTGTTAGACACCCGCCCCCACAAACACCGCTCTAGGTGAACGTGTCATAGCAAGCTCCTGTTGTGGTGGTGTTTGTGTCACCTCTGTAATAACGGAAAAATTAAGCACAATGCTCAAGATTTTTAGAAAATATGTGCTGTAAACAAACAATATCAATTAAGTAAATCACCACTTCTGAATAATAATTATATGCTTCAACAAAGACAGTTACATTATAATCACTTTTTACATTGTGATCCCAGGATTGAGCAGTTCAGTGGATCTTTCTGGTGGTTCTTCCACACAGTCAAATATCTCCATCTCCTGCTCCAGAAGGGAGAGGTCGCGCTGTCTTTCAGCACCCACTCAAGAATTTCACCCTCGCCAGAATTGTTCTTGTTGTGGAGGCATCGATCCATCTCACAGACAGAAAATTTGTACCGAATTTGATTACATTGAGATACTGATTATAACTACGGAAAAATTAAATGAATTCGTAAAAAGTTCATACCAGATGGAAGTGATGACTCCTGGTCATCATTCTCGACGCATACCCCTACCAGAAACTCATTTTCCTCTTGAGCAGTAGCAACATCTACAACAATGAATAATATATACCTCACATAACTGTACATGATGAAAAATGTATAATGGCAATATATTACAACCGTACTTACTTTCTTGCTGCATTTCAGACTCCAGCAGCAGTAGTTCAATGTCTGTCAGCTGCTGCTCTAACGCTGCAACAGCGAGGTCTGAAGTTTTATAAACACTTGTTACGACCTGAACACATCAAGAGATGTTTTTTGAACGTGTAAACTACCACACAGAATTTGGAGATGTACTTATAGGATGGCAGCACAAGCTCCTCCACTTGATGGGGACTTTCAGTTTCCAGCTGTTGCAGCTCCAATGCTAGAACAACAGTAGAAATGTTATAAGCACTTGTTACAATTTGAACAGTTTAAGAGACGCATTTTGAACTTATAACTATCACAAACAGAATTTTGAGATGTACTTACATGATGGTAGCACAACCTTTTCCACTTGCTGAACACTTTCAGCTTCTAGCTGGCGTTCTAATTCCATCAAAATTTCGGGAATAAACGCTGTACAGTAAGAAAAAAGAACTTTTATAACCACTTGTTACGAAAATGTATCATAGTCTCAGAAAATGTTGAACACTTTGTTACGAAATTTTATAACTGTCGTAATTTGGACTCATAATTTTTTTTATAAACACATACATGGTAACTGGCCCAACTTTGGCCGTTTCCCACCACCACTACCGCTGGCATCATTACTGGCTGAGCGTTTCATGGTGCAGGAATCACACCAATAGGAACTCAGAGTGCCATACCAGCAAGTTATAACTTGCCTTCTTTTTTTCTTCATACAGGCTTGGTGCAGCTGTTTGAGGAAAATATCACATCTATGCGGGGAGGAAAGGAAGATCTGAGACAAAAATCCTGTGTTTGCTGGCATGTGTATGGAAAATTGAGTGCAGCTCCTAGCTTTAGAAAACATGCTTTATTCATTCTGAGACAGATGGATAGTCTGACATGCCCAGTGCTGCATCCCTCGAAATATACGCAGATCAAAAAAAGTTTTCCATCACCTCGGTTCCAAGATTTTCGGAATCTGTACAGAAAATTGAAATGAAGATCAACATAAACATCATTTCCGCCCATTTTATTGCTCATAAAAACCACACATTGCATGTTGTACCACTACACAATGAGGCCTTCAGGCGTGGTGGACCAGATTGCTGTACACACCAGTTCCTCTAATAACAAGTAGCACGTCCTCTTGCATTCATGCATGCCTGTATTCGTTGTGGCATACTGTCCACAAGTTCATCAAGGCACTGTTTGTCCAGATTGTCCCACTCCTCAACGGCGATTCGGCGTAGATCCCTCAGAGTGGTTGGTGAGTCACGTCATCCATAAACAGCCCTTTTCAATCTATCCCAGGCATGTTCGACAGAGTTCATGTCTGGAGAACATCCTCTGAAAAAATGTTCAAATGTGTGTAAAATCTTATGGGACTTAACTGCTAAAGTCATCAGTCACTAAGCTTACACACTACTTAATCTAAATTATCCTAGGGACAAACACACACACCCATGCCCGAGGGAGGACTCGAACCTCCACCGGGACCAGCCGCACAGTCCAAGACTGCAGAACATTCTCTAGCCGAGCGATATCGTTATCCTGAAGGATAGTGGTAGTGCCACGAAAAACAATAAGGGGTGCAAGCCACCTCCATGAAAAACACGACCACACCATAACACCACCGCCTCCGAATTTTACTGTTGGCACTACACACGCTGGCAGATGACGTTCACCGGACATTCGCCATACCCACACCCTGCCACCGGATCGCCGCAGTGTGTACTGTGGTTCGTAAATCCACACAACGTTTTTGCACTGTTCAGTCGACCAATGTTTACGCTCCTTACACCAAGCGAGGCGTCGTTTGTCATTTACCGGCGTGATGTGTGCCTTAAGAGCAGCCACTCGACCATGAAATCAAAGTTTTATTACCTCCCACCTAACTGTGATAGTACTTGCAGTGGATCCTGATGCAGTTTGGAATTCCAGTGTGGTGGTCTGGATAGATGTCTGCCTTTTGCACATTACGACCGTCTTCAACTGCCGACGGTCTCTGTCAGTCAACAGACGTGGTCAGCCTGTACACTTTGGTGCTGTACGTGTTCCTTCACGTTTACACTTCACTATCATATCGGAAACAGTGGACTTGGGGATGTTTAGAAGTGCGGAAATCTCGTTTACAGACGTATGACACAAGTGACACCCAATCACCTGACCACCTCCCAAGTCCGTGAGTTCTGCGGAGCGCCCCATTCTGCTCTCTCTCACGACGTCTAATTGCTACTGAGGTCGCTGATATGGAGTACCTGGCAGTAGGTGACAGCACAATGCGCCCAATATGCAAACGTATGTTTTTGGGGATGTCCGGATACTTTTGATCCCTTAACGTATATATTGTAATCGGCAACGGTCGTATCACACTTCCCTGTGGTACTCCGGATATTACCTTTACATCCGTGGACTTAGTTCCGTTAAGAGCGACTTGTTGGGTTATATCTGCAAGAAAGTCTTGAATCCAGTTGCAGGTGTGCCCCGATACTCCGTTAGCTTGTATTTTTTTCCTTAAACGGCAATGCGAGACGGTGTCAAGTGCCTAACTGAAACCAAGGAACACGGCATCAAGCTGTGGATCTCATGGAGGAACTGAGCGAGTTGAGTTTCGCAGAATATTTGTTGGCGGAATCCAGTTGATTTTTATAGAGGAGACGTTCATTTTCCAAAAACGTTATAAATCTTGAGCATAAAATATGTTCCATGATTCTACAATAGGTTTACGTCAACGATATAGGGCTATAATTGTGTAGATCTGTCTTACGGCTGCGCTTTTTCCAGTCGTTAGGTACCTTTCATTGCTCAAGCGATCTACGATAAATTACTGCTAGAGTGAGAGCAAGTTCTTTCGCGTAATCTTTATAGAATCTTATGTCATCTGGTCCTGACGCCTTTCCGCTGCTAAGAGATTGTAGCTGATTTTCAATTCCGCGATCGGTTATCTCAATATCAGCCATTTCGACGTTCGTACGACGATTGAAAGGAGGGACCGTGCTTCGATCTTCCGCGATGAAACAACTTCGGAAGACCGAATTCAGAATTTCGGCCTCTCTCTGTTTTCTTCCGTTTCGGTGCCGGTGTGGTCGCTGAGAGAATGAATAGATGATTTTGACCCACTTACTGATTTTACATACGACCAAAATCTCTTAGGTTTTTTACTCAGGTCGGTTGACAACGTCTTAGTTTCAAAATAATTGAACGCTTCTCTCATTGCTCTCCTTACGCTCATTTTCGCTTCCTTCAGCTTTTGTTTGTCAGCAAGGTTTTTATTTCTCTCGAATCTGAAAAAATGTTCAAATGTGTGTGTATTCTTGAGTGACCAAACTGCTGAAGTCATCTGTCCCTAGACTTACACTCTACTTAAACTACCTTCCGCTACGATCAACACACACACCCATCCCCGAGGGAGGACTCGAACCTTCGACGGGAGAGGCCGCGCAATCCGTGACATGGCGCCTCAAACGGCGTGGCCACTCCGCGCGGCCTAGAATTTGAGATGAAGTTCTCTTCGTTTACGTGGCGCTTTTCTAACACGGCTATTAAATCGTGGTGGATTTTTCCCGTCTCTTAAAACTTTACTCGGAACGTACTTGTCTAGGGCATATTGAACGATGCATTTGAATTTTTCCGTTTCTTCTCCACATCTTCGTCCTCACCACCGAATATTTGATACTGATTGCTGAGAAGTTCTGAAATTTGTATCCTGCCAGCGTCGGTGAGCAAATATATCTTCCTATTTTTCTTAACATTCCTTGTAGGACCCGTCGTCAAAGATGCTGTCACAGCCTTATAATCACTGATACCTTCTTCTACGTTAATTGATTTGATAAGTTCAGATTTGTTTCTTGCTAGGAGGTCTAAGACACTACCCTCATGGCTTGCTTCTCTATCTGCTCAAGGTAATTTTCGGACAAGACATCAAGAAAAATGCCATACGATTCCCTGTCTCTGGCACCAGTTTTGATAGCATAACACTTCCAATCTATACCTGGCAAGCTGAAGTCGCCCCCTATTATAAGGGGCGTTCCAAAAGAAACGAGCCGGAGTCTGGAATGCGCAAACCGGTGACAGGAGAGCAATATCGTGGCATGTTTAACGAGGTGTAGTTCCGACCAGAGCGATGAAGTTCACAGCCGTCGCTAGAGGGCACGCATGCACATCACGGACTATACAGAGCTAGCAGCAGCATGCATAAATCGTACAACGCTGCCATTCGCATTGCTAAAAGTGACACGGAGGCGTCAAAAGACGAGCAAAGAGGTGTTGTTCGTTTTCTGACAGCGGAAGGATAGGGCAACAAACATTCATCGACGAATGTCGCAAGTGTACGGCGAACACTGCATGTCCCTTGCAAGGGTCAAGGCGTGGCACAAGCGCTTAAGGGAGGACGGGTGTCGTTAGCGGATGATGCACAGTCTGGAGCACCACACTGCATTACCGATGACATCGTCCAGCTGGTGGACGCACTCATTACCCAGGACTGCCGAGTGACAGTGAAAGTGAAAGCCAAAGCCGCCGTGGTCGGATTGATCGTCGGAAGTGTTCACGCCATCATGAAGGAACGACTGCACATGCGCGAAGTGTGCGCCCAATAGGTACCCCACAGTCTTCAGTCACACCAGGAAGTATGTCGAATGCCCCACTGTCTTGCTCACCTGCAGCACTATGCTCGCGAAGGGAGCGTTCCTGGCACGAGTGGTGGGTGGAGATGAGTCATGGTGTCATCACTTCGAACCAGAATCAAAACTACAAAGTGTCCATTGGAAGCATCCGGGATCACCGCCACTAAAAAAAAAGCCAAGGTCATTCACACGAGTGCAGGCAAGATTATGCTGACGTTCTTCTTTGTCCAAGATGGGCCCCCTCTGATTCACTTCGTGCAGCACGGGAGAAAAGTGAATGCCCAGCGTTATTCGAAACGTTGACCACCCTTCGCCAAGCGATCAAAACAAAGCGACCAGGCAATCTCACTCGTTGGGGTCATTCTGCTCTAAGACAATGCAAAGCCTCATACGACCAACGCAACCGCGGCACTATTGCAAAAATTCAAATCGGAGGTTCTTGGTCACCGCCCATACCGTCCGGATCTCTCGCCCTGCGATTATGCAATTTTTGGTCTCCTTAAAAAGGTTCTGAGAGGCAAAAGATTCGCCTCAGATGACAACGTCCAGCTCGACATGCGGAACTGGTTAACATCGCAGCCCCTGGAATTTTATGAGGCAGCCATTCATCGCCTGATGTCACAGTTGGAGAAGTGTCTCAACAACATCCAGGGTCAGTACTTCTAACATACAGGCACTGGTTTCTCTAATTGCGCTTCCGGTTCCAACGCACCTGTTACAACAACATGATGAGGAAAATTGCTAATATTCTGCAAGTTCTGTCTGAAGCGCTCTACAACTACAAATCCTGACCCCGGTGGTCTATAAAAGCATCCGATCACCATTATTGACCGTTCTTTGATACTCAATTTCACAGCAATAAACACGCCGTCACCATTGGCGACTAACCTAACCTTACGGTAAACATTCCAATCTGAACTTAGGATTTCGTTGCCACTGACATCTGGTTTCAACCAGCTTTCTGTTCCCAATACTATCTGTGCATTGTAATCTTCAGTAAGCGGTCTAATTCTGGGACCTTTCCTTGGATGCTCCTGCAATTTACTAAAATCATGTTAATATTTTCTATCTCTGATCTGCGAGGACCAAGATTCTCTGAGTTCGTTGTGGCTAATTTAACTGGCAAATCGTCTTTGATCGCAAGCGAGGGGTTCACTAACCTAAAAAAGCCCATGTGCACGCCACACGTAGTCCGCTACCCTAGTAGCCGCTTCCTGCGTGTAGTGCACGCCTGACCTATTTAAGGGGAACGCTACAATTCTGCACCCGATAACGGAGGTCGAGAAATTCGTATCCGATACCGTCGCGGAGTTGTCTGAGCCTCTGGTTTAGACCTTCTATTCTGCTCCAAAACAGAGGACCGCGAGCAGCCCTAGGTACGATGCCACAAATAGACAGCTTAGCCTGCACCCTGCAAGCGTTGATATTTGCCTTCACCAAATCAGGTACGATGCCACAAATAGACAACTTAGCCTGCACCCTGCAAGCGTTGATATTTGCCTTCACCAAATCAGCCAGCTGCCGAAAGGAGCCGAGGATGGCCTCAGAACCCATGCGGCAGGAGTCATTAGTGCCGACCTGTGCCACTAGATACAGCCGGTTGCACCCAGTGCGCTTGATAGCCACCCGCAGGGCCTCCTCCATATCACGGATGAGACCAGCCGGTAGACATACCGAATGCACACTGGAATTCTTTCCCGCCTTGCCTGCTATCTCCCTGAGGGGCTCCATCGCCCACCTAACATTGGGGCTCCCAATGACAAGCATACCCAACCTGTACTTGTCCGGATTGGGCAGGAAAATCGATCACTGGCCCAACAGGAGAAGCATCCCGCGCTGGCTCAGAGATATCGTCAACACTGTGTAGCACCTCGTACTGTTGCTAAGACTTTGGGAGCCAGCCTCACGGCCTGCTCCCTCTTTCGCCTTCTGCCCAGTGACACGCGAACCCACCACTCTCTGCCACCCACTCTGGAGTGAGGACGGATCGCTCAGATGTTGCGTATCAGGAGCCGCAGCGATGTCCGGGTCACCAGCGGATTCCAGTGGCACCAAAGGTGTCGCAGATCTCGTCACTAGCACCCCGACGCCACCGCAACTTTTGAGCATTAACTAGAAGCTTGTCGATGGTAGCCAACGTAGCTTCTAGCTGTTTACGGACAGCAGACAACTCTCCTTGTGTCCGCTCACAGCAAGCACAGTCCATAGTCATATCACACTGTGTATAAAATAGATATATGGTCTCAAACGGCGCCACTGAATTTGAAAATATACCAAAGGAGAAGAAAGTAACACTAAAAGTTTTTGTGCAGACTTCTCACTGTACTCTGAGAGCGTAAGTTATTAAACAGAAATAAATTTCTCTACTGAAGTTGATGTATTTGCAGATACCTGTTATTAGAAATTCTGTTTGCCGAAAAGTTACTACACGGGATAAATATTCAAACTAGATTGCGCTGATCTAAACTGTGTGCTGTCTACTAGCACAAAATTAAAACTTAGTGATATGACGGAGTTCCTCGTGACGGGAAAATTTACACTAGAAAGCCGCCCTACACAAGGATATTTACAAGATTTACGTAAAAACAAAAACTACGATTAATTTTCTAACCACTAGGCTACATAGTAAAATACACTCGTATAGTTTACTTCTTTGCAGAAGCACGTGAAAAAAAAACACACTAAATCTATTGACAGTTTATCAGACAAGTGCTGCTGCTGCTGATCTGCTGCGCGTCCTCTCGGCTCGGCGGCTGCCGCTACACTGAGTAGTCAACGGTCACTTACTCAACTGACTCACGCGACGGGTGACGTGGCGGTGGAGCACAGCCATTTGTCGTGAAATCTCAAAACTATTACTCCTTGGTACTAAAAATGCGAGACGGCTCTGAGTTCTAAAAGCTACCAGTAGCTTTGCACATTGAGTATACCATTTTCTTACAGTGTTATCAGTCAATGTCGAAAGACACTAAACTTGTGAATACAGCAAGTATTCGCATGTACGAATATCTGATTGTTAACTACCTGACAGCAAAGCAGTATGTACAAATCTCACTAAAACCCCATTCTCCCTATTTATATAGTAGGTTACGTATTATGAAGTGGTAGCATTAGTATGCTATCCAATAGTTTCCAGTTACAAAAAATGGTTCAAACGGCTCTGAGCACTAAGGGACTAAACAGCTATGGTCATCAGTCCCCTAGAACTTAGAACTTCTTAAACCTAACTAACCTAAAGACGGCACACAACATCCAGTCATCACGAGGCAGAGAAAATCCCTGACCCCGCCGGGAATCGAACCCGGGAACCCGGGCGCGGGAAGCGAGAACGCTTTCCGCACGACCACGAGCTGCGGACCCAGTTACAATTTGTAGGAAATAGTTCTTCGTTTCCTCCGCCCGTCCACTTGTTACATGAGATCTCTGTTTGATGCCGTGTTCCCGGCCAGTGTGGCCGAGCGGTTCTAGGCGCTTCAGTCTGGAACCGCGCGACCGCTACGGTCGCAGGTTCGAATCCTGCCTCGGGCATGGATCTGTGTGATGTTCTTAGGTTAGTTAGGTTTACGTAGTTCTGAGTTATAGGGGACTGATGACACCAGATGTTAAGTCTCATAGAGCTCAGAGCCATTTGAACCATTTGATGCTGTGTTCCTTAACTTGCCATTCAGCGAGAAACAAGTACGACTTACTGAGTATAGCAGCAGATCTGCGACTGGATTCAAGACTTCCTCGCAGATAGAACTCAACACGTCGCTCTTACTGGACAAAATCGACAGATTCCCTGAGTACCCCAAGGGAGTGTGTAGGGCTGTTACTCTTTACAATATGTACAAGCGCCGGAAGCTGTTCGCAGATGATGAGGTTGGCTATAGAAACGTAGCAACGCCAGAAGACAGTAGCGATTTTTTAGAATGCCCTGCGGAGGGTTATGAATGGTGCAGTCTCTAGCAGTTGATCCTGAACTGAAATAAATGTAACGAATTGCGCATGCACAAGGAAAAAAAAATCCACTGCTGTACAACTACACTATTGATGACAAATTGCTGGAAACAGTATCTACCGTAAAAAATCTAGGAGTAACTACCCAGAGCGACCTTAAGAGAAATGACACATAAGACAGCAGAAAAAGCAGATGCCAGACTGAGATTGATAGAAAGAATCTCGAGGAAATGTAACTCTTCCACGGAAGAAGTGGCTGACCAGGCGTTCCACCGATTCTCTATTGTTCATCAATTTGGGATCCTTATCAGGTAGGATTGATAGAGAGACAGAGAAGATCGAGCGAAGAACGGCATGTTTCGTCACGGAATCGTTTGGTCGACGCGAGAGCGTTACAGAAATGCTCAACAAATTCCATTGGCAGGCGAAAAAAGAGAGACGTTGTGCATCACGAAGAGATTTACTACTGAAGTTTAGAGAGAGCATTTTCCAGGAATAGTCAGACAATGTATTCCTTCCTCCCACGTACATCTCGCGAAATGACCAGGTTGAGAAAATTCGAGAAATTAGAGAGTGGAACAGGGAATGGGGGATCAGTTAGTGGTACCAGAATTACTCTCCGCAGCACTCCGTCAGGTGGCTTCTGTAGTACTAATGTAGCTGTAGATGTAACGTGAATGCCCCACACCCTAGCTCAAATTCTGGGTATTGTCTGGGCAGAACGGAAATTTGATCCCTGCTCCTTTAAATTACAAGCCTTTAAACAATGTGCCACTTCGGTAGACACAGTATAAGGGGGTACAGGGAGCGAGAAATAGAGAGAGGGAGAGAGAGAGAGAGAGAGAGAGAGAGAGAGAGAGAGAGAGAGAGGAGAAGTAGACGAAGAAGAATTGGAAGCTCAAACAAGATCAGGAGTCGCAATAGAAAGAGGGATGAGATGGGCGGGAGGAGCTATGGAAGAGCAGGAGTAAGTCGTAAATGAGCTAATTTACTTTGCCGGAGTACTGAAAATGTCGCACGTGTCCCGACAGTTGAGTCGACTTATTATTTTGAGCATCTCGCAGTCATAGAGGTCGCAGAGGCAATTTGCGGCAATGTGCGTCGCAGGGACGCAAGCGACCGGTAACTCAGCACGGCCAACTTTTGATTGCGGCTTTGCTTTCAGTCAATTGAGATGAAAATTGCCGGGGCATTTTGCTAGAGGGTGGAGAGAGAGAGACGGGGAGCGAGAATATAGATGTGCGCGCGCCCGTAGTTTGCCGGAGAGGGCTCAGTGATAAAGCCCGCAGAGTCGCTCGGCGAAATGCGCGCCGCTCTGGAAGCGTTCTCCAGCGCCTGTTCTGTTTTGCATGACGCGGCGGCCGCTTCTGTCGGCGGCAGGAGAGGCGGGCACGCGGCAGCTCAGAGCGACAGCCGCGTCGCGATGAAGAAATAGGAGCACAGGCTGGCCCGGACCGGCTCGCCGTATCGGCAGTCTCCGTAATGAACATTTACGGCACGGAATGCCGGAGGCACGGCTCTGCAGCTTCCGCTATCGCTGTTACGCTTGGCAGCCCTCTTGCACTTCAGACACCGTTCCTTCTGTGATGAGGCGGAAACGTGCTCCTCTCTCCAGTACTGAAAGAACGACTGAAACTGGGGACGTGGCAGTTATGAAGAACTTCCAATAATAAAGGAATTCCTTACACAGCAACTCTGCGACAATTTATTGAAGCCGAAGAAATTGTATTTCTGAACAGGGTGTAAGTAGGCTGTTTAGGTTTTCTTATTGGTAACGCCACGTAGCGCTCTGTGTGAAAATCACTGGCTGTGCTGTGTGCAGTCTGTGTCTAGTTTGCATTGTTGTCTGCCATTTGTAGTGTTGGGCAGCGGCAGCTGGATGTGAACAGTGCGTAGCGTTGCGCAGTTGGAGGTGAGCCGCCAGCAGTGGTGGATGTGGGGAGAGAGATGGCGGAGTTTTGAAATTTGTCATGAACTGCTATATATATTATGACTATTGAGGTAAATACATTGGTTGTTCTCTATCAAAATCTTTCATTTGCTAACTATGCCTATCAGTAGTTAGTGCCTTCAGTACTTTGAATATTTTATTTAGTTGGCAGTAGTGGCGCTCGCTGTATTGCAGTAGCTTGAGTAGCGAAGATTTTTGTGAGGTAAGTGATTTGTGAAACTTATAGGTTAATGTTTTGTAGGGATTTTTGAAAGTCAGATTGCGTTGCGCTAAAAAAATATTGTGTATCAGTTTAAGGACAGTCGTGTATAATTGTTTTAAGGGGACGTTTCATATGTCGACCCTTAGCCTAGGATACCTCACTGGAATCTTCAAATTTTTTTTTCTTGTAGTTTGTGTAATTAGTGTAGCTATTGTTTATTGCTAGCGCGTAATTGTTGAGAGAATTTCCTTTGTAGTTGTAGTTTTTCATTGTTGTACACAGTTGTGGCATGCATTTAGATTTGCACCAAGTATTTCGCAGCTGCGTTTGCAATTAACTAGATATTATTTTCAGTGCTATGTTAATGTGTTCTCTTATTTTTGCTCTTCAAATTGTGCTTTTCTGTGTTATCGTGTGAAATATTGTGACAATAATGGCGTGTGAAAAACGTAACACTAGGCTCCAAAGTAAACTGAGAAATAATAGTGACGACGAGCGTAGCTTGCCAACACCACTGTGTAATGAATTAACAGACGTTCAAAGTAGTAATTTGGCAACTGTGCATAGGGAAATGGAGCGGGCTGCAAACAATGCCGTAGACAGTGAAACAGGTAGTGAACAGGGAAGCATTATCGATCGATCGCTCGGCAACAGCTCGCCTCAGGAATCCGAAATGACAGGACACAATTTTGCAAATACTGTAGATTCAGGTTTTGCGTCCTCACCGTTTTTTCAAATGAGTCAAGACACATTTTCTGCTTGTCAAAATGTGAATGTTGCCGGTGAAAATGCACTGCCAAAAAGCATAGAGAAACAGATTCCAGACACTAATACATTATTATTGCAATTAATGCAACATATGGAACAAAATCAGAGACAAATGGGACAAAATCTTCAAAAGTTAGACACAGTGGAACAAAATCTTAAAAAGTTAGACAGAGTGGAACAAAATCTTAAAAAGTTAGACACAATGGAACAAAATCAGAGACAAACACAGCAAAAGCTTCAAAAGTTAGACTCATTGGAACAAACTCTTGAACAAACACGTGAAGATTTAACTACTGAGCTACATAACATTGAATCGAAATGTCAAAAAGTCTGTAATGACGTAAAAACACAAATTTGTGAGCATTTTCAACCTATTTTTTCGCGGCATGAAAATGCATTACAGAATCACGAAGCAGCCATAAAAGAACTGCAAACTATTGTTCATGAAAATCATGAGACCTTGCAAGCTAAATTTGACTCAGTTGCATCTACCGATTCGGTTACGCAACTGGAAAAAACTCAGGAAAACTTAAAGGACACAGTAGATTCGATTTCAACACAAATGGACACTCTGAAACTTGGTTCAGAAAAACACATTGAGGAAATGTGTTCACTATCGGAGAAAGTAGCCGAACTTTCGGATCAGTTCACTAACTTATCTACGAAGGTAGACGATAATCTGAACGACACAAAACCGGTAGTCTCTAATGACACAGAAGAGTGCGAACAAATTAGGAAATTCAAACAAAATCAGAATCAAATTAATACGCAACACCAAAGAGAAATCCGGGAAGTACAAGATCAGCTGACTCAGGTAATACAAGAATTACGTATTTCAGTGGCCACTCGCGCTCCAATACGGGAAGAGGGACTTAGAAATACGGAACAACCACAAAATAATAACTCAGGACACTTCGGAAATTATGAAAGAAATTGGCAATGTGCACCGAATTTTGAGATTGAACCGCCGACACGACGTAACAATGACCGACATGCGACTCGCCGATACGATGATTTTGACTATAAGCTGTTCATTACTACACGTAAATTCAAAACGTTTAAGAATTCTGGCAACGACATTCATCCACAAGCGTGGCTCCATCAATTCTCTCATTGTTTTCCTCCCAACTGGTCATTAGAGCACAGATTAGAATTTATGTGTGGCTACTTAGAGAATGAACCAGCTGTAAGAATGCGGTCGGTCATTCACGATTGCCACAGTGAAGGAGAGTTTTACCATGCCTTCCTCTCAGCATATTGGTCTCAAGCCACACAAGACCGAGTAAAACATAGCATCATAATGATGAAACGTTTCGAACAATCTGAATTTTCCAGTCTTATGAAATATTTTGAAGACATGTTGCACAAGAATCAGTACCTGTCAAACCCATACAGCCCCTCAGAACTTATCCGCATTTGCTTAATCAAATTGCCTGAACATTTACGACACATTATTTTGGCAGGACGTTGCAAAGACGACATTGAAGCTTTTCAGGGACTGTTACAAGAAATGGAAATTGACACTGACAATCGCGGAATGCGGAAACAGGAACACAACAATTACAGGTCACATCCGTCACAATTCCTCGATAATAACTGGACGCGACAAGGCTATTCTCACAACACAAATCGTGACCAAAACAGACACCACCCGTATGACAACCGTTGGCAGAGTAGTAATAATTACAGGGAAAGATCACCTCTCCGCGGTAATGACTATCACAGAGACAATCAGAGAAACAGACAATATGGGAACCAAAATAATTATTATTACGGGAGACAGAATAACTTTAGACGCAACGGTCCAGCGCGCAGTTACGATTCAGGAAGAAATTCTCCACCACTTAACCGACAAGAAAGAAACTACAGGAACTACCGACATGACGACAGACGATGTGATCGTAACGACAGACCTGAATTGCATCAGAACTGGCGGGATTCAAACAGAGCAGGGCCCTCTCGTCACGGTGAATTTGTAGAAGTTAGGCCTCCAAACCCCAATAACGACACGCGCCAACAAAGAGACAATAGGCAATGACTCACACCGCTGGCAGCCACAAAACATACTTATGAAACTGACGACGCAGCTGCCGTAGCTAGTAATTACGTAAAAATGGAAGACATTAGGGACATCTTACTCCAGGAACACGACGTAAAACACAACAACATTGCATATCCTGTGATTCACATTACAGTAAATGACGTAAAATTTACGGCAGTACTTGACTCTGGCAGTCCCATTTCAGTAATTAGTGAAACAGCTTTTAGCAAGTGCAACAAATCGAACGATTGCCCCACACTTCCGTTACATAAGATTAAATTACAAGGTGCAATCATTGGAAAAAGTGTAGATGTACGCCAACAAACCAATTTAGAATTCTTTTGTCAAAGCCACAGCTTCTCTATGAACTTTCTTATTGTTCCATTATTGTCGACGGAAATTATACTGGGAGTAGACTTTTTGAATAAATACAAAGCAATCTTAAGCTTTCACGATGCTGAAATAAGTTTAGAAAAAGAAGGTAAGTCAGTAGCTTTGAAATTTGAAGATTGGCTCTCAAACCATGACGAAGAAATTAATCGGCTTTACCTCCTGTTAGACAACAGTTCGGAATTTTCAACGGAACTTGACACTAACAATCACTCTGCAAGTACTAACAGGGGTGATATCGACGGCGCATTTGATACTAATGAGTTAATTCAGAATAAAATTCTCACAATTGAGAATTGTAATGACAATGATAGGCAAGACCTTTTTGAGATTTTACAAGCACATTCCACAGTTTTTACTCACAAAACAGGAACAATCAGGGGATTTCAATACCAATTTCGTGCTCGTGAGCATACTAAATTTTGTGTTAGACCATACGTAATTCCGGCGCATTATAGGGACCGTGTTAGAACAGAAGTACAATCTATGCTTGACGAGGGCATTATTGAGCCTGCAGTAAGCTCATACAACAATCCATTACATGTTGTTGAGAAGAAAAATGGATCGATCAGACTTGTCTTAGATTCGAGACAAATCAATACTATCCTTATTCCTGAAACAGATTGGCCGCAAACGTTTGAAGAACTTCTTCAAAATTTTAATGGTGTAAAAGTGTTGTCTTCCATTGATCTCAGATCCAGCTTTTATCAGATCGAACTTCATCCAGAATGTAGAAAATACACAGCTTTCCTTTGTTTCGGCGTTTGTTATCAGTTTCGGAAACTTCCCTTTGGTTTGAACATTTCTGCGGCAGCATTCATTCGCGGGCTAAATTCCATATTACCTGAGTTCTTAAAACGTCACATCACCTTATATGTAGACGATATTCTGATAGCAGAAGCCTCATGGGAACAACACAATCGCATCCTCAACAGCGTGTTACATATTTTTGCAGAATCTGGAATTACAGTTAACTTGGAAAAGTCTGAATTCGGCAGGTCAAAGGTGAGGTTTTTGGGACATATTATTTCTTCTGAAGGCATTCAGCCGGATCCTGAAAAGTTAGAAGCAATCAGAGCCATTCCAGTTCCATCCACAAAAAGACAAGTCCGCAGTTTTCTGGGTCTCGTAAATTTTTACCGTCGTTTTCTGAATATCCAAATTCTTGTTACACCAAAACAATGTTCTCTCACTGGAAAAAATACTATTTGGAACTGGGACGAACAAGCACAGTTGGAATTCAATTCTTTGAAAGAATCGCTACTTAACGCGCCAATACTAGCTCATCCAGATCTGTCACAAGATTTCTGCCTTAGCACGGATTCTTCTAAAGTCGGACTTGGTGTCCATTTATTTCAAGAAGCCATAGAAAATGACTCTACTGTTCAGAAAACCATTGCTTTTGCTAGCCGAGTGCTAACAAAATCTGAAATAATTATTCCGTTACTGAATTAGAAGCTTTAGCTATCGTTTGGGCATTTAACAAATTCCGTTTCTTTCTTTCTGGTAAGCACGTAAAAGTATACAGTGATCATCGTGCATTACAATTTCTTATGTCTTCAAAATTAAATCATGACAGGTTAAAACGTTGGGCATTGTTTCTGCAAGAATTCCGCTTCACAATAGTCTACATTCCTGGCAAGGAGAACATTGTTGCAGACGCACTGTCACGCGCACCAACTGGGCTTGAGAAAAGTAACACAGAAGGCAACCTCGAAAAAAACTTCAGTATTCTTTACATTCAGAAAGTCGCCTTTGAAAACTTCATCACCACATCTTTAAAGGACATTGCTCATGAACAAGATAAAGATCCGATTTGGAAAGACATCAAAAGCAAATGGCATGAAAAGACACACACACAGATTCGGTATTATTATTTGGTTAGAAACAACATACTGTTCAAACGCTACACTGTTGATGATAAGCTATGGGTACTTTGCATTCCTGAAGATTTTGTTGATAAGCTCATTTGGTACATTCATTTCAGCTACGCACATTTTGGTCCACGAAAATGTTATCATATTCTTCGAACGACTTGTTATTTTAACAATATGGAAAAGAGAATTCGAAGAGTCCTGTCTATTTGTAAACTTTGTCAAAAGGCGAAACCATCTACTATCTCACATCGTGCTCCATTGTTTCCTATCATTCCTTCTAAATTAAAAGAATTTGCTGCAGTTGATCTATTGGGACCCCTTGTCAGAACATCGTATGGATTTTCGTACGTTCTAGTCGCTGTTGAACTTACTTCAAAATTTGTTTCTTTCACACCGTTACGTAAAGCCACTGGACGGTCGGTATCCAACGCCTTTGTTAAAAATTTCTTACGTGGAGTTGGACACGTTAGTAAAGTCATTTCAGATAACGGACCGCAATTCAGATCTGCTGTTTGGTCACGCATGCTTCGCAATCATAAAATCAAACCTGTTTTTATTTCATTGTACTCACCACATTGTAACCCATCTGAACGGATTATGAAAGAAATCAATAAGCTTTGCAGACTTTATTGTCACAGAAAGCATCAGCATTGGGACAGATATTTACACTTATTTCAAAACGTGCTGAATGAAATGCCTCATGACTCCACTGCTTTACCACCTACTCTTGTACTGAAGAATGAAAAACCACCGAACAGAATCAGAGAGCTTTTACCTTTCCCGAATACACGTAAACTTCGACACAAAGACATAATTGATTTGGCTATTAAAAATATAAAATCTGCAGCAAACAAAAGGAGAAAACTACACGGTAAAGCAAATGCAAAGAAATTATGTATTGGTCAGAAAGTTCTCATTAAAGCTCATTCATTGTCACATAAGAAGAAACACTTGAGTCACAAATTCTTTCTAGTTTACAATGGACCTTACAGAATCCGACGTATACCACATGATAATTGCGTTGAAGTTGAAACTCTGCGTACTAGGAAGAGTAAAGGTTTACACCACATTTCACATGTAAAACCGTTTATTGAAAGATAATCTGCTTTTTAACTTTGTCTTTGCCACATAAGTTTTCACTTTACATTGCTAGTATGCTTTGTCAGACTTAGAATCTGTTAACATACAACAATGTTTGAAGTTAAATATCCAGTCAAGAACCAAGAGAACTTATTTAAACAGAAATTACGAATGCATTGTTATTGTGGACAGACGACACAGTGTTATTGTGTGTGTGCATTCTTGCTTGTTTGTTGCACAATTACGTAACAACTATAAGGCTCACATACTTAGAACATTTACCAGTACTGCTAATGAGATTTTAATGCAACATTTTGGTTTATTTGAAAATACATTCTGAATTTAAAGTGCTTTCTGAGAGATACCAGATGACACAGAGGTTAGTTTATGTGACAGCTACACGATTTTTATCACGACGCTACTAATGAGTGACAATTTACAATGTTGCTTTTGCGGTGCATCTGTTTTATATCTGCACAGTTTTCTGAATTCTTCTGGAAAGAAAAACATGTTTTAGTAGTAATTTTTGTGGTATAGCAACAATGAGACAGCCTTTTTCGTGGCACAACAATACGTTACTGTACAGTACTTTCTTCATCACGCCAATAAGCATAATAACTACGATATCTATACGCAAAGCATTTCACTTTTGTTTATCATGAGGTAAGTACATTGACTTCTGCAGAACTTAGCTTTCGGTGGACGATAACTACGACACTTCCACAGAGATTATGTTACAAGACGCACAGTTTAGCGCTACAGTACATGTATTTGAGTGATTAATTTTATACTTAAAACATTTATTTTTAAAGATTTTTGAATTACAAAGAAAGTTTTCCGTGATATATTTCATTCCATTGGTGTAATCTGTAACACCTGAGGGTATAATTACATTAATCCTCAGGGGGGTACACGCCTACTTTGTGTACCATGTGTTTGGCAAGCACAAGGAGCCCTAGCTAATATGGTATTTGCTTATACAACTTTACACATCGGTACCATATTTCTCTAAGATGTAAATTACACAGCTATCTGATCATTTAACTGAGAGAGACAAACATTTATTTTACTATATCAGTGACAGATGTTTACGTAATTACACAGTTGGATAACTTCACACTTATGAAACCGTATTTTGTCTGTACTTTGTAAACTGTTCATATTTTTTCAGAACCATTGTGATACTATGAGAGCTTTGAATGATGTATTTGGTATGGGATCATGATTTTTAAAGTACGTTTGAGGCAGATGACACTATTGACATGAGTAGAGAATATTTTTAGGTTTTGAAATTATTGGAGGAAGCTACGACGATTTTGTGAGTTGACTAAGATGTTATGATATTATTACGACGACGATGTGTATTATACTGTGGAGGTATGTTTATGATTAATAAGATGATGATACCGTATATGAGGAGTTTCATTATGCTACAGATTTCTTATGATGAAATACTGAAGAAGTGTCGACGAATAAGGTAAGGAATAATGAGTAGTGATTAGGGACTCTGATTTGTGAAAAAGGTTGTTGGAAACCAAGAATCGTACTTTAAGAGTTATGAAATGTGTGTATATGCATGAATGTATCACAATGCTGGCGAAAATTTTTTGGACGCTGTTATATTTATAGGATTTTGTTTCTACGCATTTGTAACGCAAATTTTCGACCTGTGTAATTTTTATATGAGACTGTCACTGTAGCGAAAACTGCTGTCGTAAATATTTCGGTAAGAAAGGTAAGTGACCGTGACGTAATTCGTTGTGACGGGCCAGGTGTGCCAGCCGCCTTGAGAAAAAGCCATTAGGTGGTAGAAAAAAAAGGGGGAGGCCATTATCCTCGCTATCGACATTCCTTTGTAGAAAGCATCGTAAATACGACACCCTCAAACTTGAAACCATGATTACACTGTAGAGTTCTTAATTTATGATATTTACTAAATTGCCTAATGAAATGACGAGAAATATTTTTATGTCTATACACCTGATTATGACTACTGTCTCTCTAGTTGAGAGATTTTTCTACTAACTTATGAAATGCCTAATGACTACTGAATGATGTTCTTATGCTTTACTTTGTACATAGTTTCTTATTTCATTTGATATCTAGTTTCTAGCTGCACTGCAGCATTGGTTAAAATAAAATTTTATAGATGGACTAATATAAATATTTTCTGTCTACAGATCGAGTAAATAATAATTTTTGCAAAAAAAATGAGGGAGCACAAAATGACATTTACCTTCACAGGAACTGCATTCATAATTTTCTTTTCAAGTAATTGGTAACTTTTTGGTAGAATCACTTCTTGTGGTGCACCACTTTAGTTACATAGACATTAAGATGTCAATATACATTTCCCTTGTCTGCATTGTTGTCTTTAGTGTACTATTTTTTCTGCTTGAGCTATGTCATGTTTAGATATATGTTTTTTTTATTTGCTGCTGCTGTTTGCCAGGCATAATGTTACTGAATTTGACTTTGTATTATGCTGTTAAGCCAGTTTACTACGCATTTGTTTTTCTTGTTTGCTGCACAGTGCCTTACATTAGTTGTAATATTGCAATTGCTTTGCCTATTTAAATTTTTTGTCATTGATGTTTGTGTTAATTGTTTTGTGCTGCTGCATTGCCTCGTCCCTTAGTTTAGCATCTGAGCTCAGTAGATTTAAGTTAGCTTAAGAGGGGGTAGCCTATAAGAGAATGAGTTGCGATGAATTTGAAGAAATGCACTGAGAGGCTATACAAGAAAAGTACAGAAAGCAGGTATAGATAGGACTTTTGGAAATAATGAAGAACGAAGGGAGATCTCCGAGAAGTAAAGAAAGTTTTGTTTGCAAAATACTGCAGTAAAACAAACCCTGTCCTTTCCTTGTATTATTCCGCTATATGTTTGTGCACCCTTGGGTATTTATGTTTTTCCTGTATTTATATGTTTATCTGATAAGACTTATATTGTAGAATTTTTCTAATACTAAGCTGCATTCACTATGATGAGGAATACTGTTATCCTCAAATATAATTTGCATTAATAATATGTTATTTACCTTGTAAATATGCTTAGACATTATTTATTCTGTTTTGTTTTAATGCTCATGTGTAAAGTTGATGTTCCAAAAGTTATTCTGATATTTTATGTATCTACTTATCTCATAATTCCTGTAACATTGATGTATATGTCTATTTCTATTCTTTTGTAAAGCCTGTTTTACTACAAATGTTATCTGTATTGTTACGCTCTTTAATGATGTATTCTGTACCTTTGTTATTGTGTTCTTATGTTATAAAATTGTACTTGACACCAGTTCATCAAATTAAGTAACTTGTAAGCATTCATTTCACTGCACACATTTCCGTTGGTCATAGTATATGGACAATATGTGAGAAGTAGCGACTGATAGTGTTTGCATGTGTTTTAATAATTCAGCAAGGGACTGGATAACAGCATTGCTGGTTCTAAGGACATGTCAAACAAATTTTTTGTGAGTGGACAAGTGGTGGTTTATGGACTTGCTATATTCTCCGCAAGACTCTTCGATGGTGATTGTGCACCTGCACAGTCGCAACAGATGACTGCTGGCCGTCTCTACAAGGACTACAGTAGGTCTGCATCTTTGATGGCCCACTAATACCATTATTTCTACAAGGACTGCAGTGGGTCTGCACCTCTGGTGGCCCACCAATACCGTAATCTCTACCAGGACTACAGTGGGTCTGCTCTGTGATTACCTACCTACCAATATTCTTCAAAACGTCGAATGACTCTGCTGTGGGTTTGCTCTGTTGTAGCCCATTACCTGTGTGCATGTCGAGAGTCAGCGCTGTCTTTCCGTTGGAAGGACAACACTACTTCTTCAAGACTGCATGGAAATCCACTACTTCTATGTGCAATTTCTTTTACTAATGAGACTTTGCGTAAAAACCGTAATTACTATTATGATGAATGATCAGGACTGTTTTTATGGACTGTGACAAAATTTTAGCTTTTGACCAACATTGTATCAATAAGTGTGTGCATTTGATTTCTTTGTTATTGTAATTATGAAAAATTTTTTCAAATTCTTAGTGGCCACTGCCCAAAACAATTTGTAAAATTTTTTGTGGGGAGCATGGGGGCTATGTAAATAGGCTGTTTAGGTTTTCTTATTGGTAACGCCACGTAGCGCTCTGTGTGAAAATCACTGGCTGTGCTGTGTGCAGTCTGTGTCTAGTTTGCATTAATGTCTGCCATTTGTAGTGTTGGGCAGCGGCAGCTGGATGTGAACAGCGCGTAGCGTTGCGCAGTTGGAGGTGAGCCGCCAGCAGTGGTGGATGTGGGGAGAGAGATGGCGGAGTTTTGAAATTTGTCATGAACTGCTATATATATTATGACTATTGAGGTAAATACATTGGTTGTTCTCTATCAAAATCTTTCATTTGCTAACTATGCCTATCAGTAGTTAGTGCCTTCAGTACTTTGAATATTTTGTTTAGTTGGCAGTAGTGGCGCTCGCTGTATTGCAGTAGCTTGAGTAGCGAAGATTTTTGTGAGGTAAGTGATTTGTGAAACTTATAGGTTAATGTTAGTCAGGGCCATTCTTTTGTAGGGATTTTTGAAAGTCAGATTGCGTTGCGCTAAAAAAATATTGTGTATCAGTTTAAGGACAGTCGTGTATAATTGTTCTAAGGGGACGTTTCAAGGTTTGGACGGGAAGTGTTACGTGTTTTGGAAAGTATGGAGAAGACTTCTCAACCTGGTACGGAGATGACGTTGATATCGGTAACATTTTGTTATGGTACACGGAGTAACGTATTTAAGCGCAAATATACTGGGTGATCAAAAAGTCAGTATAAATTTGAAAACTTAACAAACCACGGAATAATGTAGATAGAGAGGTAAAAATTGACACACATGCTTGGAATGACATGGGGATTTATTAGAACCAGGCGCTCCACCCCATATTGCTAGACGCGTGAAAGATCTCTTGCGTGCGTCGTTTGGTGATGATCGTGTGCTCAGCCGCCACTTTCGTCATGCTTGGCCTCCTAGGTCCCCAGACCTCAGTCTGTGCGATTATTGGCTTTGGGGTTAACTGAAGTCGCAAGTGTATCCTGATCGACCGAAATCTCTAGGGATGCTGAAAGACAACATCCGACGCCAATGCCTCACCATAACTCCGGACATGCTTTACAGTGCTGTTCACAACATTATTCCTCAACTACAGCTATTGTTGAGGAATGATGGTGGACATATTGAGCATTTCCTGTAAAGAACATCATCTTTGCTTTGTCTTACTTTGTTATGCTAATTGTTGCTATTCTGATCAGATGAAGCGCCATCTGTCGGACATTTTTTGAACTTTTGTATTTTTTTGGTTCTAATAAAACCCCATGTCATTCCAAGCATGTGTGTCAATTTGTATCTCTATATCTACATTATTCCGTGATTTATTCAGTTTTCAAACTTATACTGACTTTTTTATCACCCGGTAGTTGCAGAAAAGCTTGTTTTATACGGCAGTTTTACATGTTCATGATCTATAAGTTATATTCCAATGCGTAAACTGAAATAGTTGTCATTGCAAAGAGGAAAAAGTGAGCAATGTGATACTGAATGACTGGCGGTTAAAAACGTATGATAATTCAGGACTACGGATCAAATCCGCATATCCCAGTATGGATAGTTATTTTAAATTTATTCGTGATAGTAAAATGTTATCGATAGACGGAATCTACTATAACGCCACCAAGAAACTAAAATACGTGATCATTAAAGCAGAAAGAAGATATTAGTTCTTTTACTTTTTTCTTACTGCTTAACAGATTGTGTAAGAGATTTTTTTTATTTTTATTCATGTGCGTTTGATTTCATTCTCATGAAACAATTACCTGCAGACCTAGAAGTCGTCGTTGGAATTCAGCGAGCTTGGAGTTTAGAAACCTTGTCGTTGTTAATTGTATAAGTGCAAGGAAATAGTTTGCATAATAATAATCAGAGTTTGTTTAAAAACGTAGAGTGCAGGTTCGACTTACAAACGTTGAAGTAAGAAAACGATAGAGTGCTTGCAGACCCGATCGTCGCATCACGAAATTGGCTACTTCCAACTAATTTAAAAGGCCACAAGATATTCAAAATCTTCATTAGTGTAAGAATATAGGGTTATGCACTACACTATAAAATGAAGATGAAATGAAATAGCTTTATTATTTCACAATAGAATTCAAAATACAGGAGTAATGTAAGTTGAATGTAAGTACGCAAACATCCATGAACTTTGTTGTACAGGTGGCGGATGTCAGTTTGTTGGATGGAGTTCCGCGCCTGTTGCACTTGGCCGGTCAGTACAGAAACGGTTAAAGCTATTTGTTGATGACGTTGGACATATCATTCATTGATGTCCTATGTGTGCTCGACTGGAGGCAGGTCTGGTAATGCAGCAGGCCAAGGCAACATGTCGACACTCCGTGGAGCATGTTGGTTTATAAGAGCGGGATGTGGGCGAGCCTTATCTTGCTGGGAAACACCCCCTGGAATGCTATCCACGAATGACAACTCAACACGTCGAATCACCAGACTGACGTACAGTTTTGTAGTTTGGGTGCGTGAGATAACCACTTGCGAACTCCTGTTGTCATATGATGTCACACCCCAGAGCGTTCGAGGGTTGACTGAAAAGTAATGCCTCCACCTTCGTAACTCTTCAACGGTTGGCAGCAGTGGTATGCGGAAGGTACTGGCTTGTTCCGTAGCCTCTTCTCTACAGATCCAGTTGGCGGGAAGCCTTATCATTGAACGATTGTGTTGTTACGGTGTAAAGTAAGGAACCCTGCGCAGACGGTCGGTCAGTGCGATTTAAGCAACGTGCCGGCCGGGGTGGCCGAGCGGTTCTAGGCGCTACAGTCTGGAACCTCGCGACCGCTACGGTCGCAGGTTCGAATCCTGCCTCGGGCATGGATGTGTGTGATGTCCTTAGGTTAGTTAGGTTTAAGTAGTTCTAAGTTCTAGAGGACTGATGACCTCACATGTTAAGTCCCATAGTGCTCAGAGCCATTTAAGCAACGTGCAATCATTGTATTCTGACAGTAGAAGGTATCACCCCAAACGAGATTCATCAGAGAATGAAAGCAGTTTATGGTGATTGTGTTGATGTGAGTAGTGTGCGTCGTTGAGCGAGTACCTTTAAAGATGTTGAGGCGGGAACATGTGACCCACGTGACAAACAGAGTTGGACGTCCTGTGACAGCAACCACCGAGTTTCACAAGCAAAATGGTGACAGATTGATTCAGGACGAACGGCTAAAGAGGGTCCGAAAGGAAAAGTGAAATGTTTTCTTGCAGCATGACGATGCCAAACCACACACTTCACGTGCTACCACAGCAGAACTTCAGAGACTGAATCTCACCACCGTACGGCATCCTCCATACAGTCCAGATTTATCACCATCTGACTGCCATCTGTTCCCGATAATGAAAGACGTTCTGCACGGACATCATTATGCTCCTGATGAGGACGTCGAGAAAACTGTGAGACTGTGGTTGTGGAAACAGTGTGTCGACTTCTTCCGTGGTGGCTTCAGAAAAATTGTTCATCATTGGCAGAAATGTGTCCAATTGGCTGGTGACTAAGTAGAAAAGTGATGATGAGGTCCCATACTCCGAGGAGCGTAGGGAACGATGCGGGAGACCCGCACCGCCTACTAGGCAAGGTCCTGGTGGAGGTGGTTTGCCATTGCCTTCCTCTGACCGTAATGGAGATGGATGATGATGATGATGATGATGATGAAGACAACACAACAACACCCAGTCATCACGAGGCAGGTGAAAATCCCTGACTCCACCGGGACCCCGCACGCGGGAAGCGAGAGCGCAACCGCAAGACCACGAGCTGCGGACTGGAAAAGTGGATATTGGTAACTAAAGATTAAATTCTAAGGATTATTTCTGCGTTTGATTTATTAAAATATTCCCATCCAAACCCAATTAACGAAGGTGGAGGCATCACTGTTCATTCAACCCTCGTAACTCCAGATGCAGTCCAATGTGTGCAGGACGCAGACAGGTTGGGTGCAGGCCCTCGACTGGCCTCATTCTAACCGACATACGGCCGTCACCGGCTCTGAGGCAGAACCAGCCTTCATCAGAGAACACAACAGACCTCCACCCTGCTCTACCACCCTCGCTTAACACCACTGAAGTCGCAAATGGCTGGGTTTGGGGTCAGTGGATTTCAGGTAAGTGGATTTCACTCTACAGGGCGTCTGGCTCGGGGCTATCACACAGGTAACCGATTTTTAACAGTTCGTTGTGTCACTGTGGTGCCAACGGCTACTTAAATTACTGTTGCAGTTGCAGTATGATGCGCCAAAGCCATACGCCGAACACGATGGTCTTCTTTCTCGGTAGTGTCATGTGGCCGTCAGTAACCCTGTCTTCTTGTGAGTGTACATTCTTGTGACCACCGCTGCCAGCAATTATGTGCAGTGGCTCCATTCCTGCCAAGTCTTTCTACAAAACCGCAGGAGGAACATCCAGCTTCTCGTAGCAATGTTAAACGACCACGTTCAAACTCAGTGAGGCAGTGATAATGACGTATTTGTCATTTTAAAGGCATTCTTGACTAATATAAACTCATCACTTCCTATCTCAAAGGTAACTAACGCTCACGGCCGGTACAGCGCGTATTTAAACCAAACCTGATTTGCATCCTCATGGTGTCGCTACTAGTGCCAGTCTTATGCGACTGGCGCGAAATTTAAGTGTACACCATATTTAAGATGTAGAAACACGCCTACCGATTTTAATTTGTGTTACACAACTCCTTCGCGGTGTTGTGATTTTTTTTCCCTTCAGAGTACATAGATATAAAAAAGTAATGTCCTGACTGATTCGCCATCAGCCAGCCCAAACTGCTGAGGATCGAAATCGGAAATTTGGAAAGAGTGTTGACCTTATATCGTATGCATCTTTTAAGAGGGTATTTTTGGAAATTCCACTATTAAGGGGTTGAAATAGGGGATGAAGTGCTTTTTGCAAGTATATCTTTATCAGTGCCACTTTGAACCTACAACTACGAAAATTCGTATTTGCCTCCTCAGTCAGAAACAAAAACAAATACGTTTCAACATTTTTGGAAATTCAACTACTAAGGGAGTAAAATAGTGAGTGAAAGATTTTTTGAAAATAAATCATTATTTAAGAAAAATTAAAGTAGTGTTTTGACTTCTCGGCTGGAAATAAAAAAATAGATATTTCGTGTTTTTGGAAATTCAACCGTCTAAGGGAGTGAAGTAGGCGATCAAATGTTTTTTTCAACGCATTTACAACGCTAAACCTATAATTGTTTTTATTTGGCTTCCCGAATGGAAATGAAAAATATACGTTTCATTGTTTTTGGAAGCTCAACCCTGAAGAGGGTGAATTAGGGGATGAGAATTTCTAAGAAAATATTTCGTTATATTAAAAAATTTTTGAAGCTAAATAAATGAAAACTGGTACTTCACTTCTCGATTATAAATAAAGAAATATGTGTTAATGGATGAAAGTTTCCATGGAAATCTCGAAACGAACACAGAAGACATGATTAACAGAAACTTTGGACTCCAGCTACAAGAATCGCTTTCTGCCTAGAAGCACATTCGGAATAGACCGTGGTCCTATGACCTTATTTAGAGTGAAAAGTTTAGAAGGTGTTAAAATTTGTGAATAACATAAAAAAATAAAAAAAAAATCTGTGCAGACCATACAGTTTACGCGAGCGAAGCAGTAGATCCTAAGACAGTATTCTTATAAGGTGCAGTCAAATGAAAATGAGACGGATGCAAAAAAAAAGGAAGTAAACTGTTTATTATTTCAAAAGTAATCGTCATAGCTATTAATACATTTACCCCAACATGAGACAAGACGGTGAGTGCCTTCATGAATAAACGTTTGTTATTGTACCTTTTCATCCGAAGCAATTCGACGGCCACAAATGCTTTTCTTCAGAACTCCAAAAATATTGAAATCGCGTGGGGAGAGACCAGGACGGTATGGATGATATGCAAGGACTTCCTAGCGAAACTTCGTGCCGTCTAGAAACAACCCTGGCAGCATGTGGGCCCGATCGCTAGTCTACGCAGGCTGTTTCAGCTACGCTCCCGAAGTTTCGCTGGGAAGCCCTTGCATATCATCCATGTAGGACTGGACTCTCCCCAAGCGATTTCCGTATTTTTGGAGCCATGAAGGACATTTATGGCCGTCGAGATACTTCGGATGGATAGTTGCACACCTGGGTATGGTCATCGTTTCGTAGGCAACCGCAAACTTTTTTCCATGAAGGCATTTACCGTCTTGTCTCTCAGTGGAATAAATGTGTTAACAGCTACGGCGGTTACTTTTGCAATAATAAGCAGTTTATTTATTTTTTTCCTCCTGTTCCGTTTCATTTGACTGCTCATTATAAGTTTACATGAACAATACAGGTACAGCATGTCAAACTTAGGAGTCCCTAATTTCAAAATTAAATAGGTCGAAAACTAAGATCGATAGACGAGTGCTACAAACGTGGTGCTTATTGTGAAATCTGTAAGAATTTTGCACATTAGTTTCGAAATATTTCGAAAAACTGATAACAGGTGGCGCTGTACATTGTGAAGCTCGTATAGTGTTATCGCGCATTATTAAACTCTTTCTCTGCAAGCAGTCTCTGCAATCGCATCACAAGCTATCGGAAGTGTCCACCACTCGCGGTTCGGAGGTAGCGCAAACGAACAATGAAATTTGCCCTCACATCTTGTAGTGTCTCAAAGGAATTGCATTCATATGCCACACAGAGTTCCAATTTCTGTCCAGCGTGGGGTGATGGTTCCGGTAAACAGTATCTTTCAATGTATTCCGCTGAAAATAGGTACAAGGAGCTAGACCGGGCGAATACGAAGGCCGCTCTATCCTTGCGCCAGTAGATTTGCAACAATCCAACGCAATGACTCTGCTCCCGAAGTATTCATCAAGAACGCGAAACATCTGTTCTGTACGATGTGGTCTGGCCCCATCTTGCATGAACCGCTCTGTGCCTGGTCGGTCCTCCGGCGCTAGCTATGTGGCGACACATTGTTCCATTATTGCAACCTGACTTTCATTTCTGATTGTTTCTCGCATGAAAGAAGGACTCATAATGCATCTGCTGTACACCGCAGCCCAAACAGTAACTTTTGTAGAATACAGTGGTTTCGCTTCAAACAAATGTGGATTTCCAGACCCCTAAAACTGCCAGTTCTGTTCACTCACAACTCCATGAAGTGGAAGTATGCTCATCTATGAACCAGATGCAGCCAACATTAAATCCTTCATTATCAATCATCGTGAGAATCTGTTTCGCAAAGTCAGCCCTCTGTCTCGTAGCTCGTACGTATATGGATGGCCTGATGGCCTTGGATTCTGAATGTGTGACCACTGCCGCAGTATTTTCTACGCGTTGGGACTCTTCAAACCAGTCTGTTTTGCGATTCTTTGGACAGATTGCCTTGGATTTTTTTGAATAATTCCAGAAACTGTGGCGAAGTTTTCAGGAGTAACTTCAGTTTGCCTGAGATAAACAGTCCCAGCTAGGTCAACAGTCACAGAGTCCGTCTGTTGTTGTTGTCGCAACGCGTCCTTTCGGAACATTAAAAAGTGTATGAAAACTGCGCCTTGTTGCCATAGGACTGTGTTCTAACCTGTGGTATACTACCACCGGAAAAACACATTGTTCAGTGGAGTACATTATTTCAACCTCTTCCTTTGGTACACTAACCTCCTTTCGTGTTTCATCGGTGGAACTGATCGCTCCGAGTTGCGGCATATTGTTTACACGCGCTACGTACTGCGGTTACAACGACGTCTGTAGCCTTTCGAACCACTGTATAACTTATGTATAAGATTCTTACCGTTTGTTGCAATCTATTTATCTTAGTTTTCGAGACATTTAATTCTAAAATCAGGGATTCTTTCGTTTGACACCCTGATATTTTCCCACTCATGTGCATCTGTTTGTCCACCTTCACCGATTTGCAGACAACCAGTGTCTTCAGCAAGACTGTACACCAAACTGTCTCTCTCCAGTTGTGTGTATACAGTTTGATAAACACACATCGGACATGAGGATGCTTGAATGACGCGCCAGTTCACCTGTCATGGGTTCCATTGACCACTACTGAGATGCCACTAATCAATACGAGTGTGCTTTGAACTCAACTCCGACCGACTGCTCAACGCTTCAGTGCCTCTTGGAGTCCTCGCCACAACGCATCACTGCCGTCATCAGGCAGAAGTCTCTACTTGCACTGCTAACAAAAACAGCGGTGAAATACTACCATAAATTACCTTAAAAGAATACATAACAGCGGGGAATTTTGTGTGAAATAAATAAAGAAAATGGAATTTTTTTCGAAACAACTCCTCATTTTGCACCACAACATTCAACATTTGATTTCTCGTCTGTAGACTTGTTTACTACACATTTCTACTGTAACAATCCAAAGTGAAGTCTAAATTAATCTATCGAGAGAAGTGAGGCTTTAGGCGTCAGGTGAATTCTCGAACGATTTCTTAAACAAGTCCACGGACTATTACCCTCGCCATCGTTTTCTTGTCTGAACTCGTGCTTAGTTGTAATTAAGACGGAACAGACGTCATATGCAGATAACAGCAGAAGATGGCTCACGAAAATAACAAAATAAGGAATATTTTATGACATTGTGCAGTATAAAAAGAAGAATGACATTTTCACTCTGCAGCGGAGTGTGCGCTGATATGAACCTTCCCGGCAGATTAAAACTGTGTGCCGGACCGAGACTCGAACTCGGACCTTTGCCCGCGAAAGGCAAAGGTCCCGAGTTTGAGTCTCGGTCCGGCACACAGTTTTAATCTGCCAGGAAGTTTCATAAAAAGAAGAGTGAAAACATTCGTTTAAGGCTAGGATACAAGCGAGAACGACGAAATAGGCTTCTAAATATAAAAGTAGTCTTCAAATTGCTGCCATTCAAGCAGATAATACAATTAAAGACAAAGTGCTGTATGAGGTAAAGGTGTTCAGCAAATGAGCAGATCAATAAAAATTTTCGTTCTTTCCTAATACACTGGAGGATGGTTAATTTGAGAAAGTACGAGGTGCATTCAAGTTCTAAGGCCTCCGATTTTTTTTCTCCGGACTGGAAAGAGATAGAAACATGCACATTGTTTTAAAATGAGGCCGCGTTCATTGGCAATACGTCTCAGAGATGGCAGCACCGTATGACAGATGGAATTTTACCGCCAGCGGCGAGAATGAGAACTGTTTTAAATACTTAAAATGGCGACGTTTTCCTTACTTGAACAGCGTGCAATCATTCTTTTTTTGAATTTGCGTGGTGTGAAACCAATTGAAATTCATCGACAGTTGAAGGAGACATGTGGTGATGGAGTTATGGATGTGTCGAAAGTGCGTTCGTGGGTGCAACAGTTTAATGAAGGCAGAACATCGTGTGACAACAAACCGAAACAACCTCGGGCTCGCACAAGCCGGTCTGACGACATGATCGAGAAAGTGGAGAGAATTGTTTTGGGGGGTCGCCGAATGACTGTTGAACAGATCGCCTCCAGAGTTGGCATTTCTGTGGGTTCTGTGCACACAATCTTGCATGGCGACCTGAAAATGCGAAAAGTGTCATCCAGGTGGGTGCCACGAATACTGACGGACGACCACATGGCTGCCAGTGTGGCATGTTGCCAAGCAATGTTGACGCGCAACGACAGCATGAATGGGACTTTCTTTTCGTCGGTTGTGACAATGGATGAGACGTGGATGCCATTTTTCAATCGAGAAACAAAGCGCCAGTCAGCTCAATGGAAGCACACAGATTCACCGCCACCAAAAAAATTTCGGGTAACCACCAGTGCTGAAAAAATGATGGTGTCCATGTTCTGGGACAGCGAGGGCGTAATCCTTACCCATTGCGTTCCAAAGGGCACTACGGTAACAGGTGCATCCTACGAAAATGTTTTGAAGAACAAATTCCTTCCTGCACTACAACAAAAACGTCCGGGAAGGGCTGTGCGTGTGCTGTTTCACCAAGACAACGCACCCGCACATCGAGCTAACGTTACGCAACAGTTTCTTCGTGATAACAACTTTGAAGTGATTCCTCATGCTCCCTACTCACCTGACCTGGCTCCTAGTGACTTTTGGCTTTTTCCAACAATGAAAGACACTCTCCGTGGCAGCACTTTCACCAGCCATGCTGCTATTGCCTCAGCGATTTTCCAGTGGTCAAAACAGACTCCTAAAGAAGCCTTCGCCGCTGCCATGGAATCATGGCGTCAGCGTTGTGAAAAATGTGTGCGTCTGCAGGGCGATTACGTCGAGAAGTAACGCCAGTTTCATCGATTTCGGATGAGTAGTTAATTAGAAAAAAATCGGAGGCCTTAGAACTTGAATGCACCTCGTACAAATCGTTCATACATTCATCCGCCTTTCCTCTTGTAATCACTGTCCTACCCACAAAACACAGTATTCCTCGTCTTCCATATTTTCCATCAACTATATTTCCCGCTATCCACCCCAACACCTACGTACCATCTCCATAGTTTTCCTGCCTAACAGACCCGTATCATTTTACACACACGGCTCAGCCCTGTGGAAAATACTATCTCCTCCGACAATATTTCTCACCCAGTGCAGGTCCTTCAGATTTTAAGTGAAAGAGCAGTGCTTCAGTATTTTTATCAGAGGAATATCACCTTCCTGCGATGTGTTTTTAAAGTTATATATTTTAGTTTTTAACATTCCGTCTGTGATTTTTAATATAAAATAGAAAAAAAGCGCCAACCTTTGTTTCGAATTCTCATTATACTTTTTTCTTAATTCTCTCGGCTGAAACGAGGAAAATTTTTCAGCTGACAGCCTAACTCTGCCCTTATGGGGAGAGAGCGATGAAAAAACAATAAAGGATAACGGAGGGCCCAGGTCTCGGTTGTGATCCATCTGCACTCGCGTAGCGTTATTTGTAAGCAGTGTTGCTTGGTTCCAGATATTGTTGCATCTAGGCTCTTGACTTTGGTTTACACTCCAGACATATTATTCTGCCATGCCGTCGTCTTGTTCGTCCACCACTCTTGTTACCTTTCGTAGATTTCGGCGACTCAAGTCGACGCCCTCAGCCGGTCAGCCTCGTGTCCTGCTCCTGCCCGATTCCGGTTACTGTACGTAGACTTTCCCACAATTTCAAATTGCCGTAGTAGATCGGGTCGTTACCGATAACCCATTCGAGCTCCACAGAAATTTATAAAAAATTACAATTTATCTAAAAAAAGGAGCGGTTTTTCCCCACAAAATGGAGCAAAGCCCCGCGAAGAAAAATGGATGACTGCATAAAAAAAACCTGAAATAACTCTTTGTAACTTTGATGTAGTGTAGCCAAATTATCCGGCACAATATTGGACAGCAATTTCTCATAAATCTGAACATAACCCTTTAAAATAGTTGTACAAAAATAATACTTCGTTACGTCCTCTGAAAAAGTCATTGCGTTATAGAACTGTGCTGTGTTATGCTAGTGGATTTCGTCAGTGTCAGTACCACCTCGTCAGTGCCAATGAATGACTCTTCCTATATGTCACTAAATTTGTAGATTCCTGGAAGTTTTTTGTAAAACAGGTCTTCATAGTTTTCTTCTTGGTATACTGAAATTACGTTGACTAGAAAGGGCCGGAATGAGTTTCTAGGTTTCCTTGCACTTTTACTACAGCCGAATCATTGAGTGATAGGGAAATCTGATTCTCTCTAGAGTCCAAGGCTCTTGTTCTTGTTCTTCGTGTTCTTGTTCTTTATCTTCTTCAAATATTTCTTCGCCAATTTCTAATTCTGTATTCTGTATCTCAGATACTGCCGCGACGTGAATCTGAATCTAACTCTGACGAATAATCAGCTGGCTGTTCGATACGTTTTTTCCCTGTGTTTTAAATTGATGTAATGCAATCGAGCTTACATCGTTTTGTTTACAAAGCTCGCTGTTTTCTTTCTTTGGTACGTTTTTTCTTCGGGGTTCGTCCACTCTTTTATTTTTTTTTATTGGGTGTCGATGTTAGAAGAGCAGATTTCAATTCTTTGCCTGAAGGTTTCTATCTGTATATCTTATACAGCGGAATAATATTTTCATACTATGTAAATTGAAGATGCAAGGAGGAGGGAAAAGGCAAAGGAAAAGGAAGTAATTCATGACGTCAGTTGCATTGGGACTGTATACGAAGTCAGCAGAGACGAGTGAAAATATGTACCGGACCGGGATTCGAACCCTCCTTACTTTTATTTTTCATCGTTATTACATATTGTTCGTTATTGTTCGCATCATTTGGTTTGAGCGGAACTCACAAGACACCCTCTTCAAGTTTATCATTGTATATCTCACTCAGTTTTTTTTTTTTTTTTTTTTTTTTTTTTTTTTTTACTACAGAAGGCAGCCAGCTATCTTACCGAACATGCTGAGCAACCACGCTGGCCAAACTAGGTATCTGCGTTAACCACTGTGCAACCTGGACACAGTACTGATCGCAACTGCTTGAACCATCGCGGTATGCGCTCTATGACCCCCCTCACAGTCCCTCCCAGCGCCATCTATCCACAGTCGCCATACATGTCGCCCTTGTCCATTACGTTGAGATTCCTGCAGGAGGTCGAACGTGATGATGCATTCGCAATGAAGGGGTGTGATTCAGAGTCTGTCGAAGGGAATCATTTATATGAATGCATGGTGTCTGTTCTTTTGGACATGCCGAGGCATGGTGTCTGTGCTTTCGGGCATCTTTGGGAGAGCGGACAACACACATTCATATAACTAGTGCACGTCAATGGGCTCTGAATCCACCACCTTCAGTAAGAATGTACAATCAACTTGGACGTCCTGCAGGAATCTCAAAGCAGCGAGCAAGAGGGACATGAACGGCAGCTACAGACAGATGACGCTGGGTGGGGATGTGGGTCGGCGACGTTGCGTAGCGAGATACTTCACGCAATTGCTATTAAAATGTTGTGTCCACGTGGCACAGTGGTTAAAGCAACTGTTTAGTAAGCAGAAGACCCCGTGCTAGAATCTAGGTCCCATACACATTTTCACTTGTCACCGCTGGCTCCAAGTAAAGTGACATCATGAATTCCTTCCCTTTCCTATCCCTCCCCTCCACACTCCCTCTCCAACTTCAGTTTACATAGTATGTTATCACAGCTGTGGATGTCCGAAAGAACGGACACCATGCATTCATATAAATAATATCTTCAGGTGATATAATCTCACGCAGGGTGTGTTCAATGTCATCTTACGCGAAGGGGATATGGTTGAAAAACTGTTGTCACTTTGTTGGAGTTGCGGAAATTTTGTCTTTAAAACATGCGGAGATTTAACCCATTTCCTCATGTTCTCGCAAATGTGCCGTTATTGATTCTGGGAACTACCCAGAACAATTATATCACGAGAAAGTGAAGCTTAAATGCAGTAGCGTTAACGAGTCATTCCATGGTTCTTCTCTTTAGACCCTATATTGTACATTGTTCAAGTAAAACATCAGAAAAGTTACATGTAAGTAGAAAAATTGGCGCTGGGTAGCCGTGCGGTCTTGGGCGTCTTGTCACGGTTCGCGCGGCTCCTCCCGTCGGAGGTTCGAGTCCTCCCTCGGGCATGGGTGTGTGTTGTCCTTAGTGTAAGTTAGTTTAAGTAGTGAGTAACCTTAGGGACCGTTAACCTCTGTAGTTTGGTCCATAGTCCTTACCACAAATTTCTACATTTCTTGAATAATTGGAATACTTTATTTTCTCACCACTGGAGCAAACTGGTGGGATGAACTTTGATGGAATAATCAGTAAGACAAACCTGTCTTGCTGGCCAACTCCTGAATCGATGGCAGTCAATTCAAAAAATCAATGCGGGTTTATATCCCAAGCGGTGGTTTATCTGCACCTAACCTACTTTACGAGCTAGTTCCACGTCGAATCTTTTTTATTTAATTAGTTATGGTTATGTTATAACGTAAACTATGAGTTAGTGCCATTAGGCGTACAAGTGGATAAAAAGTAAGTAAATAAACAAATAAGTAGTGTACATTTTGTTATAATGTCTAGAGAAGCTGGTAGACGCTCAAGAATTTCGGACCTTTCCATATTGGTGCTGTTGTTTAGTGTGACGGGAAGGTTATTATGTTATTAACTTTAGCTTATCAGAACGTGTTAGCTCACTTTCATATCCTCCTCATTTTCTGCCTATGCGAGAGTTTTCAGTATTCGTTTTTTTGGGTTTCGAGTCCAAAGTACACACAGCACTGACTTTTTTCTTTCTTTTTTTTTACTAGTGGGAGCTAACAGTATTTCTCACTGGCAGTTACATCACCGAAAAAACAGTTCGTTTCTTCTGGCTCTGAATGATGTACGTTAATTTTATCTCGGGAGATGTCATGTAGTGGTAAATGCCGCAGAAATCGTGTTCTGTGTAGCCACTTCAATAAAGCATGAGGCGATCACAGTTGATTTGCGTCGTGTTCAGTGACAGCCCCATTAGCTCTCTGCTACAGTAGGAGACTGTTTAATCAAAGCCGATATGTAATCAATCTTGTTCTGTACTCCGGCGGACCTTCACAACATGGAGCGTCGGATTAGTTACTACAAGAGTATATCCACTCTACAGCATATTGTAGACAAAGCAGTCGGAGTACTGTTCATCCTCTCTTTTTTTGGACAGTAAAATATGAAACAAGTGTTTATCCACACCTAGCCGAGCATCATGAACACGTCAACACTAGGGCTTCAGAAAATGAGACTAGTCACCGTCTATATGAGATTTCGAGAAAACACAGCTATTCCACTTCCCTTTCCTTTAAATTAGAGTGTTGTTACTACTTGGTGAAGTTTTGCATACACGACGCTCAAAATACGATGGTAAAAGAAGGTGTTCCAGTCCCCTTTCCCAATATTTAAAGGAGAATGCAATTGTGCCGTGCTCATTTTTCGTTTAGACTCTGTGACAGTGTTCATCTTTCTGCAGATAAAATGCAAAAATAATGTGTCAGAACAACTGTATAATGGTTCTCACACTCCACTCCTCTTCACGTTCGTCCGACATCAGCAAAAACACCCTATGAGTGCGTTAGCGTCACTAGAATAACTGTTTGGGGTTAGGAGACATTTGAACCATTTTTAAAATATTTTTCCACCACTATGTTAGGTGATACTACCGATTCCGTCGCCTCACTACTACTTTCTGTACGGTTTTCAATGCACTGCTCCAGTTCTGTTCGAATCTGTTCATACCTCTGCTTATTTTTCGAGACGATGTTTACAATGCGTGTATCGAATGCTTTTAACGCGGCTCGCGTGACACGTTTCGTGACGTTGAGTTATTCCACGATTTGTTGCGCCTTACCAGACGCCTTACGAGCTAAATTATAAACTCTTTGGTTGATATTAGACACTGCTTCTAGCACCTGGTCAATATCAGTACGCATCTTTTTCTGACCGGCTCTGAGCGATGGAATAAGTTCGCGCGCATCTCTCGCCTCTTTCTGGATTACAGTAAACTGATCATTAACTTCCGTTCACATCTTTTGTTGATCTTTGCGGACTTTTTCGAACCCAGCATGGGTTTCTATTTGAGACCATTCAAAGCAGCATTTGTTTCGGTTTTTAAATTCGCCATTTCGGCTTTTAAATTCGCAGTTTCGGTTTTTAAATTCGCTGTTTTTAAATCTGCTAACCCTGCTCTCATCGTTTCACTTGTTTGATTGACAAGAACAGTGGGTTGCTTCAACATTGCGAACACACTATCGGACTCTTCGGCATCGTCATCTGTCACCATTTGGTGTAGATTTTGCCGTTCGCGTCTTTCTTGTGACGTCTCACTGACTTCTGTGCGTAGTGCTAACGCACCAACGCACATTCCTTCCTTAGCAAACTGTCCCGTTTGGTTCAGAATTACAATGTTTGGTTCAACGTACTGAAGTTGCACGTCCTCTTATTCTGCTTCTGAACCACTGGATTCATCATCTATTCGGCTTTGTACGTTCTGGACCTGATATAACGATTGCGAAACTGCCACCATTCCCTCTGTATTGTCACTTCGTTCTGTTTCGTGACTCGCATTCGATACATTTTGTTGTACGTTTTTTTCTATCCTATCTAGCTCTTCTGTTTACCTTATATGCGAGATCTACGTCCGTCCGCCATCTCAGACCGTCTAACTGGCCTCTATCTTTCACGATTTGTGCGACTGTGAGTTCTAGTTGACATGTAGTTATATGACCTGACACGCTTCTAAAATATCATGGAAAGTTTCTTATGCCATTAACACATCATTATAAACTTCATCCACAGTTTGTGGGTACTCAAACCAACACAACAAAAAACAAAAATTCTTCTTTACTCGATAACACAACCTTTTCTACTCTGTGGATCACACATTTACAGTAATCTCACCACTATGCAGACACATACACTGAGTAACCTTGTCACTTTCTGGTTTACAAAAAGAAAAAGAAAATTCTTAATCCAAATTTTAATTACTCTTTCTAATTTGACTAATTGCCATCCTGGCAGACCAACTGCCATCCTGGCAGGGTCGCCATTACCTGACACTCCACTCCTTTTCACGTTTGTTAGACATCAGCAAAAACACCCTGTGAGTGCATTAGCGTCACTAGAATATCTGTTTGGGGTTAGGACTGGACTCTTATTCTATGACTGAGCACAATGATGTTTAGCTGTACTGAATTTGTTTTATTTCTATTTTGTTGTTAAAGAAGCACATGGGTTTACATAGATTGTGACATGAAAATTTCAGGACAGTTCTCAAGATAACGCATTATGTCCTGTTTTGCAGAAATAACACTGAACACAATATCCAATTTTAATAGAAGATTCTCTACAGGATTTTTCTTACTTCTAGACAGTGAAGTTGGCCAATATTACGACAAATCATGCGATTCCGGTTGTTAGTTCAGTGCTATTTAGGATGACAATCAAGTCTAATGGGGGATGGTTAGTTTTTGTGACAAATTTGAGCGAAAGATTACTTAAGGTTTCTCTAGTTCACCATGGTCGCAAGCTGCTGATCCATCAATTTTACGCCTCTGTGAGCGCATTTATCTTTAGCTGCGACGTGCTGTCAGCTGTGTGGCTGCTCTCGTCCTCTGAAAATCCTATAAAAACTAAAAACATTCTTTACTAATTTTATCAGCTGAAACTGTCCTATGTTGCTTGTTAGGCGAGAAAACATACACTCATCCCTACTCCGGAAAATATGGCGCTATACACGTGCATAAATGGAGCAGCATGCTTCAATGCCCTCTCTGTTCTCGCAAGAACAATTAACTATGTGGCTGTTTCGTTTCTCCGCTATCAAAGCTCAACGGTTCTTCAGCTAATTTCTAGCTGAATGTCAGCCAAAGTGAATGCAATGTCCACACAAAAATTCCTCTTTTGGCATTGTACAGAGCGTGATGCACCATGTTCTACACTCGACGCTAGTTCAGAGGAGAGTCCCTGAAGTTTTCGGTATTGTGTCTTTCGCAGCAAACTGTCCCCACTTGTGTGTTTTCCTTCTTCACGTCACGGCTTTTTCAGACCAAAGGGAGCGTTCCTTTCATCTTCTGTGAACTTCCCCTTCGAATCACCAAGGGGCTACCTTTAAACTGTGCCGCAACATCGCCCCTTTTTCTCCTTCTGTGTTGATTTCAGCCAACCGGACATTTTGTGCCCGCTCCTGACGCCTAAATGCGTACACCACGAGCGTACCGAGGGCCTCTCACGCGATGAATCGCGTCGCTGGTCTGTTTGTATCCATCTGGAAATTCCCCAACACAGTTTTCTGAAGAATTTCTCCGTCGAAAGCAGCGCTGGGCCACTACCTGCTCCCCTCACTGTATCGCCCGGCGCGTTCGTTGTCTCTGTGGCTGCGGATCACCAACCCCTATTAGAATCCTTCCGTTGCAAGCGGGCTGTGATGGCGCAACTCGCGTCTGGCTTCACTAAAAAGTTTCTTCCAGCAGCTTTTTCCACCTTTTGCTCGTTGACATGCAGGATTTTTGTTTGTAAATATCGTCGAATCGTGTGTCATCCCTTTGCATTATTGTATGTTTTGATAGGCAAATCTGCTTACTACAACCGAAGTATGTCAAGTGACATATTCATCCACTTGTTATGACGTGTAAAATCTCATGTATGGTGCGAAATTAGCATCCATTCAAGCTGCCACTGTACATGGTGCGGTTCTTACCATTTTTTCTTTTTGTGAAAATTTTGAAAACAGAAAGGAACTTTGGCCGAAGTTTGTGGTGATTTTCTGAATGCTCCTAATGCTTCCTGTTAATTAAATGTTGCAGTGATATACTGAGTTGATGGTGAGTTACGCCTTCACCATGGGCGCAGGCAAAGAGAGTGTACAAAAACTGACTGAAGAAAACAAGAAATAAAAACAGTTTAAGGATTTAGCAGTAGAGGAATGTGAGAGTTCCAACTTCTAGTGTTCCTACCTTCCACCAACAAGAAGAACTCTTCCCATTAGATCGCAAGTGTACACGCACACTGTTTTATGACAAGGAAATCCTTGAGTGTGAGATCGCAAAAGGCCAGTGAAGTTTACAGCATTCGACATCTCACATATGAGTCTACCATGCAAGCTGCAATATTGACTGCTAATGGCGATGGGACTGGAGGTATCCAATGGTGAGCAGCACATCCTGAGGCCACTGACCAAGCGAGGTGGCGCAGTGGTTAGCACACTGGATTCGCATTCGGGGGACGTCATTTTAAACCCACGTCCGACCATCTTGATTTACGTTTTCCATGATTTCCCTAAATCGCTTCAGGAAAATGCTGGGATGGTTCCTTTGAAATGGTACTGTCGATTTCCTTCTCCATCCTTCCGTAATACGAGCTTGTGCTCCGACTCTAATGATCTCGTTGTCGACGGGACGTTAAGCACTAAAATCCTCCTCCACCTCTTCCTCTATGAGGCTACGCAGCGTAGCTGAACTGCACAATCGATGAGAAATTCATAGCAGTGCTACAGTGCTAGCGGTGCTGATAAAAAGCAGAGCAATGGCAACGATAAACAAAGCAAACAGTGCATTATGTCTACAACAAGGAACCCAAGGAATTTCGCAGAGTGAGAAAGAAGTGGCAGAAGCAATAGCGTTTCTGCAAGATGAGTCAGTGGAATGTGTGGTGTATACGCCGACTGTGTGGGCAATGTCCATCAGGAATACAAGGATGACAACACGTGATTAACAAATGAAGGTGATACTGAAACAGGTGTCGAGCCATATAATTCATCATTCTTGTCAGACAGGGATCCACAAATCCACGTTCATTCTAGACAATGTGTAAATTTGGCACTTACAAATTCTTCATTATGTTGTTCGTCATTTTATAACAAACCCTTATCAATGACAGTACATAATATATGTTAGATATAACATCTGTTATCCCGAAGCCTACATCTCATGTGATGTGTTAGATAAGGCAGCTGTAGCCCGAGACCTACATTCTGTTTAGTGTTTTTTTAAGCCTTTACATAAGCAAGTACATATTGTGTTCAGCAATCACTTGCCTGGATTAGATAACATTTTTCTATTTGGCTCTCAAAATATATCTTTAGCGGCTGAGCCTCTAATGCCTTTTAGCACCAATATTTTATTCATGTGTTACCAACATTACTTAAAGCCAAATCCGGGCATATGCTTAGTTGTATTGTGGTTATTTGCCCCTCTTCCTTTCTTTATGGCATTAGTATTATCGATATACTAGGCTTCTAATTAAGTACTTTAATGAAACTCTCTTAATCTTTGATGTTTTACTCTATATGTAGTCGAAATTTTACACTAATGGTTCATTACTGTAACTTCGGTGCATATGAATACTGGATGACATTTCAACCTGTTTCTGAACACTCTGTTTTACTTGTTTTTATGTTATTGATACTATTTTTATCACGTTCATGATACAGTTGACGTTTATTTATATACATTTCATGGAGTATATGCAATGATTATGCTGCTGTTTAACATTAGGGTGTTATAACGATTCTACCTTGCATTACAAGATTGGTGTTATTCTATGTTGGGGATAGCAATTTCGTTTTTCTGTTTAGATGTGATGATATACCAAATATGTTCGCCAAAGACAGTCTAGTCCTCTGCATTCAGCAAGAAACTTATAATCGAGACACTTTTGTACCACACGATGAAAATACTTTGTAAAGATTTTTAACCAGCTTCTCAATATTTTGTACAATTGTGGCACTTATATCTCCGGTCTTCTTTTCAGTACTGTTCTGTTTACGCATGTTATTAGTGTGTTTGCCTTTAAAAGTCTTGTGTGTTATTCTGGAATTGATGGCATGCTCTACATATGAGACGTGGCCTTTATGTAGGTAATGACAGATGTGATGTTGTGGCCTAAACTGTTTTACCCCTGTAAGTATTCGCATATATTTTGCACATCCTTGGAAAAGGTTCTGTAACATTTCCTGTATAATACATGTATTTTTTGTATCTTTGGATAGAATCCTTGAAGACGGTCTGTGACTGAAACCGATCGGCATTTGGGTTTTGTCTTACGTAATTGTGCTCTGCCTCTCTCTCTGTCACTCCCTCTCCTCCCCCCCCTACCCTCCCCCCTGCCCTAGTATTTTTGGGAATCGAATAAAAATTGAGTTTCGATGCCTTTCGGCCAACGGGCTTCTGAACCAGGGGCTTCACTTGGAACAGCATTTCATACTATCAAATGCCTGAGCAGCACCAGCGCCACTTGCACCTGGTACTTCTAGCAGTAATCATGATGAACTGCATTAAGCAGCAGCAAGCAGCCGGTGAGCATTTGCAAAAAAGATATTGGTATTTAACAAGTATTCGTATTGTCAAAATATATTTTTGCTATTATAATTACTTATTTCAGTACTAGACGTCATGTGTTCAGTTGAGGAGATGACTATGTTGAGTAAGGAGGGATTCGATGGGGCTATTTGTTGTAAACATCTAGCAGAGAAATGTGATCTCAGCTGTCTACATGGGAAGGGAAAGGCCATAATAGTGGCGCAGCGTAAGACCGCAGGCAGACAGAATACTGTTCTGCAAATAATGGAATGCAGCAGAATGCCAAGAAGCTGTATTACATAACCTACACATCGTGCCGCACATCGCTGGAGTTGCAGAACTTTCGTAAAAGGGTTATACAGTCTTCCACCACGCAAGAAGCGTCAAAAATTATTGTAGTAGGTCTTAATCTACCTTGGGTAAAATATTCCAGAGGTAAAATAGTCCCCCATTCGGGGGACTACTCAGCAGGACATCGTTATCAGGAGAGAGGAAACAAACGTTCTGCGGATCGGAACGTGGACTGTCAGATCCCTTAATCGGGCAGGTAGGTTTGAAAATTTAAAAAGGAAAATGGATAGATGAAAGTTAAATATAGTGGGAAGTAGTGACGTTTGGTGGCAGGAGGAACAAGACTTCTTGTCAGGTGAATACAGGGTTATAAATACAGAATCAAATAGAGGTACTGCAGGAGTAGGTTTAATAATGAATAAAAGAAATAGGAGCCGGGATAAGCTACTATGAACAGCATAGTGAACGCATTGTTGTAGCCAAGATAGACACGAAGCTCAAGACTACCACAGTAGTAGAAGTTTATATACCAACTAGCTCTGCAGATGATGAAGAGATTGAAGAAATGTTTGATGTGATAAAAGAAATTATCCAGATAGTTAAGGGAGACGAAAATTTAATAGTCCTGGGGGACTGGAATTCGATAGCAGAGAAAGGAAGAGAAGAAAAAGTAGTAGGTCAATGTGGACTGGGAGTAAGGAATGAAAGAGGAAGCCGTCTGGTAGAATTTTGCACAAAGCATAACTTAATCATAGCGAACACTTGGTTCAAGAATCATGAAAGAAGGTTATATACTTGTGAAACGCCCCCTTTGAAAAATTATACAAGACTGTGCTTAAACTGACACACAATATTTTTAGCGCAACGCAATCTGACTTTCAATAATCCCTACAAAAGAATGGCCTTGACAAACATTAACCTATTCCTTTCACAAACCACTTACCTCACAAAAACTTCGTTACTCGAACTACTGCAATACAGCGAGCGCCACTACTGCCAGCTAAATAAAAGATTCAAACTACGGAAGGCACTAACTACTGATAGGCATAGTTAGCAAATGAAAGATTTTAATAGAGAACAAACAATGTATTTACCTTAATAGTGTTGAAAAATCATAATATACATAGCAGTTCATGACATCCAGTCTTACAAATTTCAAAACTCCGCCAATTCTCTCCCCACATTCACCACTGCTGGTGGCTCACCTCCAACTGCGCAACGCTACGCGCTGTTCGCATCCAGCTGCCCAACACTACAATGGCAGACAACAATGCAAACTAGCCAGAGACTGCACACAGCACAGCCAGTGATTTTCATACAGAGCGCTACGTAACGTTGCCAATAAGAAAACATAAACAGCCTACTAGCACAGCCTGTGATTTTCATACAGAGCGCTACGTAACGTTGCCAATAAGAAAACGTAAACAGCCTACTTACAGGGTCTTTCTGGCATAAACAGCCTACTTACATAGCCCCCATGCTCCCCACAAAAAAATTTTACAAATTGTTTTGGGCAGTGGCCAATAATGATTTGATAAAATTTTTCATAATTACAATAACAAAGATATCAAATGCACACACTTATTGATGGAATGTTGGTCAAAAGCTAAAATTTTCTCACAGTCCATAAAGACAGTCCTGGTCATTCATCACAGTAAAACTGCAGTGTTTTTCTCAAAGTCTGAGCAGTAAAAGAAAATCTACACGGAAGTAGAGGATTTCCATGCAGTCTTGAAGAAGTAGTGTTGTCCTTCCAACGGAAAGACAGTGCTGACTCTCGACATGCAGACAGGTAATGGGCCACAACAGAGCAAACCCACAGCAGAGTCATTCGACGTTTTGAAGAATATTGGTAGGTAGGTCATCACAGAGAAGACCCAGTATAGTTTGGTAGAGAGTATGGTATTGGTGGGCCACCAAAGGTGCAGACCCACTGCAGTCCTTGTAGAAATAATGGTACTGATGGATCATCAAAGGTGTAGACCCACTGTAGTCCTTGTAGAGATGGCCAGCAGCCATCTGCTGCGACTGTGCAGGCGCACAATCACCATCAAAGAGTTTTGCGGACAATATAGCAAGTCCATAACCACCACTTGTGCACTCACAAAGTTTTTGGAATTGTCCTTAGAACCAGCAATGCTGTTAATCAGTCCCTTGCTGAATTATTAACACACGTCCAAACACTAACAGTCCTCTTTTTTTTCACATATTGTGCATATACTATGACCAACAGAAATATGTGCAGTGAAATGAATGCTTACAAGTTACTTAATTTGATGAACTGGTGTCAATTACAATTTTATAATATGAGAATACAATAACAAAGGTACAAAATACATCATTAAGAACATAACAACACAGATAACATTTGTAGTAATACGGGCTTTACAAAAGAATCGAAATAACATATACATCAGTGTTACACGAATTATGATATAAATACATACATAAAAGATCAGAATAACTTTTGAAACATCAACTTCACACATGAGCAACAAAACAGAACAGATAAATAATGTCTAAACATCTTTACAAAATAAATAACATAGTATTAGAAAAATTCTACAATGTAACTCTCATCAGCTAAACACATAAAGACAGGAAAAACACAAATACACAAGGGTACACAAACACATAGCAGAATAACACAAGATGAAAGGGCAGGGTTTGTTTTCAGTGTAACATTTGGTACTGCAGTCCAACCCAAAACTTCATTCCATAGATCTTTCGTCTTATTTCAACATTTGTTTCCACCAAAAAAATCCAATCCAAGCATGCTTTCTGTATTTATATGTTCACATATTTCTTACCTCATTAGTTATTTTCCATTATCTTACCTCATCATTTATTTCCAAGAAAATCCTACCTAAACCTGTTGTCCCTAAACCCTGCTTTTTTTTCATATCCTCTTTCAAAATACTTTTTTGGCCAAACCATTTTCTTATAGCTTTCCAATGCATTTCTTCCAATTCATCACAACTTGTTCTTGCATATAGCCTACCCCATCTTAAGCTAACTTAAATCTACGGAGCTCAGATGCTAAACTAAGGGACGAGGCAATGCAGCAGCACAGAACAATTAACACAAACAACAATGACAAAAAAATGGAAATTGGCAAAGCAAGCTACAGTAAATCTAAATTACCAAGCAAATGCAACATTACAACTAATATGAGCCAATGTGCAGCAACAAGAAAAATAAATCAGTAGTAAAACTGGCTTAACAGAGTAATGTAAAGTGAAATTTAGTAGCACTATGCCTGGCAAACAGCAGCAGCAGATGCAATAACTTATATCTAAACATCACATAGCTCAAGCAGAAAAAATATTACAGTAAAAATGGCCATGTTTAATACCTATGTCACATCTTAACACTAGAGTGATGCATCATAAAAACTTACTCTGCAAGAAAGTTACCAAGTCATTAAAAAAATTATTTATGCAATTCCTGTGAAGGGAAATGTCTATTTGTGCTCTCTTTTCTAAGAAAGTATATCATAAACGTATTCTCTACTGGGTCTGTAGACAGAAAATAGTGATATTAGTACATCTATTAAATTTTATAATAACCAGTGCTGCAGTGCAGCTAGAAACTAGATATTAAAGAAAATGAGCAAATATGTACAAAGGAAGGCATGAAACATCATTCATTAGCCATATGGCATTTAATAAGGTAGTAAAAAAAATTTCTCAACTAGAAAGACAGTAGTCATAATCAGGTGTATAGACATAAAAATATTTCTCGTCATTTCATTAGGCATTTCAGTAAATATCATAAATTAAGAGCTCCACAGTGTTATCATATGTTTCCAAGTTTGAGCGTGTCGTATTTGCGATGCTTTCTACAAAGGAATGTCAATAGCGAGGATAATGGCCCCTTTTTTTCCACCTGTGCCTCTGAAAGGCACACACTAATGGCTTTTTTCCAGGCGACTGTCGCGCAGCTGGGTGCCCACGACTCATTACGTGAAGGTGGTCACTTAACTTTCTTACTGAGATATTTACGACACCAGTTTGCATTACAGTGACAGTCTCATATAAAAAATTTCACATGTCGAGAATTTGCATTGCAAATGTGTAGAAACAGAATCCTATGAATATAACAGTGTTCAAAAAGTTTTCATCGGAATTGTGATACATTCACGCATTTACACACATTTCATAACTCTTAAAGTACGATTCTTGGTTTCCAACATCCTTTTCCACAAATCAGAGTCCCTAACCACTACTCATTATTCATATACGTATTTGTCGACACTTCTTCAATATTTCATCATAATAAATACGTAGCATAATCAAATTCCTCATATACGGTAGCATCATCTTATTGATCATAAACATACCTCAACAGCATAATACACATCATCGTCCTAAAAAAACCATCATAACACCTCAGTCAAATCTCAAAATCGTCGTAGCTTCCTCCAATAATTTCAAAACCTAAAAAAAATTCTCTGCTCATTTAAATATTGTCATCTACCTCAAATGTACTATAAAAATCATGATCCCATATCAAATATATCATTCAAAGCTCTCATAGTATCACAATGGTTCTGAAAAAATATGAAGAGTCCACAAAGTACATACAAAATACAGTTTCATAAGTGTGAAGTCATCCAACTGTGTAATTGTGTAAACATGTGTCACTGACATAGTAAAAAAAATGTTTATCTCTCGGTTAAATGATCAGATAGCTGTGAAATTTGTGTGTTAGAGAAATATGGTACCTATGTGTAAAGTTGTATAAGCAAATACCATATTAGCTAGGGCTCCTTGTGCTTGCCAAACACATGGTACACAAAGTAAACGTGTACCCCCCTGAGGATTAATGTAATTATACCCTCAGGTGTTACAGATTACAGCAATGGAATGAAATGTATCATGGAAAACCTTTATATCATTGTACTTCAAATATCTTTAAAAATAAATGATTTAAGTACAAAATTAATCACTCAAATACGTGTCCTGTAGCGCTAAATGTGCGTCTTGCTGTAAGATAATCTCTGTGGAAGTGTTGTAGTTATTGTCCTCTGATAGCTAAGTTCTGCAGAAGCCAATGTACTTATCTCATGAAAAAGAAAAGTGAAATGCTTTGCGTATAGATATCTTAGTTATTACGCTTATTGCCGTGATGAAGATAGTACTGTGCTGTAACGTATTGTTGTGCTACAGAAAAGGCTGTCTCATTGTAGCTATACCACAAAAGTTACTACTAAAACATGTTTTACTTTCGAGAATAATTCAGAAAAACTGTGCAGATATAAAACAGAAACACCGCAAAAGCAACATTGTAAATTGTCACTCATTAGTAGCGTCGTGATAAAATCGTGTAGCTGTCACATAAACTAACCACTGTGTCATCTGGTATCTCACAGAAAGTACTTTAAATCCAGAATGTATTTTCAAGTAAACCAAAATGTTGCATTAAAATCTCATTAGCAGTACTGGTAAATGTTCTAAGTATGTGAGCCTTATAGTCATTACGTAATCGTGCAACTAACAAGCAAGAATGTACAAATAACAACACTGTGTCGTCTGTTCACTATAACAATGCATTCGTAATTTCTGTTGAAATAAGTTCTCTTGGTTCTTGACTGGATATTTAACTTCAAACATTGTTGCATGGTAACAGTTTCTAAGTCTGACGAAGTGTACTAGTAACGTGAAGTGAAAAATTTTATAGCAAAGACCAAGTTAAAAAGCAGATTATCTCTCAATAAACGGTTATACGTGTGAAGTGTGGTGCAATCTTTTACTCTTCATAGTACTAAGAGTTTCAACTCGAATACAATTATCATGCGGTATACGTCGGTAAAGAATACTGGAATTTTTCTCAAGGTTAGCGTCTATGCTATTTTTCTCTGAGCCAGCCGGCGCACGAGGTTGCCTGCGGTGCGAGTCATTGCCTATTGTGTCTTTGTTGGCGCGCGTCGTTATTGGGATTTGAAGACCTAACTTCTACAAATTCACGTTGTCGAGAGAGCCCTGCTCTGTTTGAATCCCGCCAGTTCTGATGCAATTCAGCTCTTTCGTTACGATCATATCGTCTGTCGTCATGTCTGTAGATTCCATAGTTTCTTTCTTGTCGGTCACGTGGTGGAGAATTTCTCCCTGAATCGTAACTGCGCGCTGGACCGTTGCGTCTAAAGTTATTCTGTCTCCCTTGATAATAATTATTTTGCTTCCCAAATTGTCTTTTTCTCTGATTGTCTCTGTGATAGTCACTACCGCAGGGAGGTGATCTTTCCCTGTAATTATTACTACTCTGCCAACGGTTGTCATACGGGTGGTGTCTGTTTTGATCACGATTTGTGTTATGAGAATAGCCTTTTCGTGTCCAGTTATTATTTCTTTCATCGCGGAATTGCGACGGCTGTGACCTGTAATTGTTGTGTTCCTGTTTTCGCGTTTCGCGATTGTCAGTGTCAATTTCTAACTCTTGTAAAAGTCCCTGAAAAGCTTCAATGTCGTCTTTGCAACGTCCTGCCAAAATAATATGTCGTAAATGTTCAGGTAATTTGATTAAACAAATGCGGATGAGTTCTGAGGGGCTGTATGGGTTTGACAGGTACTGATTCTTGTGCAACATGTCTTCAAAATATTTCACAAGACTGGAAAATTCAGATTGTTCGAAATGCTTCATCATTATGATGCTAGTGTTTTACTCGGTCTTGGGTAGCTTGAGACCAATATACTGAGAGGAAGGCATGGTAAAATTCTCCTTCACCGTGACAATCGTGAATGACCGATCACATTCTTACAGCTGGTTCATTCTCTAAATAGCCACACATAAATTCTAATCTGTGCTCTAATGACCAGTTGGGAGGAAAACGATGAGAGAACTGATGGAGCCACGCTTGTGGATGAATGTCGTTGCCAGAATTCTTAAATGTTTTGAATTTACGTGTAGTAATGAACAGCTTATAGTCAAAATCATCATGTCGGCGAGTCGCATGTCGGTCATTGTTACGTCGCTTTGGCGGTTCAATCTCAAAATTCGGTGTACCTTGCCAATTTCTTTCATAATTTCCGAAGTGCCCTGAGTTATTATTTTGTGGCTGTTCCGTATTTATATGTCCCTCTTCCCGTATTGGGGCGCGAGAGTCCTCTGAAATACGTAATTCTTGTATTACCTGTGTCAGCTGATCTTGTACTTCCAGGATTTCTCTTTGGTGTTGCGTATTAATTTGATTTTGATTTTGTTTGAATTTCCTAATTTGTTCGCACTCTTCTGTGTCATTAAAGACTACCGGTTTTGTGTCATTCAGATTATCATCTACCTTCGTAGATAAATTATTTAGCTGATCCGAAAGTTCAACTACTTTCTCTGATAATGAACTAATTTCCTGCATGTGTCTTTCTGAACCAATTTTCAGAGTATCTACTGTGTCCTTTAAGTTTTCCTGAGTTTTTGGAGGTTGCGTAACCGAATCGGTAGGTGCAACTGAGTCAATTTTAGCTTGCAAGGTCTCATGATTTTCATGAACATTAGTTTGCAGTTCTTTTATGGCTGCTTCGTGATTCTGTAATGCTTTTTCATGCCGCGAAAAAATAGGTTGAAAATGCTCACAAATTTGTGTTTTTACGTCATTACAAACTTTTTGACATTTCGATTCAATGTTATGTAACTCAGTAGTTAAATCTTCACTTGTAAGAGGCCTGGAGACGCTGGAAGATTTCAGATTGAGTGTATAATGGTAAGACAGAGATGTAGGAACCAGGTTTTAAATTGTAAGGCATTTCCAGGGGCAGGTGTGGATTCTGACCACAATTTATTAGTTAGGAACTGTAGATTAAAAATGAAGAAACTGCAAAAAGACAGGAATAAAAGGAGATGGGACCTGGATAAACTGAAAGAACGAGAGGTTGTAGAGAGTTTCAGAGAGAGCATTAGGGAACGATTAACGAATACAGGGGAAAGAAATACTTTAGAAGAATCATGGGCAGCTTTGGGAGACGAAATAGTGAAGGCAGCATAAGATCAAGTAGATAAAAAGACGAGGGCTAGTAGAAATCCTTGGGTAACAGAAGAAATATTGGGTTTAATTGATGAGAGGAGGAAATATAAATATACAGTAAATGAAGTAGGCAAAAGGAATACAAACGTCTCAAAAATGAGCTCCACAGGTAAGTGCAAAATGGCTAAGTAAGGATGGCTAGAGGACAAATGTACGGAGGTAGAGGCATATATCACTAGGGGTGAGATAGATACTGCCTACAGGAAAATTAAAGAGACTTTTAGAGAAAAGACACCCACTTGTATGAATATCGAAGCCTCAGATGGAAAACCAGTCCTAAGCAAAGATGGGAAAGCAGAAAGATGGAAGGAGGGTCTATACAAGGGCGATATACTTGAGGGCAATATTATGGAAATGGAAGGGGACGTAGATGCGGATGAGATGGAGATATGATACTTCGTGCGTGAAGAATTTAACAGAGCACTGAAAGACTGAATTCAAAAAAAGGGGCCAGGAATAGACAACATTCGATTAGAGCTACTGATAACCTTTGGAGAGCCAGCCATGACAAAACTCTGCCATCTGCTGAGCAAGATGTATGAGACATGCGAAATACCCTCGAACTTCAACAAGAATATAATAATTCCAATTCAAAAGAAAGCAGGTGCTGACAGATGTGAAAATTACCAAACTATCAGTTTAATAAATCACGGCTGCAAAATACTAATACGAATTCTGTACAGACAACTAGAAAAACTGGTAGAAGCCGAACTTGGGGCCACTCAGCAAGCCGACCATGTGGTGCTGGTCGTTGGCCGAAGCAAGAGGGGTCCAGCCCGATCACGTGGCTGGGAATTCCATGTTGTCTCTGTGACGAGGACAGTGCTTTGTGTCGATGAAGGAGATGTCTGTGCTGGGAGTGCCAAAGATGTCGAACCTAGTGAAACCATAATAGCAGACATTTCACAGTTAGTATAGAAATTAATAGTAACGAGATGAATGATGATACCTAAAAAAACATGTACATTATCATTATTTGCACGACGATTCTGATGGTGTAATCAGATTTTCGATATCTTTATTAGTTTAAAGTTTAGTATCTGACTGTAAATTATACAAGTAACACCCAGCAACGAATTTCCAAAATCTAAACGCTTTATCTGAATTTCTCGATCGATGTGTCTTTAGAAAGGTATTAGTGTGAAACTGAATTGGTATAAATTTCAGGCATTTAACTAAATAGTGCCTGAGTTATTGGAGGGCAAAGTGGGCGATTACTATCGATCGCGTCAGGTCATAAGTACTCCACAGTTACACGAAAAAAACGATAGCAGCATGCTTATAAATATATTTATTCTTCTATGTCTTTGTTGATATCCGATGTATACTATTCATGAAGAAATTGGTCAAATATTTACTGTGTTTTAGAAAGCACAGAGACATTAGGCTACTGGCCTACTTTTGCTTGCTATTCTTTTGATATATGTTTATTTAATTTGTTTATGTATTTAATAATGTGTCTTAGAGCTTGTTTATGGTCCAGCAGTAGGAATATTTATTTAATTTCAAGTTATTTAAATGTAAATCCAGTATTTTCTACATGTTTCAATATGTTTGTGAGTGTACGTTGGCTCCGAGACATGGAGGGAGCGCTCTAGCCAATCAGAGCGCTCGTTACTAACAAGGGAACCTCCCCATCGCACCCCCCTCAGATTTAGTTATAAGTTGGCACAGTGGAAAGGCCTTGAAAACCTGAACACAAATCAATCGGGAAAACAGGAAGAAGTTGTATGGAACTATGAAAAAATAAGGAAAAATATACAAACTGAGTACTCAATGTGCAAAATAGAATGATAGTGTGGGCATAGGAGCGCCGTGTTCCCGTGGTTAGCGTGAGCAGCTGCGGGACGAGAGGTCCTTAGTTCAAACCTTCCCTCAAGTGCAAAGTTTAATTTTTTATTTTCAGACAATTATTATCTCTCCGTCGGTCCGTCCGCTGCATATGTTTTGTCAGAGCACAGGGAAAACTTTGCGACTGTAAAACTGTTGCATTCATTTCTTGCAGTTTATGTGACAAACTCTTATGTTTTCATGGGAGTGATTATCACATCCACAAGAAAACCTAAATCGGGCAAAGTAGAAGAATCTTTTTACCAATTCGCCAAATGTGCATGTTAGGTGAGTCGACAACATATTTCCTGTGATGTGACGCATATTCCGTCACCAGTGTCGTATAGAATATATCAGACGTGTTTTCCTGTGGAGGAATCGGTTGACCTATGACCTTGCGATCAAATGTTTTCGGTTCCCATTGGAGAGGCACGTCCTTTCGTCTACTAATCGCACGGTTTTGCGATGCGGTCGCAAAACACAGACACTAAAGTTATTACAGTGAACAGAGTCGTCAATGAACGAACGGACAGATCACAACTTTGCGAAAATAAAGAAAGTAAAATTTTCACACGATGAAAGACCTGAACTAATGACCTTTCGTTCCGCAGCTGCTCACGCTAACCACGGGACCACAGCGATATTGAGGTTACACTCTCCTTGATGTTACCAATCTTGCACATGGATTACTCAGTTTGTGGAACTATGAAAAACATAAGGAAAATATACACAACTTATTCCTGTTTTCTCGATTGATCTGTGTTCAGTTTTTCAAGGCCTATCCACTGTGCCAACTTATAACTAAATCTGAGGGGGGTGCGATGCGGAGGTTTCCTTGTAAGAGAGACGTATAGAGGCTGGGGACGAGCATCGTTTTCCGGAGAGGACACGAGGTAGTCCTGAACAGGTGCAGCGCGAGGGAGAGTACGGCACGGGACTCGGGGACGTGGAGTACGGAGCGAAGGACGCACGGTCGCGAGAGACACTTGGAGTGTGGAGTGGTTTGCACGTGGCCGCGAGAGATAGAAATACTTTGGAGTGAGGACTTGTTAACTTGTGAGATTCCCGAGGTTTCTACAGTGAGACGTAGTATGCGTTTAGAACTGAATATCTCGCGATCTATGTTGTCGTTCATAACTAATTACATGCAGTAGCAATCTATTGTTTCCCTGTTATTCAACATACATTTAATTGTTAGACCATCGAAACCAATAAGTTTTTTGCAGTAATGTATCACATTCTCAGAAGTACTTCTACTGTCGTTGTTGTCATTTAGAGTTGCTTAGATAGTACCTGCAGATTTTATTTAATTGCAATCTGTCATCCATAAATTTGTACGTTACATTCGCAATTTCTGAGTGATAGAAACCTTCGACCATACGATTCATATGTCTATTCATATTGTATACTGTAGACACAGCAGTATTTGGCTCGTGATGCCGCAACTATATATCTCAGCCCTTAGACAACGAAACCAGTCAAAACTTTTAATATTTCAGCTCTGAGTCAGAGGGTGCGTAGTTGAGGGCCATCACATCATTTCATTTCATTCACTTATTCGAAAGACCGCAGTTTCCAGCATTTTTAGACTTAGAGAAAGCTTTTGAAAATGCTGACTGGAATACTCTCTTTCAAATCCTGAAGATGGCAGGGGTCAAATACAGGGAGCGAAAGGCTATTTACAATTTGTACAGAGATTAGATGGCAGTTATAAGAGTAGAGGGGCATGAAAGGGAAGCAGTGGTTGAGAAGGGAGTGAGACAGGGTTGTAGTCGATTCCCAATGTTATTCAATCTGTGTATTGACAAGCAGTAGAGGAAACAAAAGAAAGGTGTGGAGCAGGAATCAAAATCCATGGGGAAGAAATAAAATCGTTGAGGTTTGCCGATGACATTGTAATTCTGTCTGAGACAGCAAAGGACCTGGAAGAGCAGTTGAACGGAATGGACAGTGTCTTGAAAGGAGGGTATAAGATGAACATCAACAAAAGCAAAGAGAGGATAATGTAATGTGGTCGAATGAAGTCAGGTGATGCTGAGGGAATTGGATTAGGAAGTGAGCCACTTAATGTAGTAGATGAGTTTTCCTTTTTGGGGAGCAAAATAACTTATGATGGTCGAAGTAGAGAGGATAAAATGTAGACTGACTATGACAAGGAAAGCGTTTCTAAAGAAGAGAAATTTGTCAACATAGAGTATAGATTTAAGAGTCAGGCAGTCTTTTGTGAAAGTATTTGTATGGAGTGCAGCCATGTATGGAAGTGAAACATGGACGATGAGTAGTTTTGACAAGATGAGAATAGAAGCTTTCGAAATGTGGTGCTACAGAAGAATGCTGAAGGTTAGATGGTTAGATCACGTAACTAATGAGGAGGTACTGAATAGAATTGGGGAGGAGAGGAAATTATGGCTCAATATGACTAAAAGAGGGAACAGGTTGGTAAGACATGTTCTGAGGCACCAAGGGATCGCCAGGGAATCGTGGAGGGTAAAAATCATAGAGGGAGATCAAGAGATTAATGCACTAAGAAGATTGAGAAGGATGTAGGTTACAGTAGTCACTCGAAGAAGCTTGCACAGGATAGAGTAGCATGGAGAGCTGCATCAAACCAGTCTCTCCAGTCTCTGGACTGAAGACCACAACAACAATATATTAACACTTTTTTTTGTAAATATCTGAGCATAGCTTTCTCTCACAGGATTTGAGGTTTGACAATGACGGAAACGGAAGACGACAGTCATAGTTGGCATTCAATGTGTTTTTTATTTATTTTTCCCCACAGCGCACCTTGATAAGATTATTTTCTGCGGTTGTTGACAGGAAGAGAAGTGACTGTGCAGTAGCAGTCGAGAGAATGGGACGCAGAAAATTCAGGACTGGGAAACAAACAAAAATTATAAAACTCAATAATTTGATAATCAACAGGTAAAATTTGATGATGATATCTTCAATAGTTTTAGAAATAATGGGTTAAAATTTGTGTAAGGTTTTCGTTAGGTGGTTTCATATTCTATGACTGCACACAACTGCATAAGCTGTAATGACATTGTTTAATATTGCAATTTTGTCACGGAAATACACACTTTTACACAGTTTACAATGTGACAATGTTAAGACAGTTGTCGAAACGACGCATCTAAGCCTCCGAAGGTGAACTAATCCTAAGCACAACAGTATTAAATTCTAACTCTCAGAAAGCTGAATAATCCTAAACATAACGATATTAAATTTTAACTAGAACTTTCTTCACAAAATTATTCATATGATTAGGTTATGAAGCTGGCGAGTACTACGATATATCATCCGATTCTGTTTCAAAGTTCAGGACTGGTTTTAGCATGACAGTCAAGTCCACGGAGGATGATTTGTTTTGTGACAAGTCGAGCGAAAGATTATCCAAGGTGGCTCGAGTTTACAGTGGACGCAAGCTGGTGAACTAACAAGTTTACGCTTCTGCACATGGTATTTACCTTAGCTGCGAAGGCCAGCCGGGGTGGCCGAGCGGTTCTAGGCGCTACGGTCTGGAACCGCGCGACCGCTACGGTCGCAGGTTCGAATCCTGCCTCGGGCATGGGTGTGTGTGATGTCCTTAGGTTAGTTAGGTTTAAGTAGTTCTAAGTTCTAGGGGACTGATGACCTCAGAAGTTAAGTCCCATAGTGCTCAGAGCCATTTGAACCATTTAGCTGCGATGAGTTGTGCTCTGCATGGCTGCTCTCACTCACTGAAATTCCTATAAAATCTAATTAAGCCTTTGCTGAATTTTGCAGCAGAAACTCTCCCTGTGTTTCTTAATATGCGAGAAAACATGAATTCATCCCTAGTCTCAGACTATGGCGATATACACGTGCACGGCTGGAGCAGCGTGCATATTATTATGCCCTCTCAGTTCTCGTAAGAACAATTAACTACTTGGCTGATTCATTTCTCCACAGTTGGAGCTCAACGATGCTGCAGCTAATTTCTAGCTGGAGGTTAGCCGCTGTGAACGCAGTGTTCATAAAAATTTCTCCTCTGTGTCACACAGAGCATTATGTGCTCCGTTCTGTACTTGCCACCAGTTCAGAGAAGAGTCTCCTCGAAAATTTCACTCTCGTCTTTCTTGTAGCCGAACTCTCTCCCCACCTGGGTTCTTTCATTCTCCACATCACGGCTTTATTAGACCAATAGGAGCATTCCTCCTATTTTGAGGAAACTCTCTCTACCAATCGCAAGGTGTGTTTCCGTCAATCGGACGTTTTGTGCCTGTTCGAGACACCTAGAAAGTTATATGTGTCTATCGTGTGTGTACCACTTGGAGTTCACGTGATTGAATGAATCACTGGTTTTGTTCATATGCCATTGGAATTCCGAAACGCAGTTTTCTAAACCTTTTTTCTGTCCTACTTCTAGTGACCCCGTTACTCTCCCTGCAGTATGCGTCACCTGTCCGGTCGCTAGCCCTCGCTGCAGGACGCAGCCCCTTAAAGACTTTCCGTAGTGCCTCCTGAAGTGCGGCCTCTGCGTCTGCCCGTGAAGACTTCCGCACAAAATCTCTTCTCTCACTGCTTGTTTCATCTTCTGCTCATTGACATGCATTATACAGGGTGAAAAGTATTTAAACCGACAAACTCTGGGAGGTTGTAGGGGACATCAAAACAAATATTTTTCCCCAGTGTCATTTTTTCCTGTGAGGAGTATTTAAACCGGTAGAGGAAGATTTCTCTGGCGGCAAATTAATTAAACCAAAAAACACTTTTCTATTTTTTTATGACCAAGAGACAACACATTAACACAATCCAGTTCCAATTACAGTAGATTTTTAAAAAAACTCCTCCATTGACACGTAAACAAAGGTTACACCCTCGGATCATGTTCTCTCCGACACGGGCAAAAATCCCAAGAGTATCCTGACTTGTTCCTGCTGCTGCTACTATCCGGGCAACCAGATCCTCTTCTGATGCAACAGGAGTTGCGAAAACAAGGTTGCGCATCTCTCCCCACACAAAAAAGTCCAGAGGGGTCATATCTGGGGATCTAGAAGGCCATTGTACAGGATCACGTCTGCCAATCCACGTTTCTGGGAACCGTCGGCTCAGGAATCGACGCACACGATGACTGAAATTTGCCAGAGTCCCGTCATGTTGGAACCACAAGCGTTGTCTTGTAGAGAGTGGGACGTCTTCCAGCAATTCTGGCAATGCTCTGGCGAGACATTTGTAATAGTGCCTGCCATGTAATGGCCTAGATAGCAGATACGGTCCAATTAAACAGTCTCCAACAACACTGACCCACACATTAACGAAGAACCGCACTTGATGAGCGCTAGTAACTGTGGCATGTGGGTTATCCTCACTCCAAACATGCGAATTGTGCCTGTTGAAGACTCCATCACGCCTGAACGTTGCTTCATCGGTAAACAATACAGAGGATGGAAATGTAGGATGCATTTCAAACTGTTCCAGGTACCACTGCGAAATTGTGCCCTGGGTGGATAATCAACTGGTTCCAGGTTGTGGACACGCTGTAAGTGAAATGAACATAATAATTGCTCTCGAAGGACTGTTCTTACATTCGTTTGATTCGTCCCCACGTTAAATGCAATTGCACGAGTGCTGATTGAAGGATCCCGCTCCACATGCTGCAAGACAGCTTCCTCAAATTGCAGCGTTCTTACCGTGCGACGGCGTCCCTGTCCAGGTAATCTGCTAAATGACCCGGTCTCACGCAGACGTTGGTACACTGCAGCAAAGGTCGTGTGATGCGGGATACGGCGATTAGGATATTGTTGTTGATAAACCCGCTGTGCAGCTCGTCCGTTGTGGTACGCTAAGTAGTACGCACCAACCACATCAGTGTAGTCACTCCACGTGTAGCTCCATTAGTAAACAGAGACAATGCACTACTACACTGGTGGACAGCAGTTGCCTACAACTGAAGAGCATAATACGCCCTCTAAAAACTGAAGCTCGTAATACGGCCTCTAACAACTGAAGAGCATAATATGGCCTTCACCGGTTTAAATAATCCTCATAGGAAAAAATGACATTAGGGAAGAATATTTGTTTTGATGTCCCCTACAACCTCCCAGAGTCTGTCGGTTTAAATACTTTTCACCCTGTATAGGAGTGGTGTGTTAATACCGTCGATTGAGTGCCATCCCTTTTGCTTCACATACTTATAGGCAAATCTGCTCATTACAGGCCGAAGTAAGTTAGGTGTCATATTCACCTTCCCGTTACGATGTATAAAACCTTTATGTAAGTTGCGATATTGACCTTCATTTATTCTGCCACCTTACATATCCTCCTCCTTCTGTGTTCAATTTTGCGCTGGGTCAATCAATGATTGAGAAACTGATTGAAGTCAGTGCAAAATTGTTTGCAACTTTAGACTGTAGCAATTGACCTATTTACTGACCAACTTCCTATTTTATTATTTTATATACCTTAGACAGTAGTTTGATCTAGTCTCCTTATCGTTCTATTTCACTTTGTACTTGATTTCATATCTACAGATTTGAGCTCTTAAGTTATGTTCTTTTCTCTTTCAAGATTTAACATTTTTTTTCTAATTTTCTGATTTTTATACAATTCTATTTAACTCGTCTAAACTCCTTTCCTTTCAATATATTTGTCTACATTTTTTTCAATTTAAATACAAACAATTGGAGCTTATCTTTAAATTTGTATGATCCTTAAAAATTTTAGTTTTGAGACTGATCTGTTTTTTGATTACCTAATTTATGTTAAATGATGATGGATATGTATTGAATTTGAGGAAACCGTCATTTAACATTATCCTCCCCTTTTTCAATATCTCCAGGTTTCATATCAATCATAACCTAAGGAAGTTTCATTTCTTATAATAAAGCTTTATAATTTATTTTAAACTCAACCAAATGATTCCCATGACTTTATAGGCATAATCCTATTAATGAACATATTTATATTCCCCCAAAATCTTAAATCTATGCATTCTAACCTTACAAAAATTTTCAAATTTGACTTTTCCAAACATATTAAATTACTAATTCCATTAATTACTTTACAAAACTTAAACAGACATCATGGAATACCTAAACCTATTTATATTTATCTATCCTCTCTTTTTTGAAAAACCTCTCACGCACTAGATTCTTAACCTTTTCAAAAGTGTTAACTTTAGGTTTTCTTAATTAAAACATGTTGAAAAATATGAAATACTAGGAAACATTATCGTTGTGTCAAGATAAGAATTATTAAACGCATCGCCAATAAGGATCTGTTGCTAACACATAAGTCTTCAAATGCAAATATTTTTAAAAACAATCGCAAAAATTTTTCTTATTTCCCTTTATTCGGATACTAGTTTGTCACAGACAGTTATTTCTCTTAACTCTTTAAAATAGTTAATTGAAATCGTCTCTTTGTTTCTCGCCGCGTCTCTGCTGAACATGGAATGACGGTCGGCAGAGAGAAAGGTCACTGAAGGTCTGAGCGTGTTGTGAATGCGTGGTTGCCTTTGTTCCATTTCGCATGTGTCTATGTCGACGTTGTATTGGGGATCTATTCTGGCAGCATAAACTTTTCTTCTTCATTTGATGAATCTTCATGTCGGTTCATCAATGTTCTATTCGTCTCTAGGTTTTCATATCAGTAGTCATCTCCCATCTTTCGGTATGATATCTGAAGCTGTTGCAACTTACCATAAGGATAATCGGATTTTTGTACGGCTAGAACAGTTAAGTGCAACAATGGTCTTGTATGGGAAGAGGTTTGAAAAGGTTTCTTGATCTCTTCTGGTCCAGGCTCTTCTTTCTTCCATATCTTCTGCGTTGCATCTTCTGTTCTTGGTGCATCTTTCTGTCTTCTCACTTGTGCCTTCGTTCTTCTCTGGATCGGGAATTGGGATTCAAGACCTGCTGAACCTCGTTCCCGTTTAATCCGTTCTTATGGCGACTTCTTTGAAATTGTTGTGTATTATTTTATTGTATTCGATTGTTCATCTACGTAGATTGGACAGCCTTCCATCGTTTTCTCGCTCCGTCCTACGAGTTTTCAGGGACTGTTTCGCAGTTGTTGCATCCCGAATTGTCTGATAACCATTCCAGCGATTTTGCAAGTTGCGCTACAGAAACGCGTCTTGTTCTTTCTGTTGTAAATTTAAACACCCACTCTTCCTCGCTGTACCATATCCGCCTCCGTTCCGATTCAGTGGACATCCATCATCTCTCCATATGCTGCTTTGAACAGTTCGCGATAGAAGTATCAAGTATCTAACACTTTTGCAAAACCATTGTTATAATGCATGTGCGTGGCTTTAGTATGAGTAAAGCTCACTTCATGGTACATGTTGATTGTATCCAGGATCCGTTGTAGCTCTCCAAACTTTTTACCCAGAGGTGTTATCCTCTTGGACCGTTACTTTTACCAAGGCGGCTTCTTTCGTCATCTCGTAAGGTGACGTACCGGACATTCACGCTCAGTGTCCCTTTCACGCCTAACCGCTCTCCTCAGTCCTGCTGTCGATCTGGTCGCAATGATGGTGCACCTTGTCTGCTGACTTCATATCTAATACAATGTTTGTCGCTGCTTTGCGTATCTTACTCTTCTTACGTCCTCACCTATCCTCTATTTTACAGGATATCATTATCTATTTTATTCTAACCCTTACTCCCTTACATTACAACTTTACAAACATTAAATTTTTTATAACTTTACAGAAAGCATCATTAATTCTATCCAAAAATTGTTTTTTAATCACTATTTTTACTTATTTATCTTTTTTCTCCCCATCTTGCTTAATTCCTCCTTAAGATAAAGGTCATGGTTTTCTCATCTTCATCACGATGGATAGTAAGAGTAAAGTTGATGGTGATGACGTTAGTAAGTTAGTGAATTTTCCCCATTACCGCTTATTATTTTTCTAACTAAAAGTATATTATGATATGTGATGAAAGACGAGGCGAATGGCTCACAGACACTGGAGTTCGCAGGGCCCCGATCTAAGCTGTACGTGTACCATATAGATACTGGCGCCACCCAGAGGCGGGCTAAAGGTGTATAGTGTGTGGCCTCAATATATCTATGATCGAGGACTACGAGTCATGTCTTTTAGACGGCGACGTTGCTGCGCCACCTATGCCGCAACAAGTGGTGCAAAGTACTCTTTCGGTCATTAGATAAAGATAAATCTGGTGCACACCGCACCGTAACTAAAGTCGGATTGTCATGTCATGACGACAAGCAATTTATTGTCATGATGGAACTAGACGCCTACCACTCTCACACAGTCCACTTGCTCTCTCTCTCTCTTTCTCTCTCTCTCTCTCTCTCTCTCTCTCTGTGTGTGTGTATGTGTGTGTGTGTGTGTGTGTGGATAAGGTATTTACACTACGGACACCTCCAAAAACATACGTTTTTCGTATTAGGTGCATTGTGCTGTCACCTACTGCCAGGTACTCCATATCAGCGACCTCAGTAGTTATTAGACATCGTGAGAGAGCAGAATGGGGCGCTCCGCGGAACTCACGGACTTCGAACGTGGTCAGGTGATTGCGTGTCACTTGTGTCACACGTCTGTACGCGAGATTTCCACACTCATAAACATCCCTAGGTCCACTGTTTCCGATGTGATAGTGAAGTGAAAACGTGAAGGGACATGTACAGCACAAAAGCGAACAGGCCGACCTCGTTTGTTGACTGACAGAGACCGCCGACAGTTGAAGAGGGTCATAATGTGTAACAGGCAGACATCTACGCAGACCATCACAAAGGAATTTCAAATTGCATCAGGATCCACAGCAACAACTATGAGTGTTAGGAGGGAGGTGGGAAAACTTGGATTTCATGGTCGAGCGGTTACTCGTAAGCCACTCATAACGCCGGTAAATGCCAAACGACGCCTCGCTCGGTGTAAACAGCGTAAACATTGGACGATTGAACAGTGAAAAAACGTTGTGTGGAGTGACGAATCACGGTACACAATATGGGGATCCGATGGCAGTGTGTGGGTATGGCGAATGCTCGGTGAACGTCATCTGGCAGCGTGTGTAGTGCCGAGAGTAAAACTCGGAGGCGGTGGTGTTATGGTGTGGTCGTGTTTTTCTTGGAGGGGTGGGGGGGGGGCTTCCACCCCTTGCTGTTTTGCGTGGCACTATCACAGCTGATGTTTTAATCACCTACATGCTTCCCACTGTTGAAGAGCAATTCAGGCATGGGCACTGCATCTTTCAGCACAATCGAGCACCTGTTCATAATGCATGGCCTGTGGTGGTCACACGACAATAACATACCTGTAATGGACTGCCGTGCACAGAGTCTTAACCTGAATCCTATAGAACACCTTTTGGATCTACTGGAACACCGACTTCTTGCCAGGCCTCACCGACCGACATTGGTAGGTCTCCTCAGTGCAGCACTCCGTGTAGAATGGGCTGCCGTTCCCCAAGAAACCTTCCAGCACCTGATGGAACGTATGCCTTCGAGAGTGGAAACTGTCATCATGGCTAAGGGGGGACAAACACCACATTGAATTCCAGCATTACCGATGGAAGGCGCCACGAACTTGTAAGTCGTTTTCAACCAGGAGTCCGGATGCTTCTGGTCACGTAGTGTATTTGTAAATAGAGAGATGTATATGTATGCATACAGAATAGTAGTACGGTCAATTGATTGTCGTAGGTATTTGTGAATGTGTCTGTAAATACGTTATCTGCATACTGCGTGTGCGTGTGCGTGCGTGTGCGTGTGCGTGTGCGCGTGCGCGTGCGCGTGTGCGTGTGCGTGATTTTCCGACTGCTACTGCTATTGTAAATAAAATATTTCAGTGCTCTCTCCCTCTCCCTCTCGCTTTGTTTCTCTCTCTCATTCTCTCCTTCTTTCTCTTTGTTGATAATAAGTGTTTATCTCTCTCTGCACACATGTAGTAAATGAGAGCAAATGACAAAGGATGTTTTGTAAATACATTTTAAAAATATGAAATGAAATTACCAAAGAATTTTTCACGTATAAAAACTTATTCTTCTTCATTTACGAAATACCCTGTATCTATACCTATAAGTTTTTTTATGTATGTTGATGATAGGAGTCAGAAAAATTAAAAAAAAGAGTCTTTTTGAGCATAATGTGTTTCACACCACAACATACACACACACACACACACACACATATATATATATATATATATATATATATATATATATATATATATATATATATACTGATCTAGCTGGTCCTACTTCACTTTGTTGGCGTGCAAATACGTAACGACGACATGGAACGTTGCTCTATCATACTGCTGTCAGTGACACATTTTATCTGACACGATCAGTAACGCATAGTATAGGTCATGTAAACGCACTACACTTGTATACTTCACGTATGTGGCGTGGCTGAACCATCAGTTCTTAGTTCAAGCATTGCCTCTCCATTGCCTATTCACTACTATTTTACCTTTTAACATTCGGACATTAACTGGCGTAAGCAGAGAACTAAGTGTACTCAATCATGCCACACAAGTTGTGTAATTCCAGTCACGTATAGAGCACTTCAGTAGCACTTCGCTGTACATTCCCTCTGTCGATAATAACTTCGAAGTCCATGTCTGGCGCTGGCCACACATTCTCTCTCTTTGAGCCATTTGCTGTTAAATTGTACATTCCAGTGAAGAGCAGTTGCAGCCTTCTGCTGGTAGTAGACTTGACTGCAGTTTCGATGCTGCTGCTGCCGGGTAGGGTCGATCGAATGCCGGCAGATAAAACTCAAATACAGGCTGCTGCTGCTGTGATGGCGGCTGGTCAGACGCCAACAGGTCAGGAAGATCGGCTGCCGCTGGTGGCTCTCTGTTGTAATGCAGTTCTGCAACAATAATAAAACAGTAACGCAAATATATATCCATACGTAATAATAATAACAGCACCAATAATAATGAGCAAGTACTTTCTTTCAAATAAAGTCTTTTTATTGTACTCCCTGGCTGATGGCTGCCGCTGAATGTGCTTCATCGTGATTACTACTCAAAGTACTGGACGAAAATCGTGCTGGTGCTGCTCAGGCATTTGATAGCATGAAATGCTACTCCAGGTGAAGTCCCCGCGGGCTCAGGAGCCCATTGTTGGCCGAAAGGCGTCGATGCGCAAACAAACGCTATTGGATCCCCTCAAAACAATTACGTAAGTGACCAATTGTAGACCAATTAAGTTGTTATCTTATCAGGGGTCAAGATCGTAAATTGGATAAAATATTCTGGAAATAGTAGTACCATCCTACTGGTGACTGGGAGCTGAAGCACATGTGCTGTTCAACCGAAGGCTTACGATTTCTTGCCGATCTATATCGACTAACAACTGGAGCGAAACTACTTGCGCTAGAACACTCGAAAGGATTTGATGGAATAATAATAACAATATTTAGCCCAGATCTCACACACGTCACACAATTTCATCTATATCTTTCACGGAACACCTTAAATGAGAACTCTGTATTTTATTTTTGAAAATGTGTAGCTGATTTTGGAGCCAAGTGCAGCAGCAGTATTTACACAGCAAAGCTAGTTAACGAATCAGCTACTTTCAATTTCAAGCAAATAATTTATGAAGAGGTTTGAAATGGCTTTCCGTTTGGCTGTTTTGAAGGTTGTTTCACAGTCTGATTAAGAGAAGTTTATCCATCATCGAAATAGCTTTGAGGATGTGACCTGACTGTAGCATGTTGTGAACGTAGTTTCAGCAAATTAAAGGCGAGTATGCCTGAAAATAGCGTGTCAAATTTAGCTGTGTTGTTGACAGAATACCACACAACTTCTAAACTTGACTTCAATAGCATGATCGAGGAATTTTCTTCGCTCAACGCAAGGGAATCCAAAGCAAAATTATGATAAAAGAAAATTTCCGTCAAGGGATATTTTATCAACTCTTAATTATTGTTCTTATATTTATAGTCAATAATTTTGCACTGTTAATAATTTATGTGGAACAAACAAAATAATTGCACACTCATACTTTACGTCTACAGGCCCAGAGGATTGCATCCAGTTACGCCTCCTCTTGCACTGGATTCCGTTGCTTGCTTTCGGTCGCCAATCACTCTCTATGCCATTTTGCAGCAAGTCCTCAGGGATTCCATCTCTCCATCTTTTTTCTGGTCTAGCTACATTCGGAGTCATGAACAATAGACATACATTAGTACACAGACAAAAGCGCATCTGTTACTGAAGCCTTACGCCGCTGTCTTCCTTCGCCAAACGCCATAATTTGTATGTCGTATTACTGCGATTTTCTGAAACGAAATGAACATTAAAAGCTTCAAGAAGTGGTCTTAACAAATTCTGCGGTTGGGCTAATATTTGCGTACTAATTGAGTTTAAAGCATACACGGAGAATCGTGTTATGAAAAGAACATCAATTTACATTGACACACGTTTAAAATAGGCTGCAATTTTCGTAAGAACGCTCAAATAAATAAAGACAGTTGTTACCAACGACAAAAATCACTTTAGGCTTACGGGAGCACTGTCGTAAAGAGCATACTATCCAAAGAAAATCCGAAGTTTATCGAAGTGCAGTAACACCTCGAAACCAACGCGACTCATTACTGCATCATAATGAACAATAAAGAATAACACAAGAGTTTTGTATCGACATTTTTTAAAACTTTCCTAGCCACTAATATACAAATGAAGACTGACTACTATCACTTACCGAGCCAAAATTCGTTCATTGTTGGCCTTGTAAGCTATACCAGAAGATATGATCAGTTCTTGCAGTACGGTTAAAAATGCATTAAACACACACGTAAAATTATATTATGAGAACACAAGCTAACATTTACAGCAGTTTCGTAAAATCGTAAAAACGTCCATATAAATAAAATTATTAACGTCAAATGTTATGTCCAACTTCCACAAATTCTGAAAAAGAATGCAAAGCTCCTCAAAAATAGTAAGAGATTAATAAATGAAGTCGTAAAAGCGTGGTCCGTCATTACTGTATATTAACGCATCTGAATAATCATTCCACCACTACTATGGAAAAAAGGAGGAAAACAGTTCTTTAGTGCTTTCATTCACATAAACACTGGTGGCACTCCACGTGAGACGAACTGAAACGTAATTATTAGGGTTTACGTACAGTGCAAAAGCAAATACACTGAGGTGACAAAACAGGCCGGTGTGGCCGAGCGGTTCTAGGCGCTTCAGTCCGGAACCGCGTGACCGCTACGGTCGCAGGTTCGAATCCTGCCTCGGGCATGGATGTGTGTGATGTCCTTATGTTAGTTAGGTTTAAGTAGTTCTAAGTTCTAGGGGACTGATGACCTCAGATGTTAAGTCCCATAGTGCTCAGAGACATTTGAACCATTTTTTTGAGGTGACAAAAGTCATGGGACAGCGATATGCACACGTACAGATGGCGGTGGCGGTGACACTACGTGCGCAAGAGCTAATGGTAGGGTTAGAGTGTGGCGTAGACCCCACGAAGCCATGGACCGAAGTTGTGAACAAGGCACTTTGCAAGCTGGTGGTGGCTCCCTAATGTTGTGGGCTGCGTTTATAGGGAATGGACTGGATCCTCTGGTGCAACTGAACCTACCATTGACTGGGAATGTTTATGTTTGGCTACCTGGAAACCACTTGCAGCCATTCAAGGAACTTAATGTTCCCAAACAACGCTGGAGTTTTTATGGATGAAAATGCGCCAATTCGCCACAATTATTCGCTAATGGCTTTAAGAACGATCTGGACAATTCGAGCGAATGATTTGGCCACCCATTTCTCCCGACATGAATCCTATTGAACAGATATGGGATGAGTTGCTACACTACGCCGTGAAAAAAAAAGTCCAACACAGTATCAGGTTTCCAATGACATTTGTCACCTTAGTGTATAAGTAAGATGCTTCTGCTTACGCACACACTGAGTCGTGTTCCTTTCCTTGTACCTCCCGTCTGCTAAACTAAAAATTGCAGCATCACCCGACGCAGGTGTTGCACATTATGTCAATACTCTAAAGGTAACATATAGTTCATCCCTATTTCTTTCTACTGTTTCATCAGTACACACACAATTGTTTATACGTCCTTTAGTATCGTAATAGGGCATCGAGAGCGATGTACTGGCTTCAGTGACACCAATGATGCTGTATACTGTATTTCCAGTCTAGTAATGTAGGTCTGCGTCACGAACAATAGCAGTTGGCATAGACTGGTTCTGCGCACCTACGTCACGCATTTTTCGGCCGTTAATGAGCAGTCAGCAGTGTTCTGGGCCCTCTATACTGAACGTCGTATCCAGAGCCAGCATGAAACGTAATCGTAGCGAGTTGCTTAATGAACCTTTGCTCCATATGTTGCAAGTTCTCGTCGCTGAAGGTTGTGGTAAGCGACAATTCTACATAAGTAAGCGATCGACATAATTTGCAGGCTACATGCTTTTTTGAATCGCAAAACACATGTATACACGCATCGCAACTGTTGCTTGGAATAGGTAACGATCCTAGCCCCACAATACCTTTTTCTGGGAACCGCCGTTATTCTTGTATCAGACTACAGTGCTCTTCTTCTGCGGGGAGTAATATTCATAGATTTGTCAGGCTGTCGCTTTGTATCCATCTGAGCGACATTCCCTGCCCATACAATCCATTTGGATCCTACAATGCCTACAACGTTTGGTCTGTTGTAGATCTCATTCAGCTCTCAATTATGTTGTATCTTCCATTCTCCAGTGATCTTAAGACATAACGCTCGAAAAGAAGAAAGTTATTTAGGTCTAACTCGAAGTTTCGCAACCTTACAAGAAAATGGCTCTGAGCACTATGCGACTTAACTTCTGAGGTCATCAGTCGCCCAGAACTTAGAACTAATTAAACCTAACTAACCTAAGGACATCACACACATCCATGCCCGAGGCAGGATTCGAACCTGTGACCATAGCGGTCGCTCGGTTCCAGACCGAAGCGCCTAGAACCGCACGGCCACTGCGGCCGGCTCGCAACCTTACAGTCCAACGGTTTGGGGAGGTGTTTTGTGCAGCTGTCAGTGACCCAAACAGAAGCACGATCCTAGCTTTGATTTTTATGTCACATGTTGTGCCATGTATAAAGGTACCACCAGATTTTTAAAATCATGAACCCTGATGAACGGGTTCCGATTACCAGAGTCTGGAGTGGGTCTCTTGAATAGGTACCGGTCATCGTTTCATTCAGCGCTGCCGCTTCCACGCTGTCACTCATACGCATCAGTTCTTCCTTAAATCTGAACAAAAGGGCCACGGTTCCCATCTCTCAGTAATGTTAAACCAAGTGTGGATTACTTAACTTTACAGTACATCTTTTGCGCCTCTTTTTCCAAGATATCTTGTTGACCATCCTCTATCATTGTTTTGAAATGCATATTCTTTACTCTGCTCAGGGCTGGTTGAGTATTTCTCCGTACTTATTTGAATTGTACTTTACCTTGTGCAAATATGTGCTTCGTAGCCAGTTGTCCTTGGGTTCTCTTATCATGATCGGTGCCTTAATGAGCCGGCCGCTGTGGCCGAGCGGTTCTAAGCGCTTCAGTCCGGAACCGCGCTGCTGCTACGGTCACAGGTTCGAATCCAGACTCGGGCATGGATGTTTGTGATGTCCTTAGGTTAGTTAGGTTTAAGTAGTTCTAAGTTCTAGGGGACTGATGGCCTCATATGTTAAGTCCAATAGTGCTTAGAGGCATTTGAACCGCCTTAACGCGTTTGTTCCCAAACCAAATCTTCAAGCCTTTGATCTGGTTCTTGATAACTGCTCATTCCACCGTATTTATAGCATCCCTGAATTATTTCAGTACTTTTCCTTGGTTTCTTTGTGAATTCTCTTCCTCCAGAAATCCAAAGCGATTGATGAGCTTGTAAGCGTACTGTCATGTCGCTGGCTTGGTTGCGGAGTATCTTTGCGGGCAGCCGCGTCTTTCGAGTCGAGCACCCGGACACGGAACTGTTATGTTGTGAAACGTGTAGCTCTGCGTGTGAGAGGCGTTGTTAGTATGGAAGTTGAAGTGTTGCTGCAAGTGATATTATAGTAAAGTGATGAAATATGGAAGTGATTCAGAGGGAAGTGCTTAATGATGTAATTAAATGTGAGCAGTGCCGCCGATGACGTATTTGTGTATCCTCCATTGCACGTCACACCGTTGATCAATCATCCCCGCCTTGTTCGGTCTCCCAGAATGAACTGGTGTGAATCAGTAGAAATTAGTTACCATAAAAGAATGCAGTCAAGTGCCAGTGTCTTGTAGCGAGCTTGTGAACGATCGTGCGATCATTGCGTTTCCGCAGCATCAACAATCAGCCACGCAGCGATGGTTACGCGCACGCTCGTACAAGTGAGAGCTGAGAACTGAATAATTATCTCTATAATCAGTGTTATATCACTACTAGTGTCAAGGAGGACTGGACTGGTACTGAAAGAAATTTGTGTATGCGTGACGAGCGTAAGATCTTTCGTGCGATCATTCGGCTTCCGCATCTTCAACAATCACCCGCGTCGTGTCGGTCACGCGTACGCTGGTCTGAGTGATATTGTGAACTGGTAATCATCCATTAATTGAGATAAACACTTATGATTTAGAGTGTAAACAGTGCAACCTGTGATTTCTTATCGTCTCAGAATACAGATGTTCATAGCAGACGTAGGACTATGTTGAGTTTTTACGTTGAGTGGCTCCCCTAAACCCGCATGTATATTTTGAGAGATAATTTCAGGCAAACCAGCAGCAGTGTGGAGCAGGACAATACGACCGCCGCGGGATTATCAGGTACGTGGTGTGGACAGGGCGCAAGGTCAAGGAACGACAACCAGTATAAAAAGTACCCCCACCCATTTGTACCCCCGGGTGTGTTAGAAGCTGGAACCGAAATTCATTTCTCTTTGTAGTATCTTTGAGCATATGGATGAAGTGACTCTCTTTAGAAAGTTGTACGTCACTTCATCCATATGCTCAAAGGTACTACAACGGTGAACTGTGCTCGTAGCTAGCTTTTTATTAGGAAGTAAAAATAAAATATACTAAAAAATAAAATATACAAAAAAATAAAATATACTAAAAAGATAAACTATACTAAAAAATAAAATATCACACAAAAACCAATGTATAGGAGCTGTTGAAAACAATGTATAGGTTTCGTTTTAATTAGAATTTTTAAAGGAATTTTATACAGTTTGTAATTTATGTACTACAATGATAGATTTAATTTTTTTGTGTGCAGTGTTTTTATCGACACTGTTCATTTACGTAATATTTGTCAATAAAATCTCATTTTTATTAAAACTACTTACAGAAATATAAAAAATGTTAAATCGCCGAAGAAAAAGCACGGAGAGGCAGGTTTACCGGTCGGTGGCAGGCGGCGGTCGGGAGGGGGGGGGGTAGGGGGGGGGAGACGGGTGAAAGGAAGGGGTGTAGGTTTGGCATTACCGCCAGGGGTGCAGACTCATCTCGGTAAGGCGAATTTTCCAAAAATAACAGATCAGAAAACAGAAAAAAGAACCGTGGTGGATCAGTGAGAGAACAGCATCATGCGGTGGGAGTTTCACATGAAAATTTTGAATTTGTCATAGCTTTACATAAACCTGGGTGCTAGAAAAAAAAAACCAGAAAAGTGGAGCTTCGTCTGCAGCAGAATCTAAGAGCTACTGTGTTTAGGTCGAGGAAATATACGGACAAAAGAGCGTTGTATGTTCAACAAGATCGATGTAGAAAGAAAGAATGAATATGGTGACTAGGTATTCACTTCAGAGACTTAGTGTATGTAACTACAAATCGTATTACAATTACTGCATCCACCCTAAATTAAGACGGATAGATGGCGTCTGTAGTCATTGTTAGACAAGAAAGATTAACAAAAACCAGTGGAAATGGAAGTGTGAAATTGCCGTCACTTAATGAACCTTACAGAGGCGCCGCTATGTTTCGTACCTGATAGAACAGCAAAAGCACAGCACACAACACGCCATACAAGAGTTAACAGTTAAAATTTTCAAATTCCATATTTTGACGTGTCGTGTGTAGTGCAAGGAAAGGCTGATTTGTTAGTATATCTGCCTTGCTACAGGAACCGATACTTACACAGCAAGCAATACGCGAGAGATGATCATTTGTGCGCATAGTGTTAAGGCGAGAGAGGAATCGTCAAATCACATTTAACCATTTCGCCATCCGTTCCAAAAATACTTCGTGAGTATTTGTGCTAAGCTGGAAAGTGAGCAGCTACTTTATGTAAGATTAGATAGGTAAAAAGTGAGTGCTCATTATATTCCCTTACAGGATAATGTTTCCAATGGCTAGAAAGTTAGTAATACTGTTTGAATAGTTATGTTAACTGGCAGAGTGAGGCACGTTCAAGAATATGTTCAAGATGATCATATGTCCTATGATCGCAATCACGCCATAAGAACCTTTAAAACATTTACGCACCACCCAACTGGACAGAGGTTACAGTTCATTTTATGGAAAGTCAAGTACCGATTGATATAATTTTAGAGAAAAGAGATTTTAAACATGTGCTGAGCAAATTTATTGGCGTTCTTACTAAAACCAATACATATAGCCCTGAGAGGTGAAACGAAATTTTCTGAGGAGTAAAAACCAAACGATTCGATTCTGTTTCAGTCATGAAGCTAAATAATTTTCAAAAGATTATGACTAGTATAATAACTTTGTAAGACAAAGTTGATTATATAAGTTATCAATAATTACTTTTTCTCAATTAGTACCATTAATGTAGTGGAGGTGCAGGTTCCTGTCACAGTCCACCCACTACACACATGCTGTGCTTTGTCTCGCACATCGATGATGATGAAAGTGAGACATATACGTAACAAATGCTAAATATTTCAAGAAAACTTCTCAAAGTTGTAGATAGTACTTGCAGAAATTGCTTCATTACTCTCTTCGAAACAGATAAATGAATTAATTGACAGTACGACTCAGTAGTAACTACATAAGGGCTACTATAGTACTGTACGCAGTTTTATTATTATTACTGTTACTATCAGTGGCTGTGATCAGACACAGAGCGTTAGCAGTCGCAAGTTTTCCAATTTTTGCCAGTTCAAAAGTAAGGAGCAGCAATCAGATGCTTTACAAAGAGCAAGTATAGTGCACACATTTTAACCTGGTTGATTTTAAATGGGGTTGCAGTGCACAGGTCAAGTAAGTCGGAAGGAGTAATTCGGGATAAGCAAGTCTTGCAACAAGTGTCTACCCTCACTGTGGACAGTTAGTTTTCTTATCTGAGAAGGAGTTGTGGGCAGCACTCGCGATGCTCCACGAATTCCTTCGTCATTCATTCTAAACACCCTTCTCTCCTCCACACACACAAACTAAATATCATTCATCTTTCATCATTTTAAAAATAAAAGTCTTTCATTCTACAGTTTTGTTAAGTGCTAAAGTTGGTAATAATATGGGCGAGGGGCAGCAACAGACGGAAAGCGGGGAGGAAGGGGGGGAGGGGGGGGGAGGAAAGGGGTGCTAGCTAATGTCTGATTGCACAGAGAGATAATGATCTAAGATAGATTGGAACAGTCTTCCGCAAGCACACAAATGACTCAAAGAAATAATAGTCCGACTGACGGAATAAATTTTTAAATAACTGCCAGATCTGCTGCTATCCGAAGACGGAAACCTGGAAATGAAGGCATCAGTGAGAGTGCTACAGTTTAAGTTATCAACCAAAACGTAACCATCTATATTGACAAGTAGAGCCTGGATTTCCATGGAAATGTATGTAATGTGTAAGTTTGCATGTTTTCGCTATTTGGGGGAGCAAATGGATATTTCAAAGATTTTTAGCTATAATAGCATCAATTCAGACATTAATAATGTATATTATATTATTTTTCTGCTTCATTGTATACATTAGAATGACGCGTGATACCTCATTTGACTGTTTTTTTTTTCATTTGAGTTATGCAAAAGTGCAGAATATCAGTAATTTAGTTAATTTTGTGAGTGGGCTTAAGCGTCCTAATTCGGCTCGGTAGACGCCAGTAGAAGTCAGTATACTTCGTGCCTTCTCTAACTGCTGTCAGTCCTTGTTATCCACAGTGAATGGTACGAATTATTGTACGTGATCTATGGAAGTACTGAACGTCAGGTATGTGGAACGAAATGTGTGTCGCCAGCACTGCAGGAGATATTTCCCTTCACACCGCTGCTATTTGCCGCTCAGTAGCCACGGAACGCAATCGCCTCTGTAGTGAACTCAATGTGAAATTTACGGACTGTATACCACTAATTATTCACGACATGAAAAATTTAAGCGATTGAGAGCAGGACGTTGCTTCGTAGAACTCTGTGTAAAATATGGCAATAACACGTCACTAAACCATTTCCTTCCCGCGTTTGTATTACGAACTCGGTCGACAATGCAGCACTTTTCACTATCGCTAACAAAGGAGATGATGTACTTCCGGGATCTAATGAGCACGGGTGCTTCACATGTTTGTGCCAAAGTATAAAATTTAGTAATGTTTTCTGATATCGTCCAAGATTTCTTCACTTAAGTATTCACGTGTCACTTACGATTATATAGAAAAGTCATTTTACATGTACAAAAATATTCTATGACAGAAGTGTGTGAGCTTAAGCGAAAAAAATTTGGGTAATTTGTTTATTGTGTACTGTTTTAAGAGAAACTCGAAATACAGGACTGAATTTTGAAACTTCGTATTTATTAGTCTTTTATTGCCTCACTGTGCATGTTTAGTGATATGATACTGCATGAATTCATGCATGTTTTACTATTTGTTGACGCATGGAAATCTGGGCTCTACTGATGAGACACGGTTTGTGCCTTATTCCTCTTTCCTTTGTAATACGTTGCTCGTGTACCTCGTTGACGAGTGCTGCCACTTTGCTAAATCGGTTAAATACGGTCCCGATTATCAGACCAAATACGGGTCGGCGTCTGCAGAGCTAAGCGAAAAACACGAATCCAAAATACACAAGTAATTCCTGGAAACTGCTGTCTACCGGTACTCTACAAGTAAAACATTTACAAACATGTAGACCGTCCGGAGCTTCAGCAGCAGTTAGCAATTTAACATTGTCAATGTTCCATTTTTAAGGCAACAGTACTACTGAAACTTCCGGATGCTGGAAAAGTATGATGAACAGTACACTCCCACCGGGGATACTTAAAAGTATGGTTTCATTTCGTTTCGGTACAGAAGAATAATTATGAAGCAAAAACCCATGGAGGAAACTTAATCAATTTCTTTTACTACAGATATGAAGTAAGTTGGAAGTTATCTATCTTTAGCTTCTAGGGAAGACTTAGACAAACATACAGACAGGAAATAGGCCGCCGGCATATTACGATGGTGGTAGATGTTATTATTTGTCTGAAGATGAAATGGGAAACAACGGAGAAATATTTCAGGGATGCGACGGTGCGACTGGTGCCCACTTCGTCTTTTGGCGGTAAAACATGAGTCACATGTAAAGTTGTAGAACTAGTGTAGGCTACTGTAGACTGCCGTAAGTAAGCGTAGACTGCAGTAGTTTTCCTCGTAGCTTTGATCAGTTAAGGCAGTACCTGCATTACCTGTACGTTGGTGTACTGCATACCTACCGGGCGTTAGCTCATAGCGACCAGTGTCTTACTAGGTTCCCTAGCAACTGGCAGTGGTGAAATATCTAGAAACTGAGTGAGGCTACATAAAAGGCTGAGTAACCTATGGAACATTTTTGTTCTGCATACTTTTCCTCCTTTCTGTTACTTAAGAATAAACTGTATTTAAAGCAAAACTGAAACTGTCAATGTTTAATTCAGTTTTTTGTCGAAAATCGTTGACTGGTAAAGTGAAACAGCAGTACGTTATCGTAAAAATAAATAAAATAACACAGATTTATCATACAGCGCTAGAAAACGCAATTTACTCAACAAGAAGGTAAAATAAAAAACGCACAATGAAAATATATCAAACATCTCCAAAATACTTCGTCGAACTTATATAAAACAAGTTTATGTTACTCATGAATAACTTTCGCCTTCATCAATAATAACAGTAAGCTATTCCCTTTGATCATGATGAAGAACATTCTATTGAGCACTAAATAACAGTAATTATATATATTTTTATGTTTGTGCATGTAAACTCTACTTGCATCAAAAGTAATTTCTTTGGTTACATAAGAGCCTAGAAGTAATGTGATTAATTTTTATTATTGTTCTTATAAAATGCAATTTGTATTCTGTAAGGATATAAAATCCATAGCGGATCAACGCTGAATAATGTGCAGTTCGAATTATGTGCAAAACAAACAACCAAACAAAACAAACAAAAAAGGGGTCTTCGGCTCCCATTTTCTCTCTTAAACGTTTATTCATGCTCTTTTCCATACCATTTCTACCAATACCACCGGTAATCCTACCATTTACAACGCCATTTATGTAGTGTACCATAGCTACCGAACCGAAGATTTGGTATAGCGGTACTCCAGTCACATATTATACTGTATTCTACACAAAATATTCCTTATTAAGTCGAAAGGTTAAAGACACCTGGGGGGGGGGGGGGTAAAATGCTGACGTTGAGCACGATTATGGCAGCGAGATTAAAGAAAAATGACGCGTTGTACGATTTGTCGACCTACAAAAACAGTACGACAATGTAAAATGCTCTTGTTGTTATTGTGGTCTTCAGTCCAGAGACTGGTTTGATGCAGCTCTCCATGCTACTCTATCCTGTGCAAGATTCTTTATCTCCCAGTACCTACTGCAACCTACATCCTTCTGAATCTGTTTAGTGTTTTCATCTCTTGGTCTCCCTCTACGATTTTTACCCTCCAAGTTACCCTCCAATACTAAATTGGTGATCCCTTGATGCCTCAGAACATGTCCTACCCACCGATCCCTTCTTCTAGTCAAGTAGTGCCACAAATTTGTCTTCTCCTCAATTTTATTCAATACCTCCTCAATAGTTATGTCATCTACTCATCTAATCTTCAGCATTCTTCTGTAGCAACACATTTCGAAAGCGTCTATTCTCTTCTTGTCTAAACTATGTATCGTCCATGTTTCACTTCCGTACATGGCTACACTCCATACGAACACTGACTCCCTGACACTGAAATCTATACTCGGTGTTAACAAATTTCTCTTCTTCAGAAATGCTTTCTTTGCCGTTGCCAGTCTAGATTTTTATATCATCTCTACTTCGACCATCAACGGTTATATTGTTTCCCAAATAGCAAAACTGATTTACTACTTTGTCTTATTGCATAATCTAATTCCCTCAGCATCACCTGATTTACTTCGACTACATTCCATTATCCTCGTTTTGCTTTGTTGATGTTCATCTTATATCCTCCTTTCAAGACACTGTCCATGCCGTTCAGCTGCTCTTCCAGGTCCTTTGCTGTCTCTGACAATGTCATAGGGAAACCTCAAAGTTTTTATTTCTTCTCCATGAATTTTAATGCCTATTCCGAATTTTTCTTTTGTTTCCTATAGTGCTTGCTCAATATACAGATTGAATAACATCAGGGATAGGCTACAACCCTGTCTCACTCCCTTCCCAACCACTGCTTCCCTTTCATGTCCCTCGACTCTTATAAGTGCCATCTGGTTTCTGTACAAATTGTAAATAGCCTTTCACTCCCTGTATTTGACCCCTGCCACCTTCAGAATTTGAAAGAGAATATTACAATAAACATAGTCAAAAGCTTTCTCAAAGTCTACAAGTTTCAGAAACGTAGCTTTGCCTTTCCTTTATCAGTCTTCTAAGATAAGTCGTAGGGTCAGTTTTGCCTCACGTGTTCCAATATTTCTACGGAATCCAAACTAACCTTCCCCGAGGTCGGCTTCTACCAGTTTTTCCATTCGTCTGTAAAGAATTCGTATTAGTATTTTGCAGCTGTGAGTTATTAAACTGATAGTTCGGTAATTATCACATCTGTCAACACCAGCTTTCTTTGGGATTGGAATTATTATATTCTTCTTGAAGTCTGAGGGTATTTCGTCTGTTTCACACATATTGCTCAACAGATGGTAGAGTTTTGTCATGGGTGGCTCTCCCAAGGCTATCAGTAGTTCTAATGAAATATTGTATACTCCCAGGACCTTGTTCCGACTTAGGTCGCTCAGTGCTCCGTCAAACTCTTCACGCAGTAACATATCTTCCATTTCATCTTCATCTACGTCCTCTTCCATTTCCATAATATTGTCCTCAAGTACATCGACCGTGTATAGACCCTCTATATACTACTTCCACCTTTCTGCTTTCCCTTTTTTACTTAGAACTGGGTTTCTATCTGAGAGCTTGATATTCATACAAGTGATTCTCTTTTCTCCAAAGGTCTCTTTAATTTTGGTGTAGGCAGTATCTATCTTACCCATAGTGATATATGCCTATACATCCTTACATTTGTCCCCTAGCCATCACAGCTTAGCCATTTTGCACTTCCTGTCGATCTCATTTTTGAGAAGTTTGTATTCCTTTTCGCCTGCTTCATTTACAGCATTTTTATATTTTCTCCTTTCATCAATTAAATCCAATATTTCTTCTGCTACCCAAGGATTTCTACTAGCCCTTGTCTTTTTCTCTACTTGATGTTCTGTTGCCTTCACTATTTCATCTTTCAAAGCTACCCATTCTTCTTCTAATGTATTGCTTTCCCCCGTTCTCGGCAATCGTTCCCTAATGCTCTCCCTGAAACTCTCTACAACCTCTCGTTCTTTGAGTTTATCCAGGTCACATCTCCTTCAATTCCTATCTTTTTGCAGTTTCTTCAGTTTTAATCTACAGTTCATTACCAACAGATTGTGGTAATCTGCATCTGGAAATGTCTTACAGTTTAAACCCTCATTCCTAAATCTCTGTCTTACCATGTGCGATCTGATTAGTCAACGCTAAGACGCACGCTCAGAATATCTGACATACCAGATATTGCTCTGCACGTTCGGAAAGACTCCCGAGCGTGCTATTCCATGCTGTGACGTCAGAAACTCGGCGCGCTCAACGCTCAACGTTCGGATGCACGGTCCGTGTGCCGACGGCTTAAGTGAGGGAGGTCAGTGGTCGACGAACCGACAGAGGCACTGGGGGTTGAGTACACTTGCCTCGCTCAAGCAAATACGTATCTTAACAACAAGCTATGAGGATGCCACTTACATTCCACAGCAATGTGAAGATGTTCACAGTGATGGAAGTAAAGGAATGAAACAGGTGGGACGAAGAGAATAAGTGAGAAAATAGTGTTTGTGTCATTTCATAGACTTATTTTCGCGAGTAGACGGGAAATCATAAAGTTTCCATGCGTTTTCCTGTCCAAGAAACCAAATATTTGAATTTGGTTGCATTTGCTAAATAAAGAAGGAAACTCATGCTGTAGCTGTTGTATCTCAGCAGATACATTTTCCTTTCTTGTTACTTCATTCCATCAACCGTCATGTCGAGGGTGAACTGGGATCAATAGATTGCTGCACTTTACCTGGGGGCATTAATAAAATAAACACACTATTTATAAAACGTTAAAAACATAAAATATATACCTTTTTAGAATTATTAAAACTGGCGATTGTATATAGCCTTTTTTCAAAAACTCTCAGTTGATAATCATTAAGAAAACAGTGCACTTCACTTTACAGGGAAACAGGAAATGAGCAGTAACTCAGGGGCATTGTTGGAAGGAGAGTAGTTTGGAAAGGATGTGGGACAGAAAAAAATATAAGAGGATGCTGCATCAAGCTTTTGAAAACGTAGTGAAGAAATGGTCGAAGAGGAACAGTCACATGTATAGGAAGAGGAGGATTCTGTTGAAGCTGGAAGGATTGGTAGTACTTTGGCCGATAGATGATTATATAAGGGGAGGCGGTTGAAGTTCTTTGGCTTAGGGATGTAAGGAATGTGTAGTAAGTTTTGAGAGAGTATGTTGGTACAAGCAGACAGAGTACAACCGTCAGTAATAAAAAATGAAAACATAGGATGGTTGGTGTGAAGTTTGAGGAAAATGGAGGAAATCTGAAACTGTTCAGTGTGAGAGAAGAATAAGGAGAGATTAAAAAGTTAGTACAGGATCTTAATGAGAGATGATAGATGTAGAACACAAGGATGAGATGAAGAACATGAGGACTAATTTACTGTTTTTAATTGAAAAATCAAAAACCGAAGTCTAAATAGCGAAAATATATACATTAAAGAAGAGCGAAATTATTCTAGGGGAAAGAAAATCAACAACGACACCACACTTTTGCCTAAAATCTGAAAGATTTGTTCTGGGAGAAAAGTATTTTGGAGGAGAGAATATGTTCCATAGGGTTGAGGGTTGGGGAAAATCATGGAGGTCAGGGTAGATGCTGAGGTGGATAGTGGGAAGACAGAAGTTGGGAAAGATAAAGGGTGCAGAGGAGTTTGGTTTGTGGGTGGGGTAGTGGTGACAGGATTGAGAGAGGAGCACTGATATGGAGTACGATAGGAGGGGAACAATCGAAGTTGGTAGAAAGGATCTCAGTGTTTGGGATAAACGGCAACGCGAACATTACTCGACTATTACTTAGGAAAATGAAGCCTTCGAAACGCACCGAGTAGGCAAAAAATCATTGCAGTGAGTTGTAGCCCGCTCATTATGAAATCCTACCTAGATGTATGCTACACAGCAGACGAAAAAAGGGTACGGTGATTTCATAAAACTCGGTAAGGAGTCGAGATGCGTAGTGGTTGGGTTGGGAGACGGCTGCAAGGGAAACGGGCGACAGTTTGGCGGGTAGCCGCAGGACTCGGCAGCGCCACAGTCGCTGCGCCATGTTAGCTGCGGGATTAGCGCGGGAGCAGCAGTGCGATGAGCCGCGCCAGTCATAACGATAAACATGTCGACTGGCGGGAGGGGAGCCCACTGTCGCAATTAGGGACAAGCCGCGTCGCCGCCGCTTAATTAAGCCGACTGCCTCTGGGCCGGGCTAGGCGGCTGCATGCCCCACTTCCAGGCGCCGCTACGCCCTACTCTGCTCTGCTCTACTCTCTACTCCACTCTAGCAAGGCAGCAGCGCCGGCCTTATTGGCTGTTGGCAAACGCTCCGCTGCTCAGACCTTTCTGGGAGGGACAATGGCCGTTGCCCGTCTAGCAGCCGCCGTTTGCTTCGTCTCTTTGGTGAGGGCCACGAAATACATAGACTTCGAATGGTGTGAGAGTGCGACTAGTCGGACATACTCGACAGAGAATCCTCGAGACACAAGGAATGTATTGAGACTTGCAAATATTGCACATTTCCAACGAATTTAACTCGATGTCTGTTTCACATAACACTATCAGTTACTTGATGGATGTCACCTTTGACATTGTTCATCATAAGAATAAAAGTGATGTAAAATTACACAAACGCAGTGATTGGTCACCAACTGTAGCACAAATACTCTGCTGTTGTTACGCTCTCGGAAGTAGATAGTACGTATGTATTGTTACTTTGCTGCTGTAAATGAACTTTTAACATATTATAATTTATTAAGAGCCCTGTCCGCCGCTGGTAGCTGAGTGGAAACCAACAGTTACGTGGTCAGTGGTATGGCGTACAGTGCACCACCCACACCTTGATACGGGAACGCGCGCACTGTGGTATCAGGTGGTAAATGGGAAAATAAGTGACTCGTTCCACGTTGCATACAATTCGTATGGCGGACGAGCCACTGTGTCCGCAGTGCAATGTTATAGACACAGAGGAGCATCGCCTGATACGCGGGCCTTCGGCGGAAGTATGGTCAAAAAAATGATCGCCTTCCTCCTTCGGGTGGGGCTGCAAGAAATAGAACCACGGATACTACTTCTCCCAGATATGGCATATTATCCCCGAACAAAGACAAACGCAGTGACTTGGATTCGAGGTTTGACTGTGCGTTATCTTTTCCGAGACGGCAGTAAGAATGTGCTCGACTTTTGGGCCTTACCGCAAGAGCATCACTCACAGCTTATGAGACATCCGAGATATCGAACACATTACGCTAAATTTTTAGGAAGTGCCTTGCTTGATCTCCCACCCAGTTGGGGTATCTCGGGTAGGAGAATGTAATTATTGCCTATAAGTATCAGAACAAGAAAGGATCAGGACAGTGGAGAGGATTCACCACCACACGTGAAGACGTACCCGACACCAACGCGAGGTATAACGGGACTAGCGGGGAACGCGCGCAAACGAGGAACGTGGTATTGTTTTGTACTGACAGAAGCAGAATATTTTTTCTCTATTATGTAAAAAAAAGTCAACTTATTTACGTTTCCCAGAAATATTTTATTTTATAAAGGTCACCGTTTTATACGTTAAAAAAATGCTAGATGCAGTTTATGTTTGTTGTTACTACAACATTATGTAAAAAAAGTCCATTTATTTACGTTTCCCAGAAATATTTTATTTCATAAAGGTCATCGTCTTATATATTAAAAAATGCTGGAAGCAGTTTATGTTTGTTATTGTTACACCACTATGTAAAAAAAAGTCCACTTATTTACGTTTCCCAGAAATATTTTGTTTTATAAAGGTCATCATCTTAAAAAAAAAAATGTTGGTAGAGGACTTGCCCACGAATGGCAAAGGTCCCGAGTTCGAGTCTCGGTCCGATAAAAAAAAAGTGGTCAGCGCGACAGAATGTCAATCCTAAGGGCTCGGGTTCGATTCCCGGCTGCGTCGGTAATAATTAAAAAAAAGAAAAAAAAGTGGTCAGCGCGACGGAATGTCATACCTAACAGTTCGGGTTCAACTCCCATGCTGGGTCGGAGATTTTCTCCTCTCAGGGACTGGGTGCTGTGTTGTCCTTATCATCATCATTTCATCCCCATCGACACGTAAGTCGCCGAAGTGGCGTCACCTCGAAAGACTTGCACCAGGCGAACGGTCTACCCGACGGGAGACCACACGGCATTTCCATTTATATTAAAAGCCATCAACGCATTTCTTAATCATACTACAGGTATGGAAAGTCGCAGTCCCTATGAACACTAGATGAGCTTATTGTAGCTCCGTCAATATGTACTGTGAAAATGGCTGGCACTGCTTACTGATCCGTAGTGAAACACGCTCGTGAAAGACCGTTAAAATAGCGAGAAACAGATTGTTCTTCAAGGTTTTCACTATATTAGAAACAGATTGTTCTTCAAGGTTTTCACTATATTACAGATAGAATCGGCTACAAATTTTAAGACTTTTATGTAAATTGATACATGTGGCTTCATCGGTAACGTTGGTTAACTTTATTCGGCTCTGCTGTCGATCGCTGTTTCGAATCTCGCTATGTGTGTGTTTTTTAAATTTTGTTTTCGTCAAGTTCGATTATCTACGTAATTTAAATATGCAACTCCACATACATATGTTAATTAAGAGATATATAAACACCATTATTTTATGAAAAAAGCGCAGCTTCTCGCTTCCAGTTACACACCGCAGTCAAAATTCCAGTTTCCATTGCAAATATAAATTCTTAACTATCAATATTTTGTAGGAGACTAACTACAGTGCCCGGAATGTTTAGTATCTGCCACACAAAATGACTGACCCTGTACCTTGTTGATACACATTTTTGAAAAAAAGAGGGCAATCAGGCACAACCTATCTGTTATGAATTTCATTATCTTTGTTTCGGTTTTTAACTGCAAGTGTGGTCCCTTTTTCAACTTTCCGTCTTCTGTATAACGGACAACCATTGATACCTAATTGGGTATCATAAATGAACTGACGTTTAGCCGTGCCAGTATGTGTGTATGTGGAGGACCTCGCTTTTGTGGTTCAACTGAATACATTCAACAACGGTCTCTCCAAATATCTGGCTTTTCGAAATAATGTCAATAAATTTGGCACTGTGGATTTAAATATTAAAAAAAACTGTAAAGTATCTTCTACGGTATATGTCGTATGTAACAATGGCAACTAAACAATAGATAATAGTTTGTAATCATGTTTCTGTCAAATTCTCAAGCTTTCGCTCATTGTGCAATCTAGTGGCGTCTGATGGTACTATCCTCAAGATGGGTATCGCCACTGTAATTTATTTTCACAATAGGAATTGCAGTCAGTTTACCATGACATATTTCGTTTGTTAGGCATTTAATTTTTCACAAATCTTCTTCATTATTTCATCTGAATGTAGAAATCTGTAGAAAATCGGTCAAGAACTTTGAAGTAAATCAGTGAAGTACTTTTTCAAAATGTTTCATAACAACGTTTCTACTTTATATATACATTTATATACTGATGACTGTCTCCTCATCTGGATCCCTCATCTCTGCTGTATCCAATCCAAAGCCCACAACTGCCTCCAACTCCTCAAACTCCTCTCTGGGCGGAAATGGGGGTTGAACCCCCCTGCCATCCTCCACACCTACAAATCCTTAATCCATCCCATCCTCTGTTATGCCACTCCTGCCTGGATATCTGTCCCCCCCCCCCCCCAAATTCTATAAGACCCTCCAGATCCTCAAGCACCATGCACTCCACCTTGCCTTCCATATATGCCTCCAGCCCCCCATGCGGATCCTCTACGACCTGAGTCCTTTCCCCCATCTGCTCCTATTTCTCGAACATATCCGCTTTGTCTACACCTCCCGCCACCTTGATCCCCTTAATCCCCTGGTTGCTCCTCTCTTCTCTAGCTCCCGCCCTCTGTCGCGCCTTCACCATTGTGTCCCCCCTACCCTCCACGTCTAACCCCTCCATCTCCTTTCCCAAGGTGGCTTGCGTCAACTCCCCCACCCGGATGATGTCCTCTCTCCCTCCAATTATCCCCCTATCAACTCTGATCTTCACCTCACCTCCCATCCTCTGTCTTTTTCCTGGGCTCTCTCTCCCCTCCTTCCATCCTCTTTTTTCCCTGCCTACCCTCTCTCTGCCTCCCTTCTCACCCGCAAGTCCTTTTTCATTCCCCTCCTCTGTCGTTCCCCACTCCCTCTTGCATCTGCCCTGCCCCCCCTAGTGAGCCCTCTCCCTCCGTCGGTTCCCCCCCCCCCCCCACTTAGTTTTTCCTCTCCTCCCCCCCTTTACTTCCTCTCATCTCTCCAGATTCCCCCCCCCCCCCCCATCCGCCCTTGGCTGTGGTGTGTCCTCTTCGTGACAGTTTTTTGGTGCATTGTTTGAAGTGAGTGTTAAGTGTTGTGCTTCTTTTCTGAAGTGTTGCAAACGGAAATCATATTTTACCTCTTGCGAACAGAAACCAGACTGTCACCATGTTTTTTTAATTGTCTGTTTACCATTTTACCTGCTTGCTTCCTGTGTATTTTATTTGCATCGCCAACCCTTTGTTTTATGTTTTAACTTCCACAATTTTCTGCATTTTACTATTTAAGCCATCGTTTTTATTTCCTGCTTTTATTTTTTATTATCGTCTTCTTATGTTTTAAAAATTCTGTAGGCTGAAGAACGGTGTACTAAGCTGTTGTCAGCCCGCCCCCTTTGAGGGGAATCGAAACTCAATAAACGAAACAATTATATACTGAATATATTAAGAAATATATACCCCATGTCCTCTGAAATATTCATTAGGGGACCGTGTAGGAATCTGATGTAAATCAGCCAGGGACATTTTGGTAACAACCTTTCCACTTTACATATTAGGTACATATATGGTTCAAGTTACATCACGAAACCAGAATATTATGCAAACAGTAATCTTCTTCTTGCCTTGAAGGTAAACTGTGTAAAATTACATCAAGATCGCAATAACATAGTAGATTTGTTTTAATTAGCAACAAACAAACAAACAAACAAAAGGACACCCTTGTTATGTACAATATATAGATTGCTAATAAAAAGTGTTTAAATTAAGAAAACATTAAAAATTAAATTTGGGACAAAAATGAAAGCTCTGATACCCTTTATATGCAGTGTGTCACTTGTTTTATACCACACACGTTTCACGCAAGCGTCGCAGGAAAGTGGAAAATGACAGTTTTCAAGGCATCGAGCACATTGCACATTGCACATTGCACAACTGCTGCATTTGCACTGTTGCTACCATACACGTGCGATCTGAACCGAATACAATCGATCTGGAGCCAGGGATTTGTCGCGAGAAATAACAAGACATTTAAGCTGCCAGATGTACTGGAACTAATGCACGAAGCTTTGTCACCCGTCACTACCGAAAGCTGGTGGGATGTCGAACAAACAGCATGCCATAACAAAGAGGAGAAAATGTGATGTTTGGAAGGCTTCTTGGGTTCTATTCCTGAACTCGTCATTATCAGCGTAGCAGCTGACAGTTCTAGTACTGAAATGTATTTCTCATATTTGGATATGGAAGGAGTTCAGATTACCAGACGACTGAGTGCGAGCAACGCCTTCAGTGGCTTCCATATTTAATTAAATGGTGAAACCCTGCAATACGCTTTACGCCACTCGTAACCCAGGCAGGAAAATTACCCTATGTTGAAGATAGGAATTTTCATCAGTCTTATTTTGAATTACAGTACTGTGGTGGCTAAAAACGAGAACATATAATGTTTTCCACCTGGATCCCTACGAAGCGTACTGCCGGAGTTTGGCCGTATACTATTTCATTCTGTTTAAAAATTAAATCACATTCGAAGCTATATTGTTTCTGCACGTGTCTCGGTTTACGTTTCACAATACTACATGTTAGTTGGAGCATGTGGCTGGCCAGTGCCGTCCAGATTAAATACGCTGATAAACCAGTTGATACGTATTATTGCAGAGTCTTAATTATCGAATTTGCCTGCACCCCAGACTGCTTCGCTTCCTCTCCAAGTGAAACGCGATCCAATAAGAATACATAAGAATACATAAGGATACATAGTGTAATGTTTACAGCAGGTCTGCTCTCATGAAAAAAAGCAATATAATTAGATGTTTCCTCTCAGTGTAGACTGTTTTACACGACTGACTTTCTGGTCAAAATCGACTGCTCGTTGTGGGTATACATCATGAATTTGCTTCTAAATCAGCAGGCAACCACAACCTGAGAGGGTCAGTGACGTCAATGACCAATGACTTCAATTATGTCTTAAATTACGAGTAAGCTGCAGACTCGAATGAGCAGAAACAGGGGACTGTGGCATCGTCTGATAACATCGGAAGATTACTCAATCCTCGCAGGCCTCGCTCCTGTTAATAGCAATGGATTTTGTACATTTGTGCCTTCTTAAGCTTTACTTTGGGTTTGCATTGTTTTCGTGACACATTGCAGAGTTTGCACCAGGGCCTGGCATTTTTCCATGTAGTGTTCTATCACAAGAGAGACAAAATATCTTAAAGCATCGGCAGCCAGAATGTGGCTCATGAGCCGTGCCATAGCACTCAGCCTCATTACACATTTGCCCCTCTGCCACGACACCGTGTCTTAGCCTGAGGAGGAGGTAGAGGGGGAAACTGCGAACGAGCCGTATTTAAATGGCAGTGCAGTGGCACTGCATATTACTTGGTTTTATATTTCATATTTCTCAACAACATAAATCACATACAAATTGGGGCGCTGAAGACGTAATATAATTTTTGTGCTATACAAATGTCGGCATACGGATAGATGTAGACAGCTACACTCAGGTTGCCATGTAATCGTGACTTACTTAGTTTCATGATGAAAAAACGGCCTTTCACATAAATATGTTTATCGAAATATTGTAGCGCTTCTGGAGCTTCATTATCAAGACGCGGAAACTCTACTGAGAAAAGCTAAGTATACGTCCTGGACGGTTTATCGTAAAACGGTTTGTCATCAAAACGGGTATTACTTTTCATGTCAGTCAGTTTCATTTGTGCATGCCTAGTGGTGCTTTCAACTGAAACGGCAAACAGGGTCGAAAATAGCTCGACAACAGTGGCATGATTGGCAGTGTCTTCAAAACATTCGGGAAATGATCCTTGTAATTCTTTCAAGGTCACAATGAATTCTTCAAACCTCATACTTTCTTTAACGGCAGTGAGCTTAGGGAACTGGACTATGTTTGATAGAATGTGTCCTTGCTGTAACATAATAATTTTCTTTTTAAATGTTTTCCCATCAAATCAGAAAGAAGTTGTCTCTCACCTTGTGGTGTTTTACCGCGGGCAGTGTGTGGTCAAGTTCACTTAAGATGCGAAGTCTGCAATTCATTCTGGATGCTCTAATTTTCGTTCTTGCATTAATGTTTCCTTCATGAATTCAAAACTAGCCAATTCTGAATCGAAAAACCGTTCTATTCATTCCGTTGACTTAACTGACGTACCTGTGAGACTATGTAATACTCTGCAGTATTATACTGCAAAGTACTATATAGTCTCCATACTCTTCATTCGATTCCATCAAAAACTGTTGCAACTGACAGCGGAATAATACGCCTGACTTCAGAAATTTTACTATTGGTTGGTTGAAAAGGGGGTAAAGGGACCAAACTGCTTTGTCATCGGTCCCTCTTACTATTCATACGACCACTTTTTTCACGCACAGAATGCTACTTCAGAAATTTTACCATTCAAATGACCAATTTCTTCACATGCTGTATGTCTGCAAATTTAACACAAAGAGCTTCTTGATATCCAGAGCAATGAATCCCATTTCCTGATCGTTGTAATTTCTTGCTCTTTCATTGTCAATTAAATCCCTAAAGTCTTTCTGTATGGTATTCATTGCAAAATTTCAGTATCCGTTGTTTATACGACTACATAATATATGCTGAGAATTTTTGTCTCTGTATTCTGTCATTCCAATTCATTTTTAAAGGCTTGTGACGAAAGATCAATACACTACCTCTTTTTGTGGAAACTGCCACTGGACCTGTGAATGTCCTCTATACCAGATACAAATAGCGAAGAGTAAATAGAGGTGACACCACGATTCTTGTGGCATGAAGAGATCTATACAGCACCAAAAATGTCATACCGCAGTTCTAAATGAAATGCCGCTCTGTACCTACACTGAAGAGCGAAAGAAACTGCACCTGTCTAATATCGCGCAGAAGTGCCGCAACACGAATTGGCATGGGCTCGAGCGACTAATGGTGCTGGAGGGAACTGACAACATGAAACGTGCTGGGCTGTCCATAAATCCGCAACAGTATGAGGGGGTGGAGATCTCTTCTGAAAAGCATGTTGCAAGGCATTCCAAATACACTCAATAATGTTGATGTCCGGGGCGCTTAGTGGCCGTCAGAAGTGTTTAAACTAAGAAGAGTGTTCCTGGAGCCACGCTGTAGCAATTATGGATGTGTGTGGTGTGGCAGTGTCCTGCTGGAATTGCCCACGTCCGTCGAAATGCACGACGGATATGAGTGGATGCAGGTGAACAGGCAGGATGCTTAGACTACGTGTCACTTGACAGAGTCGTATCTGGACGTATCAGGGTCCCATATCACTCCAACTGCACAAGTCCTGCACCATTACAAAGCCTCCACCAGCTTGAACAGTCCCCTGCTGACATGCAGGGTCCATGGATTCATGGTGTTGTCTCCATACTCGTACACGTCCATCCACTCGATAGAATTTGAAACGAGACTTGTCCGACCTGGCAACATGTTTCCAGTCATCAATAGTCCAATGTCGGTGTCGACGGGCCCAGGCGAGGCGTGAAGATTTGTTACATCAGTGGTACACGAGTGGGCCTTCGGCTCCGAAAGCCCATATCGATGATGTTTCGTTGAATGGTTCGCACGCTGACATTTGTTGATGGCCCAGCGCTGAAATCTGCAGTAATTTGCGGAAGATTTGCATTTCTGTCACGTTGAAGGATTCTCTTCAGACGTCGTTGGTCGCGTTCTTGTAGAATCTTTTTCCCGCCGCAGCGATGTCGGAGATTTGATATTTACCGGATTCCTGATATTCACGGTACACTCGTGAAACGGTTGTACGGAAACATCCCCACTTCATCGCTACATCGGAGATGCTGTGTCCCTAAATCTTGGTAAACGGCCATTGTAGCAGCAGTAACGATCTAACAACTGCGCCAGACACTTGTTGTCTTGTACAGGTGTTGCCGACCGCAGCGCCATATTCTGCCTGCTTGCATACCTGTACGTGAATACGCATGCCTACACTAGTTTCTTTGGCGCTTCAGTTTGACAACGCAAAAACTGTAGAGGAAGAAAGAGGTTGGGATTGGAATGCATCCAGCAAATAATTGAAGAAGTAGGTTGCATCTGCTGTTCTGAGATGAAGAGGTTGGCACAGGAAAGGAATTCGTGGTAGGCCACATCAAACCAGTCCGAAGACTGGTGACGCAAAAAAAAGGAACCCATTTGTATTCCTCTGATTACAGCAGCATCCGCCGGTAAAACGCTTCAAACATAAAGTGCTTCAGACATAAAGTACGTAGATTTTGCCATAGAGTCGCAATCTGCAATAAAAAACGGGAATTCCAATTGAAGATTTCGAAATTTCCCATCTCCCCTCCTCCCGCCACCCATAGACGGATGAGGGGGGGGGGGAGGGGGGTCGAGTGGTGGTATAATTGGATGTCCCCTTCCGAGACAAACAAATTGGAACTATAAATTTTTTTGACCCGATGTGTAGTTTTCGAGACATTTCGATGCCTTCAGGTAAAATGAACACTGTGTGTGCAACAGTGACACCATGTATGATTCATAGCACAATGTTTCCTTTGCTACATGTGAGTCACAAATTCACAGTCTGATCATTTAGTAGCGGGTTGTTACCTATGCAAACATACGAGACATAATTTTTTTCTGCGTATGTCTCATCATTATCATAAATTATAGTGGGAATGGTAGTCAAAACAAAAAAAATAAACAAATTTCACAGTTAACTTTGACATTTTATGCTGTCACAACAGTGAAAACATAGAATTTAATATATACTCCACTTCGTTGTGAATCTTTTGTAGACTATCATCTACTGCAAAAAGTAATTTTTCACTATTTGCGTAAATAATTGAGACGTCTCAAATATCATGTACTGCAAGAAGTAATTTCTTGCTATTTGAATAAATAATTGGGACATCTCCATTACATGGCTAATTTTTCATTGCTTCATCTGCCTTAAAAAATATAAATATCACTGAATTGCATTATGTGGGAAAACTGTATACGATGTGAATAATATATCCTTAATGTAACAGTCAATAAATTTTCTATACTGGAGTAGTAACAGTTCAGTGTAATGAGTTCATTGTGCCTATCGTGCACTTTAATAACTTTTGAAACTTTAATAACTTTTTATGAAAGTGTACTTCTGAACAAGTATCTATCTATAACACAACCAAAACAAGCAGTCACAACAATATTCGTTTAGAGATCTAATATTAATACCACTTGTAGATCCACTGCTTGATTCTTTGTGAGTAGGATCTGACATTTTTATGTTCAAAGTTTTTCTAATAGGCGCAATGAACTGTGTAACAATATTTTCGAAATGGAGTGTGTCCATGTTCTTCATTTTTACGTGACGTATCATGCACACTCTACCACTGTTGAGAAAGTCGTGTGTAGCAGCACTGATGCTCAAAAATCTTACAGTGTTTCAGATGAAAAAAGCATCGCTCCTCCAAATTAGGTGTTGACCCATCTGGCGCTCTGGTACTAGATGTCGCCAGCCCATTTGTAATGCTGATAGTTTTTCAGTGGACACTTACATTTTGTGAAGAAATCAATGACAGCAGCTATGATGATAATAATGATGACGATGATAGCTCTTTTTTAAAAAAAAAATTTCCTCTCCGGTGCCAAACTCTTTCATCTCAGAGTAGCACTTATAACCTACGTCCTCAATTATTTGCTTGACGTATTCCAATCTCTGTCTTCCTCTACAGTTTTTACGCTCTGCAGCCGCCTCTGGTACCATGGAAGTTATTACCTGACGTCTTAACAGACGTCCTATCATCTTGTCCCTTCTCCTTGTCACTGTTTTCCACATATTCCTTTCCTCTTCGATTCTGTGTAGAACCTCCTCATTCCTTACCTTATCAGTTCATCTAATTTTCAACATTCTTTTGTAGCACCAGATCTCAAATGCTTCGGGTCTCTTCTGTTCCGGTTTTCCCACAGTCCATGTTTCACTACTGTACTCCAGACGTGCCTTCTCAGAAATTTCTTCCTCAAATTAAGGTCGATATTTGATATTAGTAGACTTCTCTTGGCCAGAAATGCCTTTTTTGCCATAGCTAGTCTGCTTTTGATGTCCTCCTTGCTCCGTCCGTCAATGGTTGTTTTAATGCCTAGGTAGCAGATTTCCTTAGCTTCATCTACATCATGCCCATCAACCCTGATGTTGTTTCTCGCTGCTCTCATTTCTGCTACTTCTCATTACCTTCGTCTTTCTTCGATTTACTCTCAGTCCATACTGTGTACCGATTAGACTATTCATTCCGTTCAGCAAATCATGTAATTCTTTTTCACTTTCAGTCAGGATAGCAATGTCATCAGCGAATTGTATCACTGATATCCTTTCACCTTGAATTTTAATTCCACTCGTGAACTTCTCTTTCATTTTCATCACCGCTTCCTCGATGTACAGATTGAACAGTAGGAGCGAAAGGCTATATTTTTGTCTTACACCCTTTTTAATATGGGCACTTCGTTCTTGGTCGTCCACTCTCATTATTGACTCTTGGCTGTTGTACATATTGTCTTTGACCCGTCTCTCCATATAGCTTACCCCTATTTTTCTCAGAATGTGTACCATTTGTTTCTTCCTCGCCGATTCTGCGCAGTATCTCCTCACTTATCTAATCAGCTTGAACTTTATTCTGTAGCACCACATCTGAAATAGTTCGACTCTCTTCCGCTCCAGTTTCCCTATAGTTCATGTCTCACTACCATACAATGTTGTGCTCCAAACGCAGATTCCCAGAAATTTTTTCCTGAAATTAAGACCTACGTTTTACACTAGTAGACTTCTCTTGGCCAGGAATGCCCTTTTTGCCTGTACTAGTCCGCTTTTCATGTCCTTCTTGCTTCGTCCATCATGAATTAGTGTGCTGTCTATGTAACAGAATTCGTTAACTTCGTCTACTTCGTGATAAAAAATTCTGATAACTTTCACGCTGTTTTCATTTCTACTTCTTTTCATTACCTACTTCTTTCTTCGGTTTATACTAGTCCATATTCCGTATTCATTAGACTGTTCATTTCATTAAAAGCGTCCAGTAATTCTTCTTCATTTCCATTGAGGACAGCAATGTCATCAGTGAACTCTATCACTGATATCTTCTCACCTTGTATTTTAATCTCACTCTTGAACGCTTCTTTTACTTCCGTCATTGTTTCTTCGATGTATACATTGAACAGAAAGGGCGAAATACTACATCTTCGCGTTACACCCTTCTTAATCCGAGCACTTCGTTCTTGGTCTTCCCGTCTTATTGTTCTGTCTCGTTTCTTGTACATATAGTATGTTACTCTTCCTGCAATATAGATTAACCTTATTTTTGTCTGAATTCCGAACATCTACCACCATTTGACACTGTCTAACGCTTTTTCCAGGTCGACAAACGATATGAAAGTTACTTGATTTTTCTTGTCTTGCTTCCATTATCAACCGCAACATCAGAACTGCCTCACTTAAGATGATGCCAAACTGAACGTCATCTAGCAGAGCCTCAATTTGCTTTTCAATTCTTGTATATATCGTACTTGTCAGGAACTTCGGTGCATGAGTTGTTAAGGTGATCGTGCGATCTTCGTAAATCAGTAGATGATGTTTTCTTGAAAGTCAACGGGAATAATCGTTTTGATCCTACTTCCCCCAAAGGTTTTAGAAATTCCAATGGAATGTTATTTACCCTTCAGTCTTATTTGATGTTATGTCCTCCAAAGCTCTTTTAAATTCTGATTCTAACAATCTCTTCCCTTTCGACTCCTTCCTCTTCGTCTATAGCATCATCAAAAAAGTATTTCCCATAGTAGAGGCATCCAATATTCTCCTCTGGATTTAACCGTGGAATTCGGAGTCCACTCTTAATATTACGGCCCTTGCTGTTAATTTCACCGAAGGCTGTACTGGCATTTCTATGTGCGAGCTCGTCTTTTCGACAACATTTCTTTTCCCATTTTTTCACGTTTTCCGTGCAACCATTTTGCCCTTCCTCCTTACTTTGTTCGTAAGTGAGTTGTATTTCTGTATTTCTGAATTTCCCTGAACATTTTTGTACTTTCTTCTTTCATTGATCAACTAAAGCATTTCTTCTGTTACCATGGTTTCTTCGAAGTTGCCTTCATTGTACCTTCGTTTTTCTCCCCAACTTCTATGATTGCCCTTTCTAGGGATGTCCATTCCTATTCAACTGAACTGCCTACTGAGCTGTTCACTATCGCAGTATCTATAGCGTCAGAGAACCCGTGTCACTTTTTTTTTTTTTTTTTTTTTGAGTCATCAGTCTGACTGGTTTGATGCGACCCGTCAAGAATTCCTCTCCCGTGCCAACCTCTTCTTCTCAGAGTAGCACTTGCAACCTACGTCTTCAATTATTTGCTGGATGCATTCCAATCTCTGACTTCTTCAACAGCTCCCTCTAGTGTCATCGAAGTCATTCCCTCCTGTCTTAGCAGATGTCCTATTCTCCTGTCCGTTCCCTTGTCAGTGTTTTCCACATATTCCTCTCCGATTATACGCAGAACCTCCTCATTAATGCTCCAAACGCACATTCTCATAAATTTCTTCCTCAAATTGAGGCCTATGTTTCATAGTAGTAGAGTTCTCTTGGTCAGGAATGCCCTTTTTGCCAGTGCTAATATGCTTCCGTCATTGGCTATTCTGCTGCCTAGATAGTAGAATTCCTTAACTTCATCTACTCCATAACTACCAGTCCCAATATTGAGTTTCGCGCTTTTCTCATTTCTAATTACTTTCGTCTTTCTTCGATTTATTCAGTCCATACTAGGACCCATTTGGTTCTCATTCGCGGCACTCTTGCTGCTAAGCGGTAAGTCGCCGATGTTCTACGCCCCGTTTTGTTGCCCTTCATGGAAAGTCATCCTGGGTTTACATTTCAGCAAGATAATGCCCGCCCGCACATGGCGAGGGTTTTTTCTACTTGCTAGTAACTTACTAGTTATTCGGTTTGGCACAGATTGACAGAGTTGTCCACCTGAGGGATAACATACCATACTGTCCAACTGGCGCGTTGGATCCCCAAAATACCGGGATGGTTGGAGGGCTCTTTCCAAAATGCTGGAAATGTTCTCAACGTATGTACTGTAAACTACTCAACTACAGAAAGAGAATGTCCTGCTATGATGTGGGCCATGTGCAAATTTCGACAGTAACTCTATGGAAGGCTATTCACAGTTGTTACAGACCAGAATTTACTTTGTTGGCTGACAGGTCTTAAGGATCCAACAGGACGACTCGCCAGGTGGGCACTACGTCTTGAAGAGTATGACACTACCGTAGTGTACGAAAGTGGAAGAAAACACCAAGATGCCGACTGTCTCTCAAGAAACCCTGTGCAAGACTATAAAGACTTTGATGAAGATGGTGACTGTCTCGCTGCACTTCAGGATCTCTCTACTGAGCAGAAGAAGAACGCCAAGATATCTCAAATTACGCTTGCCTTAAATCGGTCAGTGGATGTGAAAGAACAATTTAAGGTAGTTAATGGATTACTTTGCAAGAAAAACTTTGATCCGTTTGGTAAGTGGTGACTACCAATGATTCCTAAACACGTTCTACAGAAATTCCATGACACACCTGATGGCGGACATTTAGGATTTATTAAGATCTACGACAGAATACGCAAGAGATTTTTCTGGCTAGGTTTATTTAGGAGTGTCCGTCACTAAGTGTCGCACTGTAGAGAGTGCCAGAGCAGAAAGGCAGTTCCTCAGAAGCCACCTGGCTGACTCATACCAATTCCACCAGCTGAAACGCCTTTCCAGCGTGTTAGGATTGACCTCTTCGGACGATTTCCAAAGTCTGCTAGTGGCAATAGATGGATTATAGTTTGCATTGATTATTTGACACGCTATGCCATTACAAAAATCGTGAAAACAACCGAATCAACCGAGGTAGCCAAATTCATCGTGGAAGACATTGTTTAAAAAAACGGCGCCCCAAGGTCGTTAATTACGGATCGGGGGAAGCTTTTCAATCGAATATCGTGACAGAGATAAACAGTCGGTGCAACATTACCCATCACATGACTCCATCCGCAAACTAACGGGCTTACTGAACGCCTTAATAAGACCTTGGCCGAAATGCTATCAGTGTTCGTCGCTGTTGAGCAGAGCAACTGGCATGAGGTGCTACCTTTCGTGACGTTTGCCTGCAACACCGCCAAACACGACACCACAGGATTTACGCCATTTTTCCTGGTGCATGGTCGTGAGGCGACTACGACGATGGACACTGTGTTTCCGTTACATCCTGATGACGCGGCTGACGACTACATTGGCTAGTTGTTAACCAGAGCTGAAGAAGCTAGGCAGTTAGCTCGACTCCGCACGCTGCAGCCTCAAGAAAACGATCGCCGAAGGTATGACGCGAGCCACCGCCCTGTTGTCTACCAGCCTGGTCACCTCGTCTGGACCTTCACTCCTGATCGGAAGGTTGGTCGCTCTGAGAAGCTGCTCAGGCGCTAATTTTTGACCTTATAAGGTTGTCTGATGTTACTTATGAAGTTGAAGATTTCGACCCCGATGCAAGGCGACGAAAGATCAGAGGTACGGTCCACGTCCTTCGAATGAAGCCGTACAAGGATCCTGCCACCCAGGGCAAATTCGAAGCTTCAGCGAAGGGCAACAAGTGGAAAGGTGACGAAAAGCGTAGCGGCAAAACAAGTTCTAAGAAGATCACAGCCAGGGCGAGTATCAGTCATCGGGAGTCGGAGTATGCAGGACCGATGACTCGTTCCCGGACTAGGACGCCGTAACACCGAGACGCTGTTCACTTAAGGAGGGAGCAACGTCACAGAAGAAGCTGAGTAACACCGTGGTGTAGCGGTAATGATACTAAACTGTTGCATGGAGGGTTGAGTTCAAAACTCACCTGCACTGTACAATTTTAATTTCTATATTAGCAGTACCTACAAACGTCAAGAATTATTGTACTGTAATGTTCTGTAACTATATATATATATACTGTATGTGTTCTGGCCGGAGGCAGTTCTCTCCACGCTCTTGTATGTGCAAGTGCTGAATAAACCTCCTGTGGTGTCTACGTGACAATATGACACTTAGTTCCTGAGATACGACCTCATAAAGACTGAATATGTGAAAAACTATCGTATCACGTAACACTTTTGCCGTCAGTATTCACATTTGCCGCTGAATGTACCTACAAAAATGTATTATTGTACTAATGGTTCAAATGGTTCAAATGGCTCTGAGCACTATGGGACTCAACTTCTGATGTCATTAGTCCCCTAGAACTTAGAACTAGTTAAACCTAACTAACCTAAGGACATCACAAACATCCATGCCCGAGGCAGGATTCGAACCTGCGACCGTAGCGGTCTTGCGGTTCCAGACTGCAGCGCCTCTAACCGCACGGCCACTTCGGCCGGCTTATTGTACTAATCATACTCCATAAGATATTATGTGAAATACTGAGATGCATGAGAAACTGCCGCATCATGCATAGCCTTTTAATTAATTACTTCTTTAGTACTAACTCTATTTGCAACACGTTTCGCAGGCGGTATTTACAAATGCACTTAGACAAATATATCATTGTACGACCTACGAGTAAACTTTAGGAGACATGACCTCATAAGCACTGAGACGTGTGAGAAACTGCCGCATCGAGCATGATGTTTTAATTTATTACTTCTTTACTACTATATTCACAACACATAGTGGAGACAATAGGCATATATACAACATGATGTGTCTACAATATTATATGATTGTACAGGACAGACATCGGGAGGTACGGTGTCATAAACATTATGCTGAGTGAAAGCGAAATTGCAGCGTGAAATTCGCTAGACATACAGGTAAAATATGCATACAAATACACGTGAAACATGTTCACCATGTGTGAGATACATTTGACATGTGCGTATGCAAGCAAAACTACGGGTAAAAAGCTCACCCTAAACCACTGGAAAGATTTCAGTCAAACTCCAGGTAAGGTAACATGAATAGGAAGATGAGAAGATGGACAGACAACGAGGAGTAAGGGCACAATAGCGCCTTTCTTAGCAATCATATACAGCCACTCACTTGACGAAAGGTCTGTTCCTAAAGACTGGAAACTAGCGCAGGTCACACCAATATTCAAGAAAGGAAATGGGAGTAACCCATTGAATTACAGACCCATATCACTGACCTCAATTTGCAGTAGGAGTTTGGAGCATATACTGTACTCGAACATTATGAATCACCTTGAATAAAACATAACCAACATGGATTCAGAAAATATCGTTCTTGTGCATAGACGGTAAATCATCGAGTAGAACAGAAGTGATATCTGGCGTTCCGCAAGGTAGTGTCATAGGCCCTCTGCTGTTCCTGATTTACATGAATGATCTAGGTGATAATTTGAGCAGCTCCCTTAGATTGTTTGCAGATGACACTGTAATTTAGCGTCTAGTAAAATCATCAGACAATCAATTCCAATTACAAAATGATCTAGGGAGAATATCTGTATGGAGCGAAAAGTGGCAATTCGCACTAAACAAAGAAAAGTGCGAGATCATCCACATGGGTACTAAAAGAAATCCGATAAATTTTGGGTATACGATAAATCGCACAAATCTAAGGACTGTCAATTCGACTAAATACCTAGGAATTACAATTAAGAGCAACTTAAATTGGAAAGACCACATAGATAATATTATAGGGAAGGCGAAACAAAGACTGCGCTTTGTTGGCAGAAAACTTAAGAGATGCTACAAACCCACTAAAGAGACAGCCTACTTTACACTTGTCCCGCCGGCCGTTGTGGCCGTGCGGTTCTAGGCGCAGGTTCGAATACTGCCTCGGGCATGGATGTGTGTGATGTCCTTAGGTTAGTTAGGTTTAAGTAGTTCTAAGTTCTATGGGACTGATGACCTCAGATGTTAAGTACCATAGTGCTCAGAGGCGTTTGAACACTTGTCCGTCCTCTGCGCAGTGTGGGATCCGTACCAGGTAGGATTGAGGGAGGACATTGAAAAAGCGCAAAGAAGGACAGCCCGTTTGGTGTTATCGCGCAGTAGGGATGAGAGTGTCACTGATATGATATGCGAGTTGGGGTGGCAGTCACTGAAACAATGGCGGTTTTCTTTGCAGCGAGATCTATTTACGAAATTTCAATCACCAACTTTCTTTTCCGAATGCGAAAGTATTTAGTTGACACCCACCTACACAGGAAGAAATGATCATCATAATAAAATAAGCGAAATCAGAGCTAGAACGGAAAGATTTAGGTGTTCCTTTTTCCCACGCGCCATTCGAGAGTGGAATGGTAGAGAGGTAGTATGAAATTGGTTAGATGAACCCTCTGCCAGGCACTTAAGTGTGAATTGCAGAGTAACCACATACATGTAGATGTAGATGAGTTGTTAGGTAGAGATGTACAGGGATAGAGATGGAGGAAATGAACAGAGAGAGGGGAGAGTAGAAGATGGGTGTAGAGAGGAGATAGTGGGGGAGTAGAGGATGGGCAAAGGGAAGAGGAGAAGATTGACAGAGAGAGGAGATAGTGGGGGAGTAGAGGATGGGCAAAGGGAAGATGAGAAGATTGACAGAGAGAGCAGAAAAATGAGATGGACAAAGAGGAGATGAACAGATAGTGCAGGATGGAGGAGGTGAACAGAGAGAGGGGGTGGTGAGATTGACAGAGAGCGGTAGGGTTAGATGTGATGGACAGGTGTAGTGGGGATGAGTAATGATAGCGGAGGTGAATAGAGGGAGGAGGGAGGAGAGGTAGATAAAGGGATAGGCAGAGAGATGGGGGAGAAAAAGGTGGAAAGTGGGGCTATTGATATAACGTTGGCATATCGATATTATTTCTAAACATATCGATAGGTAACGACGTTATTTCTTCCCCGATATATAGCTATATCGACATCTAAATTGCAATAGCGAATGCCGATATTTTTATTTTACATTACACTTTTTTCCCAAATTTCGATAAATATTCGAAGCTGTTGTTTTGAAATTGTAATAGAACAATTTTATTTTCACTGTATGAAGGAGAACTTTTTGAGCTTTCAAGTCCATCCTTTCTCTTTGACTGTGTGAAGCAAGTATAGATGGCACAAAGAAGAAATCCGATTGCACTGTGAGGTGGAAAGTGGGGGGGGGGGGGGGGGGGGGAGAAGCGGAGTGAATGGAATAACAAGAAGTTCGACGTGAAGAAACAGCACTAGTTGCGTTAAACAAAAATTTAAATGACAAGACTGCTCTTTGCGGTGGGCAGAGACATATGAGGGGAAATGCTGACGCAATCGGCGCCCGGTGCTACTAGCAGAAACTGAAACGTTTAACTTCATTACGCTATTTTGGCACTAAAGTGCTAGGTGGCTGGCTTTTGCAGAAATGAGGAAACAGGGAAGTCGACATGAAGTGTGGCAGACAAATCCGATATGTGACGAAATCGAACGACGGGTCCATCGGACACCTTTTGTTGTACCACCTGCAGTTACCATTGTTAACAAAGTGATTATCGTCAAGCGTGAACGTGCATCGTTTTCCTTTCAATTCTTGCTCTAATGGAGATAAGCAGGCTGCTAGCTTGTTGATGTACATGTAATATCTCTTTATATTCTACTAATTATCCCTGCAGAATTCTATGAGTGAATTACGTTTCCTACTTGACAATCTATATACTGGCAGAATCGATGCGAAAAGTAGTACAGTACTATTATTATTCTATGAGCGCATAATTACTCTTTGTAATATTCTCTCTGGTGGGTGGGTGTTGAGAGGACATCTAGGATTTTCTCCGTGCCGAATAGCCGCATTGAATAACTGTAATTTTGCTATCGAGATTACTGAAGGAAAGAGATTGGAAATATATTGTATGCTAATCAAGAGAATATATACTAAGCATTTACATAAAAGGTCTGTAAGGAATTTCCTTATATATGTATTCTCTAATTGGAAATTTGCACGGATGTGTCGTTTCGTTGGTAATCAGAAGGGAACTTCCGCTGAATTGGAAACGAACCTGCAATTATTAGATCCAAGAGCTCCATTATTTCATCGGATAATTAAACTCTATCAAAGCAAACTTTCCGCTTGATCTTAGGTTTCCCGACTGACTACGCAACGCAAAAAAACCAAGACATTTTATTTACACAGGATTGCAGATCGCTTCGAATGATCGAGACTGCGGACACGGAGAGTCATCGTCCGATTCTGATGAAACAAGTAAAGCTTAATTATAACTTTCTTGAGCGACTGTGATGACTGTGATACGGCTGCTTATGAATGAGATCATTAATTAAAATACTAATAACTAACTTTCCTCCTCACCAGCAACCAGAATAAACACAAATATTAATTAAAATTATATACAGAATATCTAAGAATTAATCAATACTTAAATGTACAGGTATAAAACTGGCAGTATGCTTACAATGTGTAGCCGATATTTTCTTTTTGTCTTATGGATTGATATGCTTTCTGTCGATACATCGAAAATATCTTCCGATATATCGATTGCAGACAGTGATAGCTTTTAGAAATATCGATGTATCGGACTTCCGATATTTTTAAAAAATATCAGTAGCCCTAGTAGAAGGAAAGAGGGGCAAGGAAGAGATGGACAGAGGGAGGGGGCAAGAGTGGATGGACAGAGTGACGGAGATAGATGAGGGAGGAGGAGATGGACTAATAGAAGATCGAAATAAATAAATACCTGGGCAACGCCAGGTTTCTCAGCTAGTATTTTAATATTTACCGTGTTGATTCGTGGAAGAGGTTATTATCTAGGGCTGGATGAGAAAGAAAATCGACGGCGAATTTCATTTCCACACCCACGAAACTTACAGATTTGCGACAGAGGTAAGTGCAGGAGAACAGGAAGAAATGCAATTAGAGGAGAAAGACGTCAGTCTCCGACACGTTGCAGGGGGCAAAACTTGGTTTTTCCCCGTGCACTGTCTTGCTGTCGGTATACAAGCGTGCTTAATGAAACGTGCTGGGGAAGTTTTCCAAGGGTGGCGGCAGCAAATAAGAGCGCGCGACTCGTGTCGGGTGCAGTCGGCGGCTCCCCCGGCGCGAGACGGTGCCGCCTGATGTACGGCAATGGCGATGCAGATGTCTGGCGCCGCCGTGCCGTGCCGGCCCGGGACGCCGCAATTAGTGGCGGCCGAGGCGGTCGGCGCGCCGCCTCGAGGAGGACGCCCTGCGCCTGCCGCCCGCGATAAGGGAGATTCACGGCACGACGCCGCAACCTTCCACTGTTGCAGACACGCTGCCTCTATCACGACGCCCCACTTATGGTTCCGTAGAATACGACCATGTGGCCTACTGCCTGATCGAAAGTATCCGGACACCTGTTAGCGGATGTTAATATGGGTAGTGATTCTTCAGTTTCTCCCGGCGTATTTGTTGCTCGAACAGTCCACGGGTATACCTGACGATGGCGACGTGTCTGATCGCCGAAACATTGTGCCCGTTGGACACTATGAACCGGCAGTATACCCGTGGACTGTTAGAGCAATATGGGTAGTGTCCACCCTTCGCCTTTATGGCGGGATGAACACTGCTGGGGACATTTTCAATGACGTCTCGCAATCTCTGTGGGAGTATGGAAGCCCATTATCCTCCAACATCCTAAACTAGAGAACGGCGTGATCATAGACGCTATGGTCTGAAGAGTAGTCGACGTTTTAACTCATCCCAAAGCTGTTCCATCGGGTTCAGATCGGATCTCTGAGCAGCCTAGTCCATTTCAGAAATGTTATTGTCCACAAACCGTTGTCACGCAGATGCTGCTATATGGTGGGGTGTACAACATGCTGATTCAATCATCGTCACCTAACTGTTTGAAACGTCCCCTTAGAGAAATTTATGAATTACTCTGCTGGTAAACCCCTTACGTTATTTGATTTTCGAAAAGCTGAGCAAAACTGAACGTACTCAGACATTTCTCTCTTTACTTATCCTGATCATCACTATACTGACACACAATATTTTTAGCGGAACGCAATCTGACTTTCAATAATCCATACAAAAGAATGGCCGTGACTAATAATAACCTATACCTTTCATGAATCACTTACAGAAATCTTCGTTACTCGAACTGCTGCAATACAGCAAGCGCCAATACTGCCAGCTGAATAAAAGATTCTAACTACTGAAGGCACTAACTACTGATAGGCATAGTTAGCAAATGAATGATTTTGATAGAGAACAAACAATGTATTTACCTTAATAATGTTCAAAAGTTATCATATATATATATCAGTTCATGATATCCAGTATTACAAATTTCATTTTTCTGACGGACACACGTCCAAATCCTCCGCACTCAAAACTCTGCCATCTCTCTCCCCACATCCACCACTGCTGGCGGCTCGCCTCCAACTGCGCAACGCTACGAGCTGTTCACATCCAGCTGCCCAACACTACAATAGCGAATATTCCAACAATACCAACAAGCCACTGACTGCGCACAGCACAGCCAGTGATTTTCATACAGAGCGCTACGTGACATTTCCAACATAAAAACCTTCTTCTAGTGAACTAAACATTCCCGTAAAATTTGATCCGATCCTTCCGTATTTGGTGTTTTCTTAAGAGCTATAACGAAACCACAACCTAATTACAAAAAAACACCTTCATACACTAACTCCTCCACAAGTCGTCAATGATGGCAGGGAACGTTAACCAGGTATCCGTCAAATCCGATCCATTCCGTAGGTTTAGCACAGGGTACACCGCGATTCGTGACGACAAAACCCTCTTTCCCGGGAGTCCACTGTCCACTGCCGTCGTTTTGTACTCAAACCGAAGCCTTGCATAGCACTGAGCACAGATAAGTTTCGCTTCTGAGGAGCTGATCGAGCGTTTTATCTCATTATTTTTAACTCCCTACTCACAGTATTTGTTGTAGTCCACAGTGCTGGTAGCACTTTGGTATTTATGATTCCTCCCGCAGATTTCTTGCGCTTTTTAGAGTTGCGTACATCAGTCTGTAAAAACAGAGCTCCTATAGGAGCGATTTGTTGTTTTCTATCTGTCTGTCCGACATATCAAGTTCATATTGATGTCACAGCACAAGCAAAGGGAAATATTAGAATTTATTAATTTGTAATTACATCACACGAAAAAATATTTCTTTTCTCATTTGTTATTCGGCTTAAAACTGGAAATTAAAATATCCTCGTAAGTCTTGGATTCCCTGGAACAGATATATTGTCAATATTAATGTCGATAATAGGCAAAAATCGTCAATATCTTCGATTCCCGGAACGGATAAACTGCCTGTATACGTAATTTAATAAATGAAAAGCACCAGTTTGCTTTTGTCCTACAATATTACTTTTATTGTTAACCGGTTTTCTACAAACAAGGCCATCTCCAGGCATTTACTTGTAAGCCGAAAACCGGTTAACAATAAAAGTAATATTGTAGAACAAAAGCAAACTGGTGCTTTTCATTTATTATAATGTTGTTCTACCAAGAACCGGCGGAAGATTCTGTTAATACGTAATTAATTTTGTACAGAAACGTCAGCGCGCGAGTCCTACTTGCACTTGGCCAGTTTTTTACAAACACCCTCAGCAATGCTCGACGCTCCCTTACCGCCAGTATATGAGTTGTGCCTTTTGTGGTTTAGCTGTGGCTGTTTCCACTTCACGATCACATTATCTACAGTCGACTTGGGCGGCTTTAGAGTGGTTGACATTTCCCTGGTGGATTTTCTACTCGGGCGATGTCCGACGACTAGGCCAAGTTGGAAGCTTATCCTGACCTATCTATTCTGTTGTTGCATTGTCTCTCTCTCTCTCTCTCTCTCTCTCTCTCTCTGTGTGTGTGTGTGTGTGTGTATGATTGCACGGGGAACGCTCTCTCGGTGCCACCGTTGTGGAGTGATAGAGCCAGTATATTCTAGGTGTCGGGTAGTGGACCTGAGTTCATCGATCCTATGAAGGATTGCTTATCAGATTCAGTCAGAGATGCTTGGGATGTTCAGTTAGGCGTGAAGGTCGGCAGTCCAGGCCCATCTTTGAGCTCTAAGATGAGGCGGAGGCATCTGTTTTGAATGTGGCCGAAGATTGGATGGGCTGGTAGTTACCCAAGTGGAGCAGCCATAAAGAAGTCCAGGTAAAACTGTCGCTCGATATAGCCGAAGCTTCGTTCGAACATTCATCTGACAACTGCTGAACAGTGGGTGCAATTGTTGTAGGAGGTAAATAGTTGAATCCTCTTGTTATATGTATGACATTTGGAAAGGTGTTTGCTATCCAGGGTGACACCCAAGTATTTGACTACATTCATCCATGCAAGTTCTTGATGGTGAAGAGTAAGCCTGTCCCGCAAGTCGGGGCGTTTGCGAGTGAAGTGTTGTTGCTTCGCTACCCGCCTCATTTTGTATTAACACTCGCATGACATGTAGTGGTCAGTTCTGTACGCTGGCGGACTAGAGAGCCTGTATCGAGGGAGAGAGTGGCCAATGGTGATAGCGTCGCTGAATGGCTGAGACCTTCGAAAGCCAATTCCATTGTACAGTTATGTACAGATTGTAATCCAGTAGGTATTGAAGGACTTTTGCATGTTCTCTGTCGACTCTATCTACGTAAATTACCTTAGTGTCACTCTGTTGGTCGTATCTATGGCGATACTTTTAGAACTTCACAGCAATTTTAGAGGCAAAAATTTTATTTAAAGTGATTTACTGAGTATCACTAATAATGTGAATTACAAAATCATTAAAGACAGTCAAGAGGAATGCCTGGTTGCTCCGCTGTTGGGTGCAAAAATTGAAGTGAAGATGGATGTATGATGCTCGTTGTAATCCGAAGGTCGTGAGTTGGAATCCTGCTCAATACAGGTTTTCTTTAAACGTTATTTTCTATACTTTTAACAGTTCTTGAGTGACACGACGTGTTTTAACATGTATACAGAACCCTAAGTCTACGTACTTCCGACTGGTGACTCGCACTTGGCTCTGTAGTCTTGGCTATTCACGTTCCTGTAAATTATAATTATCGTGTGGATATTCAGTTACCTATTTTGAATTACTTTCTGCTGTTTCAGTAGAGTACCTAAGTACTGATCTTTTTCCGATTTTCTGTGGTACGGAGTTCCTAAAAGTTTGTACAGAATGAGGTGTTTCGTCGGCATAAGAAAATGTTATAAGATCGACACACACTTAAAAGGCATTATGTTGGGACGGAACGAAGCAAGAGTTTACCAATTTCAGCGATGAATATCCGCACGGAAAAATCTGAAATAGCTCTGAGATACATTAAACGAAATTTCTTCTTCTTATTAATCAGTTGTAATGTTTATATAGCATCACAAAATACAGCTGTGGAAATTCGGCAGACATACACACTGCTTCACGATACTCCCATTTGCTCACAAATTCATTAGGCCAGGGCTTCCCAACGTGTGGTCCGCGGACTCCTTAGGGGTCCGCCGGCTCTTTCTAGGAGGTCCACGGCCACCGTTAACCAAATCGTGTCAAATAATGAGTAAAATTATTCAATAAAAATGTGAAAATCAAATTCATCACTATTTTTTTTTTTCGTGTGAAAAACATGTGTACTTTTACTTCAGGTCGTACTTCCAAGCAGCCTTTGCGGTTCCTAAGTGAGAACGCATATACAGTTTAGTGCCGGAGAATGGGGGCTTCTCTGATCGACTGTTTCGCAACAATACGGGGGTCGTTTGTGCGCCGGCTCACGGCTCTAGATCTGCTGAAACCTTTTACGAATATGCGGAGCGAGCTTTGTCGACCAATCACAGCGCTCGCTGGCACGTATGCGGCCCCAGGCATAATTAAATGTTAAACTCGCTTTGTCAGTGCACTGCCTATTTCATAAGTCGATTTTTGATCAGTTTATTACTTCTAACATGGATCGGTGGCTGAAGTCAGTATCATTGAAGAAGGGTGCAGTTTCTCCATCGCCTTCACAACAAGGGAAGTTTCCAGTTGAAATGAATGAGGAGGGAGGACGACCAAAGGAAGAAAAATCACAAGAAGCTCCACAGCCGGATTTATTATGTGAAAACGCTGCAAGTACTCCATTGGTTGCAATATCCTGTGGAAGTGGCTTAACCAAGAAGCGTAAGTACAACGAAAGCTATTTAGAAATGGGTTTTATGGCGACAAAGGAGGCTAATGTTCAGTGTGTAATTTGTGCGCGAGTCCTTCCGAACAGTTCAATGGTTCCAGTTAAATTGTGCCGTCATTTTGAAGGTACTCACCCGGATTTCTAGGCTAAAGACATCGATTTTTTCAAAAGGACGAGTGCTGAACTAGCTGCTTCCCAGCATTGCATGAAAACTCATGCAAAAACAATTAATAAAAATTCATTAAAAGATTCCTTCTTGGTTAGTTATCGAGTGGCAAAAACAGGCAAAGCTCATACCATTGCAGAAAATCTCATAAAGCCGTGTGTTAATGATATTGTTTCTTGCAAGCTAGACGAAAACGCAATAAGGCTTGTATCTTTGGTGCCATTATCAAACAATACTGTCAAGAGACGCATTGTTGACATGTCAAATGATGTGAAAGACCCTCTTGTTTCTCGCATCCAACACAATTCATTTTCTCAGCAGACAGATGAATCCACTGATGTTGCAGAATTAGCGATTTTATTGGCTTTTGTCCGTCATGAATATTCTAGATGTTTTGAGAAGGACCTCTTATTGTGCAGGCCACTACCTGCCAACACAACAGGTGCTGAAATATTCCGTCTGTTGGATGATGTTTGAAGGACTAACGAAGTTTCATGATCTAATTGAATAGATGTGTGCACAGATGGTGCAAAAGTTATGACGGGTCCCACAGTCGGAGCAATAATGAAAATAAAAGAAAACGCCAAGAATTGCAGCAGTAGTCATAGTGCTCTCCACATATACGCTTTAGCTACGGAACAAATGCCTCTTTCGTTCAAGAAAGTTTTAGACGAATCCATTCAAATCATTAACTACATAAAATCGCAGCCGTTGAAGTCAAGACATTTCAAAATACTGTGGGAAGATATGGGAAGCATTCATCGTTACCTGCTTCTCCACATAGATGTGAGGTGCCTCTCACATGGGAATGCACTCTCTCGGTTGTACGAATTGAGATTGGAAGTCTTAGCTTTCCTTTTGGAGCATAACACCAAATTAGCAGACCGTATTAATGACGAAAATTGGCAGTGCATACTTGCCTATTTGTCAGATATTTTCTCCAAAATGAACGAAATGAATATTTCACTCCAAGGGCAACGTGAAACAAAAGTCACTGCTATCGACAAAGTTCGAGCATTCAAGAGGAAAATCAATTTTTGGGCAGAGAGTGTCGAGGAGGGGGAGGTCGAGTGTTTTCCTCTTCTCAAGGAGTTTTTGAAAAACAAAACATTGGCGCTTGGGAAGAATTTGTTTCATCAAATCCTGGAACATCTCCGAAGCTTGATGTCATTGTTGGAGCATTATTTCCCAACAGCTTAAGATGAGAAGCTGTAGAAATACGAATGGACGATCAACCCATTCACTGTATCCAAAAAACCGAACATTCTATCATCAAATGAATATGAGTTGTTGACAGAAATTACCACATACCCTACCTTGAAATAAAGTTTTGACATTGACGGTTACTCACACTTTTGGATCCGTTTGGATAACAAGACATACTACCCCCTTGTTGAAAAGGCAAAACGTGTACTTCTTCCATTTGCCACAACATACATGTGTGAATCTGGATTCTCCATCTATGCTGCCCACAAAACTAAGTACTGAAGCTGTCTATATGCGGAACCAGACACCCGTCTGCAGTTGTCAAGAACTGAACCCAACTTTTCAAAATTGTCAGCAGAAGCACTCTCAACCATCACGTTAGGATTCCATTATTATTCCTACAGACTCATCTATAGTAAAGAAGAAAGCATTTTTCTTTGTAGATGCTCAGTGAACGCATCTGAACTATAACTCTGTAGGGATTTTGTTTCTGTCTTCTATCATTTACAAAATAATTATTAATTGAGTTCTGTTGGCATTGATATTTTTGTTACGAAAATTAAAATGATCTCTAAAGCTAAGCTTTTTCTTATAATATATTCCGTCCTCTCAGTTAAAAATATGGCTTGCCTATACCTCAATTACAATTACTTGCTATTACTCTGACACTAAATTGTGGCAACTGGCTGCGAGCGTAAACAAATGAGTACTTTTCACGTGCCACCTTTTAAAGGGAAACCTCCTCTGCCAGAATTGTTTCCTTTGAGAAAAAAAGTCTTTCGTTCTGTGAAATGCTTTGTCTTCTTATATAGAAATAAGAGAGTCTGTCTGTTTGTTTTCCTAATTTGTCTACAGTCGAGGCTGACTGCCACGATATAGTGTCCAAGTAGCAGTTGAAGTTGTCAGCTGTGGCTAAACTGTTGCCATGCCGCCTGCCAGTTGCCAGCTACCAACCGACAGTACACTGTTGCAAAGCCGCCTGCTAGCTGCCGGCTATGGACTGACAGCTGCCGTTCAGTAGATACGCAAAGACGTAAAAATAACTAGACTTTCCGAGCTGTTTACATGGACACTAAAATCGATTGTGGAACTGGAAAACGGCTTTATCAAAGCAGATTTCCAGAATCGATTTTGAAGTGTTTACCTGACCAACCAAAAGCGGAACTGGGACATAGGCTTACGAAATCCGGTTTTGGAAACGCATGTAAACTGGGTGAATGTATTCCCACACACTGCACAACAGATGTCACAATAGTTCTTTAAAGGCAATTCCTTGGCCGCTTTTCTTTCGTGATGTGTTTGTATCCCGAATCATGGGTCTGCCTCTTTTTCTTCGCAGCCGCGCGGAATGGCCGCCCAGTCTGGGGAGCCATGTCGTCGTGGCTCCCTACACAGCAGTAGCCAAACAGTGGAAGTGAACAGACCACAAGTGGCAGCTTACCAACAGCAAACAGTTTGGACGTGACGGTGATTGCGTTTGGAGGAAGGCAGCTCCAACGTGTGAAATGTCAATCACCAAGTAATTTTAATCAGGCTATAGTATGTTGAACAAAGGGAGTAAGTCCACTAGTAAATGTCTGGATACAGTGGGAATTCAAATTGGATCGTTAATTTCAAGTTGTTTTCATTCATCTCTAAACCAAAGACTATTGATACTTCGGGGGAGGGGGAGGGGTCATTGGGAACATGGCACTTGCATTAAGAAGCTTTCAGTTCCCATGGGTTTCGCTCTGAAATTTAAAGTTACTGTGCTCGTGACTGACTAGGGGTCCGCCATGAATTTTCGACTGAAGAAAGGATCCGCCAGCTGAAAAGATTAGGAAGCCCTGCATTAGGCCTATATAAACGTAGACGAATAGCATTTGTTTTAATCATGTACCGAGTATTGAGGTAGAAGATCTGCTTTGGTCTCATGCGTCAAACACATGCCTGAATTTACTCTTGAAGTGGCTAGCTTTCTGCTTGCGTTGCTGGATAATTGCAAGTCCCGAGCGCAATCTGGTACAAACATGGCGGCCACGGGCCGATTGGCCACTCTCTCCCTATATAGGCTCTCTATGGCGAGCCTGCCTTCCGTGACATCTTGTGGCAAATTCCGCAGTACTAGGGTGTCCGGATACTTCTGGTCAGACAGTACACATTCATACCCTGCAAACCACCATAAAGCACATTGCAGAAGGGATTCCAGTTGTGCCATACAAAAACGCCCGAAAGGAAGATAGTCACACCTGGTTGTCGCCTTTTTAATTGCCTGAAATTGGCGACGAAGGGAGTCCACAAGTTTTTTCAGATACGCCGTATCCAGTTGACGCCAGTTATTGATTTTGAATGAAAGCAATCTCGATTGCAATTTTTTTTATTAATTACGTGTTTCTTCCTTGTAGGGCATCATCAGATTATGTAAAAATGTAGTAGGATATGCTTCAAATGTCAGTTGCCGCTGAAAGGCACTAAATAACAGTAACAAACGTGTGAATTTAACATGCAGTCGTCAAGTGTTTTATCAGATACGTAAAGGATAGTCAGTTACTTTCTTGTGCTGCGCGCACTTACATAGCCGAACGTGTTGCGTGCATGGCTCTGTGCTGTGTTCACCATGCCGAGATTGCTTCACTACACGCTACGTCCTTTACGTATCCAGCAAGACAGTTGACAATTCAATGCTATATCGAGACGCTTGTTACTCTTATTTAATACCCTTCAGGGGAAACTGACAGATGAGACTTATCCCACTACATCTTTATGTTATCTGGTGAAGGCTTACAAGAGCGAAGTGCGTAAGTTTTTGTCAATAAAACAGTTTTGCAGCAGAAACTGTTTTCAATCAAAATATTCATAACCGGTTGCTGCACCAGAGTGCCAAACAGGTGTGAACCTATATTGCCTCTTATTGATGTTTAGGTCTTATACCGCTACAATATTGTGAAGATGTTGATTGCTACGTTTCAGCCGGGCGGAGTGGCCGCGCGGTTCTAGGCGCTTCAGTCTGGAACCGCGCGACCGCTGCGGTCGCAGGTTCGAATTCTGCCTCGGGCATGGATGTGTGTAATATCCTTAGGTTAGTTAGGTTTAAGTAGTTCTAAGTTTTAGGGGACTGATGATCTCAGATGTTAAGTCCCATAGTGCTCAGAGCCACTTGAACCATTTGATTGCTACGTTTCACCTCTGTTCCAAACAGCGCAAAGCAATTTCTGCGCGATTGCAATCGAGCGATACAGCGGGCTAGTCGAGGTGCGATGAGGCGCTTGAGTGTTCACCAAACAAACATCATATGTGTGCAGTCCTGAACAGCTGTTGTTATTTTTGAAGTCGGGAGTGCCACAGTATTCTCGTCATGTAGAAGAAAGGGCAACACCCCGACACCAAGAACTTTGAAATAGGCATCCTGGTTCATGTTCACGGTAACCTGAATCTGTAGGCCCAAGACATGACAAGAAAAACACACCAAAAGCGTCATAAACTACACCCTGAACACACAGCGGCTTAAGTGTCTCATTGGACCGGTGGTGCCCTCGGCGCCTTGATTCTTTTGAGAATAGGCAAAATCGTGACCCTTTGAACCGCACTAAATCCCTACAGCGTGCAACTGTCCAGTTTCTCTACTGTTTGGCTCACTGGTGAGATGCAACTTTACGTCCAGCAGTCACTAATGACTATTTGTAAGGTATTCCACTTCGAACGACATTTGCATACGATTTGCTTCTTTATGTTAGTTTGAAAACTGGTTGAGAAACCAGAAGGAACTAAACTCACAGTGGAGTTGCTCATAAAATTCCCCTTTGAGAGGGTCATGAGAACTGTTCGCTGATCTAGATCCTTATTGAGTAGGAGAGAGAGATATCAGAAGAAGAAGATTCAAAGAAGAGCTCCACAACGCATCGTTCTGTGTAGAATCGCGGACGTCCAACCGTTTAGCTCCTAGTGATAGTTTCACTGTCCTCTCCGTAGATGCTCACGACAATAGCAAGTTAAAATTCGACCAGCTTCGCCGTTTTCGAGATACTCGTTCACAGACCCTGCGTAATAATAATCCGTCCTTTGTCGCTTATCTCAATGGATTTCCAATTTTGCAGCCCATATCTTCCCACATACTTTTGTTGGTGCGCCGTGCGACCGCAACGCCACCTCGGGGTGGGCAGAGGTCATAATGTTTTGGCTGTTCAGTGTAATAAGAGTTAAAATAGTGATAATAATAATGGCGATATTAACAACAATAATAGTGACATGTGTAAAAAGACTTTACAGCTGTGCAAAATAGATGTTTTGTGATATAGTGAGTTCTGGGGAAAGCTTCTACAGGAGCTTTCAAGCTCACATAGATACATTTCAAGTGCAGCGTAGGTGTATGGTAGAAACTGAGATGGCAACACGCCGCGTTACCAGAATGACACTATTTGTTGCATGAGGTGCACATTGTATAATGTATACAGCAGCTACTTGTATAATGTATACAGCAGCTACTTGTATAATGTATACAGCAGCTACTTCAATAAACTCTCGAAGCACTCCCGACGTTACCCGACTGACACCATTCCAGGACGCTGGTTTGGAAGAGGAGGAGCAGAAGATGAACATCGCCGATGACCTCTCAGGTCTCCAGCCCTCACACCTTGTGCCTTTCATCTGTGGGGTTACGGAAAAGACCGCGTTTTTATCCCCATTGTGCCTGACACCCTTGAAATTCTGTGACATCGCATTGTTGAAGCTGTGAATTCTATGACTAGAGACCAGCTGCTTCGTGTGTGGCAGGAAGTGAGCCACCGTTTTGATATTTGTAGTGTAACTTATGGTGATAATATTATATGCACAAAAATTTGAACTTTTGTCTTTCCAGGAACGTTGGAATTTTGTTTCTGTCTTCTGTACTCTAGAAGCAATAAATGTTTGAAATCTTTTCCTTCTTTGCGGATAGCCCTGTGCTTAGTGTAACAATAGTTACGTACTCAAACAGGACGTGCACAGAGTACAGCTTGTTTAAAACACTGTCCATTTCGTAAGTCCATCGGCGAAATGCAGGATGACGTGAAATGAGTAGTGATTCTAGCACGGTAAAGAAATAACACTCTGTACAGCTAAAGCCTTTGACTAGCTGTCAATGAACCGTTGGCCTGAGGGTAGAAATGGTATTGGCCTAGTCTCGCTGCAAAGCCACTAACTGAGAACTACTATGAGCATTCTTTCTTCTAAGTGATTAATAGCAATAGATATGAAATTTTCGTCAGCTAAGAAATAGTACGACCTTGCATACTTCATGTCATAACGAAAGGTGATTTCTCCAGAATTTAGTTCATTGTTGTATACGAGTCATTCATTTATTCATTGAAAATTTATATTTCTGCTTTTTATGTAATGTTATTTATTGCTGCTTTTACTGTAATACTAGCTGTTACCCGCGACTGCACTCGCATATCAGTTCGTTTTGATGAGTGGTGGTGAGTAGACAAGTTGCTGCATGTGCCATAACATCAGCTGCTGTCACATGCCTGCCGGTTCGCGCAAGCATAGCTCGTGACGTGTGCCCCACTCTCCGCCATCCCAAGATGTTCCATGGTGTCCGCATGTGCAGCATCGCTGCCAAGCAGTGAATGCAGAGTGGCACGAGCATCGGGCTACAGAAGTTGCTACTGTGTACATTACACAACGTGTACATTGCACAACAAATAGTGTGGAAGTATGGATTAAAGACACTTGCTATTGTGTAATCATTGCATTCTTTACTTTGAATTGTATCGCATAGCTCATCTCAATTAATAAAAGAATTTCCAAATATATGATAAAGATCAAAAGTCAAAGTGTTAACAACTTTTCCGAAGAGGACAAATTTTACCTAACTCAGGTGATAGTCTTCAGATCAGTAAACAACTTGTACCACACATTTGTTCTTTATCAGTGTTCAGTCTACCTCCATACCAAATTTCATCGAAATCTGTTCAATAGGTTACCCATGATAATGTAAAAGACAGAGGTAGTTTCGCATTTATAACTTTAGTGTGGATTATTACTAAACTGAGAGGACAGCCATTATACGACTATCTAAGAAAACTTATAACGAGCTATTGTCGGACACAGAAGGAATGCTTATATTTTCTCTGGCGTATGGAGAAAGCATCCTTTTAATACGTGAAATATCATCCTATTGTGGCAACACAGAATGCTGCAAGAAACTAGTTTTTGCGCTAGGAATACTGGAAACTGACAAGGAAATGACAATCAAATATGGATTCAAGCAAATTCAGAAAAAAATGGCAGATCGTTTTCATATAAATTTTAAATAAAACACCGTACACTCTTTAGCAGTAACTGTCGATGCCAATAGTTTGTTCAGAAAATACGTTTCTTTCAGTGTCAGTTTGACTTTGTACAGCAATCATTAAAGCTGTTATCTCAATTGATATCCTATATCTAACAGCAGTCATACTGTTATTGTGAATAAATTTTTATACAAATTTTTGACTAGGATCTTACTAGTTTCTCAAAAATATTTGCTCTGGACATTTTTGAATTACTTTCTGAACCAAGTTCCTTGACGTCGAAATGTGTATCATACAGACCAAATTCACTACGATTATTATCAATGTATATTCGAGAAATGCTGTAACTGTTGAGAAATGATTTTCATAAAGAACTCCAGAATCGTCTCTAGAACAGTTAATCTAATTTGCTGTACATATAACTAATAAAAACGCTGTAGGGGTGATGCAATCGTAACGTATAAGCAGTCTGTCATTCTTCATACAGCAAGCCAAAACGGAGATAATTGTATTTTATGGATTGCAACCACAGTTGTTACAGGTATCCATTGTACTTACAAAAAATAAATGTTTATCTCGCAAAGCAGGCTTTAGCAGCCGGTATTTATATCCTTGGAATTTTTTGTTATATGGGCATCAGATCGTGGTCTAAGGCTTGTCTATGTCCCAATGTTTCGTGTACTAAAGCTGCAGACGACATCACAGCCTAATGTGCCTTGTGCACATAACATCCTTGGCGCTTAGCTGTCGGTAGTATTTGACGTGTAGATGTGTCTGCTTCGTTGCAGGAAAACTGGAGAATACCGGCCTGCAAGAGGGCGAGTGAAAAATGATTCAAATGGCTCTGACTACAATGGGACTTAACATCGGAGGTCATCAGTTCCCTAGAACTTAGAACTGCTTAAACCTAACTAACCTAAGGACATCACACACATCTATGTCCGAGGCAGGATTCGAACCTGCGACCGTAGCAGTGACGAGGGTTCCGGACTGAAGCTCCTAGAACCGCTCGTCCACCGCGGTCGGCTAGAGGGCATGTGACTAGCGGCGGGTGGGGATGCAGCGGTGTGCTTGACGGGCAGAAGTGAAGGTACTTTCTGGCAGCAGTGTGGAGAGTTGGAGGTCTTGGACGTGTGAGTGCTCCGCTGCGCCAAACACAGGAGGTGGTGTAGACTCTGGATTCTTATTGGTGCCATCACGCCATTAGGAGCTTAACTGTCAGCTACTCGACTATCGGACGAAGCGGGCCTGCTCGGGGAACCGTTTCCTCAACTGACATGTGACCCAATGAATCCTGGTTCCCTTCGGACATAAGAGGTATCTGTGGCTGTTCCTTCGATATTCCGTTGTGTGTCAAGGTGATCGTTTGTATTTTTCTACGATTCTGGATTTAGCCAATTTTCTGAACATATATTCGCGATTTGTGGCAAACGTGGGGTGTAAATTGGATTTTGATTCCTACTTACCAATTACTGGACACCGTGACAGTTGATGGTGCACGCTTTTTTTAAAAAAAGTTCTTCTGTAAGGTAATTATCTGGCACACCACATATTCAGTTCTTGCCAGCATTGTTTTATTTTACTGGTGTTTTGTATTTTATGAGAGTAGTGTTTAATTCTGTTTATGTGTGTATCTTACATGACCGATTAGCCATTATTTAATACCCTGTTTATTGAATTCGAGAGCGAACATAGAACGGGGCTTCAGTATACGCTTTAGTTGGTTTTACGGCTATCATCAGATCATTTTCGGTAATGTATATTCCTCGTAAATTTATGAAAAAGGTATCTATTTTGTAAGACAGCTGGCCAGCTGATTCTAGTAGATCCACATTACTTGTGACTAGCTGTTTGCCGAACTAGTTACCCGTGTAACAATTTTATTGTTTGCCGTTTCTGCCCGCTGCGTCTAGCTGATTCTTTCTGTAAATATGATAGGCCACTGCCGTTGTTTGGTTGCCTGTAACCCCCTGACGTTACCTCGAAGTTCTGTGTTTAACTGTTTATGGTTTTAGCCAGGGGCTCTTTATTTTTATATTTAGTTTACGTTATGATATACTACGGCTCATTCCTTCTAAATCCCCCTTAAGAAAATCTAAGGAGCAGCGTTTAAGGTGGCTTTTAGAATAATTTTTTTATATTTAGTTTACGTTATGATATACTACGGCTCATTCCTTCTAAATCCCCCTTAAGAAAATCTAAGGAGCAGCGTTTAAGGTGGCTTTTAGAATAATTTTGTTCCAGATGTTCCAGGCAATTTGCCGTGAATGTTTCAGGAACTACACGCCTTGTGCCTGGTCTTTTGATTGGCTACTTGCAACGTAACCTTCCAGTACTGGTGGTGGTAAAACTCTAGGAAGTAGGAAGATTACCGTCGCTTTGTCATGTCCTACAACTCCTGCAAGCTACCGCCTGTAGTAAATGGTTTCTGAAATTCGTGTTGCCCACGAAATTACTGGTCCCCGCGAGCTATTGCCGGGTATTAATAATTTCTAGCGGAAGGTTTTAATCAAGCGGTCAAAATTTGAAGGCAACGGATAGCGCAATATTTTTTGGAACCACCACAGAAGGCACCTATACAATGCTTAATTGGCTGTATACAGCTTTTATTTGCTTTCATGACCCAGGATTCGACGGTGATAAGGACTTTCACTTATTCTTTATGATGGAGGCAGCAAATAACCTGTTGATGGTAGAGATTAATTGATATTTATTCAGTACCGATGGCATTTCAACAACTAGCCGTGTTTCTGTTGTAATATACATCACAACTGGTCTCTCTAGTTAACATGGTCCAGTTTCGCTACGTAATTATGGAATGGTAGTGGGGAGGGCAGACCTGGCTTCAAAGTAATTTTATACAAACACACAATTATACCTAAACCCATGCTTATTGCATCCAATTGCTATAGCTGACTCAGAACAAATTCAGCAAAAACACTACAAGCAAACTAGGTCAGGGCGGATGAGTGTTTCGCAAGTCTTTATGGAATCAATGGGGATTAAAAATGTTACTTTTCCTAGTGGCACGAGTTTACTTAATGCAAAACATTTCCAACAAATCAAATAGTTATGGGGGAGCACAAGAAACATTATCACTTCAGTGCCAATCAACACGCATGGCCAAGTTTCGGTAGCCAACAGAAATCCAGAAAAATACGGGCACACAAGATTATTCCTTCCCTATTTTACACTCGCCCACTATAGTATGGTTATTCACCGTGTACAATACATTTTAAGATATAAACTACAATCTATGAATGTGGCGGTTGCTCCAGCCGACCAAGTAGCGCGAAAGCAACTTCACAAAGGAAACATATGGAAAATAAATAAAAATCCCCCAAATATTACTGTAAATGAATGAGCAGATTAAAATACATTGAATGAGTGAATTTCCGTAAAGCACAGAGCTATAATATGACCGTGAGCTAAGGCCCATGGTCCGTGGCCTGATCAAGGCACAAACGCAAAGTTCTGCTGAAATTTGAATAAATTATGAAAATAAACTCCCTGCTGGGGGGTTTAGTAGCAATCTTACACCTGATTTCAACAACTGGACTTCATTACCGAGCAGATTTCAGACAATCAAATACCTTTGTTAACATTACCAAATCGAGAGCTGCGTCTCCACGTCTGTCCAGCGCCGAGACCCAGGAAGAACTGGACCTCCAGACACCTCGACTAACCGTCCTTCGTTCAAAAGGTGGTGGAGGGGATGGTTCGCCAACCTAACAGAGCCAATACTCGTGCCTTCGCGACCTCTCTGACCTGATTCGCCCACCATCTCTGCCAAACTTGTTCACGTTTAGGGGTTGGTATTCTCCTACCACAGAACCACTCTAGACATGCAATGCTACGACCTCTTACCAGAGCTTTCTGCTACATCATATACTATCTTATTCATACAGTCCAAGGTCGCATACGGGAAAGGATACAAGGAAACATGGCACACATGAAATACAATGAATAAATAAATAAACACCACTTGGTCGAAAAAAATGTTCAAATGTATGTGAAATCTTATGGGACTCAACTGCTAAGGTCATCAGTCGCTAAGCTTACACACTACTTAACCTAAATTATCCTAACACACACTCCGAGGGAGGACTCGAACCTCCTCCGGGACTAGCCGTATAGTCCACGACTGCAGCGCCTCAGACCGCTAGGCTAATCCCGTGCGGCACCACTTGGTCCATTCTCTTCTGTTTGTTATACGCGGAATTCACTTCTACCGAGTCAAAACACTCTGGCTATAATTCTCCTGTACCGGAATTTATTTGAAAAATATGGAACGGGACAACAAGTTCCGTTTCGTACTGTGCCGTAAGGCTTACTGCATTTGTACGTCTGAGAGCCTGCTAGCCACGGAGGCGTGTTTGGAAGAAATCTTAAGATCCCGTATGGGCCTACTGTATTCTTCACTAGATTTCGTGTAAATCCTAAAGCACCTCCGCCCATTGTACAAGCTTTTTGCGTGGCCGCCGGCTACTGAATACATTTAGTAGTAAAGAAGCAATAAATTAAAACGGTATGCCTGATGCGGCTGTTTTACTGCATTTCAGCTATAAACTTTTTTACTTTCATCATTTTGTGGGAGTTGTGAGCGAGAAAAAGTATCTTAAAGGTTTGAAATTATGTGTAAAGGAAGTCGCTAAGCGCTCTCACTCTCAGGCGCTGGATGAATGTAATCTGGCTATTTACGCATCGTGATCTACTCTACTATTTCACCCGCACGCACACCCCTTTGATAGGTAATGGTTCTTACCCCCACAATTACCAAGTTTGGTTCAAATCGGTCCTGTATTTACAAAGCTGTTTGCTGCATGCCGTACGCGCCTCAACTCCTTTTATGTGTGAAGCGTCCTGAGTGGTCTCTACTATACGTTTGTTGCATCCATATACATTATAAAAATTAGCCAGGTGCAAGTAGGACTCGCACTTAAGGGTTCCGTACCAACTTAATTGTGTATGTAAACATTTCACCCAATCTGAGAGTCGAGAATCTCTACGGTTTTTGTTTCCTATCGACATTGATACTGGCAAGACAACGATACCGGAAATTCCAAGACTTCAGAGAATGTTTCAAGTTTGAAACCGGATAACAAATGACGAAAAACAAATTTTTTTGTGAGTTAATTAAAAATTAACACTTCTCGGTTTCTTTGCTTTACTTGCACTACGAAACCTTGCTCCTTGCCAAATTTCATTATTCTAGATGAACTGGAAATGTACTATTGGTTTTGGTGTGTGAGTTTATGAGTATCAAAATATGTGACATAAATGGCCGTATTTTTTGACTTCTCTGACTTAGAAATTTATTGCGTTTTTTACATATCAGTTTAATAAGTCACGGCTGCAAAATACTAACACGAATTCTTTACAGACGAATGGAAAAACTAGTAGAAACCGACCTTGGGGAAGATCAGTTTGGATTCCGTAGAAACACTGGAACGCGTGAGGCAATACTCACCTTACGACTAATCTTAGAAGATATATTAAGGAAAGGCAAACCTACATTTCTAGCATTTGTAGACTTAGAGAAAGCTTTAGACAGTGTCGTCTGGAATACTCTGTTTCAAATTCTGAAGGTAGCAGGGGTAAAATACAGGGAGCGAAAGGCTATTTACAATTTGTACAGAAACCAGATGGCAGTTATAAGAGTCGAGGGGCATGAAAGAGAAGCAGTGGTTGGGAAGGGAGTGAGACAGGGTTGTAGCCTCTCCCCGATGTTATTCAATCTGTATATTGAGCAAGCAGTAAAGGAAACAAAAGAAAAATTTGGAGTGGGAATTAAAATCCATGGAAAAGAAATTAAAGCTTTGAGGTTCGCCGATGACATTGTAATTCTGTCAGAGACAGCAAAGGACCTGGAAGAGCAGCTGAACGGAATGGACAGTGTCTTGAAAGGAGGATACAAGGTGAACATCAACAAAAGCAAAACGAGGATAATGGAATGTAGTGGAATTAAGCCGGATGATGCTGAGGGAATTAGATTAGGAAATGAGACACTTAAAGTAGTAAAGAAGTTTTGCTATTTGGGGAGCAAAGTAGCTGATAATGGTCGAATTAGAGAGGATATAAAATGTAGACTGGCAATGGCAAGGAAAGCGTTTCTGAAGAAGAGAAATTTGTTAACGTCGAGTATAGATTTAACTGTCAGGAAGTCATTTCTGAAAGTATTTGTATGGAGTGTAGCCATGTATGGAAGTGAAACGTGGACGATAAATATTTTAGACAAAAAGAGAATAGAAGCTTTTGAAATGTGGTGCTAAAGAAAGATGCTGAAGGTTAGGTGGGTGAATCACATAACGAATGAGGAGGCATTGAATAGAATTGGAGAGAAGAGAAGTTTGTGGCACAACTTGACTAGAAGAAGGGATTGGTTGGTAGGACATATTCTGAGGCATCAATGGATCACCGATTTGGTATTGGAGGGCAGTGCGGAGGGTAAAAATCGTAGAGGGAGACCAAGAGATGAATACACTAAACAGATTCAGAAGGATGTAGGTTGCAGTAAGTAATGGAAAATGAAGAAGCTTGCACAGGATAGAGTAGCATGGAGAGCTGCATCAAACTAGTCTCAGGACTGAAGACCACAACAACAACAACAAGGGACCGAAGACCCTAGTACGTGACACAAATTTCAACTTGATACGTCAGCCCGTTCCTGAGAAGAAGCGGATTTAACGGACTGACAGACAGTCTGACAATAAATTGCAAAGAATTTTTTTTCGTGTGATGTAATAACGAATTCACACTTTTCAATTGCTTGTACGGCGAAGTCTTGTTCGCTGCCGAATTTCATGATTCTAGGTCAGTAGCCTATGGGTTTTGATGAATGACTTTTCGAGTATCTGATATGTAGCATAAATGGCTGAATCTTTTCATTGCATTAACTTCAATTCCTTACACGGCCGAGGGACCGTAGATTGCACTATGTGATATAAATGTCATCTTGATACGTCCACCCGTTTCTCAGAAAAAGGATTTATAACAGTCGCAGAGACAGACGGACCGCTAAGCTATCCTATAAGGATTTAATTTTTATAGATTGGGATACGGAACCCTGCAAATGTATATATATATATACGTGTGTTTCGGAAATATTTTTTATAAATACAGTGAGTATCTGTAAGTGCTATGGTTGCAATCCGTAACATGTATCATCTGCAATTTGCTTTGCTACGAGAAGAGTGACAAACTGCTTATACATTACGATCACATCATTTCTGTAACGTTTTTATTAGTTGTATATACAATAAATTGTATGTAATTCCTCTAGAGACAATTCCAGAATTCATTAAGAAAAACGTTTCTCAACCGTTATCAGATCTCTCGAATGCAGAGTGAAAATAATTGCACAAAATATTTAGTCTTTACTGTATGTATTTGGACGTCGAGAAATTTGATTCAGAAGCTAATTCAGAAAAATTGCAGAGCAACAATTTGTGAGAAATTGGCTGGATTTTAATTAAAAATTTGTACAATAATTTTTCGCTTAGCTAACAGTGTGTCTGCTGTTAGGCATGGGATATCAACTGAGATAACAGCTTTAAGCCAGCCGGAGTGGCCGAGCGGTTCTAGGCACTACAGTCTGGAACCACGCGACCGTCACGGTCGCAGGTTCGAATCCTGCCTCGGGCATGAATGTGTGTGATGTCCTTAGGTTAGTTAGGTTTAAGTAGTTCTAAGTTCTAGGCGAGTGCTCAGAGCCATATGAACCATTTGAACAGCTTTAATGATTGCTGTACGAGGTCAAACTGACACTGAAAGAACGTATTTGCTGAACTGAGTTCTGGAATCGAAATATACTACAAGTGTACGGTGTTTTATTTAAAATTTATTTGAAGAAGATCTGCCCTCTCTTCTGAATTTGCTTGAATCCATAATTGACAATCATTTACCGATCAGTTTCAAGAATCAGAACATGTAGCTCAATAACAAGTTACTTCATCAAATTACCTTCCAGGAATTTGTGTCCATGCAATACGACGATATTTCACATGTTAAAAGTAACTTAGCTGAACAGTTACGCCTTTGTTTCACTCCAGAGGAAATACAAACTTTCCTTCTGTTGCAGACAGTAGCTTATAATAAGTTTTATTAAAAGATTGTGTAACGGCTGTGCTCTTCATTTAGTAATAATCCATACAGATTATAAAAATGTATGTGTGTTCCACATTTCTCCTAAATCACTGGACCGATTTCAACGAAACTAGGTACACATATCATTTACTGTTTGGAATGAATTACTGTGGGGAGAGGAATCAACCAACTATCAACAGAGAGATGGGGGAGGGGGGGGGGGGCTGGAAAAGAAGTGTAGCCCACGACGCGAGAATAACCCATATTCATTTATCCAGTATTTGAGAATGAGCGCACTTAAAGACTTGCAACAAACTTAACACATAATTTCAAACCTTTACGAAACTTTTTGTCACCGACGACTCCCAAAAAATGATGAAAGAAAAAATGTTTATCTTTGCTACATTTTCTCTGTTCATGCTGTAAAACTGCCACATGAAGCATGACGTTTTAATCTACTATTTCTTAATTGCTAACTGTATTCATGACAGAGTTTGTGGACAATATTCACATATATCTTTCAGTATACCGTAAAATTTACGTACGCAGTTCAGGATATATGACGTCATGAACATTGAAACACATGTAACAGCACTGCATCACCCAACGCGTTTTAATTTATTACTTCGTTGACACTAACTCTAGTCGCGGCCCTTTCGAAGACAGTATCGACATCTGCCGCTGAATGTATCTACAAAAACATATCATTCTGCGTCACACAGTTCAGGAGTTATGACATTACAAACTGAGATGTGAAAATAATAACTGCCGCATCATGCCATACGTTTTACTTTACTCCTTTTTTGCTGCCAACGCTATTCGCAACATATTTCGCAGACAGCATCCACACATTCCGCTGAATGTATCTAGAAAAATATATCATTGTGCGACACGTAGTTCAAAATCTTGAATATGGCAGCAGTCATCAAGTGCAATGGATACAATGGGATCATTCAGCTAACCAGTTACACATCAAAAGTTTATTTACATCGTTACCTAGGTTTCGAGAGATATGAGCCTGTCTTACTCTAAAGAAGTAATAACACCTAAAAATAGGATCTATTGCAGTCATTGCAAAGTAGTCATATGGCCAGAAAAAAGAAACTTGAAAAATTACGTACAGTGCAAAAATAAACTCACGTGTTACACAGTGTGTGAAAAGAGAAACGAAGCATAAGGCTTACTCAATAGTAAAAATGGTCCATGTAAAATTTAAATTAAATCCAGCATGTAACTTTATAATTTTTGTTAAGTCACTGTTGATAATATGTTATTTTACTGTCATTTTATCAGCATGCCGGGTGTCTTCTGTGGAAGCCACGGCTTCTTATGTGAGCGCCACCTGTGCGTAAGTGAAGGGAGCCGATAATTTTTTGAAAGTGTCAATAAAACTCACACCTACGTAGCAAACAAACTAAGATAAAGAAAAGGGAAACAAAAGCGATTCTTTCCGCTCATCCACAACCACACACAGTAACACCTACAAACAAATAAATGATTACCACAAACATAGAGACCACAAAACAAAAACAGAGGTGGCCAAAAAATGTTTTAAATTCATGGTGTCCTACAGCCTTTATGAAGTTGAATGACTATTCCCTAATATACTTGTATTAATACGAGTCGTATATTACTGTCCCTTCTTGAGTTTTCCATATACGTTGCCTGACAACAAAAATGAGCAACTCAGAAACCACAATCAGCTGTCAGTGTAACTTCAAACTCGTACGTACCATCGTCGGTTATGTAAACAATTAGAGTTGCAAATTATGTGTGACAGATACCAGCTCCTGTGTGTTTTTAAGGTATTTGAGCAGCGTCAGATGTTGAGTGGTCACTTTGGAGGACACTGAAATGCTACGTAATCGTATGAGATAGCGTTATCATCAACTGCCAGAGTTTGAAAGCGCCTCTTTGTGGGTCTCCATTTGCGCGGCGGTTCCAATCGTGCGATATCCAGATTTGTGGGGCATTCGGATGTTACAGTGGCCTGATGTAAGACGCCATGACAATGCGAGGGTGGCATACTCGATGTCAAGGTTCCGGTTGACCACGCCTGATCACCACAGGGCAGGATCGCCAAACTGTGCACCAAATACATCTTAGTCTCTTCACATCTGTGCCTACCATCCGAGAACAAGTCATGGACGCCCTACAATGTCCTGTATCATCGCGTACTTCAGATCAGAGGGCAGCAGCAGTCGTAGTAGGGAATTATCGTCCAATGTGTAGGCAAACGTTGACACCGCAACACAAATGACAAATTACTCCCGGGGAGCCATCGAATATGACTTCTGATCACAGCTGATAGTGATTGAGGGAACTCCGGCGGCTCAACGATACCTCACGGATATCTTGTTCCACATGCGCTATTTCTCAGGCGACAGTATTGCAGTGCTATTTTTCAGGAGCAAAATGCTCGTCCACAATTGACACGTGTCTCTATGAACTGCCATTGGCAGCATGATCCGCAGATCAGAAAATGGTTCAAATGGCTCAGAGCACTATGGGACTTAACATCTGAGGTCATCAGTCCCCTAGAACTTAGAACTACTTAAACCTAACTAACCTAAGGACGTCACACACATCCATGCCCGAGGCAGGATTCGAACCTGCGACCGTAGCAGTCGCGGATCCGCAGATCAGTCCCCGATAAAACATTTGAGCTACCAACTGTAACGTCAACACATACAAAACACCCTGTGTCTTCTCTCACCACTGACTGGAGACTGGCAGCAGCCACACTAGGAAATCATCAATCCATGCCTACGCTTCCATTAGCACCACAACACAGACGGCTCTGTTTGCACTGGTGTCGTCACCGAGAAGCGCACACTGCTGATGAACGGCGTCGCATCGTGTCCAGCGAGGAATCGTGGCTCCATGATACCCCAGATGACCACCGTCAGCTAGTTTGGCGGCGACTTGGACAGATATCCCATTATTTCCAATATTTTGGAGAGGCACGAAGTGTTACTCCTCATGTCATGACCTGAAGAGCCATCGCATATACTTTCAGGTGACGGCTGCTGCGACCGGGGAAACTTTGACTGCCCAACAGCACGTCACCGACAACATGCGTCCTCATGTGACAATATCTTGATGCCATATTTGATTAGGACAAATCTCGTCCACAGTTGGAACCTGTCTCTGTGAACAGTCTCTGTGATGTTGATGCATTCCCGTGGTAGCATGATGCTAGATCTCTTCCCGACAGAACATGTGTTGATCAGCTCGATCGTCAAGGCTGTCCCATTGTCAGTATCATTGGTATCTAGGGCAGTTACGAAAGTTGTGGTCCAGCTTGAATCAGGAGAGCGCGGCTCCTTCCGCCGGAGATTCGAGTCCTCCCTCGTGCATGGGTGTGTGTGTTGTTCTTAGCATACGTTAGTTTAAGTAGTGTGTAAGGCTAGGGAACGATGACCTCAGCAGTTTGGTTTGAACATTTTGAGTCAGGAGAGGACTACGACGCACTTCCAAACAGAATCAGTGCATGCATCCACTTTAGAGGGGCTGTAGCGTCAAAGTGGGCTCATACTGCCCTGTTCTTGGTAAATGTAACTCGATTTTGTAATCGTTGAAATAACATCGCACACCATCTAGATTTGGGAAGTGTCGTTTCGTTTCTTCCCTCCCTTCTGGTTGCTCCACTTTTTCCGTCAGTGAGTGTAATTATTTTCCAGAAATTATGAATATTAGCTCGTTTACTTTTCGGCATTCTCCTGTAACACTACATCTCAAACGTATCGTTCTTTTTTTCTATTGAGGCTTCCTTTTTACTATAAAGAACACATGTACTGTTACAGGCATTTTCCGCAATATTTCAAACGTTTGCAATTCAACTGTTTCAATCCTTGCCACCTTAGAAATTTCAGACCAAACGTGAAAGACTAAGGAAGACAAATACCAATGACTAGGCTCACGGTTCATGTGGGTCATATTAATTGCCGTGTTCCAGAAGTCCACTGTCAAAAATTTATTTGTGAAATTGAGGACTATTTTCGATACTAGTAGACTCAGTTGTGCGAGGAGTATCTATGACTGAGCTTCGTCCGTCATGCGTTTTGTTGCTCCCATCGTAGAAGAGCTTCCTTATTTCTTGAGCTGCGTGGTCAGCAATTTCCTTGTCGAGTACGTGGCTACTCTCGCTTCTGCTATTTCTCATAAATTTCTTTCTTTGATTTACTCTCATCCCTTACCTTGTGCTCAGTAGACTGTTCATTACTTTCAAGGGGTCCTGTGATTGTTTCTCAATTTCACTGAAGGAATGTTATACTGATATCTATTCACCTTAAGATTTAATACAGCTTTTGAACCTCTCCTTTTATGTCCATTGTTTCTTCGATATAGCTATACAGGTTAAGCAGTAGAGGAGGAAGAAGTGTGTTCCTGCTTTATGTCCTTTTCGACTTGAAGACTTCTTTTTCCGTCCTCTGTTCTTATCGTTCGCGCTTTCCTCTTGTCAATTTTCTATACTGCCCGTCCTTCTGTATACCGCATACGACTTTTCTGAGGGTTTTAAACATCTTGCATAGTTTTACGTTGTCGAATGCTTTTCATTTCAATTTTACCAAGTCACTATTGTTCTTTCTTCTGCACTTCCCACTTTTGTCTACCCTTGAATATATTTAACCAATATTATATACTAAACATGCCATCCATTCCACTGAACAGTTCTTTAGCCTCTCTCAGCCTGGCGCTCTTTGGCTGTGAACCAAAGCATTGGCACTTATTTCCCTCAATCTTTGGCGTATGGTCTAAAAGTTCCAAGGGATCAAAGCCTAAAACATTTGAATCTTTCGTTTTTGAAGTATTGAGGAAGGTGCCCGTAACAGTGGAAATGAGCTATAACAGGTGAACTCATATTTAAACGGAGAACTCCAATAAAGTAGTCACATACAAGGCGATACAGAAGAATGCTGAAGATTAGATGGGTAGATCACATAACTAATGAGGAAGTGTTGAATAGGATTGGGGAGAAGTGAAGTTTGTGGCACAACTTGACTAGGAGAAGGGATCGGTTGGTAGGACATGTTCTGAGACATCAAGGAATCACCAGTTTAGTATTGGAGGGCAGTATGTAGGGTAAGAATCGTAGAGGGAGACCAGGAGACGAATACACTAAGCAGATTCAGAAGGACGTAGGTTGCAGTAGGTACTGGGAGATGAAGAAGCTTGCACAAGATAGAGTAGCATGGAGAGCTGCATCAAACCAGTCTCAGGACTGAAGGCCACAACAACAACAACAATAATACAAGGCGAATCAGGAAGAAAGTCACATAATTTTTGTGCTGATACTACATGTGAAAATAAACCGAAAAAGTCCTATGAATATGTGTCCGGTTTTCAATTGTTACGGAACTGCAGCAGGTTAAAGACTACACCCATCCATGAAGTAAGTATGTAGACAAATGTGTATATTACTTGCTGAAATGCTGTATAGGTGCTGTGGTAGAAAGAATAATGGTGGGACAGATAACTGACCCATCTTGTAAGAGGTGTGTGGGTTCTCAAATAAATGGCAGCACCGTCACGTCGCACTGAGGCAACAGCTGCAAGTGATCCCAATCTGTAATCGTGGTTTGTATCAGCTTTCAGTCTTGAGGTGCTTGTGCGTCGTACTTAAGTGTTGTTTAATTGAGCAGATTCATTGTGTACATGAATAGAAACATGGCGTATACGTCCACCCATGCAGAATACGCAGACATTCTGTTTGTATACAGGTGCCGTAATGGCATTGCTCGTGCAGCTGTGACAGAATACCAGAGACGTTTCCCTGATCGACGCAACCCCTGTGCCAGGGTATTTCCAAGGGTTTTCTAACATTATGAGAATCCAGAACAGTACCCAGTGTACATAAACATCAGAACGTGAGTCTATTCAGTCAACTGAGAAAAAGGGAGACATTATTGCACTGGTACAAAGGAGTCCCACCACCAGTGCACTGTGCATTAGTTGTCCGCTCGATGTTCCACAAACGTGAGTGTGGCGTACGTTATATTGCGAGAGCTTGTACCCATTCAGTGTGCGCCCCGTGCAACATTTGCATCTGGATGACTCAGTAAGCAGACAAAAATTTTGTGAATGGTTGGCTGTACGCTCAGACATAGAACAATACACTTAATTTACGCACAATTCTCATACACGAGCGGTGAAGAACGCACATGACACTAGGGAAACAAGATTCCAAATTAGGTTCTCTGCGAATATCTGGTGTAGTGTGATTGATGACAGGGCCTGCGTTCCTGCCAAATCGGATGATAGCCGCAACAAACAAATATTTCCTGATGGATGACGCGACATTAGAGCAACGACAGCAAATGTACCTTCAGCATGATTGATCACTGATTCATGGTACCAGACAAGTATCCCAGTATCTGAATAACACATTTTTTTGACGGTGGACTGGACATGGCGGACCCATTAACTGGTCTGCCATATCACCCAACCTAGCCCCATTAGACTTCTGTTTATGGGGCTGGTTAAACGGGGATGTGTACACTACGAAAGTGGATACAAGTGAAGAAGATACAAGTGAAGAACTCGTCGCTCTCATCAAGGACTCTGTTGCCTAAATTAAAGCCCACCAAGATTATGATCTATGTGCGTACCCTCCAACCTGTTGACAAACGCGGTGAGATGAGTGGGGGACTTTCCGAACACCTCTTGTAGGATGGATCAGTCATCTGTCCAACCATTATTCTGTCCACCAAAGCGCCAACACGGCATTTCGGTATGTAATGTTCACACTTGTCTTCATAATCATTCATGGACGTATATATTCTTCACACCGTTCCAGTTCTGTAAAGATCGCAAATCGAACATATGTTCATAGGACTTTTTCTGTTTATTTTCGAATGTAGAACCACCTTACAAATTATGTGACATTCCTCGAATCACCTTGCGTGTTGCCCGCTTAAAGCCGCTCTCAGTGGACATGGCTGATATCATAAACAAGGCCAAGGCTTAGTGAGGGTGAACGCGTAAAATATAGACCTTTTTCATCAGCTGTAAACGCCTTTGTTTCTCTTTTTACGTCTTTTCCACCCGTGTTATTACAGCTTTTGACCCAATGACGGTGCGTGCGTGCTTTTATAAATTTACGACGCGTATTTGCCGTGCTTGACACGTCCAGTGCCGGTACTTAACCGCCCATCCATAATTTCAAATATGTGCCGTTTTCTCTTTGATCAGCACTTCCTCATACATATTACGCAGAGCGCGGCGCCGCCTGCCGGCGTGTTCGCGCCATTTAATCGAGGGCGCTCTTGCGCACGCCGTGTAGCTCAAACAGGCCGCTGCCAGTGCTTTAATAACTCCGGCCCCTACTTCATTCCGGCTGTTTTTAAAAACGTTTTACTTTCGTATTATGAAAGCTCCAGCGGTATTTTTTGGTCGGAATTATACAGTGAGCTCGACAGTAGAAGCACATCAATTATTTCAGTTTTAATTGCACATTCAAAAATTTTAATAAGCGTGGTGTAAGCTAACGCAATTTTCAAACAAAAGATAAGCTATAGATCATCCGTCCTGTACAAAATACGATTTTAATTGGCAGTACTTTTCAATATATATAACTGAAATACAGTTTCAATTTGTAATAGAGCGTCAGTAAATAAGTTATCAGTGCGCACAGAGTTGAAATCGACGGCTGGATCTCGGTCATATGCGGTTGAGCTCTTCTATTTTTACGCAGAGGTTCCGGATGGAGCTATGGATATGATGGTACGAAAAATTTCGACTAAAAAGCTTTGGTAAACGCCTGTTCTGTTTAAAAGGGATAAAAAAATTGAAAATAATCTTCGAAATTTATGTAGATCACTGGGATGACCTATGGATGAGTGTCGAGATTCCCATAATAATCGAGGACTTTGTAGTAGCGTAAATTAAAATTTTGATTACACACCAGACGTTTAAAATTGTAACGTAAACAGGGACGAAACCAACAAATACTATAAAAACACATAATTGGAGCTACTAGTCAACACGTGGGGTACATGTTCAGTTGCAGCTCCAAAACATTCTCCACGACACAGTATTGAGACAGTGGCTGCCAACTCTTTAGGGGCATAATGAAATTCTCTGAAAAGTAAATACCATAACGTTTCGAACATGTTTGATTCAATCATAACATTTTTTGAAAATATCTGCTATTGCTCTTTCAAAAATGGCTCTGAGCACTATGGGACTCAACTGCTGAGGTCATTAGTCCCCTAGAACTTAGAACTAGTTAAACCTAACTAACCTAAGGACATCACAAACATCCACGCCCGAGGCAGGGTTCGAACCTGCGACCGTAGCGGTCTTGCGGTTCCAGACTACAGCGCCTTTAACCGCACGGCCAATTGCTCTTTCATAATATAATAATATTTAACAGATAAATAAGCAATAATTACCGAAAATTTGCCAATGTGAATATTAGTGCCTGACGCGTTACTGAGGGAGCGACACCTTGTGAATCGAATGTGTGGTGGATGTTGTTTAAATTTCGCATGCAGTCAGCGATGCTGTAATACGTAAATCACTGGACAACCACTTGTAGTTGCGCTTGCAGTGGTTCAACGGAGATGTCCCCTCCATCATCGATCACTATTTCGCCAGACACTTTTTCACTCGACGACAGGGTCAATGGATAAGCGATCTGAAGCGCTGGCAAAGCTGATGTCTCCGCTTTAGCTGCCTTTATCAACGCATTTTGAATTGTCTGACGAGGTACAGATGAGTGAAATATTGTTTAAGCAGCAAGTATTTGGAAAAACAATTGTAATTACAGCACTGAAGTTCGTTCACCATGGGACATATACAGCCGAGTTGGTAATTGTCTGCTAGTGAGGGGGAGGTGAGTCGTGGATCCTTGGTTTCTTCGGTTTGTTTCTGGGAAAGTCGGCACAGGAAAGAGAAAAATAACAGAACAAGTACTAAGTAGAAATTGCCAATAATTGTGCATTTCTTGTAAAAAAATTCTTTACGTCACTTTGTAAGGAAACTGATGAATATTTTAATAGCATATGGTAAGACTGTCCGCACATTTCGCAATCTGGAACTTTACCAACGCGAAGTTGAGGTCATTTCTGTGTTCCAAGAAAAAGACAATGATGCTAGTCGCAGTCAATAAAAAACGCTCATTTACATACTAAATAAGTCACCACTTGCCTTCAGACATAAATTCTATTCGCAAGTATCGAAAAGTAAAGACCTACGTCCTAAGAACAGTTTCAGTCATATGAAAACGAGACAGATGGAAAACCGTAAATCAGCTTTTTATTATCCAGAAGTAATCCCCGCAACTATCAATATATTTATCCCACTGTGAGACAAGACGATCAATGCCTTGAAGGAAAAATATTTGCTGTTGCCTACGGAGCCACGATGTGTATCTCTTCGTCCGAAGCAAATCGACGGCCTAGAGGCCTTCCTACAGGGCTTCAAAAAATAAGGAAATTATTATATACACTGATCAACACCCACGTGATAGTAAAATTTGCTTTATTAGGTGTAGCCAGGACACCACTTAATTTTACAACACATTGCCTTCTTTGGAAAATAAAAATGGCTTTTCTCCTGCCCAAAAATTTAGTATCAAAACACGAATATACAACCTTAATAAAACTGACTATTAAAACTGAACTGATTTTACGTTCCTTGGTAGTGCTCTCTCGATGCCGAGGAGTTAGACGGGCGCCGCTTCCGGTCGAAGACTGGCGTATTGAAGACGGGCACCTGGTTTCCACCTGGCGGCGGTCCGCGGCGGGTCGAAAGCCACCTGTTTCCTTTCCTGCCGGCTATTTAACCCGGCGACTTAAGTCTTCCTCCGCGGATTCTGTCGTGAGGATTGGCGGCCGTTGGCGATACCCGATTGGCGGATGGTGATGTCATCGTATTACCATCCGCGTCGGGAAAAGGGAAAAAGGGGTCGTGGCGTGCGTATTAGGCGGCTGCTTTCATGTTTGGCGGGAAACGCCTTTAGTGCCGGCTGGCGGAACGCGCCGGAACTACGTTGCAGGTGCGGCTTATTCTGCAGCGGTAGCCGCCCGTTGTATTTGCGTAGCTGTGAGCGCCACGACAGAAATCGCGTAGGGAGAAATCGGGACTGTGTAGGTGGTGTAAGGCCTCCCAGCGAAACAACCTTGGCAACATGTGGGCAGGCATTATGATGCCGTCCGTAAACCCGCTGCGCATTCACTTTATGGAGCACGGCGCCACGATTGACGCACAGCTCTACGTAGACGCTTTGCAAAGCTTGAAGCGGGAAGTCCTAACTCACGAGAATGTTCACCGATGGCATCACTCAATTACGGGAGAGCTCTCGCTCATATGCTGTCGAGGGAGTTTAAGCTACGTTGCAGGCATTCCCCTGGGAAGCTCTGACACATCCCCCATCAGGACCACCCCATGCTATTTCTATATTTTTGGGGCCTCAACGAACACGTAAGTGGCCGTCGATTTGCTTCGGACAAAGTAATTCACTTCTGGTAACAATCTTGGTCAGTCTCCTGGCTGGTTTGATGCGGCCCGCCACAAATTCCTGTCCTGTATCAAGCTCTACATCTCAGGGTAGCACCTGAAACCTACTTCCCCAATTATTTACTGGATGTATTCCAGTCTCTGACGTCCTCTACTGTTTTCACTCTCTACAGCTTCCTCTCCGATTCTGCACAAAACCTCCTCATCCCTTACCTTACCAGTCCAACTAATTTTCAACATTCATCTGTGCACCACATCTCAAATGCTTCGATTCCCTTCTGTTCCGGTTTTCCCTCAGTCCGTGTTTCACTACCTTACAATGCTGTGCTCCAAAAGTACATTCACAGAAACTTGTTTCTCAAATGAAGGGCTTTGATTCATACTAGGAAACTTCTCTTGGCCGGGAATGCCCTTTTTTCAATTGCTAGTATGCTTTTGACGTTCTCCTTGTTCCGTCCGTCCTGGGTTATTTTGCTGCCCAAGTTAACTTGACTTCACCTATTTCGTTATCACTAATTATGACACTAAGTTTCTCGCTGTTCTTATTTCTGCTGCTTCTCATTACTTTCGTATTTCTTCAATTTACTCTCAGCCCAAATTCTTTACTGTTTAGATTGTTTACTCTATACTGAAGATCATGTAATTCTTCTTCACTTTCACTTGGGACAGAACTGTCATCAGAGAATCGTATCATTGATGTCCTTTCACCTTGAATTTTAATTCCACTCCTGATCTTTCTTTTATTTCCATCACTGTTTTTTTCGAAGTATAGATCGAACATTAGGGAAGAAAGCCACATCCCTATCTTACACCATTTTTAATCCACGCACTTCGTCCTTGGTCTCCACTCTTATTACTTCCTTTTGGCTCCTGTACATGTTGTATGTATCCATCTCTCCCTATACCTCACTCCCTATTTTCCTCAGAATTTCGAACATCTTGCACCATTTGACGTTGTCGAAGGTTTTTCCAGGTCGACAATTCCTATTTTTCTTTAGTCTTGCTTCCATTATCAACCGCAGTGTCAGAAATGCCCCTATGGTGCTTCTACTTTTCCTAAAATCAAACTGATCGTCATCTAACACATCCTCAATTTTCTTTCCCATTCTTCTGTATATTATTCTTGTCAGCAACTTCGATGCATGAGCTGTTATGCTGATTGTGCCATAATTCTCTCAATTATCGGCTCTTGCATTCTTCAGAGTTGTGTGCATGATATTTTTCTGAAAGTCAGATGGTATATCGCAGACTCGTACGCTTTACACAAAAGCGAATAATCGCTTTGTTGCCACTTTCCCCAATGATTTCAAAAATTCTGATGGAGTGTTATCTATCCTTCTGCTTTATTAGGCATACGTCTTCTAAACCTCTTTTAACTCTGTTTCTAATGCTGGATCCCCTTTCTCTTCTACATCTGCTCCTGTCTCTTCTTCTATAACCTCAGACAGATTTTTCCCCTCATGGAAGCCTTCAATGTACTATTTCCACCCAAGTGCGTTCTGCTCTGCATTTAACAGTGGAATTCCCGTTGCCGTCTTATTGTAACCACCCTTGCTTTTAATGTCAGGGAAGGCTGTTTTGACTTTTATACACTCCTGGAAATTGAAATAAGAACACCGTGAATTCATTGTCCCAGGAAGGGGAAACTTTATTGACACATTCCTGGGGTCAGATACATCACATGATCACACTGACAGAACCACAGGCACATAGACACAGGCAACAGAGCATGCACAATGTCGGCACTAGTACAGTGTATATCCACCTTTCGCAGCAATGCAGGCTGCTATTCTCCCATGGAGACGATCGTAGAGATGCTGGATGTAGTCCTGTGGAACGGCTTGCCATGCCATTTCCATCTGGCGCCTCAGTTGGACCAGCGTTCGTGCTGGACGTGCAGACCGCGTGAGACGACGCTTCATCCAGTCCCAAACATGCTCAATGGGGGACAGATCCGGAGATCTTGCTGGCCAGGGTAGTTGACTTACACCTTCTAGAGCACGTTGGGTGGCACGGGATACATGCGGACGTGCATTGTCCTGTTGGAACAGCAAGTTCCCTTGCCGGTCTAGGAATGGTAGAACGATGGGTTCGATGACGGTTTGGATGTACCGTGCACTATTCAGTGTCCCCTCGACGATCACCAGTGGTGTACGGCCAGTGTAGGAGATCGCTCCCCACACCATGATGCCGGGTGTTGGCCCTGTGTGCCTCGGTCGTATGCAGTCCTGATTGTGGCGCTCACCTGCACGGCGCCAAACACGCATACGACCATCATTGGCACCAAGGCAGAAGCGACTCTCATCGCTGAAGACGACACGTCTCCATTCGTCCCTCCATTCACGCCTGTCGCGACACCACTGGAGGCGGGCTGCACGATGTTGGGGCGTGAGCGGAAGACGGCCTAACGGCGTGCGGGACCGTAGCCCAGCTGCATGGAGACGGTTGCGAATGGTCCTCGCCGATACCCCAGGAGCAACAGTGTCCCTAATTTGCTGGGAAGTGGCGGTGCGGTCCCCTACGGCAATGCGTAGGATCCTACAGTCTTGGCGTGCATCCGTGCGTCGCTGGGGTCCGGTCCCAGGTCGACGGGCACGTGCACCTTCCGCCGACCACTGGCGACAACATCGATGTACTGTGGAGACCTCACGCCCCACGTGTTGAGCAATTCGGTGGAACGTCCACCCGGCCTCCCACATGCCCACTATACGCCCTCGCTCAAAGTCCGTCAACTGCACATATGGTTCACGTCCACGCTGTCGCGGCATGCTACCAGTGTTAAAGACTGCGATGGAGCTCCGTATGCCACGGCAAACTGGCTGACACTGACGGCGGCGGTGCACAAATGCTGCGCAGCTAGCGCCATTCGACGGCCAACACCGCGGTTCCTGGTGTGTCCGCTGTGCCGTGCATGTGATCATTGCTTGTACAGCCCTCTCGCAGTGTCCGGAGCAAGTATGGTGGGTCTGACACACCGGTGTCAATGTGTTCTTTTTTCCATTTCCAGGAGTGTATATGCAAGTTAGTCCTTCCGATAATGAATTGTTTTTAGGTTTCCTCACATTTTAATGTATTCATTTCATTTCAGCTTCTGTGCACTTCCTATTTATTTCATTCCTCAGCGACTTGGATTTCTAATCTCCTGAATTTTCTTGGACATTTTTGTACGTTCTTCTTTCATCGATCAACTGAAGTGTTTCTTCTGTTACAAATGGTTGCTTCGCAGTTACCTTCTTTGTACGTATAGTTTTCTTTCCAACTTTTGTGATTGCCGTTTTTAGCGATGTCTATTCTTCTCCAATTGAACTGCCTATTTATGTATTCCTTATTGCAGTATCCATAGCCTTAGAGAACTTCAAGCGTATCTCTTCAATCCTTAGTACTTCTGTATCCCACTTCTTTGCGTATTTATTCTTCCTCAGTAGTTCTTACACTTCAGCTTACTTTTCATCAGTACACTGTGATGTAAACACAGTATTCGCTATTACTAGCTAAAATTTTATTATAGAACTCAATTAGTCTTTCTCCGCTCTCATTTCCAGTACCGAGCCCATACCTCCCATAACCCTTTCTTCTATTCCCTCCCCTGCAACCGCATCTCAGTCCCCCATGACTATCAGATTTTCATCTCCCATCTCCCTTTAAATACTGAATTACCCGTTCAATATCACCATATACTTTCCCTATCTCTTCGCCTTCGTCTTGCGACGTCGGCTTGTATACCCTAGCAATCGTTGTCGGTGTTGGGTCTTTATCGATACTGACGAGAACAACCCTATCACTGAACTGTTCACGGTAACACACTCGCTGCCATTGCTTCCCATATTTAACGAATCCTACTCCTACCCTTCTCTGCTGCTGTCGATATTACCCTATACTGATCTGGCCAGAAATCCTTGTCTACTTTCGATTTCACTTTGCTAGTACCTACGATATCTAGATTTAGCCTATGAATTTCCCTATTAGATTGAAGTCAGCCCATGGTATGCCGGCATGGTAGCTCAGCGTGTTCGGTCAGAGGGCTGCGTGCTTTCTGTAATAAAAAAACTGAACGGATGTCTTGTGACGTCCACCCATACCAAACGCAACGAACTATTTCGAACAAAATGAATTCGCCGGCACGGTAGCTCAGCGTGTTCGGTCAGAGGGTCAGCTACCCTCTGTAATAAAAAAAAACTGAGTTAATCGATCAACAACGAACTTAAACGGATGTCTTACGACGTCCGCTCTGAGCAGATGCAACGACCCGGGTTCGATACCTGGCTGGGTCGGAGATTTTCTCCGCTCAGGGACTGGGCGTTGTGTCGTCCTTACCATCATCATTTCATTGCCATCTACACGCAAGTCGCCGAAGTGGCGTCCACTCGAAAGACTTGCACCAGGAGGACGGTCTACCCGACGGGAGGCCCTAGTCACATGGCATTTTCATTTCCATCACATTGAAGCTTCTGATGTTCCACGCCCCGAGTCGTTGGTTATTGAATCTTTTTCTCATGGTCACCTCCCCGTTGGCAGCCCCTCCCGGAAATCAGAATGGGAGACTATTCCACAATATTTTGCCAATGGAGAGATCATCGTGACGCTTTTCAATTACAGGGCACGTGTCCTGTGGGTATGCATTATGTCCAACATTAAGCAGCCCTGTCAGCAACTGTAGGAATATTAATTTTAATTTTAATAACTAACAGCTTCAGTTACAAAGTTTATCTAGATTTACCTAGGTTTCAGTCGGGATAACCCAAACCTTCTTCAGAATAAAAGTAACTACCGTTTGTCCATAGTGGACAAACGGTAGTTACTTTCATTCTGAAGAAGGTTGGGTTATCCCGACTGAAACCTAGGTAAACCTAGGTAAACTTTTCAACTGAGACTGTTGGTTTTTAAAATTAAAATTAATATACATAATGTCTTTAATGCAGTGGTTTCCATTGCCTTCTGCATTCTCATGCCGTTGATCATTGCTGATTCTTCCGCCTTTAGGGGCAATTTCCCACCCAATGGGCAAGAGAGTACGCTGAACTTCTGTCTGCTCCGCCGCCCTCTTTGACAAGGTCATTGGTAGAATGAGAGTGACTTCTTATGCCAGAAGTATTGGGCCGCCAATGCAGATTTTTATTCAGAATAAACAATAACTAGTGCCACCGCCACTTTTACCCTAAAAGGTATCTAGGACGGATGTTTGCCACCATTCAGGCTCCACCCACGAACAAAAATGAAATAGCGGCTGATTTTTTTTTGTAAAAAAAGGGTACTATGCTTTATTGTATTTTATTTTTTCTTTTTCTTTATCTTCTTTTGAGGCTACCCACAGCAGGCGGGTGGAGGGGTCGTCTTCTCGTTCAGCGAGAGTTAATCACCCTATAATTACCGTTGATGTCGCTCCTTGGTCCCTCCTGTGCCTATATCTTCGCTTCTTTCTCACATACGGTACACCCTAATGTTCTGGATTAGATTAGATTAGATTAGTTTTTCGTTCCATAGATCCATGCTGAGGAGATCCTCATGGATGTGGAACATTTCAATTTTTTTTAAAAGCTGAAATAACAATACTAGTAGTATGAATATATACATCATTTGTTTCTATTAAAAAATTCGTCAGTGGAGTAGAAGGAGTTGGCAACTAGTAAGTTTTTCAGGCTCCTTTGAAAATGATCTTTATCTCTAACTACATTTATTATGTTTGCTGGCAAATTATTGAAGATGAGTGTTCCTGAGTAGTGGACCCCTTTTTGAACTAAAGTAAGTGCTTTTAAGTCTTTGTGCAGATCATTTTTGTTCCTGGTATTGTATGTATGAACTGAGCTGTTTGTTGGAAAAAGAGATATATTATTTAGGGCAAATTTCATTAAAGAGTAAAGATAGTGAGAGGCAGTAGTTAGTATACCCAGTTCTCTGAAGAGGTTTCTACAGGACGTCCGTGGATTTACTCCACAAATAATACGTATTACACGCTTTTGGACTCTGAAAACTTTTGTTTGACTTCAGGAATTACCCCAAAATATTATACCATATGACATTATGGAATGAAAGTAGGCAAAGTATGCTAGCTTTTTCATTTTTATGTCGCCTATGTCTGCTAACACTCGAATTGCAAATACGGATTTGTTAAGGGGGTTCTGCAGTTCTGTGGTGTGCTCCTCACAACTGAATTTATTATCAAGTTGTAATCCCAGGAATTTAAGACTGTCAACCTCTTTTATCTGATCTTCTTCATACTTAATGCATATGCTGGGTGCAAACCTCTCGCAGGTTCTGAATTGCATATCTACATCTACATCTACATCTACATCCATACTGCGCAAGCCACCTGACGGTGTATGGCCGAGGGTACCTTGAGTACCTCTATCATTTCTCCCTTCTGCTCCAGTCTCGTATTGTTCGTGGAAAGAAAGATTGTCGGTATGCCTCTGTGTGGGCTCTAATCTCTCTGATTTTATCCTCATAGACTCTTCGAGAGATATACGTAGGAGGGAGCAATATACTGCTTCACTCTTTGGTGAAGGTATGTCCTCGAAACTTCAACAAAAGCCCTACCGAGCTACTGAGCGTCTCTCCTGCAGAGTCCTCCACTGGAGTTTATCTGTCATCTCCGTAACGCTCTCGCGGTTACTAAATGATCCTATAACGAAGCGCGCTGCTCTCTGTTGGATCTTCTCTATCTCTTCTATCAACCCTATCTGGTACGGATCCCATACTGCTGAGCAATATTCAAGCAGTGGGCGAACAAGCGTACTGTAACGTACTTCCTTTGTTTTCGGATTGCATTTCCTTAGGATTCTTCCAATGAATCTCAGTCTGGCATCTGATTTACCGACGATCAACTTTGTATGATCATTCCATTTTAAATCACTCCTAATGCGTACTCCCAGATAACTTAAGCAATTAACTGCTTCCAGTTGTTGACCTGCTGTTTTGTAGCTAAATGATAAGGGATCTATCTTTCTATGTATTCGCAGCACATTACACTTGTCTACATTGAGATTCAATTGCCATTCCCTGCACCATGCGTCAATTCGCTGCAGATCCTCCTGCATTTCAGTACAATTTTCCGTTGTTACAACCTCTCGATACACCACAGCATCATCTGCAAAAAAGCCTCAGTGAACTTCCGATGTCATCCACAAGGTCATTTATGTATATTGTGAATAGCAACGGTCCTATGACACTCCCCAGGGGCACACCTGAAATCACTCTTACTTCGGAAGACTTCTCTCCATTGAGAATGACATGCTGGGTTCTGTTATCTAGGAACTCTTCAATCCAATCACACAATTGGTCTGATAGTCCATATGCTCTTACTTTGTTCATTAAACGACTGTGGGGAACTGTATCGAACGCCTTGCGGAAGAAACACGGCATCTACCTGTGAACCCGTGTCTATGGCCCTCTGAGTCTCGGACGAATAGCGCGAGCTGGGTTTCACACGACCGTCTTTTTCGAAACCCATGGTTCAAATGGTTCAAATGGCTCTGAGCACTATGGGACTCAACTGCTGTGGTCATAAGTCCCCTAGAACTTAGAACTACTTAAACCTAACTAACCTAAGGACATCACACACATCCATGCCCGAGGCAGGATTCGAACCTGCGACCGTAGCGGTCGTGCGGTTCCAGACTGTAGCGGCTTTAACCGCTCGGCCACGGAAACCCATGCTGATTCCTACAGAGTAGATTTCTTGTCTCCAGAAAAGTCATTATACTCGAACGTAATACATGTTCCAAAATTCTACAACTGATCGACGTTAGAGATATAGGTCTATAGTTCTGCACATCTGTTCGACGTCCCTTCTTGAAAACGGGGATGACCTGTGCCCTTTTCCAATCCTTTGGAACATTACGCTCTTCTAGAGACCTACGGTACACCGCTGCAAGAAGGGGGGCAAGTTCCTTCGCGTACTCTGCGTAAAATCGAACTAGTATCCCATCAGGTCCAGCGGCCTTTCCTCTTTTGAGCGATTTTAATTCTTTCTCTATCCCTCTGTCGTCTATTTCGATGTCTACCATTTTGTCATCTGTGCGACAATCTAGAGAAGGAACTACAGTGCAGTCTTCCTCTGTAAAACAGCTTTGGAAAAAGACATTTAGTATTTAGACCTATAATCTGCCATCCTCTGTTTCAGTACCATTTTGCTCACAGAGTGTCTGGACATTTTATTTTTACCGCTTTGACATAAGACCAAAATTTCTTAGGATTTTCTGCCAAGTCAGTACACAGAACTTTACTTTCTAATTCATTGAACGCCTCTCGCATAGCCCTCCTCACACTACATTTCGCTTCACGTAATTTTTGTTTGTCTGCAAGGCTTTGACTATGTTTATGTTTGCTGTGAAGTTCCCTTGGCTTCCGCAGCAGTTTTCTAACTCGGTTGTTGTACCACGGTGGCTCTTTTCCATCTCTTACGATCTTGCTTGGCACATACTCATCTAACGCATATTGTACTATGGTTTTGAACTTTGTCCACTGATCCTCAACGCTATCTGTACTCGAGACTAAACTTTTGTGTTGAGCCGTCAGGTAATCTGAGTCTTTTCGAAGTTTAATGTCAGTGAATTGGCTTTAAACCATTTATTAATATCCATGAAAATATCATTAGAAGATATTTCTAGTACTACACTCGACATACTATTTATTGCAATACTTGTGTCATGTGCAAACAAAACGAACTCTGCTTCTGGCAGTGTAACTGATGAGAGATTATTAATGTACACAAGAAAAAACAATGGCCCTAAGATGGATCCTTGTGGCACACCACATGTAATATCTTCCCATTCTGATGATGACTGATGACTTAATTCACTAGTGCCTTGCACTGACACCCTTTGTTTTCTCTTAGTGAGATATGACTTGAACCATTTTGTAGCACTGCCTGTGACACCATAGAATTTTAATTTATTTAAAGGGATGTTGTGGTTCACACAATCGAATGCCTTTGACAAATCACAGAAAATACCTGCTGCTTGTAACTTGTTATTTAATGAATTAAGTATATTTTCACTGTAGGTGTAAATAGCCTTCTCGGTATCAGAACCCTTCAGAAATCCAAACTGTGTTCTTGATAATATGTTATTTGTGGTCAGATGGTTGAGAAGCTGCCTGTACATTACTTTTTCTAAAATTTTTGTGAATGCTGGAATAAGTGAAATCGGTCTGTAGTTTGATGGTATCTCTTGATCCCCTTTCTTGAATAGAGGCTTAACACCTGCATATTTTAGCCAGTCAGCAAAAGTCCCGGTTATAATTGACTGGTTACACAACTAACTCAGAATTGTACTAAACTCACAAGAACATGCCTTAATTAACTTTGTTGATATTTCATCGTAACCACTAGAATGCTTTGTTTTTAAAGATCTTATTTTGGAAGTTATTTCTTTTGGTGAAGTGAGTGACATACTCATGTACCTGAAGCTATCTGTAAAGGCTAGTTTCAGGTATTCAATGGCATTATTTACTGATCCTGACAATCCCATTCTATCAGTAACGGATATAAAGTACTTGTTAAATAGATTTGCCACACTATGCCCATCGGTTACTAATGTGTCATGTACTGCAGTAACCACAACCAACAGCGGGGACGCCTTGGACTGCGGATCGGAGCCGCCAGGCGGGGAAGCACGCATCACCGGGGAAACACAGGACGAGTCGGACGACAGACCAACGACAACTGATAACAACCGACCACGACCGACTATGAGCGACACAACAAGGAAGAGATAAACAACGGAGGCTTGTGGAAACCACAACACCAAACGTAGATCCACTCGGAACCAGAGCCAGGCAAATGTCAACAACGAGCAACGACCAGAACGCAGTACCGCCGAGATAGAAACGAAATCCAGAGCGAGTACCAGACTGGCTGGACTAGGGCAGAGCGGGTCCCTATATACGAAACCGGAGGGAGCGGCTATTGGCGGCTGTCTGCACGTGGCTTAGCGGTGGCGCCCTCGCTGCGCGAGAGCCGCTGCGCGGAATAGCCGCCGCGGAGGCGGAGCCCTCTATGGGCTGACCACGTCCGTTTGTTCTGGCGCGTGTTCGACTTCCGCGGCGGAAGGTACTAGATCTACCCTTAGTGCGTAAACAACCACCCCAAGTAATTCGCAAAGAGAGAAACATACGACGTCTTGCGCCATAAAACCGTGTAGCTGCTCGTCAGATAGCGCCAAAAATCTAACAACTCTGCAACACCCTCGCTACAAAAAGTATGACAATGCCAGACGATTAACCCTTAGCGAAGCGTTATGACGAGCAGCAGGGCAGTAAATGATGTCAGGATGAATCAGTTACGTGGACGCCACGGACTGAGGCGTTCGTCTCAACAACAGTGCCAATGTTGATGTGTGAGGAGCCGACTGTCGGCAGACATAGAAATGAAACGGTACATGTCGGTGTCGACAGCGGCGCATATGGGGCCAGAGGGTCCGCGGCAAGACGTTTAGTGCATAAACGTTGTCGGGTGGGGAATTTTTCAGTCGTTATTACATATCACAGTGCCCTCTCCGCAGTGGGAAGGAAAGGCGAGTGCGTGTTACTCCACACCCGCTTCCAGCAAATCGCTGGATGTCGGCGCTGAATCGCATTAGCTGGCAGTGCCAGTTGAAAGTAGTGGTAGAAGTCCTTGGTCCGAGGCCCCCACGTGGTCAGCAGGAATCCTTATACCACGGGCATTTGGTTCCATAGAGAACCGCAAATACACTCCTGGAAATGGAAAAAAGAACACATTGACACCGGTGTGTCAGACCCACCATACTTGCTCCGGACACTGCGAGAGGGCTGTACAAGCAATGATCACACGCACGGCACAGCGGACACACCAGGAACCGCGGTGTTGGCCGTCGAATGGCGCTAGCTGCGCAGCATTTGTGCACCGCCGCCGTCAGTGTCAGCCAGTTTTCCATGGCATACGGAGCTCCATCGCAGTCTTTAACACTGGTAGCATGCCGCGACAGCGTGGACGTGAACCGTATGTGCAGTTGACGGACTTTGAGCGAGGGCGTATAGTGGGCATGCGGGAGGCCGGGTGGACGTACCGCCGAATTGCTCAACACGTGGGGCGTGAGGTCTCCACAGTACATCGATGTTGTCGCCAGTGGTCGGCGGAAGGTGCACGTGCCCGTCGACCTGGGACCGGACCGCAGCGACGCACGGATGCACGCCAAGACCGTAGGATCCTACGCAATGCCGTAGGGGACCGCACCGCCACTTCCCAGCAAATTAGGGACACTGTTGCTCTTGGGGTATCGGCGAGGACCATTCGCAACCGTCTCCATGAAGCTGGGCTACGGTCCCGCACACCGTTCGGCCGTCTTCCGCTCACGCCCCAACATCGTGCAGCCCGCCTCCAGTGGTGTCGCGACAGGGGTGAATGGAGGGACGAATGGAGACGTGTCGTCTTCAGCGATGAGAGTCGCTTCTGCCTTGGTGCCAATGATGGTCGTATGCGTGTTTGGCGCCGTGCAGGTGAGCGCCACAATCAGGACTGCATACGACCGAGGCACACAGGGCCAACACCCGGCATCATGGTGTGGGGAGCGATCTCCTACACTGGCCGTACACCACTGGTGATCGTCGAGGGGACACTGAATAGTGCACGGTACATCCAAACCGTCATCGAACCCATCGTTCTACCATTCCTAGACCGGCAAGGGAACTTGCTGTTCCAACAGGACAATGCACGTCCGCATGTATCCCGTGCCACCCAACGTGCTCTAGAAGGTGTAAGTCAACTACCCTGGCCAGCAAGATCTCCGGATCTGTCCTCCATTGAGGATGTTTGGGACTGGATGAAGCGTCGTCTCACGCGGTCTGCACGTCCAGCACGAACGCTGGTCCAACTGAGGCGCCAGGTGGAAATGGCATGGCAAGCCGTTCCACAGGACTACATCCAGCATCTCTACGATCGTCTCCATGGGAGAATAGCAGCCTGCATTGCTGCGAAAGGTGGATATACACTGTACTAGTGCCGACATTGTGCATGCTCTGTTGCCTGTGTGTATGTGCCTGTGGTTCTGTCAGTGTGATCATGTGACGTATCTGACCCCAGGAATGTGTCAATAAAGTTTCCCCTTCCTGGGACAATGAATTCACGGTGTTCTTATTTCAATTTCCGGGAGTGTATTTTCCTATGAAGGCATTGATCGCCTTGTTTCACGGGTGACGTAACGATTGTGATGATTACTTTCAAGATAATGAAGAGCTTACTTACCTGTTTTCCTCTCTGCCTCGTTTTCATTGACTGTCTTCTACAGGATTACGAAATATAAAGATCGCTTAGGCTTCGTTGTAAGTAAGGCAGACGGCAGAATTCGGAAAATGCAATAGGTTTTCAAAGGAGATTGTTTACAGAATAACCTTACTGCCCAAACTAGAACTGGAATATTGCTCAAGTGTAGATCACCAATAGCAAACAGGAGCAACAGAGACAATGAACGTGTACAAAGAAGGGTAGAACAAGAAGCCACAGGCTTGTTTGATCCGCAGGAGAGCGTCACGGACATACTAGCAAACCTAAATTGGCAGATCTTGAGCCAGAGCATACTTACAAAGATTCAAGAACCAGTACTGAGAAAACTAGTAATATACCCTGCCTGGCAAGAAAGAGTGAAGCACCCAGAAGATATGGTCGGATGTCGTAAATTAGTAATCGACTCCCTGCAACATCCTGTGCCATACCGCAGCAGCCAGGCTAGGGACTATCAGTCCTCGCCGTGTCTATACTGGTGCCATTACTGGAGACCATGGACTGCTCATAAATGAAGTCGCATTGTGTCCAGCGATAGATCGTGGTTCCGCGCTAAGTGACTATCGTTGGCGGGTGTGGCAGCGACCTGGAGAGATGTCCTATGCTTTCATTGTTTTGGAGAAGCACAGTGTTGCTAACGCCGATGTTATGATGTGGGGAGCCAGCGGGTATAGCTTCTGGTCACGGCTGGTAGTGACTTAGTGAACTTTGACAGTGAGACGGTATGCCACCGGCATGCTGCGACCTTCTGTATCACATCTCATGCGGCGGTATGTCGGTGGCGTTTTTGAATAGGACAATTCTCTTCCACAGTTGGAACGTGTCTCTATGAACTTCCTCCGTGATGTTGAGGTACTTCCATGGCAAGCAAGACGCTAGATCTGTTCCTGATAGAGCATATGAGGGACCAGCTCGAACATCAACTCCGCCCCAGTGTCAGTATCAACGATTTCAGAAACGAGTTACGCAAGTTGTGGGTCAACATGCCTCAGGAAAGGATACAAAGTCTACAAGACCCTCTTCCCAATATAATCACTACATACGTTCAAGCCAGAGATGGTGCAACGTCATACTGATAAACGGGCACATACTGCCAAGCTTTTTTTTGTAAATTTGACTCTGATATTCTGATCACTAAAAGAAAATCACATACTCTCAACCTGCGACGTTTCATTTGGTTTCCTTCTTCGCTTCTGGGAGTTATACTTTTTTGTCATGCAGTCTCTTACAACCCCACAGGGACCGCGAAAACAAGATTAGACTAACTGCAGTGCGCTCAGAGGCATTTAAGTAATGATTCTTCTCACGCTCTATACGTGAATGGAATGGGAAGAAATCGCTGCACATTTGTAACGTACTTCACAGTGTTCTGCAAAGTGTAGATGATGTGAGAACTAATGCACGCAGTTAGGGCACCCCTATGACAATAAACGTCAGTTTATACGCTCCACAGTGTTATTGCGATAGGCATGGACGCGTTTGGTGCCATGTAATGTCAGAACCACAGCGAGAAATCTAGTTTATAGTGGGCAGCGTACAATCTGCAGCACTGCAAGCGCGTGCGCGATGCGCATGGCGTTCACGCGCATACGATGTGGGACAGAGAGCGCAAATACACTTCGCATACTTGGCGGAAGTGCCGAAGATTACCGGTGTTGTTTAGCCTAATAGCAGCCAAGTGAGCACTCGTACAAGGCCACACGGATGTCACGCGCTTGCATTCACTTGCATATAGGCTGCGAATTTGCAGTGAGAGCGTGCACGATGAACTTCGCTTGTACCAGAGTTGGAGGCATTTTATCCGAATGACGAATAACGAATGCAGATAAAAATTATTATTCGTTATTCGTGAATAGCGAACACAATTCGAAACATTATACACTTACACGAATAAAAACATTTATTCGTAATCAGTGAATAAAAAGTGTTACACATCTAGATTAGTAATAAAACCGTTGTGTATGTCTGTTTGGACGTAATAATTTCCAAAACTACTAAACGAATTTTCACAGGTAACTTCAGCGTACCATGGGGTAACATTGGCCTTATTTCATCAAAATCGGATCACGGAGAAAATACACTCCTGGAAATTGAAATAAGAACACCGTGAATTCATTGTCCCAGGAAGGGGAAACTTTATTGACACATTCCGGGGGTCGGATGCATCACATGATCACACTGACAGAACCACAGGCACATACACACAGGCAACAGAGCACGCACAATGTCGGCACTAGTACAGTGTATATCCACCTTTCGCAGCAATGCAGGCTGCTATTCTCCCATGGAGACGATCGTAGAGATGCTGGATGTAGTCCTGTGGAACGGCTTGCCATGCCATTTCCACCTGGCGCCTCAGTTGGACCAGCGTTCGTGCTGGACGTGCAGACCGCGTGAGACGACGCTTCATCCAGTCCCAAACATCCTCAATGGGGGACAGATCCGGAGATCTTGCTGGCCAGAGTAGTTGACTTACACCTTCTAGAGCACGTTGGGTGGCACGGGATACATGCGGACGTGCATTGTCCTGTTGGAACAGCAAGTTCCCTTGCCGGTCTAGGAATGGTAGAACGATGGGTTCGATGACGGTTTGGATGTACCGTGACCTATTGAGTGTCCCCTCGACGATTACCAGTGGTGTACGGCCAGTGTAGGAGATCGCTCCCCACACCATGATGCCGGGTGTTGGCCCTGTGTGCCTCGGTCGTATGCAGTCCTGATTGTGGCGCTCACCTGCACGGCGCCAAACACGCATACGACCATCATTGGCACCAAGGCAGAAGCGACTCTCATCGCTGAAGACGACACGTCTCCATTCGTCCCTCCATTCACGCCTGTCGCGACACCACTGGAGGCGGGCTGCACGATGTTGGGGCGTGAGCGGAAGACGGCCTAACGGTGTGCGGGACCGTAGCCCAGCTTCATGGAGACGGTTGCGAATGGTCCTCGCCGATACCCCAGGAGCAACAGTGTCCCTAATTTGCTGGGAATTGGCGGTGCGGTCCCCTACGGCACTGCGTAGGATCCTACGGTCTTGGCGTGCATCCGTGCGTCGCTGCGGTCCGGTCCCAGGTCGACGGGCAAGTGCACCTTCCGCCGACCACTGGCGACAACATCGATGTACTGTGGGGACCTCACGCCCCACGTGTTGAGCAATTCGGCGGTACGTCCACCCGGCCTCCCGCATGCCCACTATACGCCCTCGCTCAAAGTCCGTCAACTGCACATACGGTTCACATCCACGCTGTCGCGGCATGCTTCCAGTGTTAAAGACTGCGATGAAACTCCGTATGCCACGGCAAACTGGCCGACACTGACGGCGGCGGTGCACAAATGCTGCGCAGCTAGCGCCATTCGACGGCCAACACCGCGGTTCCTGGTGTGTCCGCTGTGCCGTGCGTGTGATCATTGCTTGTACAGCCCTCTCGCAGTGTCCGGGGCAAGTATGGTGGGTCTGACACACCGGTGTCAATGTGTTCTTTTTTCCATTTCCAGGAGTGTATATAGTAATTTAAAATTTTAGGATGCTGCTCAGCTTAGTATGTTTATCTTAGTGCCAGCTTAGTGCACCAAATAACCAACAGACGCCGCTGTTAGTTTCTTTACCTCATGGGCAGAAGTATTTTCAGAAGACAGAACTAAGTACCGCAACGTTATGTTTGTTTACGAAACAACTTTGAATTTATTTGGATAGGATGTACGGATTTACAGATTTTTTTTGTATATAAAAAACTTAGGGTTCCGGTTTTACCGATTCAGGTACAAAACCCTATAAACCGACGGCATGCAAAGCACCTTTGTAACTTCTGCTGCGAATCATGGTCATATAGCTAATAATAGATGAATTTGAAATCCACTGACATTTATTGCTCCAATTCTTTGACATTTGTTAAACGAATTTACTTTCTGTTGCTTTTAAATTAATTTTCAGAACAATTCTTATTGTCAAATATCTCATCAGAATTCGTTTTTTCGTTTTCGAAGATCTGCCATTGTGACGCTAAAGAAAATACATTCTACACATACAGAGATGATATCAGTGCGTTATTTCTCCTGAATTCGTCTTTTTTTTTCGTGATAACGTTACATGACTTTCAGTTCACAGTCTTCTTAGCAAAAACAAAATAAAATTTTCTTTTTGTATTACAACGCCGCTCGAAACTCACGACCCGAATTTTTCGACATTTCTTTGGCTATTACATATCTGTAGTTTGCTGTAAGCCTTTCTTAATGATATAGGTGAACTTTTTCTTTTTAAATGTTGGGCAAGACATTGCTGCAAATAAGTGCAGTTGATTTAGATGGACGGAAAAGTCTTCCAATAATCTCTTGACAGTTTCTTGACAAAAACGTTTCCAGTGTGCTGCAATATTATGAACTCTCTTATGTATTCAAATCCAGAGTCTCTTCAGAAATGTTTGAATTTTAAAGCTCTAAGTTACTGCATAGAGCATGTAAGATAGAAAAAATATTCCATATTCTTATGGAAAGATTACTCAGAGTTAATCCTAAATCAGTTTTGGAAAACACTAGACGTGGATAAATTAAGAAAAAAATGTTAGTGGGGGATCGAACGCAAATTTTTAATTGTGTCGTCTGGAAATTAATCCATTGAGCCACAGAATCACATTTATTTGGAATCCAGTTTTAAGGTATTTATCAAAGAGAAAGTACGCTGAGTCAATGGAACCAACACTAATCACAGAATTCGAAACTAGGACTAATACACCAAATACTGTGGCGTTGTATGATATTTACTCACGAAAAAATTGTTGAGTGATCTACTTATTAGAGTAATTATCTAGACAGAGATTTATTCGAATAATGACCATCTATGTTTATCACTACAGCTTGTGCTTTCTTCCTTTTTCTGTTCACTGCAGTTAATATTATCAACTGTAACGAGTATTATTATTTATTTTGTTCGATTAATGCGTGGGAGACTACAGTTGTACAGTTGGATTGTAATTCTTCGTTTTCAAAAAATTAATCGACCATTATATTAGTTTGTCGTGTACCTAAAGATAAATCTCTTATTTTGTTCTATCCAAAATATGTCTCAATATAAGTGAGATTTTAGGAGTAGACTTAATTGCTAGCACTAATTCATCAGCTATTCTTTCACAAAATCTACAATTCCACATCTGAGTCAGAGTCCTTCAGTAACACTTAATACGCGATTATCACCTTAATGATCAAAATCAATCACTATAATACTTTGTGAAAATCAGGTATACGGCACACACTTTCTCCATAGAAAACGTTAAAGATCGACAGCTACAAAGAAATTCTCATTCTAAACGCATTCCGACGTTTGCTGGGCCTATTAGTGCCACTTCGTTATGATGAAGCTGCATAGAGTTCATGTCCCCTTAGCTGCGTGGAAGGAGAGTGAGAGCGTGCCGCGTGATACGGACTGCGTAAACTGCTGGCCACTCTGCTTAGTAACGAGTGCGAAGCGAGTGATGGACACTGAAAGCTGCTCACGCGGTTTAGCGATGCTGATGCAGCGCCCTGGTACTTACTCGCATTACGTACAAAATTGATAGCCTACCAGTAGCCGTTGACTACAGGAAAAAAAATCACAACACCAAAAAATAATTAATGAAATTTCGGTACTATATTTGTCTAGGTAACATATTTAAGTGATTAAAATTGCAAGATCAAAGGTTAGCGAGATAAGCCATTGCAAATGTGAAATCTCTGTACATTTTAACTGGTGTAGCCACCAGATTGAATGCAAGATTGCAAGTGTGTAAGCATTATGTTGTACAAGTGCCAGAAGTCAGTTTGATCGATGGGGACCAATGCCTGCTGCACTTTATCAATCAATACAGGGACGGTTAATGCTGTTTGTGGATGACGCTGGAGCTCTAGTCCGATGATATCCCATATGTGCCCGATTGGGGACAGATCTAGTGATCCAGCAGGCCAAGGCAGCATGTCGACACTCTATAGAGCAATATACTTGTATGGATATGGTGTCTGTTCTTTCGGACATGTCACCATATCCATATAAGTATATAGCTCTAGCAATACCGGCCATGACCTTCTTCTTCTGTACGGATGCACACATATTCCCCGAACTCTTACGGGACTTGGTAAGAATGTCTTCCACGAGTAATGAGTGTGTTGGGGTGGGACGCTACGAATGTAGTGTGTGGACATAAAAGGTGAGAATGTGGGTCTCGTGGGAGGCGTGTGCTAGATATTCCTTGCAGTCGCACTGTCCTCTGTGCCGTCGGTGGCTCAGATGGATAGAGCGTCTGCCATGTAAGCAGGAGATCCCGGGTTCGAGTTCCGGTCGGCGCACACATTTTCACCTGTCCCCGTTGATATATATCAACGCCCGTGAACAGCTGACGATATTAATATGATTCTACTTTCTCTGTAGAGCATGTTGGGTTACAACAGAGGTGTTTGGACGAGCGTTATGTTGTAGGAAAACGCCCTCTGGATGGCAGCACAGCAGTTCGAATCACCAGACTAGCGTACAAATTCGCAATCAGGGTGTGCGAGATAACCACCTGAGTTCTTCTGCTGTCATACAAAATCGTAGTCCAGACCACAGTCTAGATGCAGGTTCAGTGTGTCTAGCATGCAGACAGGTTGGCTGCAGGGCCTCAATTAGCCTCCTTCTAATCAACACACGGCCATCACTGGCACCAAGGAAGAACCAAGTTTTGTCAGAAGAAACAACGGACCTCCACCCTGTCCTCCAATGAGTTCACACTTGACATCGCTGAAATCGCAAATGGTCGTGGTTTGGGTTCACTGGAATGCACGCTACAGGGCGTCTGCCTCGGAGCTGTCCTTGTAGTAACCGATTTGTAACAGTTCGTTGTGCCTCTGTGGAACAAATGCTGCTCATATGGATGCTACAAATTCAGTACAATAGGCCAGAGCCACACTCCGAACAAGGTAGTATCCCCCCCTTTCGGTAGTGCCATGTGGCCATCCGGAGCCCAGTTTTCTAGCGACCGTACATTCTCGCGAACACCGCTGCCAGCAATCATACATAGTTGCTATATTCCTGCCAAGTCTTTCTGCAGTATCATGTAAGAAACATCCAACTCCTTATAGCGCTGTTACATGATCTCATTCAAACTCAGTGATTTGTTGATAATGACGCATTTTTCGCCTTGAAGGCATTATTAACATCAACTCACAACCCCCAATCTTAAAAGTAATTATCGCTCACGACCATTACAGCGTGTATTTAAAGTAAACGTGATTTGCATCCTCATAGTAGCGAACTAGATCCACTCTTATGCGACTGGGGCATCATATTTCACAAGTAGAAACACTTCTACCAACTTTCATTGCGTCACACAACTCCTTCTTGGCAATCCGATTTTTTTACTGTCAGTGTATAACTTCGAAACGCTGTAACGCTATTGGATTGCGTTTCCGGGCATGGTTCTATATCTTCAGTTTGTTCCATAAGGTAGGTGTTAGAGCCCCTCGAAGATTGCTACTCACTGTACGTAAATCATGTCTGCAGCCTCTGAAGGTTTTACATTGAAGATACAGTTGTGCACACAAAGGTCGCGTTCTTATAATGTTGTTGCGAAAAATGCGACAAGTACTTACAGATCATCAACACTTTGATTACAGTCTACCAGGTTAGCATAAATAAGTATAGATGGGATTTGACTGCATAGCTTGGTAAAGGGATATTGTTCTTTCACTGCCTGGCATTCCAACACATGCCATCTATAACAATCAACCACATACTTCGTAAGCGCCGGGGGTTTGCTGATTTTTTTATTTTCTTTTTTCACATTTAGACACATAAAGTTTCGTCTATGACTGAAACTCTTGTTTCAACGGTGGTATCTCTTACGCATGAACGTCTACTTCATAGTCCTGTGTAAACTGATTTAAAAATTTTGTTGGCGACTAACCTTGACAGTAGCTGTTAGGTTACCAGCCGAAATATCGGAACAAGAATTAATAATATCCAACATGCGCATCGGAAAGATGACGGAATAAAAAACTGGTGGTTTGGCAACGATATTCTAATTCAGTCAGAGACGGCCACTGACTTGTGGGAGAAGCTGAACAGAATGGATACTATCTTGAAGAGAGACTACTTGATGAACATCAACAAACGTGAAATAGGGGTACTGGAATGTAGTCGAATTAAATCATGCGAAGCTGAGGGAATTAGATTAGGATATGAGGCACCACAAGCTGTCTATGAATTTTGCTGTTTCGGCAGCAAAATAACTAACGATGGCCGAATAAGTTATACACTGGAGACTGGTAATAGAATGAAAAGCATTTCATAAAAAGAGAAGTTTACTAACATCGGATGTAAATTTAAGTTTTTGGATGTCTTTTCTGAAGGTTTTTCTTTGGAATGTAGACTCGTACGAATGTGAAACGCGGACGCTAAACAGTTCACACAGGAAGAGAATAAAAGCCTTTGAAATGTGTTGCTACAGAAAAATGCTGAAGATTAGGGGCGTAGATCGTGTAACCAATGAGGAAGTACGGAATCGAATAGAGGTGAAATAAATTTACGGCACAGTTTAACTAACTGCTTGTTTTATAGGAAAATTAATACACAAGGTTGATTATTATCGTGAAGCATACAATGGGTATTTTAAAAAAGAAAATCCAAAAGAAATATGTGCATGCACTTAATAAAAAGACGCAGAGAATAACGTCAGAGTAAAATGTATTACCATCATGCCCATACGGACATCAAAGCAAAAAACCAAAATGTTCTACAGGCGATTACTCCGAAAAAAGCGAATAATAAGCGAGAAGTGTAGCGAAGTAAAGAAAATGATAAATGGGCGCATAAGCAGCTATGGAGAGAGTTTGAAAGTCATATCAAGCTTGATCTACGTGTATGCGAAAACTTCGCATGTGCGGCCATAAAACTGTGGAACACCGTGGAAGATGCGAAGAAAATAGCTGTATGAAGGAACGATGGGTTAATGGTTTTCTGGGAGCTCTTGTGGAAACCAAGCAGGGTATTCTGCAGATGCCGTACTAAACGGAGCGTGATATGACTGAAAAAACAGAATTCATGAGATCCTGAACATGTGCTGGGAATAAATAATGTGTTAATCGAATTTGGCAGCCCACCCTTCATTAGGGATAACTTTTAATTTCATTAAAGGTGAAAGAACTGGCATTCACGTTAGTTTATTTTTGTTTTGAAAATTGCTAAGTGCTTCATGGAATGTAAAGGACTACTAACATCAAGGAGTTCACATATAACACATCCAAAATAAAACTGAACTGGAAAAAAATGTTATACGGAATTGTTGGCTGCGAAATCTGTGAAATTTGTGAATACAGATTTCGTTTAATAACTTGGAAGGCTGATGTTCTTTATGCTTAAAATCGTCTCCTCTGTGAGCTGCCGGCCGGAGTGGCCGTGCGGTTCTAGGCGCTACAGTCTGGAGCCGAGCGACCGGTACGGTCGCAGGTTCGAATCCTGCCTCGGGCATGGATGTGTGTGATGTCCTTAGGTTAGTTAGGTTTCATTAGTTCTAGGCGACTGATGACCTCAGAAGTTAAGTCGCATAGTGCTCAGAGCCATTTGAACCTCCGTGAGCTATCTTCGTCGTACTTGTAACTGACCGATTGGATTAGTGTGGCGAGAGCGCTTAATGCCACACTTCTGTCGTTGGTGAGTCAAGTAGAATGAATGTGATAAAACTCTATGCTAGTGCATAGACCTCATCAAGGGGTTTGTAGACTTTCGTCTTCATGTGATAGGGTTAAGCCTACTCTTTCTGAGATGCTGCAGAGAGATTTCGAATCAATCTCAGGACACTGATGAAAAGTGAAGGAGCACAGTGTCACAATAACGTTATCAGTGAGTGTACCGCGTTCTAAGATTTAGAGGTCAATACGCCCACGCAACATTACACCTCCCCACACCGTGACACCTCGACCACAAAACGCGATCACGTTCGGCAATGTTGCTGGGTGCATTACTCGTTCCCACGTCTCACATTGTGAGGGTACGTACAGAATTGTCGAACGTGATAGTTTTGGCGGTCTAGGTGTTATGTTGTGCGGAGGTATAAATGTTTCGTTGGCGTACTGACCTCAAGATCTCGAACACGGTACACTTCCAGACAACGTTATCGTGAGACTGTACTCGTTCCGTATGAATGTCTTTTCAGGGGGGCATTCGGCTTCAGTTTTATGGATGAAGTGTGCATCGAACGGCGCTGGTGGAGGTCGTCTTTGAACGAGAGGATATTCAGCGATTGGACTGGACTGCCCTGTCTTTGAATAAAAATGTCATTTCTGTTCGTCTCACTGAGTATGACTCTCAGTTATCTTCTACACTATACTGTAATGTGCTGTGCTATATTGCAGCCGTTCTTTCTAAGTATGGTATATTATCCTTTGATGAGCTTCAATTTATTTCATCGATAAAAGCCAATGGTCGTACGGTTTCCAGTTTCCTGACAAGTACGCAGGTGTGCAAAACTTAAGGACGAAAGAAACTTTCGCATGATGTCTCAAGTAACATAGCTCGATGAAAATAGTAAACGACTTAGGGAAAAAAATAAAAAAATCACAGATTGAAAATAGGAAATCATAGGAAGAAATGAAATTGAAAACAGAAATTTTCAGTCCAGCGTAGGGAAGAAACTAAAAATGACCTCCAACCAATAATAATCAGTTTTTAACTAAATACGTGACCTTGAAACGGAACAGGAAAACATGAAAACAAATTGGCGTAATAACAGGACGAATTTTGGCTAAAATCAACGTAAGTCCCGAGTGCGACTGTTACACAGATAAAAGAACTGAAAGAAGAGCTTAACACAACGGCAAGAGAAATTAGCGAAGAACTGGAAAGTTTTGACAGTAAACAGTAATAACTTTTGACAGTAAAATCTTAAGAACACAAAGAACAGTTAAGCACAGTTAAAGAAAAAGTTGATGACAGTTAAAGAAAAAGTTGATGACCTGACAACGAAAACGGGAAATTTGTCAACCACTGAAGATAGAGATTCAAATGACATGCTACCAGTACAATTATCAGAAACAGTAGAATACCTCCCATTAATAAAATTTAAAAAAAAAAGCAGGAGAAAATTTATCGGGAAAATAAGCGATATAGGGAACATAATGAATGAAAAGTAAGCATAACTGCGAGGACGAAAAGAACGTATTTGACTGTTTGCATTCATATTCAGAAAACTTCTGTGACCACACAAATTAATGACGTTTGGATAAATTTCCACGAGACCGGTACCACCCATCCAGATACGACAGTAAATCGCGACGTGGTGCAATGGAGAACAATTTGGTTAACACAAAAATGATAACTTCGATTACAAACACATTTTGACAGTACGTAAAATCAGAGTTTTCAGGAATTACAGTAACGAAATTCACTCTCAGTATTGGATTGATCAGTTCTTATATTCTTTACCGCAAAACTGGCAACTTGAACGCAAATTAGAATTTCTCTGCGGTTATTTGGATAATGAACCAGCAGCAAGAATGTACTCAGTGGTGAGAGATAGCCTAAGCATACATGATTCCCACTGAGCATTTCTGTGAGGCTACTGTACACACGCCACGCCAGATCGGGTAAAACACAGCATTATAATGTTAGAAAACTTTGAACAGTCTAACATCTTTAGCTCAACAAGATACTTTGAAGACATGATATGCAGAAATCACTGCTTATCAAACCCACACAGTCCGTTGGAACTAATTCGCATGTGTTTAACACAGTTACCTACCCATTTGAGACACGTGCTTTTTTGGCTTTCAAATGTAATGATTACTTAGAAACATTTCAAACTTTACTTCAGGAATTGGAATTCGACAGTGATAATGGTTTAAGAAAAAACGCAATTACAATCACAACAGAAACTGTGACACGTAAGATGCTCTTGTACCACGTGAAAAAAAAGAAAACCTATGGGAAACACCACATCCCGCGCGGGATTAGTCGAGCGGTCTAAAGGCGCTGCCGCCATGGACCGTGCGGCTGGTCCCGGCGGAGTTTCGAGTCCTCTCTCGGACATGGGTGTGTGTGTTTGTCCATAGGATAATTTAGGTTAAGTAGTGTGTAAGCTTAGGGACCGATGACCTTAGCAGTTAAGTCCCATAAGATTTCACACACATTTGAGCACTTTTTTGAACCCCCACAACAAACACAAACACAGAACAATTACAGATCAGATAACCGACATCGTCCGTATGAAGCATAATTATCGCAGCTGAATAATGGTTATTTCGATACAGATAATTTCAGGAGCTTACCTTACAGGAATTTGCTAATGAGAACATGCGTAATCATAACTATCATAACAATCAAAATAATCACAGACAATGCTCTTACTCAGATAATGGCTGAACACAAAATTCTGTCTAAATCTCATCCATTATCTTGTACAAGCAAGCATCTGAATCACAAAGTCTTTAATGTATGTAAAGGACCTTATAGGATTCATAGAATTCTACACGACGATGTTGGGGAAACTGAAACTATTCGGACCCACAAGAGCAAGGGACTTCGACATATTTCGCAAATCAGCCCATATATAGAATAATTCTATTTGCTTAAGTTGTACCCAGATGATAGAACTGCATGTCAGCTATTTCTAATATATTTCTTGTATTACAGTGCACAGCACCAGTTAGTGATAAACAATGCTATTGCACCGCATGCCAGAGCGACTTCCGTCGCGCGGCGGGGAACATTTGCACGATTCGGGCGACTTTCGTCAATCAATAAACTTCATTTGCTGCTACGACGAGTATGCTAAACAAACTGCTTCGAACTTCGGAATTTCACTTATAATCGAAATAACAACAAATAATTTCTAATAAAATGAACGCTGACAGCATTTTATTTAAAACCAGTTCTGAGACGATACTGAGGTTATGAGCAATTTGTTGTCCACTTGAGAAATATTTTTTATTATACACAGTGATGATAATACAGAGACACATAACATTTTCTAATATTTAGGATGGTAATTGTTTTGTCTGGAAAGAAGCGTTATAGGTATTCTGATAAGAAGTTTTTGGGGTCAGTTATGAGGTAGTGAAGTTGTGTTTATTGAAGTGAAATATTTACAGTTATAGCTATGAGGTGTTGTTCATGTGGAACTAAGTGGACGAAAACAGAGCAGCGAATTGTTATTTTAAGTGTATTGAAACGAAGACAGCGACTGTGATTGATTTTGTAATAGGACAATGAGATTTATGTTGGTTAGGTACATTAGATGATAATAATGAGATTTATGAAGCATACTGTAATAGAATGAGGCAATGATTAGGATGATTAATGTAGAGAAATAGCAAGTGAGTAATGGTTAGGGCATAGGAACCCTCTTTCTTGATACAGTCAAATTTGATGCCATGTGGATGCATTTCGTATTTATAAACGTAAAAGGTATGTTTTTGAAAATCGGAAATATTGAATGAACGTGAATGTAGACAACACAGTTGTTTCTCTGACGTGGACTTTGTGATTATCTGATGCAAATTATTCAACATTTTTGCTAAACATTCAGTGTCATTTTTTTGTGGAATAACATAACATGTAACAGTTACGCAAATTTTACAGTAACTCGAGAAGGGTACGTTTTTGTCTCCATTTGTACACGAAAAATGTTTTGCAAAGAACTGGCTTAGCATTGGTTGCTACTATGTATTGTGACACATTCTTTTAGCACGTGGTACCTCATTCAACTTTTTGTGGCTTATCTTTGTGGTAGTGTTTATTTCCATGTTTACACTGATGAATGACATTTTTCTCTTAATTGCCTATAGCTACATACACACAAAATTTAACTTCTACTGAATTTCGTAGAACTAATCTGCCTTTTCTTTGTCTAACCTATAAACTCTACATATGTATGAAACGATGTCATAACAACATTGTCCATCAGTTTAGGTGTTTGGGAAATTTTCGAAGTGAAGATGAAATTCACGACTCCCGAGGTGCGATATGGATAGAAAATATACTTAGAATAACAAAGAGGAAAAAAAAAGAGAAGTGAGATGCAGGCAATATGTGGGACACTATTGATGATTTTTTTTTTTTTACTTTTCAGCTTTTGCTTTCTGTCATAGCATAGGATAAAATTCTTTTTTATGTATTTTTCTATTACCATGTGTGACTTTACAGACTGTCTTCTTGTATTTACATATGATGTAATATAATAACTTGCATTGCTTTAGCTTAAGGAATTTTTAGGTTAAACTTGCCTCCTACATTTATGCTTTCTATTGAGTTTCTTTATAACGCGTATTCTCTGCATAAATTGGTACTATAGGATATGGCGCCGTTAGTATAATAATTATGTTAGGTGTCGTACTGCAGTGAGCTCTCATAGAAGATGTGTAAGAAATAATGAAAGGTGTGTAAGGAGGAAGCAAAGAGAAAAAAGTAAGAAAGGAAGTTGTACACATATACATGAGCAAAGAAATGTTTACAAAGATAAATTTGAGATGAAATGATTAGGTTGGGTAACTATTTGACGAAATATGGTTAGGTAGGGCATAAATGAAAAATGGTTGAATTGGGCAATGGTTCTGAATAAGCATGAAATACATGACAGAAAAAAGAATGAGGTAGAGTGAAAGTTATATTTGTTGGAAGTTTGTGGAATCATGGATATTATGATTAAGTGGTGCACAAACTAAATGATGAAATATAACTAGATAGAATACTAATTACTGACTATATTAGGTATAACAATAGACTGATGTTTCACTGACAGTGTAAAGTATTCTTTGTTGTGAATCTTTGATACTCTCAAGTGCATGTTTTTCGTAATTATGTATTTGTGTTCGCTATATCTGCGTGTGTGACCACTAACCTCAAGTGTTTATTTCTTGTGTCTTATCACTATCCTTACATATCTCTTTCTGCCTCACTCCGTATACTTTTGTGTGTTTTACTGATTTTAAGCATACCTATTTATTTGATTAGATTTAGAATTCTCCCTGTCTGATATTTCTGTAAAACCGTGATGCCATTTTTTCTTACTTTTTTATAGATGTAGAAATCCGTTGTTACCATTTCACTACATACGCGGTCCATACGTACAATTACATGAAATCTTATTACTCCTGAGTTAACATAGGTAACTGTATGTTGTAAATTTAATAAATTGTAACTGATTGACCACTCACCACATATGAGTGAGACCTGTTAGGACAGGAGATATACTGAAATACTCTCTGCCAAATGTTGACACACATCACCGATACAAGCTGCAACTGACTTTTATAAGGAACTCTTCGTGTTTGTTACACGTTTTGTAGGTTTTATCCTTATTGTTTAGAGTTTGGTCCCCATCCCATTCTTATCACTAGTGCTACACATACAAAATTCTACTCAGGAAGAGTGAGGATAAGTAAGGTGGGCATGTCATTTTGATTTTTTTAAGTTCTCGTTGTGCACGGCAGAGAGACAACAAATTATGTTGCTGCTAATCTTTCGTCTTGTTGGGGCACAATCTTTGCCTCTGCACAGTCTCATACATTCTTAGCTGAAGTGTGATAGGTGATGGACGTATTATGTAGTGCTGTGTTGACTTGTTATTGTATCTGTTGTATGAAGAAAGAGTTATTGTAAAGGACAGTAAGGATGAAAATCATGTATATATTGGAAGGCGAAAAGAATATAAATTTTGGATAATGTTATTATATCTTAAGAGAAGAAGTTTGAGGTAAGACTGCAGTATCGCGCAGCTAGTTTGCCGGAATGATTAATATCAGCTAGTTAACTTGCTAAGAGATAAGAGAAAGACCAACCCACTTCCCTGCATCATGCATTAAGATATCAACTGATTAAGCTGTTTGGTTTTTATAGAAATTCTCTGTTAACATTGGACGATTTTGATATCATTGTTCACTTTGTTAAGCATCGTTCAGACCAATGTTAGGTATGAAGATGCGAAATTTTATTCTGTCTTTTTGAATATATATCTCGTTGTTTTGGAATAGGAATAGTTACTTTCCCATTGTTTAAGGGAAGTTAATCATTACGCATTTCCACATTGCATTACATGGTATGCAACAGTATGAGCATTGCTAGGAAATTTTATTTAAAAATAGAAACGTAGCTTAGCCGCTGTTTGCTTTCTGCTTGCTGATTTGCTTTCGAGAAATCTGTAACTACGTCGTCAAGACGAGACGTAAGTGGAAATTTTGGTTGCAGTCAGATAACTGTTTTACGCGAGTTGCGCCTTTAATATCGATACAAGTTGTTTTCAGGCCAGATACAATTCAATTCAAATTAAGTTCTGTTTAGTCAAATGAGTTTAAGTTGGATAACAGTTTGTGAGTACATGGTTTTGGTAATACGTAGATTTTTTTTGTAGGGAGTGGGAGGTAAATTTGGACTAAGTTCCTTTTTCTCCTTTTTTTTTTGAGTCATCATTCTTCCGACTGATTTGATGCAGCCCGCTACGAATTCCTCTACTGGACCAACCTCTTCCTCAATTATTTGTTGGCTCTATTCCAATATCTGTCTTCCCCTACAGTTTTAACGTCTTCAGCTCCCGCTAGTACCTCCTTGGAATCTTAACAGATGTCCTGTCATCCTGTACCTTCTCCGTTTCAGTGTTTTCCACATATTCTTCGAGTCTGCACAGAAACTCCTCATTATTTTATCATTTCACCTGACTTTCAGCATTCGTCTGCTGCACCACGTCTGAAATACTTCGACTCTCCTGTGTTCCGTTTTTATCACAGTTCATTTTTTACTTCCTTACGGTGTTGTACTCCAGACGTACACTCCTTGACATAAAACTCGACCGGCGGCTGGCCGCTTCAGAGGCTAAGTCCGCGCCGATCGCGACATGGGACAAAAAAACTGGCCAACTCGCTAATTCTCCAAGTCCGGTTATCTGCACAATCTGGCAACACTGTAGGCTGCAGCACTTCCTGGAGGAAAACTTGTCCCGTGATAGAGAAACCCTAGGCTGATTACGCCTGTGGTCTAGCGGTAGCGTGCGTTGTTTCTGTTCATAATATCAGTGGATCGAGAGCAGCTCGCATAAAATATTTTTATACCCTCTTCTGTCTGAATGCTGAAGACGTGAATGTAATGGCAGCGCAGATTCAATCTATTTCGCTTTCTGACACACTGATATCAAAATTTTATCCAGTAACCGTTTTGCGGCAGATTTCCTGCAGACTGTCCGCTGGACGCCGTACGCGGCAAAGCTCCGGGATCCATTTGCTGGCTACTGGCAGCGGCCGTGGCGACAGCAGCGGCGCTGCACTCCCCCGTTCTTTATCGAAAGCTCCTGCTACCGCTCATCGCTTCTGATGATTTAAAACGCTTTATTATTAAATGTTGCTCCACAGAAAATTTCTACAATTTCCATTCACGCTGAAAAGCAACGGAGACAGCCGTCCTGATTAGTAGGCGGATATTATATTACATTAATCGGCAAGAGCTGAGTATGGCCCGAAATTAATTTTATAGACTGGAACGAAATTAAACCACCTCACTACATTCGATGAATTTATAAATGCTTCCTACTTCGTTTCTTTTCCTTTCAAACTCAATTATTTGTGCAACTTTTGGTCAATGTTCGGACGTTTTCGTCAAGCCAGAGTGAGCGTCTGTGGTGTAAAGTGTATTACAGTTCTTGTTTCATTCCTTATGGTAAGTCTATGCGATAAACTGTGTGAATACCTTGCAATGCATGCTCTGTAGCAGTGTAGGAACACTGCACATTTGGAGTTCCATGTATGGGTTCATGAAGTATTTATTGTTGATCGGAAGTGATAGTGAAGGTCATCAGATTTAAACCAGAAAAATTTGTCGTTTTGGAGGTTTCAGAGAACGGAAAGGAATTGCTAACGCCGGTGTTAGAAAACGTCTACAGTTAAATGCAATTGGAAAAATTTGGAAGAAGGGAACTATATTAATCAACATGTGCACTTCATAAACAACCTTCTGACATCTTAGACCTATATGACGAACAAAGCTAAAATTTATATCGTTGACAGTCGGTTTGAATCTTTTCAGGATCTATTTTACAGAGAAGCACCTTGGCATTTGCAAAGCAGACAACCATGATATTAACTTAATTTACTAAGTCGAAATCGGACGAATATTGATGTTTAAAGGCATTCTTCAGATTTCGCATAAGGAATTTTTACTAGCAGTTTGCAACTCCATTAATTAAAATGGAAAATAAAAGGTTGTAGTCAGCGGCTTCCACCGAGATTGTAACTGCTATGTCATACAGTACGAACAACGCAACGCACAAGGGAACCTCTTTTTTTTCAATTTTGCTTTTTTTCTTTTACTTTTTTTTACGATTACCCCTTTTTTCCTCTCTTATTTTAAAGCCCCTTAGGAAAATGGGACTAAAAAAGGAACTAAATGCCACCGCCACTTTCCATCCTATAACAACAAAAAAAATCTTGTCCACTTCAGGCGTTGGCTCCTGACTAAACCTTCCCCAGAGAGCTGCCTATATACCAGGGGAAATGTGGGAACTCAAGGTTAGGGCTATCCTTACAAACAAAACAAAATCTTACTTTTTCTGAATTTTATTTTTATTTTGATTTTTTTGTTTATTTTTGTTGTGTAATTGATCAGACGTTTTCTGCGGACCGCTGGTAATATGTTGGGTCACGTCTTCTCGAAATTGATGTGTTCCGTTCAATAGTTCAGAAATGATCATTGGTTCAAACAGGAAACCTTCTTCACTCTTGGCTTAACACATTCCAGCTACGAGGCTGGTCGTGGAAAGCACTCCGAAGGAAGTTCGAGAAAAATTGTCTGTATTTAGGGTGACGGACAACGACTTAATGACGGTCGTTGAGGTATGTCCAAAAATCGAGAACAGAGTCTACTGTTTGTCCAAATAGGTAGTGAATGGCATGTCCGCGAATCCAATTCACAGCATTGTATTCCGAGTATTCCGATTCCGAATGTCTCGCGTTAGAAAAGCCACAATACGACGAATAACCTCTGAGCTAACGACACACTGGCGACAACAGACGGACTATAGTCACTGAGATGTTGCCTAAGCCTCAAAACGCAACCTTAAAACACACAAACAGGTGTTACTTATGTGAAGAACGCCGTTCTTGGAGTCCAGAAATTAAATATACTTTCTAATTGTGTCATATTACGGTGGATTATATCGTACGAGTCTTCGATGTGGAAAACGAATGTCAAGTGAATTTAGCGAGGTAATGCCGGCCTACACCCGGAAGCAAATGCGCTATCAGAGTGTTGACAAATGCTTGCTACGACGCTGCCATTTCTCGGCTCTCTTACGAGGCAGCTCTACAGCGAAATGCTTGCCGTGATTCTCCGATACGGTTCTTCAGAATGGAGACGCGCGTGCACGTTTGGTTTTAATGCGGCGTTCTCCCCTGATGGTTTCTGGCGTCGCCTTTGGGCTATGTATACATTTGAGACATTCAATTATCATTAATCCAGAATGATACAAGTTTCAGCTTCCGGCGTGGAAGAAGGCTGTTGACGCCGACATTATATCATTTCAACGTAGGGAAAGCAAAACAGATCATTCAATGTTTCTCATTCAACATAAAGCATGTGAGATAATTTTCCGTAACGTTCATAATCATCTAAAAATACAAACGAAGTAAAAATACATCGGAAGCTTATTCGAATTGAATATAATGTAAGATACCAAACGCTTTGCACCTCGAAGTCGAATTTGTCCACGTGTAATCTTTTGCAGCATACACAGAGAATGTCATGATTACCACGAGAATGAAGAAATATGTTGGTAAGGATGGAAGCAAGAAGAGACGCAACCAACAAATATTCGATTCCTCATGGCATTCATTTAATTTGAGACGTAAGAAGAGGTAAAGCGGGATATTACTTTCGTTAACACGAAAGATATGCCGCACATATTGATAACGAGGAAGTCTGCGTCTTCATACGTTTCCTCCTTGAAATCTGTATGCTCTATTATATACTAAGTAGCCCGATCATTGTTTCAGTAATTTTACCCTCTTGTTTGACCCCGTAACGATGAACAGATTCCAAATGCATGTCTCTGCATGAAAGTAGCTGTTCGAACCCTTCCTGGGTTGTTTTTTGTGTTTTATTGCTTGGAATTCCTGACTAGACCACTGTGCCTTCCCCCCTCGTGGGTTAGGTCTCAAAACTAAACCGCTTTTTATCCAATGGCATAATTTATTCAGACAGCATCAGCACAAGACTATCAAACAAAGCCTTTCATTTACAGTTGCAGCACTCTAACCAGCACTGACCGAAGTGTAATCCTCGGTCTTGGTCCGAAATGAGCAGCTGTCTGCTACTGCGGCAAAGTCCGTACTACACTTTCGATTCCGCAGCACCATTTTATCTGGTAACACTGTGTAGTTGCAGAGTTGTGCCAGCATGTCTGTCCTCACACTGTCAACTTTATGTATCTCACTTCTCCTGTAGCGTTGATCACGAGGAGTCGAAGTAAATGAGTGTATTCTGCATGACGTAACATTCAGTATTCCCTTCTTTCATAGCCACTCTTCATGTGCATCGATTCCAAATAGGAATGTGAAAACTCTTGCGAGTGAGAGAATGACAATAACAATCATAACAAGAACAAGCAAATAATGAATGATAATTATTCCAACGCAGGACGAAAATGGCTTTAAATATAAAAATCTATATTTATATCTATATCCATATCTATTGATCTTTGAGTTGGCACAATGCAAATATATTCTTAGCATTTAGTTACTGAATTTAGTTCTGGATGTTTACAGAGAAAAGGAAAAGTCGGTACTTCTCGCTAGTGTAATATAATGCGAACCAGCAACTACCCTTTCCTTAGAACACGACTGAAGCAGGTCCCCAAGTTGGTACCAAGGCACTGCTCCATTCTGTTCCCTGACATTGCTCTGATGACGGTTAATGCAGATAGTTCCGATTATGAAATACAAAACGTATTGCAGGTTAGTTCCTAGGATAGTAACATTAAATTTGCGTTGTAGACGGCGTATGAACGTGACGACTATCCATATTACTCATCAGTATAAAAAGACAATATTATGGGAATTTAGCAGGATTACTCAACATGAATTCTGAAATTGGATGACTGACCGCACAGGTGCTAAACGTCCTCAAGAGTATACGATGTCCTAATCGCATTAGGAATATGAAGATCGTCTTCGACAGCTCGCAACTTTCACATTGCTATCTCCACCCTACTCCAGACAGCCCTCGGTGGAGTTGCGCTACGTTACCGATGTAATGGAAGGCCTTCAAACCGACAACAGACCACATATTGAAAAATACAAGCGAATTCTCTTGCAGCGTAAGCTTATTGTAACTAATCTAAAAATTATTGGAGAGGAACATTGTCCTATTCAAAAAAAGTAAAATGTTACACACTGTTGACGTCAAATGGACATTATCTATGTCTTGTCTTGTGTCCTACTCATCTATAGTATCAAGTGTACTATCAAAATGATTATATATAATGGATGATAATGTAATGTATTGATACCAGATGGTGGGTTCACAACAGTATTGATGCGAAAATAAAACAGAAGTTCGCAAAAGTGCAGGTGTGCATTTTCGTACGTGTTCACCTCGAGATGTACAGTCGTGCTCAAAAGTATCCGAACGACCTGAATTGCATTTCGCCTGATTCGCATGCAACCGGCATAACGCAGCTGTCTAGCAGGTCCTCTAATCGCTCCTTGGTACAGTCGTTTGACTATTGAAAATGGTTCCAATAAGTCACCACTAGAAAACACTGCTCTGAATCGCAATATCTCAAGATGTAAAGTAATACCACGATACTACAAATATCAGGGAACACCTTATCACAGATAAGACTGTCCTTAAGGCTTGTAAGCTCACATTTACTACAATAAATGACATACCTGAAATGTTACCACTCTCATTATTACGTCAAAATTCTAATGCACGTAGTAAGTTCGTCGTATTCATGATTTCCTCTTCAAAGTAACGTACCGTACTTATTATTTAACACAAAATGACATTAAAAATTTAAGTTACTCACGAGCAGCTAGTTGAGAATATGTATGAACATCAAATGACACGACGAACCGTTTTGTTCCGCATATGGATTCAAACCCAGCTCATGCAGACTAAGCAAAAATTTCGTGACTGACGGAAACTAACAGTCATTCCTGATTAGGCATACAGAGAGTGATATACCTCAATTTTAAATATTGCTTCTTCAGAAGTAACTTACTTGAAATGCCGTGAGGTAAAGCTTTGTGTTAGACACGGATTCGAACCCAGAACCTAATCGGATTGCTATCGAAGCACAGTCAAATGTGACATATCGGATTTTCGCGGCAGCAGCAAGATGTTTTAACTGAAATGACGAGACGAAACATTAATTTTTTCTTTCCCAGGACTCCAACCCGGCACCTATCGCTGTTATATTCTAGAGAAAACGAACGTTAAATATGGGTTTGTTGCACCAACAGTGACATGTGAGCATGTTTGAACTAGAAATGATATGACAAAGAGTTCAGCGCTCACTGGGAATAGAGCCCCACACATATCGTTGTTGACTACACACAAAGAGACGTCAGCTACCGAATTTTTCTCCACTAGCTGCTCAGAATAACATCTTGAACTTACAGTCATCTCGCAAATAGTTCTGTGTCTCACTGGGAGTTAAAAACGTCAGATATCGTTAGTGTTGACAACGAATGAAAATACATTAAAAATCAAAATTATTATCCACCAGTAGATAGGTGTTCACATGCTAGAGCTTGATAATACATAATTAAAAGTTTAGTGCCGGGCCAGGATTCGATTCCATTCACGAGTAATATGTGGAGATGTTGAGGAATCTGCAGTTTTGAACAAACAACAAATTGTAGCCGAGCTGTATTGCCACGAAGGGATCGAATTCCGCGTTAAGGGCGGTCTGAGTTGCATTCCCAGTTCAGAAACAATTTTATCGACATACAGAAGCTCGGATAAAAGATGGAATAAGTGTCCTGTGACCATACATAGCGTTTGTTTCGTCACTTGAAATAAATAACTAGTACAAGAAAGGTTACTGGTGATAGAGTTTCTACATGTCGCCACTCCAGACTTTATTGAGGTTCAACCTACCGTCTACTTGGTAGAGGACGAATATAATCTTTAATGTGAGTTTTCAGACCACACTGCCATTATATCTTCTTCACTTGCTGTAGCCAGGAGAGAATGGAATCTGTCTCTCCCTATCTCAAATCATTGACAGAAGTGGGAATCGAACCCAGACCATAGGTATAACAACCTACCATCCGTCCAACAGACCACGAAATCCTCTTCTCTGCGACCAATTTTTCTGTCGTAACGCCGTTGCGCCACACTGGATGAGAATTCTGACACACAGGCTCCCTGTAGTAATTTGCAGCATGTTCAGTAAATTCATTTACTTCGTTGACCGAATCACCATGAACCAGCTGCCTCGGCTACCCGGTGCATACAATCGACTCTATTTTGTAATCACCGAAATGAAATCACGTAACTGCCACCTACACAGAACTGCCAACAGTGAAGGATGCAGAAGTATTAATAGGATGTGTTCCTTTCCACTTGAGCTATTCTATTGCGCTATCTGTTTGTAGAAAACGTCGTTCAGTCCAAAAGAAAAGCTATAACTGTTTGTCTCTCAGAAGTCAAGACCTGGCCATATGCATAATCTCACAGTGCTGCAGGATCCAAAAGTTCTGGTGGAATAGCTGTCGAGGTCTGAAGCAGTTGTAGCTACGTGTCAGCTGGTAGTGTAGATAATATGTCGCGAGTTCGAATACATTCAGCGCTACATCTTTTAAAACGCAATTCTCCTGAAGTTATCAATCTAATGGAACTTTGAACATAATTCCCTTCACTTCTCAACCCAAAGTAGTCGCATGTGGAAAAAGGGCTAACTACTGTGACATTTTGTTCCATTCAGTTTTAATAGACAGCAGGCAGCAGATGCATCTCGAAGATGTGTAGGGAGAGCGCATCGTGCCATAATATGTTAGAAAAGTATTTTCTACATTAGCTGTCATGTGTTAGTGATATTTTATTCTTCTTCAAACTTTGTTTGACAGCTTTAACTCAGAACAAGTTTTCTACATGCATGTAATCAATAAACTGCATGTGCATTGTCAGACTGTCATAGGTAACATCAGAGAATTCGCATATATCGTTGATGATTAATTTCTCTTTCATGTTTAATATTGTTTTAACAACACTAAAGGAAACCTTACGAAAATTGTGCACTGTATTATAAGAAATGAAATAAAACTAACCACGATAACCTTACGACGAAAGTCTGTTTTAATAAAACCGAGTATCTGTACACAAGCGTGCCTCTATCGACACGAAGTAGTAAAATACTACTCACTTAAATTTTGATTGGGTCTGTGTTTAATTGGTATGCTGTGTCATACTCAAGAGGTATGCAAATGTGGCATTTCATAAATATAGTTACGTATTCCTAGAAACCCAAAATTCGCTTGTCAGCAGCGGAAAGAGGCGTTACCTGTTGTGCAGCATTGTAAGTTTTTCAACATTGCACTATGAGCCGAAAGCATTTTCTTGCGATTTCCTTATTGATGTTTGATCCGACTGCATGTAGCTCTTTCACAGAAGGGATAAAAACGTTACAGTCAGTGAGACTGGAACTGCGAACCATAACAGACGCGTTTCCACATTTTTTTTAAATTTTTTTTTTTTTTTCGTGCCTCCTTCCTCCCCTACAGCCCGTCCTTCCGCTCGCCATTTGTGCCTTCTTCGGCTAGCTTCTGTGCTATGTTTGTTACGTAAGAGATAGTTGACCAACGAAGTAAATGTGTACAAGTAAACAAAATCCCTTCTTTTGGGGTTTTGGAAAGAAAATAGGCCCGCTACATTCTTCCATCATTGTGTGGGAGCGATTTTTATAGGAGAGCCAGGCATACTTCAGCCTGCTGGCGTCTCATGTTTGCGTCAGCAACCTATTAGTGCTGCTTCGCGAGGGCAAAGGGTAAACGAAATAGCCACCTTGTTGGCGTAAAAGGAATGAGAAACTTAATAGATAATTTCATAAAGAAAGAAAGAAAGAAAAAAAAAAGTAATCCTGAAATTGTACAAAATATCGTTTAATTGTTCTTCAGCTCTGTCGGTAAGACAAAGTTCGGTTCAAGAAATTTGCGTAATTTTCTTTGTATTTCTTTTGTCGTTCGAGCTTTTGATGTTATGTCATCAGGTACATCTAATAGTCTGCTGCACCCTTCGTCATAGCCGTTGAGATGTAATGGACTGTCAGTCCTTTGAGCCAGTTGGCTGACCTTCTTTTAGTGTTAGGATATGGCACGTCATCTGGCAGAAGGACGTGTGTCGGTGTAATCGTGTTAGGTGACGTGCGGAGCACATGTGCTAGTTTTTGCCTGAAGAGATTCCAAACGTCTTTCACATCGTCACAGACGAAGCGATGTTCTTCAGTGTCGACGACATTGCAGCTGGGACAGTTTGGTGTGTGTGCCAGACGTATCGCGCGGAGTTTAGAGTTGTTGGGGATTTTTCTATTGACTGCGAGGTACCACGTCGATCGCACATTGGATGGTAGATGGGGGTCAGATATGTTTTCCCATATGTTTTTCCAGTTATAATGTCGAAACTTGTTTTCTATTCGATTGCGCAATTTTCCTTCCAGCAAGGTGTTGTAAACCTCCTTAACCTGATATATGTCCTTCTCCGGTATTCTATGGCGTACATAGCTGTATTCCACAAGAAAATGTTTATAGTGGTACAGCCCGTGGGAGATGTGAAGCACATCGATTGGTGGATCTCTGCTGACTGGGGTGATTTCACGTAAGAGATGAGCCACTAAGGTCCGCGGTGATCGTTGCCACTGTTTATAAGTTTTGCTAACGTATAGCGCTTGCGCTTTAAGGTAGATGTCTGTTAGATGTAGCCCTCCACTGCGTGTCGGTAGCGTCAAGGTATCATATGAAACCTTAAATATCTGACCTCTGCTGACAAAATAACAAAGCGCTGCTTGCATTTGGTGTGCTATGGTTCGTGGCAGAGGCAGCACTTGAGCAACATAGTTTACTTTTGAGGTTATATAGGTATTGGCTAGTTGCACTTTTTGTATTGCATTTAAATTACGCAAGCTGTGTTGTTTTATGCTTGCTCGTAATGTGGCAAGTAATTTTCTATAATTGAGAGCGGCTGTGCGGCGGATATTATTGTATATTCTATTCCAAGGCAATTTATTTTTTCCACAGTGTTGATTCGTCCAGCGGCTCTGATCTCTATGTCCCTACCAAGATTCATAATACCAGATTTGTTGCGGTTGAGTTTAGCTCCTGACGCCAGTTCGTAGGTCGCCACAACTTCAAGTACTGTTGCCACCTCGCTTTCGTCAGTCACAAGTACCCCTACATCGTCCGCGTAGGATTGACATATGATCTTCTGTCCGTGTATATGTAGTCCACGGAGTTGCCGAGTCAGGGATACTAAGAGAGGTTCAGGCGCAATCGCAAAAAGCGTCATGGACATGGGGCAACCTTGTCTTTTCGAACTGTGAATATTGATCGGGTGACTGAGTTTTCCGTTGACACTGATTCTTGACGTGCTATTCGTCAGTATGTTTTTCACGGAGGCTATAATTTTCTGTGGGAAGTGCATGGATGTCATACACCGGAACAGGTACGAATGATTAACTTTATCAAAAGCTTTTTCAAAGTCAAGCGACATCAGGGCACAGCGAATGTTGCAGGCTTCCGATATCGCTATAACGTCTCTGTAGTCGCATAAGGTCTGAAATATCGTTCTATTCTTTCCAACACTTGTCTGGTAAGCTCCTGTCACTGTACGAATAACTGAATTAAACCTTTGCATCATGATACGGGCGAAGATTTTATAATCACTATTGAGAAATGTTATGGGTCGAAGATTCGCCACGGTTTTGCCTCTTGGTGTTTTGGGGACTAAGACCACTGTACCTTCACAGAATTCCTTCGGAAGGTCAGTGTCGGCCTTTAGTATTTCATTGCAGACGAGTGTCAATTTAGCAATTATCTGTTCGCGAAAAGTTTGATAAAATTCAGCGGGTAGCCCATCTGGTCCAGGTGATTTATTCTTTGGACTCCTCGAGATGGCATCTTCGACGTCTTCGTCCGTTATTCTTGCTGCGAGCACATCAGCTTCTTCTGGGGTGAGTCGCTCTGTCGTCCTAGCAGTGAGAGCTTGGCCAGCAACTCACTAAAGTGTGGATGGATCTCGTCTCGTATTGCAGCTTGATCTATCAAGAGTCTCCCGTCTGAAGTTTTGAGTTCCGTCAGAATTTTCCGTTTTTGTCTTTTGTTCTCTTGGAGGATGTGGTACATCGATGTTGTTTCTTCTCGTGTACCGTTCTGCAAACGCGTTCGTATTTTACAGCCTTCGAGATGGTGTCTCTGCAGGGTGAGCAATTTTGCTTTTATTCTGTTGATTTGCCCATAGTTTGTTATGATTGTAGCATTCCGAACGCACAAGTCTCTCAGACAGCTGTAGTAAAAGTCTAATGTCCGCTTCCGCCAGGCGACTTTTTCACGGGAGTAAGTTTTCATTGTCTTTATTATTGCGGGCTACGCGCAGTTTAGCCACCAATTCAGCGCCGTACCGTACAAGTGGAACTTCCTTTCACATTCTGCCCAAGTGGTGTGGAAGGCGGCGTGACATCCAGGATCCGAAAGATGAGCAACGTTTAGCTTCCACTGACCTCTCGCCCTGTAAGTTCCCTGTTTCTCTAAATTTATCGTACATATGTACGCAATATGATCAGAGAAAATAGTGGGCCATAGCTCGGACTGTAAAACGTGTCTCCTTAAATTGGATGTTGCGTAAATCCTGTCGATACGACTGGCAGAATGGCTGGTGATATAGGTGAAACCTAGCTGATCACCATGTTTTAGTTCCCAAGTGTCTAACAGATGGAATTCTCCGACGATGTTCTCCAGCTCCAGAGATTTGTTAAAATTTGGCGTCTGATCTTGGGGACTCAGCACGCAATTAAAGTCACCCGCAAATATTATTTGTTCAAATCGCACCGCGAAAAGGGGGGCGATGTCCTCCTTGAAAGATTCGGCCCTGCGGCGCTTGTTTCCGGTTCCTGACGGGGCATATATGTTGATAAACCTGGTGTTGTTTATCGTGACAGCGAGACCTCTGCTGTTCGGCAGTTTCGCCACGTCTGTAAGTAGGATCCCCTCTTTAGTCATAATCGCTGTGCCGAGGCTATTGTCATTGCCAGGATTGATGACGGCGTTGTAGCCAGTGATGTCTTCCAAACGGATAGCCGTTACTTCTTGCAGCATTAAGATGTCAACATCAGCGGCGTACAGAAAATCTTGGAGATTTCTCAGATTGAGGTCGCAATTCTGTACGCCTGCAAGGACGTCATGTCGACTATACCGTGTCAGGTGGGATACTGTTTGCCAGGTGAAGTGGATGTTTGCTCTACTTAGAAGAAGTCGGCATCATCATCTTCTGCACGAGCGTCTTTGATGGTGGTTTGTTGTCGGGTGGACACATCTTATCGACGGTATGGTGCCGTCCGTCCTGAACGTTGTGGTATGTCAACCATCTCTGCATCATGGCTTTGCTCCTCCATGTCATCCGCCCAATCTCGCGTGCACGTAACTTCCCGCGTGTCCGTTTTTGGTACAGGTGGAGGGTCCTTCGGACTAGCTGTACCGCCTGGAATGTGGATTCCACGGTCGGGTTCAGTGTCCTCGTTTGGGGTCTTCGTTTTTGTTGTTCGATCTTCCAGAGGAGCTGCTTGTGTCGTCTCCGCCAGTTCTTGGCCTATCTGTTTCGTCTTTTCACGCAAGATTGGCGCGATTTCTGCTGCTACCTGACGGGCTATTCGACGTTTCTTCCGTTTCTTTGGTGAAACAGTTGTAGGCTGCTGGTCATTATCCTCCGATGTTGCAACTGTGTCCTCTTTGTGGTGCCCGACTTCTTCGAGTGGTTTGCACACGCCTTCTTCTGCCGTCTTAGCCTGGTCTTGTTCTGCACACCTGTCAGTTTCCTCGTCTTGGTGTGCTGGACCTGTAGCTTCTGTGCTGCTAGTATCCATGGCTATTGTAACATTGGGAACGTCGGCATAAGCAACTACCGCCCTGTCGAAACACATATCTGGGGCGACGTCACTGCGAATTACGGCGGCGTACGACACGGGTAGCGTGGCCATCTGACTAGGCGGGTCTCGCTCCCCAGTCGGCAGTTGCGTCACATGCCGTTGAACACACTGCGCGCGGACGTGTTAGGTCGAACCACAACCCGAGCAGGTTCTCGGCTGGCCATCGTAAATGATGATCGCTCGATATCCACCAATCCAGAGATACGATGGGATATGTTTCAGCATGTCAATCTTAACTTGCCTGACTCCATTTAATACTGAATACTTGTGCAAGCTAGACCATTTTTCGGCGACATTGCTGATAATGGCGCCATAGTCTCTCAGTTTGTTGTTAACCTCCTCGGTCGTTATTTCAAAGGGGAGCTCAAAGATTCGAACCGTTCTTATTCCCATTCCGCCATGCGAAACCGTGACCTGCCCTATGTGTCCGTCTGAATGTTTGAATTTTGCCACCCCACCACATGTTTCTACGATTTGGTCGCACTTGTCAGAACTGGATAACTTAAGGAACACAGTCGGACTGACAATCGACAGGTGAAATCCAATCAATTCATCCACTTTGATCTGAAAAGTAAGATTTCGGTTGGGCGTAGTTCGGATCGAAAATCAACATCAAAGTATCGCGTCGCGTTGTCTGTTCCATTATGTCATTCTAGAATGTGATCGTGGACTATGACTAACGCAGAAAGCGCGCACTCACCACACAGCGCCGGCCGCTCGCAGCGACGATGTAAACACCGCAACAGCCGCTCCGCACGTCCGCACAGCACGGCCGCCGGCGGCGGAATATAACCACAGAGCTGGCGAAGAGGTATTGTTCTGAGCTTCCTCTTACGAGGGCAATAGTGACTAGAACTCATAAACCGCTATTTAAAGGTCGAGATTAGTTGCGATTTCCACCTGCAACGACTTTCCTGGGCTGAAAACCGTAAATTTACAATCTTTTGTTACCCTTCAAGCGATAATAACTCAGATTATTCAATGGAAATGACAAGTAAAATCAAGTGAACTTTGAGGCTTAATTCCGTGCGCACCAGGAAGTAACTCGTCTATCACAGAGTTGCCAAACATACGTTGCCTTGTTGCCAAATCTCAGTTACAGTACCAGCAGGAAGAAGGCGAACCGATGTGATCCTACAGCGGGCTGGGAAGTGACCATAGCTGGTGTCTCCAAGTCGCGGCTGCTACGGCCTGGAATACGTAATGTATCTGATCCGCTTTCTGTAACTAGGTTTAGGGACTGGAGCGTAGTTACTAATAATACTCAGAACTGACTGCAAACTAAGCATCGTAAATCAGTAATTCTCATTGTTGTTTTTATATTTCTTTCGTAAGTGTACTGAAAACTAAGAAACTCATTCACAGGCGTTTTCGTGCCTCGGCGATAGTTGAGCACAACAAACAAATAAAAATAAAAAAGAATCTGTATGTGTGTGTGTGTGTGTGTGTGTGTGTGTGCGTGTGTGTGTGTGTGTGAGAGAGAGAGAGAGAGAGAGAGAGAGAGAGAGAGAGAGAGAAATAAAAAGCAATGAGAGAGAGTGTAAAAAATTGTTGTAAAGAAATTGAATCATGGTCTTTAAAGAAATCTTTCATTAAAATGACACGTTCCACATCATTACGAAATGTCGTATTCATGATCTATGGAACAAGAATTAATCCAATGTAATATTGATGACTAGCCATGAAGAGTCATGAATTACCGAAATTTTTGCCAATACCAGTAACCAAATCTAAACTTGAAAATAAAAGCCGACAATTTTTGTAATAAACCGTGACTCCTATCAAGACCCTTTCGTCCCTGTTACCTAACCACGAAAGATGTCTGATATACCTCCATTCTGAAGTAACAAAGTGTGCATGCATTTAAAGATGAAGTGCATGATGTGAAGTTCTGTGACGGAGATACGAACCCAACACGTAATTGGATTGTTAACTAAGAAAAATCAAATGTTACGTATCGGTTTTTCTTACGAGCCGCTAGGTGTCTGAATCTAAAATAAGGATACAAACTTTTGTGCCTAAGCGACAATCGAACTGCACACCTACCGTGCATTCACGAGTATAGCTTACGTATCAGTTGCTTACTCATGAACAGTAAGATGCGTAAGAGTAATCTGGTGGAACGAACTATCACAGATGCAATGCATGGGTTCAGGCATTTACTTTTAAGAGGCACAAACAGATTTATTTTACTTCTGGTAACCTCAAGAGAAAGACGTTATAATCCAGAATCCGCATTAAACATCACGTTCCTTCATTACTAACTGGGCAGAGCCGGTTTACGTTGGGAAATGACATTGCGGTAGTTGTGGTAAACAGAAATACAGTCGCCAGTTAGCTTACTTACATTAGAAAATTTTATTTTATTTAATGAACCGATAGCCATTTAAAGGGACAGGGCTCTTATTTTACTTGTACTTGATTGAAGTAGAGACGTTGAAAAATTTGGTGCTGGACTGTGATTCGAATTCGTATCTCCTCTTTCGAGGATCTGAATCTCTCAGAACAGTATAGTTCAATCATTTCGTTCCTTTTCCCAAGACTGCAATCTTCTCTAGGTCTCCTCCAAAGGTAAGTATGTGGGTCTGAAACCTGATCCAGTACAAAAACATTCATAATTTCATTTCAACCTTTATCAAGTGCACACCCACCTGCTAGTGAAAATTAATGCGCATTTTTAATGTCTGTTCATGCGTTGCCAACAATCGCAACAGGTGTCGTTATTTCTGGTCAAACACGCACTCATCTTACTGTTCATGAGTAAGCAACTGATACGTAAGCTATATTCGTGGATGCACGGTAGGTGTGCAGCTCGATTGTCGCTTAAGCACAAAAGTTTGTATCCTTATTTTAGATTCAGACACCTAGCGGCTCGTAAGAAAAACCGATACGTAACATTTGATTTTTCTTAGTTAACAATCCAATTACGTGTTGGGTTCGTATCTCCGTTACAGAACTTCACATCATGCACTTCATCTTTAAATGCATGCACACTTTGTTATTTCAGAATGGAGGTATATCAGACATCTTTCGTGGTTAGATAACAGGGACGAAAGGGTCCTGATAGGAATCACGGTTTATTACAAAAATTGTCGTCTTTTATTTTCAAGTTTAGATTTGGTTACTGGTATTGGCAAAAATTTCGGTAATTCATGACTCTTCATGGCTAGTCATCAATATTACATTAGATTAATTCTTGTTCCATAGATCATGAATACGACATTTCGTAATGATGTGGAACGTGTCATATTAATGAAAGATTTCTTTAAATAGCATGATTCAATTTCTTTACACTCTCTCTCATTGCTTTTTATTCTCTCTCTCTCTCTCTCTCTCTCTCTCTCTCTCTCTCTCTCTCTCTCACACACACACACACACACACACATACACATTCTTTTTTATTTTTATTTGTTTGTTGTGCTCGACTATTGGCGAGGCACGAAAACACCTGTGAATGAGTGTCTTAGTTTTGAGTACACTTACGAAAGAAATATAAAAAAAAGAATTAGAGTTACTGATTTATGATGCTTAGTTTGCAGTCAGTTCTGAGTATTATTAGTAACTACGCTCCAGTCCCTAAACCTAGTTACAGAAAGCGGATCAGACGCATTACGTATTCCAGGCCGTAGCAGCCGTGACTTGGAGACACCAGCTATGGTCACTTCCCAGCCCGCTGTAGGATCACATCGGTTCGCCTTCTTCCTGCTGGTACTGTAACTGAGATTTGGCAACAAGGCAACGTATGTTTGGCAACTCTGTGATCGACGAGTTACTTCCTGGTGTGCACGGAATTAAGCCTCAAAGTTCACTTGGTTTTATCTGTCATTTCCATTGAATAATCTGAGTTATTATCGCTTGAAAGGCAACAAAAGATTGTAAATTTACGGTTTTCAGCCCAGGAAAGTCGTTGCAGGTGGAAATCGCAACTAATCTCGACCTTTAAATAGCGGTTTACGAGTTCTAGTCACTATTGCCCTCGTAAGAGGAAGCTCATACCCATACCTCGTCGCCAGCTCTGTGGAAACGTGCTGATCTGTGAACCCGCGTCTGTTATGGTTCGCGGTTCCAGTCTCACTGACTGTAACGTTTTTATCCCTTCTGTGAAAGAGCTACAAGCAGTCGGATCAAACATCAATAAGGAAATCGCAAGAAAATGCTTTCGGCTCATAGTGCAATGTTGAAAAACTTACAATGCTGCACAACAGGTAACGCCTCTTTCCGCTGCTGACAAGCGAATTTTGGGTTTCTAGGAATACGTAACTATATTTATGAAATGCCACATTTGCATACCTCTTGAGTATGACACAGCATACCAATTAAACACAGACCAAATCAAAATTTAAGTGAGTAGTATTTTACTACTTCGTGTCGATAGAGGCACGCTTGTGTACAGATACTCGGTTTTATTAAAACGGACTTTCGTCGTAAGGTTATCGTGGTTAGTTTTATTTCATTTCTTATAATACAATGCACAATTTTCGTAAGGTTTCCTTTAGTGTTGTTAAAACAATAGTAAACATGAAAGAGAAATTAATCATCAACGATATATGCGAATTCTCTGATGTTACCTATGACAGTCTGACAATGCACATGCAGTTTATTGATTACATGCATGTAGAAAATTTGTTCTGAGTTAAAGCTGTCAAACAAAGTTTGAAGAAGAATAAAATCTCACTACCACATGACAGCTAATGTAGAAAATACTTTTCTAACATATTATGGCACGATGCGCTCTCCCTACACATCTTCGAGATGCATCTGCTGCCTGCTGTCTATTAAAACTGAATGGAACAAAATGTCACAGTAGTTAGCCCTTTTTCCACATGCGACTACTTTGGGTTGAGAAGTGAAGGGAATTATGTTCAAAGTTCCATTGGATTGATAACTTCAGGAGAATTGCGTTTTAAAAGATGTAGCACTGAATGTATTCGAACTCGCGACATATTATCTACACTACCAGCTGACACGTAGCTACAACTGCTTCAGACCTCGACAGCTATTCCACCAGAACTTTTGGATCCTACAGCACTGTGAGATTATGCATATGGCCAGGTCTTGACTTCTGAGAGACAAACAGTTATAGCTTTTCTTTTGGACTGAACGACGTTTTCTACAAACAGATAGTGCAATAGAATAGCTCAAGTGGAAAGGAACACTTCCTATTTAAACTTCAGCATCCTGCACTGTTGGCAGTTCTGTGTAGGTGGTAGTTACGTGATTTTATTTCGGTGATTACAAAATAGTGTCGAGTGTATGCACTGGGTAGCCGAGGCAGCTAGTTCATGGTGATTCGGTCAGTGAAGTAAATGAATTTACTGAACATGCTGCAAATTACTACAGGGAGCCTGTGTGTCAGAATTCTCATTCAGTGTGGCGCAACGGCGTTACGATAGAAAAATGAGTCGCAGAGAAGAGGATTTCGTGGTCTGTTGGACGGATGGTAGGTTGTTATACCTATGGTCCGGGTTCGATTCCCACTTCTGTCAATGATTTGAGATAGGGAGAGACAGACTCCATTCTCTCCTGGCTACAGGAAGTGAAGAAGATATAGTGGCAGTTTGGTCTGAAAATTCGTATTAAAGATGATATTCCTTCTCTACCAAGCCGCAGTCGTGTTTCGGTGGGCGAACTGTGCGGACGGGCCTTGTTTACGTGCTCTCTGCGGCCGGCGGCGTGCTGACAAGTAAGTGGGCGCTCTTGCGGCTTGCACGTCAATTGTATAATTGAAAATGAATCGAACATGAATATGACGCAACCGCTTCGCCAAGATACTTTGAAGTTCACGTTCGATGAACGCTTTGCTCGACCTAAAGCATTGGAAGTAGCACAGTTCTTGCGCGATGTAGTAAAGCTCATTTCCACTGATATAATTGGGATCCACTTATCGATTTTGAGTAGCACAGTTTGCGTAAAGATGGTGAATGCTAAAGGCTGTGATAGGAGTATTGAAGGATGTGGAGGATCTTTTAAATTTAATCACTGTGATGGAAACGTCGGTGATGTCAAAGTAGTTCATGCAGGTTTCGGGATAAGAACAGTCCGTATTTTTGAACTTCCCTTTGAAATAACTACGGAACAAATTAATTTCGTCCTCAAAGCATACGGGAGGGTCATTAGTAATGTTGCGGAAAAGTGGACCACCTTTCAAACGTTTCCAGTTTTAAATGGTGTCAGGCAAATAAAAATAGATCTTCAGCAGCATATTCCCTCGTATGTTTACGTATGCGGTTATGGGGCTATTGTGATGTATAATGGACAGCCGCGTACTTGCTCTGGCTGTGGACAGACTGGACATGTACGTTCCGAATGTATTCAGGGGAGAGTGACGCAGTTACCGGCGGGGGAAGCAGTCCCACCCATGACGATGACGACCTTACCAGTGACATATGCTACGGCCACCCGTGGCCACTCTGCTACGACACCGAGTTTCGCTTTGGAGAGCAGTGGCGACAGAAAAGACGAAAACCAAAGCTTGTCCGTTACCACTAGCTCTACTGAAGTAACGACCGTCGTTCCGTCGCCTGAAGCGGCGCCCATCACAGAAGCAGGTTGTCTTTCCAAAAATGACGGAACTATTGAGCAAGATGTACAGAGAGACGAGAACGAGGATGCTGCACAAGATCCCAGCACGGCTTCCGAGACTGAAGAGCGACAGAAATCCGGATCTCTTCCCAAAAAGCATTAAAAAAGGAGGATAGCTCCACCTGACGCTCCTCAAAAGGTACAATCAGTGCGTGAAAAGGCACAACAAATCGGTCGCAAAATCAGTGGTATGACATCCGTCAATTTTGACGTAGACCCACAGAGCCCGCATACAGCGGGAGAAGACGAATTTCGACAAGTGAAAACGCAGACGCAGCAGGATGGCGAAACGAAACGGCCCACAAGTAAAGAAACAAAGAACAAGACTCCATCTCAACGTGGGCCAGAGATAGAGATGTCTCAACACAGTGATACGAGAAACTGGGCAGATGACATTGAAGAATTTCCCGCAGATGAGGAAATGAAGGAAGTGGCACTTCTACCAGGAGGAAAGATTCCAGTGCAGAAAGACAAGCAAATGAGGGGCGAGACATCGTCTCCGCCAATACATGGAAAACCTTAGGCTTCGTCGGCAGTGGACCATATCGACTTGTATACTTACTTAATTAATCATGAATTCATTACAAGCTTGTAGAATCGGGACTTTGAATCTAAACAAGATCCGTAGCGAATTCAACCGTAAGAACTTGCAAGACATGCTCTATGCCGCTGATATTGATGTTATTATGTTACAAGAAGTAACAGATATTAGACTGGATGTCATCACAGGTTACAACGCAGTCGTAAATCCAGGGAGCGACCGTGACCTCGGAACAGCGATACTCGTCAAAGACGGAATTATCATCAAAGATGTCGAGAAACTGGTAAACGACAGAGGTCTGGCTGTCACCATTCACAATACGCGTTTTATAAATATCTATGCACCATCTGGCACCGGGAACAGGAGGCGAAGAGCTGAATTTTATAAAGATGATATAGTTCCCCTTTTCGGTGGCTGCTACGAGCATATCATTTTTGGAGGTGACTATAATTATGTGCTGTTTCCAAAAGACCAGACGCCGCACTTTAATAACTGTGCAGAACTCGGAGCCGTAATTACAGAACTCCGCTTAATTGACACCTGGGAGCTCATGAACGGTGCATTGCTGGGTTTCACTCATATTACGAATCATTCCGCTAGTCGCATCGACAGGATCTATGTAACAGTCGACCTGGAAATGCACGTCCTCCAGACAGAGTTATGGCCCGCTATCTTTTCGGATCACACTGCATACATATGTACCATGAACCTAAAACGGCAAGAAACGTGTAGGGGACGAGGCTTGTGGAAGTTGAACGTGGAACACCTAAAAGACCCTGAATACCATGAAATATTCAATAACGTATGGAATGCGTGCGAGAACAAATTCACTTCATATACCTCGCCACTGGCATGGTGGATGAAATGTGTGAAACCCGCGATAAGAAAATCGCTGATGAATTACTCCCGCGTGAAAAGTGTTTAGCAAAAACGGACGATAGAATTTTACTTCCAAGTCCTTCGTGACCTATACCAATCTGATGTGTCTGTAATCAAATGGTTCAAATGGCTCTGAGCACTATGGGACTTAACAGCTGTGGTCATCAGTCCCCTAGAACTTAGAACTACTTAAACCTAACTAACCTAAGGACATCACACACATCCATGCCCGAGGCAGGATTCGAACCTGCGACCGTAGCAGTCGCGCGATTCCGGACTGCGCGCCTAGAACCGCGAGACCACCGCGGCCGGCTGTCCGTAATCGCCAACTACGTGGAAATAAAACGGAGTCAGGCTAAACTTCTCGGACTGAAGCGGAAACAGGTGGAAGGTCATCAGGTAAGAGCAAGACTTCACGATGCTGTAAAAGGAGAAGAAACATCTATATATCACGTGATTAATGAGAGGAAGAGGCAACGCAGGAAAATAATAACCAAGATCTTCTGACGGCATGTTACTGACGCAGCAAAGCGACATCAAGAACGAAATTCACATGTATTACAAAGAGTTATTAGGTAAAACGACAATGGATATCCCGGTGGACAATGACTTCATGACGGGATTCACACGCAGGCTCGACCCGGTAGAAGCAAACAACTTGTTAATTGAAATTACAGAAGAAGAAGTCGCAGACGCTATAACACGAAGCCCGAAAAATAAGTCTCCTGGGCCTGACGGAATCCCGGCGGAGTTTTATCAAATGTTCAGAAGGCAGTTGATTCCCAAATTAGCGTGTATCTGTAACGAATTAATAAATTCCGCCAATGGCGCTCCACACGACTTTCTAGAAGGAACTATTGTTCTAATCCCGAAACATCCTACACGAAACTCTGTAACAAATTTTAGGCCTATCACTCTCCTAAATTCTGACTATAAAATATTTGTCCGCATCATAAACGAAAGATTAAAATCAGTATTGAACACAGTCACTGGATCACATCAATCGAGCGTAGGAAAAGACAGATCAATTTACCAAACACTGTGCGACTACAGAGATATTATTTCCAAGGCCGCAGCCTGTAAAATAAAATGCGCCATCGTGTCATTGGACTTTGAGAAAGCGTTCGATAGAGTCGATCATGTTTACCTTTTTCACACCATGCGTGCCATGAACTTTCCGCAAGGTTTTATCATCATTATTACAAATCTTCTGCAGAAGTCAACATCGACAGTTATGGTAAGCGGTGAGTCCAGTAGGCCCATTGTAATGAACAGTTCGGTGCGACAAGGGTGCCCGATGTCTATGTCACTCTTTGCAATAGCAATCGAGCCATTACTTTTTCGCCTGAGCCACAACTTACAAGGATTCACTACACGCGGCCGTAGGATTGTCTGCAGGGCATATGCCGATGAAGTTGCATTTATTGTCAAAGACAACGACGAGATAGAGAAAGCACTCGACATAATAAACAAATATGAACAAGTATCTGGTGCGAAACTGAATAGAAATAAGTCTGGCATAATGAATATTGGAAGCGGATTAGGAGCTCCCATTCATGGGCCAATGAAGGAAATTGTCACCATGACATGTCTTGGGGTGGAGTATACAAGGAATATTCGGCAGACCATCGCAGTTAATCACAGAAGAATCCTCAACACCATCCGTGCCTGTATACGCCAGCACAATATCCGTACTCTTGATGAGATACAAAGAATGGCTCTCGTCAACATTTATTTGTCCTCTAAATTAAATTACGTGGCGCAAGCCCTGCCAATGCCGAGGGAAGTGGCGAACAGGATTTTGGCTGCTTTAGGCCACTTCGTCAGCCGCGGCCACATCTTCAAAGTCAAGTACCAAACGTTGACTCTACCGACTGGGAACGGTGGATTGAATCTCACAGATGTGTACAATAAAGCACAAGCATTATACGTCTGTAAAACATACAATCTGTGGAAGCGGTCAGTCAACAGTGTCGCCGAATTCTTGTTAAATGAAATAGCGCCGGCCAGCCAGGACGCCCCAATAGACGTTCACCACATCCCAAATGAACTCTACCACCTAAAACATTTCTTCGTAGAATATAGCTACATTAGACTGGGAACACCCGAGAAAGATGTCATCAAAGTCAAGAAAATATACCAAAACTTAATGAACTTTCAGACCACGAATTTCATAGAACAAAAATTCGTCGGTCACTCTTGGCATGATATCTGGAGGAACATACACCACCCATATTTACCAACAAAAGTGCGGTCATTGTGGTACTATTTTGTGAACAGGAAATTTCCAACGAACTCCAGACTGCATTCCATTCACCTGGCTGATCCCCCTTTGTGTACCACTTGCAACCTGATTGATACAGATGAACATCAATTTGTCTGTGGAAATGCGAATAATATATGGTTGTCAATCAGAAAAAAATTATCAACTATGCAGAGAAAACCGCCGTATTTGATAACGCCAGCGTGCCTTTTATACCCGGAAGAAGAGCTATACCCCACCTGGAAGAAAAATGCCGTCAACTGGTTGAAGGGACACGCCGTATTTTACCTGCTGTCCAGTAAAGAAAGGAGCGAAGGAGATTTTTGGACGTACATTTCCGACCAGCATCACAAGCTACTACGCATGAATAATTATTATGATACATATGCCAACTTCCCCAGAAGAACAGTCATGTGAACTCCATTTTCGATGATGCGATTCAGAACCTGGAGAAACCAGAGACATTTTGATCTTTGAAAAACATATACGATCAAGTGACGAACATAACTATCTGGTTTAGACTTGGAATTTTTTTTCTATAATGCCAATGAACCTGTAATTAATTGAAGTTTGTTTTACTACCTTTAAATCTTAGTTGAATATTATGTACTACTGTGGAACGTTATTACTAAAAAAAAAAAGTGACGAAACAAACGCTATGTATGGTCACAGGACACTTATTCCATCTTTTATCCGAGCTTCTGTATGTCGATAAAATTGGTTCTGTACTGGGAATGCAACTCAGACCGCCCTTAACGCGGAATTTGATCCCTTCGTGGCAATACAGCTCGGCTACAATTTGTTGTTTGTTCAAAACTGCAGATTCATCAACATCTCCACATATTACTCGTGAATGGGATCGAATCCTGGCCCGCCACTAAAGATTTAATTATGTATTATCAAACTCCAGCATGAGAACACCTATCTGCTGGTGGATAATAATTTTGATTTTTAATGTATTTTCAGTCGTTGTCAACACTAACGATATCTGACGTTTTTAACTCCCAGTGAGACACAGAATTATTTGCGAGATGACTGTAAGTTCAAGATGTTATTCTGAGCAGCTGGTGGAGAAAAATTCGGTAGCTGACGTCTCTTTGTGTGTAGTCAACAACGATATGTGTGGGGCTCTATTCCCAGTGAGCGCTGAACTCTTCGTCATATTATTTCTAGTTCAAACATGCTCACATGTCACTGCTGGTGCAACAAACCCATATTTAACGTTCGTTTTCTCTAGAATATAACAGCGATAGGTGCCGGGTTGGAGTCCTGGGAAAGAAAAAATTAATGTTTCGTCTCGTCATTTCAGTTAAAACATCTAGCTACTGCCGCGAAAATCCGATATGTCACATTTGACTGTGCTTCGATAGCAATCCGATTAGGTTCTGGGTTCGAATCCGTGTCCAACACAAAGCTTTACCTCACGGCATTTCAAGTAAGTTACTTGTGAAGAAGCAATATTTAATATTTCTCGTAGTTCGTTAACAGGGACAATAGATGCTGGGTAGGAATTCGTGTCCGTTAAAAATGTTGGCGTTATGCAATTTAAAGTTGATATTTGCTAACTGATACTGTCTAAAATCGAGGTATATCACTCTCTGTATGCCTAATCAGGAATGACTGTTAGTTTCCGTCAGTCACGAAATTTTTGCTTAGTCTGCATGAGCTGGGTTTGAATCCATATGCGGAACAAGACGGTTCGTCGTGTCATTTGAAGTTCATACATATTCTCAACTAGCTGCTCGTGAGTAACTTAGATTTTTAATGTCATTTTGTGTTAAATAATAAGTACGGTATGTTACTTTGAAGAGGAAATCATGAATACGACGAACTTACTACGTGCATTAGCAATCTGACGTAATAATGAGAGTGGTAACATTTCAGGTATGTCATTTATTGTAGTAAATGTGAGCTTACAAGCCTTAAGGACAGTCTTATCTGTGATAAGGTGTTCCCTGATATTTGTAGTATCATCTTGAGTTATTGCGATTCAGAGCAGTGTTTTCTAGTGGTGACTTATTGGAACCATTATCAATAGTCAAACGACTGTACCAAGGAGCGATTAGAGGACCTGCTAGACAGCTGCGTTATGCCGGTTGCATACGAATCAGGCGAAATGCAATTCAGGTCGTTCGGATACTTTTGAGCACGACTGCACATCTCGAGGTGAAAACGTACGAAAATGCACACCTGCACTTTTGCGAACTTCTGTTTATTTTCGCATCAATACTGTTGTGAACCCACCATCTGGTATCAATACATTACATTATCATCCATTATATATAATCATTTTGATAGTACACTTGATATTATAGATGAGTAGGATACAAGACAGGACATAGATAATGTCCGTTTTACGTCAACAGTGTGTAACATTTTACTTTTTTTGAATAGGACAATGTTCCTCTACAATAATTTTTAGATTAGTTACAATAAGCTTACGCTGCAAGAGAATTCGGTTGTATTTTTCAGTATGTGGTCTGTTGTCGGTTTGAAGGCCTTCCATTACATCGGCAACGTAGTGCAACTCCACCGAGGGCTGTCTGGAGTAGGGTGGAGATAGCAATGTGAAAGTTGCGAGTTGTCGAAGACGATCTTCAGATTCCTAATGCGATTAGGACATCGTATACTCTTGACGACGTTTAGCACCTGTGCGGTCAGTCATCCAATTTCAGAATTCATGTTGAGTAATCATGCTAAATACCCATAATATTGTCATTTTATAATGATGAGTAATACGGATAGTCGTCACGTTCATATGCCGTCTACAAAGTAAATTTAATGTTACTATCCTAGGAACTAACCTGCAATACGTTTTGTATTTCATAATCGGAACTATCTGCATTAACCGTCATCAGAGCAATGTCAGGGAACAGAATGCAGCAGTGCCTTGGTACCTACTTGGGGACCTGCTTGAGTCGTGTTCTAAGGAAAGGGTAGTTGCTGGTTCACATTATATTACACTAGCGAGAAGTACCGACTTTTCCTTTTCTCTGTAAACATCCAGAACTAAATTCAGTAACTAAATGCTAAGAATATATTTGCATTGTGCCAACTCAAAGATCAATAGATATGGATATAGATATAAATATAGATTTTTATATTTAAAGCCATTTTCGTCCTGCGTTGGAATAATTATCATTCATTATTTGCTTGTTCTTGTTATGATTGTTATTGTCATTCTCTCACTCGCAAGAGTTTTCACATTCCTATATGGTGTCGATGCACATGAAGAGTGGCTATGAAAGAAGGGAATACTGAATGTTACGTCATGCGGAATACACTCATTTACTTCGACTCCTCGTGATCAACGCTACAGGAGAAGTGAGGCACATTAAGTTGACAGTGTGAGGACAGACATGCTGGCACAGCTCTGCAACTACACAGTGTTACCAGATAAAATGGTGCTGCGGAATCGAAAGTGTAGTACGGACTTTGCCGCAGTAGCAGACAGCTGCTAATTTGGGACCATGACCGTGGATTACACTTCGGTCAGTGCTGGTTAGAGTGCTGCAACTGTAAATGAAAGGCTTTGTTTGATAGTATTGTGCTGATGCTGTCTGAATAAATTATGCCATTGGATAAAAAGCGGTTTAGTTTTGAGACCTAACCCACGAGGGGGGAAGGCACAGTGGTCTGCTTCAGGAATTCCAAGCAATAAAACACAAAAAAACAACCCAGGAAGGGTTCGAACAGCTACTTTCATGCAGAGACATGCATTTGGAATCTGTTCATCGTTACGGGGTCAAACAAGAGGGTAACATTACTGAAACAATGTTCGGGCTACTTAGTATATAATAGAGCATACAGATTTCAAGGAGAAAACGTATGAAGACGCAGACTTCCTCGTTATCAATATGTGCGGCATATCTTTCGTGTTAACGAAAGTAATATCCCGCTTTACCTCTTCTTACGTCTCAAATTAAATGAATGCCATGAGGAATCGAATATTTGATGGCTGCGTCTCTTCTTGCTTCCATCCTTACCAACATATTTCTTCATTCTCGTGGTAATCATGACATTCTCTGTGTATGCTGCAAAAGATTGCACGTGGACAAATTCGACATCGAGGTGCAAAGCGTTTGGTATCTTACATTATATTCAGTTCGAATAAGCTTCCGATGTATTTTTACTTCGTTTGTATTTTTAGATGATTATGAACGTTACGGAAAATTATCTCACATGCTTTATGTTGAATGAGAAACATTGAATGATCCGTTTTGCTTTCCCTACGTTGAAATGATATAATGTCGACGTCAACAGCCTTCTTCCACGCCGGAAGCTGAAACTTGTATCATTCTGGATTAATGATAATTGAATGTGTCAAATGTATACATAGCCCACAAGGCTACGTCAGAAACCATCATGGGAGAACGTCGCATAAAAACCAAACGTGCGCGCGCGTCTCCACTCTGAAGAACCGTATCGGAGAATCACGGCAAGCATTTCGCTGTAGAGCTGCCTCGTAAGAGAGCCGAGAAATGGCAGCGTCGTAGCAAGTATTTGTCAACACACTGATAGTGCATTTACTTCCGGGTGTAGGCCGGCATTACCTCGCTAAATTCACTTGACATTCGTTTTCCACATCGAAGACTCGTACGATATAATCCACCGTAATATGACACAATTAGAAAGTATATTTAATTTCTGGACTCCAAGAACGGCGTTCTTCACATAAGTAACACCTGTTTGTGTGTTTTAAGGTTGCGTTTTGAGGCTCAGGCAACATCGCAGTAACTATAGTCCGTCTGTTGTCGCCAATGTGTCGTTAGCTCAGAGGTTATTCGTCGTATTGTGGCTTTTCTAACGCGAGACATTCTGAATGGGAATAATCCCCTTTCATTATTAGTTCCGAGACGTGACTATTTTCCTCGGACAAAGACCAATGCTGTGAATTGGATTCGCGGACATGCCATTCACTACCTATTTGGACAAACAGTAGACTCTGTTCTCGATTTTTGGACATATCTCAACGACCGTCATTAAGTCGTTGTCCGTCACCCTAAATACAGACAATTTTTCTCGAACTTCCTTCGGAGTGCTTTCCACGACCAGCCTCGTAGCTGGAATGTGTTAAGCCAAGAGTGAAGAAGGTTTCCTGTTTGAACCAATGATCATTTCTGAACTATTGAACGGAACACATCAATTTCGAGAAGACGTGACTCAACATATTACTAGCGGGGCGCAGAAAACGTCTAATCAATTGCACAACAAAAATAAACAAAAAAATGAAAATAAAAATAAAATTCAGAAAAAGGAAGATTTTGTTTTGTTTGAAAGGATAGCCCTAACATTGAGTTCCCATATTTCCCCTGGTATATAGGCAGCTCTCTGGGGAAGGTTTAGTCAGGAGCCAACGCCTGAAGTTGACAAGATTTTTTTTGTTGTTATAGGATGGAAAGTGGCGGTGGTACTTAGTTTCTTTCTTTAGTGGCATTTTCCTAAGGGGCTTTAAAATAAGAGAGAAAAAAGGGGTAATCGTAAAAAAAAGTAAAAGAAAAAAAGCAAAATTGAAAAAAAAGAGGTTCCCTTGTGCGTTGCGTTGCTCGTACTGTATGACATAGCAGTTACAATCTCGGTGGAAGCCGCTGACTACAACCTTTTATTTTCCATTTTAATTAATGGAGTTGCAAACTGCTAGTAAAAATTCCTTATGCGAAATCTGAAGAATGCCTTTAAACATCAATATTCGTCCGATTTCGACTTAGTAAATTAAGTTAATATCATGGTTGTCTGCTTTGCAAATGCCAAGGTGCTTCTCTGTAAAATAGATCCTGAAAAGATTCAAACCGTCTGTCAACGATATAAATTTGAGCTTTTTTTCGTCATATAGGTCTAAGATGTCAGAAGGTTGTTTATGAAGTGCACATGTTGATTAATATAGTTCCCCTCTTCTAAATTTTTCCAATAGCAGTTAACTGTAGACATTTTCTAACACCGGCGTTAGCAATTCCTTTCCGTTCTCTGAAACCTCCAAAACGACAAATTTTTCTGGTTTAAGTCTGATGACCCTCACTATCACTTCAGATCAACAATAAATACTTCATGAACCCATAGATGGAACTCCAAATGTGCAGTGTTCCTGCACCGCTACAGAGCATGCATTGCAAGGTATTCACACAGTTTATCGCATAGACTTACCATAAGGAATGAAACAAGAACTGTAATACACTTTACACCACAGATGCTCACTCTGGCTTGATGAAAACATCGGAACATTGACAAAAAGTTGCACAAATAATTGAGTTTTAAAGTAAAAGAAACGAGGTATGAAGCATTTATAAATTCATCGAATGTAGTGAGGTGGTTTAATTTCGTCCCAGTCTATAAAATTGATTTCGGGCCACACTCAGCTCTTGCCGATTAATGTAATATAATACCCGCCTACTAATCAGGACGTCTGTCTCCGTTGCTTTTGAGCGTGAATGGAAATTGTAGAAATTTTCTGTGGAGCAACATTTAATAATAAAGCGTTTTAAATCATCAGAAGCGATGAGCGGTAGCAGGCGCTTTCGATAAAGAACGGGGGAGTGCAGCGCCGCTGCTGTCGCCACGGCCGCTGCCAGTAGCCAGCAAATGGATCCCGGAGCTTTGCCGCGTACGGCGTCCAGAGGAGGACAGTCTGCAGGAAATCTGCCGCAAAATGGTTACTGGATAAAATTTTGATATCGGTGTGTCAACAAGCGAAATAGATTGAATCTGCGCTACCATTACATTCACGTCTTCAGCATTCAGACAGAAGAGGCTATAAAAATATTTTATGCCAGCTGCTTTCGATCCACTGCCGTTATGAACAGAAACAACGCACGCTACCGCTAGACCACAAGCGTAATCAGCCTAGGGTTTTTCTATCATGGGACAAGTTTTCCTCCAGGAAGTTCTGCAGTCTACAGTGTTGCCAGATTGTGCAGATAACCGGACTTGGAGAATTAGCGAGTTGGCTAGTTTTTTTGTCCCATGTCGCGATTGGCGCGGACTTAGCCTCTGAAGCGGCCGGCCGCCGGTCGAGTTTTATGTCAAAGAGTGTACATTCTCAGAAATTTGTTCCTCAGATTAAGACCTAGGTTTGTTACTAGCAGACTTCTCTTGGCTAGGAATACCCTTTTCGCCAGCGCTAGTCTGCTTTTGATATCCTCCTTGCTCCGACCATCATGGGTTATTTTGCTGCCTAGGTAGCAGAATTCCTTTACTTCTTCTATTTCATGACCATCAGCCCTGATGTAAGGTTTCTCCTTGTTCTTATTTGTGCTACTTCTCATTACTTTCCTCTTTCTTCGATTTACTGTCAATCCATACTCTGTGCTCATTGGAATGTTCATTCCATTCAGCAGATCACTTAAAATCTTCTTCACTTCCACTCAGAATAGCAATGTCATCAGCGAATCATGTCAAAGATATCCTTTCACCTTGAATTTTAATCCCACTCCTGAAACTTTATTTCCATCACTGCTTCTTCGACGTACAGATTGAACAGTAGGAGCGAAAGACTACATCCCTTACACCATTTTTAATCCGAGCTTGGTCTTATTATTCCCTCTTTGCTCTTGTCATGTTGTATATTACCGTATCTCCCTAAAGCTTACCCTACTTTTCTCAGACTTTCGAAAATATTGCAACATTTTATACTGTCGAACGCATTTCCCAGGTCGACAAATCCTATGAACGTATATTCATTTTTCTTGCGTCCATTATCAACCGCAACGTCAGAAATGCCTCTCCGGTGCTTCTGTCTTTCCTAAAGCCAAACTGGTCGTCATCTACACATCCTAAATTTTCTTTTCCATTCTTCTGTATATTATTCCTGTCAGTTAGTTGGATGCATCAGCTGTTAAGTCAGTTGAACAAAACATACAAACTTTATTTTCCTATAACAATGACACATGCCCTTAAAAGCATTCAAAAACAATACGGCTGAGGGGCCAAACACATGTTATTAAAATTGGCTTAAGGAATACACAGGGCTGAAGGCCTTAGTTACAAAATTTTACATGAAAACTCGGCTGAACGCCACACACTGGAGATAGAAGAACTGAGGGATCTAAGATCTGGATAACAAGAAATTCAGACTGAGAAAAATATTTTCAAAGTTGTAAACAAGGATTTTTCAAATTTTAATTTAAGACGGCTGACGGCCTTATCTTAAAATATTTCACGTAAAGTTTGGCTGAAGGCCACATACTGAACATAGAACAACTCAAGGCTTAAGACCTGGATAAAAATAAGGATATCAAATGGGAAAAAAACGTTTTTTTTAAATTATTTTAAGCAAGAATCTTCAAAGTTTAATTTTAAGCTGGCTGAAGGCCTTTGGATTAAACAAACTAATTTAACAGACGGGTGAAGGCCTCACACAATACTTGAGACTAAAAGAAAGTAAACAATCTACAACAAACGAACAGTGGTGCTCACAAGTGCTCCAAAGATCAGAATGAGGAGGTAACTAACATAAGTGAGGGGACGATTTGGATGGGATTCGGTTAATGAAAAGGGGACATACAATTCAAGGTTTATTTCCCAAAAACAATCAATTAATTGTAATAAATTACACTGTGGCTTACAAATTACAGTGACACAAACAAATCAAGCTGCTTACAATATGAGGTAATAAACATGTTGTATACCACAGGTAAACAGAGAAACTTCAAATCTGTTTACAATTTGATACATTACAAATAGTCGTTGTGCATTAAACTACATACTTTCAACTAATACAGTTAAATTTTTAAATGTGAAGCACAAATGTATAATTTATAATTAAATTTTCAGTTTAGGTTACTCCTTCCTATACCTTCTTTAAAAGAGTGTTAAAATCCTTAACACAACAACACGTACATGACTAAATATATGTACGGCAAGGCCCAACATCAACAGCGCAAAACACATTCAAACTTTCGCCAACATGGGGCGCTTGTCGGTCAAAACATGTTACGACTACAGCTGTGGGCAAACTTACATAGGTAATAACACAGGTCACCTAGCAATCTTTCCAAAATCAGTTTACACGAAGGAGTAAGAAGGGGGGAGGGGTAAACACAATAAATACCATACGCAAGTGCACTTGCCAAACCTACTACTAAAAATACAGTATAAAAAAAAGCTCTCAATTAATGACAATCCAGGATAGACCCGGCAATATTGCACCTGAGCGCTAGTAGCCAAAATAAGGTTGACAGATACCAAGGTGTGACATCATCTTAGGGCTAACTGGCACAACAAATAAATAAGAGTAAAAGAACAAGCAAATGCCAATGCCCAAGAATTTAAATAGGGTTAAGTACACACAAGGCTAAAATCAACCTTGGACATTGTCTTAGGCTTAATTGACACTGCAAATAAATAAAGGTAAAAGAACAGACAAATGACAATGCCCAGCAATTTCAATAAAATAAGTAAGCAGAAGGCTAAAAGTAATTTCTAGCAACTTAACAAGCACGCATAAAAATATCAGACTGCTGCCACATCACAAACGGAACAGGGGCGCGCGCAGTTCCCAGCAAGCCAGAAAAGCAATAACACACACTCCAGCAACCGAGCCAGCCTGACCACAGTAATTTCAACTCAGAAACAGAGGCGACGACCGGGTACACACCAGCAGAAAACTCGACACCCAGACTCCGGCTAAAACGGAATCACACAGAAAATATAAACAGCTGAAGTAAGGTGAAACGAACCCCGCCGCGCAGACCGGACAGAGCAAACACACAGAAAACCTGCCCTGCAGTCCTTGCAACTCCTGGGTGCGGAAACCCAAGCGATATCGTGGCACCCTTTGCAGAGGCTGAGAACCTCGAGCGATCTCGTGCGGGAATCCGTCAGTTGTCCACTACACCACATCATCAACACGCCACACTGCCCAACGCCCAAATCAATGAGGCCCGCCGACAACGAGACCACACCTCCGTGCCGGGGCGGAAGGCAAAATACCACCAGCTCGGTGCGAATCCAACAGCCGAGTCGAGCGCGCGCGGCCCCCCGCGAAAAACGCTCCAGAGGGCAGCAGCCGCCTCAGCACCGAACCAGACGGAAACAGAAATACAAGTCGCTATCGGTAGTGCCGGGTACGCAACGCGCCAGAGAAAAGGCACAATAAGTTTAGGTGAGACAGGCAGCCAAGCGTAATACTAAATAACTGGATGGCCATCCTACTCAGGGACGGCTGAGGGACCGACCAAAAACCTAATCAATTCCCTTCCGCCCGACCACAACGGAAAAATCAGCGAGGACGAAGATACTAGCAGCATTACGTCTTGAAAATTGGCGTCTGAATACAGTCAAGACACAATAACCACTCAAAAATATGAACAGCACCCAAGGCTGAAGAACTACACGTCGTGCTGGACAGCATCAATACGGCGAGGAAAAACACACTGCCGGAAAACTATGCTAACGACCAGGGTAGGTAACTGGAACGTTAACGGCCAAAAGGCAGAGGATACTGCTGGTGCACTTCACTAATAAGTATCAATTAATTCAATAGTTAAACACCATACTGGAAGACGGCTGCAAAATTTCACAAACTGCAGCACGCCATACGTTTTTGCTTGCGGGAACGGCCCAGAAAGGAACAACTGGCAATGAACGAAGAGATGTCACAGCAGTTGAGGTTTCATACCAGGCTAAATGATCAGTCAACTTCAGCGTCCAGGTTCGGTGGGCGACGAACTTTGTAGCTTTCCCAGCTAGCGTCTCACAAATCCGACCGTGGGTGCACACCGCCCGATGCCCCAGCCTGACCCCGCGCCGCAGAGACTTCCTTGCTGCTCTGTCCCAATTGACCGACTGCAGCATGCAGACAGCATTAAAATAACTGCTCAGTCAAACCACACAAGCCACACACGGTTCAGCGAAAACACTTTCACAAACAACTCGAACAATACTGAAACCAGTCAATGTGGAACAACAAGAACGAATCACAAGTTGACACACAGAGATCCCAGAAGCGGCCGGCGACCAAATACACGTCGTCCGGTGAGACGACCGACCGAACGACTAACCGAGGTCGCCCCCACTCAAGTCATGCGTGACGGCAACGGTTGGGTGAGTCATGGCTATCTGGACTCCACTGCTGCTCCGTGCCAACTCCCTTGATGTCCGTTCATAACTTGGACACACGACGACCCGGAGACACTGGCTCTGACCCAACCTTGTAGAGGGAACACTTGGCCATTGGCCACCACAGCATCTCCACACAAGCAAGGAACCGACCCACGTCTCACAAGGTGACCAACTGAAGGGGCCCGGAAACGGTTGGGCGAGTACTTGCTGTCTGGTGCTCAATCCCGACAGAGAAGTTGCAGCATTAGAAAATTGTAGTGAAATGCAGGAAGATCTGCAGCGGATAGGCACTTGGTGCAGGGAGTGGCAACTGACCCTTGACATAGACAAATGTAATGTATTGCGAATACATAGAAAGAAGGATACTTTATTGTATGATTATATGATAGCGGAACAAACACTGGTAGCAGTTACTTCTGTAAAATATCTGGGAGTATGCGTGCGGAACGATTTGTAGTGGAATGATCATATAAAATTAATTGTTGGTAAGGCGGGTACCAGGTTGAGATTCATTGGGCAAGTGCTTAGAAAATGTAGTCCATCAACAAAGGAGGTGGCTTACAAAACACTCGTTCGACCTATGCTTGAGTATTGCTCATCAGTGTGGGATCCGTACCAGATCGGTTTGACGGAGGAGATAGAGAAGATCCAAAGAAGAGCGGCGCGTTTCGTCACAGGGTTATTTGGTAACCGTGATAGCGTTACGGAGATGTTTAATAAACTCAAGTGGCAGACTCTGCAAGAGAGGCGCTCTGCATCGCGGTGTAGCTTGCTCGCCAGGTTTCGAGAGGGTGCGTTTCTGGATGAGGTATCGAATATATTGCTTCCCCCTACTTATACCTCCCGAGGAGATCACGAATGTAAAATTAGAGAGATTAGAGCGCGCACGGAGGCTTTCAGACAGTCGTTCTTCCCGCGAACCATACGCGACTGGAACAGGAAAGGGAGGTAATGACAGTGGCACGTAAAGTGCCCTCCGCCACACACCGTTGGGTGGCTTGCGGAGTATAAATGTAGACGTAAATGTAGACGTAGACGAACTCACCGCACATCACGACCTGGGAATACTAGCGGTCTCTCCAAAGATGGTACTAGTGTGTTCTTATCGATAGCGCTGCTGCTGCCACTCAGGCAGGCTAGAAACCTAGTGACGCCAGTAAATCGAAAAAGAAAAGGGACGGCAGTACCGCAAAAGACAAGATGTCAAGTAATAAATGGCATGAACATGAATCGCGCAGGGCTCAGTTTGGACCTGTCTAATGATAAAGCGATTGTAATTTACCACTACATTCGTGAACAAAATGCATACTAATGACCCCCCCCCCCAAACTGTGATCTGGTTATCTACATGACACAGCTTACTACTTATATTTTTCATTGCTAGGTTCTGAGAACGCTTTTTCTTAGCTTAATCGGCTTAATACATTTCTGTTGGGTTGTTAAACTCTGCAACCATCAGTACTGTTTAATTAGTGGTATTGATATTTAGATCCACATGAAATAAAAAAATTTTTGACTGTCTGATTACAGTGCACGCTGCTTTGTGCTACAGCCTGGCAGGCGACAGTACTCACCGAGGCCCATTATCTGAAGCTTGGGCGATTCTATCGGGCGGCAGGTGGGCGTGTTCCGGCAGTTGCTGTCAACCACTGTCCACACGTTGAGACCGCTATGGTTCTTTCTCTCCAACTACATGGTTAGCCCTTATGCGGGATGTAGAGACATTTAACTTCTCAGACAGTGGTCGCTATTGCTGAAAGCACACCGTGGGACGTTGGAAGCGATGCGCACTACAGATGGTCCCGAGAATCGATACAAGATTGCGTTGAAATGGAAGTACTTACCCCATGCTGTTGTATACGTTTTCTGTTGTGAATAGAGGCTGGTAGAACTCAACGCACTGCTTCACAGAGCATAGTTCCATTGTCAGCTAGCTAGCTGCGAATATAGAGTATAACACTACCGCGTGTTAATGGTTACCAAAACTGGTTTAACCTTGCAGTAAATGTTACCCTCTGGGAGGATTTTGAAAGTTTTGACCGTGTGTTACCTAACAGACAGAGGGAATCGAACATGAAGTTCGTAATACACTACTGACCATTAAAATTGCTATACCACGAAGATGACATGCTACAGACGCGAATTTTAACATACAGGAAGAAGATGCTGTGATATGCAAATGATTAGCTTTTCAGAGCGTTCACACAAGGTTGGCGCTGGAGGTGACACCTACAACGTGCTGACATGAGGACAGTTTCCAACCGATTTCTCATACACAAACAGCAGTTGACCAGCGTTGACTGATGAAACGATGTTGTGATGCCTCGTGTAAGGAGGAGAAATGCGTACCATCACGTTTCCGACTTTGATAGAGGTCGGATTGTAGCCTATCGCGATTACCGTTTATCGTATCGCGACATTGCTGCTCACGTTGGTCGAGATCCAATGACTGTTAGCAGAATATGGAATCGGTGGGTCCAGGAGGGTAATACGGAACGCCGTGCTGGATTCCAACGGCCTCGTACCACTAGCAGTCGAGATGACAGGCATCTTATCCGCATGGCTGTAACGGATTGTGCAGCCACGTCTCGATCCCTGAGTCAGTAGATGGGGACGTTTGCATGACAACAACCATCTGCACGAACAGTTCGACAACGTTATCAGCAGCATGGACTATCAGCTCGGAGACCATGGCTGCGGTTACCCTTGACGCTGCATCACAGACAGGAGCGCCTGCGATGGTGTACTCAACGACGAACCTGGGTGCACGAATGGCAAAACCTCATTTCTTCGGATGAATGCAGGTTCTGTTTACAGCATCATGAAGGTCGCATCCATGTTTGGCGACATCGCGGTGAACGCACATTGGAAGCGTGTATTCGTCATCGTCATATTGTATCACCCAGCGTGATGGTGTGGGGTGCCATTGGTTACACTTCTCGGTCACCTCTTGTTCCCATTGACGGCACTTTGAACAGTGGACGTTACATTTCAGATGTATTACGACCCGTGGCTCTACCCTTCATTCGATCCCTGCGAAACCCTACATTTCATCAGGCTAATGCACGACCGCATGTTGCAGGTCCTGTACGGGCCATTCTGGATACAGAAAATGTACGACTGCTGCCCTGGCCAGCACAGTCTCCAGATCTCCCAACAATTGAAACCGTCTGGTCAATGGTGGCCGAGCAATTGGCTCGTCACAATACGCCAGTCACTACTCTTGATGAACTGTGGTATCGTGTTGAAGCTGCATGGGCAGCTAGCTTTACCTGTACACGCTATCCCAGCTCTGTTTGACTCAATGCCCATGCGTATCAAGGCCATTATTACGGCCAGAGGTTGTTGTTCTGGGTACTGATTTCTCAGGATCTATGCAAAATGTAATCACATGTCAGTTCTAGTATAATATATTTGTCCAATGAATACCCGTTTATCATCTGCATTTCTTCTTGGTCTAGCAATTTTAATGGCCAGTAGTGTAGTAGCAGTTGGTAGACTGCAGAAAGATTAAAATTTTGTAAGAAATTACAGTAACAGAGTTCCTGTAAATGAAATATAAAACGGTCGCCAGCCTAATTAGGCATAATAATGTGGAATGAATCTATCTTTGCTATTGCAAAAGGAACTTTCCTTAATTCTTTCTCATTAAAGTGCAATGAACACCTGCAATAACCAGACGAACTACACAGTGAATAGCAGTAGTTACAAACAGCATACGTAAGCAATAAAAAAAAAAAAATGGAGTTTATCCCACTCACCATCCTCTCTAAAAACTTCAGGAAAGACTTTATTTAAAAGTTAACTTCAAATCGGATTAAAAATTTAAGTGCTTCATAACATCACTTGTAAAGCAAGTGGTTTTAAGTTAACCTCAATTTTGTTCATCAATACTATAACTTTGGCACTTTCCAACTGTAGCAATTCATAGTAAATTAAAAACTTTTCGTGTGATAAATATTATGTGCCCCTTATCTCGTAACAATATTAATGTTCCTACGCATTAAACAATGACACTTGTAAAGTAGGAACTATTCAAAGTAACTTGGAGCGTTTCATAAATTCAACGTAAAATAAAATAGATTAATACTAGTCTTTCACAAACAGGACACTCGGACTGAGGAAAGAAACCTGCTTGGTTAATTGAAGAGGAAAATATCATGGTTCAAATACCAGTGTTTGCAAAACTTGGATTATTATTACAAAATTGAACATACACAAACACACTGGTTCATACTAATATAGATTTAGAACCTCCTGAAGTTGTTGGAGCAGTGGCGCAATAGCGGTGGCGAGCACGTGGCAGTTACCTGGTCTCTCATCTGGCGGATTATTGCTCTATTTCATTTCTTCTTGGCGACGTGAATATCATTTTTAGAGCCATTTCCAATGCGGGAGCACCATTTTACAGCCACAATTACACCCGAGGCCATTCCATCTCATATGATACCGGATGCGTCGTTCGGCACTTGCGCTGTTGACTGGTTGGCTGCTTGCTACTGACTCCTTCTGTGCCCTCTCGCTTTCCGCCCAGATTGAGCTCCAATTCCACCTTTTAGCTCGCGTCACACCACTTCCGTAGCGGAGGGGAATCACTATGTCTTTTATATTGTACAATACGAAGTTCCTAAGTTTGAACCAGTTCTTACATTGCAATTTCTCGTACATAAACAAACATAGTTAATAAAATTCCATTATTTAAGCACACTATTATAATCCTACAAACGTATTTCGCTAAACTCCACTTCCTTACAGTAATGCAAAGACATTAAGCAGTAAAGAGTAAACAGTTTAAACTTCGCATAATAAATTAGACTGTATAAAAATGGCTCTGAGCACTATGGGACTTAACTTCTGAGGTCATCAGAACTTAGAACTTCTTAAACCCAACTAACCTAAGGACATCACACACATCCATGCCCGTGGCAGGATTCGAACCTGCGACCGTAGCGGTTGCGCGGTTCCAGACTGTAGCGCCTAGAACCGCTCGGCCACCCTGGCCGGCTACACTGTATAAACTACTCACTATCGATTATGGTGTTACAAGAGCACACGTGTGAAGTGAACGTAATGTTTTCTTTTCTACTGTGGCTAGTATTATACATTTATCACAGGAGTATAGGATGGTTCAAATGGCTGTGAGCACTATGGGACTTAACATCTTAGGTCAGCAGTCCCCTAGAACTTAGAACTACTTAAACCTGACTAACCTAAGGAAATCACACACATCCATGCCCGAGGCCGGATTCGAACTTGCGACCATGGCGGTCGTGCGGTTCCAGACGGAAGCGCCTAGAACCGCTCAGCCACTCCGGCCAGCAGTGTAGGATGCTTTTTCCAGCAGCCACTGCGTGTGTTGTTCGTAGTTGTAGGAGTGTCAGAACCTATAATGCAAGGTACAGAGGTGCAAATAGTCAGAGCGTGTCCCTGCAGAAAAAGAGAGTGAGGCGTTGCGTCCGTGGGGCCGCGGGACGTCGGAGGTTGTGTGCTAGAGACGATCGCTGGAATCGATGAGAGATGCCGGAGGTTTTACATTTATCAGATATCTGTAGAACTTTTGTGCTTGAGTTGTTCACAAGTTGAATATCGCTGGTCGCTGGTTAATTAGATGTGCGTATTTGGAGAATCGGTATAACTGTTATTCGTCTCGTGTTACCAACTGGCGGGTCGGAATAGTCGCGCTTTATCAGATAGCAACAGAGGTGCAATGATCTCTGTGAATCAAAGACTTTATACATAGAAATAATTTATTTTTGCTGCAATATGGCCATTTCTCCGGTATGGCACAGAATATTAATAGGCAGAAATTAGAAAAAAAGTTTATTAAAACCTACCCACATTGACACAGCCAAACTCAAGTCAAGCCAGAGACGCAAGAAGAAGCAGGAAATGAGCAAGTATGTCGCATGTGGGTCAAGTTAGCGACATTATGACACTGATGAGCGTGGATACACATTCAACAGAAAGGAGACTACAACAGAAAACCAAAGGGATTCAGACAAGAGTAATCGTTAGCTTGTTTGACATAATTCAAGAAAATCTACCTTTTTGACAAGAACATATAGAGATGAACTGACACAGCAGTTAACGGCCTGTTAAAGGAATATAGCAGAATCAGGAGGGCACATGAAGTGTTTATGAACAAGCTTCACATCACTGTCTCATGCTAATTCCCTTTAAATTCCCCACCTCTCCAGCTCTCGTACTGAGTTGATAAATAGGATCAATGGCATTGACAGTTGTAGCACTCGATCCCATGATTAGGATACTGTAGTGAATGTACGTCCTAGAGGCTCCAGTGCTGGCTATGAAGTGGTTGAAGTTGTACTCGAAATGGTAACCTTCACCTCACGAACTTCACACTGCTTGCCGCCTGTCATGTTTTGATGGAGGAACTGACTGTCTTCCGACAACACCACATCGCAGGGTGCTGCCAGCACTGAACCTCGGCACGGAACCCTGGTGTGGAAGATCGAAGACTTGTAAATATTGAGAATAAAAGATTGAACTTTAATAATGGTTTACTAGCGTCGTTGACGCTTCATAGTTTCCTACCAGCTATCCCGACTGCAAGCAGAGGTGTCTCCACTCGGTCCTGTATAGCTCAGTCTCGTTTGGATGACACCAATGTGTGTATTTACTTGCGATCTTTACCGTATCTATTTACGAATCTTATAGAGGTGTCGCAAACTAATAATTCAAGAGCTTCTTTCGTGTCATATGTCTTTTATTCTGTCTGGGAGCACTGGCAGACCTCTCGCACCGTTAATACTCTAGGGGGAGTGAATTTCTTGTTGAATTTTTCTCGATATTCCCAATTGGGTCAACGTGTAGCAGGGAAATAGCAATTTCGTCTTAATGTGCCACTCCTGCTCACGTTCGAAGAAAACTCCGGAGTAACATTGCTAACACGTTTCTTGTAATGGCCATTTTCACAGCAGCTGTATATAAATAGCAGTTGTTTCAACGAAAATGCCTTTTGCATGCTGCACATAGAAATTTTTTATTTTTATTTACGCACCCAGACACGTTTCGCTTTCTAATTCACTGCATCTAAGCAAACTGCTTTTTCTCATCTGGCAATCAGGTGGACATCTCACAGTTCACTGTTTTCGTTACACATCACTGTAACTGCCATCTTTTTAATACAGAGATTCATTTGTTTTTCTAAGTGTTACCAACTCTTCAGCATCTTTTTCCAGAACAAATCCATTTCGTCACAATTAAAAACCTGTTGGGCAGATGATCCTCAGAATCTACGAGCATCTTGAAGTTTTAAATGAAATTCTCTGTTGCTTTTGTGTCGGAGCTGGCTGCTTCTTCGTGCCTCATAACGCTGTGGTTGCCGGTTCTTCTCTTAAACTTCTCGAACCACCCACAGCTTCCTTTAAGCACTTCTTTGATCGCTGACGATCCTGGCGTCTTCTTAACGAGGTCACCGAAAATCATTCTCGTCTAATTACAAATGATGTGCGTCGCCTTGCTTTTGCATTTCGTATAAGAAGCAAGCTCTCAATATCGTCCAGAATATAAAACCATTGTTTAGGCACTCTTGTCACTCACTCCCTTTGAATCATCTGTCCCCTTAATCTTGTCATGGTTCATGAGGCTAATGGAAGCGGTTGATGTAGACCGATCGTATGTGCGTGCTAAAACAGCAACTCTCGCACCACATTCGCGTTTTTCAGTGATCTTACGTTTCATTTCTAGGTCATTTTCTTTCACTTTTGGTCGTCTTTTTGCCGCTTTATCTTCGGGGGCATATCTACGAAGGTTATTGAAATTTACACAAAAAAAAAAAAAAAAAACACTGAGTGAACACAAGTTTAGAAAAGTGTGTGATCACAATCTGCACTATGATGGTAACATAGAGACCGCTACAACCAGCCTGCAGTACTAACTAAACACATTTATCATATGCCACTGCTAACAATGAAAGGAGTTCATATTGTTGAACGTTTCCTCCCCCGCGCGCGAACAGCTGGTGATGTCACATTAAATCGTCATCACTCGTTAAGCAAGTCATCTTCTTTACAGTTCGTTTGGCTAATTATGCAAATTGCGCGCTACGAGAGGTGCTCTTTAAGCGAGGTTCCACTGTATAAAGAACATATAACAAGCTGGAAGTGTTGAAAATAGCCATTCTACCATCGCCGAACACGTAATAAAACTTGGACATGAACCATCCAACATGGAACGAGGCATGAAAGTTATTAGAGTAATTAATCGCAACAAAAAATCTCCTGACTTACAAGTAAACTTTCAAATACAATGAGCCCTTGCAATAAAAGGGAAAGTACTTAATGAGCATCTGTATAAGCAATAAGTGTCTGGTCGTGTTAGCCACTACAATAGCAACAAACAAAAGTCTGAAACAACCAGAATAAGTAATTAATGAATCTTCCTCTCTCCCCATTTTCTCTCTCTCTCTTTCACACGTGTCCGGTCACACACACACACACACACACACACACACACACACACACAAATATCAGATAAAAACTAACTCTCTCACAAAGGACCAACATATATAACAAAAAACATACACACGCACATACACACACACACACACACACACACACACACACACACATTCACACACAACAACTGAAAAATGTCAAACCTCATACACAAGGCAAACAAAAGACGAAAGATAAACACACAGTGACAGTTAGCAACACTACATGCTATAAACACACACATGTTGATCACAAAATGAAAAGTGATAGTGATGTGTTGTGACAAAAGTGGGTGGGATGAAAAGAACGCCGGAAATCAGCCAGCTAGATCATGGCGACTAATGAACACTTCTCCAGGGCCACACATATGGACTAACAGCACTGGAAATCGTAAGTAATACCGAATGCAGTAAATGAAGCAGGCAGAAAGGAATATAAACGTCTCAAAAATGAGATCGACAGCAAGTGCAAAATGCCTAAGCAGGGATGGCTAGAGGACAAATGTAAGGATGTAGAGGCTTATCTGACTAGGGGTAAGATAAATACTACCTGCAGAAAAATTAAAGAGACCTTTGGAGAAAAGAGAACCCCTTGTATGAATATCAAGAGCTCAGATGGAAACCTAGTTCTAAGCAAAGAAGGAAAAGCAGAAAGGTGGAAGGAGTATATAGAGGGCCTATAAAGGGCGATGTACTTGAGGACAATATTATGGAAATGGAAGAGGATGTAGATGAAAATGAAATGGGAGATTCGATACTGCGTGAAGATTTTGACAGAGCACCGAAAGACCTAAGCCGAAACAAGGCCCCGGGAGTTGACAACATTCCATTAGAACTACTGACAGCCTTGGGAGAGCCAGTCCTGACAAAACTCTACCATCTGGTGAGCAAGACGTGTGAGACAGGCGAAATACCCTCACACTTAAAGAAGAATATAATAATTCCAATCCCAAAGAAAGCAGGTGTTGACAGATGTGAAAATTACCGAACTATCAGTTTAATAAGTCACGGCTGCAAAATACTAACGCGAATCCTTTACAGACGAATGGAAAAACCAGTAGAAGCCGACCTCGGGGAAGATCAGTTTGAATTCCGCAGAAATATTGGAACACGTGAGAGAATACTGACCCTACGACTTATCTTAGAAGCTAGATTAAGGAAAGGCAAACCTACGTTTCTAGCATTTGTAGACTTGGAGAAAGCTTTTGACAATGTTGACCGGAATACTCTCTTGCAGATTCTGAAGGTGGCAGGGGTAAAGTACAGGGAGCAAAAGGCTATTTACAATTGGTACAGAAACCAAATGGCAGTTATAAGAGTTGAGGGGCATGAAAGGGAAGCAGTGGTTGGGAAGGGAGTGAGACAGGGTTGTAGCCTCTCCTCGATGTTATTCAATCTGTATATTGAGCAAGCAGTGAAGAAAACAAAAGAAAAATTCGGAGTAGGTATTAATATCCATGGAGAAGAAATAAAAACTTTGAGGTTCGCCGATGACATTGTAATTCTGTCAGAGACAGCAAAGGACTTGGAAGAGCAGTTGATCGGAATGGATAGTGTCTTGAAAGGAGGATATAAGATGAACATCAACAAAAGGAAAAGGAGTATAATGGAATGTAGTCGAATTAAGTCGGGTGATGATGAGGGTATTAGATTAGGAAATGAGACACTTAAAGTAGTAAAGGAGTTTTGCTATTTGGGGAGCAAAATAACTGATGATGGTCGAAGTAGAGAGGATATAAAATGTAGACTGGTAATGGCAAGGAAAGCGTTTCTGAAGAAGAGAAATTTGTTAACATCGAGTATAGATTTAGATGTCAGGAAGTCGTTTTTGAAAGTATTTGTATGAGTGTAGCCATGTATGGAAGTGAAACGTGGACGATAAATAGTTTGGACAACAGGAGAATCGAAGCTTTCGAAATGTGGTGCTACAGAAGAATGCTGAAGATTAGATGGGTAGATCACATAACTAATGAGGAGGTATTGTGGTGTCACCGCCAGACACCACACTTGCTAGGTGGTAGTCTTTAAATCGGCCGCGGTCCGCTAGTATACGTCGGACCCGCGTGTCGCCACTGTCAGTGATTGCAGACCGAGCGCCGCCACACGGCAGGTCTAGAGAGACGTCCTAGCACTCGCCCCAGTTGTACAGCAGACTTTGCCAGAGATGGATCACTGACAAATACGCTCTCATTTGCCGAGACGATAGTTAGCATAGCCTTCAGCTACATCATTTGCTACGACCTAGCAAGGCGCCATTACCAGTTTATATTGAGATTGTAATTATGTATCAAGAGCGATGTTCTCCAATTATGGATTAAAGTTAAGTATTCCAGAAGCTATGTACTATTTTTGGCTACTATCATTCCTTGTCATTTTCCAGACCTCACGCCAGCCTGCGTGAGCTTAAACGCGTGCCTTTCGGCATCCTCGCATAGTGACTTGGCTGTCTTGCCAAGTCACAACAAGTTTTGAATAGGATTGGGGAGAAGAGAAGTTTGTGGCACAACTTGACTAGAAGAAGAGATCGATTGGTAAGACATGTTCTTAGGCATCGAGGGATCACCAATTTGGAGGGCAGCGTTGAGGGTAAAAATCGTAGAGGGAGACCAAGAGATGAATACACCAAGCAGATTCAGAAGGATGTAGGTTGCTAGAGGTACTGGGAGATGAAGAAGCTTGCACAGGATGGAGTAGCATGGAGAGCTGCATCAAACCAGTCTCAGGACTGATGACCACAACAACAACAACAACAACATATGTACAAAATGAAACATGTATTGCAAGACGCTTCACAAATAAAAGAAGCGAAACACGTATGGCAATAAACAAATCTGCCTCTCATTTAGTTGCATAGATGGAACATACCTCCATGAAATCTAATTTGTTCTCAATGTGGAATCACATTACTACTTTAGGTATGAAGGTACTCCCCGTTGGTGACACGTGAAAATTTGTTCCCGACCGAGGCTCGAAACCGAATTTCGTGCTTGTCGTGAGCATTCAACTGGACCACTTCAGCTGTCCGGGTGCTCTTCCGGGACTGGCCCAAACTTTCATATGTCATACAGTCTACGACCCCAGTCCGACACAAATGCGAGACATATTCTGCAATTACACATAAGTTTGATAAATTTAGTAGACCTGCAAGATCGTCACCAGTGCCTGTTTCTTTGAACAGTGTTAAAACTAAGTGTTACAAGCGTCGACGGGCAAAATGACGATCGTAATTTTAATGTTTATCTCGTCAAATCCTCTGGCGGGAATTTAAGTACAGGCGAGAGCGATGGGGTAGCAGCTAGTACAACTTATGGAAGTTTGGGTCAGTCTTCTAAGTGTACTCAGATAACTGACGGTGTTAAGAGAATCGCTTGCGCCAAGCGTGAAATCTTGTCACGGAAGGGCATTTGTCTTCATACCTAATGCAGTTAATATGAGAAAGATTCCAACCAAACTTGATTCATTTGTCCCCTACTGCCGAACAACAATCGCTACCTGGGTAAGAATCACATATCTATTATAGTTCAATATATAAGACGTCATAAACAACGAGATTCGTTGCATTGTACGTGATGTTTATATTTATTACATCTTTGCTACTAACTCTACTCAACATATTTCGTAGACAGTATCCACATATTCTTCTGAATGTACCTAAACATATATGCATACATATATGCATATGCGTAGTTCAAGAGATATAACGTCTTAAGATATTGTTAAAAATTAAGTATTACAACCCTCAACGGGAGAAACTGCAAAATTAATATTAACGTTGATTAGTTTTGTCTCCTCGGAACTTTGTGATGGGAATCCCAGCAACGCTGCAAGCGATGGTGTCGTACACAATATGACTTGTGGAGGTTTGCTTCGGTCCGGGAAGAGTGCTTCGATAGCCGGTGTGGATTATGAGACCGCTCACAACAAGCGGGAAATCTGGATTTGAGTCTTTAGCAGGCACAAATTTTCATGTGTCACCAGCAAATAATAACGTCATACCTAGTGCAGCTAATGTGAGAAAGATTCTGTAACCATGAATAAATTTTATAAATTTAGCACAGCTGCAAATTCGTCACAAATATCTATTTCTTCAGCCTTTGATAAAATAAAGTAGGAAAATTCTCCATTATGCCTTGACGTTTTGACTTGCGTATGATTTTATACAGGGTGAGTCACTATTGTCACCAAGAATAACTCCGAAAATATGATAGGAGCTGAAAAGTTCGTGGGACAAATTTGCATGGGACAACGTGTACCATAGTAAGACGTTGGTTTTTTGTTGCTAGGTGGAGTCGCTTCAGAGATATGAAGGTAAACTTTCTTTTTTAAATGGGATGCTATAGTTTGGTACTTATTTCCTGATAGCGGCTATCGAAACGAATCCAATGGTGTGTAACAGCAAGGTTATTGAAGGTCAACTAAGGTCACAAAGGTGGCATGAACGTCCATTTACAGAAGGTGTCCGAAGTGATGACCATTGGTGTCAATGCAGTGCTGCAATCCTCTTATCATGGGTTGAGTGGTATTTCTTGTCACTTCATTCACCGAAGCACATGCTCTGCCAATTCTCTCTCGCAGATTGAATGTACTCATGTTGGCATCTGTTCTTGAATCGAATTCTGGAATATTTACTTCGTCTTCTTTTGTAAAGGCATTTCGGAAGGCTGTGTTAAGTAACTCTGCTTTGGTAGCACTGTCTTCGATAGTATCTCCATTGCTGTGGCACAGAGAAGCCATTGATTGTTTCTTGCCGCTAAAATACTTCACATACGACCAGAATCTCTTTGGATTTTCTGCCAGGTCTCGAGACAAAGTTTCGTTGTGGGAACTGTTAGACGCATTTTGTACTGAAGTCCGCGCTAAATTTCGAGCTTCTGTAAAAGTTCACCAATCTTGGGGATTTTGTGTCTGTTTAAATTTGGCATGTTTGTTTCGTTGTTTCTGAAACAGTGTTCTGACCCGTTTTGTGTACCAAGAAGGATCAGCTCCCTCGTTTGTTAGTTTATTTGGTATAAATCTCCCAATTGCTGCCGATACTATTTCTCTGAATTCAAGCCACATCTGGTCTATACTTACATCATTAATTTGGAAGGAGTGGAGTTTGTCTCTCAGGAAGGCTTCAAGTTAATTTTTACCTCCTTTTTTGAATAGGTATATTTTTCGTTTATTTTTGGAGGATTTGGGGGTTACAATATCCAGTCCCACTACGACAACTCTGTGTTCACTCATACTTGTATCTGTTTTGATGCTCGTTATTAACTGGGGATTATTTGTTGCTTATCTATAATCGTATGAGTCGGGCACGCGTTTGAAATCAAACTCAGGTTTTCATTAAACCTTTCAGCAACTGTATCATTTGAATTGGGAAGTCGGTAAAAGAATCCAATTATTATTTTATTTCGGTTGCCAACAATGACCTCTGCCCATACAAACGCACAGGAACTATCTACTTCAATTTCACGACAAGATAAACTACTTCGAACAGCAATAAAAACGCCACCGCCTACAGTGCTCAGCTCAAATGCTTCAAATGGCTCTAAGGGCTTAAGGACTTAACATCTAGGTCATCAGTCCCCTAGACTTAGAACTACTTAAACCTAACTAACATAAGGACATCACACACACTTACCAGAGGCAGGATTCGAACCTGCGACCGTAGCAGCAGCGTGGCTCCGGACTGAAGCGCCTAGAACCGCTCGGCCACAGCGGCCGGCAACAGTATTCAGCCTATCCTGTCGGAACACCCTTAGGTTCTTCGCAAAAATTTCGACTGAGCTTACCTCCGGCTTTAGCCAGCTTTCAGTGCCTATAACGATTTGAGCATCAGTGCTTTCTATAAGCGCTTGGACCTCTGGTACTTTCCGAACACAGGTACCACAAGTTGCAAGTGTTATACCGATGGTTCCTGTATCTACGTTCTTCCTGTGTTCGGCCTGCACCCTTTGTGGCTGAAGCCCTTCTTGAATTTTCCTACGACCCTCTAACCTAAAAAACCGCCTAGACCACGCCACACAGCCCCTGCTACCCGTGTAGCCGCCTCCTGCGTATAGCGGACACCTGATCTATTCAGCGAACCCGAAACCCGACCTCCCTTTGGCGCAAGTCGAGGAAGCTGCAGCCTACACGGTTGCATAACTGCCTCGATCAGACCCTCCACTCGGCTCTGTACCAGAGGTCTGCAATAGGTACTGTCGACTATGCTGCAGATGGTCAGCTCTACTTTCATCTTGCAAGCAATACTGGCAGCTTTTACCACTTCTGTTAGCCGCTCGGAACCAGACAGAATCTCTTCTCATCCAAAGTGACACACATCATTGGTACCCACGTGAGCAACCACCTGCAGTTGACTGCACCCTGTGCTCTTCATGGCATCCGGGAGAGCCCGTTCCACATCTGGAATGACTCCACCTGGTATGCACACGGAGTGCACATTGGTTTTCTTTCCCTTATTGGCAGCCATGTCCCTAAGGGCCCCATAACGCACCTAACGTTGGCGCTCCCAACTACCAATAATTCCACCCTCGGAGATTATCCGGATCTTGGAGACTGAGAGATTTCCTCTGAAACAGTACAGGTGACAACATCTGGCTCAGCGACAGCGTCAGCCACAGACAGCGCCTGGAACCTATTTGTCAGACAAACCGGGGAGGCCTTACGTGCGGCCGCGTGGGAAGTCTTCCGGTGCCTGCTACGCCCCAGGGCGACCTCCCACTCGACCACAGGTGACGGGTCAACCTCAGTGTGAGTAGTAACTGGGCTGTCCACCGGTGAGGACCGATCGGAAGACTCGGCCGTACTGGACGTCCGTTGGATCCCCACGGCCGGCCCACAACAGTGGCGGCCATCCACTGCAGCCTCAAGCTGTGTAACCGAGTACAAATAGCAAGTGAAGCTTCTCCTTATACGTACACTTGTCTATGCCAAAGAAAAGCTGAAGCAGACGTGACGGACGAATTGGGTGGGTTTGCATTCACTTTTTGCACATTTCTCAGATATTTTTTGAGCAATGTTTCAGAGCTAATATTAGCAAGCGTTAGATAATTGAACTCGTGTTTTCGAGAGCTTTCAAAGTTTATTGCTCAATTAAAAGAAGCTAAAGTCGCTGTAATAACACCGCCGATGCGAGGATTAAGGGTATTAAATCACGTAGCAAAATTATGTGCCTGTCTACGTACTAGCGTTTGTTGAAAACCAAGTTTCGATGTCTTAACCCGTTCACGAAATAAAATGGGTGATACGTTTAACACGACGCATCCTGTAAATTTTAATGGGCCCATGGACCATTTAACTTTGACGGGGGAAGGGCTCCACTGTTCAGGAGTCTGGTAATTAAAAGTTCGCTGCATTCGAAACTAACACAGTTTCACTGTTCACTGGCTGAATGTAATTTTAAAGTTTCTTAGCGGAAGGTCTTAACTGTGAACCGGCAACAGTGTGCTTTGAGGAGCTATATTTCTGTCAGGCTTCGCAAAATTTGACTGCCGTGATGTCTGCTCTTCTTCGTGCTCAAACAGAGCCCTTCGTTTACTTCCTCCACGATAGAACTCTAGTTGTAGTGCTGTAATGAACAACGTAATTTTTCTAATAACAGTTTTGAAATCAGTTGGTCTTAATATTGGCATTTTGCGCAAAGCAACTTCGAAAAATAATAATCGAACATTTCTAAAAGTTATTGCATTTTGTTTACGCGCCGGAAAGCTTTTCTACTTCGTCGACATTTGAAAAATAAAAAGTAGGCTCAGCCACATACAATGCAAAAACACTAATTTAGCACGTTTCGAAGGTGCATGCCCTCATCGTCAGAAATATCTACACAAACGTCTCTTCATTGCGTGGAACACTTTTAGAAACGTTCATCCGCGCAAGTACTGTAATTAATATACGAGTACAAGGTTTCTTTCAGGCAATTTTCAGCAGTCGATTTATGTTTAAAAAAGCTCATGACCCTGAACTGCAGTAACTGGATTTTATTAGTACTACCGATTTCGGCCGTAAGCCTTCATCTGAATCATGTGATTGCTAGGCGCCAATTTGTGTTGTCTTAATGTTGTTCTACAAATCGGAATGTCATGTTGTTAGGTACCAGATGATGGCTTACAGTCTAAACCGTAGTACTAATAATATCTAGTTAATGCAGTTCAGGGCCATGAGCTTTTTGAAAAATAATGTACAAGGTCCGTTACACAAAAGGATTTACGCTGTCTGAACTTTAATAACTGAGGAGTTATTAATGACAGTCTGATTCATTTCTAGTACGTGTAGCCATTCATCTGCTTTCCTTTTCTTTATTTTCAGTCGTCAGTAACTACATGGAAATAATAAAATCGCTGGAAACTTGTCCCTGGAGCAAAGACAGTGGATTTTAAAGTCTTAGTGGGAACGTGAAAACATCTACGCCACAAAGCCATGTGCTTCGGGTGACATGAGAGAGGCAACTGTGACTATCTGTGAATCCATTGCAGTGGCAATCATAACACGTGTGACATCTGTTCCACAGCGTTGCAAACGCTGTATTGCTGTCGATGGAGCGCATTTTGAACATCTTCAGCAACAAAACATCACCAGTAATGTCGTGACCCTCTACGTGACTTAAAAATTCATAGATTTTGTGATTTTAAAACTGAAGCACTGTAAATACCTTTGTTGGCCAGCCCGTACACATAGTAAAAAACCAGTCATATAACCCATTATTAAAGTTGCTATTGGCTCAGAAAGAACTTTAACATGCAGCAACAAAATTTTTTAATCTTTTGCCCAGTAATGTAAAATATCCAACTGGATGGAAAACAACTTTTAAATCTAATCTAAAATCGTTTCTGCTGTGCGATTTCTCCTATTCCATAGACGAATTTCTGTTTACTGCATTTTTTAAGGCAAAACTGATTTGTAAGTGCAGTTGGGGTCGACAGAAGCGTCCGATCCAACGCGTCGGCTTTGACCCGTGACGTAAGGGTGTTGTCGTGTGTGACGTCATGACGGCGCGGAGTTTGGTTTGAGTGTGGCTGTCTCCAGTTCCGTTTTATCTTATTTTATTTACTTTTCTGATCTGTTCGTTCTATCTCGTGAGATTTTTTTTAAAATTTAAAAACACTTATTACTTATTTTAATTATGTTTCCTCGAATTTCTGTTTTAGTTTATTATATTTATCTGTCTGATCTGTTCGTTCTATCCCGTGAGATTTTTTTTTAAAAAGACAAAAAACACTAATCAGCTACTGAAGCATCTTTATCTTCTATGGGTTGCAGGGGTTACGACCCCTGGGGAGGTGGGTGGGTATTCATGCATGGCTGTCATCACTTACAGGTTGTAGCTACGCAAGGCGTCTAAATTTGTTTATATTTAGTTTGCCCCCCCCCCCCCCCCACCCAAAACACCCATTTCCCGCGCTTGTCCCGTTAGTGTCATTAGGCTTCTTGTGGAAAGTGTGTGTGTTTGTTTTTGTTTCCGCATTTCGTGACGTCATGGGTCAAAGCAGACGGGTGGGATCGGACGCTTCCGTATTTCCGCGCAGTTGCACGTGTACGGCTGAAATGTCATGTGTAAAATGACTCGTTCCATATCATGACTCGTTCCACATAATCAATTGTTGGCAGCCCTGACGCCGGCGACGAGCGCCTTTCGCTTGCTGTGTTACGAGATAAGTAATTTAGCTAGTAATTAATTGTTTTTGCTGTATATTATATAATATTTACGTGCACTGTGTGTCAGATAAACTTGGTAAATTGAAGGTTTCAGTTTTTATTTGCGTTGAATAGGAAAAGCGAAGTTTCTGTTTAGGACAGTTTGGCGTGTAGGCAAACGTTTGTTTACCTTCTTAACTGACGTTAAATACGCGGGATTATCAATTAAGTCAGTGTATAATACTCAGTATTTACGTTTATTAGTGTCATTTAGACTCGATACATTGGAGGTAGCAGTTTTTATACGTTTTATCAGGAAAAGTGATACTGACAGTGAATTCTAACCTCACTTGTATACGTTGCACCAGCAACCTGCGAGCGTTAATAGTAAAGGAAACGTAAAATACGTGGTAAATTATTGTTACACTACAATATCTGAGTAAATCAGTGTTAAAATACAACTTCTCAGCCCTTCTTACACACGGTTTAGTTAGCAGAAAGCTAAAACTCATCTCGCCGTCTGCTTAAATTCCATAGCTTGTTGTGGGCTTTAGTGATCGTGTACTGTAAGCCCATTGGTTCCTATAAAGTAGAGTTCGTATCTGTGCTTTACATTGTGAACTCTTATTGTTAGTTAGAGGTTTTTTTTGTACCTGGATCTGTCAGTGTACAATACTCAGTATATACGTTTATTAGTGTCACTTACACTTGGTGCAATTAAGGCAGCAGTTTTTATACTTTTATTAGGTCATTTTCACTTGTACGCAAACGTTTGTTTATATTATAAATACGAGGGATAATCAGTAGGTGTAGCTTACCGTAGGTTACTGTTTAATTCTTTAATAATATTCACTAGAATGCCCCTAGCAGTTTACTGTAGGTCATTATCTTTTTCTTTAGTATTCACTAGATAGCCCCTAGCAGGAAAATAAGCACCAGATCTAGCTTCTACCATACATTTTTATTGGTTTTCATGGTTGATGTCCTTTCTGCTAACTAGAGTGTAGCTGTTAACCTTGTGCGGCAGTAGGTTTCCTTGAGTTTATACAGTAAATCACATATTAGCTAGATGGATAGGGACTGTGTCTGTTGTGTGCGGATGCAGGAGGAGTTGGCCACAGTCCAAACGCAGCTGAAAGTTCTGTTGGCCACAGTCAACAGGCTCCAGAGTGCTACCTCGAGGTGCGGTGGGGATGGGTGCCAGCCTCAGCTGTACTAGATGTGCTGGGGGGGTGGGGGGGGGGGGGGACGATGTCACAGATCTCTGTCACTGAGCTGACTCAGGTGCGACTGATCTGGCCGGCCCACTCTCACTTCAGTGTGGATGGCGGACTGTGTCAAGGTCTCGAGCCTCAAGGCGAAGGCTGCATGGGGGACGGAGGCTCCTGCCCAATCCCATGCTCTTTGCTAATACATTAAGTGTGCTATCTGATGCTGGGGGGGGGGGGGGGAGGCTGAGCCGGGTCAGAAAACCCCTTCTGCTAGGATAGTGGCCGCTCCTTCAGCAAGGTCAGACAGGCAATTGGGGATAGGGGTTGTTAGTTATTGGGAGCTCAAATATTAGGCGGGTCATGGAGCCCCTCAGGAACACAACGGTTAGGGCGGGGAAGAAGTCCAACAATCACTCAGTGTGCTTGCCTGGGGGCCTTGTCCAGGATGTGGAAGAGGCTCTTCCGGCAGCTATCGAGCGAGCATGCGGGGTGCAGCCAGCTGCAGATTGTTGCTATCTGATGCTGCACCAACGATGCCAGTCGTTGAGGTTACGAGAAAATCCTTGGGGCTTTCGACGGCTGGCTAAATCGGCGAAGGCGGCCTCCATCTCTCGAGGAGTGCAAGCCAAGCTGACGATTTGCAGCATCGTACCCAGGGTGGACTGGGGTCCTTTGGTCTGTCGAGTGGAGAATCTAAACCAGAGGCTACGTCGACTCTGGGACGAAAATGGTTGTAGAATCCTCGACCTACGCTATGGGGTGGAAGGTTGTAAGACGCCCCTCGATAGATCAGGGGTGCACTACACACAGGAAGCAGCTACGTGGGTAGCACAGTACTTGTGGCGTGCACATGGTTTTTTTTTTTTAATTAGGTTCCTCCCCACGGAAAACAAAACGTTAGCCTGAAAAAATACCAGTTCATGACACTGATGTGGGTGTGGCAACTGTAAAAATTGTTAGTTCGTCTAAACAGGTCATTCCAAAGAATTTAAAGATGCTAAATCTCATGTTAGTAAATTGTCGAAGTGTCTATAGCAAGATCCCCGAGTTACTCTCCGAAATAAACCGTAGTAATGCCAGTATTGTATTAGGTACCGAAAGCTGGTTGAAAACAGACATAATTAGCAGTGAAATTTTGAACTTCGATCGGACAATGTTTAGTAAGGATAGGACTAATGCTACGGGAGGTGGTGTGTTCATTGCAGTTAAAAGCTGTTTAAACGCAGTTGGGATCGATACTGAATTGGACTGTGAAATAGTCTGGATAAAGCTGTCAATCAGACAAGGAGTGACCACTGTATTAGGATGTTTTTATACACCACCAGCATCCGCAAGAATCGTCACAGAACGTTTCAGGGAAAGTCTTGAGTACATAGGAAATAAATAAATATCCAAATTATCCATTAGTTATAGGTGGAGACTTTAATCTGGTATCCATTGACTGGGAAAATTACACGTTTATCACAGGGGGCAGAAGCAAAGACTCGTTATTCTAGGAGTGCACTCAGCATACAACCTTGAGCAGTTGGTTAGAAAACCAAATCGAGATGGGAACATATTAGATATCTTGGCGGCAAACAGACCTGATCTTTTTGAGGAAGTTAATCTAGAAGAAGGTATTAGCGACCATAATGTCGTTGTGGCTTCTCTGTCAGTGGAAGTTGCAAAACAACCAAAGAAACAGCGTAGAGTCTTCTTGTTTGGGAAAGCAAATAAGTCTTTAATGAATATCTTCATAGTCAGCTCCAAGCATTCATCGCGGGACACAAAGATATTGAGCATCTCTGGTCGGAATTTAAAGGTATTGCCCACCACGTGCTAGGGAAATATGTGCTTAGCAAAAATGTAGGGGAGGGTAAGGATCCACCTTGGTTCAACAAACACATCAGGGAGTTGCTGAGAAAGCAGAGAATTTTTGCACAGTCGTTTTAAACGTAGTCTCTGCCCCGCTGACAAACAGAAATTATTCGAAATGAAAGCAACTGTCAAAAGGTCAATGAGAGATTCTTTTAACGAATTTGAAAGCAATATTTTATCTGCAGATTCTAAAAATAACCTCAAAAAATTTTAGTCGTACGTAAAATCTATGAATGCTACAAATAATTCAATACCTTCTCTTGCTGATAGTACGGGTAATGTAACGCGTGATGATAAACAGAAGGCCGAAATTCTAAACCTAGCTTTCAAAAACTCGTTTACGGTAGAGGACTGCAGCACCATTCCCCCTTTCAATTATCGAACAAACGCAGAGATGGCTGACATAGTGTTTAGTGTATCTGGGATTGCAAACCAGTTAAGAGTCTTAGACGCCAGGAAGGCATCTGGCCCAGACGGTAGCCCTGAAAGATTTTATGTTGACTTTGCTACAAATATAGCACTATTCCTATCCATCATCTGTCAGAGGACACTGGAACAGCGGAAAGTTCCACGGGACTGGGAGAAGGCCCAGGTCATAGCAGTTTATAAAAAGGATAGAAAATCGGATGCACATAATTACCGGCCAATTTCACTGACGTCGATTTGTTGTAGAATCATGGAACGTATTTTGTGTTCAGACATAATGACCTTTCTAGACTCTGAGAAGTTCATACGCAGAAACCAGCACGGTTTTAGGAAACAGCAGTCATTGGAGACACAGCTGGCCCTCTTTGTGCATGATATACAACAGGCTCTAGATACCGGCTCCCAGGTTGATGCCATATTTCTCGACTTTCGAAAGGCGTTCGACTCGGTTCCGCACTGTCACTTGCTCCAAAAAGCGCACTTTTACGGTCTATCTGATGACATATGCGATTGGATAGAAAGTTTTCTAACAGACAGAGAACAATATGTCATCCTGAATGCGGAGACTTAAACAGAAACAAGGGTAACCTCAGGTGTGCCCCAGGGCAGCGTAATATGTTCGCTGCTTTTTACGGTTTACATAAACGATCTGGTTGATGGTATTGACAGCGGCATTAGACTGTTTTCGGATGATGCTGTAGTTTGTAGGAAAGTAGTATCACACGAAACTTGTGAACAAATCAGTGAGGATTTGCAGAAAATAAATGCGAGGTGTAATGACTGGTGGTTATCTCTCAATATTAGTAAGTGTAACCTACTGCGCATAGCAAAGAGAGCCGCGCGGGATTAGCCGAGCGGTCTAGGGCGCTGCAATCGTGGACTGTACGGCTGGTCCCGGCGGAGGTTCGAGTCCTCCCTCGGACATGGATGTATGTGTTTGTCCTTAGGATAATTTAGGTTAAGTAGTGTGTAAGCTTAGGGACTGATGACCTTAGCAGTTAAGTCCCGTAAGATTTCACAAACATTTGAAGATTTTGATTACAAAGAGAAAATCCCCATTGATGTACGAGTACAAAATTAATGCCCAGTCTTTGGAAGCGGTAACATCCGTCAAGTATCTGGGTGTGTAAGGGTGTGTAAAGCTGGCGAATGAAGTACTGTACGCCGACGTTGTACAGTGCCATGCTAACGCTCCAGTACTCTGTCGTGATTGATCACTCCGGTTTTGGTGTCCCACGGGTGCAGGTTTTCGAAGTCCCGTTTGAGGTTCCATCGGAAGTTGTCGTGGCCCCTTTTAAACCTTATGGCAACGTCTTCAGTCATGTTGATGAAACATGGAAGATGTCAGAAACATACCGTGTCTTCAATAGTGGCCGGCAGATAAAAATTAAACTGAGAAAGCACGTGCCTCCCTTCTTGGTAATTGCCAGCTTCAGAGCTGATGGCCAGCCACGCACTTGTTCGGGTTGTGGCCAGGAAGGCCATGTCTGTTCTGAATGTTTCTGACGTGGACTGATTCAGACGCCGATCGGAAACGCCGCTCTCCCCGAGGCGCCCACTGTGTTACTCTCTGGCCCAGGCGAATAAGGTGGGGCTGCCTGCTATGCCTGCTCTGAATCAGTTGGCACTGGCGATGGACGTTTTGACTGTCACACCTACGCCGCCGCCGGAGGCAGTACCAGCAGACGATGGCCAACAGTAGATGCAAGCCGTCGACCCCACTCTACGGTTGTTGAACATGGAGCCATACCAACATCCGATTTTCTGCCGTCTGGCCAGATGTCGGACGATAGCCTCCCGCCATCCGACACGGAACAACATGCTAGGATGCACGGAAGAGACAACGCCGTACCCCTTCTTATTACTACCTCCATCGGATGTGTGCACAGGATGACGGTCCTCCTACTGATGATGCGCCGTCCTCTGACGCCCTCGTGCCTGACGATGCGACGCCTTTCCCCGCCTCCATCTCTAGTCCTAAGGACACCTACCTTTCCCCACCTGCATCTGATGTGGGTGCCTCTCTTTCTGTGCCTGAAGCTACCTGCAGGCGCACCTCTAACATTGTTTCTTTGAGCCGACCTGATGAGACCTCTGTCTCCTGGGCGCCTGGGCGGTCGACGTCGATGCTAAGGATGCACGTTCTGGAGGTGTGCGCAGCGATGGATCCCCCATTTGGTAGGGTTGGCTCCCTCCCCATCGCAGTGATGTACCCTTCCACAGGTGACTAACAGGAACTCCCTGTGTTTCCACCATATTTGAATTACCCATCCTCCTGGCGATGGCACCTTTTCAGACTTATAGCATAACCACGGTCAATGTCAATACATACGCCAAAATCTTGTCTTTCTCCATGACATGCTGTATGCTGTGGACGTTGCCATTGCCTTCCTTAAGGAGGTGCACTTTGCAACCTTTTGTGCTCCCCTACGCTTCCTCTACTGGTTGCAGTGTGGCGATCCTCCTATGTGACGGTATCTTCGCTGATACAGTTGATGTCTGAGGTATGGCTCTCATGTTTAGTGGCGTCAGGATCATTAACATCTATGCATCATCTGGCTCGGGTCGCCACTGCGAACGTTCCACTTTCTTCTCTGAGGCAGTCACGCCTCTTTTCCTGGATCGGCGGGATGCATTGATTGTGGGAGGTGATTTCAGCTCCACCCAGGCACTCAAAGGCCAACTACCACGTTTTTCGCTGCGCGTGGCGCTAGCGACAGTTTTCCAGTACCTCAAACTTAAGGATTCTTGGGAGAATGTTCATGGTGAATGTCCGGGGTTTACACATTTCACTAGTCATTCTTCCAACCATCTCTATCGTGTTTCCATGTCGACCGATATTGTCAATGGAGTACAGGTTGCCGAAGTCTGGCCCACTGCGCTCTCTGCTCATAATGCATATTTCTGTGCCACGAATCTCTGCCACCGAAGGGTGTGGCGCGGCCTTAGACTATAGACATGATCCACCTTACTTCAGCCGACTGCGGCAACTCATCAAGACTGTGGTGTCACCGCCAGACACCACACTTGCTAGGTGGTAGCCTTTAAATCGGCCGCGGTCCGTTAGTATACGTCGGACCCGCGTGTCGCCACTGTCAGTGATTGCAGACCGAGCGCCGCCACACGGCAGGTCTAGAGAGACGTCCTAGCACTCGTCTCAGTTGTACAGCCGACTTTGCTAGCGATGGTACACTGACAAATACGCTCTCATTTGCCGAGACGATAGTTAGCATAGCCTTCAGCTACGTCATTTGCTACGACCTAGCAAGGTGCCATTACCAGTTATATTGAGATTATAATTCTGTATCATCAAGAGCGATGTTCTACAATTATGGATTAAAGTTAAGTATTACAGCAACTGCGTCCATTTTTCTAAGTTCTCATTTCCTTGTAATGTTCCAGACCTCACGCCAATCTACGTGAGCTTAAAGGCGTGCATTTCGGCCTCCTCTAGCAACACGGTGTTGGCTCTTCTGTCCATGTGGACAGCTAATCTTCGAAGCAGTGCTGCACATCAATCTGCCCTGTCATGGTGGGTGCTCTGTGCAAAGCCTGCCCTCCACAAGGTTTTGATTGGCTACAGAAGGGAGGTCGCAGCGTGGCTACGACGAACCCAGGATATCTGTTTCGCCATCATCTTTGAATGTATCATAATGTCATATTCACAAGAGCGCAGGCGATAGCGAATCGTGCCAAGCCACAAATCACATGCCTCTCTCACCGTCACCTTGAAGGGGCTCTGGTCAGGGCGCATATACACGATGGGTTAGTGCAGGGGCGCCCATCTATGTATCGTGTGATAGTGGAACGGCGCCAGCGTCGAAGGAGTTTCATTAATGTTCTTAGGAGTGATGATGAGCGGCGCTTAGATACCCAACGCGATATAGGGACTGCCCTCCATCACATATTGTTATGCTCTGAAAAATGTAACCATCCTACAATATTGCAGCAGTCTCCAGACTCTTCTTTGGCTGGGTTCCTGGGATTCAAGAACGGCTCTATTTGCTTACTTCACGGATGGCAAAGTCCAAGATGCTCTCCAGGCAGGTTGAACAGACAAGTCGCCTGGCCCTGATGGACTCCCACTGGAGTTTTAGCGGACGTTTCGTCCCCTATTAGCGCCGGCGTGGACCGAATTTGTCGGGACCTTATGTCACCTCTCGTGCAGATCCCAGACGGTTTCATCGATGGGCTCCTCATTCGTATCAACAAGACTCGAGTACCTCATGGATATGCGATTACCGCGCCGTGACGTTGCTCAACAGCGACACAAAGATCTTTAACCGGTTGTTGGCTGCACAGATTCAGCGGAGGATCTGGTACATTGTTTACCTTCATAAAATTTCTTTGGGAGGTACCAATAACATCCCTACTGCCCTCTGTCGCCATCGGGACATAATCGGGCTCGTCGTAATACTCGATTGACTTCAGCCAGGCGTTCGATCGGGTTGATCACAACTACATGGAAGTGGTGCTCCACAATATGGGACACACTGATACTACCGTCGACGTCCAAATGCGTCTCCTTCGTCGAGCCACATCCTGTGTTCTCTACAAAGACCATATCACTCCTCCCATCTTGATCCGCAGTTCGGTGCATCAAGGCTGTCTGTTCTCTACACTGCTGTATACGTTCGCCATGGAACCGTTGCTCTGCGGTCTCCATCAACGCCTCTTTGGATGTCTCTTGGTGGCCACGCATTGTGGCTATTTATTCATCTGCAGACGATCTCGTCATCGTTCTTCGTGGCGGCACTGAGGTCAGAGAGTCATTGGCATGGATTACCACCTACGGCGAAGCTTCTGGTAGCTGCCTTAACGTCTGAAAATCGAGTGCCATGGCAATAGGTGCAGGGGTTCCTGCGGATAGCGCTGCTCCTTTGCGCGTAGCTGATACAATCCGATACTTAGGACTCGATTTCGCAAGTGATCTGCGGCGCATGATTGCCCTCAACTGCAGGCGCCTTCTATCCCAACTAGGACCTGAGCTCCTAGATCATCATTTACGAGTCATTGATCTTCTGCAGCAGCACAATGTGTAAACGTATATTTGGCGTCACGTATCCCTCACGTGGCACAGACACTTCTATTTCGCCGTCCACACCCTGAGGCATGGTAGCAGCGTTGGTTTCATTTGTTTGCCAAAGCTTGCTGTTTAAGGTAAGACACCCTCACCCTACCGCAGTGCGAGGGCTGTTTAGGTCTGTATCATGAGCCTGACAGAGCGATAGCCCTTTTAGTCAGCTTTCACATGGCGCTGTGTCGCCGTTGTCCTTTATGCCACCGCGCGGGGTACCCGTGCGGTCTCAGGCGTCTTGTCACGGTTCGCACGGCTCGCTCCGTCGGAGGTTCGAGTCCACCCTCGGGCTTGGGTGTGTGTGTTGTCCTTAGCATAAGTTAGATTAAGTAGTGCGTAAGCCTAGGGTCCGTTGACGTCAGCAATTTGGTTCCATAGTCCTTACCACAAATTTCCCTATGTGCCTTACAAACCTGTTGCTGGAGGCCCTTGCACCACACTGTCTCTCAGCCCTTTTTTTACTTCCGCCATTTTTCCTCAAACTGTGCTACGTCCGTACTGCGATACTGCCAATGCACTTGACATCCACGAAGGCGATCTATGGCTTTTTTCAGCAGCACAGGTCACAGAATCTGGTTGACGTGAAGCATCCCCACGTCGACTGAATTGCTGTTTGACGATCGGGATGTGCTCCTTATCTTGTCTCTGAAGTCCAGTCTGCATGGCACCTTACTGTCAATGGGAAGCAAGTATGTCAGTCATGGCTTCACAGGATGCACCTCGCTGACACCCCGTTGTGTGTCGTCTGTGATGTTTTGGACACGGAAGACTATCGCCTGGTGTGCGGATCGACGAGAGGTGCCTGGTTCTTGGTGCAACAGGTGCTGGCCCTCATTATCTGTACGACTCTTCATAAGATACCTATTCACCTGCTCCTGTTACCAGACGCGGGATAATTCCCGCAAGCGAAGACGAACTTCGTGAAGTGGATTTGTAGACACGCAGTTCACTACTTGTTTACTGATGGCAAGAAAAATATCCCAGATTTTTTGGCGCTTCCTTAATGAACGCCATTGTGTAGTCCTCCGCAATCTCAAATACAAACAATTATTCTCCAGTTTTCTGTGTAGTGTATTTCTTAACCCATCGCAGATTTGGGGTGTCACTGCATTGAGGAGTTGAGCCACTCTCTTTCCACTCTTAGAACCGGTTATTCTCTGTTCACCGAAATGTTATCCTCAAAACAATGCGTTAATAGTCTCACCTAATCTGGAAACTTCCCTCTCTCTCCTCGTCGCGATGCCGATTTCATGGTATTCAGTGGTATTAAAAAGAAAAAAAACAAGTGGTCAACGTGACAGACCCACAACGGGGGGGACTCGGGTCCTCGGCTTCGATTTCCGGTACTGCCAAGGATTTTTCTTGCTAGGAGGACAGATCATCCTCGCCATGCCAACTGAGGGTCTACCTGATTGGGAGTGAGAGGCTTCAAATTCGGAACTTCGATAACAGTCGATAGAGCGGTGTGCTGATCCAATACCCCTTCATACCGCATTCAACGATGAATGACTGTGGATTACTCGGCGGTCGACCAACAATCGGTTGTCTTCAGGGCCTGATATTTAATTATTGCAGAATTAAAGACATGTTACCTGATGTTTTAAAACAGGTCGTACATATTACTGTTTTCGTTTCTCATCTTTTTTGTAGTTCTTTTCGATTTGTTTTTATCGACAATATTTGACAAAGAGTAACACTTTATTAAAATAACAAAAATTGAAGTTTGAAATATAAATAAAATTTTCCTGTTTTAAGAAGTCTGTGCAAAGATGATAAGATAGAGGAGAGATTTGTTAGTGCCATTACTGTCGGTGAATACCTCAGAATGGTTTCTTTGAACAGATGACCGCCAGACACAACAAAAAGTTTAGTTACTAGTAGAGAAATAGTATCGCTAATCCCATGCATTAACATTAGGTGATCATTCGTGCACAACATTTGGTTGGCTAGGTTGCCAGCACCTTACACTTATTTACTGTTACATCTCATGTGCGTCCTCGTGTTCCTTTTAGTGTCATTGTTTTCGCTGTCGCTGTGTCGCTGTCCGTTGTGTCCGCAGGTGCTCTTCATATGTTGTTTTTGAAGTACCGTTTGTCAATGCATTTAACTGTGGCCATTGTTCTTCGTCTCCTATTGCTGTGTATAACTGTATGTCTGTGTCCATGTAGTTTAAGTGTAGTGTATGTCTATTATTCGCGTATTTTCCGCAGAAGAAGACAGAGTTTTATGGGGAACCTTCTTACCCGCATGTGGGTGTAGGTGTCTGTCTCAGACTCAACCGTGGGATAATGTCCGTGTGCAGTTAAGAAATGTGCTATAACGCACGTGGGATCGATATGTTTTATTCTCAACTGCTCCCTTATGTCAGGTAGGAAGTCGTGCAGTCTGCCTCTCTTTCACTTACATACCACAAACTTTTCCACGTATCCAGACGCCAACATTTTAGGCAATGTGTCTTCTGTATCCGTACAACAGTATTCTGTGTACCATATCTAGTCTTCCCATCTTCAGTCAGTACCTTGCAGCTCTGTATTTGATAGCGTTATCTGTGGGTTATTCCGAGCACCACACACTGTTCATTCACTGAGTCTAGTCTGACTGATGCTTTGTTGGTGACCAGGTTCAGTCTGTATGTCCATGTGTTAGCTGCGAAGCTGAGTACTGATTTGAAGAGCACACTGTGGTATGTCCGTATGAATGTTAGACGTGGTCTGTACTTACTTACTTACTTACTTACTTACACTGGCAAACCAAACCGCAGCCGGTCTTTGGCTTCACTCAGTCCAGCCTTCCACACGTTCTTGTCATCTGTATCTTCTTCTCCCAGACCCAGTCTCTCTATGCCTCCCATGGTATTATCATTCCATCTCATTCCCGGCAGTGCCAGTGCTCTCTTTCCTTCAGCTTCTCTATCTATTACAGCCTTTATTACCATATTCTCCCTTCTCCTCCTCACAAGTTCGTACCATCTTAGTCTCCTAATTTTCACATTCGGTACAACGTCAGGCAGTGTTTATAATTGTCTGAGTTCTCTGTTTTTCCTTTTTCTCCACTGTTCATTTTCTTTCACTGGTTTATGTATTTTTCTCAGTACTTCATTTTCAAAAGTGATGAGTTTTTTCTCTGTTTTCTTTGTCAGAATCGATGACTCACTTGCATAGCACACTATTGGTTTGATAATGGTCTGATATATTCTTATTTTTGCCTACCTCGTTAGTAACTTCGATCTTATGACAGCTCCTAGACATCTTCCCCCAGCTTCAATTCTTGTTAACATCTCTTGTTCTATAAGGTTTTATTGGTTGATGTTGACACCGAGGTACGTGAACGTGTCTGTCTTCTGTATCGTTAGATTTCCAATTTTTAGATGGTTTGGTCCTACTACTGGTAAGTTCTACTACCATGAACTTTGTTTTGCTTTCATTTATACTTAGACTTACTATCTTAGCTTCTTCCATTAGCACAGACTCTATTTTCTCCAGGTCTTCCACGTTTTTCCTATCAGCGCAATAAGTGCACAATATCATCTTCTCATATGGTGACGCCTTGACTTTCACGTGTTACTCTCCTCAGTATGTTATTGAGGGCCAAATTCAACAGGGTTGGCGATATAACATCTCCCTGTATCACTCCTGTTTTTACTTCAAATGCTTCTTAGAACTCCCCCTGTACTTTCAATCCACACTTTGATTCCATCACACACATTTTAGTTTGCTTTATCAGCCCATAAGCTGCCATTCTCCTCCACGTTTCTTCTCTTACTATGGTGTCATACGCCTATAAACAGGTGAAAGGTATCATGATTGTGCTTTCAGTTCTTATCTAATATTCGTCTTAGTGTGAATATTTGGTCGATTGTTGATTTACTTTTTCTGAGCCCTGCTTGTGTCTAATATTTCCTCAGTGTATGGGTTGAACCTGTTCAATATAATTCATGATATTACTTTATAGCATGTGCATAGAGATATCCCTCTGTAGTTCTGTGTCAGCATTTTGTCTCCTTTCTTGTATATGAGACATACAGCAGCAGTTTTCCATTCCTCTGGCATTACTTCTTTTCTCCGTACCTCTCTTATCAGTTCAGCTAACCATTCATGTATCTTCTCTGCCCCTTATTTGATTAGCTCTCTGATATCGTGCCTATGCCAGGGGCTTTCCCATGTTTAGTCTTTTTATTGCCTCCTTCACCTCCATCAGAGATGGTTCTTTGACTAATGGTTGTACGTTCTGATTGTTTTCTGCCTTGTTTTCATTGTTGTAGGTATCTACCGGGTTCTTAGGCAGTTCTTTGAAGTATTTCCTCCACTTTTCTAAATTTCCTTCATTCGTAGTGATCAGTTTTCCATTCTCGTCCTTCATTATCACAGACTTAGCTCTGTACAGCTATTCATTGTCCTGTAACACTGTTTACTATTGTTCTGATCATAGTTCTCCACAGCCTTCGCTATCTGTTTACATATGAATGCTCTTTTCCCTCGCCTTTTCATTTCTCTCGTGGATTTCCTGTATGTTCTTTGGTTTTCATGGTTGTTATTGTTCATTATTACCTGTCTGGCTCTTTTCCTTCCTGTACTGCTTTTTTACATGTTTCATTGAACCATGATTTGCGCTTTATATTGGTATTATTATTATCTCATAGTAGTTCATGCGCTGTCTCCCTCACAACTGCTGTCATCTTCTGCCATTTTGTGTTGATCATCTACTTTTCTATTGTTGTCATTCTCTAATTCAGCGAATCTATTTTTAAGCTTAATCTTAAACTGTTTATTCACCTTCTCCTCTTTTAGCACTATTGGTTCACCAACATATTTTTCTGCCAAATATTTAGCTTCCTTATTAAAACCACTGGTAGGAAAACCTAGTCACCACATTTGTAATTCTATGGATTTTATTCAGCGACTTAGCAATGTCAGGCTAAATAGTATGGATGTGCTTGTTAGTTTTGACGTGGTATCATTATACACCAAGGTACCTTTAAAGAACTCTATCTCTTATCGGCCAACATTTTGATAAGAACATTACGGCCTTATTTGAACATGTGCTTTTATCATCTTATTTTCAGTTTAATGGTGAATTTTATGAGCAAATTGGCGGTGTTGCCATGGGAAGCCCCCTCTCCCCTCTGGTAGCTAATTCTGTAAGTAGGCTGTTTAGGTTTTTTTATTGGTAACGCCACCTCTGTATAAAAATCACTGGCTGTGCTGTGTGAAGTCTGTGGCTAGTTTGCATTGTTGTCTGCCATTGTAGTGTTGGGCAGCGGCAGCTGTATGTGAACAGCGCTTAGCGTTGGGCAGTTGGAGGTGAGCCGCCAGCAGTGGTGGATGTGGAGAGAGAAATGGCGTGATATTTGTAAGAGTGGATGTTATGAACTGCTATATATATTATGACTATTAAGGTAAATACATTATTTGTTCTCTATTAAAATCTTTCATTCGCTAACTATGCCTATCAGTAGTTAGTGCCTTCCGTAGTTTGAATCTTTTATTTAGCTGGCAGTAATGGCGCTCGCTCTATTGCAGTAGTTCGAGTAACCAAGATTTTTGTGAGGTAAGTGATTTGTGAAACGTATAGGTTAATGTTAGTCAGGGCCATTCTTTTGTGGGGATTTTTGAAAGTCAGATTGCGTTGCGCTAAAAAATATTGTGTGTCAGTAAAAGCACAGTCGAGTATAATTGTTTAAAGGGGACGTTTCATATGTCGACCCTTAGCCTAGGATACCTCACTGGAATCTTCAAATTTTTTTTCTTGTAGTTTGTGTAATTAGTGTAGCTTTTGTTTATTGCCAGCGCGTAATTATAGGGAGAATTTCCATTGTAGTTGTAGTTTTTCATTGTTGTACAGTAAAACATTTGTGGCATGCATGTAGATTTGCACCAAGTATTTCGCAGCTGCGCTTGCAATTAAGTAGACATTATTTCCATTGCTATGTTATTTTATTTTGCTCTTCAAATTGTGCTTTTCTGTGTTATCGTGTGAAATATTGTGACAATTATGGCGTGTGAAAAACGTAATACTAGGCTCCAAAGTAAACTGAGAAATGACAGTGAAGACGAAAGCAGTGTGTTAGCGCCGGAGAGTAATGAATTAACTAATGTTCAAAGTAGTAATTTGGTAATTGCGCATAGGGAAATGGAGCGGGTTGCAAATAATGGTGTACACAGTGAAACAATTGGTGAACAGGGAAGCATTATCGATCGATCGGTCGGCAACAGCTCGCCTCAGGAATCCGAAATGACAGGAAACAATGTCGCAAATACTGTAGATTCAGGTTTTGGGTTCTCACCATTTTCTCAAATGAGTCAAGCCACATTTTCCGCTTGTCAAAATGTGAATGTTGCCGGTGCAAATTCACTGGCGAAAAGCACTGAGTAACATGTTTCAGACACCAGTGCATTGTTATTACAATTAATGCAACAAATAGGACAAAAGCTTCAAACGTTAGACACAATGGAACAACACCAGAGACAAACACAGCAACAGTTAGACACAATGGAACAAAATCTTCAAAAGTTAGACACAATGGAACAACACCAGAGACAATCACAGCAACAGTTAGACGCAATGGAAGAAAAGCTACAAAAGTTAGACTCAGTGGAACATACGCTTGAACAAACACGTGAAGATTTAACTACTGAGTTACATAACATTGAATCGAAATGTCAAAAAGTCTGTAATGACGTAAAAACACAAATTTGGGAGCATTTCCAACCTATTTTTTCGCGTCATGAAAATGCATTACAGAATCACGAAGCAGCCATAAAAGAACTGCAAACTATTGTTCATGAAAATCACGACACCTTGCAAGCTAAAATTGACTCAGTTGCATCTACCGATTCGGTTACGCAACTTGCAAAAACTCAAGAAAACTTAAAGGACACAGTAGATATGATTTCAACACAAATGGACACTCTGAAACGTGGTTCAGAAAAACACACTGAGGAAATAAGTACACTATCAGAGAAAGTAGCCGAACTTTCGGATCAGTTCACTAACTTATCTACAAAGGTAGATGATGATCTGAATGACACAAGACCTGTAGCCATCACTGACACAGAAGAGTATGAACAAATTAAGAAATTCAAACAAAATCAGAATCAAATTAATACGCAATACAAAAGAGAAATCCGGGAAGTACAAGAGCAGTTGGCACAAGCAATACAAAAATTTCATATTTCAGAGGACACTCGCGCTCCAACACGGGAAGAGGAACTTAGAAATACGGAAAAGCCACAAAATAATAACACAGGGCATGTCGGAAATTATGAAAGAAATTGGGAAGGTGCACCGAATTTTGAGATGGAACCGCCGACAAGACGTAACGATGACCGATATGCGACTCGCCGACATGATGATTTTGACAATAAGCTGTTCATTACTACACGTAAATTCAAAACATTTAAGAATTCTGGCAACGACATTCGTCCACAAGCGTGACTCCATCAATTCTCTCATTGTTTTCCTCCCAACTGGTCATTGGAGCACAGGTTAGAATTTATGTGTGGCTACTTGGAGAATGAACCAGCTGTAAGAATGCGATCGGTCATTCACGATTGCCACAATGAAGGAGATTTTTATCATGCCTTCCTCTCAGCATATTGGTCTCAAGCTACACAAGACCGAGTAAAACATAGCATCATAATGATGAAACATTTCGAACAATCTGAATTTTCCAGTCTTGTGAAATATTTTGAAGACATGTTGCACAAGAATCAGTACCTGACAAACCCATACAGCCCCTCAGAACTCATCCGCATTTGCTTAATCAAATTACCTGAACATTTACGACTTATTATTTTAGCAGGACGTTGCAAAGAGGCCATTGAGGCTTTTCAGGGACTGTTACAAGAACTGGAAATTGACACTGACAATCGGGGAACGTGGAAACAGGAGCACAACAATTACAGATCACATCCGTCACAATTCCGCGATGACAGAAATAATATACGACAAGGCTGTTCTTTCAACGTAAATCGTGACCGAAACAGATACCACCCGTATGACAACCGTTGGCAGAGTAGTAATAATTACAGGGAAAGATCACCTCTCCGCGGTAATGACTATCACAGAGACAATCAGAGAAACAGACAATATGGGAACCAAAATAATTATTATCAAGGGAGACAAAATAACTTCAGATGCAACGGTCCAGCGTGCAGTTACGATCCAGGGAGAAATTCTCCACCACGTGACCGACAAGAAAGAAACTATGGAATCTACCGGCATGACGACAGACGATATGATCGTAACGACAGACCTGAATTGCATCAGAACTGGCGTGATTCAAACAGAGCAGAGCCCTCTCGTAAAGGTGAATTTTTAGAAGTTCGGTCTCCTAATTCCAATAACGGCGCGCGCCAACAAAGAAACAGACAATGACTCGCACCGCAGGCAGCCACCTGCGCCGGCTGGCTCAGAGAAAGATAACACAGACGCTAACCTTGAGAAAAGATTTAGCATTCCTTACAGACGTATAAAACATGACAATTGCTTTTCAGTTGAAACTCTGCGTACTAGAAAGAGTAAAGGTTTACACCACATTTCACATGTAAAACCGTTTATTGAAAGATAATCTGCTTTTTAACTTTGTCTTTGCCATAAAACTCTTAACTTCACATTTCTAGTATGCATTGTCAGACTTAGAAACTGTTACCATGCAACAATGTTTGAAGTTAAATATCCAATCAAGAACCTAGGGAACATTTTTAAACAGAAATTACGAATGGATTGTTATTGTGAAGAGACGACCCAGTGTTATTGTGTGTGTGTGCATTCTTGCTTGTTAGTTGCATGATTATGTAACGACTATAAGGCTTACATACTTAGAACATTTACCAGTACTGCTAATGAGATTTTAATGCAACATTTTGGTTTACTTGAAAATACATTCTGGATTTAAAGTACTTTCAGTGAGATACCAGATGACACAGTGGTTAGTTTATGTGACAGCTACACGATTTTATCACGACGCTACTAATGAGTGACAATTTACAATGTTGCCTTTGCAGTGTTTCTGTTTTATATCTGCACAATTTTTCTGCATTATTCTGGAAAGTAAAACATGTTTTAGTAGTAACTTTTGTGGTATAGCTACAATGAGACTGCCTTTTCTGTAGCACAATAATACTTTACAGCACAGTACTTTCTTCATCATGGCAATAAGCGTAATAACTACGATATCTATACGCAAAGCATTTCACTTTTGTTTATCATGAGGTAAGTACATTGACTTCTGCAGAACTTAGCTTGCAGAGGACGACAACTACGACACTTCCACAGAGATTATCTTACAACAAGACGCACAGCTTAGTGCTACAGTACATGTATTTGAGTGATTAATTTTATACTTAAAACATTTATTTTTAAAGGTTTTTGAATTACAAAGAAAGTTTTCCGTGATACATTTTATTCCATTGCAATAATCTGTAACACCTGAGGGTGTAATTACATTAATCCTCAGGGGGGTACACGCTTACTTTGTGTACCATGTGCTTAGCATGCACAAGGAGCCCTAGCTAATATGGTATTTGCTTATACAACTTTACACATCGGTACCATATTTCTCTAACACAGAATTACACAGCTATCTGATCATTTAACAGAGAAAGAAATTTTTTTTTTTGCTATATCAGTGACAGATGTTTACGCAATTACACAGTTGGATAACTTCACACTTATGAAACTGTATTTTGTCTGTACTTTGTAAACTGTTCATATTTTTTCGGAACCATTGTGATATTATGAGAGTTTTGAATGATATATTTTTGTATAGGATCACGATTTTTAATGTACGTTTGAGGCAGATGACACTTTTGACATGAGCAGAGAATTTTTTTAGGTTTTGAAATTATTGGAGGAAGCTACGACGATTTTGAGAGTTGACTGAGGTGTTATGATGTTGTTATTACGATGACTATGTGTATTATGCTGTTGCGGTATGTTTGTGATCAGTAAGCTGATGCTATATGAGTTATTTGATTATGCTATGTATTTGTTATGATGAAATATTGAAGAAGTGTCGACGAATATTTATATGTGTAATAAGGTAAGGAGTAATGAATAGTGGTTAGGGACTCTGACTTGTGAAAAAAGGATGTTGGAAACCAAGAATCGTACTTTAAGAGTTATGAAATGTGTGTAGTTGCATGAATGTATCACAGTGCCGGTGAGAATTTTTTGGACACTGTTATATTTACAAGATTTTGTATCTACACATTTGCAACGCAAATTCTCGACCTCTGAAATTTTTTATATGAGGCTGCCACTGTAGCGGAAACTGCTGTCATAAATATTTCCGTAAGAAAGTTAAGTGACCACCTGCACGTAATGCGTCGTGGGCACCCAGTTGTGTCAGACGCCTGGAGAAAAAGCCATTAGTGTGTGTGCCATTTCGGAGGCACAGGTAGAAAAGACAAAAAAAAGGAGGACATTACCCTCGCTATTGACATTCCTTTGTAGAAAGCACCGCAAATACGACATGCTCATTACTTGGAAAGATACTTACATCTGCACACCTGATTATGACAAGCGTCTTTCTCGAGAATTGAGAGAATTTTTACTGCCTTATGAAATGCCATATGGCTAATGAATGATGTTTCATGCCGTCCTTTCTACATATTTGCTCATTTTCTTTAATATCTAGTTTCTAGCTGCACTGCAGCATTGGTTAAAATAAAATTTAATAATTGTACTAATATAATTATTTTATGCCTACAGAAAACGAGGGCACATAAATAGACATTTCCCTTCACAGGAATTGCATAAATAAGTTCTTTACGATTTGGTAACTTAATCTGCTAGTGTAAGTTCTCGTGATGCATCACTCTAGTGTTAAGATGTGGCATAGGTATTAGACATGGCCATTTTTAGTGTAATATTTTTTCTGCTTGAGCTATGTCATGTTTAGAAATAAGTTATTTCATTTACTGCTGCTGTTTGCCAGGCATAGTGCTACTAAATTTCACTTTACATTACTCTGTTATGCCAGTTTTACTACAGATTTATTTTTTTTTGTTCGCTGCGCATTGCCTTATATTAGTTGTAATATTGCTTTTGCTTTGCTAATTTATGCTGCTTGCTTTGCCATTTGTATTTTTTATCATTGCTGTTTGTGTTAATTGTTTTGTGCTGCTGCATTGCCTCATCCCTTAGTCTAGCATCTGAGCTCAGTAGATTTAAGTTAGCTTAAGAGGGGGTAGACTATATAAGAAACTGATTATGGACAATAGGGAAAAAATGCATTGAGAAGTGATATGAAAAAGATTTGGGCCAAAATGAGTACTGTATAATGAGCCATAATTATTTTGAAAGAAATATGGTTAGAATACAGAAAAGAGGTATAGATAGGACTTTTTGGGAATAATGATGAACGAAGGGAGATCTCCAAGAACAAAGAAAGTTTTGTTTGCAAGATACTGCAGTAAAACAAACCCTGTCCTTTCCATTTCTGTTATTCCGCTATGTGTTTGTGTACTCTTGTATATTTGTGTTCTTCCTGTCTTTATGTGTTTATCTGATGAGAGTGACATAGTAGAATTTTTCTGATAATATGTTATTTACTTTGAAAAGATGTTTAGACATTATTTATTCTGTTTTGTTGCTCATATGTGAAGGTGATGTTTCAAAAGTTATTCTGATCTTTTATGTATGTACTTATGTCATAATTCCTGTAACACTGATGTATATGTCTATCCTATTCTTTTGTAAAGCCCCTATTATTACAAATGTTATCTGTATTATTATGTTTCTAATGATGTATTTTGTACCATTGTTATTGTATTCTTATGCTATAAAATTGTAATTGATACCAGTTCATCATATTATTAACTTGTAAGTTCCATTTCACTGCACACGTTTCTGTTGGTCATAGTATATGGACAATATGTGAGAAGCAGGGACTGATAGTGTTTGCACGTGTGTTAATAATTCAGCAAGGGACTGGGTAACAGCATTGCTGGTTCTAAGGACAATTAGAAAAAAAAACTTTGTGAGTGAATGAGTGGTGGTTTATGGACTTGCTATATTGTCCGCAAGACTCTTCGATGGTGATTGTGTACCTGCACAGTCGCAACAGATGGCTGCTGGCCATCTCTACAAGGACTACAGTGGGTCTACACCTTTGGTGATCCACCAATACCATTATTTCTACAAGGACTGCAGTGGGTCTGCACCTCTGGTGGCCCACCAATACCATACTCTCTACTAGGACTACAGTGGGTCTGCTCTGTGATGACCTACCTACCAATATTCTTCAAAACTTCGAATGACTCTGCTGTGGGTTTGCTCTGTTGTGACCCATTACTTGTCTGCATGTCGAGAGTCAGCACTGTCTTTCCGTTCGAATGACAACACTACTTCTTCAAGACTGCATGGAAATCCACTACTACCGTGTGCATTTTCTTTTACTGCTCAGACTTTGAGAAAAACATTGCTATTTTACTGTGATGAACGATTAGGACTGTCTTTATGGACTGTGAGAAAGTTTAGCTTTTGACCAACATTGTATCAATAAGTGTGTGCATTTGATATCTTTGTTATTGTAATTATGAAAAATTTTATCAAATCATTATTGGCCACTGCCCAAAACAATTTGTAAAATTTTTTGTGGGGAGCATGGGGGCTATGTAAGTAGGCTGTTTAGGTTTTTTTATTGGTAACGCCACCTCTGTATAAAAATCACTGGCTGTGCTGTGTGAAGTCTGTGGCTAGTTTGCATTGTTGTCTGCCATTGTAGTGTTGGGCAGTGGCAGCTGTATATGAACAGCGCTTAGCGTTGGGCAGTTGGAGGTGAGCCGCCAGCAGTGGTGGATGTGGAGAGAGAAATGGCGGAGTTTTGATATTTGTAAGAATGGATGTTATGAACTGCTATATATATTATGACTACTAAGGTAAATACGTTGTTTGTTCTCTATTAATATCTTTCATTTGCTAACTATGCCTATCAGTAGTTAGTGCCTTCCGTAGTATGAATCTTTTAATTAGCTGGCAGTAGTGGCGCTCGCTTTATTGCAGTAGTTCGAGTAACCAAGATTTTTGTGAGGTAAGTGATTTGTGAAACGTATAGGTTAATGTTAGTCAGGGCCATTCTTTTGTGGGGATTTTTGAAAGTCAGATTGCGTTGCGCTAAAAAATATTGTGTGTCAGTAAAAGCACAGTCGTGTATAATTGTTTAAAGGGGACGTTTCAATTCATTCATGGAAGACTTCGAGGACAGGGCACTGGACTCAGCATGTTTTAAACCTACGGTCTACTGGAGGTACATGTACGACACATTCGTGGTATGGCCCCATGGTATGGATGAATTACATCGATTTCTTGAGCATTTGAATTCCATCCATGCTAGTATTAAATTTACTATGGAAATAGAAAAAGACGGCTGCCTCTCCTGTTTGGATGTTGTCGTTCGCCGTAAAAGTGAAACCAATGCACACAAATCTATATCTTCATGCCAGTAGCTGCCATCACCCTTCACAGACCATGGGTATCCTTAAGACCATAGTGCATCGGGCGCACTGTATATCCGATAAAGACAATTTGCAAGGAGAGCTAACATACCTCAAGAGCATTTTTAAATCGAATGGATATTCTCCGCAACAAGTTCGTAGAGCTTTCGATGTAAAACCTAAAAAGCAGGTATGTGATGGGGATGAAGATGGTAATTTCTTCAGATCTAGTGCGTTTTTGCCCTATGTGGGTGCTCTTTCTTCAAAGATAGGCCGTATTCTTGAGAAACACTGTGTTAAGGTGATTTTCCGGCCCCCCACGAAGATTGCGGCTTTACTCGGCTCTGTGAAGGACGATTTACTGCTTCGTAAGGCGGGTGTGTACCAGATTCCTTGCGGAAATTGTGAGCAGTCATACATAGGTCAAACAACACGCACCGTTCATGAGAGGTTGTGGAGCACCGAAGATATACACGCTTATTACAACCAGACAAGTCAGCTGTGGCCGAACATTGTATTGATACTGGTCATTCCATGAATTACATTGATGTGAAGATTTTAACATCCACCTCTTCTTTTTGGGAATCTATATTCAAGGAAGCTATAGAAATTCGATTAGCCAACAATGTAATAAACAGAGATAATGGTTTTAATTTGGACAAAGCATGGAATCCGGCTCTTGGAGTAATTAAATTGCAGAGAAGTCGTCATAGTGTCACCGCCGCCGATCAAACATCGATAAGCAAATCGAATGTCTGTACGGCTTCGCCACAGGCGGCGCATGTGTAAGCGTATGTCTCTGCTGCCGACCAGCATCTGTGTCTCGCATGCGCAGTACCGCCGCGGTGGAGCATATAAGGCCGCGCTTGGCACCTCGTCGTCAGTCTTGTGACTCGCTCTGATGATGGCCGGACGATACGCGGCCGAAATATCAGTAGGAGAAATTTTATTTGCGCGGCTGCATGCCCGAAATTTAATGGAGATTGTGATTTGGTTTTGGCCGTTGATTGGGAGACATTTTAAGATCTGTTTGGGATGTCAAACACGGTTACACTTCATTTTGTCACACGCTTCATCTATGCTTTTTGCCTTTACACGTTTTTCACTGCTGGTGGTTCTTGCTGGTGTGTTGACAGCGATAATGGTGATGTATGTTGGTCTGGTTTTCTTATGGGGGCTTTGTTGACGTTTGGGATGGTTGTTGTTTCTGGGCGCACGTTGACATAGTTGTAAACGTCACAAGTGTCTTCCTCAAATTTGTCTTCATCTAATTTGCCTACTTTCATAAGTCTGGTTTTGGTAGTTCTGGGTTTTGTATTGGTTTGTTGCCTGATTGTTTCGGCGTCTATTGATTCAGGTCTAAGTATCTGTCTATTCCTTGTTTCTTTTGTCTGGAGTGGAAAGTGCACCCCAGAGACAAATTTGACTCGTTTGATATACCGTTAACAATTACGTATGTCGTAGAGTCTTACATGTGGTGGTGCTTCTTGTGTATATGTGATGTGATGTACTTCGTTTGAGTAAAAGTGTGTAAATGAGTGCTGGTTTTGTACATATTTTATTGTTTCAATGTAGCCATCCTGTAACGTCGGTGAGTGTTTCAGAGGCGGGTTGAATTCATTTTCGTCGTAATTCTCTGCTAGCAGACTCATTTGACTTTTCCTGGAAATTGATTTCGGTAGCTTTTCTGTGTTGTTCATGGTGATGAGTATTTATGTGTTTCGGATGATTGGCTTTGGATGTTCATGTTTGTTGTGTGTGTGTTGATTTTAGTTTTCATAGTCTGTACTGTCCAGGAGCCGAACATGCATTTGTTTATACGTTTGACAATCAGCTCCTTTTGATTTTTTGCAGACACAGCCTACGTATTTGCAGACGCAAGCCTCGATGGACGTTCAGTAAGTGCGCTTGTGTCCTTTGTTGGCACACTTGGCTCACGGAACTTCGGCCTTTCTGCACGTTTCAGTCGTATGTCCAAAGTCACAACACTTAAAACATTCATTTACTGCTGTGTAGTGAACGCTCGCATATGGGAGGATGACGGTTCAATCCCGCGTCCGGCCATCCTAATTTAGGTTTTCCGTGATTTCCCTAAATCGTTCCAGGCAAATGCCGGGATGGTTCCTTTGAAAGGGCACGGCCGGCTTCCTTCCCCGACCTTTCCTAATCCAATGAGACCGATGACCTCGCTGTTTGGTCTCTTCCCCCAAACAACCCAACCCAATCCCAACAGTGAGTCGAAGTCTATGTAGACTCTCTGTCTTTGTGCTAGGACTCTGTATACGTGGGGGTTGACCTCCATACCTGATGATTAAAACCTCTTCGCTTAAGTCCTATTGTAAATCGTCCTTTGACTTCACCGTCGAAGTCTCCTTTTGTAGTGTCACACTCAGATTCTACTCTTAAAGGGTTTCCAGAAATATTTCGTCAGTAAGTGTATCGGGCACGTGATAGCGTCCGTACAGCATAAGGTGGCCGATGCATAGTGACCAGATATTGGGCGAGTTCATTCGTTTGTTCGAAGGGGGAGTGTTTGCCTCCTTTCGGCTGGTCGGCGATTACAGAATCGAGGCGTACGTCCTGCAATTTTTCTCAAACGGTTTTACAGAAACTATTCGGCAAAACAATTTCATTTTTGCCGTATTTATATGTATATATGTGAGCTTTATGATGATGTGTCCATAATTTTGTTAATGATCATAGTTTTTGTGATATTTGGATGGACGTAAGACTGAGCGAACTTCGAAAAAGTTTGCAGTTAAAAATCTCGATTACTATTATTTTACATTTGACGCATGTTACACAATATGTTGCTGCATATGACATGTAGCAAACATATTGAACTTTTCTTTAGGTTTGGCTGGATGTCTCTATCTGTCACCAATTTAGAGAAAATTGATCTAATGTAACACACTCATTTGCTATCGCGAGCGGCAGCCATAAAGCCAAATATGCAAATATTTCTCATATTTAATAAACATTATGAGATATTGAGATGATATTTTGATAGCTCACAAAGAGGAGAGTATTTTGCCATGTGACTATTATGCAAAACTTCATTATCTACCGTGTTATTCCACTAACTACAGACTTAAATAATGTATTTCTTAAGAGCTGGTGAAATGAGAAATGCTATGGGTTCTGGAACTGCGCAAATGATGACATTGTACATTTATTTTTGTACACAGGATTTGCTTTTTCGTAAGCTACAGACTTTGCACTTCCTCAGTTCCTTACTTAATAAACTTAGTAAACCATTGCTTCAAAACTCCCTCACATTTGTGTCTGCACAACATGTTAGTGGAGCGACACTGTAAATTTTGCTACGTTTCAGCAAAAGAAGCAAATTTTAACATGCCAACAAGAGAAATGTAAAGGTTTTACTTGAAGTTCGCCAATCATTTAGCTTTTCTGAAAGTTGCAAATTGTTAATAAGCCAGGCGAAAATAAATCGCTGTTTTTTTTGGCATTTTCAGTGGAATTCTTTTTAGATACTAACCAAAGGAGAGGTGATACATCTTTTTGAATGATCACCATGCCAGTGTGGGCGTGGAGGCGCTCTACTAAATGCTTACAAAAAATGTGAGTGCAGACTTTCAGCGCCCGGCATTTCCCCCACAGCGCCTTCCTGTGACCCCCACCACTACCGCTGTCCACACGCGTGCCCCACCGACTGCACATCTACTGGCCACGTTATTCGGCACGGACTCTGTGCGACCACGAGTGCCATGTGTTTTCATGGCCCTTGTAACCTCCCCACAAATTTATAATAATTATGGAGCCAAGTGTAAACCCCCACAGAAATAATAATTAAATGAATTTTAGTTATTGTAACCTCTGAACAAAATTAATTTTAATGTAACCTCTAAACGAAATTTGCTCCCATTTATTGTCTGTGTGCAGAAATGCATTCACATTTAATGTTACCACAAAATTCTTTTCTCATTTAATGTCAAGTTCGAAACAGAAAAATTCCTAAACACCAAAAACAATAAAAAAAAAGTTTTGTAACCTGATGAATTTTATGAGGACAGCAGCGCTGACCTTCGGCCCTGTATTCTGAATAAAAAAAAAGGCAAAAATTGTTGCCTCATTAAAACTGCAATTATATCTGCTCTTAATTAGTCATTTTTCGACACAGTTTCGTGCAATGCTGGTGTATATTTTTTTTTTTTTTTGATTCTTGGAAGCAATGATAATGCATAGGAAAAATTCTTTAAATTGAAATGAATGCTTTTCTTTAAAAGAGTTACTTTATATTATAAAAATTATTATTGGGGCATTTCTTTTGAACAAATTAAATTACAATTAACATATATTATTAAATATGTGCATGGCTGCTTCTTTACCTTCTACAACAATACTCATCCTCCAGAATCCTGACCAGAGTCGCGAGCAGAGCACACAGCCGACGCATGCCGACTCCACCAGATTACAACCCGACTTGCTACTGACTATTACAGACTCGCTACTACAGCCGACCGACTACTACTGTCGACTCGCGCAGTCAAGTGCAGACGATAAACTACTCTCTGGTCAGAGATTCTGTCATGCCTCGCCCATCGCCGGCAAAGCATACGTCTTACACCATTTACAGACAATGGTGTGCAGGTCTTTCGTTTTCTCTGTTTTCTTAGACAGTCCTCCTGTGTTGCCGTTTCTACCACAACTGCAGTGTGGGTGTTTCTGATTGATTTGATATGTAGATTCTCTTTCCTAGTGTTTACGTTCTTGGTGATTTCTGTTGTACAGCTTTGGTGTCTTGATTTCCTGTGGCTTTGATATATTGTGTTGTGGCCTGTTTTGTTTTAGCCTGGTCTATTCTTCGGGCCTCTTTGGTTTTTGGCTATATTGTTAAGGTGGCAGCAAAAGCCAGTGTGTGTGTTTGTGCTTGGACTTGTTCTGTGACTTTATCAGTTAATTCTCTAATTTATTTTTGCAAGTCTTGGTTTGTTACATTGAGTTCCCTATTTTACTGTGGCCTAGCGGTTCTAGGCGCTTCAGTCCGGAACCGCGCTGCTGCTGCGGTCGCAGGTTCGAATCCTGCCTCGGACATAGATTTATGTGATGTCCTTAGGTTAGTTAGTTTTAAGTAGTTCTAAGTCTAGGTGACTGATGACCTCAGATATTAAGTCCTATAGTGCTTAGAGCCATTTTTTAGTTCCCTATTTTCCTCCTCTAATTTCTCACCCCTCTGTTGAAGGGTTTGTATTTGTGTTTAACTGGATTAGATGCTCTCTGTAGTTCAAAGCTTAACCGCCTGTTTTTATCATTTAGGCAGGAGAGGTATTTGAAAAACTAAGGGAAACACTCTATCACGACGGTTAACAGAGTGGATGAAGTATTCTTAGTCTTTAGTTGCACTCCTATTTCGCTCAGTATTTTGTCTATGGCTGCTATCTTTTGACTGGGAGATATAGGTACGAGTTCTTCCTCTGTGTATTCCATTACGCGTGTGACATTGATGGCTTGCGCTAGCGTCTTAGCCCATGCTGCCCTTCTTCTTACGTCGACCTCCGGTGTCGTAGCATCGCTGCTTCGTCTGGTGGTATCCAGGGCCCAGTGTAGGCAGGCGGTTGTTTATCGACATCAGGGAACACAGCAGGTGGCTGCTGCTACTGACGTCGACGGCGCGGCTCGAAGCATCTGGTGGCTGTTGACGCGTTGGATTCCGCTGCAGCTGAAGGTGGCGAGGTGTCGTAGCGCGCGGCGCGGCGTGCTAACACGCAAGAAGCGCTCCGACTGACTCGTGAAACCGACACCCGCTCGGCTGGCGGGAGGGCGACGGCCTCTCCGTACACGCGTCGCAACAGTGCCAACAGACGAACGCACTACAGGTACTTTAATCACTCTGTCTGGTTTATTTACGATACCTAACGAGTAAATGAAAACGCACTACTTGAGAGAACACTCCCCTTACCCGTGAAGTAAATATCACTGTCTATAATCAAATTTTTACCTAGGAAAACTATGTCTCAATGTGGAGACGCATCACTCTGCAGCCGACTCGGTGGCCATCTTGGAAAGCAGGACCTGATAGCGAGATTCCGTTTTTTTCGGATGTGTAATAGGAAAACGCATTCTAACGGCAGTTGGGAAAAGGAAAGAGCAAGCACCATAAGCTGCAGTCGAGATCCTGGTAAGCTTTCAAGCATTATTGTAGCCGAGATAGACGCATGTTGATAGGTGTTCTGCTTTTCTTTCATTTCGTAGAAAAGGGAGAAAACGGTGACCGAGCCTGGGTTAACTCCCTTGCTTTACTGCTGCAACAATTAAATTTGTTCCTAGGTCTCCTTTTTTTTTTTTTTAAAAAAAAAGAGAAAAAAAAAGAGTCAACTGCTATAGCGTTTCCTCTGCTTGATGAAGAAATTTCAAATCTTCTCAGTTCAAGGTGTACGCTTCAGTGGCACTATTTTGTGCACATTAGATAGGGATTTATGCCCTGCAGTTTAGGTACACTCAAGTGCACCCACATCAACCTTATGAAAAGAAATATGCTAGATGTTTTCGGGGAACGACAGGTTGTACTGTTTACCAAGATGAAACATATGCATGACGTGTGTATCTTCCTTGAAGCTGTAATTTTCGCAAACGATAGCGACAAATTAAAAAAAAAGTGTTACCTACTTAAAATATCTTGTAGGGAAGCAGCTTACTCACACATTATAAAATTCACATCAGTCTTTCCATTGTGTGCAGCCAGTCCGCTGTAACTAGTTCTGATGTCATAAATGTTGCGCAATACTTTAAAAATCAAGTAAATAACCTGAAACGTTTTTAGCATGTCAGGAGTAATACTAAATCAATATGTGTTGAATATCAGTTCAATAACTTTAACCATTTTTGAAATTTGGATGTTTTTTGTAAAAATCATTGGCGCAACAGAAAAGAGCTAGAAACTTAAAAATTTATATTTAGATTCCTTTTGCATAATAATTTAGTAGAAACAGTATTCTCGATCTCACAAATTAAAATTTTAGTTGAAATTCATGATTTTCTGGTTTTTATCTTAAAAATTAAGGAAGCAAGATAGATTAAGTAGGCGAATAAATAAAGCTATGATGTTTAAATTTAAGTAGAAGGGAGATCCGCTATAATCATAAAAATGTGAGAAGGTTCAACAGAATAACTATAAAACTATAGCTGTAGCGTATCTCCAAAGATCAAGTTCAGAGCTCGTCTACTGCGTGCAGTGTAATTAAATTAATTCTCTCGCCCAAAATATTTGACTTAGCCACGTCAGACATTTATTATGGTTACTTACTTGTGTGCTGATTGCACATTTAAACTGAGAGTTTCATCGGCCATCAGCAAAAGAAGCAATGATTTATTCGATAACTTAAAGTGGTGCATTACTAGCCCAGCGGCTAGTCGGGAGAGCCGATTTGATCAGGCGTTCCCTTAGCCGTCCGCACCGCGGCTTTATATATAAGAACGCTGCGCAAGAAAAGAAGGCCCCAGTTCTCTCCAGACGCTGATTAGCGAACCACCAGTGCCGGGAGTCGCGTCGCGTCGGTATCGTAGATATAAACAGCCTCGGATGCAGTAATAAGTTACTCGGGATACGCGTAACCATGAAATCGTTTTCGAGTGAAGTGTTAATTTTGGGATGACGTTAATGATCTATCTTTAGTTTGCGTATGTCGTATTTTCACGTGCCGCCGCAGGACAGACATTCTACCATTATTAGCGTGGCGTTTGATGAACATTATCATCAAATTATGGCGAGCATTCACTTAAACATATAATTTGAACAGTTACAGTTGCACCAGCGCATTAGACCCTGAACTGCACTGGTAGTTGGATTGTGTGGATTCTTTTTAGTCTGTGACTCAGAATATAGTGAACATTTTAGAGAGAATGGTTTTTGATTATGAATCCCAGACAAGCTCCTAATTCCTCAGAGCTATAAGTTGTAGCTATAAATGTATTTCTCAGATGAAGTGGGCACTAGGAATTCTAATTACAGGCTTCACGTTTTGCTAATCACTTTCTGGTTGCCAATATTGTAGCTAGAGAGCCAGTGTTGAGAACAGCAAACAACAGCATTAAACAAATAATAGGAACATTTAACAATTATTCCACCCGCCGCCCCACAGTATCTATCTCCCTTTGTTCTTAGCACTCAGAATTGATGAGCAAATCGTCTGGATGTTTCGAAAACAATGAAGGCTAATCGGTGCATACCTGCCAATTTGGGCTTATCGCATATATCTGTGTCAACAAGACGACTTTCTTCAGTTCCTCATTTAATTTTAGACTTGTTCCATACGACGCTACGTAAACACTGCTCTTGTGGGTTTGGAAGTTAACAATAGCACTAATCTTTTTTTACTTCTGTGAGTCACTCTCATATCATGGAGTTATCTTTCGATAGCTTTGCCCATAGCTGTACGAGGCTCACATTCGTAGCACTCTGTTACTGACTATAGCTCTTCATTTCGAGTCACCGGAGGTAGTACTCTGAATGTAGCTAAGAGAAAATTGAAATTTTGCAATGATCTAGTTATTGTATTACTTGATTAGCGAGTAACCTGTCCCAGGTACCTAAAATGTATTATTGCATCATCCTTTTTTCACACAACAGGTAGAATATTTGAAAATATCTCTTGGTATTGTAAGGCCGTGCGGAGGTGCCGTGCGGTTTGAGCCTTCCTGTCACCAGCTGGGCGGCCACTTCCCCCTGAGGTTCGAGTCCTCCCTCGGGCATGGGTGTGTGTGTGTGTTCTTCTTAGCATAAGTTAGTTTAAGTAGTGTGTAAGTCTAGGGACCGATGACCTACGCAGTTTGGTCCCTTAGGATTGCACACTCTTGGTATTGTAAGTATGCTGTAGCTGGTAGTCCACACAAAGCTTCTTATCCAGAAAAACCATGTATTTAACGATACGTCTTGAAGCTATATAGTATCACAATAACTGTGGGAAGCACGTACTGTACCAAACAAGCGTCAGCTAACAAAGAGCAGAGAACCCGAACAGCAGCGCAGAGCAGTCCCTCTCCAATGATCCTATGGCTTTGTTAAGGGTGAGATACACAATATCTGACCACTGTGGAGTAGGACTACATTTAGTTACAGATTAAAATGTTTTGGACAAATGTTGTTCGTCGAATGAGTACACAACACAATGTTAATTGTAGTGTGTAAATGCTCGGATGGTCTTGATATGATAGTTTGAAACTGAACTAAAGAATTGTTTGGTACGAACACAGCATGGTGTGAAATCCATTGCAATATTTCGGAAGTCTTAAAATATATTATAAAGTAAAAAATGAACCTAAAATTGAAATTTTCTGTTATTATTGTGACTAAATTACTACTACTCATAAATTCGTGGCACTCTTAATGGAAACTCTTAATGGAAACACATATCGCCGAGTTGAAAGCTGAGTCGTTTGTTATCCTTCAGAGAATAACACAACCGATATCTTCTGCACATGGCGTCATGTAATTGACGTCCACTTCCACCTCGTTACATCGGCGAGCTTTGTGGCATCTGCTAAGATAATAAATGATAAATACAGACGCGTCATCTATAATAACGAAGGAAAGAAACTAGTTAACAGAGAAGACATTCCAACGTCACAAGCAGGACATGAAGAAGTAAAGTATATGGTAGAAACTGAGCAGATAATTCAGTATGTAAAGAGCGATGATAATCTAATGATTATCGTGGATTGGAACGCAGTATTAGAGGAAGGAATAGAAGACAGAGAGTTACATGAAATAACCTAACTGATTTCTAGAATATGGCCAGCTGGCTACAGCAAATTCAAAGTTCAAATACTAAACGATTCGAACGTATACTTGTAAAATGCCTTCAGACACGAGAAGATTCCAGCTTGCTTGCATCATGGTTAGACAGAGATTCGTAGATCAGATACTGTATTGTGAGACGTAGCAGCAGCAGATATAGAATCGATCATAATGTAGTAATGATGAAGAGGAGACAGAAAGCTAAGAAAATCGCCAGGAAGAATCGATGAATGAAGAAGGGGGATCGTGAAGTGCCTTGAAATGATGCGATGCGTTCGAAATTCTCGAAGTGCCGCAACACGATGTGGCATGGACTCGACTAATGTCTGAAATAGTGCTGGAGGGAATTGACACCATGAGTCTTGCAGGGCTGTCCACAATTCCGTAAGAGTACGAGGGGCTGGAGAACTTCTCTGAACAGTGGGTTGCAAGGCATCCCAGATATGTTCAATAATATTCATGTCTGTGGACGTTGGTGGCCATCGGAAGTGTTTAAACCAATAAGAGCGTTCCTGGAGCCACTCTGTAGCAATCCCGGACATGTGGGGGGTTGCATTGTCCTTCTAGAATTTCCTAAGTTCGTCGGAATGCACAATGGACATGAATGGATGCAGGCGATCAGACAGGATGCTTACGTACGGGTCAACAGTCAGAGTCGTATTTGGACGCATAGGGGTCATATATCACTCTAACATCACACGCCCTACACCGTTACAGAGCCTCCGCCAGCTTGAACAGTCCCCTGCTGACATGCAGCGTCCATGGATTTTGAGGTTGTCTCCATTCTCGTACAAGTCCATCCACTAGATACAATTTGAAACGAGACTCGTCCGACCAGGCACCATGTTTCCAGTCATCAACAGACCAATGTCGGTGTTGACGGGCCCAGGCGAGGCAGTCATCAAGGGTACACGAGTGTGCCTTCGGCTCCGAAAACCCATATCGATGATGTTTCATTGAATGGTTCGCACGCTGACACTTGTTGATTGCCAGTCATTTTCGGAACGGTTGCACTTCTGTCACGTTGAAAGTTTCTCTTCAGTCGTCGTTCGTCCCGTTCTTGCAGGATCTCTTTCCGGCCGCAGTGATATCGGAGATTTTATGTTTCACCGGATTTCTGATATTCACGATACACTCGTGAAATGGTCTTGTGGGGAAGTCCCCACTTCACTGCTACCTCGGAGATGCTGTATCTCATCGCTAGTGCACCGACTATAGCACCACACTGAAACTTATTTAAATCTTGATAACCTGCCATTGTAGCAGCAGTAACCGATCTAACAACTGTGCCAAACACTTCTCGTCTTATATAGGCGTTGCCGACCGCAGCGCCATATTCTGCCTGTTTACATATTTCTGTATTTAAATGCGCATGTCCATACCAGTTTCTTTGGCCCTTCAGTGTAGATGTTGAGCTACAGAGAGCTGTTGAAAAGTATGGGAACTGATAAATAAGAAATGAGGAATTTCTCGGTAGACTCGGTGAGGAAAATATTGGCAAGATGATACGACGTGTATTAACACATCAGAGAATAACTTCCACGGTATTATAAGGAAGCTGTAGAAGGTAAAACCCGTAGGGGAAGACGGAGACTGGATTACAGCCAACAAATAATTAAGGACGTAGGGTGCACGTGGCATTGTGAGATAAAGAGATTGGCATAAGAGAGGAATTCATTCGTGGCGTGCCGCCTAAAACAGAAGTCAGTCTCACCACTCACTTGAATCCAGAACTACAGAAATACAGTGCACTGCTCACCAAACCTTCCTTACTACATCGTAAGGTTTTTCCGTTGAGACTAAGGTAAATTTTCAGATGCCGTGTCTTTCAGCCCGCAGGATGAAAAACAGATTCCCGATATAACTGCTTTTCAAATAGTAACTGGATATCACAAATACGAAAGAGATTTATCACTAGATTTTTTCCGCAGATAATTATAATTTTGGATATAAAACAGCACGGTTCCTTTTAGAATTACGGCGAGGACTGTGTCATCTTTTCCATCCATCAGTGCACGGACTGCTTGCACAATATCTACTCTTCATACTAGTAGTGGCAGAGGAGTTTTCGTCTACGCTTAAAGTGATCATTCTGTACCGCCAACATGATAACATGCATCAGTCTGTACATAGAGATAACTTTGGCACTTGAATACACCTGGATTTGTTAAGAACGATGTATTATGAATTTATTGAATTAATTTCATTCTGCTCTTTCAAAATATTTCTTACGACGGCAGTTTATTTGACGGAAATCAATAACAATTACAATATAGTGATATATGATACAATATAGTGATATATGATCAGAGTCAGTTAAAGTAAAAGTTGAAACTTCTAGCAGATTAAAACAGTATGCCTGACCGAGACTCGAACTCTGGACGCTTGCCTTTTGTGGACAAGTGCTCAACCGTCTGAACTACCCAAGCACGACTCATGACTCCTCCTCACAGCTTCAGTTCTACCAGTACCTAGTCTCCCACCTTCCAAACTTCACAGAAGCTCTTCTGCGAACCTTGCAGAACGAGCACTCCTGGAAGAAAGGATATTGCGGAAACATGGCTTAGCCACAGCCTGGGGGATGTTTCCAGAATAAGATTTTTCACTCTGCAGCGGAGTGTGCGCTGATATGAAACTTCCTGGAAGATTTATCTCATTCTGGAAACATCCCCAGGCAGTGGCTAAGCCATGTCTCCGCAATATCCTTTCTTCCAGGAGAGCTTCTGTGAAGTTTGGAAGGTGGAAGACGAGGTACTGGCAGAATTGATGCTGTGAGGACATGTCGTGAGTCGTGCTTGGGTAGCTCAGACGGTAGAGCACTTGCCCGCGAAAGGCAAATGTCCCGAGTTCGAGTATCGGTTCGGCAACAGTTTTAATCTGCCAGGAAGTTTCATATCAGCGCACACTCCGCTGCGGAGTGAAAATCTTATTCTGGAAACGTAAAAGTTTCTGCGTAATGTGTCGCGACATACTGCACGGTAACTGCCACTGAATAGAGCCGACGTTTCAGTCATAGTGTCAGTGGCCTTCCTCTAGCTCTACAAGCGTACTTTGTTGCCCATAGTCCATTATACATCGTCATTCACGATTAGCGATGCACGGGGTGATTCAGCGAAGCTGTTCACCTCAATATGTAAATGTTTCGGCGACCCAGAAGTCATCAAAATACTGCACTTTAGTAGCGTATGCAGTGAAAACGAAGTGTGTCTAGAACTCGTTGCTCCAGCGACTGCTAATGTGTATTGCTAAAATATTCGGGAACTCGACTAGTAAAGATAAGAGAAACTAATAATGTTTTCACAAAAATTACACTGTGAGGCAGAGCAAATTGCTTATTGGAATTTGGAGCCCCGAAGCGGTGGTTATTCCGAGGAGGGTTGTGCTAGGCTCATTCGAGATGCCAGGGCGTAGAGTTATAGCTCCGTTCGGTTTAGTCAACAACATGGAGTGCTAAAAGGCGGAGCCCGGGTTCGCGGCCGAGGCATACTTTACTAACGGTCACTCTCAACATAGCCACGCAGCGTTCATTCCGTACCTTTTTCGCTGTAACGCCCTGTTGTCGTGTACTTGGTGGACGGTCGATTGTTTCATGTGTAATCAACTTTAGGGAAACTGATGATTGGAAGGAAGAAAAACTGTGTTTCCACGAACAAAAAGGTCACCCCAAAACATTAACATGGCGAGGCTTTCTGTTCTGCGATACCTGAGCCGTGCGCTGCTCGCGGTCATGCCGTTTATTGCTCGCCATCTTGTTTTGTTGGTTCTGTCGCCTCATTTTTCTTTTAATTCGATTTACTGGCGTCCCTAGGTTGCTGGTTTTGCTTACCCGTGAGTGGCAGCAGCAGTGCTTATCGATAAGTCGCACTCTCTCTGGAGCGACCGTTAGTATTTCCAGGTCGTCGTCTGTCGGGAGTTCAGTCGGGAATGGAGCGCCAGTGAGGCGCGGACAGCCAGTACTTGCCGATCGCTGGCCACACACATGAACTGTCCGACGGAAGGAGATTGGAGCAGGAACGACCGCCGGTTGGTCGTCTCATTGGGCGACGTGTATTTGGTCTTTTGACCGTTTCTGAGCCTTGTCTGTTGGTCATCTTGCAGGACGTTGGTCGATTCCTTCCGCGTGAAGAGATGTCGCCGATGGGCAAGAGTTACCTCTGCATGGGTGGGTCCGAGCCAGTGTGCCCAGATCGCGGTGTCTCCGAGTTCCGAATGGACAATGAGTTGAGTCGATTTGGAGCTGCTGTGAGCTCTGGACAGGCAAGACTCGCCTGACCGTTGGCGACACTCATAACTTGAGTGGGGACGACCTTGGTTGGTCGTTCGGTCGATCGTCTCATCGGACAACGTGTATTTGGTCGCCGACCTCTTATGGAAACTCCGTGTGTGAGTGTGTGTGTGTGTGTGTGTGTGTGTGTGTGTGTGTGTGTGTGTGTGACTTGTCATTTCTCCTTGTTGTTCCACGGTGATTGGTTTTAGGATTGTCGGAGTTTTTGGTGCAAGTGTTCATGTGGAACTGTGTGTAGCTTCTGTGATTTCCACTGAGCAGATGAATGCCGTCTGCATACTGGAGAAGCCAGTCGGTCAGTTGCGACATAGCGGCGAGGAAGTCTCTGTGGTGTATGGTCAGGCCGGGGCTGCTGGCCGCGTGCACGCGCGGTCGGAGTTGTGAGGCACTAGCTGTGAGAGCTGCATAGTTCGTCGCCCACCGAACCTGGATACTGGTGTTGAGTAATCAGTTAACCTGTTACAAAACCTCAACTTCTGTGACGTCTCTTCGTTCATTGCCGGTTCTTGCTTACTGGGCCGTTCTCGCACGCAGCGACGTTGGCAAATTTGTAGCCGCCTTCTTGTATGGTGTTTAACTATTGAAATGATTGTAACTTATTAGTGAAGTGCACCATTGGTATGTTCTGCCCTGTGGCCGTTAACGTTCCGGTTACCTGCCCTTGTTGTGTTGATGCTGTCTGGCATGGCGTGTAGTTCGACAGCTTACTGTTGTTCCTTTCGTTTTTCTTTGAGTGGTTATTGTGTCTTGACTGTGTTTAGATGTCAATTATCAAGACGTAGTGCTGCTGCGATCTTCGTCCTCGCTGATATTTTCGGTTGTTGTGCCGTTGGTTGGGTGGAAGGGAATTGGTTAGGTTGTTGGTCGTGCTGCCACCCGGTTATTTAGTGTTACGCTTGGCTGCCTGTCTCCCCAGGCCGACCCTTGGAACACTTCTGTTGTTTGTGATTTTCTTCTGTCGCAAGTACTGTGCCAGGCCTTCAGCCGAGTATTAATTTTTTCTGTTCTATGTTCAGTATATGGCCTTCAGCAGAACCTTATGTGAAGTATTTTAAGATTAGGCCTTCAGCCGTGTTTTATTTAAAATTCTTGTTTGCTCTGTATTTAGGCCACGTATATTTTAAAATCTGAGGCTTTTAGCAGTAATGTGTAAATTCCTGTCTTTAAGGTTTGTCTTTAATTATCTTGAATTCTTAAAATGGACTTCACCTGTGAGGTGTAAATGCTTATCTTAAGGTTTGTTTTTATCTATTTTGAATAATTTTTTGGGCCTTCAGCCGTCAAGATATTTCAAGTTTTCTTAAGATTGTTTTCTGTTTACTGTGTAAATGTTTGTCTTTGAAGGTTGCCTTTTATTATGTTGAAAAATTATTGGGCTTTCAGCCGAGGAATTAATTTAAATTTTCCTGTTAGTCGAGATTTGTAAATGCTTGCCTTTTAAAGAATTTCCTTTGCTGTTCTGAAATATTATTTGGGCCTTTAGCCGAGAAGATATTTTAATTGTACTTAAGTAAGACCTTCAGCCGTTTGTCTAAATTATGGTGCCTTAAAAGGAACTATTTAAGGATATTTGAATTTTACTTAACTAAGGCTCTCAGCCGTTTCTCCAAATCCTTGTGTTTTAAAAGGACTTATTTAAATTTTATTATTGAGAAGTTACTTGGGCCCTCAGCCGTGAATTGATCCTTGTTGTTTTAAAGAGAAAACTGTGCATTGGTTTTCGAGGAATAAAGTTTGGTGTTCTTGTGTAACTAACAGTAACTGATCTTGGCCCTTTCCACAACCTGATCTGCTCTGTCCTGCGAATTTCAGATTTCAATACCCTCAGCGCTCTGCCTCCAAAGATGCAACTGCTCTTGGATTATCTACTAGTTCTGTGAGAAAAATCCTTGGTAAAGAACTGAAACTTCATCACTACAAATTGAATGTGATGCAGGAATTTAATCTACGCGATGTTGTTGCTCTAGAAAATGCATGTGAGGCGTTTCTTGGCATTCCTCTCGACACACTAGTTTTCTTCAGAATTGAGGCTCACTTCTATGTTTCTGGATCTGTAAATAAGCAGAACATGCACTATTGGAGCCTTGATACCAACAGACAACTTCATCAACGTCCCCTATACTCACAACATCCAACTGCTTGGTGTGTGGGTATCGCGAGTTGAAATAATTGATCCATGGATTTTGAAGGAAACGACGGGGTAGTTTTGGTGACTTCTGACCGCTATGTCCATATGATTCAGGAGTTCTTCGCACTGTCACTCAATGAGATGGATGTGGGCGTTGTATACTTCCAGAAGAACGGCGCCAAGACACACACACAGCGCTTGTGCCAATGACCGTTTCGCGCCAACTCCTCCCAGGACATCTTATCTCCTTGAGGGGCAATCTGGACTGGCCAGCATTGTCGCCTGATTTAGCCCCCTGCGACTATTTTTCATGGCGCTATTCAAAATCACTTGCTTACATATATCGTCCTAGGACCTGGCTCATCGGAAGAACAACATTCGTCAGGCTGTCACCAACTCACCTGTCGATATGCTCGAAAAAGTTGAACGAAACAGCTGAGTTCGGTAACGCAGTGCATTGAGAATAATGGACTCAGTCTGCATGATATCATCTTTAAAAAATGGAAACAAAAATTTTAAGTATTGTACTTCATGCTCTTCAAAAAATTAAATGTTGTTTGTTCGGAAATTCCCGTTACAGACTTATAGGACTTGCAGAAGGGAGTGAGTACGTAATGTTTTGAATTGGAGCACATGTCCAGAAACATACTGTTTCCGTTTTACAGCTTTTTGGAAATGTTTGCTAGGTAGCTATGCAAAAGGGTAGTCATGGGGGCTGTGGGGGGAGTGGTTAAGTCGAATCGGCAGATCTCACTTGACGCCTAGCCTATCTCTCTGGCCTGATACGAGCATCGTTCAGGTATCTGTGGGTGGTAGAGCAACATAGTAGAGAATAATTGCAGAATGCATCAACATGTTCCTTTAGAATGGCGAAGGTCAAGATCGTTCTCCACAATGTCTGACTCCATCGCATAGCGTTTCCGCAACAATTACGCAACGTATTCGAGAAAGGGTACCTTCACCGTTAGCAGGCATGACAGTGGTGCTCCAAGGAGACGACGAACAGCCAAATTGTAACAGGCCGTACTGCGACACGTTGAAGAAAACCCGTCAACGCGTATGCGAGCAATTTTTTTTAGCTATTAACGAGTTTAATTATAAAAGAAAGTGATCTACTGGGTCACGCAAAGTCAATTATTTGTAAAAGTGGTTGCATTACTAAAGCGTTTCCAAATGATTCTCGAACGGAAACGGTGCGTTTCAGGACGTGGGTTCCAATTCAAAATATTATCTACTCACTCCCAAGTCCTAGAAGTATGCATCGGGAATTTCCGAACACCTTATATATATATACATCTGTATTATTTTTAATTGAATTTCCAAATAAGCAATTTGCTCTGTCCCACCCTCTACAAAAAAGGAATGATAGAAGTAGCAAATTAACGTAGACATGAAAAAAACTGAAAATATAGTTACAGAAGAAATTGAAACATTGAAAAATAAGTGATGGAAAGGCAATAAAACAGAAGGTTACTGCTCCAAACTTGTTTTTGTAGAAACGACGAAGCGACATACTTACTTTTGGAAACGAGTGACTCGATATTTCATAGAAGCGAAATTAAGATATACAGAAAGGAAAGAAATAAAAAATGAATGAGAACATTTAATATTCTTTTATAGCATGAAAATCAACGTAAGAAACGCACCGAAAAGCAATGAACAGTTCGCAACAGTACTAAACAAAGAATAAACTAAATGGAATGAGATGATAAACAGAAAAGGCAAATTTATCGGGTTCATAATGAAGTGAAGGGCTGTATGGAACAATGGTATGAGTTCAGAAAACTGCGTGCTTTGTTCATCGACATTAACAGAGGCAGCCGTACGAGGAACTTGGCTTCACCCACTTTACTTCAGTGCCTGAGAAAGGAAGCCACATCGATCGAGAGAAACATCTGGCTCTCAGACGTTCAGTAATGACTCGCCGTTTGCATCGGTCGGGCGTAATTTAATAAATTTCCGACATTCTCGTTATTGCGAGCTTGCTTCCGCCAGAGATCCAGCTATTGAACGCCGTGAGAGAGAGGGAGAAGACCGGGAACGGCTTCTCTCAAACAGGTTGCATAAAAGAAGAAGACCGATTTTACAGGATCGCAGCTGGGCTTGTCAAATTAGGAGTAAAATTAGCGGAAGCGATGTTCGATATAAACAGCCACGTTAACGTGAACCAAATTATTAAGAGAAACCAATTACCAACTTTGTCAGGGGTGTGTCGGTCGGAATTGCTTTCTTACATCACTAATTTCTTCGCCCCCAACTTTTTGCTTAAGCAATTACGTGATAGCTTCGAGGAGAAGGTAATTACCGAAGTCGGTGTGACAGACGCGTCGCCTAGAGACGTCGGCTGGAGGAAGCTTCTACATCTACATCTACATCTACATTTATACTTTGCAAACCACCCAACGGTGTGTGGCGGAGGGCACTTTACGTGCCACTGTCATTACCTCCCTTTCCTGTTCCAGTCGCGTATGGTTTGCGGGAAGAACGACTGCCGGACTGGTCGCTAGTCCTTGGTTCGTGTGCAGGCAGTGTCGTTCACAGATCCTTACTCAGCTCGTTGTTGTTTTCTAGTCCTAGGATGTTAGTTATGCTAGTGCATTCAGTCAACTGACGGTGTGTTTTGAACAGGTTACGTTCGGGCCTGCAAGACAAAAGGTTTTTTTTTTTTTACGTACAGACGCCAAACACTGTAGGTGCCTGAAAACCACACTGGAAACGCTTAGCACGAGTACAGGACGCCATACTGAATACTGTCCGGAAGGGCATACTTTGGACATTGTGAAACGTCCAATATGAGAACGATATTTACTAGCTGTGCAACCCTTCAGTCATTAGCTGATGATAGGACTATGATCTCCAAGTAATAGTTTTCTCCAGAATTCGTTGCTTTTTCCATTGTCCGTGGTTATTTTCACAAAGAGATGATTTGCGTTACGCAGCAGTGCAGCAATGTTCTTGAAAGTTGCACGACATAAGCTGTTGTGGCCTTTAGTCCAAATTCTCATTTGAGACAGCTCTCTAAGCTAGTCCACCCGGTCCTAGCCTCAAATCCCTTCATATCTGCCTGACCATTGGACTGATTATGGCAGCCTCTGTAACAGCGTGTTGGTCCACTTCTGAAATACACTACAGTAGTGACTCTGCACGGAATGGAGTCGGCAAGTCCTTGCTAGGGTTACCGGAGATATGTGACACCAAATGTCTACGCAGTTTCCATAAATTACGGGCCGGTGGTTTGAGGGCATGGAGACAGCGCCCAAAGCGTCCCATTCCGAGTTCAGATCTGGCGTATTTGGTAGCTAAGACAACAACGTGAGTTGTATCACGATACACGGACTACTATAGCACGAATCTGGCCTTGTGTGATGTACAGTTATCCTGCTGGAAGATGCTATCGCCAAATGGGGAAGACAACAAGACTGAACAGATGAAGTAATATTCGCCTAATACGCGACTGGCGTGGTGGATGGTCATCCACAGCATAATACTACCTCCGCCGGCCTGCGTTCGTTGTGAGGTGCACATTTCGAGCAGATGTTCACCTGGATGATGACGTTTACGGACACGACCATCGAACTGGTGTAACAAGAAATGTAAGTTGTCTGACCAGGCGACGTTTCTATTGATCCACAGTCCAATCTTGATCTCTCATATCCATTGCAATCCTAACGGAGGATGTCGTCTGGTCAACATGTGAACTCGTAGAGGTCGTCTGCTGTGGAGCTTCGTTGAACGAGGTGTGCTAAATGGTTTGCTCTGAAACACTGCCGGCTGCTGTGGCCGAGTGGTTCTAGGCGCTTCAGTATGGAATCGCGCGACCGCTACGGTCGCAGGTTCGAATCCTGCCTCGGGCATGGATGTGTGTGATGTCCTTAGGTTAGTTAGGTTTAAGTAGTTCTAAATTCTAGGGGACTGATGACCTCAGATGTTAAGTCCCATAGTGCTCAGAGGCATTTGGACCATTTTTCTGAAACTCTTCTGCCTGCACCAGTGTGTTGTCATATCTGACACAGACCGCCGACACAAAAGATGGTTTCGAACCCTGCTTTAGTCATGCCTGAGTGTCAAAAGGAACAGGCATAACAAAGGCACTGCATTTTCGTACTGCAGTAACGCCTTGTTGAACCTGTTTACTGTATCAATACCGGTTGAGCCTGCCTACTTTAGTCACAACGAGATGAGCCGGCTTACTGCAGTCATGCCTTGGTCTCTCCCTGCAATTTTTATCCTAAAACTTCCCTTCGTTACCAGACCCACGATTTCTTGATGTCTCAGACTATATACCATCAACAAAATCCTTCTTTTAGACAAGGTGTTGCATAAATTTATTTTTCTCCTATCCGATTCTGTACCTTAGCATTATTTATTGTATGTAATCATTTGATCTTCAGCATTCTCCTACAGCACCACGTTTCTAAACTTTCTGTCGTTTTCTTGTCTGAATTTTTGTCGTCCACGTTTCACTTCTGCACAAGGCAACGTTCCAAATATATTTCTAACACTAAAACGTATGTTTGGTGTTTCAAGTTTCTCTTCTTCAGAAAGGATTTTCTTCCTGTCGCCACTGTAAATTTTACAGCCTCTGTGCTTCACGGATCATCACTTCCTTTGAGGCCCAAGCAACAGACACCACCTATCAGTTTTAGTGTCTCATTTCCTAATCTAATTTCCTCAATGTCATTTGATTTATTTTATCTATTTCTTTATTACCTATTTAGCCTGACCATATTGGACCTTAAGACCCTCTCTTACATTTGATGAGGGTCAATATGTATAAGAAATATTATATAACAATCAAAATAATGTGTACTTCATTAATAAAAATACTATTTGGTGATAATAATAATCATAATACTGTTCGTAATGATAATGTAGGAATTAAGGATGATATTGATTAATTATTACATAAAAAACTCAATAATAATAATAATCTGAATAGTTAGTAACAATAAATAAGTTCTAATAATAATAATAATAATAAATAATGGGACATTAAGAATGTATTTATTAATACAACACTTTTGAAGACTTGTTTGGTATTAGAAGTAGTGGAAGAGATAATGAAAGACGAGAAGATTGAAATGAAAGTGATGATGGCTGTTAGGAAAGAAGAGAATTTCAATAGAGAACTTTGTAGCCAAGGGGAGCGAAAAGTGGTGGGGGAGGTATGTAAAGCAGTTACTTTTTCCAATAAATACGTACTTCCTATCTCAAATTTTTAGAATGAAAAATTTTTTACCAGCTGCTAAGTACCATCACATCTGCCCCTTCGAAGGGCATACTTCAGTTCTTGCTTATGACAGCAGACAGTGGTAGTTGTTACCGCTATTATTAAAATTTGCGGTATTAATACATGGTTTTTGAAAGTAACAGGTTCGTAACTACATATATGGTCCAGGGAAGTACCTTTTATTAAGGGAACAGAGGACAAGAATGGGTGAGAGGAATGTATTCTGTTGTTCTTCTCATGAGAGCCACATCTTTGCCCAACTGGAAACTAAAACTTATTTTCTGTACAAAAAGTATTGCACAAAGAATTACCTACAGTGAAAGAAAATTCGTAATACTAAATATTCATTATTGCTTTTACATATGTTTTGGCTTGTGACAAGCAATGCTTTTATTATTCGATGTTCTTGTCATATTTGACGAATTGGACGTATTTATCTTTTCGTCGGTTCATCTCACTTAAACACTTCAGTTACGATATTTTGACAAATAATTGTTCTCAGAATCGGTCTTCTTGTCGTTAGTTCTTTGACCCGGCCGTTGGAGTTCTCAGCGTTGTTGGTTTCCAGTCTAGAATTAGTGAATGCGCACAGCAATCACGTCAAACCGAACACCGTATCTTGCTTGCCTTGTGCCTGTAAGTCGCTTTCCTAGGATACTACGACGGTTCACTTATGGTGCAGTGAAGACCACAGACGTCACAAGACATGGTGTTTGTGAGTAAGATATCAATTCGGTAAGTTCGCCACACTTTTGTAATACGCTCTGAAGTAGTTCGCCTTGTAGTGATGACTGCCGTACTTCTGATGCACCGCACACACTCAGTCTCACTTTCCTCTACCTGTACCTCGTCAGAATTTCATTCTTTTAAACAAATAAAATTTATTTCAATTTGTTCATAAACATTCGTCATAATTGTAACACATCAGCTTTCTTATGAGTCCCCTTGTGCTTAGATAATCTGCTCCTTGTTTTCGTGTTGGAAACAGAAAAGTTTGTCAGTGGTTCAGAAGTTCACACTGCTTTTTATACAAACACACACACACACACACACACACATATATATATATATATATATATATATATATATATATATATATATATATATTGCACATTCAAGTTACAATAAAATGCTATCGTTCATTAAATACGTTCGAAAAATTTGCTGTATTTACCTATTGGGCATTGCACGTGACTGCTCAACTAATACTGAAACACGTTATTTGATTCCGCGAAGCGACGGGTTAACTCTGTTTCTTTCTATTTATGTTTATTTTTGGGCAAATTATTGTCCTGAGTATCGCCAAGCTCATGTGGCTCTTAAAGTCGTAACCGATAGGACGCAGTGGCAAGAATTTGCTGTTAAATTTACTTCTAAATTACTCTTTAATAGTTGAACGATAAGACAAAAATCAACATAAGATAGATACATAGAATACCACTAGAAAAAGACATTGCTAAAGCTATATGGGAATGTGCCATTATAGAAGAACAATAAACTTTCGTACTGGATTGCACTTTGACACTTAACCTAGTTACTATTCATACTTTGTACAAGTATACATAGATGTGGCTCCAACAGGAAGCGACAGAGAAACTTATATCGTTGTGTCAAAAATATTTTCCTTTACTCGTGGTACTGTTTGCATCTCTCGACATAAACATTTTCAATACGCGTCACCGTATGATTCTCACTGAAACGGTTGTTCTATCTTTTGGATAGCGACACATATGTTTGCTTACTTTTATTTATTCTTTAACGGTTATTCTTGTAACTACGAATATTCAACATGCAGGTTTTTCTTCTTTGTTTTACGAGTACTGATACACTGATTTCAAATTTGTGCGACACAGAGCATTTTGCTTAACATCTGCGTTGCCTGAACATTTCACCATCTACTCCTGTTTTCATACGGTAAACTTCAGTGAATTGTTTATGACTGTATCATTTATGGAGGAAAGCTGAGGGTTAACTCCTTTTCTTTATAGCTAAATTCTTTATGTTAATCAGCAAAATCATAAGTTGCCAAACGTTGTGTAACTAGACGCTTTAGTTGTTGATTTTCGGCTCACTGTACATGACTCAGAACTAGTATGTTCTCTTACACTGCCTTCATGATTGTTATCCTGTTCACAGTAATGAGCGTCCTGCGTGTTTCATTTCTACATATCATTCGTCATCACGCATACTTACACATTAATACATAATTATATTCTCCACCGGCGGGGTCTTCACCGTATCTACCATTGTGTTTCTATATCCTCTCCTGTCAACTGGGACGTGCGCTTGCATCATTCCCATATACTAAACAAACTTTTTGATTTCTCGACTACCCATTGTATAGTCAAGTAGTCACTCATACCTAAGCATAACATTTGTAGAGTAATTTAAGAGCACACTGTTCTCCATTTTTGCGGAACGTTATTCTTATGTCTTTTGCAGTCCGTAAGTACTAAAATTTCATTCAGATGCAGTACTGGTTAGTTGAGTTACGTACACTGTGTGATAAAAAGTACCCGGACACCTCCAAAAACATACGTTTTTCATATTAGGTGTACTGTGCTGCCACCTGCTGCCAGATACTCCATGTCAGCGACCTCAGTAGTCATTAGACGTCGTGAGAGAGCAGAATGGGGCGCTGCGCGGAACTCAAGGACTTCGAATGTGGTCAGGGATTGGGTGCCACTTGTATCATACGTCTGTAAGCGAGATTTCCACACGCTAAACATCCATAGATCCTATGTGATAGTGAACTGGAAACCTTGTAAGTAGGCTGTTTAGGTTTTTATATTGGTAACGCCACGTAGCGCTCTGTATGAAAATCACTGGCTGTGCTGTGTGCAGTCTGTGGCTAGTTCGCATTGTTGTCTGCCATTGTAGTGTTGGGCAGTTGGCTGTGATCAGCGCGTAGCGTTGGCAGTTGGAGGTGAGCCGCCAGCAGTGGTGGATGTGGGGAGAGAGATGACGGAGTTTTGAAATTTGTAAGACTGGATGTCAGTTATGACTATTAAGGTAAATAAATTGTTTGTTCTCTATCAAAATCTTTCATTTGCTAACTATGCCTACCAGTAGTTAGTGCCTTCCGTAGTTTGAATCTTTTATTTAGCTGGCAGTAGTGGCGCTCGCTGTATTGCAGTAGTTCGAGTAACGCAGATTTTTGTGAGGTAAGTGATTTGCGGAAGGTATAGGTTAATTTTAGTCAGGGCCATTCTTTTGTAGGGATTATTGAAAGTCAGATTGCGTTGCGCTAAAAAATATTGTGTGTCAGTTTAGTGTTGATCAGAATAGGTAAAGAGAAACCTGTCTGAGTATGTTCAGTTTTGCTCAGCTGTTTGAAAATCAAATATTGTAAGAGATTTATCAGCACAGTAATTCAATAATTTTTCTAAGGGGACGTTTCAACCTGAAGTCACACGTACAGCGCAAAAGCGGACAGGCCGACCTCTTCTGCTGACTGACAGAGACCACCGAAAGTTGAATTATTTTTACTTGTCAGAATTTGAGAATATTAAGATATTTATTATTACTCTGGGCGGTTGTCGTTTAGAACAATGGCACTGACCTCTGTACCAATGTTCTCCTATAAAATTTACATAAATAAATTAATTTTACCAATTCATGAATATAGGAGCTGTTGCATATAAAAATTGACAACACTTTTACGTAATATTTGATTATATTTAGTCTAAATATTACATGAAACTTCCACGTTTTCGTGTACCGTCAGAAAACGGCTTCTTACACTACGAAAAAACAAAAGAGAAGAGATGAGGGAATCTTTTTCCAAAAAAACAGAGACTGCAATTACATTCGCAGATCATATTAATTTATTACAGAGTCTTTGTTATTTTTCTGAGAAGAGATATAAATATTATCTTTGAAAGTTCACACAATAACATATTTCGTCACGACGTCAGTTTTAGTATATTTGCGAAGTTATTTAATTTCATTTTTATCTCGTTATATGGCGTACCGCCACAAAATTATCGTCTGAACTTCCGTCACGAATTTTGTTAATTCATCTTGCACTGTTTATAAATCGTTCTTTTTCACAGTTAGTTCATTAGACCCAACTACAGTTTTCTTTCGTTCTTCTATTATTTGCGAAAAATTTTGACTGAATTTTTGATCAAGTTTTGTAAATTTTTGACCGAATTTTTCAAACATATCCTTCAGAAATTGTGCCATCCTATTCGCGCTGAAGCAATGTTGCTTCGTGTTTGTGATGCTACTTCCATCATAGACTTTCACTGTTAGAGCAACATCGGACTATCTGAAATTTCCTGTCGCCTCTCGATGCCTGTTTTATAACTGCTCAGGGAAAAAAGTACTTTCGGGTTATGAATGTGGTGGTAAATTGTCCACTGTCTGCTCTGAACTATAACCTAGAAAAATTCCCTCAGTTATATTTCCTGTTAAATCTGTATCGTGGCTGCCGTTAATGGTTTCGTCTTTCTGATGACGTACCATATCGAGTTTTGGATCGGCCGATCCACATTTACTACTTCCTGAGTCTTATTATTTAAAATATTGATTATTTTCTTAACCTTTCCTTTGTTCCGTTTATAATGGCTAAACAGATCTTCCCACACGAAAATATTATAGTGAGTCGTAATCATTTTTTATATGTTAGAAAATTTTTAGTGCAGGATTCGTGCACAAGATTGCTGCTACTTTCTATGAGAATGTTATGTGTAGTACAAGCATGCCAACATAAAATACGTTCTACCGAAAATTATTACTGAAAAAACTACATAGAGACAGTCTTTCGGTCTAATTTTGCTACTGAATTTAATTTATATCGTTTGACTGACTATGGGCGAAGAAATATCAAGCTATCGTCTTACCTTAATTGATGGAGTCTTATTCATTTGCGTTTTCAGATATTACTTATTCTTTGTATTATAATTTTGTAAAGATTTTGTTTTCAGCCTCTTTTCTTCCTTCACATACTCCTTTCTCATTATTTATTTTTTATCACTTCTCTTTTAACATGTAACAGAAAAGAAAATTTTCATCCGTTACTACAAGAATAATTAGTCCTTTACAAACATGTGTAAGTATGTGACTATTGTTACGGGGACAGTCTCTGTGAGGTCGCCAAATATAATATATTAATAAAATGGTAATAATGGGAAAGGTTATGGTCTATCTCACAAGGAAATACACATGTATAAGAGAGTGTTATGTGATTATGTATTGATATGTTAATTTTTATTTATTATTATGAAGCTGTGCCAAGTTGTCTACCTTAAGAAAATCTGTGTATCAGTTCGTTGTCACTATCTCATACAGTCCAATGTCCGTAAATGCAGTAAATATCGACTGTTCATCTTCTGGTTTCCTATGGTCACGATGAGGTCTAGAAAGTTGCCACTCCTTTCAATAGTTATTCCCGTGTTCTCCATAAAGGAGGCGAATCGGACAATTTCGTTTTTAAGTCTTCTTGACTTAAAACAGGCTTGTATGTTGTATATAATGCTTAATTACCACACCATATATATTGTGCAAGTGATTCATATAAAACTGTGCTCCTTTTGCACATGCAATCAAGTGTATTGCTAAGCTCACACATTCGTTTGAACAAGTGGGAAGACTATACCGAGAAAGAGTAAGAAAAAAGGATCGTACAGATTCTTCACGGTAAACGATAGCAGCCAAACAGTTACAGGATAAAGATTTACTGAAATCCTTAACCAGGGTTTCGATATATCTAAATATACCTTCATCATAAGCAAAAATACACTAAAATCACATTTTGCAGTGGACATGCATAAAACAATCGTGCCAAATGCGTCGTCAGCAGTTAAAATTAAAATATCACCTCCATCTGTACAAAATAAGTATGAAGAGGTGGTCGATACGAACACGCCATATTATCAGTACTTAGCCTGTGAGTTCAATATACCGTGTTCGCATCGACCATCTCTTCATAATTATGTTGTACAGATAGAGGTGATATTTTAATTTTGACTACTGACGACGTCTTTGGCACGATTGTTTTATGCATCTCCACTGCATGATGTGATTTTAGTGTATTTTTGCTTATGATGAAGGTATATTTAGATATACCGAAACCCTGGTCAAGGATTTCAGTAAATCTTTATCCTGCAACTGTTTGGCTGTTATCATTTACCGTGAAGATTTTCAACAGTTGCTGCTTCAGCCATGTTTAAAATTTTGGTCGCACAGATTCACTTTTTCTTTTCTAGTCATGTTTCACTGACATTTTCAATGATTGTACTGTTTGTATTATAAAATTACAGTTGTGTTTATCTAATAAATACGTAATTCCTCTTACAAATTTTTAGAATGACAAATTTTTTATCATCTGCTAAGTATCATATACTGAGCTACGGTTCCCATTACAATTAAATTTTCGTCCCTTAGTTATCCGAATAATACGTTTCTCTCGTTACAAGTTTATTTTTCAATTTCTTCATTTCTGTGGAACTAGTCTAGATCGCAAAGGAACTTTTATCATACGGTGACCAGTTTCAGTCATGATCATCTCCAGACCTGCAACTGTAATATGATACATATAAATTAGAGGGATAAATAAAATGCACTTAAACTTAGCTGTAAGACTGCAAAAAGTACATATACCCATATTGGTGGACCATGGCTGTACACGGAGCAACAAACGCTGAATGACGATAGTCAACTGTTGGAGAAAGCTGTGCAGCTATTTCTTAAGTACTGGAGGCTCCGCCTGCAGCTGACAGCGTGATATCAGCTTTAACCAACCAGAAAGAAGTAGAATGAATTATATACCGAAAAATGTACTTACCTGGGAATAGAACGTCCAAGTTACATAGAATAATTTTATAATAAAGAAGAAACAGCTTGTTAATGCAGCTGTATTACTATGGGGTGTTCCGACTCAATTTTACTTCCCATACAAGTCGGTAATCTACATATAACATCTTGGACATCACGTAATGCATACAGGAATTTACCCTAAACTTATGTCAAGGCACGGCAGCTGTATATCTTATTGCCTTCCCAACAAACATTATCTACGTACACCCCTTCCCAACGCCATCTCCGTAACTTCATCCTCATCGAAACGGTCCTTCTGCTTTATCACACCATCCGAGCCTTCCCACATATCCTGCATCATGCTGTATCAGCGTTGGTAATAACTTTGTGCAACGTGAAGTAGCCAAGTATGTTGGGCTGATCTGGGCGCAAGTGCTGCCAAAACAGCGTCCTCAGCGGGGCTGCAAGTAATTCTTGCCACAAGCTGCCATCGAAACCGGCGCTAACCTAACGTGTATTACTATGTGATTTCAAGAGGCGCATTCGCAAAACATATGCGTACTGCCGGGAAGCGATAGGGGGCAGTCAAGTAATAGCAGTGTCTTCAGTATCACAGTCTCTTGGACGACGGGTGGTCATACGTAGCTTCCAACGGAGGACCACAATTTCAGTGTGTGGTGGAGCCAGGTTTCGATCCTCTGAATTTGAGAGGGACTCGGACCGAGTCAGCAGTGGGCCACACTAGGCCTTCCAGGAGCACGGTCGATTCCCGTCTAGGAGGCCGGGGGGAGGGGGGTTGTGAGGAGGACGCCTAGGGTCAAGTACCGGTCGTTGCAGAGGACATGCACCCAGTCACCGGGGGCCGGCGTGCGGCCGTCATCGAAGATTTCATTACTGGAGTGGAGAGCCTCACCATGGCGGTCCTAACTGGGCTACCGGCAAAGGGGCTGCCTCCTCAGAAAAGCAGAGCGACCAAACAGCCGAGTAAGCGGAATTCGAAGTGAGGGAACGATGGACACCTGTACCATCTGAGGCAAAGGAAAATAAAATGTTTGCAGATTGCCACAGCGTCTCCCTGCAGCCGTGAGCTGCTCTGTGCCCCACCCCATAGCTTCCACTCCAGCATCCCCCTAGCTCTGGCGACTTCATCTAGTGTCAGAGTAGCTGGCGTCGTCTTTGCAGTCCAGCGTTCGGATCCACCGCCTACGTAAACTGCAAGAGCGATTCAGATACAGCAGTCGCAAGTTTTGTTCTGAAATGTGCAGGAAGTATGGTAGGTGCAGATTTAGTGTGCGGGTTTTTCTTTTTTTTGCTATGGTTGTTTATTAAGGAAGGGCGCCGAGAAGCATTTAAGTATTGTTTCGTCGTGAACTTTAGTGAGATTTGTAGTATGAGAAACCTGTTGTTGTTTCACTGTCTCCTGAGGGTAAGAATCATGACTCTCTGGTATCGGTGGGAATAATTTGTGGGCCATTCTGCAACTTGTGCTGAGTTGGTGGCATTAGAGTGTTATATTTGTCGTCGTTTCGGCCACAATGCGAATCAGCGTTGTGAGTCTAAATGATAAGACGTAGGAATTAAGGTTCTTTTCTTCTGCGTTGTATCTGATTGGTTTACTGTAGTAAGTATGAGGAATAGTGGCATGATCAAGCAGAGAAATTTTTCTTTTTGTGTTCGTCCGGTTTGTGATTTGGGATATGCAAGAGCGAAAGCAGCACTATGGCAGAGGCAGGGACGCAAGGAGTGTCGGAACCTGAGGCGGTTGCTCAGTTATCAGCGGATAATACACATTTAGGTAATTAGTTAACAGCCAGGGGTGAGCAGTTGTTGCCTCAAGGGCCACAGCAGGACACAGATCCGGCTGCCGCAAGGTTGATTATGCCTTTTTCGGGTAGAACATCTGAGGATGTGCGTTTCTTTGTAGAAGATTTAGAGACATCGGTAGTGATGAATGATTGGACTGACAATCAATTGCTGCACGTGGCTAAGATGCGGTTAATTGGAGAAGTTAAAACGTATATGAGGTGTTCTGCGGTCTTCAGAAAGGCGATGGAACAGTTGAAGGAACGGTTGTTGCAGAGATACAAGAAACAGAACAGCGCATGGTACTTTAGGAGGAGGTTGTATACAATGGTAAGGAGACAAGAGGAAACGGTGAAGAAATTTGCAGGTAGGATAAGAGACATGAAAGAGCAACTTATGAGTTGGGGCAAAGTGATGAAGCAAATAAGGATCTGGTACAAGAGTCCTAACAGGGGGCACTGGGTATCTTTTCGAGAGGTTGCCCGCGAATATGTCTAGAAAGGTGCGTGCTCTGCTGGTCAGTTAGCGATACAGTGGGAGGAAACAGGCACAGCAGCGGGGGATCATGATAACCGAACAGTGTTTTCTACTAGCATATAGTGTTGTAAGTGGGGTCGTACGGGACATGTGTAGAATCTGTGTCGCCAGCCACCAGGGAATAGGGATAGAAGTGGTAATCAGCAACGTGAAGGATGGAGGGATGGACGTGGTAATGTGAAGCAGTCGCTAAACGATATAGGGAACCCAAGGTCCACTTAAAGGAGTTCCCGTTCAGTTTCAATGCTACAAGTACATATGCAGAGGTGGAATGTTCAGTGGTAAGATTTGTAGGAACATGGAAATTTATGATTTTGTTGGGTACAACGGCGCATGTGTCTGCGGCTAGTAAGACTCTAGTAGGTCAAAGGAAGTTGAACTCACCACGTTGTAGGATGTGTGTCTTCGATCTATTAGATTATTTTCGGAAATGTAGTATTGTACACCTACAAGCAAAACAAGGATAATGGAATGTAGTCGAATTAAGTCGGGTGATGCTGAGGGAATTAGATTAGGAAATGAGACAGTTAAAGTAGTGAAGGAATTCTGCTATTTGGGGAGCAAAATAACTGATGACGGTTGAAGTAGAGAGGATATAAAATGTAAACTGGCAATGGCAAGGAAAGCGTTTCTGAAGAATAGAAATTTGTTAACATCGAGTATAGGTTTAAGTGTCAGGAAGTCGTTTCTGAAAGTATTTGTATGGAGTGTAGCCATGTATGGAAGTGAAACATGGACGACAAATAGTTTGGACAAGAAGAGAATAGAAGCTTTCGAAATGTGGTGCTACAGAAGAATGCTGAAGACTAGATGGGTAGATCACATAACTAATGAGGAAGTATTGAACAGGATTGGGGAGAAGAGAAGTTTGTGGCACAACTTGACTAGAAGAATGGATCGGTTGGTAGGAGATGTTCTGAGGCATCAAGGAATCACCAGTTTAGTATTGGAGGGCAGCGTGGAGGGTAAAAATCGTAGAGGGAGACCAAGAGATGAATACACTAAGCAGGTTCAGAAGGATGTAGGTTGCAGTAGGTACTGGGAGATGAAGAAGCTTGCACAGGATAGAGTAGTATGGAGAGCTGCATCAAACCAGTCTCAGGACTACAACAACAACACACCTACGAGAGGGAATCGTTGGTCGAATAGTCATACGTCCATAGGTCCATGAACGTGGATGATTATAGCACCATAGAAGTGAAACTGAGGAAAGAGATGTTGATAGTGAATTCAGAAACCCACAGTACTCACTACTCTATCAAACAATTCCAAATTAAGAAACAGGGTTACTGACAAAGTTGAGAACTCCAAGCTCCCATATAGGAGCTCCCTCAAAATAGATAAAATGAAAACAATTGCAGGTAAAGGGTGACTTAATCACACTTGAACACTAGTGCCAAGCTAAAATGTCATTGCATAAAATGATACACGTAAAACAAAAACACTGATCTTTAAAAAATAAATGTTTACGCGCTCGGACGTGTTAATAAAAGAATTAATAGAAAAAACTGCACAAGGAACCCAGCAGATGCTATGCAGTTTAATGTTTAGCCAGTTGCCAGTCCCTAATATATCTACTAGCTTAACCCCCCTTGACGGAGGGAATATAAATACTAAACTTTGGAAGGCGATATGTGAACAACTCCGGTAGTGGCCAGGTTCTTAAACACTGCCAGGCCTAGACCTCGGATGACATTTCACTCCCCGCCAAGGAACTGGCACAATCAAAAGTTTCTGCCTGAATCACAAAGACATTCCAATAACTCCGGTACATAGAATCTCTCGACATAACCTTTGACTCATTTACACACGGACAACTGTTTTAATAGAGCGCAGGCTTTAATAACGGCGACATAGAATCATTTGATTGCAAGTGACACAAGGCACTAGTAAAACTTCTGAGAAAATTTTCAGATAACGGCCACCATTTAACTAGGCCAACTGAACTGTTCCACACCGTCTTAAGGTTAGACTATGAAAGTCTCACCATAATAATAAAGTTTCAAATCTCTAAGTGCGTCGGTGAACAAACAATTACGATGACTTACTCCATATCAGGTACACAATACGAGAGAGCGGGTTCCACAGCTTCACCGCTTCCCTTCAGATTTTGTTCCCAGCCCAGTTGCAGAACTTGTATCTCCAAGCTGCCCATGTCGGCAAAACGCCCAACCAATTTCACACCACAACGTGTAACGGTCATCACGCTCGTTTGGCAGCCGTTGACACCCGTCTCCCCGCAAATGTCACGAGATCTCGAGGGTTACCCGTCGAAAGCTAACAACCGACTCGCTTCGCCTACCAAGCTGCAAGATAAGACAAGCGAAACGCAAAGATAGCTTACCTCAACCACAATCGATCTCAACGATACATGAACAAAATACGACTGGCGCCAGCTTGCCACGGCTCAAAAGAAATAGAGAAGGAGCGAATGGAAGAATTTTTATGGGAATTGAGGGTCTGTTTCTTCCGCAAGGGCCATTGCCACTAACTCCGATAGTTCAGCACAGAACACCATCGGAAAACCAAGCACCAGTATATCGGATATCAAAATTTAGCAACCGATAGTGGAGGATTTTATTAACCAGCAACTACCTGACCGTATAATAGGACGTAGTAATAGTGCACAGCTGGTCTAGGGGTAGCGTCTTTCATTACTAATCGAGACGTTCTCTGTTCCACCGCTTAAATTTTAAATAAAAATCATCAGCAATGGCGGTCGAAGACTTTCAGCGTAAGGAGTCTCCCTCAGGCAATCAACGGCCTTGTCAAAGAGCGGACAGGGGTTCAAGGCACTCTCTTGCCCCTGGGGTGGGAAACTGCTACTGAAGGCGGAAGAATTAGCAATGATCAACGGCATGAGGATGCAAAACTCAATGGAAGCCACTGCATTAAAGACACGTAATGTGTATTTGAAAAAGTGTCATGACGATCTTTCCATTGCCAAAGATTCTGCACTATACGCCCATTCGCATCTCCAGATCGGGTCTGAATGATACTTCAGGTATACATGCCAACGTCGCAAGTCGAAGAGGAAAAGATAAAGAAAGTATATGAGAAAAAAGATTGAATAGTAAATCTAAAGGATAACGTTCTACGAATCTGGACGTGGAATGTCAGAAGTTTGAACGTGATAGGGAAGCTAGAAAATCTGAACGCAGAGGCCCAGTGTAGATACAGTGGGGTCAGTGAAGTGAAATGGAAAGAAGACAAGGTGAGTAGAGGGTAATATAAACAGCTGCAGCAAATGATGTAACAGGAGTAGGATTCATTAAAAAACAGGAAGGGAGGGCAGAGAGAGTGTTACTGTGAACAGCTCAGTGATACGGTTGCTCTTACCAGAATCGACAGCAAACCAACACCGACAACAATAGTTCAAGTCGCAAACTGAAGATGAAGAGACGGAGGAAGTATATGAGAATATTGAAACGGTAATACAGTATGTAAAGGGAGATGAAAATCTAACGGTCATGGGGACTGGAATACAGTGGTAGGGGAAGGAGTAGAAGAAAAGGTTACAGGAGAGTATGGGCTTTGGACAAGGAATGAGAGAGGAGAAAGACTATTACAGTTCTGTAATAAATGTCACCTAGTAATAATGAATACTCAATTTAAGAATTACAAGAAGAGGAGGCATAGTTGGAAAAGGCCGGTCATACGGGAAGATTTTAGTTGGATTACATCATGGTGAGGCAGAGTTTCTGAAGTCAGATACTGGATTGTAAGGCATGCCCAGGAGCAGATATAGACTCAGCACACAGTGTAGTAGTGATGAACAGTAGGCTGAAGTTTAAGAGATTAGTCAGGGAAAATCAATACGAAAACAGGTGGGATATAGTAGTACTAAGGAATGACGAGATACGCTTGACGTCCTCTAACGCTTTAAATACAGCAATGTGGTATAGCTCAGTGGGCAGTAAAGTTGGAGAGGAATGGCCATCTCTAAAAAGGGCAATCAAAGAACTGGAATGAAAAACATACAGGGTGGCCCACGAAATGTGTTACCATTTTGTTTTTTAATATAAACTTTATTGTCAATAGAATCTGAAAGGAACATATACTACAATGAAGAGCCGTCCATGGATATTTGTTCTAACTCAGTACATGCTCAATATGTCCACCATTTCGTTTCCTAACTTCCTTCAAACGAACACTGAAGTTAGTGATTACCCTACGGCACATGTCTTGTAATTTCACTGCGAGCTTGAAGAATAAGTCTTCTGAGTTCCATTAAATCACGTGGACGTTTCGGGAAAATTTTTTCCTTTAGGTACCCCCAAAGAAAAAAGTCACATGGATTGAGTTCTGGACTATTGGGGGGGGGGGGGGCAATTTTGTCCGTCATTGAAGCGACCCCGAAACCTGAGTGAAATGATCCACATGTCGAAATGCTCATGTAAAAACTCCAACACAGTGTTTGCAAAATGGTTCAAATGGCTCTAACATCTTAGGTCTTCAGTCCCCTAGAACTTAGAACTACTTAAACCTAACTAACCTAAGGACATCACACACATCCATGCCCGAGGCAGGATTCGAACCTGCGACCGTAGCAGTCCCGCGGTTCCGGACTGCAGCGCCTAGAACAGCACGGCCATCGCGGCCGGCAGTGTTTGCAGTACGTGGCCTTGCTCCATCTTGCATGAACCGCTGCGTGTTGAAGGGCAAGGCAGTAGCAAGAAGCTGTGGAATGAAGCTATTGCGAAGCATGCTCAAATAACGCACACAGTTTCTTCAAAGAAAAAGGGTCCAATAAGTCCGTGACTGGAAATTGCTGCCCACGCTGTAATCCTCGGAGCATAATGTTGTCGTTCATGAAGCACTTGTGGGTTTTCAGTGGCCCAAAAGCGTACATTTTGTTTGTTAACCACACGTCTAAATGAAAATGCGCCTCGTCTGAAAACCAAACGTTGTTGAGAGTTTCTTCCCTATCCTCCGCCCACTGAGCAAACAGTAGTCTCTGCTGCTTGTGTTCTTCAGTGAGCTTCTGTGCACAGGTCATCTTGTATGGGTGCACATGGAGGTCACTTTTAAGAATGCGTTGAACAGAGCGTCTGGATATTCCCAGTTGCACTGCTACCTTTCTAACCGATTTCCCGGGACTTCTCTGTACAGCAACTCGTACCGCTTCAATATTCTCCGGCGAACAAGCAGGCTTAGGCCGAGGTCGCTTCGCTTCCAACACTGTTCCTTCCTGTACAAATTTATCGTACAACCTGTGGATGGTCTTCTTGGAAGGGACCCATCGTGTGTTAAACTGTTGTCGAAAACGCCTCTGAGTCATAACAAGGCTTTTCGTTTCATGAAAAAGTTACACAATTGCCGATCGTTGCTGTGTCGTCAGTCTTCCATTGTCAGCCATTGCTGCCTACCAGTCTCCTAACGGCAGTATCGTGAATGACACGTCATTTCGTAACTCATTTGTTTTTCCAAGCTCTGCTGGTACTGCCGTAGAGAGCCCGGCGGGATGTCTAATGTGCGTCGTAAATTGTGAAAGAAACAATTGGTAACACATTTCGTGCGCCACCCTGTAGGTACGAAGGAGGTGACTGCGAAGAAACTATGGGTAACACAAGAAATACTCCAGCTGATCGATGAAAGAAGGAAGTATAGAAACGTTCAGGGAAATACAGGAATAAAGACATGCAGGTCACTTAGGACTGATATAAACAGGAACAGCAGAGAAGCTAAGGTGCAATGGCTGCAGAAAAAAAAAGGGAAGAAATCGAAAAAGAAATGATCGTCGGATTGACTCAGTACATAGGACCGTCAAAACAGCCTTCTGTGAAATTAATAGTAATGTTGGTAAGACTAAGACTGCCTTGGAAATTCCACTGCTAAGTGTAGAGGACAGAGCAGACAGGTGGAAATAGTTCATTGAAGGACTATGAGGGAATATTTGTCTGATGTGATAGAAGAAGAAAGGGGAATCGATAGAGAAGAGATAACAGGTCCAGTATTAAAATCAGAATTTAAAAGAGCTTTGGAAGATTTGATATCGAAAAAGGCAGAAGAGACGGATAACATCCCATCGAAATTTCTAAAATCATTGGGTGGAAGCGGCCACAAAGAAACTATAACCGCTGATGTCCAGAATATACGAATATGGCGATATATCATCCGACTTTCGGAATAACAACATTCACTTAATTCCGAAGACTACAAAAGCCGACAAGTACGAGAATTATCGCACAATCACCTTAATAGCTCATACATCCGAGATGCTGACAAGAATAATATACAGAAGAATGGAAAAAAATTGAAGTAACAGAGCTGAGAACAGCGAGAAACTTAGCATTGGGATTGATGGTCATGAAGTAGATGAATTTAGGGAATTCTACTACCTAGGGGGCAAAATAATCAATGATGGGTGGAGCAAGGAGGATATCAAAGGCAGGCTAACACTGGAAAGAAGTCATTCTTGGCCAAGAGAAGTCTACCAGTATCAAACATAGGTCTTAATTTGAGGAAGAAATTTATGAGAATGTACGTTGGGAGCATCGCACGGTATGGTAGTGAAACATGGACTATGGCAAAACCGAACAGAAGCTAATCGAAGAATTTGAGATGTAGTGCTACAGAAGAATGTTGAAAAATAGGTGAATTGATAAGGCAAGGAACGAGTCGGAGAGAAAAGGAATGTGTGTAAAATACTGGAAAGAGACAGGACGTCTGTTAAGACGTTAGGGAATAATTTTCTTCTTACTACAGGGAGCTGTAGAAGGTAAGAACTGTAGAGGAAGACAGAGACAGGAATACATCTAGCAGATAATTCAGGACATAGGTTGTAAGTGCTACTCTGAGCTCTGAGATGAAGAAGTTGTCACAGGAGAGGAATTCGTGGTGGGTCACGTCAAACCAGTTAGCAGACTGATGAAAAAAAAAAAAAAGGTAGGTTATATTGCTTGGGGATCCAGGATCGTGGTTGTGCCAAAAAAGTCTATGAAAGGGACATGGAAATAAAGATACTACTGTGATATCGTTATCTCAATAGCAAGACTGTAATGGATGCATAACTCATGCCAAATATGTCTGAGGTTTGGATCACTTGGGACAGTGCCCGAACTTTTCGACCTCGATCTGACGAGCAGTTATCATCAGTCTGAGGTTTAGATCACTTGGGACAGTACCCGAACATTTCGACCTCGATCTGACGAGCAGTTATCATCAGTTTGAAGTGGCTGCAGAGGATCTTTCGGAAACTATATTCTGCTTGCTCTGAAGCTAATGTCAATATAGAAGAACGTCATTCGGCCTAAGAAATGCTCCTGCAACGTTTCAGAGATTTTTGTACAGCTTGTTGAGAGGTTTGAAACCACAGCAGAGCCTCGTTTACCTAGATGACATAACAGTATTTTCGAGTACCATGCAACAGCATAGGCAGCGTCTAAGGGAAGTATTTAAGAGGTTACGAGTGGCACATTTGATATTGTGTCTAGAGAAGTGTCATTTTGGATTGGAGGAGATGAGATATTTGGGCCATTTTATTAGTAAGGAAGGAGTGCAGATGGATCCAAGGTTGGTACAGGCAGTGCGGGATTTTCCAGAAGCAAAAAACAAAGAAATTCAGTCCTTTCTCGGCATCTCGAATTTCTATAAAATTCGTGGAAGGATTTTCCGTCGTAGCGACAATAATCACTGTGAAATGATGATTAAATCAAGACACTAAGATGTTGACAGACGTTGACATACATCAACGGGGAAGTTGAAAATCTGTGCCCCGACCGGGACTCGAACCCGGGATCTCCTGCTTACATGGCACATGTTCTATCCGTCTGAGCCACCGAGGACACAGAGGACAGTGCGACTGCAGGGATTTATCCCTTACACCTCCCCGTGAGACCCACATTCCCAACTTAATGTCCACACATTACATTCCTAGTGCCCCTGCCCATTACACTCATTACTAGCGGCAGACAATCTTACCGAGTCCAGTAAGAGTTTGGGCAATGCGTGTGCATCCAGAACAGAAGAAGGAGGTCAATGGCCGGTCAGCCTTAACTATAAGAAGAGTAAAAACCCTAAGAGATTTTGGTCATATGTAAAATCAGGAAGTGGGTTAAAATCATGTATTCATTCTCTCAGCGACCACACCGGCACAGAAACGGAAGATAACAGAGAGAAGGCCGAAATACTGAATTCAGTCTTCCGAAGTTGTTTCACCGCGGAAGATCGTAACACTGTCCTTCCTTTCAATCGTCGTGCGAACGTCTAAATGGCAGATATTGAGATAGCCGATCGCGGAATTGAAAAACAGCAACAATCGCTTAGTAGAGGAAAGGCTTCAGGACCAGATTGAGATATCTATAAGATTCTATAAAGATTATGCGAAAGAACTTGCTCCCCTTCCAGCAGTAATTTATCGGAGGCCGCTTGAGCAACTAAAGGTACCTAACGACTGGAAAAAAGCGCAGGTCATTCCCGTTTTTAAGAAAGGCCGTAAGACAGATCCACACAATTATAGACCAATATCGTAGACGTCAATCTGTTGTAGAATTATGGAACGTATTTTGTGCTAAAAAATTATGACGTTCTCGGAAAACGAACAGCTCCTCTGTAATAATCAACATGGATTCTGGAAACAGAGATCCTGCGGAACCCAGCTGGCTCTGTTCCTCCAAGAGATCCACAGCGCAGTGGACAACGGCGCTCAGGCTGTTGCCGTGTTCCTTGATTTCAGTAAGGCATTTGATATCGTCCCGCATTGCCGTTTAATAAAAAAAATACGAGCTTACGGAGTATCGGAACAGAGCTGCGATTGTATTCAAGACTTTCTTGCGGATAGAACTCAACAGATCGCTCTAATGGAACTAAATCGACAGATGTAAACGTAATATCTGGAGTACCACACCGAAGTGTGATAGGACCGTTGCGGTTCATAATATATATAAAAGATCAAGTAGAAAGTGTCGGATGCTCTTTAAGGCTGTTAGTTTCCATACGAGGTAGTATAGAGACAGAAAATGTCATATCCATTTGACCTGATAAAGGTAGGAAAGAGAAGGAATGATGAATCAGTGCACAAGTTCATGTGAACGGTTTGGGAACGAGTGCAAAAGATCACCAGGTATCAAGGACCTGTCAACATTAAGCTTCAATTGCTCATCAGAACTATAGTGTGCGCATCAGGTGTCTGCTGTCTTTTAAGGGTTGTCCAATTGTAATTGCAGCAATTTCACGAGGGAAAATGTGAAGAAAACAAAGGTAGAGCAAAGGGAGAAACCGAAAGATGTGACTGGTTTCGCGTTTTTGGTATCGCATATACGAAAAGATCCGCGAAATATCTGTTAATAATGCTGTGCTTTGCTTTTCTTTATCATCATTACCCTTTAGCGGAATAAAATGTATATATGGAAGTCTTATTGTTCTGTATCTGGCCTACAATTTAAGGAACGATTTTTCGTAACTGCAACTCATGCTAAGAATCAATATATCTTCCCTACTTCATAGTGATTAAAAGTTGCAATTACTTTGTTATGAGCACTGATGTTACAGTCTGTGTGATCGTTCAAAAACACAAGTTCGCAGTGGATTTTATTTCTCGTTAAAATGCTATTTCATACCACGACTAGCCCAAGAACATGAGACTCTCATTAAAAAATACGTTGTCACTATAAAGTTTGCCAGATCAGAACGGAGCACAGCAAGATTCCTATCAGATTCTGAAGGTACATTAAATTATTTGCAGTGTAAATTATATCCTATCAGCAGCCCGCGTCAATCTGCAACACATCATAAAATCTGCTGATCTTCACTGCCAGTCTGGGAGCTAAAAGAAATAATATTATTTTACTATTATTTTACCGCTTCCTTGCGGTATGCTCGACTATATTGTAAGTCGTTTAAATACGCCGCGGCAGCGGCTCTTCGTTCTCCACGCAGCTCAGCACCACAGATAATATTTATATAACTGAAAAATGTCTCAACAGGATGGGATAATATGCAAGCAAGCTTAACAATAAATAATACAAGTTTTCATTTAAACAACTCTATTAAAACCTTTAAATATCTCAGTGATTACAGACCTTTGTGAATTCACACGTAATGGCGTACATTGCTTAGTCTCGACAAAAGAATGCTACACTAGTGTTCGCTACTACGACACAGGATATCTTACTCGTTCGACTCCCAGATGAAGAAGACAAAGAAATTGCTATTCGTCACGTATTATATACTAGTTACTTATTTTAATCTTTGTTCGACATTTATCGTCTGTGGCGGTTTCATTACTCGCCGACGCAGATATTCTCAAAAATAAATAATAAAAAAAATACATAATTTTATACAATAACACAATATGATACTTATAATTTTCTCGTTACTACATAATATGTTGTTTTTGTTTATTACTAGACGTTACACTGGGTCATAGCATGAGGTGCCATATGCGCTGCGAGCTCGGAAGTAGTAGAAAGTACATGTAGTTTTTTCTATTAGTTAGTAGCGACTGACCGCTTCATTTAGTTGTAATTTAGTTATTTGTTTGATGTTATGTGTATTACAGAGACTGTTAAGAGCAGCAGTCTTTTGAAAATGGAGGGAGGGTGATGGTGATACTTGTCCTCAGGTTACTGGAAATGCGAACTTGGCAGTGGTGCATCTCGTCATCTTCGTTAGGGTGGATACCTTGCAGGTCTAGCACTTACATATATGAGTACAATATACGAGGCAGTAGGATGTGGTTGTTGAGTCAGTAGTGGGCGTTAAGGTTAGTATTGAACACATGGGAGTTGTGGAATCAAGCGAGGTGATTAGGGGAGACATTTGATGAGCTTAAACGGTGTTCTTACCATTGTTGCCAGGTAGCAAACAACATTACGCACAGATGCCACAAGCAGGTAGCCGTGAAGACTTATTGGCAGCAAGGAGTGCCAGACAGCACCCTGCTACACCTCCTTGACTTCCGTGGACTGACACCTCTGGCCGTCAGCTAGTTGCACCCGGGGCACTAAGGCTTGCAGAAACGCTATGCGTGCCTCAGGTGGCTGCTACCGTCGCACGCCAACTACCAAAATTAAGGTCCCAGATCAAGTTGCTCAAGGAAGAGAAGTCGATACGACCCATAGTTAATTATAAGAGTTGTCCATCATATAAATTGAATATGAAACTTAATGAAATCTTGAAAGCAATTTATGTAAATGAAAACTTTAGCATAAAAATAGTTATGAACTAGCTCAACAAATCCATAATATAGAGATTGCACCTAATGCTAATTTTACCTCATTGGATATTAAAAATCTATACACAAATATACCTATCAATGAGACGATCAATATAATTAAAGACAATTTATTACAACATAAAGATATGACCAAGGATGAAATAATTGAATTTATAGAATTACTTGAATGTACCCTTAATTACAATTATTTCTCCTTTAATAATAAAATCTACCATCAAAAAGATGGCTTAGCGACGGGTAATTATTTAGGTTGCACAGTCGCAGATATTTTTGTAAATTACATTGAAATAAATTTTTTTTAAATAATCCAGACACTGCAAACAAAATTTTGTATTATAAACGGTATGTAGATGATACTTTAATACTTTATAATGGTCCGAAAGATGAAATCTATAGGTTTACTACAAAACTGAACTCTGTACCTCCAAAAATACAATTTACTGTTGAAAATGAAAATCAAAAATGTATTAACTATCTGGGTCCCGTTATCTCCAATACCAATGGCAAACATTGCTTCGCCACATACAGAAAACCTACAACTACTGATGTTATTATTAATGCTAGGCCATGTCATCCTGACAAATATAAAAAAGCGTTTTTTAAGTCAATGATCGACCGGATGTTAAAATTACCCCTTGAAGAAAATGAAATTAAAAAAGAAACAACTATTCTAAAACAGATTGCAAAGACCAACTCTTTTGATACACATGAAGTTGACATTATGCTCAATAAAATGCAACAATCACTAAGTACACCACTAATAGGAGCTCATAAATACACAAAACTGACCTACATGACGAACATATCAGATAGGATCAGTAATCTATGTAAGAATTCTGAAATAAAAATAGCGTTTGGAACTAACAATACTTTGCAAAGTAAATTACGACATACTGTAGGTAATGATAACGATAGATTTCTCATATCAGGGATTTACAAGACCCAATGTGGTGATTGTAGAAAAATATACAGTGGCCAAACCGGCCGGAGGTTTACTACACGATACAAAGAACATACATCAGGTACCGCACGAGCAAAATCAGTCTTTGGCTATCACATAACTTCTAATAAGCATGCCGAAGGGACGATGTAACAGAATTTGCATGTCCTTCATTACGCTAATAAAGGCTTATTATTAAATATTTTGGAGGAGATCGAGATATATGCCCATTATAGAGATGAACCATCAGTGCTTCTCAATGAACAGTTGGATTTTCGTGAAAAATATTTTTATGATCTCTTTGACGAAATTCTATGAACACGTGTGTACTCTTTTGTTCAGAAAATCATACGACCCAGTTGTAACCATGGCAGAAATGTACCTTAGAACAGTACGTAAATATCTATATCACAATTTTAAACTTCCAACTAGAAATATTACGAAATGTGACTCAATTTTTTCAGTTTTATGACAATTAAAAAAATCTATGTAATATCGTACCACTCTGCAGTTGATCATCCCACCATTGCATATATCTCCAGTGCCAGATAAAGTTAATATAAGACAGACAGACTGAATCTAGGATAGATGTATACTTGCAGTCGAGTTCCAACTCACATATCGATATAATGCCGCAATGCCAAAGACCTCCACAACATAGTTGATTTTGAAACCATTGTGGTAGTTCCACCGTAGCCCATGGAGGGCACTCTGAGTATACATCATCTGTACATTGATATTTTATAAAATATTTAAGTAATTCCATGGTTGTAAAGAGATATTTTACACATTACTATTTTTATGTTATTATTGTCCATTGTTTTTTTACATTTTGACGATTATGTGAACCCATTTTATACTGATTGGTTGACGTGAGGTGGAGGGAGAAGAGGTAGGCGGAGCATCTTCGTATTTTAGCGTATGCTTGTCACTTGCTGGCACCAGTTGACATCACAGCAGCCGAGAAGAGTGCTCCACCTACCATCTTCGAAGGATGCCATGGGTATAACACGTCTTATTGTATTTTATCCTTATAAGCATTTTGCCATATTTTATTGTCAATCTAGTAAGGTTTCTATTACTTTCTAAATTAAATTACATTTCTGATGATGGGCATGTGATATGACCGAAACCGGTCACCTATGTTCTTGTAATATACGTGATGTGATCAAGACTGAATTTTAAAAAGGAAAAAAATTGATATAATTTTACTGTAATGTGTCTGACCTCATGAATGGATTCCTGTCTCCTTCACCCCACTGATCGAACCTGCAGTACCTGGGTGGGAGAGCAGCTACAAGTTCTGACGGACACAGGCATTACTTCCCCACCTCCCTACGACAGTGCATCGAATCAGGGCATTACAGTTACTACTGCGACCTGCTCTGAGTCATATTTACTACAGGGACCTATTCTAGGTCGTAATTACTATCGCTACCTGTCCCGAGTAATCGCTTTTACAAGAAGAAGAAACAACAATTTATCCTGTCTAGCAAGTAAGCTTACACAAAATAGCCACTGCGATAAAGTTATCATAGTTAAATTGACACAAGGGAAGGAAACTTCCTTCAGTAAAAAAGCTCGACTGGTATCAGATATCAGTGTAGAACTGAGAAGTTCCTAAAAGTGAATATCAGGAGAACAGCATTGTATGGAAGCTTTGTATGAAAGTGAAATGAGGTTGAAAACTGAATGTTGTGTCTACTATTATTACAGATTGTCTCACGGGAAATAATACATTTTATTACGGTTATTATGAGTTATAGCGTGTATTTATACCTATATAATGTATAGGTAACTTTTCTAAACACATTTAAATTACTGCAAATCCAGATAATTTCTTAAAAAGCACACTCCACTAACAGCCTCCGTCATTGCCAATGCATTGCTGAAGACGATCGCGGAAGCTCGTCTCATTACGTTCTCAATCTTTTCTTGAGGAATGGCTTGCACCCTTCTCGGATTGCGACTTTCAGCTCATCGATGTTGTGGAGTTGCCGTGAAAAAACGTTGTTCTTGAGATGATCCCGCAGAAAAAAATCAGAGGCTGAAAGATCAGATGAAATGTTCAAATGTGTGTGAAATCTTATGGGACTTAATTGCTAAGGTCATCAGTGCCTAAGCTTACACACTACTTAACATAAATTATCCTAAGGACAGACATACACACCCATGCCCGAGGGAGGACTCGAACCTCCGCTGGGACCAGCCGCAAAGTCCATGACTGCAGCACCTAAGACCGCTCGGCTAATCCCCCGCGGCAGATCAGGTGATCTCACCGGTATTTTGATATAATTGAATCGTGAGAGTAATCGATATGGAAAGTGGAACTTCTGTGCGATCGTTGATTATGGGCCATGTGGGCTGTAGCCCCATCTTGCTGAAACCATGTCGCCTTCAGACGACAATATCCTTGTAACTGTGGAGTGAAGAAATTGTTTAATGATGGCAGCATACCGCTCGCAATTGACACTCGTTGGCCGGGCACTGTTGACTTCAAAAAATGGCCCAGTGACTCCAGTTGGTTCTAGGCGCTACAGTCTGGAACCGCGCGACCGTTATGTCGCAGGTTCGAATCCTGCCTCGGGCATGATTGTGTGTGATGTGCTTATGTTAGTTAGGTTTAAGTAGTTCTAAGTTCTAGGAGACTGATGACCTCAGAAGCTAAGTCCCATAGTGCACAGAGCCATTTGAACCATTTTTTTGATTCCAGTCGACTGTCCAAAAGCACACCAGACGACGACCCTTGGACTGCCTTCGACCTTCTGTTGAATGAGCTGTGGGTTTGTGTCCGAGATTCAGTTTCAGTTTGCCTCAGGGGACATCACAAGGTATATCAGAAACGCGTCATCCTGATCGATTGTGTCGAGTACTGTTGTGCAAAAATTGCGCCTACTCATCTTCTCCTGATCTTAACTGGTGAGTCACTTACAGGAGGAAACTTTAAATCCTGAATGACGTGCGAGGGATTTGCAATACTCTGGAGTAGCGACGGACAGATCGCTTCTTTGAAGAGCCGCACAAACTCGTCGGCTTCTTTACGGCGTTCGAACTGTCTTTTTAGGTCCCTTATGGGTCGCATTAGTCACTGAAACCGTCTCATGCCATTTTTTTATCCAGCTGGGTATTGTCCTTCTGGCCTGAATACGCAAATGAAAGTCTCTTCCACGTCGCCGTGCGAGCTGCAGCGGTCTCCAGTGACTCAATTCACACGTGGGCTGGTCAACGTCCTATACTGAACCAAATGGCATGCTCTGTGGGTCCAATTAGATATGGTTGATGGTGCGAGCTGAACTGAACTGAAAATGTACTATTTCCCGTGGATCTCCTTGTAGTTGTAATTTGCGGCGAAATTCAGCGAATCTTGCTCCTCTTTCATTCCTACTATTGAGCTGATATTCTCTCGTAATTGTGTTATGTGCCTTCCATTACTGAAGCTTTCCAATCCTTCATGTTTATTAGAGTTTCATCTGCCTCTACGTTGTGCGCTTTTATATCCTCATTATATCTTCATCTTCTATTTGTGGTATCTGCGAGTATGCCATAACTATTGCAGTAGCTGTTGGTTTACTGTCGATTACGATGAGAGTGATCAGCAATATTTTTCATAGCAATTCACTTTTTGTCCTACAATATTGTTCATAGTAGTTCCTACGCCATTGATATAGTTTATTGATGCTACTAACATTACCCTACAGGGTGGTCCATTGATACTGACCAGGCCAAATATCTCACGAAATAAGCATCAAACGAAAAAACTACAAAGAACGAAACTCGTCCAGCTTGAGGGGGAAACCAGATGGCGCTATGGTTGGCCCGCTAGATGGCGCTGCCATAGGTCAAACGGATATTAACTGCGTTTTTTTTAAAAATAGGAACCCCCATATTCGTGTAGTACGTAAAGAAATATGAATGTTTTAGTTGGACCATTTTTTTCACTTTGTGATAGATTGCACTGTAATAGTCACAAACGTATAAGTACATGGCATCAAGTAACATTCCGCCATAGCGGACGGTATTTACTTCACGATACATTACCCGTGTTAAAATGGACCGTTTACCAATTGCGGAAAAGGTCGATATCGTGTTGATGTATTTCAATTGTGATCAAAATGCCCAAAGAGCGTGTGCTTTGTATGCTACTCGGTATCCTGGACGACATCATCCAAGTGTTCAGACCGTTCGCCAGATAGTTATGTTATTTAAGGAAACAGGAAGTGCTCAGCCACACGCGAAACGTCGACCACGACCTGCGACAAATGATGATACCCAAGTAGGTGTTTTAGCTGCTGTCACGGTAATCAGCACATCAGTAGCAGACACATTGCGCGAGAATCGGGAATCTCAAAAACGTCGGCGTTGAGAATGGTACATCAACATCGATTAATCGATTACACCAGTACCATATTTATATGCACCAGAAATTGCATGACGACGACTTTGAACGTCGTGTACAGTTCTGCCACTGGGCACAAGGGAAATTACGGGACGATGACAGATATTCTGCACGCGTTCTATTTAGCGAAGAAGCGTCATTCACCAACAGCGGTAACATAAACCGGCGTAATATGCACTATTGGGCAACGGAAAATCCACGATGGCTGCGACAAGTGGTACATCAGCGATCATGGCGGGTTATGTATGGTGTGGCATTATGGGAGGAAGGATAATTTACCCCCATTTTATCTATGGCAATCTAAATGGTGCAATGTATGCTGATTTCCTATGTAATGTTCTACACGATGTTTCACTGCATGACAGAATGGCGATGTACTTCCAACATGATGGATGTCCGGCACATAGATCGCGTGTGGTTGAAGCGATATTGAATAGCATATTTCATGACAGTTGGATTGGTCGTCGAAGCACCATACCATGGCCCGCACATTCACCGGATCTGACGTCCCCGGATTTCTTTCTGTGGGGAAAGTTGAAGGATATTTGCTATCGTGATCCACCGACAACGCCTGACAATATGCGTCAGTGCATTGTCAATGCATGTGCGAACATTACGGAAGACGAACTACTCACTGTTGAGAGGAATGCCGTTACACGTATTGTCAAATGTATTGAGGTTGACGGACGTAATTTTGAGTATTTATTGCATTAATGTGGTATTTACAGGTAATCACGACGTAACAGCATGCGTTCACAAAGGTACATGTATCACACTGGAACAACCGAAATAAAATGTTCAAACGTACCAACGTTCTGTATTTTAATTTGAAAAACCTACCTGTTACCAACTGTTCGTCTAAAATTGGGAGCCATACGTTTGGGACTATTACAGTGCCATCTATCACAAAGCGAAAGAAGTGGTCCAACCAAAACATTCATATTTCTTTACGTACTACACGAATATGTAATAAAAATGGGGGTTCCTATTTAAAAAAACACAGTTGATATCCGTTTGACCTATGGCAACGCCATCTAGCGGGCCAACCATAGCGCTATCTGGTTTCCACCTTAGACAAGTTATTTCGTGGGATATTTGGCCCAGTCACGATGAATGGACCATGCTGTATATTGGTACGACCAGAAATCCTTACATTCTTCCCAAATATCTTCACAGATTCCCACTGTATGCAGGCTTAGCCATTACATCTGCCATTTCCAGTTTTTGAGCTTCCCTCCAACGTTCATTCCTCTGACGTACGGGACTCCTGTCTGTAGAATATAACCGTTTCGTTCATATTGTAGTCTTCTTCCCATGGTCACCTCCTTAGCCAACGCCTCCGAGATATTTGAATGGGGAACTAATGTGGAATTTAATGTCAATGGAGAGGTCATCATCATAGTTGCTGTGAATACACTTAACGTTCTCTAATGTACTGGTTTTCATTGCCTTCTGCATCCTTAATGCGTTGATCAGTGCTGATACTTCCGCATGTAAGGAGTAGTTTCCGGACCCAAGGGAGCAGGTGAACTGAACCTCTGACCACTTCTCCGCCCTCTTTCACGAGGTCCTAAGCAGAATGAATGTGACTCCTTATACACGAGGTCTTGAGCCGCTGTTATGATTTTTACTGAAAATGTAGGCAGTGGAGGGATCGAACTCGGTACGCAAGGCGTTTTGATTAGTAGACGAAGTCGGAACCACTAGACTACCGTAACCGCAGAATATGCAGCTTCAAGAGGGTCAGGAGGGATGGGGGCGGGAACGGGAAATCTGTTGTTGTTCTGACGGTGATGATGATGGGCTCAGCACGCTGAATTCTTTTGCTTCGAGATTTGTGCTGGGTGCATAAATACAACATCGGGCACCTAGGTGCATGGTTCGAACAGAAAATTATCTAGATTTCTGGTGTTGTCAGATTCCGATGTTTTCTTTTGTCCTCTGTTTTGTAGTCGTGACTTGACAGTTCTCTACACAGTGACAAACTGTCATCTTACTCAGTAAGAATATGAAAATACGGGCCAGTATACAGTGTGGACCAAAGGTCAGTACCCATCGTAACCTATTTGAATACAAAACAAATAATCGGAATTGTGAAATGACTAATTTCTTTACTGTAGACACAGTATTGCCTCGTCATTCAAAATCATCTTATAAAAGGCAATCAAAAAGTTCCCGTGTGAGGGCGTTGCTGCAGCGTCCAGGTACGTAATCATCGACTTGCAGGGGAGCTAGTGTGGTGTTCGTGTCTTTCCGACGCGCGTGCGGTAAATGCGGAAACATGAGCTATGGCTACGTTATTACCAAAATCATCCAAAGGTGAGCAACGTGCTGTCATTACTTCCTTTGCCGTCGAAGGACAAACACCAGTAGGTATCCACCGGACACTGAAGAACGTATATGGGCAGCACATCTATCGAAAACCACCGTCCTGGAATGAAAACCTCGACAAGGGGTGCTGCTGCTTCATGATAACGCACATCCCTATATCGCAAAGTCATCTTGCAGAAGCCACGCCAACTCAAGCGAGAGACACTCGAGCACTCGCCCTATACTAACGATCTTTCCAAAGGATGATCACACCTTCGGTCCGTCAAGAACGATCTTGAAGGGTCGAAGATACCTAACGGGCGAGGATGTGCAGCAGGCGCTTACGGCCTTCTTCACGAAGCAGGACGTGGTGTTTTAGCAAACGGATACCTTCCATCAGGTGTGTCGGCAGAATGATTTCTCAATTCTCAAGGCAATTTTGCCTGACTTGAATAACGATTCTCCACTGTGTGGCCTTCGGACAGAAATTCTTTGATCAGCCCTTATAGATAACTCACTATCACCTTCTCTTAATTCATTTCACATTATCCCGCAAAATTGAGGCGCAGAAGTTCTAGAAATATCGTGTTGGTGACATAGCCTACCAGTAGACTTTTGGGGTTCTGGAGAATCGACTGTAGAACTTTAAGCTTAGTTTCATCACTTATTGGTGGCGAACCTGAGCTGTGGTATTCAGCGACAGATTCATTTTTTTCAAAACGGTACTGTAAATTCCACTCACTTATTATTAAATTATCCCCACCTTTTTTCACGTTTTTAATGCAACACTTTATTTCATTGGAAAATATCTTCACAGCAAATTAGAATCGGAAAAAAGGGCATTAGAATCGACTATGTCAGAGATATTTAATTTAAGGGGGATAGGACGTTAAACGGGACGACTTTGAGCAGCAGAGACACCACAGGAATTTTTAATTTCCAATGTCTATACTTTTAAAAATAAATTCATAAAACTTTGTCAGAATGACCAGAAAGGATTCAGGATTTGCACTTATAATGGTAGAAGTTCAAAAATATAAGAAAATAATTTATTATTTTACATTTGTATTTCACCTTTTTTCACTTACCATTGGGTGCATTTGTTGCTATAGGTACACTTTTCTTCATAAGTAAGAGAGATTCTTCGATGAATTTTGCACAGCATACAAACCATACTTACAGGTTTATGAAACTCTAGAATTTTCCAAATCTATTAAAAACTGTGATAAAAAGTGAGATAATTTAATACATTTATGTTTTTGCTAGACGTGAAGTTTAAAATACAACACATCATTAGTTTTTCATAAATTAAATAATTTCTTGAGTTTCACACACCTGTAAGTATGGTTTGTGTGCTGTGCAAAATGCATCGAAGAATCTCTCTTACTTATGAAGAAACGTGTACCTATAGCAACAAACGCAGCCAATAGAAGTGGAAAAATGATGAACTTTCACATGTAAAAAAAAAAATTTGTTATTTTTTTGAACTTCCACTGCTATGATTGAGAATCCTGAATCCTTCCTGGTCATGCTGACTAAGTTTTATGAATTTATTCGTAAAAGTATCAACAGTGGAAACTAAAATGTCGTGTGGTGTCTCTTCTGCTCCAAGACGGCCCGTTTGACGTCCTACCCCCCCCCCCCCCCTTAACCTTCACGCGCTCGCGCTAGAAATACTCACGCGAGCGCTCGCGCGGGCGGTCGGCCTCTCAACCTCTGTTGAGGTTTTCCGTTTTTAAATGTCATATTTCCATAAAATATCGACATTGGATATCTCACACAATATTGCCAACACATTTGTAGTCAAAATTATTTATTTAACAATAAAATATACAATGGAATACAAAAAGGAAGCCAAATACCCAAATGAAATATAAGAACATTATTTTAATTGTAATGTTTTGGGACTATATAATGTAATACTTAAGACTTGAATTATTCACTGTCTTAACTCGTCACAAGAAAAGCTAATTTTGATTTGAAAAAAGAATTTTTGATTGAAAACGTCACAAACATTTCTGTCAGATGAAAAATGCTGATCAGTCATTATCCATTTCATTTTCGTTTTGAGCTGACAACAATTATTACACGTAACTGTCGTGGCTGAATGTCGTAGACATACGTTTCTTCCACATTCACCGCATTCTCGCATTGTTTTTATATTCTTTTTTGAGCCACACAAATAACATATCCCTCTCCTTGTACGGGTTGATACAGCTAGATAAACTACGTCACTCTCTCTGTAATTTTCCAAAAATACTAACAAATCTTTCGGTAAATGCTTCAATTTAGCTCTTTCTTTCAGGTTTTCGCTCATCAGTTCCAAAGATAACGCATGTAAGAATTGTCTTCTCGTTTTTTCTTTCATGTTACCTGTGTTGAATTGAAAAATGCGTAACGAATTTATTCCTGCTAAGTCAAGTAAGCGGAAAAATATACATGCAGGCCACCTTTTGTTCTTCTTGATGTTGAAATTCTGGTGCACATGAGGTCTACAGTATCAACTCCACCTTTGGTTGAATTATAGTCTGTGATTTGTACAGGTTTTTTGGTATCTTCATCAATGATGTCGGTATCATGCATTGTGGAGAGCACTACTACAACTTTCCTTTTTTTTTTTGGAAACATAGAAATCAAAGTTTTGTCATCTTTTCAACCGAACATGTAGTCTCCTGCCACTGCATTTCCATTTACTGTCACAAATTCTGGGGGAATTTCTTTTTTTTCTCATTGTACCTAAAAAAGTGAGGCCTTTGCTAAGGAGGTATTCAGCCAACGGGTAACTTGAAAAATAATTATCAGTTGTTACATTTCTATTTGTGCCTTCTATGCATTCAACTAATCTAGCGACCAAGTCGTATGGTTTGTTGGATAGTACGTTAGGGCCTGGAACTTGTTTTCCTCAGTACACTTCTAAATGATAAGAATAAAAAGTGCGTGCATCACACAATGCATACATTTTTAACCCGTATTTGGCTGGTTTTTGAGACATGTACTGGATGAATGAACATCATCCTCTAAACGCAACCAACATCTCATCAACAGTGACAAATTCCTCTAAACTGAATGATTTTTTGGCTGTTAGCAATAAAAGAAGACAAAATTTCTCGTATAGGAGCACGTTTGTCCGTTGCTTGACGTTCCAATCTCGTGTTTAGGTCATCAAATCTTATAGCTCGTAGCAAAAATCTAAATCTATTTAGGCTGAAATTGGCTCGCAAAATTGTCAGACCTGTTCCATTGCTATTGAAATATTCAGAGAAATTTGCACGGTTTCCTCTTTTGACCGCAATAAAAAACAGAGCACCAAACAATGCTAGCATTTCAACCGTTGTTGTCGGCTTGTAATCCCTTTCACGTACTTCAGAGTCACTGCTTCCTTCTGCCAGTGCTTGACGTGCCAATTTTTTCCTTTCAATGTAAATATTCGTGTACCTTAGTACCTTATGATCCCCTCTACCATTTCGGGAGTTATTATACACAGAAAACTTTCCAGTCGAGTTTCACATTGTCTGGCTTTTCCTCTAGGACCTGGTAGAGTTTTGATTATATTTTTTGACTTTGATTTTATGCTGGTAACATTGGCACTAGTAGCCCAAATAGTGTCCATGTCCTTACCTATATAAAATCTGATGTCATTTGTTGGTAGTTCCTGTTGATCTATGTCATTTTGTCCCCCGTTTACCAAATCACTTTCCGACTCACTTTGATGTATATCATCTTTAATCCCTTCTTGTTCATAATCTGGGTCATCGGAAACGTCATCTTCTAGGGATTCCTCATGGCCTTTCCCCTCTGCTTCCTCTCTCTCCAATTCGACCAAGATTCTATGTATGTCATCAGACGTAAGGTTTCGTCGTTCCCTTTAAAAAATAAAAATAATTGTTACTTTTTCCAACAGAAATTTCTTAGAATGACGAAGTGCTAAAGTAGAAAGAAAAACAGAAAATGTGAATGGCAAAATTTATAGAAAATAATGCACATTCACTAGAGAATTGGAAGAGTCTATAAAATTGAGGAATTATAGGGGAATTACAAAAAGAAATACTTACATTCCGAAGTAGACGAGTAGAACAAAGTCTCGTAAGCGCTCACAAGGCGGTAACTGGCCGTTTTTGTGACTGCCGTAAGCGCTTGCAAAGCGGTAAACTGACCGCCGAACGTGCTCGGAACTATTTGAACTTGTCCTGAGAGGCAGAGAGGTGCGACTTGGACGAACATTGAGCAGCATCTGTCGGAAAATGGTGCAACTAGAGAATACATGTCTCTCCCGCCGCCTCGTTACCTTTGTGGAGTAAGTATGGCGCGAAATTGCAAAAAGGCGGTCACTTCACCGCCCGTGCGAGCGCGCGAAGGTTAATAGCAGTCCCCTCTGGTGTTTGTATCTACATTAACTTATTGTTTTCAATGGGCTACGGTGGGTAGTGGCTATTGGCCCACCCCACAATCGTCAGCGAGTGCCCCTAGACTGTCCTGCAGCGATGGGCTTGCACCTGGTGATTGAAATCTAGCGTCCTGCATTTTTAACCAATCAGTAACGGTCTGCGGCGCCATTAGATTATGGGATCAAAGTGTTAAATCAAGCGCCAGAAGGTTTTAGAGACAGAAACGCAGACCCTTTTTCAACTCCACATACTGCACATTACGTCGATAATCGTCTGCTGAGAAACTTGCTAACATGTCTGGGTCACGGTGCCAGCCATTGTGGCCGAGCGGTTCTAGGCACTTCAGTCTGGAACTGCGCTGCTGCTGCGGTCGCAGGTTCGAATCCTGCCTCGGGCATGGATGTGTGTGATGTCCTTAGGTTAGACAGGTTTAAGTAGTTCTAAGTCTAGGGGAGTGATGACCTCAGATGTTAAGTCCCATAGTGCTTAGAGCCATTTGAACCATTTGGGTCACGGTTCCTCGGCAGATTGATTAGTCACGGTTCCACAACAACGAATATATTATAAAACTAGAAACCCGCCTCGATTGCGAAAAAAACACCTAGTGTTAACCTAGGTTTCGGCGTAGATAACTACATCTTCTTCAGAACAATAAAACCCACAAGTGCCTAAGAAGACACATTGGGGCCTCTGCGACGTCTAGGTTACCGTCGTCGCTGGCGGTGCAGTGTACCGGTGTATCGGAGCTTAAAAGCAATTGATATTGACTTGGCTGGACAATTTAATAAACAGCAATTGATTGGAGGCCCCAATGTGTTTCGTGGACTGTGTATGCAGTTCACTTGTGATGTACAGGCTGTGTTTGGAGGTTCAACATGGCTTACCTTGGCTGTTGTTTGGGGCAATCATGCAGACTATGGTGGCCTTGAAGCATTTCCAGATGCTAACATTCTGGCCTGGAAGACCTGGAGTATTGCTGAGACTACAGGACTGTTGGCTAAACAGCCTTATGGTACATTGGTTCCCAGCATGCCATTCACTTTGTCTATGGCGGGTCATGGCCCATCGAACATAGACCGGTGGGAGGTGGAGCGTACACCATTAAGTTAAGTAGTGGTTTTGACTTTGTACATATGTACTGATTGTGTTTTCCGTTTCTTCGATTACAAATGTATAGCTATGGTGTTCTTTTAATCATTGACAAAGGTCTTCTTAGGCACTTGTGGGTTTTATTGTTCTGAAGAAGGTGTAGTTATCTACGCCGAAACCTAGGTTAACACTAGGTGCTTTTTTCGCAATCGAGGCGGGTTTCTAGTTTTTTAATATATTAAACAACGATTGCTGACGCGCTGCGATGTTTAAGGTTCTTACAACAACGAATGTTGATACTTCAAAGACTAGAATACAAATCAAGTGGAGGGAAACTCAAGAAGAACGTTTCAGTCAAGTGTTCTTTTCTTACAATTTTCCCTAACATGTCCAAAAGATAGTTAAATTCGTTGCAGCAGGGGATGGAGCAGTTTGCAGCGTCGAGTTTCGTCGGGACAGGAATGGGGCAGCACCTGTCGTCCGCTGCGCTGCCGGTAAACGGCTGCCACACGACAAACGCAGGCGACCGCCCCTCGTGCGACGCGCAGCCGGCCAGCTTAATGCGTTTCGTGCGCCACCGCAGGGGAGGCCAATTAGCGCTAGTTGCCTGCCGCGCAGGGGGCGCGACACTCCGACCGCGCGTCGCTGCAAAGTGGGCAGCCACCTGGACACTGCGCAGCCGCGCAACAAAAGGAGCGCAACTGCCGTCGCTTGGTAGGTGTGACGCTCCACTAGCGTGCACTGGCGCTAATGGTTGTAGAGTCCGGTCCCGTCGGGTGCCATCCCTTATTAGATCCTTAGGCAACTGATTGTGACTTATTTTTTATTCAGTTAATTAGTTTACATTTATCTTTTGTTCTCTTTGTCATTTAGGAATCTTTGCCCACGTAATTTTAATAATTTTTACGTACGAGAGGAGTTCAGTAACTAATGCAACACATTATTTTTCTCGGCCAATTTCTGTGAGGCATCGTGGAATATTCCCGCTTCGGCTCCTACAGATTCATGAAGTTCCGAAAGGTGGCGGCTCTATTAACTAGCCTTCAAAATGGCATCTTTAACGGACATATGTTCCAAGTAGAGAGCTGTCATTGGGTTTCTTCTGGCGGAAAAACAGAACATCAAGATATTCACAGGCGCTTGCAGAATGTCTACCGAGACCAGCCTGTGAACAAAAGCACGTTGAGTCGCACAAACCTGTCGATCTCGCTATGAGCTGCAATGTTGGAACGCTCGGACACACTCACTCGAGTTTTTTTGTATGTCCATCCTTTTAAACGGAGGGCTTGGGGACCACGGCCGTCCTTAATATCTTATTTATTGTGTAGCTACAGGTTTCGGGGCTTCAATGCACCATCTTCAGGCTGTAGATGATGCTGAAGGGGATAACACGATCCATATATACACCACAACAGTGGCCAACATTACTGGTTTACGCAGACTTTCTATAAACGTTGGTGTTAGCACTCTGACCATCAACAGCCAACTGAGTTCATGGTGTCAGCACTTCAACCATCAACTGGCAACTGAGTCCATGCAGTCCATGGTCACAGTGCCAACAACCCACTATCACAGACGTCTGGTAACACGGTGTACTACAGTTGGTCTGCGTGCGGAGACGAATGCAGAATAACAATAGCAGCAAGGGCTACATGCGGACACTGCGACAGCTAGACCAAACCACAACAGTGCACTACAGCCACACTCGTAAACACGGTCGTCATCGTAAACATGTCCCTGCAGATGCTGCTCGCCGACCGTGGCCCGTGTTTGTTACAACACGCAACTGAACGTTGGAGGTTTCAAGCGTCAACTTTAGGTTACAATATCTCCGGATGTAATTAACATTTTACAATGCAACAAACGGCACTGATTACGTATTTGTTTATATGTTCAGATGTGCTAAGAAAACTAACGTGGTTCCATTAAAAAAAGTAGGTTTTTGTTAAAAGACATACTTCCGTGCATTTTTGTATGGTTTGTATTAAACAGTTACACTAGCCCCTCTCCTCACGTCCGGTCTGTGGAATCGGTTCGTCAGTATTTGATGTGGTTTACGAAATATATCCAGCGGTAACGTTAGGTGACTCACCCTGTATATATATATATATATTGGCCGTTGAAATTGCTATACCAAGAAGAAATGTGATAAACGGGTAGCCGGCCGCGGTGGTCTAGCGGTTCTAGGCGCGCGGTCGCAGGTTCGAATCCTGCCTCGGGCATGGATGTGTGTGATGTCCTTAGGTTAGTTAGGTTTAAGTAGTTCTAAGTTCTTGGGGACTGATGACCACAGATGTTAAGTCCCATAGTTCTCAGAACCATTTCAACCATTTTTTGATAAACGGGTATTCATTGGACAAATATATTATACTGGAACTGACATGTGATTACATTTTCACGCAATTTGGGTACATAGATCCTGAGAAATCAGTACCCAGAACAACCACCTCTGGCCGTAATAACGGCCTTGATACGCCTGGGTATTGTGTCAATCAGAGCTTGGATGGCGTGTACAGGTACAGCTGCCCATGCAGCTTCAACACGATACCACAGTTCATCAACGGTAGTGAAGGGCGTATTGTGACGAGCCAGTTGATCGTCCCCCATTGACCAGACCTTTTCAATTGGTGAGAGATCTGGAGAATGTGCTGGCCAGGGCAGCAGTCGAACATTTTCTGTATCCAGAAAGGCCCGTACAGGACCTGCTACATGCGGTCGCGCATTATCCTGCTGAAATGTAGGGTTTCGCAGGGATCGAATGAAGGGTAGAGCCACGTGTCGAAACACATCTGAAATGTAACTTCCACTGTTCAAAGTGCCGTCAATGCGAACAAGAGGTGACCGAGACGTGTAACCAATGGCACCCCATACCATCACGCCGGGTGATAAGCCAGTATGGCGATGACAAATACACGCTTCCAATGTGCGTTCACTGCGATGACGCCAAACACGGATGCGACCATCATGATTCTGTAAACCAGGGTTCATCCGAAAAAAATGTCGTTTCGCCATTCGTGCACCCAGGTTCGTCGTTGAGTACACCATCGTAGGCACTCCTGTCTGTGATGCAGCGTCAAGGGTAACCGCAGCCATGGTCTCCGAGCTGATGGTCCATGCTGCTGCAAACGTCGTCGAACTGTTCGTGCAGATGGTTGTTGTCTTGCAAACGTCCCCATCTGTTGACTCAGGGATCGAGACGTGGTTGCACGATCCGTTATAGCCATGCGGATAAGATGCCTGACATCTCGACTGCTAGTGATACGAGGCCGTTAGGATCCAGCGCGGCGTCACATATTACCATCCTGAACCCACCGATTCCATATTCTGGTAACAGTCATTGGATCTCGACCAACGCGAGCAGCAATGTCGCGATACGATAAACGGAAATCGCGATAGGCTACAATCCGACCTCTATCAAAGTCGGAAACGTGATGGTACACATTTCTCTTCCTTACACGAGGCATCACAATAACGTTTCACCAGGCAACGCCGGTCAACTGCTGTTTGTGTATGAGAAATCGGTTGGAAACTTTCGTCGCGTCGGCACGTTGTAGGTGTCGCCACCGGCGCCAACTTTGTGTGAATACTCTGTAAAGCTAATAATTTGCATATCACAACATCTTCTTCCTGACGGTTAAATTTCGCGTCTGTAGCACGTCATGTTCGTGGTGTAGCAATTTTAACGGCCAGTAGTGTATATTGGGTGCAGCAGAGGAAACGCATGTTTTTTTAAACCACTTATACTTGGTATTCGGCGACGAGTGGAGGTACTGACCTTGGGCGATTCTTGGCAGAAAGCTCAGACAATGCAGTCTCAGTCGCTATGGAGCGTTGGGGCGTAAAGTACGGTGTGTATGCTGTCCAGCAGTTCTTTAGAAACAATGATTCAACAGTCATGCTTCAACGACCTTTCCCTCGAAAGTTTAACATCAGACGTCGAGATCTTGTCCCAGATCGAAATAGCACACTCCGATGGGTAGCAGCGTATAGAAGTACTGGATCTGTGATAAAAAAGAAACTGCCTAGTCGTCCCCGTTTAGTTGGAATTTCGGAAAATGTTGTTCATCGCATCTTACATGATGATCTCAAATTTTACTCGTACAAAATAATGATTGTCCGACAGCTAAGTGAGACGGATTTTGTGCATCGCAGAGCATTTTGTGGCGTAATGGACACTATGCTAATGGAAGATGCAGATGTCCCAGTGTTCATGAGTGATCAAGGACTGTCAGTATTAGGATTCAAACAACCCACATGGACTACACCAGAAAAGTAGCAGTGTGGTGCGGTAACTCGAAGTTACGGATTGTTGGAACTCTCTCATCAAAAATTTATCCCTACTTTCTGTGACACGCGTGATATTTTCATATGCTCTCTCCCACTATACACAAACCATAAGTCCTACAGCCAAAAAAGAATGGGGCCTTTTTGTAGAAAATTAAATGTAGTAAAATTTTTTATTAGAATACGTTTTCGCTGGGTGCCATATTTTTCGAGTTGTTAAGGAAAAACGCATTTGAAGGTCGCTTTTGTACATTTCCTTGATTCATTAGAAAACTACGGCCTCTAGCGAAAACGTATCCCAGTACAAATTATAACTACATTAAATTTCCTACAAAGAGGTCCTATTCATTATACGAGGGTTGGAACTTTGATAGTGGCAACTATTTATTTACAGTTCGTACAAAATAGATACGTGTTTCAAAGTTTTACTGACCCTCAAAGTAGTCACCAGTGATGTGGCTGCTAAGTGCTATACCACCTACTGCACTCCCCTGACTTAAGCCCACTTGAATTCAACTCTATTTCTAAACTGAAGGAAACACTTCACGGCATTCGCTTCAGATCTGCTACAAATTCGTCGGGCAATAGATCGCGCCGCTCGAACTGTCAACACAACTGGCACTGCTAAGAGTATCCTACGACTTCCACATCGCTGGCAACGGCTTACACACAATGCTGGTGTCTACTTTGAAGGTCAGTGAAACTTTGAAACATTTATCCATTTTGTACGAGCTGTAAATAAATAGTTGCCACTATTAAAGTTCCAACCCTCGTATATGTGGCACTAACATTTTGAGCATAGTTGAGGCAGAGAGTATGAAAATCTTGCTCGTGGTATTTGAAGGCGTTGCTATTTGCATGAAACCCATAGGTAAGGGCTGGTGAATCACCATGTATAACAGAGATCTGCCGGATCAGAGACTCATAGTGATTCAGAAGTTAAGTATTAATTCATCACGTACTTACTCTAAATAAATGTATTGATGTTTTATTCGTACATTAAATGCTCAGTTACCTCACACGAGCTACGGACTTAAACTATAGCATCACATTTAAGCAATCCACTAAAAATAGTGCTGTATGTGCAGGTAAGTTCCTATGTGGTGTTCCTTTTTTGTGTAAGTAATAACGATTAGTTGATAACGTAGTTTTTGCACTTTTATATAACCAAACCAATTATTTTTTATGCAAGTGCACTGTCCATGTAGAAATTTAAAAAATCCTTTATAAATGTTGTTGATATTTTGTGCTCAGTGGAATGTTATTCATCATGATCAGAGGCAAGAGTTTCCTATTATTAGTCGTAAGTGCAAAAGTTGTTTATGAGTAACAAAAGTATTTTATATAAGCGCGACGAATTAATGAAGAGATGTTTGATATGTATTCGTTTTGAATTTTCTAATGGTACCTTTTCCTGAGGGAATTGCGATTCCAGCTCTTTACTGCAATACCCCTCTGCCTCATACTACAAATCAGTTTTCGAATAAAACCTGAACTAAACAATGACAGTTTCAATTTTCCTGTAAGAGCTATTTATTTTTAAGAAAGAGACAGGAGGCTAACTATGTAGAACAAAATGACCGTAAAGCTATACTGAAGCTCCAAACAAACTGCATAGGCATGCGTATTCAAATACGGAAATATGTAAACACGCAGAATACGGCATGGCGGTCAGCAACAACAAGTTCAAATTAAATGTTTTAAATAGCTCTGAGCGCTATGGGACTTAACATCTGAGGTCATCAGTCCCCTAGACTTTTTTTTTTTTTTTGGTCATCAGTCTACTGACTGGTTTGATGCGGCCCGCCACGAATTCCTTTCCTGTGCTAACCTCTTCATCTCAGAGTAGCACTTGCAACCTACGTCCTCAATTATTTGCCTGACGTATTCCAATCTCTTTCCTCTACAGTTTTTGCCCTCTACAGCTCCCTCTAGCTCCCTCATGTCTTAGCAGATGTCCTATCATCCTGTCCCTTCTCCTTATCAGTGTTATCCACATATTCCTTTCCTCTCCGATTCTGCGTAGAACCTCCTCATTCCTTACCTTATCAGTCCACCTAATTTTCAACATTCGTCTATAGCACCACATCTCAAATGCTTCGATTCTCTTCTGTTCCGGTTTTCCCACAGTCCATGTTTCACTAACATACAATGCTGTACTCCAGACGTACATCCTCAGAAATTTTCTTCCTCAAATTAAGGCCGGTATTTGATATTAGTAGACTTCTCTTGGCCAGAAATGCCTTTTTTGCCATAGGAGTCTGCTTTTGATGTCCTCCTTGCTCCGTCCGTCATTGGTTATTTTACTGCCTAGGTAGCAGAATTCCTTAACTTCATTGACTTCGTGACCATCAATCCTGATGTTAAGTTTCTCGCTGTTCTCGTTTCTACTACTTCTCATTACCTTCGTCTTTCTCCGATTTACTTTCAAACCATACTTTGTACTCATTAGACCGTTCATTCCGTTCAGCAGATCATTTAATTCTTCTTCACTTTCACTCAGGATAGCAATGTCATCAGCGAATCGTATCATTGATATCCTTTCACCTTGTATTTTAATTCCACTCCTGAACCTTTCTTTTATTTCCATCATTGCTTCCTTGATGTACAGATTGAAGAGTAGGGGCGAAAGGCTACAGCCCTGTCTTACACCCTTCTTAATACGAGCACTTCGTTTTTGATCGTCCACTCTTATTATTCCCTCTTGGTTGTTGTATATGACCCGTCTCTCCCTATAGCTTACCCCTACTTTTTTCAGAATCTCGAACAGCTTGCACCATTTTATATTCTCGAACGCTTTTTCCAGGTCGACAAATCCTATGAAAGTGTCTCGATTTTCTTTAGCCTTGCTTCCATTATTAGCCGTAACGTCAGAATTGCCTCTCTCGTCCCTTTACTTTTCCTAAAGCCAAACTGATCGTCACCTAGCGCATTCTCAGTTTTCTTTTCCATTATTCTGTATATTATTCTTGTAAGCAGCTTCGATGCATGAGCTAATAAGCTGATTGTGCGATAATTCTCGCACTTGTCAGCTCTTGCCGTCTTCGGGATTATGTGGATGCTTTTCCGAAAGTCAGATGCTATATCGTCAGACTCATATATTCTACACACCAACGTGAATAGTCGTTTTGTTGCCACTTCCCCCAATGATTTTAGAAGTTCTGATGGAATGTTATCTATCCCTTCTGCCTTATTTGACCGTAAGTACTCCAAAGCTCTTTTAAATTCCGATTCTAAGACTGGATCCCCTATCTCTTCTAAATCGACTCCTGTTTCTTCTTCTATCACATCAGACAAATCTTCCTGTTTCTTCTTCTATCACATCAGACAAATCTTCACCCTCATAGAGGCTTTCAATGTATTCTTTCCACCTATCTGCTCTGTCCTCTGCATTTAACAGTGGAATTCCCGTTGCACTCTGAATGTTACCACCGTTGCTTTTAATGTCACCAAAGGTTGTTTTGACTTTCCTGTATGCTGAGTCTGTCCTTCCGACAATCATATCTTTTTCGATGTCTTCACATTTTTCCTGCAGCCATTTCGTCTTAGCTTCCCTGCACTTCCTATTTATTTCATTCCTCAGCGACTTGTATTTCTGTATTCCTGATTTTCCCGGAACATGTTTGTCCTTCCTCCTTTCATCAATCAACTGAAGTATTTCTTTTGTTACCCATAGTTTCTTCGCAGCTACCTTCTTTGTACCTATGTTTTCCTTCCCAACTTCTGTGATGGCCCTTTTTAGAGATGTCCATTCCTCTTCAACTGTACTGCCTACTGCGCTATTCCTTATTGCTGTATCTATAGCGTTAGAGAACTTCAAACGTATCTCGTCATTCCTTAGTACTTCCGTATCCCACTTCTTTGCGTATTGATTCTCCCTGACTAATGTCTTGAACTTCAGCCTACTCTTCATCACTACTATATTGTGATCTGAGTCTATATCTGCTCCTGGGTAAGCCTTACAATCCAGTATCTGAGCCGGCCGCGGTGGTCTCGCGGTTCTAGGCGCGCAGTCCGGAACCGTGCGACTGCTACGGTCGCAGGTTCGAATCCTGCCTCGGGCATGGATGTGTGTGATGTCCTTAGGTTAGTTAGGTTTAAGTAGTTCTAAGTTCTAGGGGACTGATGACGACAGCAGTTGAGTCCCATAGTGCTCAGAGGCATTTTTTTTCCAGTATCTGATTTCGGAATCTCTGTCTGACCATGATGTAATCTAATTGAAATCTTCCCGTATCTCCCGGCCTTTTCCAAGTATACCTCCTCCTCTTGTGATTCTTGAACAGGGTATTCGCTATTACTAGCTGAAACTTGTTACAGAACTCAATTAATCTTTCTCCTCTTTCATTCCTTGTCCCAAGTCCATATTCTCCTGTAACCTTTTCTTCTATTCCTTCCCCTACAACTGCATTCCAGTCGCCCATGACTATTAGATTTTCGTCCCCCTTTACATACTGCATTACCCTTTCAATATCCTCATACACTTTCTCTATCTGTTCACCTTCAGCTTGCGACGTCGGCATGTATACCTGAACTATCGTTGTCGGTGTTGGTCTGCTGTCGATTCTGATTAGAACAACCCGGTCACTGAACTGTTCACAGTAACACACCCTCTGCCCTACCTTCCTATTCATAACGAATCCTACACCTGTTATACCATTTTCTGCTGCTGTTGATATTACCCGATACTCATCTGACCAGAAATCCTTGTCGTCCTTCCACTTCATTTCACTGACCCCTACTATATCTAGATTGAGCCTTTGCATTTCCCTTTTCAGATTTTCTAGTTTCCCTACCACGCTCAATCTTCTGACATTCCACGCTCCGACTCGTAGAACGTTATCCTTTCGTTGATTATTCAATCTATTTCTCATGGTAACCTCCCCCTTGGCAGTCCCCTCCCGGAGATCCGAATGGGGGACTATTCCGGAATCTTTTGCCAATGGAGAGATCATCATGACACTTCTTCAAATACAGGCCACATGTCCTATGGATACACGTTACGTGTCTTTAATGCAGTGGTTCCCATTGCCCTCTGCATCATCATGTCGTTGATCATTGCTGATTCTTCCGCCTTTAGGGGCAATTTCCCGCCTCTAGGACAAGAGAGTGCCCTGAACCTCTATCCGCTCCTCCTTCCTCTTTGACAAGCCCGTTGGCAGAATGAGGCTGACTTCTTATGCCGGAAGTCTTCGGCCGCCAATGCTGATTATTTATCAAAATTTAGGCAGTGGCGGGGATCGAACCTGGGACCGAAGACGTTTTGATTGTGAATCAAAGACGCTCCCCCTAGACCACGGCTAATCCCCTAGACTTAGCACTACTTAAACCTAACTAACCAAAGGACATCACAATCATCCATGCCCGAGGCAGGATTCGAACCTGCGACCTTAGCAGCAGCGTGGTTCCGGACTGAAGCGCATAGAACCACTCGGCCACAGCGGCCGGCAAGACAACAAGTGTCTGGCGCAGATGTTAGATCGGTTACTGCTACTAGAATGGCAGTTCGTCAAAATTTAAGTGAGTTTCAACGTGGGGTTATAGTCGGCGCACGAGCGATGGGACACAGCATCTCCGAGGTAGCGATGAAGTAGGAATTTTCCCATACGACCACTTTACGAGTGCACTGTGAATATCAGGAGTCCGGTAAAACATCAATCTCCAACATCGCTGCGTCCGGAAAAAGATCCTGCAGGAACAGGACCAATGACGACTGAAGAGAATCGTTCAGCGTGAAAGAAGTGCAACCCTCCTGCAAATTTCTGCAGATTTCAGTGCTGGGCCATCTTAAAGTGTCAGCGTGCGAACCATTCAACGAAACATCATCAATATCTGCTTTCGGAGTCGAAGCCTCCCTCGCGTACCCTTGATAAATGCACGACAAAAGGCTTTACGCCTCACCTAGGTCCATCAGTACCGACGTTGGTATACCGATAACTGGAAACATGTTGGCTGGTCGGACGGATGGACATGTACGGGTATGGAGACAACCTCAGGAATCCATGGACCCTGCATTTTAGCACGGGAATGTTCAAGCTGATGAAGACTCTGTAATGGTGTTGGGCGTCTTTTGTTGGAGTGATATAGGATCCCTAATACGTCTAGATACGACTCTGACAGGTGACATGTACGTAAGCATCCTGTCTGATCACATGCATCCAAACCTGTTCATTGTGCATTCCGAGGGACTTGGGTAATTCCAGCAGCACAATGCGACAGTCTACACGTCCAGAATTGCTACAGAGTGGCTTCCAGAACACTCTTCTGAGTTTAAAAACTTCCACTAGTCACCAAACTCCCTAGACACGAACATTATTGAGCATTTATGGGATGCTTGTAACGTGCTGTTCAGAAGAGATCTCCACCCCCTCGTACTCTTACGGATTTATGGACAGACTTGCAGGATTCATGGTGTCAATTCCCTCCAGCACTACTTCTGACATTAGTGGAGTCCATGCTACGTCGTGTTCCGGCACTTCTGGGTGCTGGAGGGGGCCCTACACGATATTAGGCAGGTGTACCAGTTTCTTTGGCTCTTGAGTGTGTATCCTCATTTAGTTTCTACATGGCTTACAGCTTCTAGTTTCTATAGGAATCTAGGAAGACAATGATCGCATATGCAGACAAATCGATCAAAATGTGGACGCGCCAGTAGGTATGCAACACACCTAACGTGCAGGTAATGAGTTTAAGATCCTAACTGACCAACGCTGCTAGGAGCCTTGAGCCAGTGCCTATGAGCAACATCGCAAAGAGAGAATCTGTGTCATCACCTCAGTGTGGAGTTTTCAAAGTAACTACTCTGCATGTGATAGGATTGGGCAAGCAGTTTACAATCGCTTAAGTAGAAGACCTGGACATTATGCCACGGAATGCTTATGGTTTGGACTCAGATTTAAGGATTATGTGTACTGAATGGCAAGAAATACGAATGTAGCGTTGGTGTTGGTTCATTTCCTTTTGAACTATTCCTTTTGTTTTGGAATCCGTGGACCAGAGCTGAAGGAAGTTACAATAGCAGAGGTAGTTCAAAACCTATTGAATCAGAAGATTCAGGTCGACAGTAGAGACCTGTGTAAGCAGGTGGATGCGTTGATACAGGACATGAGGGATCTCCACTACGTCGGTAACCGTCCTACACGCTAGTACTGTTACACTTTTGTTTTTGAGCCAGCAGACTTCTGATTGGTTTGATACATTCCACCATGAAATCCTCTCCTGTGGCAACCTCTTCGTCTCAAAGTAACACTTGAAACTTACGTCCTTAAGCATTTGCTGGATATGTACCAATCTCTGCCTTCCTCTACTGTTTTTACCCTCTACAGCTCCCTCTAGTACCAAAGAAGTTATTCCCTGATGTCCTAACACATATCCTATCGTCCTGACCCCTCTTCTTATCAGTGTTTTTCATATACTCCTTTAATTGCTGATTCTCTGGAGAACTTCCTCATTCCTCAACTTATCAGCCCACCTAATTTTTAACATTCTTCTGTAGCACCACGTCTCAAATACTTCCATTCTCCTCTGTTCCAGCTTTCCCACGGTCCATGCATTACTGCCATAAAAGGTTGTGCTCCAAATGTACATTTTCAGAAATTTCTTCCTCCAATTGAGACCTATGTTTGATAGTAGTAGACTTCCCTTGACCAGGAACACCATTTTTGCCAGTGCTAATATGCTTTCTATGTCCTCCATGCTCCGACTGCCAAAGGTTATTTTGCAGCGTAGGTAGGTAGCCTAATTCCTTAAAATCATCTACTTCTAGATCATCAATTCTGATGTTAAGTTTATCGCTGTTCTCATTTCTTCTGCTTCTCATTATTTCAACATATCATGTATTTCTTCTTCACTGCTAGTGAGTATAATAATGTCATCCGAGCACTTCGGGCTTGGTCTCCCACTCTTATTGTTCCCACATGGTTCTTGTACATGTTGTACTAGTATATTACCTGTCTTTCCCTATTGCTTACCTCAATTTTTCCCATGATTTAGAACACATTCTACCATTTTGAATTATCAAACGCTTTTTCCAAGTCGACAAATCCCATGAATGTGTCTTGATTTTCCTTCAGTCTTGCTTCCACTATTAACCCAAGGTCATAGCAATCTCTCTGATGCCTTTAGCTTTCCTAAATCAAAAATGATCGTCATATAAATGTTTTGTGCTCTTATGTATATTATTCTTTCACCAACTTGGATGTCAAGCTGATTGCGCGACAGTTTTCGTAGTTGTCGGCTCTTGCAGTCTTCGGAATGTTGTGGATGATGCTTTTTCCAAATTCAGGTGGTATATCGCCAGTCTCATACATTCTGCACACCGGCGTCAATAGTCGTTTACAGCCACTTCCCCGCAGTGATTTTAGAAATTCCGTTGGAATTTTACGAATCCCTTCTGCCTTCTGTTCTTGTCTTCCAAAGCTCTTCTAAATTCTCATTCTAATTCAGGATCTCCTATCTATTCCCTATCCACTCCTGTTTCTTCTTCTACCACATCATTATGAAAAGCCTCCCCTGATACAGGGCCTCAGTGTACTCTTTTCACATATCCTCTCACTCCTCTGCATTTAACAACGGAATTCCAATTGCACTTTTAATGCTACCACTATTGTTTTTAATTTCACCGAAGTTTGACTTTTCTATATGCTGAGTCAGTCCTTCAGATAATAATTTTTTTTGGTTTCTTCACATTTTTCATGTAGCCATTTCGCCTTAGCTTCCCTGCACTTCCTATTTATTTCATTCCTTAGTAATTTGTTTTTCTGTATTCCTAAATTTCCCTCAACATTTTTTGTGGTTCCCTCTTTAGTCGATCAACTGAAATATTTCTTCTGTTAGCCTTGGTTCTTCGCATTTACCTGTTCTTCGCAGTTACCTTCTCTAAATGTCTATGCCGCTTCAACTGATCTGCCTGATGAACTATTCATTATCGCAGTATCTATAGCCTCGGAGAACTTCAAGCTGGCCTCTGTGGCCGAGTGGTTCTAGGCGCTTCAGTTCAGAACCGCGCGACTGTTACGGTCGCAGGTTCGAATCCTGCCTCGGGCATGGATGTGTGTGATGTCATTAGGTTAGTTAAGTTTAAGTAGTTCTAAGCTCTAGAGGACTGATGACCTCAGATGTTACGCCCTATAGTGCTCAGAGTCATTTTTGAGAGAACTTCAAGCGTGTCTCTTCATTCATAAATTTTCCGTATCCAATTTATTTACGCCTTCATTCTTCCTGACATACCTCTTCAACTTCAGCCTAGTCTTCATTATCACCAAATTGTGATCTGAATTATATCTGTCCCTGGGTGCCCCTTGCAATTTAATATATGCTTTTGGAATCTCTTCCTGACTATGATGAAATTTAACCGAAACTTCCTGTATCTCCTTTCCTTTTCTGATCATATCTCCTTCTCTTGTGATTCTTGAACAGAGTATTCCCTATTACCATCTTAAATTTATTGCAGAACCCCACAATCTTTCTCCTCTCTCATTCCTTCTACCAAGCACATATTCTCCCGTAATCCTTTGTTCTACTCCTTCCCCTACAGCCGTATTCCAATCTCCCATGAGTGTTAGACGTTCATCTCCTTTTACGTACTGAACCACCCGTTAAATATCTTCACGTTCTTTCTCTATCTGTACATCTTCCGCTTGCGACCTCGGCATATACAGGGTGTTACAAAAAGATACGGCCAGACTTTCAGGAAACATTCCTCACACACAAATAAAAAAAAGATGTTATGTGGACATGTGTCCGGAAACGCTTAATTTCCATGTTAGTGCTCATTTTAGTTTCGTCAGTATGTACTGTACTTCCTCGATTCACCGCCAGTTGCCCCAATTGAAGGAAGGTAATGTTGACTTCGGTGCTTATGTTGACATGCGACTCATTTTTCTACAGTACTAGCATCAAGCACATCAGTACGTAGCATCAACATGTTAGTGTTCATCACGAACGTGGTTTTGCAGTCAGTGCAATGTTTACAAATGCGGAGTTGGCAGATGCACATTTGATGTATGGATTAGCACGGGGCAATAGCCGTGGCGCGCTACGTTTGTATCGAGACAGATTTCCAGAACGAAGGTGTCCCGACAGGAAGACGTTCGAAGCAATTGATCGGTGTCTTAGGGAGCTCGGAACATTCGAGCCTATGACTCGCGACTGGGGAAGACCTAGAACGACGAGGACACCTGCAACGGATGAGGCAATACTTCGTGCAGTTAACGATAACACTAACGTCAGCGTCAGAGAAGTTGCTGCTGTACAAGGTAACGTTGACCACGTCACTGTATGGAGAGTGCTACGGAAGAACCAGTTGTTTCCGTACCATGTACAGCCTGTGCAGGCACTATCAGCAGCTGATTGGCCTCCACGGAGAATATGTGCTTGGTAGAAGGAATGAGAGAGGAGAAAGATTGTGGGGTTCTGCAATAAATTTAAGATGGTTCATCCAACAATGTGTCAATCCTCATTTCAGTTCAAATGTTCTCTTTACGGATGAGGCTTCATTCCAACGTGATCAAATTGTAAATTTTCACAATCAACATGTGTGGGCTGACGAGAATCCGCACGCAATTGTGCAATCACGTCATCAACACAGATTTTCTGTGAACGTTTGGGCAGGCATTGTTGGTGATGTCTTGATTGGGCCCCATGTTCTTCCACCTACGCTCAATGGAGCACGTTATCATGATTTCATACCTGTGCTGCTAGAACATGTGCCTTTACAAGTACGACACAACATGGGTTCATGCACGATGGAGCTCCTGCACATTTCAGTAGAAGTGTTCGTACGCTTCTCAACAACAGATTCGGTGACCGATGGATTGGTAGAGGCGGACCAATTCCATAGCCTCCACGCTCTCCTGACCTCAACCCTCTTCACTTTCATTTATGGGGGCATTTGAAGGCTCTTGTCTACGCAACCCAGGTACCAAATGTAGAGATTCTTCGTGCTCGTATTGTGGAAGGCTGTGATACAATACGCTATTCTCCAGGGCTGCATCAGCGCATCAGGGATTCCATGCGACGGAAGGTGGATGCACGTATCCTCGCTAACGGAGGACATTTTGAACATTTCCTGTAACAAAGTGTTTGAAGTCACGCTGGTACGTTCTGTTGCTGTGTGTTTCCATTCCATGATTAATGTGATTTGAAGAGAAGTAATAAAATGAGCTCTAACATGGAAAGTAAGCGTTTCCGGACACATGTCCACATAACATATTTTCTTTCTTTGTGTGTGAGGAATGTTTCCTGAAAGTTTGGCCGTACTTTTTTGTAACACCCTGTATAAATGTAATGTTGTTGGTTTGCTGTCGATTCTTATTACTGAACTGTTCACAGTAACTCACTCTCCGTCTTACCTTCCTATTCAAAACGAATCCTACTTCCGTTGTACCATTTTCTGCTGCTGTTGATATTACCCTATATTACTCTGACAAGAAATCCTTGTCTTCTTTCCTGTTCGCTTACTGACACCATTACATCTAGATTGAGCCTTTGCATTTCACTTTTCAGATTTTCTAGCTTACCTACCACATTCAAACCTCTGACATTCCATTCGCCGACTCGTTGAACGTTGTCCTTCCGTTGGCTATTCAGTCTTTTCCTCATGATCACCTCCTCTTTGGCAGTCCCCTCCCGGAGATTCGAATGGGCGGCTAATCCTGAATCTTTATCCAATGGCGACATCATGACACTTTTTGAATTACAGGTTACATGTCCTGTGGATAAATATTATGTGCAGTGATTTCCACTGACTGCTGCACTCTAATGCTCTTGATCATTTCTGATATTCCGCCTTTTAGGCGAAGTTTCTCACCCCAAGGGCAATAGATTGCCTTGAACCTGCTGATGATTTTAATTTGAAATGTACGCTGTAGTTTCGAAGCCAAGACCGGGAAAGTTCGATTACCAATTAAAGACGCCATCGCTAGACCAAGGGTACTCCTCTGAGTCCTGGCTCTGTAAGGCAGAAGTTGACCTGTTATCATTCGTAGAGAGCCTGTTACCTTCTGCTAAGGAGAGATATTGGTCAGAGGAATTGCTTTTCTTTTGGGCCAGGTTAAATTTGGCGGGAGACGCTAAGGAGTACACAGTGTATCAGGAGGAGTTCAGGGAGGTGCTGACATCCGAAATTCTGAAGGCGGGCTTCGTGCAGCGGTACAGTGGAAAAAGTAGCTCTAGAGAGTCTCGGATAGCTACAGAAAGCGTGTCAGTTCAAAACTGTGCAGGACAAACACGCGATGAGAGCAGTTCTAGCAACAGTCGGTACTGTAGTCGCAAACAGCTATAGTTGTGATAGGAAAGAACCTGAGCTTCAAGCGCTTATAGAAAGCACTGAAGCTCAAATCGTTATTGGTACCGGAAGTTGGATAAAGCAGGAACAAGTTCAACCGCTATTTTCACAAAGGACTTAATGGTATTCAGAAAAGATAGACTATATAATATTGGTGTCGGAGTGTTTATTGCTGTCAGAAGTAATTTAATTTGTAGTGAAATTGATGTAGATAGCTCTTGTAAATTAGTATGGGCAGAAGCTATACTTGACAACCGGAATAAATTATTAATTGATTCCTCGTACTGACCACCTGACTCAGATGATTCAATTGCTAAACTGTTCAAAGAAAACTTGAGTCTCATTTCAAACAGGTACCCCGTTCATACAGCTGTATTTCGTGGTGACTTCAATTCACCGTCACTACGTTGCCGAAAATACAAGTTTAAAGTCAGTGGTAGGCATGAAACGTCGTCCGAAATCTTACTGAATTCTTTCTCGGAATAATATTTGGAATAATTAGTTCAGGAGCCCACTGGAAGTGTAATGGTTGTGAAAATATTCTTGACCTCTTAGCAACAAATAATCCTGAACAAACAGAGATCATCATGATGGATGCAGAAATTAGTGATCACAAGGTCGTTGTGATCAACTAAAAATTTTTTAAAAGAGAAAAAAATTCACTTGAGGCCTTCCTAAGAGGCAGTGTACAGTCCTTACAACCTGACAATGTAAGCATAGACCAGAGGTGGTTTATATTCAAAGAAATACTATGGACAGTAAATAAATTAATTAGAGATGGAACTCCCATGGTACACAAAACATGTCAGAATGACGTCACAGAAGCGGCGAACAAAGTGTACCAAATGCAAAAGTCTGCAATGTCTCCGAGATTGGCGATGTTTTACTGAAGCTCGAAAGTTATCACAGACTGCAAAGAGATGCTCTTACTAGTTTTCGTAGTAGTTTCCACAACAAAACGTTTCCACAACAAAACTTTTCCACACCAAAACTCTGTCTTGAAATCTGGCAGAAAATCCAAAGGTGTTCTTGTCATTCCGGCAGCAAGACACAATCAGTACCTTCACTGTGTGATAGTAATGGTAATGTTAATGATGGCGGTGCTCAACAAGTGCCAACATGAGTTAATTAGAAGTAGATGTCCTCGGTATACCGAAGCAGCTTAAATCATTCAATAAAGGCAAGCCCTACGATCCAGATAGTATACTAAATAGGTTCCTTTCAGAGTACGCTGATACAATAGCTCCATATTTAGCATCAGTATATAAGAACTCGTTGGACAGCCGATCCGCACCTAAAGACTGAAAAGTTGCACTGGTCACACCAGTACTCAGTACACGAAATAATAGTAATCGGTAGAAATACAAATTCATATCCCTAATGTCTTTTTGCAGTAGGAGTTTGGAACATATAATGTGTTCGAAGATTACGAATAAATTCTTGACATTCTAAGGACCTCAACCATCTACTTGTATTCAGAAATTAGAATTTTTTCCGTTCCTCTGAAGGGAATGTGCTGTGTAATACAAGAAAAGATTTTGTGCTCCTGTATTTTAACATGAATTAATGTAGATAAGGTCTTCATTTGTTTTATGGTACACAATTTCTTAGACTTGCTAATAAAATTCTTCATTTTTTTGAAATTGTCTTGATATGTTGTAATCTATGGACATTTGTGCAACAATTGACTGTAAGTAATACATCTACATCTACATCTACATCTACATCTATACTCCGCGAGCCACCTTACGGTGTGTGGCGGAGGGTACTTATTGTACCACTATCTGATCCCCCCTTCCCTGTTCCATTCACGAATTGTGCGTGGGAAGAACGACTGCTTGTAAGTCTCCGTATTTGCTCTAATTTCTCGGATCTTTTCGTTGTGATCATTACGCGAGATATATGTGGGCGGTAGTAATATGTTGCCCATCTCTTCCCGGAATGTGCTCTCTCGTAATTTCGATAATAAACCTCTCCGTATTGCGTAACGCCTTTCTTGAAGTGTCCGCCACTGGAGCTTGTTCAGCATCTCCGTAACGCTCTCGCGCTGACTAAATGTCCCCATGACGAATCGCGCTGCTTTTCGCTGGATCATGTCTATCTCTTCTATTAATCCAACCTGGTAAGGGTCCCATACTGATGAGCAATACTCAAGAATCGGACGAACAAGCGTTTTGTAAGCTACTTCTTTCGTCGATGAGTCACATTTTCTTAGAATTCTTCCTATGAATCTCAACCTGGGGCCTGCTTTTCCCACTATTTGTTTTATGTGATCATTCCACTTCAGATCGCTCCGGATAGTAACTCCTAAGTATTTTACGGTCGTTACCGCTTCCAATGATTTACCACCTATGGCATAATCGTACTGGAATGGATTTCTGCCCCTATGTATGCGCATTATATTACATTTATCTACGTTTAGGGAAAGCTGCCAGCTGTCGCACCATGCATTAATCCTCTGCAGGTCCTCCTGGAGTACGTACGAGTCTTCTGATGTTGCTACTTTCTTGTAGACAACCGTGTCATCTGCAAATAGCCTCACGGAGCTACCGATGTTGTCAACTAAGTCATTTATGTATATTGTAAACAATAAAGGTCCTATCACGCTTCCCTGCGGTACTCCCGAAATTACCTCTACATCTGCAGATTTTGAACCGTTAAGAAAATACATGGGGGATGTAGCAAGATCTTATCTTTGTTACTGTTTTTCAGATGTACTCGTACTTAATTCAGTTCTAATATAAGTCAGCTGTTAATGTTTTACAGTGAGCTGATTTATTACTTTTGTCACCCGAATACACTGATATTAGAGAATTAAGTATTCTGCCATATTGATGGTACATTTTATATTTTGGTTCAAATGGCTCTGAGGACTATGGGACTTAAAATCAGAGGTCATCCATCAGTCCCCTAGAAGTTAGAACTACTTAAACCTAACTAACCTAAGGACATCACACACATCCATGCCCGAGGCGGGATTCGAACCTGCGACTGTAGCAGTCGCGAGGTTTCTGACTGAAGCGCCTAGAACCGCTCGGCCACAGCGGCCGGCAATTTATATTTTGGTATTGGCTCACTATGTAGCATTGAGATTCATATGTACCAGATAACGCAAACGTATTCATTTCTAGGGGAGCCCACAAAGCTTTAAAAGATCAGTGCTGACTGAGTTTGGCCAGTATCTAATCATTTACTAACGGAGTTTAGCATTGTAAATTGTGAACTATTAAAAGAATTCTTTTGATTTATAAAAATTCGTTCCATCACTGTAATCGTTCTTTTACTGTGGAACGTTACGGTGTACACAACAGGTATCAACTGCTAATTAAACATTTTAATGGCGGAAAGTTTCCTTGAGCAGTCATGTGTATGGAGCACACAGCAGTAGCCACATCACATCCGTGCCCTCCAGGCACACTCTTCCTGGGAAACGGAAGAACGCCGTCCAAGGTGCACCTCTCAGTGTCGAGAGCTGTCAACTGCCGCTCAGCTCTGTGGTCGCTCACACGTCTAGGCTGCACCGCTGCTCCCAACAGACTGCAAGACAGACTTCTTGGAACCAAACAACACAAAACGACTCTTCCTCATTCTCTCAGCGAGGCTGTCCGTATGCTGTCCAATAGCAAACGCGTGCTGCCCTGGCTCCAGTCGTCCCATTCCTCTTTGAACACCACCTATAAGCCAGGACAACACCAGACGGCGCCCCCGCCCCTCCGGAGAATTCGATACCTCTGTCCTTGTGTTGCTGGCCAGCAGCCGGCCATCCTCCTCCCAAGCACTGACTTCAAGCTCCGATTCGACTGCTGTCTGACACAAGACAGGAACGAACCTCTCGGAACGAGACGACGTAGGGCAACGCGACCTCCATGTACCCGGCGTCCCTCTGGAATTTGTTGTCAACCAGCAGCCACCGATAGTCTTCCTTAGCGCTGGCTTCCATCCGGTCTGCTTCGGTAGCAGCGTGGTTAGCGTATCGGATTGCTAGCTGAAGGGCCGCAGTTTGATTCTCGACCGCGTCGGAGATTTCCTCCGGTCGTGGACAGGGTGTCGTGTTGTCCTCAAGTACCTATCGTCATAATTGAAATTCCTCTATTGAGATAGCTGCATGGGCACGTCTCAAAGCCAATAAATTAAAAAAAAAGTTCCATTTGGTTTCTAACTATATGCGAGACATGTTAAAGGTGACGCGTTCTCCCTGTCATCAACACCGGTGGCGCTGTGCTCGGTTGCTTTGTTGTTCTGCATACCAGGAAGACATCGCCAGCCTTGGCACAACTGCCGAGCGTGACAGTACTTTAAATGGACCGAGTAAGAACGGCACACTGACTTTTAAAACATACGTTCAAACTTCTCCAACTCTTTTCAAGTTCATCTGCACGCAAAGGAAACTCAAATGTTATGAACAAAGCGAATGTGGTACAAACAGGTAACTTTAAGATTGCTTCCATCCTAGTTTAAAAATATTGCAATGTGATGTGATACGTGCACGGCGCGTCCCGATCTCAGCTACGCGAGGGACGGCACTTTTAAATCTCCCACCAGCACGCCACCGGGCGAGCGTAGTACTTTCATGGCTCGCCGTTCTCAGTTGGGTGGCGCCACGCCACCAGAGGACCCCATACTGGCATGCCTCGACTCTGATTGGCCGATGCGACTTTTTAAATAACCTCAAGCAGAGCTTCACCCTCAGATGTAATGCATGGACAGAGCACGGAAAGCTACCGCGAGGATAATAATTTGTCGTGGCACGACGGTACTGAACATTACTGTATGGCTGGTCGTTGGTAGCCGAGCGGTTCTAGGCGCTTCAGTCTGGAACCGCGCGACCGCTACGGTCGCAGGTTCGAATCCTCCCTCGGGCATGGATGTGTGTGATGTCCTTAGGTTAGTTAGGTTTAAGTAGTTCTAAGTTCTAGGGGACTGATGACCTGAGAAGTTAAGTTCCATAGTGCTCAGAGCCATTTGAACCATTACTGTATGTCAGTGAATTATATAAGTGTATCAGAATTTAACACTATTTGTCACAGTTAAGAACACTATTCTCCCTGTTTAAGGGACGAAGGCCGTACAGTCCAGAATCGGCATGCCAATCAGGCGAAATCACCGTGAACATCGAGCAATCATCCCATGAACCCATCAGACTGGCGTACCCGTTTGTTAAAACACAGTGTATTGCTACCGGCTGCACATCCTCGTCCGACAGGAATAGTCGGCCCTTCATGAACTTTTTGAAGGAACCGAGGGCGTGATAATCGCATGCGGAGAGTCAGAACTATAGGGCGGTTACTAGAGTGTCCTCCACACCCACATGAGTTGGCGTAACGTTTGGGTTACGACATTTGCGGTATAGAAAAGTGCGTTATTTTTAATCAACACCCGCTGTATCAGTTTTGTCGGACGTGGTTCTCGACAGACATGCAGCCAAATTCACAGTCGTCATGCCCCAATGGATGTGTACCGTCGTTTGTCGTTCGGCAGCCAAGACAGGAAAAACAGTACTTGGACCCGTTTGGGCACATTTGGTAATAACCCCACCCTACCTCACGTTTCGGATTTACTGCACGCATGTCGGGAGGACACGAATGCCACAATAATCCCTTGCCTGCATATCGAGGCTTACGAACCGTCTCTGTCTCTCTCTACGTTGCATATGCGCTGCTTTTTCAACGGCCCTTACATACATAACTCAGCTGCAGAAGAACTTACGGCTGGCTGGCTGGCTGGCTCTGAGCACTATGGGACTTAACATCTATGGTCATCAGTCCCCTAGAACTTAGAACTACTTAAACCTAACTAACCTAAGGACATCACACAACACCCAGCCATCACGAGGCAGAGAAAAGCCCTGACCCCGCCGGGAATCGAACCCGGGAACCCGGGCGTGGGAAGCGAGAACGCTACTGTTAAGTGTACACGGTGTAAATAATGTTACTAACCTGTCACCTTTTGTAGATGTCTGATTGTGTTTATTAGGCACCGGCAGAACAATGAGCGTAGATAATAAAGGTTTTCATATTTGAGCGAAGAACCTCTTCTTCAAGACGTGCGGTGAGCTTCGGCTGTACTGATAAGAGAGACTACCGTAAAATATGATTATGATGATACCCAAAGCTGCTGCTAGATGCTCAAAAGGCAGTCAATAAGTATAATATACTGATGCTATCGGTTAAGTTATGATAGATTTTACATTATTTAAAGCTAAAGGAAACAAGACACGAGATCATGAGGGAAATACTCAAAGCGTACTGGAGTGCCCACACGATCAATAAATCACGTTATTTAATGAAATTATGTGATCGGTTCCGGCCTTAGATATATAGCGACAACATTATCAAAGTCACGGACCATCAGAGGCAAATATAGTGTTACAATGTGGATAGCACACCTTTCCATTGTTTACAAAATGGGCTCAAGAAATTGTAAGAACGGAAAAGTGATCTTACTGGGAGTAGTTCATAATTTATCGCTTAAGGTTAACGAAATTTGGTTACACCCTCACGTGAATAAACTGATGGTAAAAAAAAAAAAAAAAAACGCAGCACCAAGAAGGAGTGCTAGGACATAATCGAAAGGTGGTAGGCTTATTTATTTGTAAGATGATGTCTGCTCAAAATTCGCTCCAGTCGCAAGAGCGGCGCTAGTAGCTCTACTTTGAGAATGAAAATTAGGTTTGCTTTAAATAGACACTGTAACGGTCGTGAGCGTTTGTTTGAGATTGGATGTGGTGAGTCAAGAATGCCTTTAAGACGACAAAGACGCGCTTGTCAACACCTCACTGAGTTTGAACGAGACGGACGCCCTGCGGCGTGCACTCCACTGACCCCAAACCACCGCCTGTTGCATTGTCAGTGGTTTCAAGCGAGAGGTCATCGGAGGGCAGGGTGGAGGTCTGTAGTGTTTGATGCCTCGGTCTCAACGATGGCCGTGTGTTGGTTAGAAGGAGGCCAGCTGAGGGCCTGCAACCAACGTGTCTGCGTGCTAGCACACAGGACCCACACCTGGAGGTTTGGTCTGGGGTGCTATTTCGCATGATAGTAGGAGCACTCTCGTGTTTATCCCACACATGAATGCAAATCATCTGATTGACGATTCAACCTGTTGTGCTGTCATTAATGAACAGCATTCCAGGGGTGTTTTCGAACACGGTACCGTTCGCCCGTATACCGCTGTTGTCGGTATGTTGCTTTAGCTTGTTCGATCACTAAACTGTCTTCAATCGAGCACTCGTGAGACATCTTCGGTTGAAAACATCAGCGTCATGCACAAACAGCAGTAACCAGCCATATATTGATGTACTAAGTGCAACAGTCATGGAGCTCTATCTCACAAACTGACTCCGGCACCTGCAAAAATCTGCATTCAAACATTCTGGCAGTTTCGTCGATGATTAAACCCAGAATCTACTCTGTAGGAATCAACATGGATTCCGGAAACAGCGATCGTGTGAGACCCAACTTGCTTTATTTGTTCATGAGACCCAGAAAATATTAGATACAGGCTCCCAGGTAGATGCCATTTTCCTTGACTTCCGGTAGGCGTTCGATACAGTTCCGCACTGTCGCCTGATAAACAAAGTAAGAGCCTACGGAATATCAGACCAGCTGTGTGGATGGATTGAAGAGTGTTTAGCAAACAGAACACAGCATGTTGTTCTCAATGGAGCGACGTCCACAGACATTAAAGTAACCTCTGGCGTGCCACAGGGCAGTGTTATGGGACCACTGCTTTTCACAATATATATAAATGACCTAGTAGATAGTGTCGGAAGTTCCATGCGGCTTTTCGCGGATGATGCTGTAGTATACAGAGAAGTTGCAGCATTAGAAAATTGTAGTGAAATGCAGGAAGATCTGCAGCAGATAGGCATTTGGTGCAGGGAGTGGCAACTGACCCTTAACATAGACAAATGTAATGTATTGCGAATACATAAAAAGAAGGATCCTTTATTGTATGATTATATGATAGCGGAACAAACACTGGTGGCAGTTACTTCTGTAAAATGTCTGGGAGTATGCGTACGGAACGATTTGAAGTGGATTGATAATATAAAATTAATTGTTGGTAAGGCGGGTGCCAGGCTGAGATTCATTGGGAGAGTCCTTAGAAAATGTAGTCCATCAACAAAGGAGGTGGTTTACAAAACTCTCGTTCGACCTATACTTGAGTATTGCTCATCAGTGTGGAATCCGTACCAGGTCGGGTTGACGAGGAAATAGAGAAGATCCAAAGAAGAGCGGCGCGTTTCGTCACAGGGTTATTTGGTAAGCGTGATAGCGTTACGGAAATGTTTAGCAAACTGAAGTGGCAGACTCTGCAAGAGAGGCGGTCTGCATCGCGGTGTAGCTTGCTGTCCAGGTTTCAAGAGGGTGCGTTTCTGGATGAGGTATCGAATATATTGCTTCCCCCTACTTATACCTCCCGAGGAGAGATTCGAGCGCGCAAGGAGGCTTTCCGACAGTCGTTCTTCCTGCGAACCATACGCGACTGGAACAGGAAGGGAGATAATGACAGTGCCCTCCGCCACACACTATTGGGTGGCTTGCGGAGCATAAAAGTAGATGTAGATATAGAATGTACCAGCATTTCATCTGTTCAATGGCTTATCTCGTCGTTACATGAACCTGTGCTCTTGTAATGTTAATCACTTAAATATGTTACCAAGACAAATGTTTTCCTGAAATTGCACTAGTCTACATTAATTATTATTGTCGTTGTGATTTTCTTTCTACGTCAGTGTATTTTCATCTAAGGTGGCTGTTGCTGGGCCGAATGTAGCAAATAAATGTCTTTTATTGTCTTTGTGTGGGATGCTGGAGCATAATTGTGATGTTTATTCTCTGAGAAAAGCTAACTCCGTTATTTATACTACTGCTGGGGACCGAGTACGCAGACTCGGCAGCTGCTTGCTCCTTCTGGCTGGGCGCGCCTCGGCGTCTCAGAAGAGGATTTGCAACAAAGCGCTCTCAAAGCCGCCGCTGCTCGCTGGCATTTATTAGCATACGCATTTAGAAAGACGGCGCGCAGGGGCAAAGACGTATGCCGCCTCCTGACCTCCATTTGCAACGCGAATAACTTAACTCTTCGTGCCAGAAGGGGATCGCAGATATGGAACGCTACACATTCAAATATTTTACGCGATTAGAGCCACGATTCCGAGCTCGAAAATTTCTGCGTTTAAGTCGGCGTGAGGCAGAGTGGCTTTGTTCCGAGCCAAGGGACCTTATTGGCTTAATGTGAGGTCGTCTGGGCTGCAGGGAGGGTGGGCGCTTCATTCTCTGCGAGTTTAATCGCTGGCGCGCCAGCGGAAGAGAATCCACTGAAAAGACCTGCCCGGCGGGAATAGGTTTTCCTAGCCGCGTGTCGCTCCGGAGGGGGAACTCGGGAGTTTTACCACCGTACCGCCGCCAGCGCGGCCGTGGCTGCTGAGAATGTGTGCCGTTGATTGTGGTACTGTCACTCGTGAACGACTGCAGAGAATTCATGGCGTTAACGCTTGCGTGTTTTCTGTAGAAGTGGTTAGTGAAGTCTTCTTCTGCGAAATGCTCAAAGCTCTTTTTTTTATTTTCTTGTGGGAGGAAAAGACAGTAGGTAATACCGTCACACGATGGAAATGGTTAAAGAGAGGACGATGCAAGCATTTAATTAATCTAGCATTTTTTTTACTTAATTGTTTTTCTGTACGGATGTTCATCAACTGGTAATCGAGAATGGGCCATTTATTTTGAAAATTTAAAACAGCATAATTACAGAAGTTGAAATATTAGTGTCTTCACATGAACAAAAAAAAATTAGTTCCCCTGACTATCAGGCATACAGCTTAGCCTAACACGCACAGAATCAACTAAACGTAATACTGGCTGGGATTCCAATCACAGGCGTTTCTCCTCTATTCAGCACATCGTTGTCGTCCTTGGGCAAGTCCATCGTTGGCCCCTCTGCAAACACACATACACACACAAACACACAAGCGCGCGCGCACACACACATACACACAGAGTGTTATAAATCCACATGTCGTAATTAGCCTCGAAGGGACTGGTCTACATGCTACTCCACCTCTAATCCTGCGCACAGTTATCGACTAAGGTGAATGTAACGTGTGCCTTGCGTTGCCTGCCTGGTAGCTACCTCATTGAAGTCTCCAGTTGTATATACACTATGTGATCAAAAGTATCCGAAGTCCCTCAAAAACATACTTTTTCATATTATGTGCGTTGTGCTGTCACCTATTGCCACGTACTCCAAGTCATCGACCTCAGTAGTCATTAGACATTGCGAGAGAGCAGAATGGAGCGCTCCGCGGAACTCGCGGACTTCGAACGTGGTCAGGTGACTGAGTGTCACTTGTGTCAACCGTCTGCACGCGACATTTCCACGCTCCTAAACATCCCTAGGCCCATGGTTTCCGATGTGATAGAGAAGTGGAAACGTGAAGGGACACGTACAGCATAAAAGAGTACTGGCCGATTGCGTCTGTTGACTGACAGAGACCGCCGGCAATTGAAGAGGGTCATAATGTGTAATAGGCAGACATCTATCCGGACCATCACACAGGAATTTCAGACTGCATCAGGATCCACTGCATGTACTATGACAGTTGGGCGGGAGGTGAGAAGACTTGGATTTCATGGTCCAGCGGGTGGTCATAAGCCACACATCACGGCCGTAAATGCCAAACGACGCCTAGCTTGGTGTAAGGAGCTTAAACATTGGTCAATTGAACAGTGGAGAAACGTGGCGATCCGATGGCAGGGTGTGGGTAAGGCGAATGTCCGGTGAACGTCATCTGCCAGCGAGTGTAGTGCCAACAGTAAAATTCGGAGGCGGTGGTGTTATGATGTGGTCGTGTTTTTCATGGATAAGGCTTGCACCCCCTGTTGTTTTGAGTAGCACTATTACAGCACAGGCTGTTTTAAGCATCTTCTTGCTTCCCAATGTTGAAGAGCAATTAGGGGAGCGATTGCATCTTTCAACACGATCGAGCACCTGTTCATAATGCGCGGCCTGTGGCGTAGTGGTTACTCGACAATAACATCCGTGTGATGGACTGGCCTGCACAAAGTCCTGACCTGAATTCTACAGAACATCTTTGGGATTTTTTGGAACACCGTCTTCGTGCCAGGCCTCACCGACCGACATCGATGCCTCTCCTCATTGCAGCACTCCGTGAAGAATGGGCTGCCATTACCCAAGAAACCTTCCAGCGCTTGATTGAACGTATGACTGCGAGAGTGGAAGCGGTCTTCAAGACTAAGGGTGGGCCAACACCATATTGAATTCCAGCACTACCGACGGATGGCGCCACAAACATATAAGTCATTTTCAGCCAGGTGTCCGGGTACTCTCGATCACGTAGTGTAAGTTGACGGCTTCATCATCACGGCTTTCGCCCCTTTTCCTGTTTCTGAAACTCACAAAGCGACGTTAACCAAATGCTTCACATTTCTAATTGAACAAACTAAAATACAGTGACCAGACATTCAGACATTAGATCCATAACGGTGTTTATTTGTGCAAGACAGTAAATGCTCCGCCTTCCAGGGGAAACAAACTTCGTATCTCTCATCTTGGTCGACCTATTTTCTTTTCGTCATTCGGCTCGTGGAGTCAGAACTAATAGCGCGCTGCACTCAGTGTGCGATAAACTTTGTATGTAGCGAGAGAGAGAGCGACAGAGCGAGCCCATCCACACGTTCTGAGACGTGGGGCGTTCAGAGATTTCTCGCACACCAGAAAAATCGGGGTCGAGCCACTATTCTTGCGGAGACCAAGCCCTTTAGGTTCACCGGAGTAAAACGCGCTCCCGTGGCGCCGACACATCAAAGCACACAAGAGAAGAAAAGAGAAGAGCAGCGCCTCAGTGGCCTAGCCAAACACATTGCCCAAAAAGCAATACGAACCACTAAAAACAACTACATAACCGAAGACAGCAACGAAAATTTAAAGCACACCGCCTGAGTGGCGTGGCCAAACGTAACGACACAGAAGGAACAGAACGCTGACGCTCAGCGGAAGGAAGACTAAGTCATGGAACCTAAACAGTTTGGAACAAGAAATGTGCATCATGTGAGCACATTGTTTCATGTAACACGCAATGTGAGTAGAAAGTAATGGTCCCGCTCACTTTCTGAATCATCTCTGCAGAAAAGTAACAACAATGACGTCTGATTCTGATTTCTGCGGCCATGCTAAATTCAGTGCACTGGACAAATATACAATTTATTAATGACACAATTATACACTATCATCCATGACGCTCTACGGAGAATCCTCAAATTTTTTTGATCCCATACAATGTCGTTGAACAAAAGTCTACACTACAATATAACTTAAAACTATTCAATCTGTCGTAATAGCAAAAATTCCCATCTTTCACCTTTCCCTTATTCAAAGAAATTTTTTATGTGGTTAACACGGTGGGCGCCGATCGACTTCCTAGATTTTAATGTTTCAGGTTCATCAGCATTGTGGTGGGCAATTATTTTGATGCGTACTGGTCCACTGCAGCCAGCAAAGAATTTGTGACACAGCTGCTTCTGTTTGTTGGAGAGGCGAAACTCTTTAAGCAAAGCTTTTTGTCCAACGAAAAATTCTCGCTGTCAGGCTTGTCTGTCAGAGCGTTCCTTCCTTTTCCTTCCTGCATTCTCTACTGTCTGCTTGTGCTGTTCTCGGGTTCTTGGCGGGGAAGTCAACGATTTCTCACATCAAGTCCTTTGGTTGACGATTCTTAAGTACAGTAACAGGCGACATCATTGTTACTTCATGGGGTTCCTCGTTCATAATATCTTGAAAGCCTTTCCCGAAGATATCCCACATCATGTGCTGTTTTGCGTAGTATATCAGATACAGATTGCCCAATTCCGTCATCGCGCGTTCCTCCGGATTTGAGCTCAGTCGATGTGATGATATACAGATCGGCTCGATGCAGTGTCCCTTAAGCATCGCCTGCCACATCTTGGATCGATATTGTGGCCCGTTGTCGGAAATAATAATGCTGTCCACGTGCCCTACCTGAGGCCCTTGCCACCGGTAGTCCCGTTCCCCTTTCCAGAGAAGTCAGTGTGACGTCTTTGATGTCAGCTCGACGGCTACCATCTTCGACGGGTCTTAAGGAGGATCGCATCAAGTCCGTCGTTGCTAACTGTTACAAATTTTTGGCATTGTCGTATAAAACAGGGTTGCAACTTCACTTCGGTGTGCTTTGCCTTCTGGCAAGACTTACATATTGTCAATACCTTTCTTATCCTTCTTTCCATGTTGTTAAAATGGCATAGAGTTCGTAAAATTTTCTCGGTCCGAAATGGCCATAGCTGAGATGCGTATGCCAAATAACTTTGTTTATCAGCTCCTCTGGTAAACACAGTCACAAAAACGACTCGTCAACGTTGCTCCACTGGGACAAAACTCCCTTCCTCAAAATGTAAAACTGCAGGATGGTGACTCGAGTCTTGTCCTTCTACTTTGGTTTCAAAGCGTGGAAAGAAGGGTCTTTGTCCTGCTCCTTCTTAACATCTTCATGCTGTTGGTCACATAGTTAGTTCTCTTGCAATATTCTGCAACTAGTATAAACTAATTTTTTTTCCTTTGCGTCATCACTGCCATCTTCAACAAGGACAACAGGCCGACGAGCTAGCACATCCGCAATTAAGTCGCTTTTGCCCGGCACGTGCGCGATCGTAATGCCGAATTCCTGGAGAATGGGAACCCACCTGGCCAAACTTCCATGGGTTAATATTGCAGTGAGAAGAAATTCCAAAACCTTGTGATCGGTAGGCAATACAAAGTTCTCGGGAAAGGTTGGGGTGGGCTGTTTTGAGAGACAGAAACACTCATCCTGCGTTATCCCAGATCCAAAAGGCTTTCAGCCCTGTCAGTTGACATAGTAGTAGTAGTAGGGGATGGTGACATGGGTGCAATTTTTATATCAAACTGATATGCAAATTAATTAATTTGATCAATTAATTTCCCCACTCTTACTATGCCCACCCTCACACTCAGATGATGTTATGTGCTTTTCTCAGCCTACACAGCGTCCCCAGCCTCCTCACTCCTTTCCACCCTCCAATGCCCCCCCCCCCTCCACCACCTACTCTATTAGTGGGAATTTCGAGTATTGGCGCAAATTTAGAATTTTGGCTGGAATTTCGAATTTTGGTGGGAATTTCGTTGTCCCAGGGCTGTGCTGGCATCGCAGTCACTTTGCATAGCGAGCAATTTTTCTTTCAGCAGTCGGATTACACTCACTGGGTAGGTCAAATGGGAATCCATGGAGGGAAGATGTTCTTTTCCGGGAACGCTGTTGAGAAACGATATTTGAAGCTGACCACTGAGGGATTCTACAGCACACAACATACATTTCGTGTAAGGGCAGCACTATTAAAAACACGATCATAAGGACTATGTCACTGTCCACCTGCATAAAAAGCGCTCTTACGTCTGCAGGCACACGTTTCTGGTAGAAATACTGTCAGTGATTTGGAAGCATGTCTACCCATTCAAACATATACTTGTGTTGGATCCTGTAGACACGTCTTGTAATGATTACAGCACGGGTGAATCATATTCGTGCCACTCTCATATCTCGATACAAGTCACCTTTTTCGAACCTATCTGCTAACGATTCCATAGAGTAAAAACTCCAGCACTGTCTTTTAGACAGCCCCTCTGCATCTTGTAACTGCTCCTCAGTCTCTGTCTCACCCTTGCTGTAGCTTCGGCCATGCAATCATCTCAAATTAAGTTGGACCTGAATGTATGGCTAAGACATTCTGCATCCTGTGGAGAAACAGAACGAGCTGAGTTAATGCAATACAACCAAATTTTGACACCTTACTAGCAGTTACGGTGGTGTTTTTTGTTGGGAAAACTAGGAAGACTCAACATCACAGAGGTCGTGGAAGAATCACGAGGATTTTGCTACTACGTATCGATACATTTCCAAACTACATACAGGTACTGCAGTCCGAAAGAGATCTGCCTCTCTGAGGGTGCATTCATGTCTATAACCCAAACATTCTCTGCATCCTGGTATTTTATAATATCCAACAGAGAAAACCTACAAACTGTAAAAAATCTGCTAATTTTATCAATTAGAGAACTCAATAAAATACTAACCTCATCCCTGTATTCTGATATATCTGAAACAAATACAGTCTGGTTTCTGGCATTGACCTTATGTGGCGATCCTATTAAATATCCAGGTATTGGTTCACTGGAACAGGTGGCTCGTGATCGAAAGAAGTTTCTCCCACAGACCAGTGTAAAGTTTCATCGCCTGTACTGTATTAAGCCCATATCCAACAGACTATCAATCACATGGGAGGTTTCCTGTATTGTTCCTTTATAAGCAGTTTAATACATTTTTTTTATTGTAACTCATCCAGTCAGTGTACACCACCATACACTTTGTTTTTTTCTACCATGACTTAGATGACTGTGTCAGCTGGTGCTAAACTGACATTAACACGTTTCATTCCTTTGCCTCTCACAGAAAGCTGAACACCACATGGCGTAAACTATACAGGTACCACAACACAGGCGGGTAATAATAAAACACTGAGTCGAAGTATTTCATTGACAAAATGTGGAAGACATAGCAATATATGGAAAGTGGAAGAGTTTGCGGTACTGTAGAGCGCTTCCAGCAGCTATTCGAAGGTGATGATCTTTACAGTTCATTTCATCTTCCGCATCGACATGATAGAGCAAGTCTCAGTGTTCCATTTCGAAAAGCATTGTTCATTCATTTTGCAGTCATGTACATGATTACTGTTTCATTGTTGACCATCGCCGGAATGTGCTGTTCACAGCATGCGTGAGGAAGTACAAATAAAAATGAGGTGTTCTTAACTTATTGGTGAAAAAAAAAAGTGAAAACATGTGGAGGGCATTTGGAAAGAGGACGAGACTGCAGCATTGAGGAACGCTTCCAAACAACTGTATGATGGTGATGACCTCTGCATTTAATCCCATGCTACACAACACATGCTCCATAATACATTCATAGACATAGACATACAGGAAAACAGAAGAAATGCATTGCATCTGTAGAATATTTGGTTGTTAGTGACTGGGCACATTCGAGTATAGCACTATACTGTCCGCCTAATGTGTTGTTCTGTACTATACATAACAATAATACTCATGAAGGATTATTGCTCTCCATCCGATGGACATCTAGCGCACTAAATAGTAGAATGGTGATCATTATGTTCGGCCATCGTGGATTTTTAAGAGTATAAATCGTACGCGTGATAGGCACATCAGGATGCCATGGTTTGTTGTTATTACTGGCGAATCTCGACAATATTGTTACGATTTGTCGGTAATATGGCATGCATCAAAAATGTTATGCTTTTTAGCAGGATGTTGACATGTGCTCACATCCTCCACAGAATCGCTTTGCGAAGAGTTTTTCTCTATTTGCGAGGGTGTAGCACTATCGAAAATAACGTACAAGCGATTAAAATCGAGATTTAGCGATTGGTAATATACATGCATAGTCTCTACAGGGTGTTACAAAAAGGTACGGCCAAACTTTCAGGAAACATTCCTTACACACAAATAAAGAAAAGGTGTTATGTGGACATGTGTCCGGAAACGCTTAATTTCCATGTTATAGCTCATTTTAGTTTCGTCAGTATGTACTGTACTTCCTCGATTCACTGCCAGTTGGCCCAATTGAAGGAAGGTAATGTTGATTTCGGTGCTTGTGTTGACATGCGACTCGTTGCTCTACAGTACTAGCATCAAGCACATCAGTACGTAGCATTAACAGGCCAGTGTTCATCACGAACGTGGTTTTGCAGTCAGTGCAATGTTTACAAATGCGGAGTTGCCAGATGCCCATTTGATGTACGGATTAGCACGGGGCAATAGCCGTGGCGCGGTACGTTTGTATCAAGACAGATTTCCAGAACGAAGGTTTCCCGACAGGAAGACGTTCGAAGAAATTGATCGGCGTCTTAGGGAGCACGGAACATTCGAGCCTATGACTCGCGACTGGGGAAGATCTAGAACGACGAGGACACCTGCAATGGACGAGGCAATTCTTCGTGCAGTTGACGATAACCCTAATGTCAGCGTCAGAGAAGTTGCTGCTGTACAAGGTAACGTTGACCACGTCACTGTATGGAGAGTGCTACGGGAGAACCAGTTGTTTGCGTACCATGTACAGCGTGTGCAGGCACTATCAGCAGCTGATTGGCCTCCACGGGTACACTTCTGCCAATGGTTCATCCAACAATGTGTCAATCCTTATTTCAGTGCAAATGTTCTCTTTACGGACGAGGCCTCATTCCAACGTGATCAAGTTGTAAATTTTCGCAATCAACATGTGTGGGCTGACGAGAATCCGCACGCAATTGTGCAATCACGTCATCAACACAGATTTTCTGTGAACGTTTGGGCAGGCATTGTTGGTGATGTCTCGATTGGACCCCATGTTCTTCCACCTACGCTCAATGGAGCACGTTATCATGATTTCATACCTGTGCTGCTAGAACATGTGGCTTTACAAGTATGACACAACATGTGGTTCATGCAGGATGGAGCTCCTGCACATTTCAGTGGAAGTGTTCGTACGTTTCTCAACAACAGATTCGGTGACCGATGGAGTGGTAGAGGCGGACCAATTCCTTAGCCTCCATGCTCTCCTGACCTCAACCCTCTTGACTTTCATTTATGGGGGCATTTGAAAGCTCTTGTCGACGCAACCCCGGTACCAAATGTAGAGACTCTTCGTGCTCGTATTGTGGACGGCTGTGATAAAATACGCCATTCTCCAGGGTTGCATCAGCGCATCAGGGATTCCATGCGACGGAGGGTGGATGCATGTATCCTCGCTAACGGAGGACATTTTGAACATTTCCTGTAACAAAGTGTTTGAAGTCACGCTGATACGTTCTGTTGCTGTGTGTTTCCATTCCATGTTTAATGTGATTTGAAGAGAAGTAATAAAATGAGCTCTAACATGGAAAGTAAGCGTTTCCGGACACATGTCCACATAACATATTTTCTTTCTTTGTGTGTGAGGAATGTTTCCTGAAAGTTTGGCCGTACCTTTTTGTAACACGCTGTATATGTATGTGTGTAATGGTGTCACCAATGGACGGTTGCCAGTGGACGGTTGTGGATCGAATGCGTAACTTCTAACTGTTCGTCTATAAACTATGCTGATGGGGTGTAAAATCAGTAGGTATGGGTAAGAAAAAGTCTCACGGTCCAGGGTGCTATGTGTAGTCAACACTATAAATAACTGAATATATTATTACTAGTATAAAAAATATACCAGAAACCTACAGTTTGTAGATGTCCTGATATGGTTGGGGTGTATCGGAGTTGGGCGATGTAAACAAAAGTAGTGAAGCTGATGCGGTAAGCGATAAGAGCACATACTTATGGGGAAAAAGAATATCGGAGCAGCAGCATATCTGTACACATGTCACCTGATGCAGATCCGTACATTGTAGAGTGGAAGTCAAATGAATGTGTATAACTGTGTCAGACTTTGAGTCTCAATCAAATGCGTGGCTACATGAGTCTGCAGACAATCTCTCTGATTTGCCATAGCAATACATGGATTTGTTTTCAGACTACGAGTTTCCAATCTGCATCACTCGCAGCCTCATCAAGGTACGAGGCGAGTGTTACTATATTTTTCATGACATTCTATGCAAAATGCGTGCATGTAGATCATCAGGAAGAGGGGAATTATTAGGTGCTTTTTTATGTTTTTTGTTTTAAAGGGAGGTTTATAGGACAGGCAAATATCCTCATATGAAATCAAACAACACATGGGCATGCCTGAATATGACCATATACCTATGGTAAAATATTTAAAATAATATCAAAAAGACATAAAACCCATAAAAATCGACGAAAACATGGTACAATTACGACAAATCGATGGTACATATGTAAAATTGAGGTAAATACGACGAAATATGTAAAACTGCGAAAAGAACTTGCAAAATTAATTAAACTGACTGAGGATACATGAAGTACTACAAAATGTGGGGAATTGAGGAGGGTTGGGAGTACCCAGTTACGCAAAGACCGAGAAATGCTTAAAAATTATGCTCTGGCTGCATTCACTTTTAGCCCTCTCCCTCCCCCTGTAAATTACATGGGTTTTCGTATCACTCCATCAAAGGTAACATATGTATTACACAGAGGTGTCATATTAAACCAGGCAAGACATATGGATCCCGATCCATAACTGCTTTCTTACGCATGCAGTCGAAGATATATAAACATATCAAAAAAAGTTTCGCATCAACTCGGTTCCGAGAGTTCCGGAACCTGTACAGAAAATTGAAATAGAGATCAACATAAAATCATTTCCTCCATTTTTACTGCTCATGAAAACCACACATTGCGTGATGTACCACCACACAGCGAGACCTTCAGAGGTGGTGGTCCAGATTACTGTAAACACCGGTACCTCTAGTACCCAGTAGAACGTCTTCTTGCATGATGCATGCCTCTATTCGTCGTGGCATACTATCCAAAAGTTCATGTAGGCACTGTTGGCCCAGATTGTCCCACTCCTCACTGGCGATTCGGCATGGATCCCTCAGAGTGGTTGGTGGAGCGCGTCATCCATAAATAGCCCTCTTCAATCTATCCCAGGCATGTTCGATAGGGTTCATGTCTGGAGAACATTCTGGCTACTCTAGAAGAGTGATGTCGTTACCCTGAAGGGTATCATTCACAAGATGTGCACGGTGGAGGCGCGAATTGTCGTCCATGAAGACGAATGCATCGCCAATATGCTGCCGATATGGTTGCACCATCGGTCGGAGGATGGCATTCTCCTATTATACATCCGTTAGGGCGCCTTCCATGACCACCAGCGGCGTACAACGGCCCCACATAATGCCACCCCAAAACAGCAGGGAACCTGCACTCGCTGGACAGTGTGTCTAAGGCGTTCAGCCTGACCGGGTTGCCTCCAAACACGACTCCGGCGATTGTCTAGTTGAAGGCATATCCGAGACTCATCAGTGAAGAGAACGTGATGCCAATCCTCAGCGTTCCATTTGGCATGTTGTTGTGCCCATCTGTATCGCGCTGCATGGTGTCGTGGTTGCAAAGATGGACCTCGCCATGGTCGTCGGGAGGGAAGTTGCACATCATGCAGCTATTGTGCACAGTTTGAGTCATAATAAGACGTCCTTTGGCTGCACGAAAAGCATTGTTCAACATGATGGCGTCGCTGTCAGGCTCCCTACGAACCATAATCCGTAGGTAGCGGTCGTCCACTGCAGTAGTAGCCCTTGGGCGGCCTGAGCGAGTCATGTCATCGACAGTTCCCGTCCCTCTGTATCTCCTCCATGTCCTAACAACATCGCTTTTGTTCACTCCGAGACGTCTGGGCGCTTCCCTTGTTGAGAGCCCTTCCTGGCACAAAAGTCTCTAACGTAGATCAGTTGTAGAATGTTCGAGTATAATGACTTTTCTGGAGACTAGAACTCTACTCTGTAGGAATCAGCATGGGTTTCGAAAAAGACGATCGTGTGAAACCCAACTCGCGCTCTTCGTCCACGAGACTCAGAGGGTCATACACACCGGATACCAGGTAGATGCCGTGTTTCTTGACTTCCGCAAGGCGTTTGATGCAGTTCCCCACAGTAGTTTAATGAACAAAATAAGAGCATATGGACTGTCAGCCCAATTGACCAATTGTGTGATTGGATTGAAAAGTTCCTAGATAACAGAACGTAGCATGTCATTCTCAGTGGAGAGAAGTCTTCCGAAGTAAGAGTGACTTCAGGTGTGCCGCATGGGAGTGTCGAAGGACCGTTGCCATTCACAATATATATAAATAACCTTTTGGATAACATCGGAAGTTCACTGAGGTTATTCGCGGATGATGCTGTAGTATATCGAGAGGTTGTAACAATGGAAAATTGTACTGGAATGTAGGAGGATCTGCAACGAATTGACGCATGCTGCAGGGAATGGCAATTGAATCTCAATGTAGACAAGTCTAATGTGCTGCCAATACAGAGAAAGAAACATCCTTTATCATTTAACTACAATATAGCAAGTCAGCAGCTGGAAGCAGTTAATTCCATAAATTATCTGGGAGTAGGCATTAGGAGTGATTTAAAATGGAATTACCGTATAAAATTAATCGTCGGTAAAGCAGATGCCAGACTGAGATTCATTGGAAGAATCCTAAGGAAATGCAGTCCGAAAACAAAGGAAGTAGGTTACATTACACTTGTTCGCCCACTGCTTGAATATTGCTCAGCAGTGTGGGATCCGTACCAGATAGGGTTGATAGAAGAGATAAAGAAGATCCAACGGAGAGCAGCGTTACAGGATCATTTAGTAATCACGAAAGCGTTACGGAGATGATAGATAAACTCCAGTGGAAGACTCTGCAAGAGAGATGCTCAGTAGCTCGTACGGGCTTTTGTTGAAGTTTCGAGAACATACCTTCACCGTGGAGTCAAGCAGTATATTGCTCCTTCCTACGTATATCTCTCGAGGAGTCTATGAGGATAAAATCAGAGAGATTAGAGCCCACACAGAGTCATACCGACAATCTTTCTTTCCACGAACAATACGAGACTGGAACAGAAGGGAGAAATGATAGAGGTCCACAAGGTACCCTTCGCCACACAACGTTAGGTGGCTTGCGGAGTATGGATGTAGATGTAGATGTCACAACGCGGGCGCGATCGAACCGCGGTATTGACCGTCTAGGCATGGTTGAACTACAGACAACACCAGTTGTGTACCTTCTTCCTGGTGGAATGACAAACTGATCGGCTATTGGGCCTCCTGCATCTAATAAGCGCTGCTCATGCATGATTGTTTATATCTTTGGGCGGATTTAGTGACATCTTTGAACAGTCAAAGGGACTGTGTCTGTGATCCAATATCCACAGTCAACCTCTATCTTCAGGAGTTCTGGGAACCAGGGTGATGCAAAACTTTTTTTGATTTGTGTATGTCCGAATTACAGCCGGTTCTCACAAACAGTGTTAGTCTTTAAGTATTCAAGTGAAGAATCATTGCCTCTATTAGATTTAAACCATTCCCTAGAGTGTTGTGTAGGAGAGTGGATCGATGTCACATATATTACTTTTAATAGTGTGAGGGTGTTAGGATGAAACTGCTATATTATCGTAAACATGATCATTACTATTTAACATGAGACCAGGAAGATAAATTCTAACAGAGCTGTAAACAGCAATAAGACTGTTTCATCTCCTTTGTGTACTGATGGTGGTGCTTACTCACTCACAAGAAGTTGTTGCTTCTTCGTGTGCATTTTCCAGCAGCTGTGTGTTTGTGGTACCTGAATGTATCATCTATCGAAAATATTCAAGCCCGTTTTTCTTCACTTTGTTTCCTAGTGAGACATAGCGCCATCCATCAAAACCAATACTACTACTATTATTAATGATATGCTTGACTGACATGGAAGTTTGATTGAGGGTATGTACGTTTCCGACTTAGAAAGACTTATAAAAACCCATTAATTTCCTAAGAGACAGAACAACAGTATCCAGACTTTGTTCTAGTTCTTATAAGCAGCTCGAGCCACTGATACATACTGACGATGCCTTCCAAAATACAGAAATAGTGTAGAATGAAGTAGTTTTACAATTTTAAAGTTTGTCACCGTAGTGAAAGGGCCAACCTACTTGCGGGGTTGTTGTATATCTGATGTTGGACAAATATATCCTCCATTAGAGTATTAAGAGCGTTACATTCCACACGACTAATACTCCGGAAACCATATGGCTTTGACAGTATAGCATTTTTAAGTGCAGAACAGTATAATCATCAGGGGGTGTGTTTATGCTTTATGGTCATAACTGTCATGATGATACCTTCCTAGTACAGATTCTGGCCAGTGGAATAATGTGTCAGAATTGATTTCATGGTTGATTTACGTGAAATGTTTCAAACTCCCTATATCTGGACCTCCATCGTGTATAAACCACACGTTGCTTCTTAACTGTCTGTTATAGCAACACAACACTTTCATGTCTATTATACGTTGTACAGCGATAAGAAGTGCGACCTTCCTCAACACGCGCACATATAGGGAGATCTTGTGCTTTTGGACGGGCGTCGTGGGTAAGATTAGTGTTGCAGGAAGGCTTGGTGAAGGACAATGTGGAGGGATCTGTCAATCTCCGACTTTATCCTACGAATGCGACAGTACTCTTTTGCGCCTATCAACACAGGGAAAGATGGCCAGTCATAATCGTAAACTGTGCACTATGATCGATATGCTGTAAATATGTAAATAACTTCTTCGTATCGGTACAGGATGTTGTCTGGTATATTTCGGTGTATGTGGTCGACTGGATGTACTGCGCGGTCATCCAACTGAATTTGCAATTTTGTATATGGTACTTGTAAAGTAGTGCAGGAGTGATTTAGCGATGATGCAGAAATTGGTAAGCGTTTTGTCATGTCATTGACTGGCATTGAAATTACGGAACAACAGGTATAATTGCAAAAATTGATCTCGTTATCGCCTGCAGTCTATATTACAGTACATCGTCCCATCCCGAACGTCCACTGGGTAAGCTGTTGATTGCCGCATAATGATTGATTGACACCACTCGGTTGAGATGGAGGAAGCCTCGGCAGAACACTGGGTATATCCTACTTGTCACATTTACATGACTGCAAAATGAAGGAACAATGCTTTCCGAAGTGGAACACCGAGACATCCACTACCCTGTCGATGGGGAAGATGAAATTAACTGTACAGGTCACCACCTTCGAACAGCTGCTGTAAGCGCTTTGCAATACCGCAAACTCTTCCAATTTCCGTATGTTGCGATGCATCCCACATTTTTGTCAATGAAATACATTGACTCTGTGTTTTATTTCTACCAGCCTATGCCGTGGTACCTGCATAGTTTACATGTGATGTCCAGCTCTCTGTGTGAGGCAAAGATTGAAACTTGTTAATGTAAGTTTATCAGCAGCTGACACAGACCTCGAAGTCATCTCAGAAAAAAGAAAGTGTATAGTGGTGTACACTGATTAGATGAGGTCCAAAAAAAAGTTAAACTGCTTACTGCTTATGAAGGAACAATACAGGATATGGTCTTCCTACGGTACAGGTGATGAAATTTTACACTGGTCTGTGGAAGAAACTTCCTTTGATCACGAGCCACCTGCTCTAGTGAACCAATACCTGGATATTTAATAGGATCGCCACCTATGGTCAATGCCGGAAAGCAGACTGTAATTGTTTCAGATATACCACAAGACAGGATGCGGTAATACCTTATAGCGTTCTCTAATGGATGACACTAGCGTAATTTTTTAGTTTGTAGGTTTTCTCTGTGGGATGGTACAAAATACCGCGGTTACAAAATGGTTCAAATGGCTCTGAGCACTATGGGACTTAACTTCTGAGGTCATCAGTCCCCTAGATCTTAGAACTACTTAAACCTAACTAACCTAAGGACATCACACACATCCATGCCCGAGGCAGGATTCGAACCTGCGACCGTAGCGGTCGCGTGGTTCCAGACTGTAGCGCCTAGAACCGCTCTGCCACTCCGGACGGCTTACCGCGGTTACAGAGAATGTTTGGGTGGTAGACATGAATGCACACTGAGAGATGCAGATCTCCATCGGTCTGCAGTGCCTGTATGTACTTTTGAGATGTATCGGAATGCAGTAGCAAATTCCTCGTCCTTCTTCCATGCCCTGTATGGTGTTGAATCTTCTTAATTTTCCCAACGAGAAACACCACCATAACTGCTTGTACTATCTTTTCTACTACGTCGTGCTGCAGGGGAAAGCTTCATTTGATGCTGGCCTTACACACTGTACTGAGCTGGTGGAGCTACAACATGTTCCCATTTCCACCAAGGAATCAAAACCTGGTCATGTCGCATTAACTCATCTTGTTCTGTTTCTCCACGGAATGCAGAACGTCTTAGATATAGTATTCGTCGACTTACATTCAAGTACGACATAAATTGTGATGATGAAATAGACGAAACTGCAGTGAGGGGAAGGCAGAAAAAAATGGTTCACATGGCTCTGAGGGCTATGGGACTCAACATCTGAGGTCATCAGTCCCCTAGAACTTAGAACTACATAAACCTAACTAACCTAAGGACATCACACATATTTATGCCCGACGCAGGATTCGAACCTGCGACTGTAGTCAATGCGCTGTTCCAGACTGTAGCGCCTAGAACCGCTCGGCCACACCGGCCGGCGGGGAAGGAAGAGACTGAGGAGCAGTTACAAGATGCAGAGGGGCTATCTAAAATACAGCTCTAGAGTTATTAATCTATGGGGTCCTTAGCAGATAGGTTCGAAAAAGATGACTCGTTTCGAGATATGAGAGTGACACGAATATAATTCAACAATGCTGTAATCATTAAAAGATGTCTCTACAGGATCCAACACAAGTATGTGGTTGAATGGATAGACTTGATTCCAAATTGCGGACAGCATTTCTACCAGAAATTGTAACTCTATCAGCGACCCGAGTGTGTCTATAGACTCAAGGCCGTTTTTTATGCAGGTGGACAGTAACAGTACTTATGATTGTGTTTTTAATAGCACTACCCTTATACGAAATTGTTGTGTGTTGTAGAATCCCTCAGTGGTCAGCTTCAAATATCGTTTCTCAATAGCGTTCCTCGAAATGAACGTCTTCCCTCCACGGATTCCCATTTGACCTACCTGGTGAGTGTAATCCGACTGCTGAAATAAAAATTACTCGCCATGCAAAGTGATTCACATGATCAATTTAATTAATTAGACTATCAACTGGTAACAACAAAGTGCCACCTGGTGGATGCAATGTTTCTTGACACGTGTTTCTATTTTATTCGTTGCATCGCTATCTTTTAATGAAATTTCCATGTTCCACCTACACAAGGCGAGACAGAACCACACGAGCCCGCATCTCGTGGTCGTGCGGTAGCGTTCTCGCTTCCCACGCCCGGGTTCCCGGGTTCGATTCCCGGCGGGGTCAGGGATTTTCTCTGCCTCGTGATGGCTGGGTGTTGTGTGCTGTCCTTAGGTTAGTTAGGTTTACGTAGTTCTAAGTTCTAGGGGACTTATGACCACAGCAGTTGAGTCCCATAGTGCTCAGAGCCATTTTTTTAGAACCACACGATTTGTTTCGTAAACGCTAGTATGATATAGCATCACACTGGTAAAAGGGGACCTGCCATAGGTTACAAAACAGCAACGTCCTCTTGATTTACAACATGTTGATGTCGAATGTAAAATGATTGTGTTTTTTCCGACATGTGAGCCAATGGCGTGAAAGATTGTATTCTCTAATGTTATTTCAGGTGTCTGAAATGTTTGTAATACACATGTGCATGACAGTTTATTTACAAATATTGAATGTAAGAGATGCTATCAGGTCGTGTAATTTGTTCATCAAGCTGAAAGAAATTGCTTAACATAGTTGGTTTTTCTTTAGAGTTTAAATTCTTGCTTTTTCTTTCCTCCGATAATGGTTTTGAAATAATGAGGACCTTTTGCAGTGATTTATACCTTATTTTACACAGAGTGGACATGTCTCTGTTGATCATCTGTAGTCGGCGACGGTACACTTCGCTGGATGTCGCAAAATAATGAGATGCGAATTGTATGTTGCAGTTGAACGTAAAAGCTGTACTGATTTTGCTCATAAAACTAGAAGAAAATGGACTGTGCCAATTTTCGCGGAACGAGGACATTTACTATCGTCCCAATTGTGTTTTGCTTTTATAATAGATGCTTGATTATAGGAGATGCGTTGACGTCAAATAAATTGTTCTCCACCGCAAAATGGCAGGTTCAGGGGGAGGGTGGCAGTCTACTTTGAGTGGTCGCCAGATAGATCAGCGCTTCAATGAGGTGTTGGGCAGTGCTTCTAAATCTCCCTTTCATGTTGGCAAGGGTCGTCACCTCAAGTCAGGCCATGTACCACGAGCGACCACGGAGGATAACGGAATACCTGCTGAGATCAGTGACCGCAGAGGGGTAGCAGTGGACTGCAGAAAAAACACTCAGCGGAGGAGCTAGCCATTTGAAAAAGCGATCTGGAACATTCTCCTTAATTTCGTTGTTGTTCCAGAAGGCTCCAGTGTTTCCGAGATATACATTCAACAGACTGCAAGAAAGAATTGCACTGATGATAAGGGCAACTGTTCTCCATTGCAGAACGGTGGGCTGCTGGAGGCAAGGGGGAGCATGTCTAATGTGGGTGGTAGCCAGACACAGTCCCGCTCTGACCAGGGGCTGACATATGGAGGTTGTGTCGCTATATTTTACATGAACAAGTTGCACTTGGGGTGGCTGTCTTTTTATGCCCTATTGTTTAGCTGACTTAGTTGACTATACATGCTATTATGTTGGCAAAGGAGCATCATAGCATCATCTCAGTTAGCAAGCACGTCGAATGTGGAAGGGCAGTAGAGCGCAAAGCACAGCAGACCAGCTGGTCATTTGAAAAAGCCTGTGTCCTCCCTGTAGTTGGATGGATGGAGGGGATGAATGAGGGGAGGTAAGAGGGCCTCGATTTTCGGCAGTTTGTGGGCGCCTATTGAGGATAACGCACGTTCAATTGTCGCCCAATCTGCAGTCTTCCCAGACAACAATTTTTCCCATTACATCTGTAGCATTGTGACCTGTTCATTATGAGTGCTGGTTTTTTATGACACTTTTGAAGTGTAATTAGAACTGTGATTTTTTCCATCTGTTGTGGTAGCATGTATTGGTTTCTGTTATCTGGACTGCAGGGTGGTTTTTGAGAAGGCGTCTGTAGCGAAATTTGATGTCAAACAACGATAGATACTGTGCTCAGCTGTATGCTTTCAGGTAATACTCTTTTTAAATTCCTCTCTGTCCAACACCAGCATCTCGTCAGTTGAACATATTTCCAGCCAAAAAGAATAAAAATAATATCTTATACCCCGGCCTTTTTCGCGCCAGTTTGTAGGTGAAGGGTAGAGTTTGAGTGTGTCTGTCACTAGTTTTTAGTGGTACTGCGAAATTTTTTCTCAGTATTACAACACCAGTTGTATAGTATTGTCAGTCTGTGTATTGCGATTTTACGCTGTCCTTGTGTAACACGAAGCGTATAGTTGTGTAATTAGGCCCAATCTTTATGATTAAATACGTAATTAGGACCTACCTTTGCTTCCTTTTTCGGACCAAAATATATAAAGTACACTAACCTAACCTTCCTCCGCTGCGTCTGGACAGTTCCCATGTGTTGAGGTATGCACTTGGGCTTTCCATCCAGAAGGACCAGGGTTTGAGTCTCAGAAAGGGCACCACCAATTTTGATTTCCCGCCAATTCCTGGGGTGTGAGTTGGATGTCAGCACAATTCTGGGACAAAGAAATTCCCCTAAAACCATAATTCTTTCCAAAATTCGAAATTTCCGCCGAAATTCGAAATTCTCGTCAACAGGGTAGGTTGTTGAGTGGGGCTAGGGGGAGGGTAGAGAGGGGCAATCGGGTGGGGCCCACGTGCTGGCTTAGAAAAACACATGATGTCATCTGCAGTTGGGGGTGGGCATGGTCGGGTGGTTGGGGATGGGGGATGATTAATTGATCAATTTAATTAATTTGCACATCAATTTGATATGAAAATTGCACCCATGCCACCATCTTCCTAGTACTTTCAGCTTTTTCTGGGTTTGTTGCTATATCTTCAGCAGAAATAATGCTTGCTCCTCAAACCGAATTCGAATTAAGGTACCCTGCTGTAGGACGATTTCACTTCAACCAATATCTAGTATTTTCTGTTAATTAAAGAAATCCATTTAGATTATAAGATCGATCGCCGAATATGGCGCTGGCAAGAAATTGGCTTGTACTGTGTGTCCTTGACAATAATTTGAGTCATGATTGTTGAGTGACTTCAGTGTGTTAGCCAACTAAAGCTCCCATAATCCTTATTTTCTTGATTGGGAGTCGATCATGGTCAATTACGAGTGCATCTTTCAAATAATGATTCAGATATGGCGGTAATGTGGCTTCTGCTGTCCGCAATGCCTTTTACAAATAAGCCATATCGACTAGGAGACTTACATCGTTTGGTATGATCTCCTTTTTTTTCTTTTAACAAGATGTTCCTGGACCAAGAACTTGATGTCTCTTTATTAGCCATCTCACCATGTTCTTGGAATGTCCTCAAAACATCCCTGGAGACTCTGTGGTGTTCCTCCAAATTCCTTTTGGCTATTAGCAGATGTTCACAAAACAGGTGACTCTTTTATTTCAGTGCTTAATTTAGAATACTATCTGAACCATGAATGAATGCAAATGACGACACGTTTAACTCAAATGGTAAATGTTTGATCTGGTAACAACATCCAAATGCTAGAAGGGTGGTGTATTGACTGCATACAGAGTAAAATTAGATCTGCCAAAAACTGGTTCAATAGCCTTTCGATGAGGAAACTGAAGTCCCATGAGAATTCTCTTCTAACTCCTCTAATTTCTCTGGGCCTATCTATCTCTGGGTCAATAATTGTTTTGATTTGGCGAGAGTCGAACACTAGTCGAATAGAAACATCCTTCTTTTCTACTATATGTAGACGGCTGTTTTATGTCGATCTTGTAGGCTCTGTAGCCCTGTCTTCCAACATTTTCCGAATTTCTAAAAACACCCAATATCTGTATGCAAGCGGGTCACTGTACAGAGGCACGAAACTCGACAGTGTTCCCTCACTCGAAGTCGGTTCTGAAAGTTCTTCATTGTGTCAGGCTTTGATAAGAATACTTTGGCTTTTTCTAATAAAATATCACAAAGTTCTTCCCTCTCGTTCTCTCCCATGTTTTGCATAGACTGAATTCTCTGCTCTATTGCAGCGTGAATTTCTCATCTCAGCAATTCTGTGCCGGCATGATGGACGTCCCTATCATGTCACTTCCATATCTCTTCCCTTATTCTATTCTGTCGAAAAACGGAGATACAAGCAATTCTTTGGAATCTGTGCCTTGATTGCTTGCTCCTCAAACCGAATTCGAATTAAGGGTCTCTTCTGCAGAACGACCTCTCTTCTAGCAATGTCTAGTATGGCCTTCTGTTCATTAAAGAAATCCATTTCGATTGTACGATCGATCGCCAAATGTGGTGCCGGCAAGAAATTGGCTTGTAGTGTGTCTGCTTGACATATAATTCGAGTTACGATTGCTGAACGACTTCAGGGTTTTTATCAACTAACGCTCCCAAAATCCTCGTTTTCTTGAGAGAGAATTGGCCATGATCAATCATGGGAGCATACTTCAAACAATGATCCTGATATGGCGATAACACGGCTTCTGCTGTCCATAACGCATTTAAGCAATAAGCCACATCAATTAGTCGATGTACATCATTCGGTATGATCTCCTCTTTATCTTCTATCAACGATCTTCCTAGATCTTAATTCGCTGACAAGTTAACGTGGCTTACTCTGATATCTTGTGAGGGTAAATTTCTAGCCGAACCCACTCCATTATCTAGTCAGCTGCATCGCGGTGATGGTTTCGATCTTCTTTCCTTGGATCTGGGGTCCTAATCTCAACTATCTCTGTCGGTGGGTTGCTCCTGTTAGGCTCAGTTTCTGTCATTACATCGATTGTTGTTATTATGCCCACCGTTAAAATCGTTCTTTCCTCACCTTTCGGGTGGTGGTCTGAACTCATACTGTTGACCTGATGGCCCATTCCGACTGTCTCTTCGATCTTTGTGTCTACTAGACAGCCTACCATTATTATTTTCCATGCCATGTTCTTTCCCATTTGCATTTTGAGATTCATAGCCATACTCTAGCTCTCAGAGAATACTTTTAAATGCATCTACGTCGTCTCCACATATACCTGCTAGAACTTGCTGGTACTGGATGGGGAGCTTCATATAACAGAATCGTATAGTGTCACTTGCGCACCGTGCGTCAAGAGACTGATTTTTCTCTATCATTGACCGAAAAATTTTCACTGGGCTTCGGAATCGTTATTACTCCACGTCCCTGCACATCATCACATCCTGCTTGAGCTTATCCTGCATCTCTTTCGACCAGTACATTCGGAGGAATTCCTCTCTGAATTCCTCATACGATTGACAGATAATCGCAATGTCTTTCATAGTAACCGCAACCGAACCCTCCATGTGTCCACAAATAAATTCAAGACTGTAGAGCAATGGCCAAGCAGGAGGCAAAGATTTGTCATATTGAGCTAACCAGGCTTTGGCATGAAGTGTGTTTCCACTAACCCGATAGTTCTGAAAATTTTGCATCGATATAAAATGTTTGTGATTGAAACCCAGGTCTTCAATTTCATGTGCGCTCTTTTCCACCTATGTGACTCTCATGTGTTCGATTTTCTATGAAACATCAACCCGTCGACTATTATGGCTCTACACTTAACTGTTCCTGTCATAGATTTCAGCATAGAACCTTCCAATCGGCTGCAGCTATGTGACTGCTCTGGTGCTGCGGCGAGACCCGCGGTGGTGGTGGGCAAAGACAAGTAGGTCTCTGCTGCAGGGATTCAACTGAGGGCGTATCAGTCCTACTCGTCTCCGGTTCTGTTTGTCTCTGATGTTCCTCTTCTCCCTTCTGTCTATTAGCGTCCTGTATTTTCAACTGTTTTATACAGGCGTTTGCGACCATAACATCCTTCATGATCTCAACTTACCGGGTGAGGTGGCGCAGTGGTTAGCACACTGGACTCGTATTCGGGAGGACGACGGTTCAAACCCGCGTCCGGTGATCCTGATTTAGGTTTTCCGTGATTTCCCTAAATCACTTCAGGCAAATGCCGAGGCGGTTCCTTTGACAAGACCCTGCCGACTTCCTTCCCCATCCTTCCCTAATTCGACGGGGCTGATGACTCTTCCCCCAAATCAACCAACCATGATCTCAACTTGTCATTCTACCACACGCTCATGGTCTTGCTCCAGGTGTGACAATTTTGTCTTCTGGTCTTCCGATGTCTTAATTTTCTTATAGTGCTGTGAAACATGTGCCTGAGTTCCCGAAATATCACGCGTTCCTGTTTCTGCATCGTGGTAAGAACTTTTCGAGTTTAAAGGGCGACACCGGATTGTTCCTATTCAAAATAAAACAGAAAGACAGATGGGACTGATAGACGTACTCACCTGTAATTGTGAATTATGTATGACATCCATAATTGTGTAATGAACAGAGTATTGAACAGTGAATTGAAATAGGTGGGCCAAACATAAACTTTTGGCCGTCTACGAAACTGAACTAAATATAAAACCGTAGTGAATCTGTACATAAACAGTGGACTTTATTACTAACACCCTCACTAGGGGGCCCATGTGACGGTACGTCACATAAATATTGACATTTTTATCTGTTGTAAACAGTGAACAATATTGTGAATTGTTAAGGGTGAACTAACAAAAAAAATGGTCAAATGGCTCTGAGCACTATGAGACTTAACATCTGTGGTCATCAGTCCCCTAGAACTTAGAACTACTTAAACCTAATTAACCTAAGGACAGCACACAACACCCAGTCATCACGAGTCCGAGAAAATCCCTGACCCCGCCGGGAATCGAACCCGGGCACGGGTAGCGAGAACGCTACCGCACGACCACGAGCTGCGGACAAGGTGAACTAACACTTAAATATGTTATGAATATAATTAGTATAAAAGATACAGTTAATGTTCTTGAAACAACTGGTATGCAGCGATAATTTAAAAGTAGCATCTTTATTTAAAATATGTCTGTGAAAATAAAAAAAGGATCGTATAGAGACGCGATTGTACGGCCGAGGAGGAAGGACGTACTTTATGGTACACACACTGTTTTGTTTCGCGATACGGAAGGCAGCCATTGAGCGGCTACACATACACTCCTGGAAATGGAAAAAAGAACACATTGACACCGGTGTGTCAGACCCACCATACTTGCTCCGGACACTGCGAGAGGGCTGTACAAGCAATGATCACACGCACGGCACAGCGGACACACCAGGAACCGCGGTGTTGGCCGTCGAATGGCGCTAGCTGCGCAGCATTTGTGCACCGCCGCCGTCAGTGTCAGCCAGTTTGCCGTGGCATACGGAGCTCCATCGCAGTCTTTAACACTGGTAGCACGCCGCGACAGCGTGGACGTGAACCGTATGTGCAGTTGACGGACTTTGAGCGAGGGCGTATAGTGGGCATGCGGGAGGCCGGGTGGACGTACCGCCGAATTGCTCAACACGTGGGGCGTGAGGTCTCCACAGTACATCGATGTTGTCGCCAGTGGTCGGCGGAAGGTGCACGTGCCCGTCGACCTGGGACCGGACCGCAGCGACGCACGGATGCACGCCAAGACCGTAGGATCCTACGCATTGCCGTAGGGGACCGCACCGCCACTTCCCAGCAAATTAGGGACACTGTTGCTCCTGGGGTATCGGCGAGGACCATTCGCAACCGTCTCCACGAAGCTGGGCTACGGTCCCGCACACCGTTAGGCCGTCTTCCGCTCACGCCCCAACATCGTGCAGCCCGCCTCCAGTGGTGTCGCGGCAGGCGTGAATGGAGGGACGAATGGAGACGTGTCGTCTTCAGCGATGAGAGTCGCTTCTGCCTTGGTGCCAATGATGATCGTATGCGTGTTTGGCGCCGTGCAGGTGAGCGCCACAATCAGGACTGCATACGACCGAGGCACACAGGGCCAACACCCGGCATCATGGTGTGGGGAGCGACCTCCCACAATGGCCGTACACCACTGGTGATCGTCGAGGGGACACTGAATAGTGCACGGTACATCCAAACCGTCATCGAACACATCGTTCTACCATTCCTAGACCGGCAAGGGAACTTGCTGTTCCAACAGAACAATGCACGTCCGCATGTATCCCGTGCCACCCAACGTGCTCTAGAAGGTGTAAGTCAACTACCCTGGCCAGCAAGATCTCCGGATCTGTCCCCCATTGAGCATGTTTGGGACTGGATGAAGCGTCGTCTCACGCGGTCTGCACGTCCAGCACGAACGCTGGTCCAACTGAGGCGCCTGGTGGAAATGGCATGGCAAGCCGTTCCACAGGACTACATCCAGCATCTCTACGATCGTCTCCATGGGAGAATAGCAGCCTGCATTGATGCGAAAGGTGGATATACACTGTACTAGTGCCGACATTGTGCATGCTCTGTTGCCTGTGTCTATGTGCCTGTGGTTCTGTCAGTGTGATCATGTGATGTATCTGACCCCAGGAATGTGTCAATAAAGTTTCCCCTTCCTGGGACAATGAATTCACGGTGTTCTTATTTCAATTTCCAGGAGTGTATTTTATGTAAGTTATTCGGTATTCTGCTGAATTAACTAATTATTGTTATCGCAAAATGAATTTCTTTGTAATAGTTGTCACCTCAAATGGTTGCAGTGGCTAATTATTTTTTTCAGTAAATTGCGCTGCGGGAAGCTCATCTTATGATGCAGTCTCTGGTCAGCCATTACGTGCTGAAGTATTAATTTATTTTTCAATGTGTTAACAGTAACTGTAAATGCGAGAGGTTTCGTTGTAAGAACCTTTATAAATTGCAACAGATAATTAATTTACGTTAAAGTCGTGTTTAAATTATACAGATTCCGTGAGTTCAGTAAGTTTTATCTTGGCCGTTCCACAGCCACAATCGAAATTCTCTCGAGCCTTGCTTTGAAATCAATAAATAGAAATTAACAAAATTACATTCAATTCAGTTAACGGCAACTATATTTTAGTCATCACATTCAAAATCTAAAGTTGGCACATGAATAACAGCAGCCCTTCAAGAACCCGTTATATATTTACTTATGCAAGTAAGTGAAAGTGATAAGAAAATATTACATTCCTGACAGAGAGAATCATGCTCTAACAATATAAAAATTCACCTGATAAATTATATATATATATATATATATATATATATATATATATATATATATATATATATATATATGTGTGTGTGTGTATAACGTAACAGGTAACTAACTGTTTCGCCAGTAACGCCCGTTTCAACATATCTTTCTGACCAGTGCGTATCGGCACCTGCGCTCGTGGAATCTCTTTGCATAGGGTTGTTTAACTACGGTTTCTCTGACGTCTCACGAGCTGGGGCCTTTGCGGTGCCGTTAGCGAGAATTACGCCGGTGCTGCTCACACTGAGGTTGTTTGCTGGGTCGAGTAACTCTGAAGAAGCCCTGCTGGATCGCGACACGGGATAGACTATCCACGGACGCCAGCTCGCCGGAGTTGCTCGGCGCATGTTTACTGTGGGAAGCGCGCCTACGTCCGCTTCCCTCAGCCTGTGTACGGCGCTGAGCCATATTCCGGCGTGCGACTAGCCCTGTTTCCTACTGATTTTGGGATGAACATGTCCACATACATTGTCCGTTCTTTTTCTGCGCCCGACGCAGGAACAATGGTGAGCACCATGCAGTAAAATGACCGCCGTGGTTTATGAATACCCCTGTGCTTTTGCCACTGAGTATTGTTTGGTGTTCTTGCCGTAAGTTGTCTCGGTTTCTTCTGCTGGCCGTTATGTGGACGATGCCTTTTACGTGGATCAGCATCAGCGTAATAAGAAAGATCCCGAGTTAAACACTGACTCCACTATAAGATATGTTAGTGAGGGATGTATTTTATGTGCATTATCGGTGTGTATAGCTTCCTAAGTTTGTATAATTTTTAAATTTTTTGATACTTTACCACAGCGCGAAAACTCTAAGTGTACCCGCATTAGAGTACGTGCATTTTGTAAACTCAGTTTTTTTATTTTGATTTCTACTCTCAGTTAACATTAAAAGGCCCTGGTGTGTTTTGCGCTTTAGTTATTAACTGTCGTCAATCTAATGAGTGTGTGGTCGCAAGTTCAGTCCCTAGTAAGGCTCATTTGAAAGTGTTGTGTTAACATACGACACGCAAAATATTAGTTGCTTATGATTCAGTCGATCGATTAAAGGAGGAAGTACAAAAACGTTCAGGGAAACTCAGGAATACAGAAATACAAGTCGCTGTGGAATGAAATAAATAGGAAGTGCAGCGAAGCTATGACGAAATGGCTGCATGAAAAGTCTGAAGAAATCGGAAAAGAAATGATCGATGGAAGGACAGACTCAGCATACAGGAAATTCAAAACAACCTTCATGACATTAACAGCAAGAATAATAAAATTAAGTGTGCAAAGGGAATTCCACTGTTAAATGCAGCAGAGAGAGCGAAAAGGTGGAAAGAATACCTTAAAGCCTCTATGAGAGGGAAGCTTAGTCTGATTTGATAGAAAAAGAAACAGGAGTTGATTTAGAAGTGATAGGGGTCCATTATTAGCATCAGAAATTAAAAGAGCTTTGGAGGACTTAAGATCAAATAAGGCAGGAGGGATAGATAACATTCCATCAGAATTTCTAAAATCATTGGCGGAAGTGGCAACAAAAAGACTGTTGGTGTGTAGAATGTTTTAGTCTGGCGACATACCATCTTGAAACGTCACCTTAGAAAAATTAATGAATTACTGTGCTGATAAATCTCTTACATTATTTGATTTTGAAACAGCTGAGGAAAACTAAACGCATCTTCAATAAAATTCTTCAGGGTATCAGACCGCTCATCATTTAAAATGCGCCAACGTTTCGGCCAGCGTTGCAGCTAGCCTTCATCAGGGCATTACGTTAACTGCTAAATGAACACACTTGATTCCTTAAATAGCTGCACGAGAAAACCGTGTCGTTACTTGATTGGCTGTAAAAGGAGGAGGAGGAGGGGTGAAAGGTATGCTTTAATTGGTGTTTCCTTTATTATCTGTCATTGGTTGAAATAGCTGTTTTCTATTGGTCTTTATATTAATCCACCCCATTGGAGGAAACGGACGAATAGCGAATAGGTGATGGCTGTGACGTCACACTGTTTCCGTGCTGTCCAGAAGCCGGCTGCGGCGTGCCATTGCTTTGTGTGCTCGCGACCACTACTGCAGCTCTCCGCGTGTCTGCATGGGCCGCCACGGCTCTGCCGCCGCTCCGTAACCCTGCTATTGCAGGCAGCCAAGACCTCGGAAGCTTGTACCCGTCCTCTCTATTCATGTTGGCGGGTCTTTTGGCTATTTCTATCGCCTCTCTAATCTTTCTTTTGAAAGTGAGTGGCTGTTTCGCCAGGACGCGGGCTTCTTGAAAAAATATTGGTTTCCCGCACTCGTCTCGGTGTTCCGCCACTGCTGACTTAATGTGTTGTTTCAGGCGGATATATCTTTCATGTTCCGAGAGCCTTGTGCTAATCGGACGTCCCGTCTCACCTATGTAGACTAATCCACACGCACAACCAGTTTCATACACGCCAGCTGTGTGTAGTTTGTCAACTGCATCCTTGGTAGAACCGAGCATGTCTGATATTTTGTTTCTGCTTCGGAAAATTGGTTTGATGTCGGCTTTTCGTAGAATTTTGCCAATACGTTCGGTGACCCCTTGTACATATGGTAACACAGCAATGCTCTGTGCCTCCTTCTCCTCTTCCCTATTAGTCTTCTCCCTTGTCGACATGGTGCTGTCTATCATCTGCTTCCCATAGCCATTAGTTCCGAAGATGGACCTGAGGCGTTCAAGTTCTGTCTTCAGATGTTCTTCGTCGCTTATCCTGTACGCTCTCTTCGTTAGCGTGTGCAGGGAGGACTTCTTCTGCGTGGGGTGATGGTGGGAGGAGGCGTGAAGGTACCTGTCCGTATTGGTTGGTTTCCTGTACACTTTGTGGCCAAGTTTACCATCAGGTTTTCGATAAACTTCCACGTCGAGAAAAGGCAGCACCCCATTCTTCTCTGTTTCCATTGTAAACTGAATTTTCCTATGCTGTTGGTTAAGGTGCTTGTGGAAGTTCTTTAACTCCTCTTCTCCGTGGGGCCAGACGACGAAAGTATCATCGACATGGCGAAGCCAACAATTTGGGCGTAATGGTGCGGACTGGAGGGCTGTTTCCTCAAATGCCTCCATGAAAATTTCTGCTGCGATAGGCGATAGGGGTGAGCCCATAGCTACACCTTCAGTTTGTTCATATAATTGACCTCTCCACTTGAAATAGGTGGTCGTCAGACAGTGGCGCACAAGCTCACATATATCAGGTGCCACGCGTTCTTCTAAGATATTCACAGTATCTGACACTGGGACATTCGTGAATAGGGATTTGACGTCGAAACTAACCATCAGATCTTAGTCCGCAACACGCATTTCTTTTAGGAGAGACACGAAGTGAGTGGAATCCTTAACGTAGGACTCGGTTTGGTGCACTAGGTGTCGAAGCCTAGGTGCCAGTTCTTTCGCTAGGTAGTAGGTCGGCGAATTTATACTGTTTACTATGGGCCTTAAGGGGAAGTCGGTTTTGTGTACCTTCGGTACACCATATATCCTTGGTGCCTGTGTCACTTGCAGGATGAATCTTCTGGCCTTGTCGAAGTTGATTCTAGAGTGCTTAAGCAGTGCCTGCGTCTTTTTGATTACCTTGGCCGTCGGATCTCCCTGAAGTTTCTTGTAGATAGGTTTCGACGTCAAATCCCTATTCACAAATGTCCCAGTGTCAGATACTGTGAACATCTTAGAAGAACGCGTGGCACCTGATATATGTGAGCTTGTGCGCCACTGTCTGACGACCACCTATTTCAAGTGGAGAGGTCAATTTTATGAACAAACTGACGGTGTAGCTATGGGCTCACCCTTATCGCCTATCGCAGCAGAAATTTTCATGGAGGCATTTGAGGAAACAGCCCTCCAGTCCGTACCATTACGCCCAAATTGTTGGCTTCGCTATGTCGATGATACTTTCGTCATCTGGCCCCACAGAGAAGAGGAGTTAAAGAACTTCCACAAGCACCTTAACCAACAGCACAGGAAAATTCAGTTTACAATGGAAACAGAGAAGAATGGGGTGCTGCCTTTTCTCGACGTGGAAGTTTATCGAAAACCTGATGGTACACTTGGCCACAAAGTGTACAGGAAACCAACCAATACGGACAGGTACCTTCACGCCTCCTCCCACCATCACCCCACGCAGAAGAAGTCCTCCCTGCACACGCTAACGAAGAGAGCGTACAGGATAAGCGACGAAGAACATCTGAAGACAGAACTTGAACGCCTAAGGTCCATCTTCGGAACTAATGGCTATGGGAAGCAGATGATAGACAGCACCATGTCGACAAGGGAGAAGACTAATAGGGAAGAGGAGAAGGAGGCACAAAGCATTGCTGTGTTACCATATGTACAAGGGGTCACCGAACGTATTGGCAAAATTCTACGAAAAGCCGACATCAAACCAATTTTCCGAAGCAGAAACAAAATATCAGACATGCTCGGTTCTACCAAGGATGCAGTTGACAAACTACACACAGCTGGCGTGTATGAGACTGGTTGTGCGTGTGGATTAGTCTACATAGGTGAGACGGGACGTCCGATTAGCACAAGGCTCTCGGAACATGAAAGATATATCCGCCTGAAACAACACACTAAGTCAGCAGTGGCGGAACACCGAGACGAGTGCGGGAAACCAATATTTTTTCAAGAAGCTTGCGTCCTGGCGAAACAGCCACTCACTTTCAAAAGAAAGATTAGAGAGGCGATAGAAATAGCCAAAAGACCCGCCAACATGAATAGAGAGGACGGGTACAAGCTTCCGAGGTCTTGGCTGCCTGCAATAGCAGGGTTACGGAGCGGCGGCAGAGCAGTGGCGGCCCATGCAGACGCGCGGAGAGCCGCAGTAGTGGTCGCGAGCACACAAAGCAATGGCACGCCACAGCCGGCTTCTGGACAGCATGGAAACAGTGTGACGTCACAGCCATCACCTATTCGCTATTCGTCCGTTTCCTCCAATGGGGTGGATTAATATAAAGACCAATAGAAAACAGCTATTTCAGCCAATGACAGATAATAAAGGAAACACCAATAAAGCATACCTTTCACCCCTCCTCCTCCTCCTTTTACAGCCAATCAAGTAACGACACGGTTTTCTCGTGCAGCTATTTAAGGAATCAAGTGTGTTCATTTAGCAGTTAACGTAATGCCCTGATGAAGGCTAGCTGCAACGCTGGCCGAAACGTTGGCGCATTTTAAATTATGACGATGCGGTCTGATACCATGAAGAATTTTATTGAAGAAGACAACGGCCGCGGAAGCCTACGCTTACATTTAAACAACCTGTATGGGCAGGAAATCCACAGAAACATCAAGAAGTTAGAAGCACTGCGTTTAAAAAGATGTAAACTGCTGAATGACCTTGCTTTTTTGAAGAGATGCAGAGACACGAGTGTTGTGCCGTATTCTTTGCGGTTGACGTCTCACATAAAAACGAACAAGGCGAGGAATTTCTGTGTTAAAGCCAGTAAAGCATTGCTACGGGAAAGGATCCGCCACATCCGCATAAGTCTCGATGCTCACAACAGGAATTTGTGTGATCTGCACCTATTTCTGGCCGGAAACCTTCAGATGGAAGACTGGGATAAAGTCGACAGGTTAACCTTTCAGCAAGCATCAAGGACCAGCAATAGTATTACTAACCACCAGATGAGAAAGTACGACAAACTACAACAGAAAGCCATGGACGAAACATTCACGCTGGACAGGCGACGGACAGTGGTCAACCTCTCCAGCCACACCTTGAGCGAAGCAACCACAACAATTCTGGCCAAGGGGATGAATTTCGCAGTCGCACCTAAGCGAGTTCCAAAAGAAGATATCATAGAATCCGTAGAGGCTTCGGTACGTCATCTGCCACAGGCCGAGGCGGAGAAGATCCGGCAGGAAACGGTCAGAGTTCTGAATAAAGCAAAGCCACCGAAGAAAAACATCAACGATGAGGAATACCATGCCATCAAGGAACTCAGGGACAACCCCCACTTAGTAGTGGTACAGGCAGGTAAGGGCAGCGCCACTGTAGTCTTGGACACAACTGATTACAACAAACGAATGGAAGATATTCTCGCAGAACCTATCTAGAAGAAACTTCAGGGAGATCCGACGGCCAAGGTAATCAAAAAGACGCAGGCACTGCTTAAGCACTCTAGAATCAACTTCGACAAGGCCAGAAGATTCATCCCGCAAGTGACACAGGCACCAAGGATATATGGTGTACCGAAGGTACACAAAACCGACTTCCCCTTAAGGCCCATAGTAAACTATAAATTCGCCGACCTACTACCTAGCGAAAGAACTGGCACCTAGGCTTCGACACCTAGTGCACCAAACCGAGTCCTACGTTAAGGATTCCACTCACTTCGTGTCCCTCCTAAAGGAAATGCGTGTTACGGACTAAGATCTGATGGTTAGTTTCGACGTCAAATCCCTATTCACGAATGTCCCAGTGTCAGATACTGTGAACATCTTAGAAGAACGCGTGGCACCTGATATATGTGAGCTTGTGCGCCACTGTCTGACGACCACCTATTTCAAGTGGAGAGGTCAATTTTATGAACAAACTGAAGGTGTAGCTATGGGCTCATCCCTATCGCCTATCGCAGCAGAAATTTTCATGGAGGCATTTGAGGAAACAGCCCTCCAGTCCGCACCATTACGCCCAAATTGTTGGCTTCGCTATGTCGATGATACTTTCGTCATCTGGCCCCACGGAGAAGAGGAGTTAAAGAACTTCCACAAGCACCTTAACCAACAGCATAGGAAAATTCAGTTTACAATGGAAACAGAGAAGAATGGGGTGCTGCCTTTTCTCGACGTGGAAGTTTATCGAAAACCTGATGGTAAACTTGGCCACAAAGTGTACAGGAAACCAACCAATACGGACAGGTACCTTCACGCCTCCTCCCACCATCACCCCACGCAGAAGAAGTCCGCCCTGCACACGCTAACGAAGAGAGCGTACAGGATAAGCGACGAAGAACATCTGAAGACAGAACGTGAACGCCTCAGGTCCATCTTCGGAACTAATGGCTATGGGAAGCAGATGATAGACAGCACCATGTCGACAAGGGAGAAGACTAATAGGGAAGAGGAGAAGGAGGCACAGGGCATTGCTGAGTTGCCATATGTACAAGGGGTCACCGAACGTATTGGCAAAATTCTACGAAAAGCCGACATCAAACCAATTTTCCGAAGCAGAAACAAAATATCAGTCATGCTCGGTTCTACCAAGGATGCAGTTGACAAACTACACACAGCTGGCGTGTATGAAACTGGTTGTGCGTGTGGATTAGTCTACATAGGTGAGACGGGACGTCCGATTAGCACAAGGCTCTCGGAACATGAAAGATATATCCGCCTGAAACAACACACTAAGTCAGCAGTGGCGGAACACCGAGACGAGTGCGGGAAACCAATATTTTTTCAAGAAGCCCGCGTCCTGGCGAAACAGCCACTCACTTTCAAAAGAAAGATTAGAGAGGCGATAGAAATAGCCAAAAGACCCGCCAACATGAATAGAGAGGACGGGTACAAGCTTCCGAGGTCTTGGCTGCCTGCAATAGCAGGGTTACGGAGCGGCGGCAGAGCCGTGGCGGCCCATGCAGACACGCGGAGAGCCGCAGTAGTGGTCGCGAGCACACAAAGCAATGGCACGCCGCAGCCGGCTTCTGGACAGCATGGAAACAGTGTGACGTCACAGCCATCACCTATTCGCTATTCGTCCGTTTCCTCCAATGGGGTGGATTAATATAAAGACCAATAGAAAACAGCTATTTCAGCCAATGACAGATAATAAAGGAAACACCAATAAAGCATACCTTTCACCCCTCCTCCTCCTCCTTTTACAGCCAATCAAGTAACGACACGTTTTTCTCGTGCAGCTATTTAAGGAATCAAGTGTGTTCGTTTAGCAGTTAACGTAAGGCCCTGATGAAGGCTATCTGCAACGCTGGCCGAAACGTTGGCGCATTTTAAATGATGACGAGCGGTCTGATACCCTGAAGAATTTTATTGAAGAAGACAACGGCCGCGGAAGCCTACGCTTACAAAACTAAACGTACTCAAACATTCACTAAAATGCCACACAATATTTTTAGCGCAACGCAGTCTGACTTTCAGTAATCCCTACAAAAGAATGGCCCTGACTAACAATAACCTATACCTTTCATGAATTCTTACCTCACAAAAATCTTCGTTACTCGAACCACTGCAATACAGCGAGCGCCACTACTGCCAGCTAAATAAAAGATTCAAACTACTGAAGGCACTAACTACTGATGGGCATAGTTAGCAAATGAAAGATTTTGATAGAGAACAAACAATGTATTTACCTTAATAGTGTTCAAAAGTCATTATATATATAGCAGTTCATGACATCCAGTCTTACAAATGTACTGTTTCTGATGGACACACGTCCAGATCATCCGCTCTCAAAAATCCGCCATCTCACTTCCCCACATCCACCACTGCTGGCGGCTCACCTCCAACTGCGCAACGCTACGCGCTCTTAACAGCCAACTGCCCAACACTACAATGACAGACAACAATGCAAACTAGCCACAGACTGCACACAGCACAGCCAGTGATTTTCATACCGAGCGCTACGTGGCGTTACCAATAAGAAAACCTAAAAAGCCTACTTACAATCTGACTTTCGGAAAAAATATCATCCACACAATTCCGAAGACTGCGAGAGCTGAGAAGGGCGAGAATTATGGCACAATGAGCTTAAGAGATCATGAATCAAAGTTACTAACAAGAATAATACACAGAAGAATGGAAAAGGAAATTGAGGATGTGCTAGATGACGATCAATTAAAAGGTAAAGGCACGTTCGACAATGGTGCAAGATGTTCGAAATTCTGAAAAAATAGGGGTAAACTATAGGGAGAGGCGGATAACATATAATATGTACACGAGCCACAATAAGTCTGGACGACTAAGAACTAAGTGCTCGTATTACAAAGGGTGTAAGACAGTGAACTCGTCTTTCGCCCCTACTGATCAATCTGTACATCGAAGAAGCAGTGATGGAAATAAAATAAAGGCTTAGGAGTGGAATCAAAATTCAAGGTGAAAGGATATCGATGAAATGTTTCGCTGATGACGTTGCTATTCTGAGTGAAAGGGAAGAAGAATTACATGATCTCCTGAGTGGAATGGGTGCAGAATATGGTTCAAAATGGCTCTGAGCACTGTGGGACTTAACATCTGATGTCATCAGTCCCCTAGAACTTAGAACTACTTAAACCTAACTAACCTAAGGACATCACATACATCCATGCCCGAGGCAGGATTCGAACCTGCGACCGTAGCGGTCACGCGGTTCCAGACTGGAGCACCTAGAACCGCTCGGCCACTTCGGCCGGCTGCAGAATATGGAGAGGGAGTAAATCGAACAAAGACGAAAGTAATGAGAAGTAGCAGATATGAGATCAGGGAGAAACTTAATGTCAGGACTGATGGTCACAAAGTAGATGATATTAGGAATGTTGCTAACTCGGCAGTAAAATAACCAATGACGGACGGAATAAGAAAGGCATAAAAATCAGACTAGCAATCGCGAAATGGGCATTCCTGGCCAAAGGAAGTCTACTAGTATCAAACATAGGACTTAATTTATGGAAGAAATGTCTGAGAATGTACGTCTGGAACACAGAATTGTATGGTAATGAAACGTGGATTGTGGGAAAACAGGAACAGAAGAGAATCGAAGCATCTGAGATGTTGTGCTGCGGACGAATATTGGAAATTAAGTAGACTGATAAGGTAAGGAATGAGGAGGTTCTGCGCAGAATCGGAGAAGAAAGGAATATGTGAAAAACACTGATAAGGGGAAGGAACAGGATGATAGTACACATGTTAAGACATGGGGGAATGATTTCCATGGTACTAGAGGAGGTTGCAGAGTTCAAAAACTGTAGAGGAAGACAGAGATTGGAATACATTCAGCAAATAATTGTGGACGTAGGTTGCAAGTGCTACTCTGAGATTAAGAGATTGGCACAGGAAAGGAATTCGTGGCGGGCTGCATCAAACCAGTCAGAAGACTGATGGCCAAAAAAAGGTCGATTTATGTACTAGATTCATTAAATGTATTCGCAGTTGCGAATATTGACAACCATCAACTGTATAATGGAATTTCATAACGTTTGTAGTTGCAGCAGAGCCTGTCCCCTCGACCAAGCAGACTGAATAACACAGGCACTGCAATATCGTATGTATTATACTTCACAAAATGGACATCGTCGACATTCAAGAAATTTCGAAAGAAACCTTAACTTTCACCATGAAGACCTAATGAAAAATGGCGCACCACAATGATCACAAAAGTTCGTACCACATGTATCGTAGGCAGTACGTTCAGCTTGGTATGAACGCTTAAAGAATGCATATAGAATCATATTGGTGCAACGGGGTGATGAGGACTGATGGAATGTGATGGCATCCAGCCGAATGCGAAACAGTCTGCCAGCTTATTGCGAATTTGGCTATCCTTTAAGTTGTACATGCAGATAGTGCGATAATATATTTTATAAGCACGGAATAACAAATATACAGAGGCTGAATTTCTCCAGCAGTACCAGGCGGTATGAACTGCAGAGCCATACACTTTTCAGGGGCGATAGTTTGCTCTAAAGGAATAAGATTTTTATACACAAACCAGGAATCAAGCAAAAGCAACTTATTTTGACCAGCTATTGGTCAAAACCAGTGCTTATATCATGTTTGTAGTTCTCCTATGTCCATTTCACACTCTTGCTTGCTGTGATGTAAGTATTCCCTGCTGCTCTTGAAAGATCATGCACATGAAGAAGAATTCTTGCAGCATAAAAAAAAGTTTCCAACCAATTTTCCATTCTGATTAATAGTCGGTATGGTATAAATGTATACGTATGCTTCAAGGCATTGGTGTTCGTTGATCTTGATACAGCTCTCTTGGAATTTCTAATTTCCGGGATTCCTCCCATATGCATTTCCTCTTCAAATCCCGATTGGTCAAAGCTGAAATCAAATTTCGTACTGAATGATGGGATAAGTTTGTTTATGTCACCCACAAGTTTTCGATCCGATTCCGCAGTTTGCTGTGCATCGTCAAGTTGGTGTTTTGTTTGAAATTTCGTTATCTCACATCTTACAATTCTGCAGTATAAAACGCTAATATTTCGTCTGCTACTTATTTCACACTCTGCGAAATTCCTTGGGTACCTTTCTAACGAAATGTCAGCTTCGGCAGCTGTCATTGTTGGTACAACACAATGTTTGCTTTGTTTATCGTTGCCATTGATTTGCTTTGTATCGACACCACTAGCATTGTAGCACTGTTGTAAGTTACTCGTAGATTATGCAGTTCATCTACGCTCTATAACCTCATATTGTGCTCACCATTGGATATCTCTAGTCCAGCTCAAAAATTGGTTCAGATGGTTCTGAGCACTATCTGACTTAACATCTGAGGTCATCAGTCCCCTAGAACTTAGAACTACTTAAACCTAACTAACCTAAGGACACCATACACATCCGTGCCCGTGGCAGGATTCGAACCCTGCGAGTGTAGCGGTCGCGCGGTTCCAGACTGAAGCGCCTAGAACCGCTCGGCTTCAGCGGAATGCTAGTCCAGCTCTGTTGCCGTTAGCAGCCAATATGTGGTTGCATGGAAGACAATAAGTGGGGGATCGCGTTCTCGAGTTTATTAGTGCCAGTGAGATGACGTCAGTCATTTGAATCTCTTTTTGGGGACAACCAACCCCCTTCTATAGTGGTTTTTTATGCTTTCCTTCTATTTTCAGTTTCTCCAATTTTTTGAGTTTCGTTCCCATTTCTGCCTTTTCCTAAGTCACAGACTGGGCGCTAATGACCGTAGCAGTTTTGCGCCCTAAAACCATAAAAAAAACAATAAGTGGGGTATCGAATGCCGTATTTTCATTGGCATTTTGCGACGACGCACTCAAGGGGGTCCTTGTGGGGAACCTGGCATTGCGCTGGTACATTAGTATAACTGTGACTGAGGCTTAATACACGTGGAATTTATCCTCGGCTTATAAAGCTTCTTTGTATTCAACATTCGAAGTAGTACCTTTAGGGACATGAACAAAGAGCTTGTTTGCTTCACTAGCATGGGAAGGAGCCATGTAGAGCTGGGTGTGCGAAAAGCAGCTGACGGTAAGGTCCACACCACCATCACGCAGTGTCTAGCCTTGTGCTTTGTTTATGGTCTTGGCATAACACACGCTTGGTGGGAACTGTACACGTTTAAAACGAAATGGTAAATTGTTGGGAATAAGTGGTATTCAATGCATGAAAACTCCATTGCCTGCGCCATTTCCCCAATTTTAAGTCTATGTGGCTAAAGGGTTCTGAGGAAAAAGGCAATGCATGACACTCTCGATCAGAGCTACGTCATGCCTCGCTTTCGGAAGGAGTTTCCAACGATCGAGTGAAAGAGCGATGTTATTGAGCCCCACCAAGTCTGGCCTCACGATCTTCATTGAATTCTTGAGACTGCATAGCCTGTAACCTCCTCACAAAAAAAAATAAAAAAAAAATAATATGAGTATGATTCTAATTTAGTATTACGTCCCCACAAAATTCTTTCTCATTTGTAACCTCCCCACAAAATTCTTTCTCATTTAATCTAAGCTCAAAATTCATTCACATTTAGCGTAACCTCAAAACAGAAAAATTCCTAAACCTCTCAACAGTAAAAATTATAATTATGTCGTTCACATTCAGTATAACATCCCAATAAAAAAATAAATTCAGTAACCTAGTAATAAAACAATGTAACTAACCTCTCAATTAAATTGTCGCTCACTTATGACTTTTCAATAATTCACCGTGAATTTAACCTGGTAAATTTTGGACGACAGCAGTGCTGCGTCATGACCCTGAGAGATCATTCTGAATAAAGAAAGGAAAAATTCTTACCTCAATAAAGTCGCCGGATATATCTGCTCTTACAATAAATTTTTCCGGCACAGCTCTGTGCAATGCTGGCCGATATATCTCTCATTTATGAAAGGAAGCAACTGATTTTTCTATTGCAATAATCGGGATGATCATGGATGGGAGAAATTAGTAAATCCTTTAAATTGAAATGAATGGTCGTTAAAAGTTACTTTTTATAAGGAAAATTATTATTACGAGAGTTTTAAAACATTTACATGCGACTTGAGATAACATTACTACATATGCGCGAGGCTGCTTTTTTACCTTATACAATAATACTCAGGCTCCGACATCGCTGCACCGCGACCGGGCCAGCCAACACGATACACAATACCAGACCAGAGCAGACTCCAGACTAGCCACAACTTACTGCTACAGCTACACAGTTCCTACTGTAGTCAACACTGCTCTCTGGTCAGAGACCTTGCATATCGCAGGCAGCGCATGAGCAATACATCGAAATTACATCTGCTCGGACCTCTTACAAGCCCTCAGTCTTCTAGCCATTGTGGCGCATTCAGACAGACCTGACCTTATTCTAGGCATTTTTAGTCTTAAATAAAACGAAATCAAAATGTAATAAGTAGTCTTCAGATCACAAAACTAGCTTAAAAATCTCGTTTTTCCTAACAAATAATATGAATAAAACCTACAGGAAGAAGCAAAGCAGTGTCAAGCAGTGTCATTAAGTTTTAATACACATAGCGAAATCAATAAATCCATTTGTCCTAGGCAAGAAAATTCAGTGTTAGTTTCTACTCATAAAGATGTGGTGCTTCATTCTGTCACTGACGTAGACTTTCGAAAATATATCTGTTAATGAGTTAAAAAAACTAACGACATTCATTGATTCTTTGGTGTAATGTGAAACTAATAGTGCCTGAGACGTGGGAATTAGGAAAAGCAGGAACGGTGTGGATGAGGCCTAATCAGTTACCATTGGTTACGTGGAAAACACATACACTTTATTTTTTTAAAAAACAAACATCTCAACCATCATTTTTTAAAAGATTTTACTGCACTAGCGCCTAGAAGCCTTATTAGAAGAATTGCAAGCTATTGTCGGTTGAAGGCCACAAGCAATGCTACACACAATAAACGCCTGAAGGCCTGATTAAGAAGGTTCAGATTTATTCGTCGGCTGAAGGCCAGAAGCAACTTCAAAAATACACAACGGCTGAAGGCCTGAATTACCAATAAGGTGGACAATTAACGTTAAAAATACCAAACACCCTTTTAACAAACTTAATAACTTTAACAAGTTATAGTGACAGCTGAAGGCCTTATCAAGACAGAGTTGAAACTATTTGTCGGCTGAAAGCCACAAGCAATGTTACAAACAATTAACGGCTGAAGGCCAGCAGCAATTTTAGAATACACAACGGCTGAAGGCCTGAATTAAAAGTGCGGAAGGCAGTTACACGTTAGCAATACTATGATATTTTCTTCTTAACAATCAGATTAAAACTGAAGAAACTGCAAAAAGATGGGAATTTAAGGCGATGGGACCTGGATAAACTGACTAAACCAGAGGTTGTACAGAGTTTCAGGAAGAGCATAAGGGAACCATTGACAAGAATGGGGGAAAGAGATACAGTAGAAGAAGAATGGGTAGCTTTGAGGGATGAAGTAGTGAAGGCAGCAGAGGATCGAGTAGGTAAAGAGACGAGGGCTAGTAGAAATCCTTGGGTGACAGAATAAATACTGAATTTAATTGATGAAAGGAGAAAATATAAAAATGCAGTAAATGAAGCAGGCAAAAAGGAATACAAACGTCTCAAAATTGAGATCGACAGGAAGTGCAAAATGGCTAAGCAGGCATGGCTAGAGAACAAAATAAGGATGTAGAGGCTTATCTCACTAGGGCTAAGATAGATACTGCCCACAGGAAAATTAGAGAGATCTTTGGAGGAAAGAGAACCACTTGTATGAATATCAAGAGCTCAGATGAAAATCCAGTTCTAAGCAAAGAAGGGAAAGCAGAAAAGTGGAAGGAGTATATAGGGGGACTATACAAGGGCGATGTACTTGTGGGCAATGTTATAGAAAGGGAGGAGGATGTAGATGAAGATGAAATGGGAGATATGATACTGCGTGAAGAATTTGATAGAGCACTGAAAGACCTAAGTCGAAACAAGGCCCCAGGAGTAGACACCATTCCATTAGAACTACTGACAGCCTTGGGAGAGCCAGTCTTGACAAAACTCGACGATCTGGTGAGCAAGATGTATGAGACAGGCGAAATACCCTCTCATTTCAAGAAGAATATAATAATTCCAATCCCAAAGAAAGCAGGCGTTGACATATGTGAAAATTACCGAACTATCAGTTTAATAAGTCACGGCTGCAAAATACTAACGCGAATTATTTACAGACGAATGGAAAAACTGGTAGAAGCCGACCTCGGGGAAGATCAGTTTTGATTCCGTAGAAATGTTGGAACACGTGAGGCAATACTGACCCTACGACTTAACTTAGAAGCTAGATTAAGAAAAGGTAAACCTACGTTGCTAGCATTTGTAGACTTGGATAAAGCTTTTGACAACGTTGACTGGAATACTCTCTTTCAAATTCTGAAGGTGGCAGGGGTAAACTACAGGGAGCGAAAGGCTATTTACAACTTGTACATAAAACAGATGGCACTTATAAGAGTCGAGGGACATGAAAGGGAAGCAGTAGTTGGGAAGGGAGTGAGACAGGGTTGCAGCCTCTCCTCGATGTTATTCATTCTGGATATTGAGCAAGTAGTAAAGGAAACAAAAGAAAAATTCGGAGTAGGTATTAAAATGCGTGGAGAAGAAATAAAAACTTTAAGGTTCGCCGATGACATTGTAATTCTGTCAGAGACAGCAAAGGACTTGGAAGAGCAGTTGAAAGGAATGGACAGTATCTTGAAGGGAGGATGTAAGATGAACATCAAGAAAAGCAAAACGAGGATAATGGAATGTAGTCGAATTAAATCGGGCGATGCTGAGGGAATTAGATTAGGAAATGAGACACTTAAAGTACTAAAGGAGTTTTGCTATTTGGGGAGCAAAATAACTGAAGATGGTCGAAGTAGAGAGGATATAAAATGTAGACTGGCACTGGCAAGGAAAGCGTTTCTGAAGAAGAGAAATTTGTTAACATCGAGTATAGATTTAAGGGTCAGGAAGTCGTTTGTGAAAGTATTTGTATGGAGTGTAGCCATGTATGGAAGTGAAACATGGACAATAAATAGTTTGGACAAGAAGAGAATAAAAGCTTTCGAAATGTGGTGCTACAGAAGAATGCTGAAGATTAAATGCGTAGATCACATAACTAGTGAGGAGGTATTGAATAGGATTGGGGAGTAGAGGAGTTTGTGGCACAACTTGACAAGAAGAAGGGATCGGTAGGTAGGACATATTCTGAGGCATCGAGGGATCACCAATTTAGTATTGGAGGGTAGCGTGGAGGGTAAAAATCGTAGAGGGAGACCAAGAGATGAATACACTAAACAGATTCAGAAGGATGTAGGCTGCAGTACGTATTGGGAGATGAAGAAGCTGGCACAGGATAGAGTAGCATGGAGAGCTGCATCAAACGAGTCTCAGGACTGAAGACCACAACAACAACAGCAATCAAAATGGTAACAAGCTATAGTAACCGCCGAAGGCTTTATTAAGAAAATATTGGAAATTACTGGTCGGCTGAAGCCACAAACAACGTTACAATCAACAGCTGAAGGCCTGATTAAGAAGACCGAAAATTATTCGTGGGCTGAAGACCACAAGCAATTTCAGAATACACAAGGGTTGAAGGCCTGAATTACAAATAAGGTGGACAATTATACTTTAAAAATACTAAAACCCTTTCTAATAATCTTAACTTCTAACAAGCTATAGTAATGGCTGAAGGCTTCACTAAAACAGGATTGAAAATTATTAAGAGAAAATTGAAAATAATTTGTCGGCTGAAGGCCACAAGCTGTGTCACAAACAATTAATGGCTGAAGGCCGGAATTACAAGTGGGGAAGGCAATAACATGTTAAAACATTAGAGTAAATTTTAAACAATTATGACAACTTGTCCAAGTAAGATGGAGTGATCCACTGACAGCTGTGTGAGTGGTGAGACAGACAGCCAAGAGTTGTACTCACGTAACAGGATGGCAACTCACACTAGGGTAGCTTAAGCGCCGACCGACCCACTAACCAATCCGCTTTATGTCCGATCACTGGTACAACGATTGAATATTTTTAGGCAAGGGGGAAGAGACGGGCAGCACTATGTCTTCAGAAAAACACCCAAGGCCAAAGGAAACACAAGAAGCAAGGTAGACGTCCCAAAAATATATGCACGGTACAATTCAAGAGGCTGTCGAACTACAAGCTGTGTCAGACAGCATCAACACGACGAGGAAAGGTACACTGCTGGAAAAGTATGCTAACCTCCAGGGCAGGTAACTGGGGCGGTAGCGGCCACAAGGCAGAAAATACCGCTGGTTGCACTTCACTAATAAGAATAATACTAAATCCAAACTAACATCAAGGAGTAGAAGGCGTTGATAGCTTCCGCTAACCTGACAGACTGCACTTGTTGCAGTTGGTCTCACCGACCCTGAGAGCAGCAACACGCAAACGACAGCGAGATCTCGAACAGTGGAGGTTTCAGTACTGGGCACGGTTCACTCAACTTCAAACCTCCTGGGTTCGGTCGTCGGCTACAGCCCCTCAGTCCGACAGTGCCTGCACGCCACCAGCGGTCCCAGCCTGCCCCCGCACTGCGGACCTCCTCGTTGCTCCGTCAGAAGTCCAACTACCGCCACCAGAACGCAGGCAGCATTTAAATAACAGGTCATTAAAAACCACACAAGATACACATGGATCCACTAAGACAGTTCCAAAATATCTCTCACTATACTAAAACCAGTCACTGTGAGTCAACACAGACGAATTATAAGTCGGCACAAACACAGAGAAGGCAGAAGCGGTCGGAAAACCAAATGCACGTCGTCCGCTGCGACGACCGACCGAACGACCAGCCAACGGTCGTCCCCACTCAAGTCAGACACGGGAAAGATCCCAGTATAAATCGTCGACTGCCAGCTTATTGCCATGAGGGCACTTTGACCGGCGGACACACACACACGCACACACACACACACACACACACACACAGGTGAAAGTTTCACGACTCGAATATCACGGTCCATTCAACTAAAACTCCCTGAAACCGGTCCTTGACGCGGTCGTGCACTCTCACGGCCACATCCTTCCGTCGGACGGTGCATGTGTGTCGCCAGCTGTCGGGCGGGCAAAGGTGTCCGGACCTCACTGCTGCTCCGTACCAACTCCACTCGCTCGACACACCACGACCCGGAAATACTAGAGGCCGCTCCAATGATGGCACCACAGTACGCACTATCAATAAGCGCTGCTGCTGCCACTCACGGACAGACAAGGCCAGTAAACGCATTGGCGCCAGTGAACGCACTAAGAAAATGAGACGCCACTATCGCTATTACATGATGCCAACCCATGAATGGCATCAACGCGAGTCGCACACGGGTCAGTGCCATCTGTTGGTTCTTTAGTGTACTACAGTGGAGTCGTAATCATTAAACATCGCAACTACTAAGTTGAGCAGACGATTTTAGAAAATAGTTTAAATTACAATGTCTTTTTCTCTGTGTGTCGATTTAGATGAAATAAAGCCTATACAGCCGGCCGCTGTGGCCTAGCGGTTCTAGGCGCTTCAGTATCGAAGCGCGCTGCTACTACAGTCGCAGGTTCGAATCCTGCCTCGGGCATGGATGTGTATGATGTCCTAAGGTTAGTTAGGTTGAAGTAGTTCTAAGTTCTAGGGGTCTGATGATCTCAGATGTTAAGTCCCATAGTGCTCAGAGCCATTTGAACCATTTTTTGAAATACTATACAATGAAATTAAGCCTACACTGGTCAAAACTATGCTTAAGTTAGTAATCAAAACCCCATGAAAGTTCCTCGAGTAGTTTTCGAGATTATCGTGTTGTAACAGAGGGACACAACGGTTTTAAATGTTCAAATCTGTGTGAAATTGTATGGGACTGAACTGCTAAGGTCATCAGTCCCTAAGCTTACGCACTACTTAACCTAAATTATCCGAAGGACAACACACACACCCATGCCCGAGGGACGACCCAAACCTCCGCCGGGACCAGTCGCACAGTCCATGACTGCAGCGCCTGAGACCGCTCGGCTAATCCCGCGTGGCGACGGTTTTACTGTTTTATTGTTAGTATACAAGATTTGAATTCTTGAGGGTCGAAAGGGTTCAGCTGGCTGCCCTAATTTCTTCTGCACCCTTGAGGCCCATGTGTTGCTGGTCACTGATACGTTATATGAATTTAATCTGTTTTCTGTGCGCCTTTTCTTTTTTTTCAATCTTTCAGCCGCTTTACTTGTATTGAATTTCTTGCTCCTATAATTAATTCCTGGAGACTTATGCTTCATCAGTGCATTCTTTCGTAGTTTAGGAGCCACATATTCAATTACGAGGGTTATTCCAAAAGTAAGGTCCGGTTATAAAAAAAAAATCAAAACTAAAATGTTTTTTCAAAACAATTGTTTTATTTACATTCCTTACATCTTTATCTATTTTTCTACATAACTTCCATACTTATTTAAACATTTGTCACATCGTTCAACAAGCTTTTGAATGCCCATGTTATAGAAATCGGCCGCCTGTGACGATAACCAGTCCTTAATTGCTTCTTTCACTTCATCATCTGTGTCGAAGCGCTTGCCGCCGAGAAACTCCTTTAAGTAACGGAACAGGTGGAAATCACTTGGCGCCAGGTCCGGACTGTAAGGAGGATGGTCCATCTGTTCCCATCCAAATATCTTGATCAGAGCTTGCGTTTCATTTGCAGTGTGGGGTCTGGCATTGTCATGCAACAACAAGATTCCAGACGGCAAAAGACCACGTCGCTTATTCTGGATTGCACGTCGAAGTTTAGTCAGGGTAGCGCAGTAGGCGGCTTTATTAATCGTTGTTCCTCTCTCCATAAAGTCGACTAACAATACTCCACGTCTATCCCAGAACACAGTCGCCATAACCTTACGTGTTGAGATTGTCTGCTTTGCCTTGACCTTGACTGGCGATGACGTGTGACGCCATTGAATTGACTGACGTTTAGACTCTGGAGTGATGTGAGAAACCCATGTCTCATCCCCTGTGACAACATTGTCTAAAAGACTGTCACCTTCCTTATGATATCGCTCAAAAAATCAAGAGCAAAAGCCATTCTTTTCATTCGTTGGGGCTCAGTAAGCAGCCTGGGAACCCAACGGGCACACAATTTGTGAAACTTCAAATGTTCAGACACAATTCTGTACAAAGTTGTTCTACTCACATTCGGAAAATGCATGTCTACGTCTGTAATAGTGAATCGGCGATCTTCACGAATTTTTTTGTCAACCGCATTGACCAAATCATCTGAAATCACTGATGGTCGGCCACACCGTGGTTCATCGTGCACATTATCCCGTCCTTCATTAAAAGCTCGCACCCACTTGCGCACTTTACTGTCGCTCATTATGTTAGGACCGTACACTTCAGTAATCTGCCGATGGATTTCCGCCGCTGAATTGTTTCTTGCAGACAAAAACCGTATCACTGCCCTTACTTCACAATCGGCGGGCTGATCAATTGTCTTAAACATTGTAAAGTGACACTGTGAACTACACTCAGCAACAGTAACAAAGCGAATGGCGGCGTTTGACGCGCAAGGCTTGCCGGGAGTCGGCGCGCATGTGTGTTTTGTCATTGGCGCCAAATTTCAATAGCTACGGCGAATCGGACCTTACTTTTGGAATAACCCTCGTATATTGATTCTTTCGATATTTTCTTCACGTTTAAAAACTGATATTTAGTTTCAGTTAATGCGTTTGAGGCGTAATGTTAGAGAATTAGGAGTTTTGTTTGTTTTTATACTCTGCACCGTTATAAATCCTCCAATTTTAAATTTGGCCTCTGTAATAAATGAATATTTAAAGATTATTTTCTTTATATCCATCCTCTGACCACTCTCAGATACTAGCTCCCTACCATTTCACTTTCACCAACACTGCTTAGAAATCTACTGGCATCATGTCCCTATTCCCCTTCCGAAACGAAATTTTCCTCTCCAGTGTTCCTTCCAGAGTTTCCCATAGCCTTCTGTTCAGAACTCTAAGAAGAACTTTTGCTGTCTGCGATATGAGGCTCATATTTTCGGTATTCTTCATAGTTTTCAGAATTAATCCTCTTTGGTATTGCGACTATTATGGACACAAGAAGATCCTTCAGTCATTCCCGTTGGGCCTTTTCATCTCCAATGTTTCCACTAGAATATCGTCTACACAACACGCTTCCTCCAAACGCTTACTTACTACTGACCTTAGGATAAAGTCTCACATTTCATTTCATTTAGTTGTTCTTGCTTCTAAATCTGCAGACGAGGACGTCTTTCACCAGTATCATAGAGACTTTCAATTTACCTATAGAGAACTTCTCGTGGGTCGCTTAGAAAAGTTCCGTCTTTCTCTTATATCTCCACATTAGGTATGTTCTCTCTTTCCTGAAAAAGTCTCTCCTTGGCTACTAGATACATATTTTGGTACTTGCCATGTTTGTCCAGTGTGTCTGTTTTTGAGCAGATTTCTCTGTCCATTTTCCCCTGCCTGTACAGTTCTCCTTTCTGACGTCTTCAAGGTCATGTCGTGAATGAACCATGGTTTTCTTCTCCGACAGAGCTTCACCGGTTCAACAAATCTTTACTGAATGAGATTTTCACTTTGCAGCGGAGTGTGCCCTGATATGAAACTTCCTGGCAGATTAAAACTGTGTGCCGGACCGAGACTCGAACTCGGGACCTTTGCCTTTCGCGGGCAAGTGCCCGCGAAAGGCAAAAGTCCCGAATTCGAGCCTCGGTCCGGCACACAGTTTTAATCTGCCAGGAAGTTTCTAATCTTTACTGACCTCGATCCACTCTCCATTTATGCATTGTGTTTCACCACCTATTCCATTTGTCCATCTTCCGCTTTTTTTGTTTACTTCCTCTTCCTTTAGCGCACCCAATTTTAATTTCTCTTTGGCTTTATCTTCCAGCATCTTTTCAACCTTACCTCGACTTGTGCTGAAACTATGTTGTGTTCGGAATTAATATCTGCTCGTCGATAAGCGTTGGTATTCCTCATGCATATTCGAAATCTACTTTGCATTACGTAGTCGACCTGGTATATGATTTTTTTGTGTCACAGATTGCTCTAAACATATCTGGAAAACTTTTTCTTGTGCACTCCATGCAGCACCGCCACACCCGCTGGAAGAAGCCATGTACTGGGCTGCTCCACACCGGTCACTGTCCACTGGTAGCTGGAGAGCTACGTGCTAAGCAGATCCTGTCACGCTCGAAATACGTGCACCATGGCTTGTCATCCCTGACGCACTTTCATTCTCTGTGACACACGATTACCGCTTATTGTTGAACAAGAACTGCTTCAGGGGTTATTACATCTGGTGCTTAAACAAGGTGCTGAATATTGTCACATACATATCTTGAAGACGTCACAGGAACTAAATGTACCTGCACAAAGAGAAAGAGAGAGAGCTATGCTGATGACACAAGAATATTTAAAGAATTTGGTATGTAATTACACGTTTTCTTCCGAGGAATACCGAAACACTTTAACCAAGACTCTAAAAAGATGGCGACAGGTTCTGGCAGACTTGTGAAACGTCTCAGTCTTCATCCAGCTTTCCTCGCTGAGACACTTCATGCACTTTTTTGGAAATACGACAGCCTTTCATTGTCTTTGACCATGAGCTGCTTCAGGAGTTATTAAATCCAATATCTGGATAGCAACTTGCTTCAAGATGTGTCATAAATAAATCGGTTAACAATTTGGTGCGATGGATTTCGCAAATTGAATATACACTTGCACAGTAGGAGGTATTAATTAAAGCTACAGATCGACACCGCTTTGGAATATTTGTGTGCACAAATAAATCAGGTAAAGTGCTTGATGTCTCAGTACATTTGAAAATATTGATTTAATCAATTTTTTTCAAATACAGTCGCATACAAAGCACCACACTTTCTTCCCAGGTGCTTGTGGAACGGAAATACATTGCGTAATAATAAATGAATGCAAATACACTCGAAAATACGTACATCGCGTGGGAATATTGTTTATAAACTGAAACTAAAATAAATGATCGAAAATACACCCTGTCGAAACTCTAATGACGATCCTACATTGATAAAGACACTATTATAGTAGTTTGCTACACGAAGAACAGTCGTAACCTGGTACCCACGAAGTGGCTTGTTCGTCAGCGGCCGCAGGTGGCTACAGATTGAACCGGCGACCGGAACTGGGGCACTCCGGCCAGATCAACGAACGCGTCCAGCAGAAAAGTTAAGCGGAACAAGTTAGTATTTCCAGAGTGTACCGGAACCCATATTCAAAACCAGGCGAAATCCGTGGTCAACAGACCAGTACGACTTGTCCTGCACGCTCAAACCGCCGTTCATCACTGTGCCTATATTATCCCCACCCCCTTCTCTCCTAGTCTCGTTCTGCCAGCGTCAGCCAGTGTGGTTGCTGCTTAATTGCGTGTACCGGTTTGGCGAAAATGAAGCGCTCAGTGACATCTACTAGAGTCAGCAGCAAACGACGTAGAATTGTAGAAGAAGAAGAATATGAACTACAAATAAGTAAATATTTTTGTAAATATGTGGTTATGGTGTAGAAATCGGGGAAAAATGTAGTGCGTTAAGAAATTCTCGCCGGTAATTCAGTTTTTTTCGCTTGTTTTACAGCGCAGCTCCAGGATTTTAACCTGAACTGCGAGCGCAGGTTGGGGGGGGGGGGGGGGGGGGAGGAGGAGACTGGGCTATACCTAACTCTCCCTGTAGAAGGCAAGCCTCCTGTGGAAAGCCAACAACTAGAACTGCCAAGTGGGTGTTAAAAAATTCATGGTAGTGGTAGCGTATTTTTGTATCACTGTTTTATTTCTCGTTTCATGCTCAGTCTTGTTATAGCTCACATGACGAAAATGCAGCTTTAGCTGGAGGCAATGTTGGAGGCTGAAAAATTATACCAGGCACACGCTGTGGAACTGCCTCTAGCAGCGAATACACAGCACCAACAGTCGCCTACGTAAAGAAAGAATAGAAATATCTATGTAGCAGTAGCTACATATTTAAGAAATTATGTTTCTTCTTGTTACAGCTACAACTGTAGAGGGTTTAGACAACCTAGATAGGCAGCTGGAGGATATTCACCAACTGGATTAATCTCCAGCACTCAGTTACATAGCATAGATGTAAGTGGAAAAAAGAATTATAATTTTTTTCCTTGTTTGTTTGTGTCTGTAGTATAGGATGTTTTCCTTCTTCTCTAACAGATCTGTACATATATCTTCTTTTTGTTGTAGACAACATGGATCAGAGGCAGCATATTGATTCTGATGAGCATGAGATACTTGAATGGGTCAGGGAAATGGCTCTAGATGAATAGCTGCAAAGGCAACGTGATCTCACCCTTTTATAGGACGGGGTGGTAGAGGCAGCTGAAAATGTTGATGAAATGTTTACATCGTGGACCCTGAGCGTCACTCTACTTATACAACAATGCGTTGGTCCGTGTTCTTCCTTTCCTTGCAGCAGCAAGAAATGTCTGAAACATTGTACTTAATTTTTTTCGTTATTCTCTTTCTTCTACAGCGGCCACATCTCCATAGCTGCAACACACCGTGGTGCGGGTGCCGGTGGCAGCTAAACCTGTGGATCTAGTGAACTACCAATCCTGAGGCCAACGGGTCAGGCCTACAGCAGCAGCAGCAGCAGCATCGGGAGCTGCCGCTTAAGCCGAGCTGTTACCACTGACCTGACCGTATAGCACCGCCTCATCTTCTTTCGCAGCCTCGTCAGAATCATCGCAGGCAACTAAAGGTACGTGTGCCTCGCCACATACCTCTATACACCTGGCCGATTCCATCATTAAAGGATGGACCTCATCATTCTCTAGCACTAGGGTTACTAGTAACAGAGTTGATCTACATCTACATCTACATGATTACTCTGCAATACACATTTAAGTGCTTGGCAGAGGGTTCATCGAACCACAATCATACTATCTCCCTACCATTCCACTCCCGAACAGCGCGCGGGAAAAACGAACACCTAAACCTTTCTGTTCGAGCTCTGATTTCTCTTATTTTATTTTGATGATCATTCTTACCTATGTAGGTGGGACTCAACAAAATATTTTCGCATTCGGAAGAGAAAGTTGGTGACTGAAATTTCGTAAATAGATCTCTCCGCGACGAAAAACGTCTTTGCTTTAATGACTTCCATCCCAACTCGCGTATCATATCCGCCACACTCTCTCCCCTATTATGTGATAATACAAAACGAGCTGCCCTTTTTTGCACCCTTTCGATGTCCTCCGTCAATCCCACCTGGTAAGGATGCCACACCGCGCAGCAATATTCTAACAGAGGACGAACGAGTGTAATGTAAGCTGTCTCTTTAGTGGACTTGTTACATCTTCTAAGTGTCCTGCCAATGAACCGCAACCTTTGGCTCGCCTTCCCCACAATATTATCTATGTGGTCTTTCCAACTGAAGTTGTTAGCAATTTTAACACCCAGGTACTTAGTTGAATTGACAGCCTTGAGAATTGTACTATTTATCGAGTAATCGAATTCCAACGGATTTCTTTTGGAACTCATGTAGATCACCTCACACTTTTCGTTATTTAGCGTCAACTGCCACCTGCCACACCATACAGCAATCTTTTCTAAATCGCTTTGCAACTGATACTGGTCTTCGGATGACCTTACTAGACGGTAAATTAATCATCTGCGAACAACCTAAGAGAACTGCTCAGATTGTCACCCAGGTCATTTATATAGATCAGGAACAGCAGAGGTCCCAGGATGCTTCCCTGGTTCAAATGGTTCAAATGGCTCTGAGCACTATGGGACTCAACTGCTGAGGTCATTAGTCCCCTAGAACTTAGAACTAGTTAAACCTAACTAACCTAAGGACATCACAAACATCCACGCCCGAGGCAGGATTCGAACCTGCGACCGTAGCGGTCTTGCGGTTCCAGACTGCAGTGCCTTTAACCGCACGGCACTTCCCTGGGGAACATCCGATATCACTTCAGTTTTACTCGATGATTTGCCGTCTATTACTATGAACTGCGACCTTCCTGACAGGAAATCGCGAATCCAGTCGCACAACTGAGACGATACCCCATAGGCCCGCAGCTTGATTAGAAGTCGCTTGTGATGGACGGTGTCAAAAGCTTTCCAGAAATCTAGAAATACGGAATCAACTTGAGATCCCCTGTCGATAGCGGCCATTACTTCGTGCGAATAAAGAGCTAGCTGCGTTGCACAAGAACGATGTTTTCTGAAACCATGCTGATTGCGTATCAATAGATCGTTCCCTTCGAGGTGATTCATAATGTTTGAATACAGTGTATGCTCCAAAACCCTACTGCAAACCGACGTCAATGATATAGGTCTGTAGTTCGACGAATTACTCCTACTACCCTTCTTAAACACTGGTGCGACCTGCGCAATTTTCCAATCTGTAGGTACAGATCTATCGGTGAGCGAGCGGTTGTATATGATTACTAAGTAGGGAGCTATTGTATCAGCGTAATCTGAAAGGAACCTAATCGGTATACAATCTGGACCTGAAGACTTGCCCGTATCAAGCGATTTGAGTTGCTTCGCAACCCCTAAGGTATCTACTTCTAAGAAACTCATGCTAGCAGCTGTTCGTCTTTCAAATTCTGGAATATTCCATTCGCCTTCCCTGGTGAAGGAATTTCGGAAATCTGCGTTCAATAAGTCCGCTTTAGCGGCACAGTCGTCGGTAACGGTACCATCGGCACTGCGCAGCGAAGGTATTGACTGCGTCTTGCCGCTTGTGTACTTTACATACGACCAGAATTTCTTTGGATTTTCTACCAAATTTCGAGACAATGTTTCGTTGTGGAACCTATTAAAGGCATCTCGCATTGAAGTCCGTGCCAAATTTCGCGCGTCTGTAAACTTTAGCCTATCTTCGGGATTTCGCGTTCTTCTGAACTTCGCATGCTTTTTCCGTTGCCTCTGCAACAGCGTTCGGACCTGTTTTGTGTACCATGGGGGATCAGTTCCATCTCTTACCAATTTATGAGGTATAAATCTATCAATTGCTGTTGCTACTACATATTTGAATTTGAGCCACATCTCGTCTACATTTGCATAGTCAGTTCGGAAGGAATGGAGATTGTCTCTTAGGAAGGCTTCTAGTGACACTTTATCCGTTTCTTTAAATAAAATTATTTTGCGTTTGTTTCTGGTGGATTTGGAAGAAACGGTATTGAGCCTAGCTACAACGATCTTGTGATCACTAATCCCTGTGTCAGTCATGATGCTCTCTATTGGCTCTGGATTGTTTGTGGCAAGCGGCATTCCCTCTCCTGTCCTTTTAGTGAAGGACATCAGGTCAGTGACACCATACCGCATTTAGAATACTCGGTGATTGCGGACGCCTTTGAGGAGCGAATCTTATTCACAAGGATCGAGAATCCGGCAAGAGCGACCGCGACCCTGTCGGGTTTCTAAATGCATGCCTTTCTGTCGTGGAAACAGGACTCCTCTAAGCAGTTAGTGATCATAGTATCCTACCATTAAATGCTGTGCTGTGCTGTGCATCGAACTGCGAACTGTCACTCCCCCCCCCTTCCCCTCCCCCTCCGCCAAAGTTGATTCTGGTATTGAAGAGACACGTTTTCATTAATTTTGGGGAGAAAATGGCGTGATAACGCCGAGCATGACAGTTACTCAGTGGTTTCGTGAATCCACCTTGAGAGATATAGTGACTCAGTTTCTGAGATGGAAGTTAAAGGGTCAGCTAACGTACTTAGCCGAGTATTACAGCTAGACATCCACACGCATGCCTATGATCCGGTAAACGGAGGCTCCTGCTATATCAAGCTCCCTAAAGATACAGCTAATAAGAGAGCATGCATTAATGGCGAAAATAAAACCGATCAGGCTTGTTTTGCATGATCAATCCTGGCTTGCGAGAGAAATAACAATTACAGAGATCGTCCTGGGCATCCCGGTAGAAACTGTGTATGTGATAACATTCGTGGGTGTTATAACTTCGCTGGTATAGAGTTCCCCATCAAGATCCAGGATATACGTTAACTTTGAGGCCCAGATTATGGAATATCGGCTCATGTTTATGGCCTGGAGGAATGCAAGTCAGATGAGCAGGACAAGCATATAGTCGTCGGCCTCCTCCATTTCTCAAAATTAGCCAGTGAGTGCAAGATTCGTGTAAACATGCTGCTCTTCCCCGAAGGTGACAATAACATTATGTTTTGATCAAAGACATATCCCAACTGATTTCCTCCCAACTATCAACCAATCTTGTGTAAAGCATATTTGCTTAAGGTGCCCCAATTATTTTTCCTCAGACAAGTTATTAGCAAAGTATCTAGTAGATTGCTCTTCCAAGAACCCGATAGATGTTATTATGCCCACCGAGGAAGACAAATTCATAAAACTTAAAAATGCTCACTACCAGGAGCGATGTCCATCTGTACTGTATGCCAACTTCGAATGCCTCCTCGCTCCTGTGACCCACTGTGAAGGTGACTCTACGACCTCACATACCACCTTTACAGAAAAGCACATACCATGTGTGACAGTGTAGCAAATTGTGCCGTCCTATGATTCGAGTATTAGCCGCTACAAATCTTACGTTGGCCGCTCAATGAGCGGGAGATTGATAAACTTTACAGTGACAACGTTGCCAAGACCAAATCGGAGGAGAATGAAGTTTTGTGCAATAACGTGGTTGATTGTCATGTCTGTGAGCTGCCGTCAGATAGAAAAGTGGAAACTCCTCGTAGGAACTACTGTCATCTTACGGGGAAGTTCTGTGATACAGATCACACACAATAAGTCAAATTTTAAGTACTGGTTGTCAAGGCACATGCCAGTTTTCTTCTGTAACTTAAGCGGTTATGACGCTCACTTTCTTGTTGAGCACTTGGCTGATTTCATCATGGAAAAAGATCAGGTCATTCTCCTACCTGAGAGTGCTGAGAAATATACTTCATTCTCCAAACGAATGACGCCGACAAATACGCATCGCTTCCTTGACACGATACGCAGGCGCCATTCCAGAAGCTCGTTGAAACTTTACCTCGGCGGGATATGCTTATCACTCGAGCTGCATTTCCTGAGGAGGAAAAGTTTCTGGTTGTGATTAGGAAGGGGGTTTTCTCATATGAGTATGATGTTACTGTGGCAAAACTGAACGAAACCAGGCTACCCGACATACTGCATTCTCCAGCAATCTTACAGGCAAGGCCTTAACGGATGCAGAGTATGAGCATGCTGTGAATGTCTGACGGGAATTCAACATCTCTAGTTTAGGAGAGTACACACTAATTTAGATGGACACAGAGGTGCACTTGCTTGCCGACTTTTTCAAGAAATTCCAGAGTCTATGCATGACCATGTATTCTCCGGATCCCACCTTTTATTACACAGAACGTGGGTTGTCTTCGGATGCAATGCTCAAGAAAACGAAGCGCAGGATTGAATTATTAACTGATGCTGACATGATTCTTTTCTTTGAGCGAGGATCCGTGGGGGACCTTGCCAATGTGTCCATAAACATGCCAAGGCAAATTACCCACGGATGCGTGACAGGTTCAACGCATCGATTTATTCGATTTACATCATGTACTTCGATGTAAATAGCTTATACAGGCACATCAGGCAACAATCACTGCCGATTGATGAGTCTCGGTGGGCGCCCAAAGACGAATGCAAGAGATTAGGTTGAAAAATCGCTGGGATATGGCAGCTGATTCTGATGTAGGGTATGTGGTAGAGGAAGAACTCACATACCCTATTAGTCTGCATGATGCGCACACAGATTTGACGCTGTGTCCAGTGCAACAGTTCCGCGAGAAGGCTTCAACCCAAAACTGGGGAATATGCGGAGGTACATTATTCATTATCAAAATCTCCAGCAGTGTCTCAACTTGGGGATGGAGCTGGTTGGAATCACCCGGGCTATCTCCTTCGAACAGTCCACCTGGATGTAGGGTATATTGATTTGAATACGGAGCAGAGAGCTTCTGTGCCGTGTGGCTTTGAGAAAGATTTTCATAAATTATTGAATAATTCAATTTTTGGTGAAACAGTGGAAAATTTGAGGGAATAACGTGAAGATTTTATTGGAACCGAATGAGATGGGCGTTAAGGCGTAATAAAATGCATTGCCAGACCAAATTGCAAAGCCGGTCAACTTTGTTGTTGTGGAAATGGCGAAGACTGCAGTAGAGTTTACGGAACCTAATTATGTGGGGATGTGCATACTAGACCTATCCAAACTCCACATGTAGTGGTTTGATTATGAACTTGCGAAAACTCATTACGCAGATCTTAAATAACTTTATATGGGTACAGATAGCTTCTCCTATGTGTGATGAACTGCAATCCATATGAAGTAATGAGGTACCACAGTAAGGAATTCGACACGTCCTCATGCACGGCCGCTAATCCTTATGGTGTTGTTCCATAGAACAAGAGGGTTATCGGCCTTATAAAAGACGAGGAGAGTGGGTTGGCGATTGTGGAATTTGTACGTCTGCGATCAAAAATGTATGCGTATCTTACACTGGAAGGTGCCATCCAGAGGTGGGCTATGGGTGTGCATCGTATGGCATCGAGAGCTCTCTTTGTCGAAGACTATTTTGGGTGCCTTTACAGCGGTGTTCATGACGCTTCACCGCAGCCGCCGCATATGATATGGCAAACTAGTATTCGATCAAGAGGACACGAGGTGTACACTGAGCTGCAGGCTAAAATCAACCCGTCGCCTCACAAGACAAAAATTTGTGATGATGGGATTGAAACTCTCCCATTCTCACATTACTCACTTGTAGTAAGAGAAGGGGTGGGGGACTCTCATTGACTGAAAAGGAGAGAGAGAGAGAGAGAGAGAGAGAGAGAGAGAGAGAGAGAAAGAGAGAGAGAGAGAGAGAGAGAGAGAGAGAGGGAGAGAGAGAGAGAGAGAGAGAGAGAGAGAGTGTCTGCAAAGTAGTAGTTGGACCATTATATTAGTGTGTAAGGAATATGTGAGTGTGTGTGTGTTTGTCGTCTAAATATTTGTTTATTTATTTATGTGTGCTATGTGCACGTGTTTTTAGCACACCGTGTGTGGAAAAAAAGCATAAAATAAGAAGAAAAAATTAAAATACCTAAACAATAAAAAATCTATGTATATTTATCGAAAAAGTTTTAACAGGAAAAAAGTATATTCACTCATAGACGCAGTGCATGAATATAAATATAGCTAAGAACCATGTGCGTTTTGTAAAAAGAATAGTTTTTAAGTTTTCCAAGTGCCGCTACCAATCCAAGTCAGACTACTTTTTAAGTGTATATATATATATATATATATATATATAGCTCACAGTGCGTTAGAATTACTGAAAAACCTTCGCTATTGGAGCTCCGAAAATTAGTTTTTAAATGTGTATACAGCTCACAGTCCATCAGAATTATTGTAAACGCTTTGATATTGGTGGCTGTGTAATTTAGTTGTAGTAGTAAAAAAACATATATATGTCTCCGCATTAGTTTTTTTGAAGCGTATATTTATAAGAAATCTGTAAAAAAAGTTCTCTTCTAGAGCCAACGGGGAAAAAAATTCTGAAAAATTTTCTCAACTACCGTCACTGTTGTAGCGTGCAAGTTAAAAGATCTACACTGAAATATCTGAGTCAATCTGTGCCTCAACAACTATACTGCAACTCAAGAACTTTACTGTACCTCAAGAATTATATTGTAATCTCAAGAAATAAATTGTAATCTCAAGAACTACATTGCATCTCAAGGACAGAATTGTATCTGTGTGAATCGAATAAATGAAACAATTCCTTACCATACGTCTTTGTTGTTGTTATTTACAAAAAAAAATCCGTTGTTGCATTGTGTCTCTACAAAGGATGTGCATGACACAAATGATACTAGTTTTTCTGAACTGTACACTATCAAAGGGCGAGCAGGGTGACGAGAAATCATACACATACTATGAGGTAAAAATTCATTTATTTCTTATTCAACTTTAAAGTAATATTACATTTTCCGTCAGCAGGCACAGCAGCACTGTTTTCACACACCTTCTTCTTGAGTCAGTAGAGAGCAGGACACCCATAGTATTCCAGGTCTTGAATAGCAGCGAATTTGAATATTCGACGAATTCATGAGGTCTTCTCTTTCCCCTTCACGTAGATGTTGGTATCCGTTTTATTGAATAATAGAAACGATGTCACAATATTTTTATATAGTATGCCAGGAACATCCCAATGAATTCTATGGTAGAAATGTGTTAACCACTTTCCACTCTTCCGTGTTTCAGCACAATTCACATTCTTGAAAGACCTCGGTGATGCACTGTTTGCTGAAAACGTCTCTATTATTCGGGCATCTCCTGTGTACGCCACGAATGCAACATCGTTCAACATGAGCTGTCTACACTCATCATCATAGCGCCCTGAGCGTCTGCAATAACGTTCACGCCCTGAGATACCATTGTGGAATGCTCTGGGTATGGTGCAGCACCTGTTCATTCATATAGCTCGTTGCACAACAACCGTGAAAGTGCAGTAATTAATCACGATCATGTGGAACTAGAGCTTACGCTACAATGTGCTCCGGGAAACTTGCCGATGATTCAAATTCAGTTCGTAAACCTCTAGGTCCAGATTTAATTATCTCGGTCTGGTTGTCTATTACGATTATCTGTAAGAGCTCCTTGAATTTCCATGGAATGAGTAGACACACCGCCCCTTCTTCTTCAGCACTTTAACAGTGAGAAGCACAAAATCTCGCATACGTGTCATATGCTAGACTGTATACATATTCATCCCACTACAGGTATAAATTGTCGTATGGATGGAATTCTGAATCCAGGTACACTCGGACAAAAGTTAACTTGCAGTTGTCGAATACAGTGGAATCATTTCCTATATTCCCTCCTCTGTCAGTATGAAACGCAAGTGTGATGAATCGAGGCGCCTCTAGCTGAGAAGAGGTTTTAATAGTTCGTGCTTCTCTGCTTGCAGTCGGTAGAATTAGGTATTCGAAAACTCGCAAGAGCGGAACGTATCGGAATTCAGAACTTTTGAAAGTTTCAAACGCCCCTCTTCTGATACACTGATGTGGGGAATTTTCCATATTATATTGTTGATTGTAATCATATTCTCCTCTTGAGCTCCTTGAATGTGTGAGTTATTATCCGTCACACTCCTTACCGTAATGAGTTCCTGTTTAGCATTCATAATAATCTGCTTCGTGTCCTCAAAGCAGCTCATAAGCATTTCTAGAGGTATGCAGGCAGTAAATCATTTGTGCTCTGCAACTATTCTATCTAATGGATCGTCTATGAAACATCCTGCATTTTCTGAACCATTCAGATCCGCAGAGAGGTATGTTTTAAGGGTCGATGTTATGCGAAGAGTATTTGTACTGTCAATCTCAGACCCACTGAGTTCGTAGGTATGTCTTGAAGCAGGAATACTAAATTTGAATGATCCCTCCAAATACATGAAAATCTTGCATGAATGGGTCAGCGCATCTTGGTGCTGGATGACAGTCCTAATGTCATCATTCTTCTTAAATGTAGTTGATGCGTAAGATTTATGCGAGAAGTATTCCTGACATAATTCTCTCATCATTCTCTACTGGACTTGTTATATTGAGTGAGGACGTCATTGCGAGGTTTCAAGCCAACTGATTTAAGAAACTCTTAGTTCGCATCTGTTATCACTTTGCGCTTTGGCAGCGAAGCGACGTGCTGTGGATTGCGTGGACTTGGTATACTGTAGGCCCATTCTGCCTTCGATGTAATCGTACGAGGATTTCCTCACTGCGAAATTCAACACGTTGATTATTGAGGTTCACAGTGCCAAACTCCAGATAGTCCAGTGTCTGAGCTGTCAGTGGAAGGTACATTCTATTGCTGGGAGTCTCTATAATCCTATATCCTTTGCAACTGAGGAGAAGAATCCGTAAACAGTATGAATCAGACTGTCACTGAGGTATGAGTTCCTTGCAGAAGTACGCTCGATTCGTATTGTGCTGACAGGCAGTACCTCCACAGTCTGCTATGACTTGTAAAATTTACTAGGTTCCTTCTTCAAAACCTGTCCTTTTGTGAAACCCAGTAGGCGCCGTATCTTTATGGCTAAAGTCAATCGTTGAATTCACAGTCCTTACTTCAGATTTAAGTGTACTGATGTTTGTACGTAGCTCAATACCTTTTCCAGACTGTTTTAAGACTTCGTTTAAATTGTCGATATCGTAGGCACCAGGTTATATTTCTCCAATCTCTTTTTTACCATTAATATCCAGATGCAGTTTGTTGTTAACCTCGGTGATGGTTCAAGTGGCTCTGAGCACTATGGGACTGAACTTCTGAGGTCATCAGTCCCCAAGAACTTAGAACTACTTAAACCTAGCTAACCTAAGGACATCACACACATCCATGCCCGAGGCAGGATTCGAACCTGCGACCTTAGCGGTCGCGCGGTTCCAGACTTTAGCGCCTAGAGCCGCTCGGCCACTCCGGCCGGCAACCTCGGTGATATCGGGTATGCTGTTGTACGTCTCCAGTCCGATAAGTGCAGTATTCCACTCACTAATGTTCAAATCAATCGGTGGGAAGTAATCTGCACGTAATATACACTCCTGGAAATTGAAATAAGAACACCGTGAATTCATTGTCCCAGGAAGGGGAAACTTTATTGACACATTTCTGGGGTCAGATACATCACATGATCACACTGACAGAACCACAGGCACATAGACACAGGCAACAGAGCATGCACAATGTCGGCACTAGTACAGTGTATATCCACCTTTCGCAGCAATGCAGGCTGCTATTCTCCCATGGAGACGATCGTAGAGATGCTGGATGTAGTCCTGTGGAACGGCTTGCCATGCCATTTCCACCTGGCGCCTCAGTTGGACCAGCGTTCGTGCTGGACGTGCAGACCGCGTGAGACGACGCTTCATCCAGTCCCAAACATGCTCAATGGGGGACAGATCCGGAGATCTTGCTGGCCAGGGTAGTTGACTTACACCTTCTAGAGCACGTGGGGGGCACGGTATACATGCGGACGTGCATTGTCCTGTTGGAACAGCAAGTTCCCTTGCCGGTCTAGGAATGGTAGAACGATGGGTTCGATGACGGCTTGGATGTACCGTGCACTATTCAGTGTCCCCTCGACGATCACCAGTGGTGTACGGCCAGTGTAGGAGATCGCTCCCCACACCATGATGCCGGGTGTTGGCCCTGTGTGCCTCGGTCGTATGCAGTCCTGATTGTGGCGCTCACCTGCACGGCGCCAAACACGCATACGACCATCATTGGCACCAAGGCAGAAGCGACTCTCATCGCTGAAGACGACACGTCTCCATTCGTCCCTCCATTCACGCCTGTCGCGACACCACTGGAGGCGGGCTGCACGATGTTGGGGCGTGAGCGGAAGACGGCCTAACGGTGTGCGGGACCGTAGCCCAGCTTCATGGAGACGGTTGCGAATGGTCCTCGCCGATACCCCAGGAGCAACAGTGTCCCTAATTTGCTGGGAAGTGGCGGTGCTGTCCCCTACGGCACTGCGTAGGATCCTACGGTCTTGGCGTGCATCCGTGCGTCGCTGCGGTCCGGTCCCAGGTCGACGGGCACGTGCACCTTCCGCCGACCACTGGCGACAACATCGATGTACTGTGGAGACCTCACGCCCCACGTGTTGAGCAATTCGGCGGTACGTCCACCCGGCCTCCCGCATGCCCACTATACGCCCTCGCTCAAAGTCCGTCAACTGCACATACGGTTCACGTCCACGCTGTCGCGGCATGCTACCAGTGTTAAAGACTGCGATGGAGCTCCGTATGCCACGGCAAACTGGCTGACACTGACGGCGGCGGTGCACAAATGCTGCGCAGCTAGCGCCATTCGACGGCCAACACCGCGGTTCCTGGTGAGTCCGCTGTGCCGTGCGTGTGATCATTGCTTGTACAGCCCTCTCGCAGTGTCCGGAGCAAGTATGGAGGGTCTGACACACCGGTGTCAATGTGTTCTTTTTTCCATTTCCAGGAGTGTAGTTGAGTGTTCTTTTAAAGTCAAAGTGTACGACATTGCATCTGAATCTCAACTACGAAGAAATGTTTAAAGTTCATCCTTGCATATTCTTCTTCTTCTTCGGTGTAAGCGGCAAGAGAAACGGGATGAATAGATTTCCGCAGATTTGTGTATCAAAGTTCTGAGAGGGCCGAAAATTGTAGAACACATGTTTTCTGCGATTGGAGTATAATTGTAGCTCTTCTGGCTGCTGCAGGTCACCAAATGAGCATAAATATTAGACGGTATTTGCATTTTTCATAACATTTGACACCCAGTGGGTGCCGGGACCTCCACTCAACATCTAAGTTCACAGTACCACATTCAACAGTTTTCCACAAAGTCTTCGGCGACGTAGAACACGCCACGGAATCTTGAAATGGTTTTCTTTTTTTTTTTTTTTTTTTTTTTTTTTTTTTTTTTTTTCTAACAAACGTAAGTACATCAGTATTTGTGAGTGCCCGATCTGGTAAGACTCTGTTAATGGACTTTTTTTTTAATTTATGAATAGATCAAGCCCTTTCCTGTAGATTTTCAAGTATAGTCCTTTCCCAGCATCTGCGGCTTCTACCATGCGATTATATCTTCTTGCTGCCTTTAACAGCGCTTGGGACTTTCGAGCGTTCTTCACTGTTCAAGCAGTAGTTGCAGCACATTAGGCTTGGGACCTTACCACCGAAAGAGCGGAGAGGCCTGGGATGAGGAACGGGAAACAAAACCAGACGGCTTTGGTATTAGTAGAACCCAAGGTATTTTAACCCATACTCTCCTTCTTCCTGCTCCCTTCTGTTTCACAGCGTTTTTAGATGCATACGTCGCTGTCAGGATACAGTTCTTCAAAGACTTTTGCTTGGTACTCTTCTTTTCTTCTTGCTTAGTGCATAACGTGCAGAATACATAACTCGCTTCAAATTAATCGCTCCTAAACCAAACTTAATTTTTTCACGCATGGTTTTAACAACTGCAAATGCTACAGTGCGTTGACCTGTACCAGTACCCTTCCTTCTGCGTATAGCCTTAGCGTTTTGAGCTAAAAATCATCTCTGGAATGTGACAACTTCGGAGTTCTTTAGTTGCAGAGTACTCAATGTCGTGTTTCATACGAGCTTCGTTGAACAGATTAATCCTCTAGTATCTTCCGCCGCGGGCGTCGAACACGCGGCAGAACAAATGGACATGGTCAGCCCATAGAGGGCTCCTCCTCCGCGGCAGCTATTCCACGCAGCGGCTCTCGCGCAGTGAGGGCGCCAGCACTACGCCACGTGCAGACAGCGGCCAATAGCCGCTCCCTCCGGTTTCGTATATAGGGACCCGCTCTGCTTCAGTCCAGGACCTGTGGAAGACTTCCCGTGTCCTGCTGTTCCCTAAGCCTAACAAACCCCCCTCTGCTACCTCTTCCTATCGTCCCATCTGCCTCACCTCCGTGTTCAGTAAGGTCTTTGAGGCCATCCTCTCTCGCCGTATCCACCGCCACCTTAACCAGCACCGCCGCCTTCCTCTTACCCAATGTGGCTTCCGGCTTTCCTTCTCTGCTGACGACCAGCTCCTTAACCTTACCCATCTTCTTTCCCTCCAACTTAACTCCCGTCGCTCTGCTATCTTTGTTTCCCTTGATCTCCAGAACGCCTATGACCGTGTCTGGCATCCCGGGCTCCTTTTCAAACTACAGACCTATGCTCTCCCCATCAACTTCGTCCGTCTCGTTGCTTCCTTCCTCTCCCATCGTCCCTCCTATGTGACTATCCACAACTCCCGTACTTTCTACCCCTCTGCCGGCGTGCCCCAAGGTTCTGTCCTTTCCCCTCTCCTCTATCTCCTGTACACTGCTGATATGCCCAAACCTCCCCCTCCTGTTCATCTTCTCCAGTTCGCTGGTGACACCGCCTTCCTAGCCCTTTATCCTACCCTTCAACGGTCCCAACGTACCCTCCAAACCCACCTTGACCAATTCACCGCTTGGTGCAACCAGTGGTTCCTCCGTGTTAATCCCTCCAAGACCCAGGCGATCATCATAGGCTGCACCACCCGCTCCTTCCGCCTCCATGATTTCTACCTCACCATGTACGGCCGTCCTATCCACCTCACTCCTACCCTCAAATACCTTGGCCTCACACTCGACCGCCACCTCATCTGGACTCCCCATCTCCTTACCATCCAAAACAAAGCTCACAACCGCCTCCACCTCCTGAAACTCCTGTCCGGCCAGACGTGGGGTCTGCATCCTTCCACCATCCTTCACACCTACAAATCCATGATCCGCCCCATCCTTTGTTATGCCAGCATCGCTTGGATTTCCGCCCCCCCCCCCCCCCGGTTCTATAAAGCCCTCCAAATCCTCGAATGCCATGCACTCCGCCTCGCCTTCCGCATCCGCCTTCCGTCCCCCACGCGCATCCTCTATGACCTCATCCCCTTCCCCCACCTTCTCCTTTTCCTTGAACACATCCGCACACTATATGTTGTCCGCCGCCTTGATCCCCCTCACCCCCTGGTGTCTCCCTTCCTCTCCACTCCCAACCAGTTGCCGCGCCTTTACCGTTGTGTCCCTCCCTCTCTCCATGTCATGTCACTCGGCTGAAGAGCGGCGAATTGTGCTGCTGACAGCCCTCCCCTGCCCATATGGGGCAGGGGCATGAAATCACAATAAAGAAAAGAAAAAAAACCTCAGTCCAATCAGTCTGGTACTCGCTCTGGATTTCATTTCTATCTCGGCAGTACTGCGTGCTGGTCGTTGCTCGTTGTTGACATTTGCCTGGCTCTGGTTTTGAGTGGATTTACTGCTGGTTTTTGGTGTTGTGGGTTCCACAAGCCTCCGTTGTTTATCTCCACACCCTCCATCTCCTTTCCCAACACAACTTCCACCGTCTACCACTCCCGGATGATGAGCTTCGCCCTGACATCTACCCTTCCTACCAACTCTAACCCCCTCTTCCTGCCTCCTCCTCAGGGCTCCCTCTCCTCCCCCTCCCTCCTTCTCAGCGGATTTCCCCTCCTACTCCCCGTCCATCTCTTGTGCCTTCTTTCAGTGTCTCTGCGCTCCCTCCTGCCCTGTCTTCCCTTTTCCTCTCCCACCCCATGTGTCTCCTGCCTCTTCGTGAACCCACGGTTGCCCCTCCTCTCTTCATCCCGCCGCTTCCCCAGCTGCCCCATGCTCTCCCCTCCTTTTCCATCCTCTCTGACCTTTCCCTCGGCAGGTCCGGCCTGGTAGTTTTATTCTTCGTCGTGTGTGCTCCCAGTGGGTTTTAAGTGTGTTGTTTCGGAGTGTTTTTAATACTGTGGCCAACTTTTAACCTGTGCATGCGCATCCAGTGTCTTCTCTGTGTTTTAAGAATCGCCAACTGTGTTTTTTTTTAACTTTCTGGTGACTTTTTTAACTGTCCCCAATGAACGTCTACATGTCAGTGTATTTTTCCCTCCATTTTCTCCCCTTACTCTGTTTTATGTTCCCCTTTTTTACCTCCTTATGTATGTATTATTTTATTCTTGTTTTAGTTGTCATGTCACTCGGCTGAAGAGCGGCGAATTGTGCTGCTGACAGCCCTCCCCTGCCCATATGGGGCAGGGGCATGAAATCACAATAAAGAAAAGAAAAAAAACCTCAGTCCAATCAGTCTGGTACTCGCTCTGGATTTCATTTCTATCTCGGCAGTACTGCGTGCTGGTCGTTGCTCGTTGTTGACATTTGCCTGGCTCTGGTTTTGAGTGGATTTACTGCTGGTTTTTGGTGTTGTGGGTTCCACAAGCCTCCGTTGTTTATCTCTTCCTTGTTGTGTCGGTCATAGTAGGTTGTTGTCAGTTGTCGTTGGTCTGTCGCCCGACTCGTCCTGTGTTTACCCGGTGCTGCGTGCTCCACCGCCGGCGGCTTCCCCGCCTGGCGGCTCCGATCCGCAACCCAAGGCGTTCCCGCAGTTGGTTTTGGTTACTACAAATCCTCTTATCACCTCGCGCCAAACATTTTAGAAGGTTTGTTCCAGGTCCACAATAGTTATATCCCGGAATGTGTAATCCCACTGGCAGTTTGTCTAGAATACCACTACATCCTCTAATGCGTCCTCTAGCATGCATGTTATGCTACTAAGGTTGTTGTGGACTGCGCACCACATTATGTAGTAAACAGTTAGCATTAATCCAGCTGTTTTGTGCTGCAGGAAAACCAAGCCATTTGACTAGCGTTCTATTTCCTCGGCGTCTTACGACTCTCTCCACGAGAAACACAACTCTTCGGTGTAGAAAAATCTCAAATTTCTTCACCTTTACTATCCTGCATTATATAACTTCTAGGATTCGTTCTTTGCACCTTGCAAACTGTAAATATATCTGTTAAGCAGTTTGACAGATATGATTTCTCAAATGCATTCTTGTATTTTGAGGTACAAACCAAACGGTCTACATTAAATTTTTGTTTACGTAGATCCAGCATGTTAATGCGATAGGACACAGTATTCACGAGTCCATTATCACGAACATCGATTGATCGCATTTTTATTGTGCTATGTTTGGTTCGCTTATACTGAGAAATTATTTCTGACTTCGTATCTGACCATTTTTATGAGCTGCGAAGATTAAAACGCATTCACATTTGACCTTTTATTGTTCTGTTCAGACGTTCCACGATACTCGCCTTCAGGCGGGTGAATGTTGAGTAGTGATGTTTTCCATACCGCTGCATCACGGTCTTGAAATGCCTATTGTAAAACTCTCCCCCCCCCCCCCCCCCCCCCCCTGATCGATTTGGAGGTTGTTGGGGCATCAATCCGTCCCCGTCTGCAACAAAAGTTGAAACGCGTTCACGACATTTCTCGCTGTTTTTGTTATAACAGGTAATTCCCAGGCAAATTTGGAGTATGTATCAACAACCATTAAAATATACTTGAATCCACTACCCGATTGTGAATATTCCCTCATATCTAAGAGATCAGTCGACCATAAGTCATCCAAATCTTTAATCATAATATGTCTACGCGGATATGTTTTGCATGCTGGTTATTCGATGATACCTTTCTAAGCTCTGAGATTATTGAAACAACTTCATTCGAATTAGCCGTATTACCTGCAGCAGCTGATACCATGAGCAGACGTAGTAGTTCTATTAGCTCGTTGGGATTCGTCATAATAAATATACTGCACGAGTCGATTGTTCGTTGCTTTACGCTCAATATCAATACCATCACCTTAATGTCAATACCGTCACCGCTGCTGCAATTTTTGTTTTCACCATCGAGTATTAGTATTATAAAGGTTTTATATTTCTTGTTGCTCTGGCTTTTTTCGATCTTATGTAAATCAGTCTCGTGCAGTGTTTCACAGTACATTTCTCTCTCATTAACTGAATAACTCATGATTTTTTTTCCGTGGGTCTTAGGAAACTAAAATTCATTGTGCAAGGCGTTCTCTAATACTGCGTATCACCAATTTGTATTGTGTCATCAGTTACTTTTATGGGCTGTATACCCAGCATGTACGGTCTTCCCCTGCTGACACCGAATGTTCTATCTATCTGGCCAGCGGTGTGAAGGATAGTGAATTGTCAATGGCAACAACATCATTATCATGCGGTTTTGTTTTTGCTCAGAGTAGCCTGGGAGATTCAGTAACCGGCTTAAAGGTCTCTCCCTCAGCGTTTGCTGTCGATCCACATGCCCTAATCTTAGCAAACTTAATTGCTGTCGAATGGCTTTGCTTCGTTGATATCTCGATGTATAGCAATCAGACTTCTGTGCAGCGTGAGGCCTTATATATATATATATCCGCTCTTCTTTCTCTTTTTATGTGCTTCCCTTCTCAATAACAAGGGGCTCTTCATCTATTTTCACTTCAACAGCCTCAACCTTTTAGGTTAAGTCAGTTACTTTCTTACCGATTTTATTAACTAAGTCATTTATTTAATGCGTTGATAATTTTCAGAACAGTCCAGTTATACTTCTCTAGCTCCCCCCGCATACCTCCAACCTTATGCACGATGATCTGAATTTTCGCATCCATGCAGAAGCTAATGTTGTGCCTACGTTCACACATTCGCTCGGCTTGAGAGCCACACATACTCGCGAATTTTTCCATGGGGCAGCATGTATACAGAAACTATTGGAGGCTTCGCTTGTACCTACCGTCATAAAATTTTCTTGCTTTATCAATAACGAGAAATCCAGACAGTGAATGATTCCAGCAGTCAGCACACATCTTTACAAGTAAGTGTGTTTTAAATTCAGAGTGTCTTGTTGAAAAGCTATTATGAGGTTTGTATTATCCCTAACCAACCCTTTCAAAATTCTGGAATACGTTTGGTTTAAGTAAAATACATCAGCACACATATGACGACCGAAACATGAATATTTTCGAATTTGGTCTTGGTTTTCCCAAGCGACTTCATCAAATATGAGCACAATGGTTTGCTTTACTTTTTCAGGGTGTGGGGGGGGGGGGGAGGGGATATCACTGCTTTCACTCAATGTCGTGTATGTAACGCCTCTTACTCCGCTCAGTGTCTCCGTAATAGCTGGTTCTTTGGCTGAAACAGTGTTTCTGAAAAGTAAACAAACATGTTCGAATTGGATTCCTGTGTCATGAGAACATTAGTCTTGCCACAATGGGATAGACCTAAATAATTGCTCGTATTATATATATATATATATATATATATATATATATATATATATATATATACACCCATGAAAAGTAACTTCATCATTGAGCTTCACACTGACTGGCGCATAGGCGATTGTCTGCTACTTCATAATTATAGGCGCAGCACCGAAAATAATGATATTAGTATGTTTGATACTTGGACTATAATCAGAGAGGTATGAAATAAAACACAAATATGGTTTGAGATTGTGTATACACATTATTTACTTAAATATCGTACATTGGATACAGAATTTCAAGAATATAATGAGACACTTTCTCTATCTTCTTTGCAGCTGTACAATATTTCCCAAATAAAGCTTTTAGATATGCAATAATATCTGATTTTTCACATGTACATTTAACCTGTTCCTCTTTGAACTCTGCATTCATGCAGAAACAAAGATACTGTTCCAAATCATCAACATATACACTAAAAAGTTTAGAACGTCATTGTGTGCGGAGTCCATGCTTAGCAACCACCAACTCAGTCTCTCAAACGGAAGACGTAGTGCAGTATCAATGTCGCATAAGTTTGTAGCTGTGGGGTGCTCTAGATAAACACATTTGTCCCCAATTTCACACTTAGTGCAGAGTCATTGTACACTGTTGTAATAAGTGTCACACCAGTAAGGCGAATGTCCGGTGGGGTACGAGTTCAGTAATACTCTATAGTCATCTGCTGATTGCTGTAGCGCTCTGCACAACATATTTTGTCCCAGTCGAAATCAGAAATAGGCGAACTTCCAGCGTGCTGGAGCAAAGTGGTTCAGCAACTGCTGTTATTTATTTTTCATTCCATGACTAGTTTCGGGTCGAGTTCCATTTTCAAATCAACCTACAGAGCAGAAAACCAAATTTACACTCATGCATAATGCAGTTATTACCAAAGTCTCAAGCATATGCTAAAGAGACAGAACATATTCTTTTAAACTTACGTAACATAGTCAAAAATGGAGTTTCCGAAGACGTCAAAAAAGGTCAATGTACATTTACAGTATATACATATAACTGGCAGTTTACTCCTTTCTTTCTGTAGTATGGAAACCTCGCGAAAGGGGGGGGGGGCGCCCTATCAGGAAACCTTTTTATTTATTAAAGTGTTCTCCAATCATAGAGAATAAAGCAAGTCATACAATAACCGAACAAGTCCACAATAAAATTAACACTTCTTAAAATATTTACCAATAGGAGTCAAATACTTAAAATCACCGACCAGGAATACACAGCAGCGCCACATACGGCGCGTATTATAAAATTGTATGCCATGTTGGCACGTAAAAATCATTAATTGTGAAACCGTGCAACTCAAAAATAAAATTGTTACTTTTTAAATCCATTACCAAAAACTGTCAACTATTTAAAATCACTGAAAAGTAAAACAAAACAGCACCAAATACGGCGCTTATTACAAAATTGTGTGCCACATAGGTACGTAAAAATCTCTAAATATGAAAAGCAACATTAGTATTAAAAGAAAACAATAGGAGATTAAAATCCTCATCACTTCCGAAAATTTACAAGCATAAAACTTTTTATGCATATCTTTGGCATATACTTAAGAATTTGGTAATAACTGTATTAACCAAGAGTGTAAATTTGATTTTCTTCCCTGTAGGTCGATTTGAAAATGGATCTTGGCCCGAAACTAGTCATCGAATGAAAATCAAATATTTACAACTTGGACTGGTTTTTCGTTCTACTTAGGAATGTGGGCACTTTAACACCCTTCGATGCATTTACAATTTCTGTCGTCACTTGCAGGTCCCACTTATGATGTGCTTCGATACCCACATTTACATGTTATGTTCCACTAGAAATTAAATAGTATGTAAAACTGAAAAGCTGGGTACACTTGGTTATCTTCCTATCCACATTATCCGCACTCTGTCCCCTCACTATCACAGGGATGCTCTTCCGGGTGGGTCATGTTGGTGACTAGCACTGTCCTCCATGTTGTTGTTTAGGACCAATAGGAGCACTTGAGGTGTTGGAAACAGACCGCACATCCTGATGAATGGGACAGACAATAACAGCTTCTTGTCCTGCTCCATAATGTGGGCAATGTCTGCTACAGGATCCAACGAGGTCCTACGGGTTCAGACACGCTGGAAGTTGTTACTGCTGCAGGTCCAGAGGTAGGTGCAGGTATCTACAAGATGGTTGCTGAGGTTGCTGGGGGTGTGGATGCGGCCGTGGTCGGTATTATGGTGCTCTCCTTTGCAGGCTTCGACAGGTTGAAGGCTGCTGCTGAACAAGGAGGAGGAAATTCAGATACAGAGACATGAAACGACCAATAATAATGATAACTAGAAAGAAGTAAAACACAATACTTACTTTTCTGCTTTTTACTTTCTTGTAGGGCTGTGCTGGATCTCGAATGCTGCTGCTGCTGACACTTCATGGTTCTTTTTCTGCTGCTGCTCTCTGACTGAGTGGGACTGAGGCTGCAGAGCTGGTGAGCCCACCCTATATCTCTTCCAATAATGTCATCAGATACTTTGATCCTATTGGCTAAAGCCTTTCACATGACTGGGTTTAGGATTCCTATTGATTCCTGCCCTTTCTTTCCTCGACCGCCATCTTGGATTACATCATGGGAGGGGTGCGATAGGAGAGGGCGAAGGGCCAAAAATGCCCTCTGGTGGTGGTGGTGTTGTTGTTGTGAACTGGGTCAGTTGGTCTCCAGACCTGAAGGTGAACACACTGTATGGAGCTACTGTCTACTGTTTGATCAATGGCAACTCGAATTGTTTAAATAAACAATATACTCCACTGCATCCAAAATAAAGATCTGAGTAAGTTCTACGTAGCAGTTCAGCACAGATTGCGTCGTTTTTCTGCCAATTTCCAGATGGGGGAGCAGAGGGGTGGGGAGTAGGGGAGGGGGCAGAGGGAGGGGGAAGGGAGGAGGAGGTTGGGAGGAGAGGGAGGAGGGAATTACGTTAGAGAAGGTAGCCGAATTATTAAATATAATATCTACAGCTTATGGCTAACATTTATTTTATTCATGGTGACTGCAGTCATCAGTTATCATTTTGAGTTACTATCATGAAGTAGCTGAAAAGCCCAGTGTTACCTCAGTTGTTATTAATAGCTTTGCCCAAGACTTTGCATGTGTGGAATTTATTTTTGAATTGTAAAACTCCTTTGTAAACAATAAAGTTGTACCATTGGGATATGAATGAAGAGCTTATTTGCTTTATTAACACGAAAAACAGACCTGCTGAGCTGGGCATGAGAAAGCATCTGAGTCTAAAGTCCACACTCCCAGCATGCAGCATCTGGCTCTGTTCTTTGTTTTCGTCATAGCATAACACAAGCTCAGTGGAACTGTTTGTGTTTAAAACGAAGTGATAAACTGATAGGAAAAAGTGGGAATCTGGATGTAAATACCCCGCCACCTGTGGCACTTCCCCTACAGGAGTTTCGCTCCTGTGATGTTACGTTGAAGAAAAGCATCTTTAAACCTCTGTGAGTAAAGGACTCTGAGGGGTGAGATAATGCAAGACACTCTCTATTAGAGTTACGTTGCGTCTTGATTTCCTAAGGCGCTTCCGAAGGGCAGCTTCAGGGAGGCGGTTTCTGTGGGTATACGCGGTTCCTGCTGCTTCAACTTTGCGGTATTTACACTAGTCAATTGAACAGAAGTTGTGTAACGGCTTCTCATCACTTGATGTCTAATGGGAAGACATTGCCAATAAGGCTTCTCTCATTCTTTCTAGATTGTTTATATTGTTTATAATGGAATGGCTATAGTTCATCTAGCCGATTGTTTGTTCAGTCATAAATCACTGATAGCCTTGGAATCTTCGAGATTTTTGCTAGAAAAGTTGTGCCGGATTTTACGAAATCGTTTCCGTACCTGATAGACACACACAAACTTCTGCGATGTTAGATCATCATAGGACCTGCTAACAGTCACTGACTTGAATGAACTGGAATCACCATCACCAATGAATTTAGCGTAGCGAACCCCACGTTGTTCTTGAGTGTGATGGAAGATCTTCACAGATAAGGCATTTTCCATTCCTCTACTAGACCCCTCTTACGTTTCCTGACAGTTGTGTTCATGCACTTGTTTTCGTTTTTTCTTTATTGGTGCCCACTTTTCTGCAACAGTGCAATGTTTTGAAAATACTTCGACATCAAACACGGTCAAATGCTATGCTAATATCGTTGTCACAATCATTTCTGCAACTGTTTCCACTGTTGCAGATTTCATTGATTCTCCTGAAATTGCTTCTACTATTTCCCCTAAAGATTCTGTGTATCTTGTAACATTAATCAGGGGCATGACCGATTCATAAGAGCACACGAAATTTTGGCAGCACTATGGCCTGTTCCTGTCCAGAATTCTTTCTTACCCTCGCAACTCGAAGAAGAGACTTCCAGACTGAGAACTATACCGTTTCTTTGAAGACATTTTTAGGAATTATTATCTCTCCACCACACAAATTACAGTGAGCAGATTCAGTAAACATTGTTGTAGTACGCTTAAACCTAATATTAAACTGATATCACTGGTAATGTTTTCACTGCACATTTCATTACTGATCACGAGCTTCTTCTTGGAAGTACTTATGGTGAAGAGATTTGTTCACTGTTGCTTGTGCTAGCCTCATTATCTGGATGTAAACTTCCAATTGGACATTTTTTGCAGAATCTATTTCCCTTATTTCTCCTTTTCTTAAACAGTCACTATGGTGAAATCATATTAGAGAGACAAACAGAACTCAATGAGCTCCAAGATCGAATATACACAAGGAAATGTGTAATGCACCTTATAAAATATGGATGCATTATACCACAAACAGGAAGTGCTATCACAGCAGCCAATGTAACCAACATATTCAGATGGATGTTTACTGTACATCAACATAAATCACCATCTTCTACAGCAAACAATTCCCGAAATATCTTGGTCGTAGCTGAAAAGTGTTCATTTAATCTGGAGAAATTATTTGTGAAGTAAATTATTTCAAAATAAATTATAAATACAGTCATCCAAAATCACCAAACTAAAGAGAAAAGTCAAACAACAGTTTTTCATTAAGAAAAAAAAGATCGACATTTTATACCCATACCACCTTTTTTTACTTCCCGTAACACATAAAGCGAAATCAGTAAATCCTCATAACCTACGCAAGTAAATTCGTTGGCAGCTTGTATTCGTAAAATTTCTTTTTTCCGTGATCTGAAGATATAGTTTTGGAGAGTAGTGCGTTGAGACAGACACGACGGCATTACAGTTTTATTGTTCATAAAGATATGGACGTAGAAATGTGGAAGATGAAAGAAAACTCATAGCTGTAAATAAAATGCTACACGACTACAACAGCTGTCCAGATCACACATAGATATCCAACTAAAGCGTGTGTGCATAATATTGCTAGTGGCTGTGTGTGTGCTTGTGTTGGTGTATTAGGTGCGCTCGGCGACGAAGTTATCATCGCCCATCGCATCACTAGTACTGGGCCACCTGAGGATTAAATTTCAGATATGTAGTCTGCACAACGCTAGTGCTCGCTGAAGCTCGGTACACTTCCTCAATTTATACTGCGTGCATAATCCGCATGAAAATGGCGAGGTATCATTAGTTTAATCCCTACTACATCAATTATGTAGAACCATATGCGATTTTCCGCGTTAGAGTTCAGCACATGTATTGCTCTTGTTGCATTGTAAGTATCTTTTATACCTTTAAAGTATATGGTACTGTTCCTTTTATAACTAGTATAGCTAGTTCACTTAATTATTAACTGTGAATGTGGAAATCTAGCATCTCTGTAACCTCACATGCAGCTGCAAGAAATCGGCACTACTTGTCACTAAAAACAGAAATGTAAGAGACGCCTTCCACCTGATGATGTTATTGTAGCTATTGAAACGTGAGTGGATGAAGTGAAACCTTGTGACTGAGCCGAATTATATATTTCACTCATTTTAATATTGTAATAGCAATTAATATTTTTTGGCAGCCATATGTTGTAATAGTCGTGTTTAACTGCAAACGAAATTGAAGCAAATCAGTCTCTAAGAAATTTTTAAGGTCTGATAACATGCAAGGGTAGGGCCAGTGGTTGTTACACAATTGATATTAACATAAACTACTCCCACTGATACTGACAAGAGTGATATACAGAAGAATGGAAAAGAAAATTGAGGATATGTTAGCGGGCGATCTATTTGTTTTTAGGAAAAGTAAAGACACGAGAGAGGCAGCTCTGACGTACGGTTTATAATAGAAGCGAGACTGAAGAAAAATTAAGACATGTTCATAAAATGTGTTGGCCTGGAAAGAAGTTTGATAATGTAAAATGGTCCAAGATGTTGGAAATCCTGAGAAAAATAGGGGTAAGCTACATTGAAAGGCAGGTAGTATACAATATGTACAAGAACCAACAAGAAAATATAAGAATAGTAGACCAAGAACGAAGCGTACGGATTAAAAAGGGTATAAGACAGGGGTGTAGTCATTCACCCCTGTCGTTCAATCTATACATCGAAGAAGCAAGAACGGAAATAAAAGGAAGGTTGAGTGGGATTAAAATTCAAGATGAAAGGATACCATGGTGAAGGTTTCCTGATGGTATTGCTATCCAAAGTGAATGTGAAGAAGAACTGCAGATGTATTGAACGAAATGAACAGTCTGATGAGTACAATATGTGGATTGAGAGTAAATCGAAGAAAGACGAAATTAATGAGAAGTATCAAACATGATAGCAGCGAGAAACTTAACATCATAATTGGTGAAGTAGATGAAGGTAAGGAATTCGGCTACCTAGGCATCAAAATAATCCGCGATGGACGGAGCAAGGAGGGCATAAAATGCAGAGTACCACTGGAAAAAAGGGCACTCCTGACCGAGAGAAGTCTGCTAGTATCTATCATAGGTCTTAACTTGAGGAAGAAATTTTTGAAAATGTACATTTGGAGCGCAGCATCATATAGTTGTGACACATAGACTTTGAAAAAACGGAACATAAAAGAATAGAACCATTTAAGAGGTGATGCTACAGAAGAAACTTAAAAATAAAGTGAACGATAAGGTAGAGAAAGAGGAGGTTCCCCGCAGAATCAGCGAGGAAAGACGTATATGGAAAACACCGACAAGAGGGAGGGGTAAGACGATAGGATATCTGCTAAAACATCAGGCAGTGACTTCCAAGACACTAATTGGAGCTGTAGAGGGTAGAAACTGTAGAGGAAGAAAGAGGCTGGAATACATCCATCAAATAATTGAGTACGTAGGTTGCAAGTGCTACTTTAAGATGAAGAGGTTGGAACAGGACAGGAATTCGTGGTGGGCCGCATCGCAACAAACCAGTCAGAGGACATATCTCTACAAAATAACATTAATGAATTCCGTCCTGATTGGTAGCCTCCCGCATGGTATGCGATGCTACGGTATACTCTTCCATTAGACTGCAAGCAACATGTAAGTTCGGCATATACTTAATTCTGTTACTGCATGTGTCAGCGTAGCCTGCTGCTAATAACGGAAGAGAGCCTTCCTAATGTTACCTTTACCAGAAATTACCCAGTTCATATAAAAGATTTAATCATGAAAATAACTGCTCTCTCTGATAGAAGCAGAATATGACAAAAATATTAAAACCGGAGGAAACATGATGGTTTCTAATGAAATAAGGTCTCTAGTAAGTAATCTTGGAATAACTAGAAAAAGTAATATTTTCACTGACTAGCATTCGCTGGATATTTCGCTCACTCAGACCAAAACATGCAACCAAGATCTAACAACGGCTCTCGAATACTATAGTGTGACGATTTTGAGATGTAAACAAATACCATCCAACACCCGTCTATCAGATCTAAAATTTTCAGGCGGTCTGACTACTACCTATCCTTTCCTGATTGGCCGCAATCAACTCGTTTACTTGCTAACACTATATGAAACACCCATTTTCTAGTACATAGCATAAAACAACACATAATTCGACATGCAATTTTGACAAAAATGTAAAACAAACATTTATATACAGTAAAATATGAAGAAAACGTAAAATGTAAAATCCTACAATCTCTGCAGGAGAAAGTATAAAACGCATAAAACCAACTGGAATGAAGTAAACGTCGAAAGAGAAAGTATTCGCCAATATCAAGTATTCTGAAGTGAAAAGGCACGTAATAAAAGAAATTAGTTCAGTTTAACGTTTTTTTAAATTACTGGAAGAATAATTTATAGTGCTTTGGAATTAAGTTGCATGAGCCAGGTGACTATGAGAAGCTGTAAATGTAAATTGAACAAATATATGTAACTTTATTACACAAGTCTTTTTGGAAAGGAACTTCTTAACAGTGAAAAAGTCCGACGAAGAAACACTTTGCTGTGGAAAATAGTGTGTCGTTAGCTCATTTTGGCTATTTTCAATGAATAGCTCGGACTTTGAACTTAATGGATATAGCTAAAAGTGATTATAGTTGCCGGCCGAAGTGGCCGTGCGGTTAAAGGCGCTGCAGTCTGGAACCGCAAGACCGCTACGGTCGCAGGTTCGAATCCTGCCTCGGGCATGGATGTTTGTGGTGTCCTTAGGTTAGTTAGGTTTAACTAGTTCTAAGTTCTAGGGGACTAATGAACTCAGCAGTTGAGTCCCATAGTGCTCAGAGCCATTTGAACCATTTTTTTGATTATAGTTACAAATTTTTGTCTCATAAAATAATATTTTAGCTATATCCATTAAGCTCAAAGTCCGAGCTATACATTGAAAATAGTCCGCGCTTTATATCGAAAACACAGTCTATAAAGCTGGTGCTATGAACACACACACACACGCACACACACACCCCTTTGTCTCGCTTACACACGTCAATGATCAGTATCTTCATTATTTCCAGATTACTGTATCACACAGCGACCTATTGATACTTTTTTCTCTTTCTCGCAAAATAATACTTAAATAACATTTGAAAAATGTCATATTCCCGCTTACAGTTGTTGGTAAAGTATTTTATTTATACGACCAGTTTCTGTCGTCCGACCAACATCTGGTTCGTAAAAGAATTCATAGCGTCATGTTAGGTGTAATATAAAATCGCTATCGTCAACTGATATAACCATGAATAATACGGCCATCATATCGTAATATAAATTACGTCATCAATCTATAAAACCTGTGCTATGGAGTCTAAACATGCTTGTTAAAACTGGAACCGGCGTTAGCTCTGTGAATAGATTCGTACTACGAAGAGGCGACTGCATTCTCTGAATCTTTTCACAGCATTAACGCCAATTACAGTTCGACTTTATCAGACTTTTAAAATTTTTTTTTAGTCATCAGTCTTTTGACTAGTTTGAAACGACCTTCCACGAATATCTCTCCTGTGACAAACTTTTCATCTCAGGGCAGCAATTATTTGCTGGAGGTATTGCAATCTCTGTCTTTGTCTACCATTTGTACCCTCTACAATTCCCTCTAGGAGCGTGCAAACCATTCCCTGGCGTCGTAACAGATGTCCTATCATCCTGTCTCTCCTTCTTGCCGGTGTTTTACATCTACTCCTTTCCTCGCCAATCTCCACATTTCTTACCTTATTAGTCCACATGATTTTCAACATACTTCTGTCGCATCGCATCTCAAATGCTTCGATTATCTTCCGTTCCGGTTTTCCCACAGTCCACGTTCCACTATCGTACACTGATGTGCTCCAGAAGTAGATCCTCAGAAATTTCTTCCTCAAATTAAAGCTTACATATTATACTAGCAGGCGTTTATAGGCCATGAATGCCCTTTTGCCCTGGTCAGCTTTTTAAGTCCTCCTGGCTCCGTCCATCGAGGGTTATTTTGCTATCTAGATAGCAGAATTTCTTAACTTCGTTTACTTTGTGTTCCACAATGATTGTGTTAAGATCGTCGCAGTCCTCATATCTTCGTCTCACTCCTTATTTTATACTCATTTGACTATTAATTGTATTCAACATATCCTGTGATTCTTCTTCAGCTGCACTGAGGATAGCAAAGTCGTCAGCGAATCTTATCATTGATATCCTTTCACCCCAAATTTTAATCCCTCTCTGGAACCTTTCATTCAATTCCGTCATTGTTTCTTCGATATATAGATGGAACATTAGGAGTGAAACACGGCATCCTTGCCCTCTGCCTCTCTGGTGCCTTTACCTTTCCTAAGGACAGATGAACGGACTATTACTTGGTTGCCACTTTCCCCAGTGAGTTTTGAAATTCCGATGGAATGTTCTCTATACCTACTGCATTATTCGATCTTCAGTCTTCCGGAGCTCTTCGAAAATCTTACTCTAATACCGGTAGCCCTAAGTCTTCCATTGTTGTTGTTGTGGTCTTCAGTCCTGAGACTGGTTTGATGCAGCTCTCCATGCTACTCTATCCTGTGCAAGCTTCTTCATCTCCCAGTACCTACTGCAACCTACATCCTTCTGAATCTGTTTAGTGTACTCATCTCTTGGTCTCCCTATACGATTTTTACCCTCCACGCTACCCTCCAATACTAAATTGGTGATCCCTTGATGCCTCAGAACATGTCCTACCAACTGATCCCTTCTTCTAGTCAAGTTGTGCCACAAACTTCTCTTCTCCCAAATCCTATTCAATACCTCCTCATTAGTTATATGATCTACCCATCTAACCTTCAGCATTCTTCTGTAGCACCACATTTCGAAAGCTTCTATTCTCTTCTTGTCCAAACTGTTTATCGTCCATGTTTCACTTCCATACATGGCTACACTCCATAAAATTACTTTCAGAAACGACTTCCTGACACTTAAATCTATACTCGATGTTAACAAATTTCTCTTCTTCAGAAACTCTTTCCTTGCCATTGCCAGTCTGCATTTTATATCCTTTCTACTTCGACCATCATCAGTTATTTTGCTCCCCAAATAGCAAAACTCCTTTACTACTTTAAGTGTCTCATTTCCTAATCTAATTCCCTCAGCATCACCCGATATAATTCGACTACATTCCATTATCCTCGTTTTGCTTTTGTCGATGTTCATCTTATACCCTCCTTTCATGACACTGTCCATTCCTTTCAACTGCTCTTCCAAGTGCTTTGCTCTCTCTGACAGAATTACAATGTCATCGGCGAACCTTAAAGTTTTTATTTCTTCTCCATGGATTTTAATACCTACTCCGAATTTTTCTTTTGTTTCCTTTGCTGCTTGCTCAATATACAGATTGAATAACATCGGAGAGAGGCTACAAACCTGTCTCACTCCCTTCCCAACCACTGCTTCCCTTTCATGCCTCTCGACTCTTATAACTGCCATCTGGTTTCTGTACAAATTGTAAATAGCCTTTCGCTCCCTGTATTTTACCCCTGCCACCTTCAGAATTTGAAAGAGAGTATTCCAGTCCACATTGTCAAAAGCTTTCTCTAAGTCTACAAATGCTAGAAACGTAGATTTGTCTTTCCTTAATCTAGCTTCTAAGATAAGTCGTAGGGTCAGTATTGCCTCACGTGTTCCAATATTTCTACGGAATCCAAACTGATCTTCCCCAAGGTCGTCTTCTACCCCTTTTTCCATTCGTCTGTAAAGAATTCGCGTTAGTATTTTGCAGCTGTGACTTATTAAACTGATAGTTCGGTAATTTCGGCTTTAATTTCTTTTTCTATCATGCCTTGGACGAGTCTTCTCTCTCAAACAGGCCTCCAATGTTTTCCACCTATCCGACCAGTATTCTATGTTTAATAGGGGAATTACCATTGCATTCTTAATGTTGCTGCGTCTGTTTTCAATTTCACCGAAGGTCGTTTTGATTTTCCTATACGCTGAGTCAGTCCTTCCGGCAATCATTTCTTGTTCCGATTTCTTCACGTTTTTCTGCAGGGATTTCACCTTAGCTTCCCTGAATTAACTATTTTCTCTCATTTCTAAGTGACTTGTGCTTTTGTGTTCCTGAATTTCCTTACGCCGAGCGACTAATGTATGACTTCTATTACCCACGGTTTTATTGCCATTACCTTCCTCGCACCTATGTAGGCTTTTGTAGTTGCCCTTTCTTAGGCATGTCCATTCCTCTTGTACTTAACTGTGCTCTACCGCAGTGTCTACAGCCTCCGAACTATGTGATACTTCTTCATACCTTTGTACGTCCCTATCCCACTTCTTTGCCATTGATTCTTCCTGAACGTCTCTTAAAGTTCAGCCTACTCTTCGTCATTACTAAATTGTGATCTGAGTCTATATCTGGGTTTATCTGGGTATCCCTTACAATCCAATATCTGATTTCGGAATCTCTACTTAGCATGATGTAATCTAATTGAAATCTTCCCATATCTGCCGGACTTTTCCAAGTATACCTCCTTCTCTTGCGATCCGTGAACACAGTATTCGCTATTACTAACTGGAATTTATTGCAGAGCTCAATTAGTCTTTATGCTCGTGCATTCTAGAAGGAGACCCATATTCTTCTGTAACCAAATCTCCTGCTCCTTACCGTACAACCGAATTCCATGATTGTTAGATTTTCATCTAGCTTTATGCACTGAATTAACTGTTCAGTATCCTCGTATACTTTCTCTACCTCTTCATCTTCTGCTTGAGACATCGTCTGTGATATCGTTCTTCATGCGTAGTAAGGCTTTTCTTCCATGCATGGAAATGCAAAGCACATATTTTAAATGTTGTATTAATTTAAGAAAATGCGATTTCAGAGCAGTATAAAAATTTAAACCGAATATTTTATTCAGCAATATCGTTTTTAGGTCACATTAAGCAGTTAATTAACTACAGTATCTTTTAAATTTTTAATTTGACTCATGTCTTTGATCACTAATACACTACTGGCCATTAAAATTGCTACACCACGAAGTTCAAGTGCTACAGCCTCGAAATTTAACCGACAGGAAGAAGATGCTCTCATATGCAAATGATTAGCTTTTCAGAGCATTAACACAAGGCTGGCGTCGGTGGTGACACCTACAACGTGCTGACATGAGGAAAGTTTAAACCGATTTCTCATACACAAACAGCAGTTGACCGGCGTTGCCTGGTGAAACGTTGTTGTGATGCCTCGTGTTAAGGAGGAGAAATGCGTACCATCACGTTTCCGACTTTGATAAAGGTCGGATTGTAGCCTATCACGATTGCGGTTTATCGTATCGCGACATTTCTGCTCGCGTTGGTGGAGATCCAATGACTATTAGCAGGATATGGAATCGGTGGGTTCAGGAAGGTAATACGGAACGCCGTACTGGATCCTAACGGACTCGTATCACTAGCAGTCGAGATGACAGGCATCTTATCCGCATGGCTGTAAAGGATAGTGGAGCCACGTTACGATCTCTGAGTCAACAGATGGGGACGTTTGCAAGACAACAACCATCTGCACGAACAGTTCGTCGACGTATGCAGCAGCATGGACTATCAGCTCGGAGACCATGGCTGCGGATACCCTTCACGATGCATCACAGACAGGACTGCCTGCGATGGTGTACTCAACGAAGAACCTGGGTGCATGAATGGCAAAAATTCATTTTTGCGGATGAATCCAGGTTATGTTTACAGCATCATGATGGTCGCATCCGTGTTTGGCGACATCGCGATGAATGCACTTTGGAAGCGTGTATTCGTCATCGCCATACTGGCGTATCACCCGGCGTTATGGCATGTGGTGCTATCCCGGTCGTAAGATGGTATTCTTGACCGAAGCTGCTACTATTCGGTCGACTAGCTCCTCAATTGGCATCACGAGGCTCAGTGCACCCCGAAAAATGGCAACAGCGCATGGCGGCCTGGATGGTCACCAATCCAAGTGCCGACCACGCCAGACAGCGCTTAACTTCGGTGATCTCACGGGAGCCGGTGTATCCACTGTGGCAAGGCCGTTGCCCTTCCGTTAACTTAGAGCATTCCATATATCATTTTGCAATATGCTGATAATTCTGCAATATAAGACCCTTTTGTAATAATCTGGATACAAATTTACCTCAGTTTCCACTCCAGGAAATTCACATTTAAGCACCTAGTTGCTGATTTCCTACTAACTTCACACTCTCACGTCATTTTCTTTGGCTCGCTAACACCTCACATACATAGAGGGAATCGCTTCCGTGTTTTCTTTCCTGACTATTAGAATTCTGTCGATTTCCAATGCATGAATATCGAAACGACTATTTTTTATTTGAAGTATAAAAGAAATGTACCTCTTAATTACATAAAAGAAATACATACATTGCTGGCGTGGTCTTTAGTCCGAAGACTGGTTTGTTACACCTATCGATGCTACTCTGTCCTATGCAAGCCTCTTCATCTTCCAATAACTACTGCAAATAGCATCCTGCTGAATCTGCTTATTATATTCGTCTATTGGCCTCCCTCTATGATTTTAACCCCTCTCTCGCTCCCCCTCCCCCACCACACACACACACACACACACATACACACACACACACACACACACACACACACACACATTCCTCTCCAGTATTAAACTGCTGATCCCTTGCTGTCTTAGAATGTGTCCTATCATCTGATCCCATCTTCTAGCCAGGTTGTGCCACAAATTTCTTTTCTCTCCAGTTTCATTCAGTACTGGCACAACCATTCAGTACCTCCTCATTACTTACGTGATCTACCCACTTAATCTTCAGTATTCTTCTGTAGCGCCACATCTGGAAACCTTATATTCCGTTCTTGTCTAAATTTTTTATCATCAATGTTCCACTTCCGTTAGTTGCTACACTCCATACAAATATCTTCTGAAAATACCTCCTAATACTTAAGTCTATATTCGATGTTAATAAATTTATTTTCTCCTTAAATGCCTTTCTTACCATTGCTGATCTCCATTTTCTATCCTCTCTGCTTCGGCCACCATCAGCTATTTTGCTGTCTAAATAAAAAACTCATCCACTACTTCAAGTCCCTCGTTTCCTAATCTCATTATCTCAGCATCATCCGATTTTGATTCGACTATATTCCGTTATTCTTGTTTTGGTTTTGTTGATTTTGATCTTATATGCTCCTTTCAAGACACTATCCATACATTTTAACTGCTCTTACTGGTCCTTTGCCGTCTCTTGCAGAATTACAGTGTCATTGGCAAACCTCAAAATTTTTATTTCTTCTCCCTGAACTTTAATAGTTCTTTTATTTTTCTTTTATTTCCATACAGTTTACTCGATCTACAGATTGAATAACGTTGGTGATAGGTTACAACCTTGTCTCGCTCCCTACTCAACTACTACTTTCCTTTCGCGTCGTTCGATTCTTATAACTGCAGTCTGGTTTCTGTACAAGTTGGAAATAGCCTTTTGCCTCCTGTATTTATTCCTAATACCTTCAGGATTTCGAAGAGAGTATCCCAGCCAACAATGTCAAAGGCACTATTTAAGTCTACAAATGCTATAAACGTGGGTTTGCCATTCTTAACCTGTCTCATATATTTTGCACACCAGATGGAAGAGTTTTGTCATGGATGGCTTTGCCAAGGCTGTTAGTTGTTCTGACCGAATGGCTTCTAGTCCTAGAGCCTTGTTCGACTTATGTCTTTCAGTGCTCCGTAAAATTATTATCGCAGTATCATATCTTCCATCTCATCTTCATCTACATCCTCTTTCATTTCCGTAATATTGCCTTTAAGTTCATCTCCCTTGCACAGATCCTCTATATATTTCTTCCACCTTTCAGATTTTCCTTCTTTGCTTTCCGCCTGAGCTGTTGATAGTCACATGTCTGCTTCTCTTTTCTCCAAATGCCTGTTTAATTTTCCTGTAGATGGTATCTACCTGCTCTCTAGTGAAACATGCTTCTACATTCTTACATCTGTCTTTTAGCCATTCCTGCACTTCCTGTCAGTCTCATTTTTTAAACATTTGTACTCCTTTTCGCCTGCTTAATTTCCTGCATTTTTTTATTTTCTTCTTTCATTCAAATGGTTCAAAAGGCTCTAGGCACTATGGGACTTAACATCTGTGGTCATCAGTCCCCTACACTTAGAACTACTTAAACCTAACTAAGCTAAGAACATCACAGACATCCATGCCCGAGGCAGGATTCGAACCTGCGACCGTAGCAGCTACGCGGTTGCGGACTGAAGCACCTAGAACCGCTCGGCCAGAGCGGCCGGCGCTCTTCTTTCGTCAATTAAATTCAATATCTCCTGTGTTATTCAAGGATTTCTATTCGACTTTGTCTTTTTACCTACTTGTTCCTCTGCTATCTTCACTATTCATCTCTCAAAGCTATCAATTTGTCTTCTACTGTACTGTTTCCCCCTTTCAAGTCAGTCTTTACCTAATGCTTTCCTTGGAACTCTCAACAACGTCTGTTTTTTTAACCTATCCAGGGCCCATCTTCTTAATTTCCTATCTTTTTGCAATTTCTTTAGTTATAATATAGAAATCATAACCAATAAATTTTGGTGAAAGTCCACATCTGCCTCTGGAAACGTCTTACAGTTTAAAATCTGGTTTCGAAATCTCTGTCTTACCATTATATAGTCAACCTGAAACCTTCCAGTGTCTCCAGGTTTCGTCCCCTTACACAACCTTCTTTCATGTTCTTAAACTAAATGTTCGCTAAGGTTAAGATATACTCTGTGCAAAATTCTGCCATGCTGCTTCCTCTTTCATTCCTTTCCCCCAGTCCATATTCACTTACAATTTTTCCTTCTCTGCCCTTTCCTATTGTCGAATTCCAGTCCCCCAACACAAATTTTTTATTCCATTTACTATATGAATAATTTCTTTTATCTCACCATACATTTCTTTAATCTCTTCATCATCTGAGGAGCTGGTTGGAGTATAAACTTGTACTATTGTGGTGAGTGTTGGCTTAGTGTCTGTCTTGGCTACAATAATGCTTTCACTATGCTGTTCGGAGTAGCTTTCACGCATTGCCATTTCCTTACTGATTATTAAACTTACTCCTACCTTACGCGTACTTGCTTTTGTATTTGAAACCGCGTATTCACCTGACCAGAAGTCCTCTTCCTCACACCACCGAACTTCACTAATTCCCACGATATCTAACTTTAACCTATCCATTTCCATTTTTAAATTTACTGATCTACCTGAACGGTTAAGGGATCCAACATTCCACGCTCCATTTTTTAAAAAAGCCAGTGTTGGTTCTCCTGATGACGACATCCTCCTGAGTAGTCCCAGCCTGAAGATACGAATGGGGGACTATTTTACCTCCACAATATCTTAACCAAGAGAATGCCATCATCATTAAACCATATAATAATAATAATTGGAATTTTACCAGACTTTTCAATATTTGTTAGCCGCCCGATGGACGGACATCTGTAGCGAACTACTATCCCCGCAAGTGCCGCTCCCTTCGGCCCTTGTGGAAGGGATGATTATTCCTATTCACAAACTGTCCGGTGGCTCACGACTGCAGGACTACCGCCTGTTGACACTATTGAACTGCGACTTTAAGATCTTTTCTCGACTGTTGGCGGCGCGGATACACCAGACCTTACGAAATGTCATCTCACCCGATGAAATGTCATTAGGAGGCGACAATAATATTCAAACAGCACTCAGTGAATATCGTGACTTGATCTCACTGGCGAGGGCATGTCGTCTGAAGGGTGTACTGGCGGCAATCGATTTTAGTCAAGCTTTCGACCAAGTGGACCACGACTATTTGGAAGCGGTCCTCCAACTTATGCGGTGCCCACAGCCATTCGTCACTGTCATCATGCGACTACTCCGTGGCGCTACATCCAAGATGATCGTCAACGGCCGACCTACGCAGCTCCTCACCATTTCTCGATCGATTTGTTAATAGAAGAACTAACACCGTCCTCCCTGTTGCCAACTGTGCCGATACACCACGTCCCCTCCTCGCTCTTCTACATCGGTGTCTTTTACCCCAAACTCAGTTACGTTCGACTTGCCTTACCAGCGACTCAACTGGCGACGGCAAAGACGGTTTATCGGCTCCTGCAACGTGGACGACCCGATAACGTTGTGGAGAGGAAGCACCCGAACGTCAACTGGCGAGTTGTGTGGAGGACAATTCACCACGTAACACTGGCTACTGACGTCACGGCGATGTGGTATATCACTGTCAAATAAGCAGGTGACCAGATCAAGGCTACGTGCGATCCACATGGTAGACTCACCCACGTGCACGAGCTGTGGCGTTCAAAGACAACGATGAACACTGTCTTAGCTGTGGCGAGCCTACGGCAGTGTGGCACTTAGTGAGGCAAATGTCTGCATACTTCCTTCGAGTAACGCCGAATCATATCGACCCAAAAAGTATCTTATTCCCGGATGAGACGTATTACCCACTCACTAAAACTAATGCAATGACGTGGGTTCGTGGACATGCAGTGCATTATTTGTTTCAGGACTTCACTAAGGACACTTTAGACTTTTGGAACTATTTGCAGGAACGACATTGTAAGATCTTCCGTAACCCAAAGTATCGACAATTTTTTTCCAATTATTTGCTGAGTGCGTTCCATTACCCTGCACGTAGCTGGAACATCACGGGTAAGAGAAGCTAAAATTACAAGACGATGATAGAACACTACACGGTACAACGTGGGATCTACCATGGTCATTACGAGAAGTCATGCCTGGATGATACAGCAGATGGAGAGTTTCGTCGTGAACCCTCACACTCTGAAGCAGTATTTGCCCCATTTCCTCTTTTCCCCGGTGCGAAAAGGTCTTCGCAGTTTTTGTTTCCCATGCGGTGCAAGACGTAGCACTGGTTAATGGTGCTATGGATTCCACCCTTCGGTTTTGTTTCATGGTTTCCTTAGCCCCGCACTTTGCTCACTTTCTTTATGCCATTTTCTACAACTATTAGCATGTTTTTAGTTATGTGCGTCCCCAACTCGACGCAACGAGTGCACTTACTAGTTTTCAGTTCCTCACCGTAAAAAAATAAAAAAATAAAAATAAATAAATGAATAAATAAAATAATAAAAAAATTCAGAGTAATACACCAACTGCATCCTTTGTACCACATCCCCAGGATGGGAGGGAGGAGACATCGTGACCAGGCCTCGGGTTGCGATCTCTGCCCACCTTGCCTCCGCCACCACACTAGCTGATCCATCACCCACAAAAAAAGAAAAAAAGGAAAAAAAAATAAATGGAACGAAAAATAAAGCAAAAAAAGAAAGAAAAACCAAAAAAGTGGTAATATGCCTGCCTCCCATGCAGCGGGTCCGGGTTCGATTCCCCGCCGGGAACTGGGTGTTGTATTGTGCTCATCATCATTTCATCCACATCACTGTCATGCAAGTCGGCCAATGTGGCGTCGACTGAAATAAGACTCGCACTCGGCGGCCGAACTTCCCCGGATGGGGCCTCCCGGTCGACAATGCCATACGATCATTTCATTTTTTATCCTTCATAACTTTTAGTCATTGCAACTGCTCAGTAAACAACACCATCATTCGTGAACAGATTCATGGGGCTACTCGACTGCCTCTAAAGCAGATACTATGGCGACAAATGATTTACTACCACACTAGTAGTAGTATGCGTTTGCCTCAGATTGGTATATACCACCTCTGTTGCGAATGCTACTGGCTGACTCAGTTTATCGATATTTGCGCTAACGACTACATTCGTTTTTCGCCTACAATCTACCGTGTGTTTGTCCGTTAGGCGTGATTGTAAATTCTGAAGTAATCGAAGACATTTATTACGGCTGTGAGTATTTTAGTACGTCTGGACATTTCGCAGAGTACGGAGATTTTAGCGGTAGTTCAATAATTTTCGTCAGCAGGAACGACTAGCGAAACACAGAATTACGGGTAACGCAGTGGATGACAGAGTAGAATTCATAACAGGTCAGCAATCGGCATGAGGCAGTCCGTTGTGTATTATCGCATCCGCGGCACCCACGAACGCCAAAATTCAACAGATGAATGAGAATAGGTCAGTGCATTGCATGTTCATTCAGTGTTATCATTCAAAGTAACGATGGCATTAAATGGCGACACGCAGCGCTGTGTTCGAGTCATATATGAAAGGCAGCGAAATTGAGTTCGGATTTCACACGATTCCGAGCATTCGTAGACCGAGAGGCTATGTCGTACGTAGAAGTGTTACTCACAACCTACCCCACTTATAAAATGTTTGCTCTACAGTTGTTTATATATTACACATTACATATTTTGCACCGTGTAGACGTACCTTGCAGCGGCCAGGGCAACACAATTTAGCGTGTCCTTCTTTCCCTCTAGTATATTTTGCTGGAATAATTCCAGCTGCTGTGCGTGGTATCTAATTGGTTAACATACGCCATCCGACTGTTTAATTCTACACCTTCTCTCACAGTTTTTCTTTGTTTTGTAGTTTGTATTCCCTTATACCGGGTGGTTATAATTTGATTGGAGCTACTTTCGGAGGTGTAGTGTGAGCTGTAAATGTCGTATGGCAGCAAAACTTGGTAGATATGCTAATGCGTTAATGCATAACAGATTTACGCTGAAAACGAGTAATTACAATTTTCGCCACCATGTGTAAATCTGACGCGGTACAGCATCTGACCGACGTCTCTTGTGCACATACAGAACAAATTGTGTAAGCAGCGGTTAATCGTAAATCCAACATTACGCCTTTTTCACTTGTTTGACCTTTTCTGCCTACGTCTCGTTCCTAATCTATTACATATGGACACCCAGATTTTTACCTGGTGGCCAAAACTGGAACTCATTTTTTCCGGCGTTAATCAGTTCCGCATTAAAAGCCTTAGAGTGTCTACCAGTATCTACCAAGTTTCGCTGGCATACGATAATTACAGCCCATACTCGACATCTGTGAGTAGCTGCATTTGAATTGTAAACCACCGGAATATGGAAGGATTTGTGTCAAGAGTAACAGGAATATAGGATAATTCTATCCTTCCTTCAAGAGTTAGTTCAATCCGATGCCGCCAACGTTGTGAGCCCAACGGGAGAAACTCTGTACAAATCCAGTAAAGACCAACTACATATTGCGAAAAGCGTAAACCTGTGGAAAAGTTAACACACATACTACAATCCAGGGATCGCATTCAGATATGAAATTGGACAGAAAAGAAACTATCTTAGATTAACAGGACTTCGGAAACTGCAATAAAATTTCAAGATGTACTCCAACCGGACTGGCAACTGTATCCACGAGGGTCAGTAGCAGTATCTGACGCTAATGCGTGTGTGCTCACGAATAAAACGCCAACACTACAAGATAATCAGTTGTATAATACTTGTGAAATATAGAAAGTGGAAACAGAAGATAAAAAATTTTCTAACACTAGGACTCAATCAAAAATGAATATATCAAATCATACGAAAGTGTTTTGTTATTATTATCATCATCATCATCGCTCATTGAGTCTGTCACCAAATTACAGATATACAAATTAATTACAAACATAGAACAAACATGAGTTCACATGTTGTCAAATGATTTAGTTTGCGTTTTTTGGTAAACTATTTACCTTAGCAAGAAATCAGGCTTTGATTTTGAGATTTACGTACAGATATGATAAAATTAAAGGGGGAAGTTTTCGTTTATCAATATCCTTCAATCAGCTTTTAAAGAAGCGTTTTTAGATCGAAAGTGAAGAAAAATTTCGTTTTTACTATTGTTCTATTTCCAACATCCACGAGGATATTATAAAAAAAGGTAACTTCTTTGTCTCCTGATCAAAACGTCTTCGTTCCCTGGTTCAAACCCAGTCTCTGCTCAATTTTTGAATAAAAACAGCTTTGGCGGCAGAAGAGCTTCGGCATAAGGAGTAACCTTCGTTCTTCCAATGGCCGTGCCACAGCGAACGGAGGAGCGGACTGAAGTTTTGGCGACTCTTTCGCTCTTGGTGTGGAAAACTGACCCTAAAAGGCGGAAGAATCAGCAACGATCAACGTTACAACCATACAAAAGGCATGGGGAACCAATCTATTAAATGCAGTATGTAGCCATAAACACAGGACATGTGGCATGTAATTTAGGAAGTAGCGTGATGGTCTTTCCGTAAGCAAAAGATTTAGGATTAATCCCGCATTTGGATCTCCCGCATTGGAGGGGACAGCCACGGGAGAGATAATCTGAGGAAAAGACGGATTAAGCAACGAAACGGTAACATTCAACAACTTTAAGCGTGGTTTGTCAGAAGTTCGAATGAGGTAGGCAATCTAGAAAACATTTAAAGGAAGATGCAATGGCTCAGTCTAGATATAGTGAGCTTCAGCCAAGTGGAATGGAAAGAGGATAAGGGTTTCTTGTCAGACGAATATAGGCTTATACCAACAGCACCAGAAAATAGTAGGCTGCAATGCTAGTAGGATTAGTTTTTAATAGATGAAAATGGTTCAAATGGCTCTGAGCACTAAGGGACTTAACATCTGAGGTCATCAGTTCCCTAGAACTTAGAACTACTTAAACCTAAGGACATCACACATATCCATGCCCGAGGCAGGATTCGAACCTGCGACAGTAGCGGTCGCGCGGTTCCAGACTGAAATGCCTTGAACCGCTCGGCCACACCGGTCGGCTATCAATAGATAGATCAGAGATTATGAAATCAGATGGATATTATGGTGTATGCAGGATCAGATATAGACTAGGATTACGATTTAGTAATGATTCGGAGTACATTGTAGCTTAATAAATATTCCAGAAAAATCATTATCGAAAGAAGTAGGATACTGAAGTACTGAAGAATGATGAGATGCATTTGAAATTCCTTAAGGCATTGGATAGTAAGGCGTAACCACCAGCAGATGTAGACTCAGATCACAATTTAGTAGTGATAAAGAGTAGGCTGAAGTTTAAGATACTTGTCAGGAAGGATCAATACGTAATGAAGTGAGATACGGAAGTTTATAGCTCAGTAGGCAGTTCAGTTGGAGAGGATTCGACATCTCTAAAAGCCGCAATCACGGAAGTTAGACAGAAAACAGAAGATTCAAGGAAGGAAACTGCGAAGAAATCATGGATAGCAGATGAAATAGTTCAGCTGATGGACGACAGAAGGGAGTACAAAAAGGTTCAGGGAAATTCAGAGATTCGAAAATACAAGCGACTTAGAAACGAAATAAATAGGAAGTGCAGGGAAGCTAAGGCAAAACAGCTGACTGAAAAAAATGTAAAGAAGTAGGAAAAGAAATGATCGTCACAAGGACTCATTCAGAATATAGAAACGTCGGAACAATCTTCGGTGAAATTAAAAGCAAAGGCGGTAACATTATGAGTGGAAAGGGTACAAAGGGCACTCCACTGTTAAATGTAGAGGAGAGGGCGAATAGGTGGCAAGAGTACACTGCAGAATCCTACGAGGGGGAAGACTTGTCTGATGAAAAGTGATAAAAGAAGAAATAGATGTGGGCAGATAAAAGATAGTAGATCCGGTATTAAACTCAAAATTTAAAAGAGCTTTGAACGACTTGAGATCAAATCAGGCAGAAGGAATAAATAACACTCCATCAGAATTCAGAATTTCTGTCTTTGGGGGGGGGGGGGGGGGGGGGAGTGTTAACCAAACGACTACACGCTGGTGTGTAGAATGTATTAGACTGGCGACAGACCATTAGGACTTCGGGAAAACACCATCCACTGAATTCCAAAGATAGCAAGGGCCGACAAGTGCGAGAATTATTGCACAATGATTTTAACAACTTATGCATCCAAGTTACTGATAAGAATAATATACAGAAGACTGGAAAAGAAAATTGAGGATGTGCTAGATAACTATCAGTTTGACTTTGGGAGAGGTAAAGGCACTAGAGAGGCAGTACTGACGTTGCGGTTGATAGTGGAAACAAGATTGAAGAAAATTTGAGACACATTCGTTGGATTTGTCGACCTGGAAATGGCCTTCGACAATGTAAAATGGTGCAAAATGTTCGAAGATATGAGAAAATAGGATTTTCTTTAGGGAAAGAAGGGTAATACACAATATGTACAAGAACGAAGAGGAAACAGAGTGGAAGACCAAGAGCGAGGTACTCGCTGGGGCTGGGGTTGGGATGTAGTCTTTCGCTTCTACTGTTCAACCTATACATCGAAGAAGCAATGAGGGAAATAAAAGAAAGGTTTAAGAGTGGGATTAAAATTCAGGGTGTGAAGAGTGGGGTTAAAATTCAGGGTGAGAGGATATTAACGATAAGATTCGCTGAGACATTGTTATTCTCAGTGCAACTCAAGATCAACAGCAGCGTGTGTTGAATGGAATGAACAGTCCAATGAGTCCAGAATATGGATTGAGAGTAAACCGAAGAAAGAAAAAAGTAATGAGAAGTAGCAGAAATGGGAACACCAGGAAACTTAACATCAGAATTGGGGGTCACGAAGTATTTAAGGAATTCTGTTACCTAGGCACCAAAATAGCCCATGACGGATGGAGAAAGGAGGGAGTAAAAAGTAGACTAGCCATGGCAAAAAGGTCATTCCTGGCCAAGAGATGTCTACTAGTATCTAACATAGGCCTTAATTTGCGGATGAAGTTTCTGTGAATGTACCTTTGGAGCACAGCATTACTTGATAGTCAGACACGCACTGTGAGAAAAAGAGAATCGAAGTATTTGAGATGTGGTGCTACAGAAGATTGCTGGAAATTGGGTAGGCTGATAAGGTAAGGAATGAGGAGTTTGTCCGCAGAATGGGCGAGGAAAGGAATATACCGAAAACAATGACAAGAGCCCGCATCTCGTGGTCGTGTGGTAGCGTTCTTGCTTGCCACGCCCGGGTTCCCGGGTTCGATTCCCGGCGGGGTCAGGGATTTTCTCTGCCTCGTGATGGCTGGGTGTTGTGTGCTGTTCTTAGGTTACTTAGGTTTAAGTAGTTCTAAGTTCTAGGGGGCTGATGACCATAGATGTTAAGTCCCATAGTGCTCAGAGCCATTTGAACCATTTGAACAATGACAAGAAGGGCACAGAATGGGCGAGGAAAGGAACATACCGAAAACAATGACAAGAAGAAGGGCAGGATGATAGGATATGTTTTAAGACATCACGGAATAACTTCCATGGTACTAGAGGTAGCTGCTTGGGGGGGGGGGGGGGGGGACGTACATTCTCAGAAATTTCTTCCTCAGATTAAGGCCAATGTTTGATACTAGTAGACTTCTCTTGGCCAGGAATGCCCTTTTGATGTCGTCCTTACTCTGTCCGTCATTGGTTATTTTACTGCCTAGGTAACAGACTTCTGATGTTAGAAATTCTGATGGAATGTTATCTATCCTTTCTGCCTCATTTGATCTTAACTACTCCAAAGCTCTCTCAAATTCTAATACTGAATCCCACATCTCTTCTAAATCGACTCCTGTTTCTTCTTCTATCACATGAGTCAAATGTTTCCCATCATAGAGGTCTTCAGTGGACTCTGTCCGCCTATCCGCTGTCTCCCATGCATTTAGCAGTGGAATTTTCGTTGCACTCTTAACGTTACCATTCTTGCTTTTAATGTCACCGAAACTTGTTTAGGCTTTCCTGTATGCTGAGTCAATCCTTCCGATGATCACTTCTTTTTCGGTTTCTTCACGTTTTTCATGGAACCTTTTCATCTTAGTTTCCCTGCACATTCAACTTATTTAATTCCTCAGCGACTTGTATTTCTGTATTCCTTAATTTCCCTGAAAATTTTTGTAATTCCTTCTTTCACCGATCAACTGAAGTATTTCTTCTGTTACCCATGGTTTCTTCACAGTTACCTCCTTTATAGTTATGTTTTTCTTTCCAACTTTTGTGACGGTCTTGTTTAGAGATATCCATTCCACTTCAACTGTACTGGCTATTTCTGTATCTACAGCGTTCGAGAACTTCGAGCGTGTCTCGTCATCCCTCAGTACTTCTTTCCGTATTGGTTCTTCCTGACTAACCTCTTGAACTTCAGCCTACTTTTCATGACTATTAAATTACGAACTGACTCTATATATGCTCCTGGGTACATCTTACAATTCAATATCTGATTTCGGAATCTCTACCTGACAATGATGTAATCTACATCTACGTCTACATCCATACTCTGCAAGCCACTTGACGTGACGTGTGTGGCGGAGAGTACCTTGAGTACCTCTATCGGTTCTCCCATCTATTCCAGTCTCGTATTGTTCGTGCAAAGAAGGATTGTCGGTATGCTTCTGTGTGGGCTCTAATCTCTCTGATTTTATCCTCATGGTCACTTCGCGAGATATACGTAGGAGGGAGCAATATACTGCTTGACTCTTCGGTCAAGGTATGTTCTCGAAGCTTTAACAAAAGCCCGTACCGAGCTACTGAGCGTCTCTCCTGCAGAGTCTTCCACTGGAGTTTATCTATCATCTCCGTAACGCTAAATGATCCTCTAACGAAGCGCGCTGCTCTCCGTTGGATCCTCTGTATCTCTTCTGTCAACCCTATCTGGTACGGATCTCACACTGCTGAGCAGTATTCAAGCAGTGGGCGAACAATCGTACTGTAACCTACTTCCTTTGTTTTCGGATTGCATTTCCTTAGGATTCTTCCAATGAATCTCAGTCTGGCATCTGCTTTACCGACGATCAACTTTATATGATCATTCCATTTTAAATCACTCCTATTGCTACTCCCAGATAATTTATGGAATTAACAGCTTCCAGTTGCTGACCTGCTATTTTGTAGCTAAATGATAAGTGATCTATCTTTCTATGTGTTCGCAGCACATTACACTTGTCTACGTTGAGATTCAATTGCCATTCCCTGCACAATGCGTCAATTCGCTGCAGATCCTCCTGCATTTCAGTACAATTTTCCATTGTTACAGCCTCTCGATACACCACAGCATCATCTGCAAAAAGCCTCAGTGAACTTCCGATGTCATCCACAAGATCATTTATGTATATTGTGAATAGCAACGGTCCTATGACACTCCCACGCGGCACACCCGAAATCACTCTTACTTCGGAAGACTTCTCTCCATTGAGAAAGACATGCTGCGTTCTGTTATCTAGGAACTCTTCAATCCAATCACACAATTGGTCTGATAGTCCATATGCTCTTACTTTCTTCTAATTTAAATCTTCCAGTATCACCCGGTATTTTCCAAGTATACCTGCTCCTGTTTTGATTCATAAACAGAGTATTCGCTATTACTTGCTGAAATGTAATACAGAACACAGTTCGTCTTTCTTCTCTTCTCATTCCTTGTCCCAAACCCATATTCTCCTGTAACTTTTTCTTCTATTCCTTCCCCAACACCTGCATTTCAGTCCCCCATGACTATTAGATTTTCATCTCATTTTATGCACTGTGTTACCCTTTAAATAACCTCAAATACTTTCTCAATCTCTTCGTCTTCAGCTTGCGACGTGGACCTATACATCTAAACTATTAGGCGGCCGCTGTGACCGAGCGGTTATAGGGGCTGCTACGGTTGCAGGTTCGAATCCCGCCTCGGGCATGGATGTGTGTGATGTCCTTAGGTTAGTTAGGTTTAAGTAGTTGTAAGTCTAGGGGACCGATGACGTCCGATGTGTAGTCCATTAGTGCTTAGAGCCATTTGAACCTAAACTGTTGTCGCTGGTGTTGTTTGCTGTCGGTTCTGACAAGAACAATCCTATCACTGAACTGGTCCCTGAAACACCCTCTTTGCGCAACCTTTCTGTTCATAACGAATCCTACTCCATTTGTACCATTTTCTGCTGCTGTTAATACTCATCTGAGCAGAAAACCTTGTCTTCTTTCCATTTTACTTCACTGACCCCTACTTTATCTAGACTGTGAGTTTGCATTTCCCTTTTCAGATTTTCTCGTTTCCCTACCACGTTCAAGCTTCTGACATTCCACGCCCCTACTCGTAGAATGTTACCCTTTCGTTGATTATTCCATCTTTTTCTCACAGTCACCTCCCCCTTGGCAGTTTGGCAGCCCCGCCCCCCCTCCCCCGAGATACAAGGGGGGGGGGACTATTCTGGAATCTTTTGACAATGGAGAATCATCATGACATTTTTTTCAATTACAGGCCACATCTCCTTTGGATTCGCGTTATGTGTCTATAATGTAGTAATTTCCATTGCTTTCTGCATCGTCATGCCGTTGACCGTTGCTGGTCAACCCAAAAGACAAGACAGTGACCCGAACTTCCGTGCGCTCCTCCACCGGGTTCATAGCCAACAAATAATTGAGGACGCTCTGTGTAAGAAATATACTCTGAGGTGAAGTGGTTGGCAGAGAAGCGGGAGTCAAGTGGGACCACATCAGCTCAGTCAGAAGACTGACGAAAAATAATGCTAAGTTTCAACAATAAAAAAAGTTCCGAACTGGTATTGGAACTGGGTTTTATATACTCAGAACTGGTATTGTAACTAGGGTTTCTATAAATTTACGTATTTCAATATGACTAAATATTCCAGCTGTTATGTAAGATATTTGAGACAACTGAAATACCCTCTGACGTTAAGATACACGCTGTCCAGTCACATTAATGGGACCACCGCGTGTGTTCGACGTCAACGTACAATAACCACTCACTCACTCACACACACGCGCGCACACACACACACATACACACACACACACACACACACACACACACACACACACAGACACATAGGAGGTTGCAGCACTTGCAGTGGAGGGTATGTAAAGCCTCTCGTGGCGGACGCGGAAAACAGTGCAGGCGTTGCCATTATGCGGCAACGGTGGGATTTATCTGACGTGCAAAAGGGCATCGTCATCGGCTTTCGGGCCAAGGGTGCGAGAATAACCGAAATGACTAAACCTGCAAACTGTTTGTGTGCCGCTGCTCTTAAACTAAAATATGCATCGCAAAATGCCACTATTGTAAACCGGTGCCAGCGCATCTGTGATGCACCACGAGTTATAGGTGACAGAGCGAATGACGGTTGCGGAGTTGTGTTCGAGAGAACAGACGTGCAACTGCTGAGCAACTTACTGCTCAGATGAACCAAGGGGCTACCAACAGTGTCTCCTCAACGACCGTTCAGCGAACGTTGGTGCGTGTGGAACTCGGCAGCAGGCGCCTGGCTTATGTACCAATGCCGACTGCTGTTCATCTGCGGCGAAAGTTGGAATTGGCACGGTATTACCGGAACTAGACGTCCACCGAGTGGAGACAGGTAGCGTTTTCAGATGTATTGGGTTTTATGATCTATCAGACAGATGGCTGTTGGCGTGTACGGCGTAAAACGTCTGAAAGAAAACAAGGAGGGAGCGTTATGGTGAGTGAAATGTTTTAGAGACCTCCCCAGAGTGACATCGTTATCTGGAGGGTACACTGGATCGACACAATTATACCCCTACCCTTTGGGATCATGTCCACCATCATATGTAGTTTGTTTTTCCTCAGCACGATGGCATCTGTCAGCAATGCGGTGCAACGCGTCACACAGCTCGCAGTGTATGTACGTGGGGCAGTACGATAAGTTTTTCGTACTACCTGGCCACCAAACCTCCCGGATTTAAACCCAATCGGTAATCTACGGGACCACCCCGATCGGGTTGTTCGCGTCATGGATCCTCAATCGAGAAACCTAGAACAGCTGGCTGCAGCGGCACTGGAGTCGGGATGCCCGCATAAACCCTGTCTGTCTACATCTACATCTACATTTATACTCCGCAAGCCACCCAACGGTGTGTGGCGGAGGGCACTTTACGTGCCAGTGTCATTACCTCCCTTTCCTGTTCCAGTCGCGTATGGTTCGCGGGAAGAACGACTGTCTGAAAGCCTCCGTGCGCGCTCTAATCTCTCTAATTTTACATTCGTGATCTCCTCGGGAGGTATAAGTAGGGGGAAGCAATATATTCGATACCTCATCAAGAAACGCACCCTCTCGAAACCTGGCGAGCAAGCTACACCGCGATGCAGAGCGCCTCTCTTGCAGAGTCTGCCACTTGAGTTTATTAAACATTTTTTTTTCCGTAGGCTCTTACTTTGTTTATCAGGCGACAGTGCGGAACTGCATCGAACGCCTTCCGGAAGTCAAGAAAAATAGCATCTACCTGGGAGCCTGTATCTAATATTTTCTGGGTCTCATGAACAAATAAAGCGAGTTGGGTCTCACACGATCGCTGTTTCCGGAATCCATGTTGATTCCTACATAGTAGATTCTGGGTTTCCAAAAACGACATGATACTCGAGCAAAAAACATGTTCTAAAATTCTACAACAGATCGACGTCAGAGATATAGGTCTATAGTTTTGCGCATCACTGACTCCACTTCCGTAAGTCTCGCAGCTGTCCATGCTGCGAAAGGTGATTAGTTAATGTTTTTGGCAGATGGTCACATTAACGTGACTGTACGGAGAATGAGACAAGCGAAATACCCTCAGACTTTAAGAAAGAAGCTCCTGACATGTGTGCACAGTACGGAGCCATTAGTTTAATAAATCTTCCTTGAAAAACATCGACACGAATTGTTCACAAAGGAATGGGTAGACCGATGGAAGGCGACCTCTGGGGAGGTCGTCTGTTCCCACATTTCGTAGAAATGTAGAAACAGAAGAGACAGTTTTGACCTTCGAAGAGATAGCTTTGTTAAAATCGAATATAAATTTAAATTCTAGGAAGCCCCTTTTGCAGATATTTGTCTGGCCTGTAGCCTTGTACGGAAGTGCAGTGCAGACAATAAACAGCTCAGACAGAAGGAGTATGGACGCTTTTGAAATTTGGTGCTACAGAAGAATGCTAAAGATTAAGTGGGAATATCGGATAACTGATAATGAGGTGCTGAATCAGATCGGGGAACAGAGATTTATAGACGAACTTGACTAAAAACGTAATTGGTTGACAGGAAACTTCCTGAGGCATGAAGGTGTATGAGTGAAGCGACAGGTGGGCGGCTGAATTAAAAATTGTACAGGGTGAGTCCCTAACTATTGTCACCAAGAATAACTCCGAAAGTATGATAAGATCTGAAAACTTTGTGGGACAAAAGTTGTGTGGGACAACGGGGGCCATAACTGCCCCAAAAACGTTTCAGAGCTATTCTAGGTGGCAATAATTAGTGATTCACCGTGCAGAGTGCGACCAAGGCTTGACGAAGGAAAGTGGATGTATATAGAAATAATCGCACTTGTTATGTAGAAGCGAGCAGAGTACCACATGATAACTAGCGTGCAGAGCTGTTTGAAACCAGACTTCAGACTGAAGGCAACGGTAGTAACATATAATTTACGTTCCTCCGCATGTGAGCAAAACTTACGGAAGAAAGAAAATTTCTCACGATGTGTCACTGTCAGGTAATGTAGCTCAATGAAACTTGGACCATACATAGAATGAAATGTTACACTATAATACTGAAGGTAATTATAAGAAATATGCAAAAGACGAGCAGGAATAATTTTTTATTAATTGCACTAAGTCACCGAGATTTATGATGATTCCCTGGTTTTTACTTGACAGGGCGCGTGGTCACCATGGACGGCAGTGCATGTTCTTCAACGTGCTCCCATGTTAGCCACAAGGTTGGTAAGGAGTTCTCGTGGAAGAGCGATCCATCCTCCACTAGGGCAGTTGGCAGCAATTGGATGCTCGTTGATGCATGTGGAGGTGCTGCGGTACGTCTCTGCAAAGTATCACATACGTGCTCAATGGAGCTTAAATCAGCGAAATTGGCGGACAAGTCCATTCGCCGAATGCTCTCTCGTTTCAAGAGGCCCTCCACCTCCTCTGTTCGATGCGGTCGCGTATTGATACCCATAGAAATGAAGTCAGGGCCGAATGCACAGAGACGAAAAATAAGATGACGAAAGCTGCAAATGTAACTGCAGATCTGAATGTCGCAATCCTGAACCCAGTAAGCACCAGAACATGAAGGGAGCTCGACATGCAGGGAACTGCAGGTCGAGATGGAATTCCCAAAACATTCATCAACGCTGCAAACACCCGTAACAGAAAATGTGGTCCCCATGCCTTGAAACGTAGACTGAGGAGTGATGAAGGAAAGTTATTTCGTCACATGAGTTGTGTTTCAGAGTTTACGTCACAGGAACTAAACATGATTTCTGCTACAGAATCGTGGTATTCCATGATTCCAGCAGTACTCTGCAAAGTCGCTCAACTACAGGGGATTATATCAGCATTTTTCCTCATCAGGTCCATTCCAAGATACAAGTTTGTTCCTCATGGTGATGCTATGCCCCATAATGACACAGCCCCTGTTCATAAGAGCACGCATCGTTCAGGACTGCTTTTGTGAGCAAGGGGATGGATTTGCTCACCTCTCGTGGCTATCACACTCAGCAGATCCAAAAACATAATATTAACTGAGGATTTGTGGTCTACTTTCGAGAGAAGGGCGCAGGACTTCTTTCCAACTCCATCAGCTATGCATAAACTTGTGACCAGCTGCAGGAAGAAAGATATAAGATTTGCAACCGTCGATCGCATTAATCATAAATATGTGTCTGAGTGTCGCTAAATGTTATTACTTTTGCGTAAAGGAAAGTATTATCCTCTCAATAACCTTCACATCGTGAACTACACCCTTAATTTTTGTACATGGTTCAAATGGCTCTGAGCACTATGGGACTTAACATCTGAGGTCATCAGTCCCCTAGAACTTGGAACTACTTAAACCTAACTAACCTAAGGACATCACACACATCCATGCCCGAGGCAGGATTCGAACCTGCGACCGTAGCGGTCGCGCGGTTTCAGACTGAAGCGCCTAGAGCCGCTTGGCCACCACGGCCGGCTTTTTGTACATGAATTAGTGAATTTACTTATGGCACTTTTGTTGCCTATGCCTGTGGTCACTTCAGAACTCTCATTATTAATCAAATTAGTTCATTTAATTTAGAAAATAAAGTCAATTTTTATTAATCCTTTTATGACAGCAACTAGATGATAAATCTTACACAAAAATCACAAAAAGAAGTCAGAAAAGGATTGGTGTTTGATTGGAAAAGTGCACATTGGTTTGGAAGCTACAAAAATTATCCCCCAAATTAATCCCTTTTACAAAGCAATCTGACTAAAGAGTCCAGTGTGAGGCTCAGTCTATTCGAATGGAATCAGTTACTACCAAATATACCATAAGCTATGGTTCACCTGAAAACAGGGGGCTGTGAATATCATTTAACAACCCTACGAATGTGCAGCAGTATTTCACCTTTTCACCTTGATCCTGGCGGTGGCAGAAAATGGTGCGCTATGGGCGAGGAGCGGTGCACTCTGGCAGTTGTAATGTTCTGACGGCTACGCGAAAATTTGCAAACTGATTATCAGAACGCAAGAAACTTCCCTATCAGAGCCCCGAAATTCCGGCAGATTTCGGTGTGAGGTAGAACCATTCGCTGGTCTAGCCAGACCAATTTGACTCACAGGCTTGAAGTTGTGTGCTAGAATTGTCCAACGTCAGACTCTGACGCAGGACAAATATTTCCACTCTTGTGATATACGATATGTCCAAAATGATGTGCAGTTCCACTCTGAGTGCAGTTGGAAACTGCCATAGGTTCTTAGTCCGTCACAAGATAAAGACCACAAGTCTCACCTATTATGGAAAGACCTGAAGTTCTCCACCACGGGAGGACCACTTTTCATCAAGCCTCATTATTGGAGCCGAATTAACAAAAATGACACGCCCCCTCTTTGCACAAACCAATCAAACTACCCTCTACTGTTGAATCTCCCCTCTTGACTGTTCTGTTGGCCTGGTTGCCAATACAGACACAACACCAGGATTCCCACGCTGGGAGAGCAAGCCTCCACTTTGCATATCCTGAGAGGAAACAATCAGTGACTCCAAATCTCTCTTGTCTGAAAAAAATAAGATTTTAGACTAGAGAGGCGTCATTCTCAAGTTTTAGGAGAAAGCATCGATCACAGATCCCCACTTATGGAGGGATCTAATCTTTCTGGACTTAACATTTCCAATTTTTGGAAGAAGGCTATTAAGTTTCACAGTCATCCGTCTCCATGAAATATAAGTTTCTGCAGTTCGGGAGAAGGACCTGACGGCTTCCTAGCTTCAGTGGTAGGAGGGGGTTACAGTCTTGCCTCCACTAAACACATACACCAGCAGCTCGGTCCTTATTGTGGTGTCACCGCCAGACACCACACTTGCTAGGTGGTAGCCTTTAAATCGGCCGCGGTCCGTTAGTATACGTCGGACCCGCGTGTCGCCACTATCAGTGATTGCAGACCGAGCGCCGCCACACGGCAGGTCTAGAGAGACTTCCTAGCACTCGCCCCAGTTGTACAACCAACTTTGCTAGTGATGGTTCACTGACAAAATACGCTCTCATTTGCCGAGACGATAGTTAGCATACCCTTCAGCTACGTCATTTGCTACGACGTAGCAAGGCGCCATTACCAGTTACTATTGATGCTGTAAAACATGTACCGTCAAGAGCGATGTTCACTATTTATGGATTAAAGTTAAGTATTCCTCAGCTACGTCCTTTTTTGCTAGTCTCATTTCCTTGACCTGTTCCAGACCTCACGCCAACCTGCGTGAGCTAAAACGCGTGCCTTTCGGCTTCCTCTCATAGTGGGTTGGCTCTCTTGCCAATCCACAACACTTATAGTCCCAGCTTCTAACATGAGAATGAACAGTATTTTACAACCTTTCAACCATTTGCCCAAAGTCTCAGTTTACAACAGTCTCTCTTAAATGGCTTCTTGCACCGACTTTCCGCCAAGTGGCCACCTTCGTGACAGACTGCCAAGTAAAATGCTTTGTGAACTGGCGCCCTTATGTCCAACCCTAAGTGGAAGGTTGAAAGGGCTTTGGCCAGAAGTCCCTCTGCAGGTGTGATCCACTGAGCGCTGCTTCCCAGAATCAGTCAAACAGCCAGGTTCCTGTACTCAGCATTTATGGCCCTTCAGAATTTATGGCCCCCAACTCTCTCCCTGTTCTCCAACATTCCATCGTGGCCCCTCTGGTACAGGTTCTCTATAGGTTACTCGTGCAGTTATAAGAACTTTCTGCCCGAAATTTCTGCATTTAAAAAAGTCACAAACCACACATACCTAATGTACTACTGGGGAATACCGAGATCATAACCTGAAGTATGAAAGTTAATCTGACTGAGAATGTTGTTGAAGTGAGAGAATGGAATGCCACCTCTCACTACCTCACCATTACCCAATGATTCCTGCATGGGGAGAGTCACACTTCAGTAAAGAGGTTAGTGTGACACAGAGTAGAAGAAATTATGACACTGCAACTGGGTCTTTGGGACTGACATGCTGGACTGTGCAAATTTGTCAACTAAAAACAAAACAAAAATATCACATCCTGTCTTGACCTCATTCAGCCATTGGTCGTACACACACTTACTGCTGCATGCCTGCAAAAGTTATCTGTTTTGCTGGCTGTCAGATTTGTTCGCGTGATTCCTGAGGTCTTTGACATACAGCTCTCCTTGAATGGTTGAAAAGGTCGTGTAGACATTTAACTAACACATTCACATCAAAGTTCAGGGCTGAGGTGAATGGTTTCCCTAACCGCAATACAATATCGTCGAGCATTGAGGATTCTATACCCAAGAAATTTTGTTACCCCTGTCCAAGCATTTTCAATGATTCAATCTTCCATAGAGACAAATAACATGACAAATTCTATCTAAGCATCAAGCCAATCTAGGCAGGTGAGGTATGTGTTCTTGTGACATGTGTCATCTGTTAATCTTATTTCATAGTAAGGCGTCCTTCTGTTCTCTTAGTACAATGGTGTAGGTGGTGTTAACAAAAAAAAAACAACTTTTAAATGACATGTGAAACATAGACTTTACACAAATGACAAAGACGAAATAAAAACATGAGTTAGTTTCAAAAAGTGGTTTGAATATTAATGTATTTGTTGTGGGTGATTTTATGTCAATCTCAGATTTAACATGAGAATGATCTTGTATCCCAGCACACATCTGGAAATGGTGAATGGTGTTGTCCCTTATGACACACATAGTAGGAAAGAAAAGTGAAAATTTACATCTAACCTAATTAAATAAATGGAGCAAGGCACGCAAATATAAGAATTAGAAAAACACAAATATATTTTATGCCTTCTAATGCTCCTTCTCAAGGGTTTTTAGGGAGTGCATAATATTAACTTAACGTTAGTTGTGTGAATAAACACAGCACTGCACTCATGAGGTGTGTAACAGGTTGGATTGGCAGCTGTAGAAGCTGAGTTGGTGCTAAGAGAAGGGTTACCCCTTTACTTAACAGCATCAGAGGTGGCAGCAGTGTCTGTGGCGGGAGCTGTCTCTTATCTATGGCAGCAACGGGTAAGCTTCTGGACTATTGACAGACCAGAGATGCGTCACAGTTGTCAGTATATCGCTCATGTTGAAGACAGTTCTGCAGAAGCAGTTCTCAGTATTGTGTCAAGTGTCTGGAAACGTCAATCGCTTGGGCCGGCTCTCTCTTTCTGATCGGCAGTGGCATTGCATTCTTGTCCAGTCCCACGAGACTCTTGTGTCAAAGAACGGTGGCCCATGGTGGTCACTTGACATCAGGGATGAACCTCCATTACCTACTGGCTGCAGGCGAAACTCCCCTGCTGATGCTTTCAGCTTCAGCATGTGTAATTTCTTTCACTCTCTGTTGGCATGAGTGAAAGGGATGAGAGGGATTCTGAGCATGCTTCTGTCGCCCTTGAGCCGTCCCAGCGTCGTCAGACGGCTGCCTGTCCTGTCGCCTCAGGGGAGAGGAGGGGATCAACTGTTGTTGATAGCTGCCGATGTGGTCATGCGGTGAGATCACGTCAACTAGCCGCTCGCCCTGGGTGCTCGCCCTGGTGTGATGTTCCACTGGCAGCTGTGCTTGAGCTTGCGCTACATCGCGCCAGCTCCACCAGCTACGTTGCGGTATGTGGTATCTGCCTAGCGCCCAGCCACATACAACCACGGTTTGCTTCTTGCTCGTCGTTTCGAATGCCGTAGTCCTCTGCACAATCCTTAGCGCATATTTAATGCTGCGTTTTTACAATGAATGTTTAGAAAAACGCATACGTAAAAATCATAACAAAAATATGAACTGCCTCTAGATGAAACTTTACAATATAATTAATGCAAAAACAGTGCCTTGTTGCTTTCTTTCATTTAGACAGTGTTACTACTAAGGTTCTTTCGAAAAAGATCGCAATATCATTGAAAATTAACAGCTTATCTAAAAGATATAAACTAATTATTTACTAGTGGTGAAGCGCCGGACGCTGTGGTCGAGCAGCTCTAGGCGCTTCAGTCCGGAACCACGCGGCTGCTACGGTAGCAGGTTCGAATCCTACCTTGGGCATGGATGTGTGTGATATCCTTAGGCTAGTTAGGTTTAAGCAGTTGTAAGTCTAGGGGACTGATGACCTCAGATGTTAAGTCCCATAGTGCTTAGAGCCATTTGAAGCATTTAGTGGTGAAGCCGTGTTGCTGTAGTCTATGCCAGTGTTTTGTTAGTTTCCCAACGGCATTCATACACCCCAATCGGCTAAGCTGGCACAACCTGCACATTCCTACTTCAAACACTGTCACACCATGTAACACTTACTTCTAATTATATTCTACCCATTAAGAAGTCTAGCTATCTCTTCTTTCTGCTTTATGCTAATCTGGACTTTGATAGTTCTCCTGGTCCCAACATACTGGATGGTGACTCTGATGCAAATATCTGGCTCAGAATCGCGGTCGAATACCGCTCACCGCCATCTTTGAACTCCTTACTGCGCTGTCAGGATAGTGCTGACATCACCACGAATTTTACTTTCCCTCTGAAACTGAAGAATAACTCTCAAATATCGAAGTACGGATACCATCAAATACAGCTGATACAAAGCCACAAAATACCAGTTTCTTTAAAATTATTTGTAGTGCTTAAGTATTTGTGATTAACGTACGTATTTTTAATTGGTCCCATACGCCATTTCCTTCGTATTCATCTATAAACGTACTGCTGTGACTATCAACGCAACGAAACGCAATAAAAACTTCTCCGATGACGCGCCTCTGGTGCTAGCTTTACACAATCAAAATACCACAAGGCAAACATCATCGCACTACTGACTATAACCCATAAGCGATAACCACAGACGAAAAAAAACACCAACGAAAAATGTCGCACCATAGACGATTATCCATAATTGTAATCGAACCACAGCGAGGAAAAAAAAAAAAAAAGATCCGTACTTCAACATCAAAATGCCTCTTGCGTTGTAAAACCATGTCCATCTCGCAAGACACCCCCATCGGTATAGATAGCATGATCCAAATCACGCGAAGATCCACTAATTGGGTAGTAAATCAATTTCTGTGTCACTACTACCGCCTCCCGAATGGTGGAACAGACCGTGCATTCGTCCCACCAGCAATGCACACAATATCAACGGAAGAAACGAAACCATTACTACATTCCAAGGTGAATTCTGAGAAGAATTGTGTTACCAAGACTTGTGTAATTATTTCTGAACCAAAAGCGCAGTTTTCGCGTTGCTTTAACACATATCTTTGCAATGGCGTGACGAGCTGCTAGTACAGCAATGGTCAAGTACTAAACAGACCAGTTTTATTGTAAACCTTAGAGGTTTCTGCCGAGCAATCGGCACATTCATATCCACGAAATACATTTTTATCTGTGAAACATGAGAGTATATTATCACGTCTCAAATGTTTGGTAAATTGTCAAAGTGAAAATGCTGGATAGAAAACTACAAACGACAAACTCAGTGATCAGATGTCACAGGAAACATATTCTGTAAATATAATAATGCAAGCAAATAAAGAACAATACACTAAGTGACTACATAAAATGGAAGCAAATGATTCTTAACGCTATATTAACGCTATTATTGTACAAGACTTATTCTATGAAGAGTTTCACGTGGCGGATGTGATGAATCTGTAAGGATTTGTTGGGTTTTAATGTTTCAAGTTTCACCGTTTTCGGATGAGCTATCCTACGAACTCGAACAGCTTCGTTATACGTTGTGTAACGTTTGTGGCATAGATACTTTTGCTTATTTGATAGCCAGAAGCTTCGGACGAGGAATTTTTGTCCAATCTGAAACTCTTGTTTCCGAGCTTTCGTGTTCCATGCATCGTTTCTCTTCGCGCATGTCACGCACGAAGTCGGAAATCACGTTCTACAATATTTTTATGTTGTTTCCGAGTTCGCGGCGGCAAGTCAACAACTTCGCGAATCAGGCCTATAGGCTGCAAATATTTTAGCAAGGTAACTGGCGCCGTTCTTGTGACTCCCTGTGGCAGCTCATTCATAACGTCCTGGAAGTCATGTAAGAAGGTATCCCACGTGGCGCACCTTTTCGCGTCGTAGATGAGGCTTTTCATTATTATCTTCGCCGGCGAAGGCTGGGGATGCCATATTGATCAATAGATTGATCTTATCCTGTGCTGTCTCAACATGGCCTTCCATTTGTTTGAGCTAAACAGGATTCCATTGTCGGAGATGATTCTGTCCACATGTCCTACTTGTGACGGGAAATCGTTGCAAAAAGCTCTGCTCACTGTTTGTGCTGTAGCCTTCTTCAATGGCGTCAAAGTGACGTACATAGATGTTAGCTCCACGACAGCTAGTATGTAGCAATACCTCCTACTAGTGCGTCGAAGAAGACCCTTGAGACCTGTGGCAGCCATATGTTTTAATTTCGTCGGAATGGTAGGGTATTGAGACCCCAGCACCATGACCGTTGCGTGTTTCGATTTCTGACATGCTTTACACACCGCCAGCGCTCTTCTTATTCTCCTTACCGAATCTTTAAAATAGTGTGTGCCATAAACTTATTTACGATTTCATAGGGGATGCAGACGCGCCACAGTGCATCTTCCCCTTCGCCTATGTAGAAAAGCATCTGTTTACATAACAATAGAACTGCCTAATCTTTGTTTCTGAGCTATTCTTGACTCTCCCCATTAAGGTTGACAGACTTGGGTCTTTCTCCTGTTCTCTTCCGATGTCTCTCAAGCCCGGCGTCACGTAATTTTCAAATGCTACATTTTTTACACAGCATTGACTGAAGTTCCCATCCTACAGTGGATTCACACTATCTCTCTCCAATCTTATACATGATAGTGACAACGCATCAGAAATGATATTCCCTTCTTCAGGTGTGTGAGTGATTGTACGATGAAATTCTTGTAATGTGAGTCTTTCATAGGGGAGTTTTGGTGTGTACACCCTCGTTATCGAACCGTACAAGAAAGATCTGAATTTCTCGAAGCCCCAGACGACCGCCAGTGCTTGCAACTCGCTAACTGTATAATTTTATCGCATTTGCTTAGGACACGATTTCCGAAAATTATGATTTTGTGTACCATATTACCACCTTTTTGGTATGTTTGGAAGATCATAAACCTCAGACCAGAACATGAGCTGTCCGTGCCTATACTAAATTCCCCTGCTAGATTGGGGCGAGAAAGGATTGACGTGTTAACGAGCGCGTTTTTGAGTGTTTGAAATTCATCCTCAGCCGCGTTGTCCAGTACCCATGTAGACTTCTTTCCAGTGAGTTGGTTTTATTTGTATAAACCTATTATAGAAATTGACAATACCAAGGAACTCACAGAGATGCTTTTTTGTTGTTGGAATAGAAAATTTCGCTATTGCTCCCGTTTCTCCTGGATTCGGCGAGATTCCCTCTGCTCTAGTGATGTGGCCAAGGAATTTGGCTTTGGATGTCCCGATACACGACTTCGTAGTAGTTGCTGTTACACCACACTGTTTGGAGGTACGGAGGATTTCCCATGACACCGAACAGACATTCAAATAAAATGGTAATCGTTTGAATTGATAGCATTTACCGAACGCAAGAAATACCGTGTATTTCCGGGAGTCAGGTCGGAGTGTTATTTTCCAGAAGCTTTTCCTAAATCGATCAATGAGAAAACAAAGACTATATGGAAATTTTGTACCAGGTTTTCTAGCTTTTCCGGTCGATTTGTTTCCGGTTCAATTATCCTGTCGATCTGAGGCGAGTCTAGCACCAAGCAAATCGAGGAGTCTTACTTCTCAACAACAGAGACTGGATTATTGTTGTGGAAGTCGGTGGTTCGATAATACCATCGTCCAACATTTTCTTAATTTCTGTCTCTATGCCAGTGGTATCGAGTAGGGAGGCACAAAAAATTTGTCGCGTTCCCGGACCTGGAACGGGTGTTATAAATTTATAATTACACCTGCCTTTGGCAGACTCTTCAGATCCACCCTGTCATGGGGTCTAGGTTGCTCAGCATGCTGTCTATTGCATCGTGCACCTCTGGTTGAATTTGTCTCACCTCTTGTGCTGTCGTCTTCTTCTGTAACAGCGTGGTGGTCCTACGTGTCCTTCTCCACTGACAATGTGGCTCAGGTTTAAACACTCTTCCGAGATCTGTATTGTGCAAATTACAATCTGATCACGCCCTCTTTATGCAGGGCGAGTTCACCTCATTCTACAACCAGAAAGGCCTGCTGTTTATTTGAGAAGTCCATTCCAAGCACTATCTCGAGGGAAAGAGCAGGGACAACTAGGAAGCTACACCCTTGACAGTTAACGATCTGCCGAGTTTGAAACTGCACTTCACTGTGCTTCCCCTTCAAGCCACCTGTTATTCTTGTTTTTAGTGATTTTGAGCTCAGGCCATAGGTGCTTTTCAATACATCTGTTGCACGTAATCTCTGATATGGCCATAATGTGGGTCAAAGTGTCAGTAGTTTCTGTCAGACCAACATCACCTATGGTTCCTTGAATGATGGGGCTTAAATTCTGTCTGCTAATCACCTCTTTTTTCTCACGCAAAAATTCTCCTACGTCTTCATATTCTAATAAGTTAATGCTGCCCATACCGACATTATGTGCGGCTTTTTTTTTTGGGGGGGGGGGGGGGAGGGTGGTGTGCTGAAGCCGCAGTAGCCGACTGTCAAATCCTCCGCAGACTTCAGCTCGGGTTTCTGTTTGAGGGATTAGTTGATCTGATTTCCACTACGTTATTCTGGTGATGACGTTGCGGACTTCGCTTACCAATCCTTCCATTATTCCTCCTTGAATCTACTTAATTTCTTTCATGACTTCGTCCTGTCTCTTTTCCTCCTTGTCTACTCGCTTCCGGATCTCCCTAATTTCATTAATTAGGATATCCTCTCTTTGGTCTTCTTCCCGTCGTCTTTTGTGTTTCCTTCCTCTGTTTTTTCTCCTCCTTTAGTCTCTTCTCTTCCTTTTCCAGTCGTCTCTTCTCTGCTTCTTGTATAAATTAAATGAATAATTGTACCTCCGCACTTCCATTAACGTACAGTGGATTAGACGCGCGTGACTCAACTGCTCTGTGAAGTCTTGTCCGCGAAATCTGTCTGTTACTCTCCCTGACTGTACCTCCTTCCGTATTTACAGAGCCTACGTGACCTGCCATGTCGGTATCGTTTTCACTTTCATTTCCTGAGTGAACTGAACCATTATCATCGGAATATTCTTCATTTGACATTTGGGCCCTGTTTGCGGAGTGGTTCGTATGAACTTCTTCCACCGTCCTGTTCTGTGCTGCATCAGTGGATGGTTCGTGTTTCATTTTGGACAGCATGAGTGTGCAGCGTTTCCTACTATACAAACGCGTTTGTGCTTCTCGTAAGTATTCAAACCGATTGCTACTTCTGCAACTTTCCGATTCTAGAGCATCACGCACCATAACTCTGCTCTGATCATGTTTTACATAATGCACAGATTTGTGCCTAAGCCCACGAAACAAAACCTACTCCAAAATGTGGTGCACATCTCCATAGACGAAACAGTTACACAAAAGCTTGCCAACGCTGTTAGCATCACGCAACATCAGACAAGAAGTGTCGCAGATATCACTGACAAGACACATCGAAAGAATGCAAGAATGACAAAAGCAATACATACTGTGAAATAAGATGACTACAATATATTAAAAATTGCTAAGATCCAACGCTTAGTGCCAAACCAGAGTCTAAATTTACTCAGTGCACCACAGTCTCACTTTGGAAAAAAAAAGAAGAAAAGCACGCGCCTGTTCTGCAACATAACGCACTAACTACGACACAAAAGTGACATGATTCGAGAACCTGTCCAAGGACGCCAATCGCAGACCTTCGTCTTGCTTTAATCATAAATAGATGTCTGACTGATGCTAAATGTTATTATTTTTACATAAAGAAAAGCTTTATCTTATCAATAACCTTCAAATCTTGAGCTACACTCTTACTTTGGTCGACTATGCCTGTGGTAATTTTCGGAACAGTAATTAATAATCAAATTAATTAATTTAATAAGATTGAATCTTAAGTTGCTGGTGTACCCATGTTTCACCACAATAAAATAAAATCAGTGCATAGTTGAGGGAGTATTAATGAGAACAGTGGCGTATTTAAGTTTACAAAATAATGTCAAGTTTTATTAATCCTTTTGTAACTACAATTAGCTGATAAATCGTACACAAAAATGACAAACACAAATTAAAGAAAGAAGGAATGGTGTTTGATTAGCATTGGCATTAGGGCAGAAGCTGTACAAATTCTCTCCCGAATTAATCCCTTTTTCAAAGCAATCTGACTTCGTTTACGTGACTATGAGGCACAATATATTCAAACGGAATCAATTAAGACCAAGTATACCACAAACTATGGTTCGCCTGAGAGCAGGGAGCTGTGAATATCATTTAATAACCATGCACCGATGCAGCAGTATTTTATTCTTTCACCTTGATACAAGCGGCAGGAGAAAATGGCGCGCTGTGGGTGAGGAGCGGTGCGCTCCGGCACCTGTAATGTTCTGACACACCCATGAAAATTTCCAAACTACGCGGTCTGGGGTACTGATCATCAGAATGCGGGAAACTTTCCTATCAGAACTCTGAAATCCCGGCAGATACATCCGAGCCTTGCCAAACCAATTTGACTCACAGGTACGACAGTGCCTGCTGGAATTGTCAAACGTCAGACGGCCGACTCAGGACGAATAAGTTCACCCTCGTGACACACGATATATCCGAGATGATATGCAGTTCCATCGCCGGTACAGTTGGAAACTGCCATTAGCTCTTAGTCCAACACAATATACAGACCACAAGTCTCACCCACTAGGGAAAGACCTGAAGTTCTCCACCAGAGTTGGACAGGAAGACGAAGAAACTAAGAAACACAACCACTTTCCACCAAGCCTCGGTACGGGTGCCGAATTAGCAAAAACACAATCGCCCCCACACTTCACAACCCAATCGAACTATCCTCTACTCATTCAATCTCCCCTCTTGACTCTGTTGGCCTGGTAGTCAATCCAGACACAACCCCTAAGCTAGGGGAGGGAGCTTCCACTTTGCATATCCTGAGAGGAGCCGCTCAGCAACTCAAAATCTCTCTTGTCTGAAAAAAGATTTTACATTAGAGAGGCGTCATTCTCACAGTAAGTATGGCCCTGTTTTGGCAAAAAACATCTGCCTAGATGGGATCACCGTCTCTTTTTTATGGAGCGATCTAATCTTTCCGGGCCGACCATTTCCAATTTTTGAAAGGCGGCTGTTAAGTTTCCCAGACATTTGTCCCCTTGAAATATATGTTTCTGCAGTTCGTGAAAAGAACCTGACGAAATCCTGGTGTCAGGGGGGAATACAGTCATGCCTCCTCTAAACACATACACCAGCAGTTCTGTCCATATCGTCCCAGATTCTAGCATGAGAAAGCACAGAGTTTTATGAACTTTCCACCGTTTGCACAAAAGCTCTGTTTATAACAATCTCTCTTAAATGGCTTCCTCCACCCATTCTTCTCTAACTGGCCGCCTTTACAATGGAATGGCGCCTGGCCCAGGTAAATTGTTTTATGAACTGGCGCCCCTCTGTCCAATCCTAAGAGGAAGGAGGAAAGGGCTTCGGCCACAAGTCCCTCTGCAGATATGATCCACTGAGATCCACCGAGATCATGATCTAAGATATGAAGGTTAATTTGACTCACAGTGTTGTTACAGTGATCGAATGGCTTGCTACCTTTCAGATTCTCTTGTACACGAACTCTGTTTATTCATTCCAAGACAATTGGAAGCTGTTTTGAATGCCATCGCTTTCCCTACACTGTATATGGCATGGTAATGTGTATTTGTTGTTTCCATATTTTTGCCCCTCCCCTGGTCCCTTTGTGCACTTCTACTCCGCAATTCATACTCAAGTGCCTGGCGGAGGTTCAGTGGAACATTTTCAGATTACTTCCCTACCGTTCCACTCTGGAACAGAATGCGGAAGAGCCGGTCGGAGTGGCCGTGCGGTTCTAGGCGCTACAGTCTGGAACCGCGTGACCGCTACGGTCGCAGGTTCGAATCCTGCCTCGGGCATGGATGTATGTGATGTCCTTAGGTTAGTTAAGTTTAAGTAGTTCTAAGTTCTAGGGGACTGATGACCACAGCAGTTAAGTCCCACAGTGCTCAGAGCCATTTGAACCAAGAATGCGGAAGAAACGAAATAAATCCTTCTGTGAGAGCTCTGATTTTCCTTATTTTATTACGATAAGCATTTACCCCTTCGTCGATGGGTGTCAACAAAATATTTTTGCATTTGGAAGAGAACGTTGATGATTGAAATTTATCCCTAGCACATAGTGTTTTGTACGAGGTAATCTGACTGATATTTTTGACATATCGCAATTTTAATTACTTAATACACGCTGGATTTATAGCAAAGACATGCGCTGATAACATCCGCATAATTATAAATGTATCAATGTGCATATAAATTTTTGTGTAAAATTGTCAGCGGCAATGGCTTCGTATCAACAGAATTTCTTCACTAGTTTGCTTTATCTGTGTTACGAAAATATGTAAAGGAAATGAATGTACATTTTCATAGCAAGAAGGTCGCTGTCTGATGAAAACCAACCAGTTTATATATTGCAACATGGCTGATACAATCAGAAAATCTGTTAGGATTACTTGATAATTCATTGTGTCAGCTTGGTACCTTTGCTGGGAATTACTCTCTTTCTCACAGGAAGGGAGTGCATGGCAGTTTACTGCTGGGTCCGCAGAAGCCTTTCACTGTGCCTCATAAGTAGTGGACGGCAGTCTCCTGGGGGCGCCCAGTTTTCGCGGAAAAGTTCTGTTTCCCGCAATGATACTGTTCAAGAAATGAAGCTGTGGACATTTCTTGGAGTTAATCCGTAGCAACAGGCGCGATGCCGGCGGTGTCTAAAGCGTTCCCCTGTAGGTACTTGATCCTGAAATTTGACTTTTTATCTCCAAGCCAAGAAGAGTCGTCAACCAGTACTGGCTTACCAAGTGAAAAAGTTTGCTGCTCTCCCTTCGGTTTCGAGCTGTCCAATCCAAAGTGTCGCCGACGCCTACTAACGTGGTGCAACCAATACTCATTAATGTAGCGGCAGCCGCCTAGCCGAGAGGACGCCCACCTGGGCAGCAGCAGCACTTGTCTGATTAACTGTAATTTAATTTAGTCTTTGTTTTCTGTTCACGTGCTTCTACAAAGATGTGAACTGTACGTGTGTATTTTGTTGACTAGTGGTTAGAAAATTATTCTAAGTTTTTATTTTTGCGTAAGTCTTGTGAACATTCTTGTGCAGGGAGGCTTCCTAGTGTAAATTTTCCCGTCACCAGAAACTCCGTCACACAAGTAGGTTTTAATTTTGTGCTAGTAGACAGCGCACAGTTTATATCAGTGCACTCTAGTTTGAATACTTGTCTCGTGCAGTAACTTTTCGGCAAACAGTATTTCTAATAACAGGTATCAGTAAATACATCAACTTTAGTAGAGAAATTTATTTCTGTTTAGTAGCTTGCGGTCTCAGAGTACAGTGAGTAATCTGCACAGCAACTTTTAGACTTACTTTATTCTCCTTTGGTATATTTTCAAACTCAGTAGCACCATTTGAGACCTCATATCTATTTTGTACGCGGTACGTTATGACTAGGGACTGTGCTTGTTGTGAACGGATACAAGGAGAGTTGGCTGCCGTCCATAAACAGCTGGAAGCTACGTTGGCTACCGTCAACAAGCTTCTCGCTAATGCTCAAAGTTTCGGTGACGTCGAGGCGCCAGTGACGAGACCTGCAACACCTTTGGTGCCACTGGAATCCCCTGGTGACCCGGACTTCGCTGCGGCTTCTGATACGCAACATCTGACCGGTCTGTCCCCACTCCAGAGTGGGTGGCAGACAGTTGGTGGGTTCGCGTGTCACTGGGAAGAATGCGAAAGAGGGAGCAGGCCGTGCGGCTGGGTCCCTACGTCGTAGCAACAGGGACGCGTTACTTCCCAGTGTTGATGATAACAGCGCGAGAGGCTTCTCCTGTTGTGCGAGCGGTCGATTTTGCTTCCGAGTCCGGACAAGTACAGGGGGTGGGTATGTTAGTTATCGGGAGCTCCAATGTTAGGCAGGTGATGGAGCCACTCAGGGAGATAGCAGGCAAGGCGGGAAAGAATTCCAGCGTGCGTTCGGTATGTCTGCCGGGAGGTCTCATCCGTGATGTGGAGGAGGCCCTGCCGGCGGCTGTGCAACCGGCTGCATGTAGCGGCACGTGTCGGCACGAAAATGCATGTCGCTTGGGTTCTGAGGCCGTCCTCGGCTCCTTTCGGCGGCTGGCTGATTTGGTGAAGGCTACTAGCAACGCACGCGGGGTGCAAGCTAAGCTGTCTATTTATAGCATCGTGCACAGTGTTGATCGCGGTCCTCTGGTTTGGAGCAGAGTGGAAGGTCTAAACCAGAGGCTTAGACGATTCTGCGACGGTATCGAATGCGAATTTATCGACCTCCATTATCAGGTGCAGAATTGTAGGGTTCCCCTTAATAAGTCAGGCGTTCACTACATGCAAGAAGCGGCAACTAGGGTAGCGGAGTACGTATGGCGTGCGTACGAGGCTCTTTTAGGTTAGTGAACCCCCTGCTTGAGATCAAAGATGATTTGCCTTTTAAATCAGCCACAGCGACCTCAGAGAATCAGATCAGAGGTAGAGAAGATGATTTTAGTGAACTGCAGGAACATCCAAGGAAAGGTCCCAGATTTAGTGTCGCTTACTGAAGGTTATAATGCACAGATAGTATTGGGAATAGAAAGCTGGTTGAAACCAAAGGTCAATGACAATGAAATAAAAATGGTTCAAATGGCCCTGAGCACTATGGAACTTACCTTTTGAGGTCATCAGTCCCCTAGAGTTAGAACTACTTAAACTAACTAACACAAGGACAGCACACGCTTCCATGCCCGAGGCAGGATTCGAACTTGCGACCTAGCAGCAGCGCGGTTCCATACTGAAGCGCCTAGAACCGCTCGGCCACAACGACCGGCCCGACCGTAGCAGCCACATGGTTCCGGACGGAAGCGCCTAGAACCGCTCGACCAACAATGAAATCCTAAGTTCAGATTCGAATATTTATCGTAAGGATAGGTTAGTCGCCAGTGGTGGAGTTTATTGCAGTAAAAAAATTCGATAAAATCTAGCGAGGTTATCATGGATTCCAAATGTGAATGAATCTGGGTAATACTGAGTATCAAAGAACGGTCAAAAATGGTGATCGGATGTTTTTATAGACCACCTGGGCCAGGTTCTGTAGTTTTAGAGCGCTTCAGACAGATCTTACATAATACCATTAGTAATTTTTGTCATCATGCAGTTGTAATAGAGGTGACTTCAACTTGCCATGTACAGATTGGGAGTGTTATGCCATCAAAACTGCTGCCAGAGACAAGGAATCGTGTGGCATTGTTCTGGATGTCTTGTCCGGAAATTACCTTGAGCAGATTGTTAGAGAACCAACTCGTGAGTGTAACGTCTCAGACCTCCTGGCAACAAAGAGACTTGAACTTATCGAATCAGTTAACGTAGAGCAAGACATCAGTGATCACAAGGCTGTGACAGCATATATGACGACGGGTCCTAGAAGGAATATTAAGAAAGGTAGGAAAATATATTTGCTCAGCAAGGGTGACAGGATAAAAATTTCAGAACATCTCAGCAGTCAGCATCAAATATTCGGTAGCGAGAACGAAGATGTGGAGAACAAATGAGAAAATTCAAAGTCGTCGTTCAATATGCCCTAGACAAGTACGTTACGGGTAAGGTTTTAAGGGATGGGAAAGATCCACCATGGTTTAATAGTCGTGTTAGAAAAGCGCTACTTAAACAAAAAGCACTTCATCTCAGATTCAAGAGAAGTAAAAACCTAGCTGACAAACAAAAGCTGAACGAAGAAAAATTGAGCATAAGGAGAGGAATGAGAGAAGCGTTCAATGATTTTGAAAGTAAGATGTTGTCAACCGACCTGAGTGAAAACCCTAAGAAATTTTGGTCGTATCTAAAATCCGTAAATGGGTCGAAAATCATATTCATTATTTCAGCGACCACACCGGCACCGAAACGAAAGATAACATAGAGAAGGCCGAAACACTGAATTCGGTCCTCCAAAGTTGCTTCACCTCAGAAGATCGTAACATTGTCCCTCCTTTCAATCGTCGTACGCACATCGAAATGGCAGATACTGAGATAAACGATCGCGGAATTGAAAAAAAATGGCTCTGAGCACTATGGGACTTAACTGCTACGGTCATCAGTCCCCTAGAACTTAGAACTACTTAAACCTAATTAACCTAAGGACAGCACACAACACCCAGCCATCACGAGGCAGAGAAAATCCCTGACCCCGCCGGGAATCGAACCCGGGAACCCGGGCGTGGGAAGCGAGAACGCTACCGCACGACCACGAGATGCGGGCTGCGGAATTGAAAAGCAGCTACAATTGCTTAGTAGTGGAAAGGCTTCAGAACCATATGAATACCGTAAGATTCTACACAGATTATGAGAAAGAAGTTGCTCCCCTTCTAGCAGTAATTTATCGTAGATCGCTTGAGCAACAAAAGGTACTTAAAGACTGGAAAAAAGCTTAGGTCATTCCTGTTTCTAAGAAACGCCGTAAGACCGATCCACACAATTATAGACCTATATCGTTGCCGTCGCTGTTGTAGAATTATGAAACATGTTTTATGCTCAAGAATTATGGCGTTTTTGGAAAATGAACATCTCCTCTAAAAAAAATCAACACGGATTCTGCAAACAGAAACTCAGTTCGCTCTGTTCCTCCATGAGGTCCACAGCGCAGTGGGCAACGGCGCTCAGGCTGATGCCGTGTTCCTTGATTTCAGTAAGGCATTTGACACCGTCCCGCATTGCCGTTTAATGAAAAAAAAAATACGAGCTTACGGAGTATCAGAGCAGAGCTGCGATTGGATTCAAGACTTTCTTGCAGATAGAGATCAATACGTCGCTCTTAACGGAACTAAATCAACAGATGTAAAGGTAATATGCTTAATACCACAGGGAAGTGTGATAGGACCGTTGCTGTTTATAATATATATGTTCAAATGTTCAGATGTGTGTGAAATCTTATGGGACTTAACTGCTAAGGTCATCAGTCCCTAAGCTTACACACTACTTAACCTAAATTATCCTAAGGACAAACACACACACCCATGCCCGAGGGAGGACTCGAACCTCCGCCGGGATCAGCCGCACAGTCTACAACATATATAAATGATCTAGTAGCAAGCGTCGGATGCTCTTTAAGGCTATTCGCAGATGATGCATCTGTCTATACCATAGTAGCAACGCCAGAAGATAGTAAGAATTTACTGAACGATCTACAGAGAATTGACGAGTGGTGTAGGTTCTGGTAGTTGACACTGAACGTAAATAAATGTAACATATTGGGCATAGATAAGAAAAGAAATTCACTACTATACAGCTACACTATTGATGGCAAATAACTGGAGACAGCGTCTGCCACAAAATATCGAGGCGTAACTACCCAGAGCGATCTTAAGAAGAATGACCGTATAAAACAGAGTGTGGGAAAAGCAGACTCCAAACTTAGATTAATCGGGAGAATCTTAAGGAAATGTAATTTATCCGCGAAAGAAATGGTTTAAAAGGCACTTGTCCGCCTGATTCTTGAGTATTGTTAATCTATCTGGGATCTCTATCAGGTGGGACTGATAGAGGAGATAGAGAAGATCCAACTAAGAGCGGCGCGTTTCGTCACGGGATCGTTTAGCGGACGAGAGAGCGTTGCAAAGGTGCTGAACAAATTCACTGACAGACGTTACAAGAGAGACGTCGTGCATCATGGAGAGATTTACTATTGAAATTTCGGGACAGCACTTTTCAGGAGTAGTCAAACAACATATTACTTCCCCCACATACATCTCGTGTATTGACCACGAAGCGGCTTACCAACAATCATTCTTCCCACGCACTATTCGCGAGTGGAAAAGGGTTGGAGGGATCAGATAGTGGTATCGAAAGTACCCTCCGCCACACACCATTAGGTGGCTTGCCCGAGTATGATGTAAATGAATAGAGAGAGATTGTGCAGTACCAGTACCAAGGGTAATGAATCGTAATATGCATTTCTGCATGGCTTGGGGGGGGGGGGGGGGGACGTTTCTGTTGCGTTCTCCTATTTTTTCTTGAGTAAAATGACAATCTCGTTCGCCACATTGGCAACAGTAGTCAGTCACCCTTCCACGTGGAGTTTGGAAATTGTGTGCCGTTCAGGAGAGAGAACTAGGATTTGGGATCATTTCGCTTCCTAGCTCTCGTCTCGTCATGACTGGCGCCCACTAGCTGTACTGAGAAACTGTGTTGCTGAGAATGCAGTGCAATCTATCCCGAGTTAACTAATCCTTTTATGATTTTATGATAAATACGTTGTATTTGACACTTGTCTTGTTTATCTTGAATATAGAGCTGCCTAAATGTGGAAGTCTTATTCTTTTTTTTTCCTTCAGTCTTGCAATGAAAAGCAAGTTCCACAATATTTAGCTCCATCTTTACCTTATTTTTCAAAATATTCCTTAGTGCTATTTGCTGTCAATTATTCACTTGACCAGAGCAAACAAAAATTTTCCTTTCGCAATCTTGACTTAAATTTTGAGACCCCTAATTTCCAACAACGTCCCCATGGTCAGATGACCCTGAAACAATAAATGTAACCAGCTGAATTTTTAGGATGTTACTTCAGTGTGATGAGTTTCCAGTGTGTGCAGTGGCCAAGCATTACACGCAAATATATGAGATATGCACTGCTGAGAGTGAGTGAATAGCGCTCGCTCGTTTTCTAGCAGGGTTATTTTGCGCACAAGCTATCGAGCCTTGTTTTTTTATTACTTCCAGGTCTGTTACTATGCTATTATTTATATTAATTGTGTCATGCGATCCGTGACAGACCATTTGAATACTTTGTTTAATTTCCACGCGTATTTAATCATAGTTTATTTTCTGTTTTGTTTCACTGATGATAGTGCCGTGTCACTTGCTTCATTTTATGACAAGCGCTTAATCTTTCAGTGGTAAGCCCTACGCAGCAACAAACCAGTTAATTTGTTTGCCGGGATGAACTTAGAAATAAGCACATTAATTTTAAATATTTATCTAATTATACGATTGATTTAATAAAACCATTCGTTGATGTTAAATTTTCAGAAGAGGTTGTGGAATTAATTAATATTATAGCACAAAGTTGGTAACAGCTACGAAAGCAGAAGTGTAAACAGGAATTAACATTTCACATTCACAGCATATTTAGTGATTGCACGCAGAGATGGACTTTGTGAATTAGCCGAGAGTGCACCAGTTCATTTATTCATAGAATTTTGTGGCAATCCGCAGTATTTCGTAAATACGTAAATTCCTGAACTTCGCAGGAAACATAACTTTTAAGTGGTTACTAATTACAGTACGTGGAAAACAAACCGGAGAGCCGAACATTAACACGGAGCGACTATAAGTGCAACACTACGGCGAAAAATGCAGAGCGTGCAGACTGAGGTGCATTTCCGTACTCTCTAGGACAAGTGTTTGCTCACAATGAGATTTCGATAACCGTCGTTATGTTTCAGCGACACACGTGCGTTGAGCTGCTGAGCTTTACACTTTACGCGTCCAAGTCTCCGACTAGAGTAATATACAGAAGAGAGGAAAATAAAATGAAGATTTGTTGCGCGAAGAACAGTTGCCGTTAGGAAAGTTGAAGGGAATAGTGCAGTTGATAATAAAACAAGAATGAAGACAAATTCATAAGATTTGTCGACTTGGAAAAACCGATCGACAATGTAAAATGGTCCAAGATGTTCGCAATTCTGAGAAAAATAACAGTAAGCTATGAGGAAAGACGGGTAATATAGAACATGTACAAGGACCAGGAGGGAGCTATAACAGCGGAATGCCAAGAACGAAGTGCTCGGATTAAGGATTGTGTAAGACAGGGAAGTTGTCTTTCTGCCATATTGTTCAGTCTATGACGGAAATAAAGAAAGGTGCAAGAGGAGGATTAAAACTCAAAGTGAAAGGATATCAATGATAAGAATCACTGATAACATTGTTATCCTGAGCCGTGCGGTTCTGGCGCTGCAGTCCGGAACCGTGGGACTGCTACGGTCGCAGGTTCGAATCCTGCCTCGGGCATGGGTGTGTGTGATGTCCTTCGGTTAGTTAGGTTTAAGTAGTTCTAAGTTCTAGGGGACTTATGACCTAAGATGTTGAGTCCGATAGTGCTCAGAGCCATTTGAACCATTGTTATCCTGAATGAAAAGAAGAGGACTACATGATTTTCTGAATGGAATGAATAGTTTGTTGTGGACTCATTATGGCAGACTTCTTCGCTATGCCACGCAAAGAATCGTGTCTGCATGTACATATGTTTCAGATAAAGCAGATATCTGAATGCTCAGTCTTCTGCTGAGCTGCTGGAAGAAGGTATGGTATACAAATAAAGCAATTTAGCTGAAGCAATTTTTCGGGAAACGTTTTCCTTGAGATATACAAGATAAAACACCACATTTGTTTGATTTCGCATGTTTTTTCGCTATGAAATTTTTCTGAAACGATTGCATGGAAATTACTGGTTAAAAATATTTGATTATTTCAAATTGTAAGTCTCACATCACAGCCTTATGATGTGGTGGCCACCTTTTCGTTTCTGGTCATATTTACTACGATAATTCAAAGATGAATAACTCACTGCCCATTGTTCGAAGAATTTGCAGTGTATTAAGAGTGCGAATCGTGGATGGTAATATGGGTGAAACTGAAAATGGCAATCTTAAATTGTCATCATAACGCGATATGCGTTCTTTGCCTATGTGTAGTATAAAGTGTATTCGCCTTGCCGTTGGTGGGGAGGCTTGCGTACCTCAGCGATACAGATAGCCGTACCGTAGGTGCAACCACAACGGAGGGGTATCTGTTGAGAGCCCAGACAAACGTGTGGTTCCTGAAGAGGGGCAGCAGCCTTTTCAGTAGTTGCAGGGGCAACAGTCTGGATGATTGACTGATCTGGCCTTGTAACACTAACCAAAGCGGCCTTGCTGTGCTGGTACTGCGAACGGCTGAAAGCAAGGGGAAACTACGGCCGTAATTTTTCCCGAGGGCATATAGCTTTACTGTATGGATAAATGATGATGGCGTCCTCTTGGGTAAAATATTCAGGAGGTAAAATAGTCCCCCATTCGGATCTCCAAGCGGGGACAACTCAGGAGGACGTCGTTATCAGGAGAAAGAAAACTGGCGTTCTACGGATCGGAGAGTGGAATGTCAGCTCTCTTAATCTGGCAAGTAGGTTAGAAAATTTAAAAAGGGAATGGATAGGTTAAAGTTGGATATAGCGGGAATTAGTGAAGTTCGGTGGCAGGAGGAACAAGATTTTTGGTCAGGTGAATACAGGGTTGTTAATACAAAATCAAATAGGGGTAATGCAGGAGTAGGTTTAATAATGAATAAAATGCGGGTAAGCTACTACAAGCAGCACAGCGAACGCATTGTTGTGGCCAAGATAGACACGAAGCCCACGCCTACGACAGTAGTACAAGTCTACATGCCTACTAGCTCCGCAGATGACGAAGAAATTGAAGAAATGTATGACGAGATAAAAGAAATATTCAGATAGTGAAGGGAGACGAAAATTTAATAGTCATGGGTGACTGGAATTCGATAGTAGGAAAAGGAAGAGAAGGAAACGTAGTAGGTGAATACTGATTGGGGGTAAGAAATGAAAGAGGAAGCCGCCTGGTGGAATTTTGCACAGAGCACAACTTAATCATAGCTAACACTTGGTTCAAGAATCGTAAGAAAAGGTTGTATACATGGAAGAAGCCTGGCGATACTGACAGATTTAAGATAGATTATATAATGGTAAGACAGAGATTTAGGAACCAGGTTTTAGATTGTAAGACATTTTCAGGGACAGATGTGGACTCTGACCACAATCTATTGGTTATGAACTGTAGATTAAAACTAAAGAAACTGCAAAAAGGTGCGAATATAAGGAGATGGAACCTGGATAAACTGACTAAACCAGAGCTTGTACAGAGTTTCAGGGAGAGCATAAGGGAACAATTGACAGGAATGGGGAAAAGAAATACAGTAGAAGAAGAATGGGTAGCTTTGAGGGATGAAGTAATGAAGGCAGCAGAGGATCAAGTAGGTAAAAAGACGAAGGATAATAGAAATCCTTGGGTGACAGAAGAAATATTTAACTTAATTGACGAAAGGAGAAAATATAAAAATGCAGTAAATGAAGCAGGCAAAAACGAATACAAACGTCTCGAAAATGAGATCGACAGGAAGTGCAGAATAGCTAAGCAGGCATGGCTAGAGGACAAATGTAAGGATGTGGAGGCTTGTCTCACTACGGGTAAGATAGATACTGCGTACAGGAAAATTAAAGAGACCTTTGGAGAAAAGAGAACCACTTGTATGAATATCAAAAGCTCAGATGGAAATCGAGTTCTAAGCAAAGACGGGAAAGCAGAAAGGTGGAAGGAGTATATAGAGAATCTATATAAGGGCGATGTACTTGAGGGCAATGTTACAGAAATGGAAGAGGATGAAGATGAAGATGAAATAGGAGATATGATACTGCGTGAAGAGTTTGACAGAGCACTCCAAGACCTGAGTCGAAACAATGCCCCGGGAGTAGACAGCATTCCATTAGAACTACTGAGAGCCGTGGGAGAGCCAGTCCTCACAAAACTCTACCACCTGATGAGCAAAATGTATGAGACAGGCGAAATAGCCTCAGACTTCAAGAAGAATATAATAATTCCGATCCCAAAGAAAGCAGATGTGAAAATTACCGAACTATCAGTTTAACAAGTCACAGCTGCTAAATACTGACGCAAATTCCTTGCAGACGAATGGAAAAACTGGTAGAAGCCGACCTCGGGGAAGATCAGTTTGGATTCCGTAGAAACATGCGAACACGTGAGGCAATACTGACCCTAGGAACTAGATTAAGAAAAGGAAAACCTACGTATCTAGCATTTGTAGACTTAAAGAAAGCTTTTAACTACTTTGACTGGAATACTCTCTTTCAAATTCTGAAAGTGACAGGGGTAAAATACAGGAAGCGAAAGGCTATTTACAATTTGTACAGAAACCAGATGGCAGTTATAAGAGTCGAGGGACATGAAAGGGAAGCAGTGGTTGGGAAGGGAGTGAGACAGGGTTGTAGCCTCTCCCCGAAGTTGTTCAATCTGTATATTGAGCATGCAGAAAAGGAAAATAAAATAAAATTCGGAGTAGGTATTAAAATCCATGGAGAAGAAATAAAAACTTTAAGATTCGCCGATGACATTGTAATTCTGTCAGAGACAGCAAAGGACTTGGAAGAGCAGTTGAACGGAATGGACAGTGTCTTGAAAGGAGAATATAAGGTGAACATCAACAAAAGCAAAACGAGGATAATGGAATGTAGTCGAATTAAGTTCAAATAGCTCTGAGGACTATGGGACTTAACACCTGTGGTCATCAGTCCCCTATAACTTAGAACTACTTAAACCTAACTAACCTAAGGACATCACACACACCCATGCCCGAGGCAGGATTCGAACCTGCGACCGTAGCGGTCACGCGGTTCCAGACTGAAGCGCCTAGAACCGCACGGCCACACCTGCCGGTTCGAATTAAGTCAGGTGATGCTGAGGGAATTAGATTGGGAAATGAGACACTTAAAGTAGTAAAGGAGTTTTGCTATTTGGGGAGCAAAATAACTGATGATGGTCGAAGTAGAGAGGATATAAAATGCAGACTGGCAATGGCAAGGAAAGCGTTTCTGAAGAAGAGAAATTTGTTAACATCGAGTACAGATTTAAGTGTCAGGAAGCCGTTTCTGAAAGTATTTGTATGGAGTGTAGCCATGTATGGAACTAAAACATGGACGATAAATAGTTTGGACAAGAAGAGAACAGAAGCTTTAGAAATGTGGTGCTACAGAAGAATGCTGAAGACTAGATGGGTAGATCACATGACTATTGAGGAGGTACTGAATAGGATTGGGGAGAAGAGGAGTTTGTGGCACAACTTGACTAGAAGAAGGGATCGGTTGGTAGGACATGTTCTGAGGCATCAAGGGTTCACCAATTTAGTTTTGGAGGGCAGCGTGGAGAGTAAAAACCGTAGAGGGAGACCAAGAAATGAATACACTAAGCAGATTCAGAAGGATGTAGGCTGCAGTACGTACTGGGAGATGAAGAAGCTTGCACAGGCTGGAGTAGCATGAAGAGCTGCATCAAACCAGTCTCAGGACTAAAGACAACAACAACAACAACAATGTGTATTCACCCACGAGATATCTCTGAATCATTCAAGAGGATCGTGCCGGTATGATTATGATCTTTGAAAGAACGAAAGCCCTCTCTCGTTGGTGGAGACTCGTTTATCGGTCTTCTGTGTAATTCCAAAGTCTCCAAACAAGTACGCATCAAAAAGTTATTCCACATTGTACTTATTTTATAACTGAGAAAATGTGTAGACAATAACGACACTTAAGTAGCTTATGGCACAAAGATATGTTGTGGTTCCTGCACTGTAGTTTGTAATGACCAGCAGCGATAGATGGTTCAAATGGTTCAAATGGCTCTGAGAACTAGGGTACTTAACATCTGATGTCATCAGTCCCCGAGAAAGAACTACTTAAACCTAACTAACGTAAGGAGATCACACACTTCAATGCCCGAGGTAGGATTCGAACCTGCGACCGTAGCAGTCCCGCGGTTCCAAACTGAAGCGCCTAGAACCTCTTGACCACAACGGTCGGCCCAGCGGCGATGGATACAGTATAAATCTCCCAGAACTGTGGCCTAGGTTACACCACATTTTAGATATGTGCGACGATGCTATGCTGTTTTTATATATATTTTATGACGATTTCTCTATGGCTTAATTATTTTAAGGCAAGTTATTAAATAAGTATTCGTCGTCATATTGTAAGAGCATGTTTCAATATCCACTGAAGTAGTGATTTTCCGTTATGGCATTTTTTTTTTTTTTTTGTTCTGAGACGTAATCTGTTCACTAGTTGTGTTGCACTTGCTATGATTTGCTGAAGCTCTAAGGAGGGACATTGCAGACTGAAACAGGTAGTCCAAGAACCAAAAGTATTGTGATTATTTGCGCAAATAAAGGAATTCATTCTAATATACACTCCTGGAAATGGAAAAAAGAACACATTGACACCGGTGTGTCAGACCCACCATACTTGCTCCGGACACTGCGAGAGGGCTGTACAAGCAATGATCACACGCACGGCACAGCGGTCACACCAGGAACCGCGGTGTTGGCCGTCGAATGGCGCTAGCTGCGCAGCATTTGTGCACCGCCGCCGTCAGTGTCAGCCAGTTTGCCGTGGCATACGGAGCTCCATCGCAGTCTTTAACACTGGTAGCATGCCGCGACAGCGTGGACGTGAACCGTATGTGCAGTTGACGGACTTTTGCGAGGGCGTGTAGTGGGCATGCGGGAGGCCGGGTGGACGTACCGCCGAATTGCTCTACACGTGGGGCGTGAGGCCTCCACAGTACATCGATGTTGTCGCCAGTGGTCGGCGGAAGGTGCACGTGCCCGTCGGCCTGGGACCGGACCGCAGCGACGCACGGATGCACGCCAAGACCGTAGGATCCTACGCAGTGCCGTAGGGGACCGCGCCGCCACTTCCCAGCTAATTAGGGACACTGTTGCTCCCGGGGTATCGGCGAGGAACATTCGCAACCGTCTCCATGAAGCTAGGCTACGGTCCCGCACACCGTTAGGCCGTCTTCCGCTCACGCCCCAACATCGTGCAGCCCGCCTCCAGTGGTGTCGCGACAGGCGTGAATGGAGGGACGAATGGAGACGTGTCGTCTTCAGCGATGAGAGTCGCTTCTGCCTTGGTGCCAATGATGGTCGTATGCGTGTTTGGCGCCGTGCAGGTGAGCGCCACAATCAGGACTGCATACGACCGAGGCACACAGGGCCAACACCCGGCATCATGGTGTGGGGAGCGATCTCCTACACTGGCCGTACACCACTGGTGATCGTCGAGGGGACACTGAATAGTGCACGGTACATCCAAACCGTCATCGAACCCATCGTTCTACCATTCCTAGACCGGCAAGGGAACTTGCTGTTCCAACAGGACAATGTACGTTCGCATGTATCCCGTGCCACCCAACGTGCTCTAGAAGGTGTAAGTCAACTACCCTGGCCAGCAAGATCTCCGGATCTGTCCCCCATTGAGCATGTTTGGGACTGGATGAAGCGTCGTCTCACGCGGTCTGCACGTCCAGCACGAACGCTGGTCCAGCTGAGGCGCCAGGTGGAAATGGCATGGCAAGCCGTTCCACAGGACTACATCCAGCATCTCTACGATCGTCTCCATGGGAGAATAGCAGCCTGCATTGCTGCGAAAGGTGGATATACACTGTACTAGTGCCGACATTGTGCATGCTCTGTTGCCTGTGTCTATGTGCCTGTGGTTCTGCCAGTGTGATCATGTGATGTATCTGACCCCAGGAATGTGTCAACAAAGTTTCCCCTTCCTGGGACAATGAATTCACGGTGTTCTTATTTCAATTTCTTTCTTCGATTTAATCCCAATCTATATTTTGTACTCATTAGACTGTCCATTCCATGCGTCAGATCACGTAATTCTTCTTTACTTTCAGTCAGGATAGCAATGTCATCAGCGAATCGTATCTTTGATACCCTTTCACCCAGAATTTTAATTCCACTCCTAAACCTTTCATTTATTTCCATCATTGCTTCTTCGATGTACAGATTGAACAGTAGGGGTTGTTATATTGCTAGAGAAGGCCGAAATGCACGCTATAAGCTCACGCAGGATGGCGTGAGATCTGAAACAGGATACGTAATGAATGCTATAAAGAAAAGTACGTAGCTTCTGGAATACTTAACTTTAATCCATCATTTGTATACATCGTTCTTGATGAGACGTGCTTCATACGATAACTATCAATTGCTATGGCGCCTTGCTAGGTCGTAGCCATTGACTTAGCTGAAGGCTATTCTATCTTCTCTGCAAATAAGCGAGGCTTCGTCAGTGTTGCACCGCTAGCTAAGTCGTCCGTACAACTGGGGCGAGTGCTAGTAAGTCTCTCGAGACCTGCCGTGTGGTGGCGCTCGGTCTGCGATCACTGACAGTGGCGACACGCGGGTCCGACATGTACTAATGGACCGCGGCCGATTTAAAGCTCCCACCTGGCAAGCGTGGTGTCTGGCGGTGGCACCACATTCCTCCCCCGCAAATCGGCGAAAGGTTGTGTTATAAGGCTTCCGCCCGCCGTGGGGAGGACCCCATGTTGACGTATGCGATGAGGTGGGAATCCTAACAACAGGCGAGGCTGTGCCACCCGCACCCTGCCATTCGGTCCGAGGGGAACCAGGAAACGCCTGAAAACCTAGTCCAGGGTGCACGCCAACATGCGGTGTATGCGCCCGTAGAGAGACAGGAGGGGCCGAAGGGTCGACCTCCATCGCATCGGGGTACCCGACCCGCGAAGACGCCATGTGGTCCGGAGCGGGCAAGAGTTGCATGGCGGAGGACTGCTGGTCACGGGAAGCGATCGGCCATGGGGCAAAATGGAAGGCAGCGTCGGTAACACCTGGGGATGAGGCGAGCCAGTAGATGGGTCCCCAGGGCGCTGACCGGACGGCACCGTCGCTGAAAGCAGACGGGGAGCGGCAGAACCCAAGCGACGACAGAGGCGCAGCTGATTGAGATGCCGTCGCACCTCATCAGAGGCCCCCAAAACCAAATACATCGCGCGGCCGAGGCAGCGAAGAATGCGCCCTGCGAGCCAACGCCGTGAACCGCGATAGTTGCGATAGAATACAAGGTCGCCTGGAGCAAAAGCAGGAGTCTGCCGCTGCACAGGAACCTGAAGCGGCAGATGCAGCAAAGGCATCAAGGTTCGATCAGGACGACCGTGGAGCAACTCAGCCGCCGTGCGATCATCTCGGGGCTGAGAGCGATACGAAGACAAAAAGAGCAACAATGCGTCTTCCCGAGAATGCGACTCTTTCAACTTCAACATGTGTGACTTGAAAGTCCGGACCAATCGTTCAGCGGCACCGTTTGACTGAGGCGAAAACGGCGCGGACGTCAGATGTTGAATGCCATTGGCCTTGCAGAATGACTGAAATTCTGCGGACTTAAATTGTGGGCCATTGTCGGAAACAATAGTCTGTGGAAGACCTTCAATGCAAAAGATAGCGGATAACGCTTGGATGGTGGCAGATGACGTCGTGGAAGACATCCGGACAACAAAAGGAAAATTACTGAAAGAATCGACCAGAACCAACCATCGAGCATTCCAGAATGGACCAGCAAAATCTATGTGCAAGCGTTGCCAAGGGGAAGTGGCTTTTGGCCATGCAAAGAAGTTCCGCGGCGGTACGGATTGTTGTTCGGCACACGCCATGCAAGAAGAGCACATTCGTAATCGCAGCATCGATTCCGAACCAAGTACAGTGCTGACGAGCAAGTTGTTACGTTCGCACAATACCCCAATGTCCTTGGTGAAGAAGCTTTAAGACAGAGGACTGTAACGAACGTGGGACCACGACTCTGGACTGATCATTATCAGAACGCAACAACAAAACACCACGTCGAACAAAAAGTCTCTCCTTGTGAACAAAAAAATCGGCGAACCAACGGATCCTCTATCCATGACTTTGACAAGGGCCATTGCGTAGCAACAAAACGCAAAACCGTAGCAAGGTCAGGGTCAGCAGCTGTGGCTGTAGCTACACGACGAAAATCAATCGGGAACGATTCGACCACGTCATCGGTTTCTGAATCAATGAACATGCAAGCAAGTTCGGAGGAATCGAATGCTTTATCCACAGCAACAGGCAAACGGGACAACGCATCGGCGTTTCCGTGCTTAGCAGTGGACCATTACAAGATTTCGTAGTGTTACTGCGAGAGGAAAATAGACCAGCGAATGAATTTCTGCGCTGTACGTGGAGGGACAGGCTTGTTCGGATGAAAGAGCGATGTCAAAGGTTTGTGGTCTGTGATGATGGTAAAGTGACGACCATACAAGAAATCATGAAACTTTGTAACACCAAACACGAGAGCCAAAGCTTCCTTCTCGATCTGTGAATAATTTCTTTGCGCTGACGAGAGCAATTTGGACGCAAAGGCAATAGGGCGATCATGCGAACCATCTGTGTGTGCAAGCACAGCTCCGATCCCGAAATCCGATGCATCTACCATCAACAAAAGGGGTTTCCGGGGATCGAATGGCGTAAGGCAAGTATTTGAAAGCAACGTCGACTTCAACTGGCGAAAGGCGCGTTCGCATTCCGTCGACCAGACGAACGGAACACCTTTACGGCGTAAGCGATGAAGCGGAGCTGAAATGGAAGAGGCGTTGCGCAGAAAGCGATGATAGTAATTTATTTTACTCAGCACACTCTGCAGCTGCTGCAAATTCTGTGGCGAAGGCAAGTCTTGTATGGCATGGAGGTGCTCTGAAGTCGGATGTATGCCTTGGGCATTGATGACATGTCCCAAATATGGTAAGTCACAAGCAAAAAACACACATTTGTCCTTCCACAAGCGAAGACCATTTTGTCACAAGACCTGAAATAATGTTCGGAGGTTGGCTAAATGTTCTTCTACTGTCTTTCCGGAGATCACAATATCGTCCAGATAGTTTGCTGCAGTAGGGACCGACGCACAAACAGTTTGTAGATACTGCTGAAACAATGCAGGGGCGGATGCGCACCCGAATGGCAGTCTTTTGAAGCGATACAACCCAAGATGCGTGTTAACCACCAAAACGCGGTGGGAGTCTTCGTCCACCGGTATTTGCAAGTACGCATCTGCTAGGTCCAACTGAGAAAAGTATTTACCCGGGCACAGTTTATCAAAAAGATCCTCCGGGCAGGGTAAAGGAAAAGTTGCAATCACTAGTTGGGGATTCACTGTTGCCTTGAAGTCCACACAAAGTCTCAATTTTCCGGAAGGTTTTGGCAAAATCACTAAGGGTGATGCCCAGAGAGAAGCCTGCAAACGTTCAATCACACCTTGTGATTCTAAATCGTGTAATGTTCTTGCGACCTCATCACGCAATGCGTGGGGAACATTGCGCGCCATGAAAAATTTCGGTTGCGCGTTTACTTTCAGTTCCAAATGTGCTTTATAGTTCTTAGCGCAACCAAGGCCCGGTGCAAAAATGTCTGCAAATTCTGCACATAGATGAGAAACACTGGCTGAAGGCACAGTCTGGTTCACTGATAGGACCTGATTGACTATAGACAAGTTAATCAATTGAAATAAATCTAAACCAAACAAGTTCACTGCAGAAGAAGAACGAAGGACGTAAAATGACACAAGTTTTGTTTGTCCCTTGTATGTTGCAAGAAGGCTGCACTGTCTGAACACAGGGATCGTGTGACCTGAATATGTAGTTAGCTTAACATTTGCGGCACGCAACGGGGGTGTGCCCAGTTGTTTGCACGTGTCTTTATTGATCAATGAAACTGCAGCTCAGGTATCGAGCTGGAATGGGATCACGTTGCCATTAATGTCCAAATTTACAAAGAGTTTATTGTCCTGCTGACGACAAGAGCGACTGTCTCGTGCAACGTGAACAGACACTGGTACAGAATCACTTGCGACTTGACGGGAGTTCCGTCGATGTCGACGCACACTTTTTGTGGGACGAACACTGTCACTGTTAGAGAGAGCGGCACTGGGCGGAGTGGATTTAATTACATGAATTTCCATGGGCGAAGGTTCACGAGCCTGAGTATTCTTGGTACGATTCCGGCGCAAAGCAAAGGGCTTGGAATGATTTTTAGTGTCCGATCTGAGCTTTTTCTGGCAAATACTCTGAACATGTCCGTTTTTATTAGAGAAAAAGCAAATAGCTTGGCGTGACGGGCAATTCTCACGCGAATGTCTAGTAGCACACCGCGGGCATGATTTCACTGCATTTGCGTGCTTGCGCGGGACACGTAGCTGCGCGGACGTGCGCGAGGGCTGTTTACAGTTCTGTGCAGCTCGCCCGGCAGGCCGGTTAATGTGACACACAGCGGGCGAAGTTGCAAACGATTCCTGAGCAAAGTCAAGTGTGTCTTGCCTATCCAAGATGTCTATCACTTGTTGAAGGGAGGGATTGACTAGTTTCAAAATTTGCTCCCGTATACGAACATCAGAAATGTTCTGTGCAATTGCATCACGTACCATAGTATCTGAATAAGGGAGTCCACATTCACACTCAAAAGCACAATCCCTAGTAAGGCCTTGCAAAGTTGCAACCCACTCCCGATTAGTTTGACCGGCCGTACGTTTTGTACGAAAGAACATATACCATTTTGCAACACTAACTGATTCCTTGAAATAGGCATCTAAAGCAAACAAAATTTCTTCGTATGACAGAGTTGCTACGTCGTGTCGGGGAAATAATTTCACTATCAGACGGTGCGTTTGCACCCCTACACACGCCAATAAATGAGGCTGCCGCTCGTTACCTTGAATTCTGTAGGCGGCGAGATGAAATCCAAACTGGCGTGACCACTCCGTCCAGGTTTCCACCTCCTCATCGTAGTGCCGAAACGGGGGTGCAACAGCATGTTGTGGCTGTGGTAGCGGTGAAGCGGTGGCTGCCGCATCGGTTTGCATTGCACGTTGACCCTGGACGAGCTGTCCAAGGGCATCCAATATCGCCTGCGTCTGCTGATTCTGCAATTGATAAAATTCGGACAGTACATCTGGAGAATGTGGCGAAGCCATGACACAAGTAAATTAGAGCAATACGAACACGAAATCCTCTTTTAAGCCTCGTCGCCACTTGTTATATTGCTAGAGAAGGCCGAAATGCACGCTATAAGCTCACGCAGGATGGCGTGAGGTCTGAAACAGGATACGCAATGAATGCTATAAAGAAAAGTACGTAGCTTCTGGAATACTTAACTTTAATCCATCATTTGTATACATCGTTCTTGATGAGACATGCATCATACGATAACTATCAATTGCTATGGCGCCTTGCTAGGTCGTAGCCATTGACTTAGCTGAAGGCTATTCTATCTTCTCTGCAAATAAGCGAGGCTTCGTCAGTGTTGCATCGCTAGCTAAGTCGTCCGTACAACTGGGGCGAGTGCTAGTAAGTCTCTCGAGACCTGCCGTGTGGTGGCGCTCGGTCTGCGATCACTGACAGTGGCGACACGCGGGTCCGACATGTACTAATGGACCGCGGCCGATTTAAAGCTACCACCTAGCGAGTGTGGTGTCTGGCGGTGACACCACAGGGGTGAAAGACTACGTCCCTGTCTTATACCCTTTTTAATCCGAGCTCTGCGCTCTTGATGGTCCACTCTTATCATTCCCTCTCGGTTGTTCTACATATTGTATATTACCCATTTCTCCCTATGGCTTACCCCTATTTTTCTTCAGAATTTCGAACATCTTGCACCATTTTACATTGTCGAACACTTTTGTTAGGTCGACAAAGCCTATGAACGGGTCTTGATTTTTCTTTAGTCTTGCTTCCATTATTACCCGCATCGTCAGCATTAAATCTCAGGTGTGTTTACCTTTCCTAAAGCCAAACTGATCGTCATCTAACACATCCTCAATTTTCTTTTCCATTCTTCTGTACATTGGTCTTTTCAGCAACATGGATGCATGAGAAGTTAAACTGATTATGCGATAATACTCGCACTTGTCAGCACTTGCAGTCTTCGGAATTATGTGGATGATACTTTCCGAAAGTCAGACGGTAGACTGTCAGACTCATATATTTCACACCAACGTGAACAGCCGTTTTTTTGCCGCTTCCCCTAATGATGTTAGAAACGCTGAGAGAATGTTATCGATCCCTACTGTCTTATTTGATCTTACGTCTTCCAGAGCTTTCTTAAGGGGCTCCGGAACGCCCTATACTTGCAATGTTAAAATAACGCTTATAAATTACATCTTTCCTCACAAAGTATTTGAGGTAGGAAGTTGAACTTTTTACAGATTATTTACTGGAATATGGGCTACAACTTAACACAGGGATTTTACAAAATTTTAGTTCAGTTATTAAAGATGATTTTTTTTCAATTGTAATGAAAATTCACAACATTTTTTTGCAATTTTTATTTATATATTCAAAAATATACAGTTTTTTGGAAAAAGGCTGTGTTAAATTATGCAGAAGGTACTGTGTAACATTTACTGAAAGTTTGAAACAAATATGTTTGTATGATCCTTAGAAAACATATAATTAGCATGAGAAAATAAAAGTTTTGGGAATCGAGCGACAAAGATTGGATTAACTTTTTAGTGCATTCCAGGTCCATAGGATGGATTATCTTCATCCTCTGCAAACTCCTCCTCCAGCTTCCTCTTGTTCCTCCTCCTGTTTACTCTTGCTTGTATTTCTAGACTCTTTACAGCCCTGTCTGCAGCCCGAAGGCGTTCCTTGTCTAAAGCAAGCATCGCTCGTTGTTGTGTTCGTAGATTTTGCAACCATTTTCTTCAGTTGGAGTTACTGCAACACTGTTCCAAAAGGTGGTCATGTATGAACACTTATCACATTTCAGTTGTATTTCACTAGCAAGTCCTACGTGCTTTATTATGGAGAGTTCCAGACCAACTTCACTACAATGAATACATCTTACACAGTTTGAAAAAATTCTTTTGAGAACCGACATATCAAATATTTCATTCACATCCGATTCGCCCATAAAACATTCATAGTTTTCACTCATTGAACCAAGCTTCTTCTGTGAAGTATTTTCTTTCCCACTTTGACTGCTATGGGCAGGTGTACTTGAGAGGTTAGGTTCACTCACTTGGTTATCGTCTTTATTGTTTACAGTAATAACACATACCTTTGGCTTTCCAACATTTCTCCTTTTCTTAAAAGCCTTCAGAGGATTTCTAATAACTTTACTTTTACTCATTGTTATACTTCAACAAAACAGAGACTCAAGAAACAGAATTAATTATGAATATTTTCGAGATAACGACATAGTAAATAAACATGAAACAATCGACAATCACACCAGCGATATATATTGAGCCATCACAGGTTAGCCACAACACATACTTTATCTCACATCACTAAAATGTACCTGATGAACACGGACGTTAATAATAACATCATTTGACAGCAGTTTAACAGCGTCACAGTGGGTCACGCCCTTGTAGAACACATTTCAAAAAAAATTTAAAAATAGTTGTAGTCTTCGGAATTGAATAAATTATATATCTATTAAAAGGTAATAGTCTGCAGATTCAGAAAACGCAAAAAAGTAAAAATTGAACTTTTCATCATTTTGAGCCTTTCCGGAGCCCCTTAAATTATGATTCTAAAACTGGATCACCTATCTCTTCTAAATCGATTTCTGTTTCTTCTTCTATCAAATCAGACAAGTCTTTCCCTGTGGAGTCCTGCCCACTCGTCTCGTATAGTGTGCATAAAAGATGCTCCGTTCTCGGAATGCTATACAACAATTCAAGTAAATCAGATTTATAGTTTTTATTACAAATAAGAAGACTGACAATAGCTAACTTTAAATTTACAACGGTGTCGTAAGCGTTGGGCGACATGCAAATAATCAAAGTCCTTTGCTGTATACGAGGTCCATGTAAGCAACTGATATGGATCACGTGCCACTGCTATTGTAGTGCTCTCCTAGTGCTGTGAGAATACTGTCGGCATAGTGTCCAGCCGAGGGTGCCAAGAGCGGCGGTTATATTTTCTTCGGCTAGAGGGCGCTCCAAACGTAGTGCCGTGCTTGTCAGCGGGCTATTGGCTGACGTCGTCTCATCGTCTTCTTTGCTCTTGCGATCTTCGTCTTCGTGCTGGCGCTTGTCGATACGCCGGAATATTTCCCCCTCCCAAAGTGACGGACCGAGGCAGGAGTGTGGGCGCAGCGTAGGGCCAGAAATTGTGGCTGCAGGGGACGTCAAGGTTCCCGCAGTACCCTGCCATCCGGCCTATGCTCCGGCGGAAAAGACCAGAAGGGTACATGCCCACCTCCTGCTGCCATGAACCAGATGAAGAAGGCGGCGACTGCTGCGGTGTGGGCGGGTCCAGATCCATCGGTAGGACGAAAGGAGGCGGTGGCTCTGTCTCCATGGGGTCGTCTCGCTGTGTCGTGAGGACATCCTCTGGCGGCTGCTGTGGCCGCGCTGTCTTCTGGCTCTGTGAATCTGGGGAAGAGAGACTAAAAGACCATCGTGTACATGACAGAGGTGAAGCTGATTTCGATGGCGGCGCTGCAAGCCATCGCGACCTGAAAGAAGATACAAGCAAGCGCCAAGTCGACGGATTATCTCGCCTCGCGCCCACCGTCTGCTGCGCTAAAAATGCTCTAAAAGACAACATCATGCGCCGCGAAGCGATACTTGCGGCCTTCCTTCGGCGCGGGATGCTGAGGAGAGTGGGGCGGGTGGAGCAGTGCCCGATGGCGGCGGCCGTGAAGCAATTACGCCGGTGATAGTCCATCTCGTAGGTGCGAACGCTATGAGGCGAGAAACAGTCGCAATGCTTGATCCTTGGTGCGTGCGGAGCAAATTTTGGGCATCAGCTGCTTGAAGGTTCTGACAAAACGTTACGCTTCACCGTTTGACTGTGGATGGAACGGTGCACTAATTAGATGCTGTATGTCATTGCGTTCACAGAATGTTTCAGATTCATTTGACGTCAACTGCGGGCCGTTCTCTGTCACTATTACTTTAGGTAAACTTTCTAAGCAAAAACTAGATGGCAACACCTGAATTGCCCTACGTGACGTCGTCGAGTATATTGGCACAGCAAAAGGAAACTTGCTATATGAGTCAACCTTAATCAACCAGTAAGTGTTCCAAAAAGGTTCCGTAAAGTCTATGTACAAACGTTGCCATGGCGATTGCGACTTAGGCCAAGCAGAGAATTTTTGTGGCGAAGCGGACTGATTTTCAACACATGTGCGACACTGTGACGTCATCTGTTCCATTTGTGTGTCCATACCCTGCCAAGTACAATGTCGACGCAGTAACCGTTTCGTACGAACAATCTCCCAGTGTCCTCGGTGAAGTAACTGGAGCACTTCTTTTTTCAAAGCGTTAGGGATCAACACACGTGACTGTCCACTGTCATTCTGAACAAGGATTACACCTTTCTGTACAGCGAGGTTATGCCCGAGTGCAAAGTATCGGCGCACCACAGAGTTCTTTATGCTACTCAATCAGTGAGGCCAAGATGCGCGCATGTATTGTAGCAAAATGTTCAAATTTGAATCAGCTTCCGTGGCCTGTGCAATTTTCTTATGGCTCAGCTGAGAAGACTGAAGCAGTTCGGTATGTTGAACATCGATGTGACAACAAGATGCAGCAGAAGCGTCAAAGTCTGTATCAGGGCCAATCGGAAAACGTGAAAATGCGTCCGCATTACCATGTTGAGCTGTCGGACGATACACAATCTCGTTCTGGTATTGAGGCAACAACAAAGCCCATATTTGCAATTTTTGAGCACTTCGTACAGGAAACGGTTTCGTCGGATGAAACAAGGAGTGCAAAGGCTTGTGATCCACTAGTAAGTAGAATTTTCTACCATACAAATAGTGGTGAAATTTGGTGACACCATACACAATACCCAATGCCTCTTTCTCAGTTTGTGATTAGTTACATTGATCTTTGGACAACATTTTTGATACTAAAGCTATAGGCCTGTTTTTATCACCAATTCTGCGCGAAAGCACTGGGCCGATTCCGTAAGAGTAAGCGTCAACTTGCAATACTTGTCAGGATCAAAGTGAAATAAGCATCGATCACTGAGCAATAAATCTTTAAGTTTCTGAAAAGCTACTTGACACTCATCTGTGGCCGTGCGGTTCTAGGCGCTGCAGTCCGGAACCGCGGGACTCCTACGGTCGCAGGTTCGAATCCTGCCTCGGGCATGGATGTATGTGATGTCCTTAGGTTAGTTAGGTTTAAGTAGTTCTAAGTTCTAGGGGACTGATGACCTAAGATGTTAAGTCCCATAGTGCTCAGAGCCAATTGAACCATTTTTGATACTCATCTGTCCAAACAACGGGGACATCCTTGCGATGCAAGAGATGCAATGGAGCTGCGTTTTGTGCAGCATTCGGTATGAAACGAATATAACAGTTCATTTTGCCTAAGACTGACTGCAATTCTGTGACATTGCTAGGAACTGGCAAATCTCGTATGGCTAACAAATGCGACTGCAGAGGATGTACACACTGAATGTTTATGACATGACCAACATACTGCAACTCAGGTTTAACAAAATCGCACTTCGCACTTGTCCAGTCCACACTTTAATCCTGCAAACTCTGAAACGTATTTGCCTGGAGCGATTTAGGGAACTCACGCAAAACCTAAATCAGGATGACCGGACGCGGGATTGAACCGTCGTCCTCCCGAATGCGAGTCCAGTGTCTAACTACTGCGCCACCTCGCTCGGTAGCTGACAAGGCACCGGAATCGTACTGATCTAGTATTTGCACTACCTACCGAAATGATGAATGGGACTATTTCAAAATCTGTTCTCTGAATCTGACATCAGGTACCTTCTACATGATCGCATCACGCAACATAACAACTGAATATAAAGCACCGCAATCACGTTTGATTTGCATATCCTTGTCATACCCTGCAAAACTGTTACCTACTCGCGATAAGTTTGTTCTGACCGTTTTTTGCAATTAAAGAATTGATACCTAGCAGCTACCACATTCACTTGTTGGTCATAATAGTCAGTTACCGACTGTACCGCCTATTCATAACCAAGGTCACTCGGAGTGGCGTTAGGGAAAAGTTTTTGTAGGAGCCTAAACACTGCACTTCCTATTATTGATAACAGATAAGGAAGTTGCATAGCTACTATAGATTGTGAGCGATGAGGTGCGGTTCAAACTGGGACAACCACTCCAGCCATTCCTCTACTTGTTCGCGAAACTGTCGAAAAGTAGGTATAGCAGCTGTAGTAGGTGGTGCTTGTTCCATTGGGCGCACAGCGTAGACCAGTAGCTGCTGCACTGTGTTGAGTAACGCGGAGATCTCTTGTATCTGACACATCTGCATCAGCTGTGTGGCATCTAACACTTACTGCCATGGCACCTGAGCAAGTGGCGTGGCAGGTGGGTTGGGCATGTTGGAAGATACAAATGCAACAGACAGACAAGACAAAAAAAAAAAAAAAAAAAAAAAAAAAATCTGCCAGAAAACACTGATTAGCAAAAACGACAAGAAACTGTTAAAGCAAAGAAACGCCCCTGCAAACTAAAGACAAGAAAAAATTAGGGCGCCAGCAAACAAATAGAAAATTCTGTAGCTGTTTGGCGCTTAGTTTGTTTGCAAGCCCTGGTCGCCAATGTGGGGTCTTGCGCACTCGTCTCGTACAGGGTGCCTAAAGGGTGCCGCATTCTCGGACTGCTATACAACAATTCAAGCAAACCACATTATTAGCTTTTATTACAAATAAGAAGATTGACAATACTTTCAATTAAAATGGTGTCGCAAGCGATGGACGACTTGCAAACAATTAAAGTCCTTTGGTGTATGCAGAGTCCATGTAGCCAATTGATATGGATCACAAGTCACTGTCATCATATTGCTCTCCTGTGAGAATACTATCCAAATACTGTCCGGCCGAGGCAGGCGGGAGCGGCACTTATATTTTCTTAGGCTTGAGGGCGCTCCTGTTGTGGCGACGCCCTTGTCAGCGGGCTTATGGCTGACGTCGTCTCACCGCCTTCTTTGCTCTTGCGATCGTCTTGGTGCCAGCGCTTGTCGATGCGCTGGAACATTCCTCTCATAGAGGCCTTCAATGTACCCTTTCCACCTGTCTGCTCTCTCTCCTATGCATTTTGCAATGAAATTCCGATTGCACTCTAAATGTTGCCACCCTTCCTTTTAATGTCGCTGAAGGTTGTTTCGCCTTTCCTGTATGCGAAGTCAATCCTTCCGACAATCATTTGTTTTTAGATTTCTTCACATTTTTCATGCAACCATTTCGTCTTAGCTTCCGTGCACTTCCTGTTTATTTCATTCCTCAGCGATTTGTATTTCTTTATTCCTGTATTTCCCTGAACATTTCTGTACTTCCTTCTATCATCGATCAGATGAAGCACTTCTTCTGTTACCCGTGGTTTCTTTGCAGTTACCCTCTTTGTATCTACGTTTCTCTTTCTGGCTTCTGTGGATGCCTTTTCAGAGGTGTCCATTTCTCTTCAACTGTACTGCCTACTGGAATATTCTTTATTGCTGTATCTCCAACTTTAGAGAACTTCAAGCGTATTGCTTCATTTCTTAGTACTACCGTATCCCACTTCTTCCAGACTAATCTGTTAAACTTCAGCCTACTCTTCATCACCATTACATTCTGATCTGAGTCTATATCGGCTCCTGGGTATGCCTTAAAATCCAGAATGATTTCAGAATCTCTGACCGTGATGTAGTCTGAAATCTTCCTGTAATCACCTGGCGTTTTCCAAGCATACCTAGTCCTCTTGTGATTCTTGAACAGAGTTTTCACTATTACTAACTGAAATTTATTACAGAACTCTATTAGTCTTTCCCCTTTCTCATTCCTTGTCCCAAGCCCTTCTACAGGGAAAATGCTCCCATCGAAGCACAAGAAAGGCGAATATGTTCGTGTTCAAAAGACTGTGAAAAATGGATTACCAGCTGCCTCATTCTATCTTTCTCAACTCCTTTAAAAATGTTTGAATGTGAACATACTCTTGCTTTCTGATGCCGAGAGAGAAGGAGACATTGTCTGTGGGAAATGGAGATAGGCCGGCCAGGGTGGCCTAGCGGTTCTAGGCGCTACAGTCTGGAACCGAGCGACCGCTACGGTCGCAGGTTCGAATCCTGCCTCGGGCATGGGTGTGTGTGATGTACTTAGGTTAGTTAGGTTTAAGTAGTTCTAAAAAAAATGGCTCTGAGCACTATGGGACTCAACTGCTGAGGTCATTAGTCCCCTAGAACTTAGAACTAGTTAAACCTAACTAACCTAAGGACATCACAAACATCCATGCCCGAGGCAGGATTCGAACCTGCGACCGTAGCGGTCTTGCGGTTCCAGACTGCAGCGCCTTTAACCGCACGGCCACTTCGGCCGGCTAGTAGTTCTAAGTTCTAGGGAACTGATGACCTCAGAAGTTAAGTCCCATAGTGCTCAGAGGCATTTGAGCCATTTGAAAGAGAGATAAAAGTAGTAAATAGCTGGCGGTGGTTGCAGTGTATAAAGAGCGAAGAAAACAGCAGTGTTAGAGAAAGAGAGAGACACAGTGACAGTGGAACATAGTTGACAGTGACAGAACCGTGGCGGGAAACGAGTGGAGGAGACAGCACCAGTGGAAGAGGAATATAGAGAAGGAGGAAGTGGGTGAGAGTCTATGACAATGACAACGAGGAAGAGAGAGATAGTGACAGTGAGAAGAGACAAAAGCAGTGTGAAGGAATGAATGAGATCGTAGCAGCAAGAGAGAGCAAGAAGGAGACAATGACAGTGAGAGGAGAGAGTAGTAGTAGGACAGAGTGAAGGAGATAGAAGACAGTGACGTTAGAGAGACTCTGAGAGATAATGACAAAGAACTGGAAATGAGTGACTTACAGTGATGGAATAGTGGGCGTGAGCGAGAGCTGGGCGAGTTGGTGTGAGAAAGTTACAGTTAGGGGTGTTTGCGAGGGTAAGAAGTGAGTTGCCTGTTGAAAAGAGTGCTTCCGTTCGCATGCCAAAAGTTTTGGGAATTTTAAAGGTGCTGAGGAATGTAGAATGAGGTTGCTGGTACCCCCACGTTTCAGTTCGGGTCTTTTAAACAGTAGCACATTCGAAACTTCCTGGCAGATTAAAACTGTGTGCCCGACAGAGAATGTAGCACATTCGCCTTTCTTGTGCCCCGACAGTAGTATTTTCCTGCTGGTGTGTTCTTATTCCATTTATAAACGATTGCATTCTCTCTTATGTGTTCCAGTTTTTTATGAAATTACAAAAATCAATCTGTAAAATTAATGTTTTACCAATGATAAAAATACGATCCAAGCTACAACATGGTCATGTACCTAGGAACAAATATTCTACCGAAATTTAAAGGCTTTGTCATCGCAAAAATCTTTTCAGTACTGTATTTAGTTTCTATTTGTTCAATTATCATTCTAGTACACATCAGTAACTCACTTAATCTGCAAATGATACAAGTTCAATATTAAAAGACCTCCTTCTGTTTCAAGATCCAGTATGGTGCAAGAACGACGAAATACAGCTTAACCGTCAATATGTTATATATTTTAGAAATATGTAGAATTTTACTTCCATAAAATTCTGTAACTGAAGAATTAACAAAATATTACTGATAGCTTTGATACATTATACAACATTTAAATATGTAGAACTCGAAGTATTTGTAAATGCTGCACAAAACACAACATCGTGTCTCACAACAACAAAAACGGTAGAAAATGGCGGAAGCTGCTTGTGGTGGTTTCTAGTGAACATTATTTCATGTGATTCTAAAATTTATCACTAGGCTGAAATACCGACCAAAAAATATCATCTGCTGCTAGGCACACTGTCCCTAAGTGCAACACCCTCCCCTACCTATTAATGTTTTATTTTCTTTTTTAGATCTGAAAATCAAAACTAATTGTAATTTATGGAAATTTGCGATATTTAAAAAAAATTTCATTTTAGGCGTCACTCACGCCATTAAGTTATGGCAGCGAGTGAGTGACGTGCAGTAGTACGGCTCACAACTTTACCTGAAATATGAAGACGTTGCGAAGCAGTTAGGGTCTCTATGTACTCGAGATTCGTGTGACAAGTGCCTAGTGTCACATTAGGATTTTACTTTGAATATCAGTTACTGGAATCTGCTCTTAAAACGGAAATCTGTCGAACAACGCTCAGCAGTGCCAACGGCCAGGCCGGCGAGAATGGTATCGAGCCGTCAGCGGGAGATGTGGGCGCGTTGCCCAGCACCCAGAATCGCTGACGTCATCGCTCTCGTCAAGGCTGAGGTTAATACCGCGCTACAAGCAAAGGACACAACTTGGTTTGTTCTCCAGACCATTAATGATGCTGTCACTGGAGCAGTGCGAAACAAAAGACAGAAAAATCTGGAGCTAAATGCGAGCGAGATCCGTTTTCTGAATGAATCATTACAATTAACTGAGAACAGAGCATTGCAGCTAGAAAAGAAAATGGTCTAGAAGTCCGAAGAGCTAGAACAATATCAGAGACGCATAATCTCAGACTGTTCGGGATTCCAGAGAACAGTAAAGAGAATACAGATGAATTAGTGATGAATCATGGCCCTGGGAAGCTAGGCCTGCGAGTGACTCTGAATGACGTAAGTCTCTGAGTGGAACGTAGGGTGGCAAGATCTAAAAAACGCAGACGAATGACAATAATGTTGGTGTTGCACAGGAAAATATCTCAAATCTTCAGAGCGAGGAAGAAACTCGCCGAGGCAGGTCTGACGATAGGAGAGGATTCTCCTCTGAAACATCAAATATTTTGAACAACTTGGGTTTCTAGATATGGACAAGTGATGGGAGGTTAATGAGGTGACCGAAAACGGAAAACGATCACTTTGCAATGCAAAAGCATGTACTTAGGAACAGGAGCTGAGAACATGTTAATGATTTTGTTCCACTTCATTACCTACAGTCACAACTGAACCGTAAACTAACCAGACACACATAGATTATTTCACTGGGACAGACGACTGTAGCCACGAAAACTTCGGTCTAAACAGTTACTTGTCATACCGTCAAAAAATCCGTAGTGTGTATCAGATCAGCATCTACTGGACACTATGGAATCACAGCCCGCATGATGAAACTTATCATTGACTCACTGCTGCACACAGTAACAGACTCCTTAACAGCAAGTGCTTTCCCTGAGGCCTGGAACCAGGGACTAGTTAAACTACTATCTATACAGGACATTGCTACAGCAACATATGATTACCGTTCTGTTTGTATTCTTCCTGCACTATCCAAGGCTATACAGTACGTGATTAGCTAACAAACTACGTACCTGCAAACAAGTTACTAGACGAATACCAGTCACAAAATCTGCCTTTATAAAAGTAACAGATGACCTGAAGCTTCAATGAATGGACAAGAGACAAGTAACATGCGTCTCTTAGACTTCAGGAAAGCCTTGGACACTGTAGATTTAGGAATTTTACATGCTAAACTTAGCAGTGTAAATTTCTCGCCATGTGCAGTGCAATGATTTCTCTCATACCTGATGTCTCGCCACCAAAGCGTCATATCCGGCACTACAAAGTCGCAATGGAGACAGCTAGTATCAGGCGTTCCCCGGGTTCAGTTGTAGGTCCTACACTCTTTTCATTGTTTGTCAATAATGAGTCATCAGTTTTGTCTCATTGCAAGCTATATACACTCCTGGAAATGGAAAAAAGAACACATTGACACCGGTGTGTCAGACCCACCATACTTGCTCCGGACACTGCGAGAGGGCTGTACAAGCAATGATCACACGCACGGCACAGCGGACACACCAGGAACCGCGGTGTTGGCCGTCGAATGGCGCTAGCTGCGCAGCATTTGTGCACCGCCGCCGTCAGTGTCAGCCAGTTTGCCGTGGCATGCGGAGCCCCATCGCAGTCTTTAACACTGGTAGCATGCCGCGACAGCGTGGACGTGAACCGTATGTGCAGTTGACGGACTTTGAGCGAGGGCGTATAGTGGGCATGCGGGAGGCCGGGTGGACGTACCGCCGAATTGCTCAACACGTGGGGCGTGAGGTCTCCACAATACATCGATGTTGTCGCCAGTGGTCGGCGGAAGGTGCACGTGCCCGTCGACCTGGGACCGGACCGCAGCGACGCACGGATGCACGCCAAGACCGTAGGATCCTACGCAGTGCCGTAGGGGACCGCACCGCCACTTCCCAGCAAATTAGGGACACTGTTGCTCCTGGGGTATCGGCGAGGACCATTCGCAACCGTCTCCATGAAGCTGGGCTACGGTCCCGCACACCGTTAGGCCGTCTTCCGCTCACGCCCCAACATCGTGCAGCCCGCCTCCAGTGGTGTCGCGACAGGCGTGAATGGAGGGACGAATGGAGACGTGTCGTCTTCAGCGATGAGAGTCGCTTTTGCCTTGGTGCCAATGATGGTCGTATGCGTGTTTGGCGCCGTGCAGGTGAGCGCCACAATCAGGACTGCATACGACCGAGGCACACAGGGCCAACACCCAGCATCATCGTGTGGGAAGCGATCTCCTACACTGGCCGTACACCACTGGTGATCGTCGAGGGGACACTGAATAGTGCACGGTACATCCAAACCGTCATCGAACCCATCGTTCTACCATTCCTAGACCGGCAAGGGAACTTGCTGTTCCAACAGGACAATGCACGTCCGCATGTATCCCGTGCCACCCAACGTGCTCTAGAAGGTGTAAGTCAACTACCCTGGCCAGCAAGATCTCCGGATCTGTCCCCCATTGAGCATGTTTGGGACTGGATGAAGCGTCGTCTCACGCGGTCTGCACGTCCAGCACGAACGCTGGTCCAACTGAGGCGCCAGGTGGAAATGGCATGGCAAGCCGTTCCACAGGACTACATCCAGCATCTCTACGATCGTCTCCATGGGAGAATAGCAGCCTGCATTGCTGCGAAAGGTGGATATACACTGTACTAGTGCCGACATTGTGCATGCTCTGTTGCCTGTGTCTATGTGCCTGTGGTTCTGTCAGTGTGATCATGTGATGTATCTGACCCCAGGAATGTGTCAATAAAGTTTCCCCTTCCTGGGACAATGAATTCACGGTGTTCTTATTTCAATTTCCAGGAGTGTAGAATATCACTACTGACACGTGCACTATCAAAGTGGGCCAGTCCGAAACCCAAGTGGTACTGGTTGGTAGTTCTAGGCTCATTAGCCTGAAATATTGGGAATTACTACCATCTTTAAACTTAAATGGAACAAACATTAACTTCTTTCCCTCAGCATAGATCTAGGAGTAAAAATAGATGAAAATCTAAATTGGACTGAGCATTGGACTGCATTCTGCAAGGCATCAGCATCTCCCCATGCCCTACGAAAATATAAACAAGTTTTGCCCCTTGAACCGAGAAAGAAACTTTAACAAACACATACTTCAAATTATTGATTACAGAAATGTCCTGCAGGCCTCTCCCAGGACAGCTCAAAGCGGCTGAAACTGGTTACGAACACCTGTGTTCAATATATCTATGACATTCGATATGCACAGCTATCTTGGCTGCGTGCAGACTGTTATATAGCTAGAGAAGGCCGAAATGCACGCTATAAGCTCACGCAGGATGGCGTGAGGTCTGAAACAGGATACGGAATGAATGCTATAAAGAAAAGTACGTAGCTGCTGGAATACTTAACTTTAATCCATCATTTGTATACATCGTTCTTGATGAGACATGCTTCATACGATAACTATCAATTGCTATGGCGCCTTGCTAGGTCGTAGCCATTGACTTAGCTGAAGGCTATTCTAACTATTTTCTCTGCAAATAAGCGAGGCTTCGTCAGTGCTGCATCGCTAGCTAAGTCGTCCGTACAACTGGGCGAGTGCTAGTAAGTCTCTCGAGACCTGCCGTGTGGTGGCGCTCGGTCTGCGATCACTGACAGTGGCGACACGCGGGTCCGACATGTACTAATGGACCGCGGCCGATTTAAAGCTACCACCTAGCAAGTGTGGTGTCTGGCGGTGACACCACACAGACAAACACAGAGATTTCCATACATTCCGTCTCCTGTATTGTTTTATCAACCCGCACTGACCCTCATAGGCCGGCCGAAGTGGCCGTGCGGTTAAAGGCGCTGCAGTCTGGAACCGCAAGACCGCTACGGTCGCAGGTTCGAATCCTGCCTCGGGCATGGATGTTTGTGATGTCCTTAGGTTAGTTAGGTTTAACTAGTTCTAAGTTCTAGGGGACTAATGACCTCAGCAGTTGAGTCCCATAGTGCTCAGAGCCATTTGAACCATTTTGACCCTCATATGCCTTCTCGACCTTAACGCTGTTGTGTCAGCAACATAGGAGACACACTTATTTCCATCAGAGAAAAATCCTTTCTGTCTCACTTCATCACCCAGTCACTCTGTCGAAGTCCTTTTCGGTAGCGGCAACTCGACTCTGTAATAACCTCCCTTATTGTATTAGAGAACCGAATAACATCTACAGTTTGAAAAGACAGCTAATGACATATCTACTGAAGCAACGACAATGATTACTATGCCTCTGTACACACCCGTTACCCCTTTACATCCTCCTTTCCAAACACATTTTCCTCACTTCCCAGTGTACTTAACTGATGCAGACGCCATAAATTTCCTTTCCCAGAACTCACTATACCGGAAAACATCTACTTTTTTACACCTATAACTTCTTTTATACATTCCACTATCACTATCATTATTATTATTAATATTGTTATTGGAAGCAGCCATAGTAGAATGACTGCCTGTAATAACTTTATTAGCTCTGATCAGCGGTATTTATTCACATTGTCTCTACAGCCTTCCAAATCACTTTACTAGTATTTGTCATATTAAAACTATAGTTATTTCTTAAGTAACTAAACTGAAGTGCCAAAGGAACTGTTATAGGAGTGAGAATTCAAATACAGATATATGTAAACAGGCAGAATACGGCGCTGCGGTCGGCAACACCTGTATAAGACAACAAGGGTCTGACGTATTTGTAGATCGGTTACTGCTGCTACAATGGCAGGTTGTCAAGATTTAAGTGAGTTTTAGCGTGGTATTTTATTCGGTGCACGAGCGATGGGACACAGGATCTCCGACGTAGCTATGAAGTGGGAATTTTCCCGTGTGACCATTTCACCAGTGTACCGTGAATAGCAAGAATGAGGTAAATCAAATCTCCGACATTGCTGTGACCGGAAAAAGATCCTGCAGGAACGAGGTCAACGACGACTGAAGAGAATCATTCAACGTGACAGAAGTGAAACCCTTCCGCAGATTGCTGCAGATTTCAATGCTGGGACATCAACAAGTGTCAGTGGGCGAACCATTGAACGAAACATCAACGATATGGGCTGTCGGAGCCGAATGCTACTCGTCTACCCTTGATGACTGCACGACACAAAGCCGAACACCTCGCCTGGACCCGTCAACACCGACATTGGACTGGTGATGACAGGAAAATGTAGTATGGTCGGGAGAGTTTCGTTTCAAATTGCAACGAGTGGATGGACGTGTGCGGGTATGGAGATAACGCCATGAATCCATGGACCCTGTATGTCAACAGGGGACTCTTCAAGCTAAAGGAGGCTCTGTGCTAGTGTGGAGTGGGTGCATTTGGAGCGGTCGGTTTCAGAATCGGCTGTAGTTATCTGAACCATAATGATCTTTCAACGAGTATTAACAGTTTTTGAAGAATCTCATTGTTCGTCTAAATAGTCACAAGTATCTGCACTTCCTAACAAACACGCTGCTGTATTATTAGAAGAAACACTACCGGACATAAAACGATGCACTTGGTACTAACAAGACGGATGACCAGCCCACTCCACCCAAATAATTATAGCTCATCTTAAAAGGACATTTAAAAGTCAGTGGAACACCAACGACTTGGTAGCTCACCAGACGTAATACCTCTGGTTTTACGAGGGCAGTTCAATAAGTAATGCAACACATTTTTTTTCTCGGCCAATTTTGGTTGAAAAAACCGGAAATTTCTTGTGGAATATTTTCAAACATTCCCGCTTCGTCTCGTATAGTTTCATTGACTTCCGACAGGTGGCAGCGCTGTACGGAGCTGTTAAAATGGCGTCTGTAACGGATGTGCGTTGCAAACAATGGGCAGTGATCGAGTTTCTTTTGGCGGAAAACCAGGGCATCTCAGATATTCATAGGCGCTTGCAGAATGTCTACGGTGATCTGGCAGTGGACAAAAGCACGGTGAGTCGTTGGGCAAAGCGTGTGTCATCATCGCCGCAAGGTCAAGCAAGACTGTCTGATCTCCAGCGTGCGGGCCAGCCGTGCACAGCTGTGACTCCTGCAATGGCGGAGCGTGCGAACACACTCGTTCGAGATGATCGACGGATCACCATCAAACAACTCAGTGCTCAACTTTACATCTCTGTTGGTAGTGCTGTCACAATTGTTCACCAGTTGGGATATTCAAAGGTTTGTTCCCGCTGGGTCCCTGGTTGTCTAACCGAACACCATAAGGAGCAAAGGAGAACCATCTGTGCGGAATTGCTTGCTCGTCATGTGGCTGAGGGTGACAATTTCTTGTCAAAGATTGTTACAGGCGATGAAACATGGGTTCATCACTTCGAACCTGAAACAAAACGGCTATCAATGGAGTGGCGCCACACCCACTCCCCTACCGAGAAAAAGTTTAAAGCCATACCCTCAGCCGGTAAAGTCATGGTTACAGTCTTCTGGGACGCTGAAGGGGTTATTCTGTTCGATGTCCTTCCCCATGGTCAAACGATCAACTCTGAAGTGTATTGTGCTACTCTTCAGAAATTGAACAAACGACTTCAGCGTGTTCGTAGGCACGAAAATCTGAACGAACTTCTCCTTCTTCATGACAACGCAAGACCTCACACAAGTCTTCGCACCCGAGAGGAGCTCACAAAACTTCAGTGGACTGTTCTTCCTCATGCACCCTACAGCCCCGATCTCGCACCGTCGGATTCCATATGTTTGGCCCAATGAAGGATGCAATCCGTGGGAGGCACTACGCGGATGGTGAAGAAGTTATTGATGCAGTACGACGTTGGCTCCGACATCGACCAGTGGAATGGTACCGTGCAGGCATACAGGCCCTCATTTCAAGGTGGCGTAAGGCCGTAGCATTGAATGGAGATTACGTTTAAAAATAGTGTTGTGTAGCTAAAAGATTGGGGAATAATCTGGTGTATTTCAATGCTGAATAAAACAATCCCTTTTTCAGAAAAAAATGTGTTGCATTACTTATTGAACTGCCCTCGTATTATGCAGAAAAAATTTAAACATGAGGTATAGAAGGAAACATGGAAGACTCTCTAAGACATGAAATGCTAATTAACACAACATCTACATCTACATCATACTCCTCAAGCGACCTAACAGTGTACTTTCGGTATCACTATCTGATCCCTCCAAGCCTGTTCCACCCGCGAATAGTGCATGCATGGGAAGAATGATTGTCGGTAAGTCTCTGTATTGGCTCTAATTTCTCGAATTTTCTCCTCGTGGTCAATACGATATATGTATGAGGGGAAAAGTAATATATTGTCCGATTCCTCCTGAAAAGTGGTGTCCGGAAATTTCAATAGTGAATCTCTCCGTTATGCACAACACCCCTCTTGTAACGTCTGCCAGTGGAGTTTGTTTAGCATCTCCGTAATGCTCACTAGGCAGCTAAACAATCCAGTGACGAAAGGTGCCGCTCTTCGTTGGACCTTCTCTATCTGCTGTATCAGTCCTGCCTGATAGAGATCTCAGATAGATGAATAATACTCAAGAATCGGGCAAACAAACGCCTTATAAGCCACTTCTTCCATGGATGAGTTACATTTCCTTAACAGTCTTCCAATGAGTCTGAGTCTGGTGTCCGATTTTCCCACTATCTTCTTTATGTGGTCACTCCACTTAAGGTCGCTCTGAATAGTTAAGCCTAGATATTTTATGGCAGATGCTGTCTCCAGCTATTTGTCGTCAATAGTGTAGCTGTATTTTAGTGGATTTCTTTTCCTATGGAAGCGCAATGTTACATTTATTTACATTCAGCGTTAACTGCCAGAGCCTGCACCATTCGTCAATTCTCTGCAGGTCGTTCTGCAAATTCTTACTGTCTTTGGCGTTGATACTGTAGTATAGACAAATGCATCATCTGCGAATAGCCTTAAAGAGCACCCGACGCTTGCTACAGATCTTTTATATAAATTGTAAACAGCAATGGTCATATCACACATCCCTGTGGTACTCCGGACATTAGCTTTACATCTGTCGATTTAGTTCCGTTAAGAGCGACGTGTTGAGTTCTAGAATGATATTTTCCCTCTGCAGCGGAGTGTGCGCTAATATGAAACTTCCTGGCAGATTAAAACTGTGTGCCCGACCGAGACTCGAACTCGGGACCTTTGCCTTTCGCGGACAAGTGCTCTACCATCTGAGCTACCGAAGCACGACTCAAGCCCTGTACTCACAGCTTTACTTCTGCCAGTATCTCGTCTCCTACCTTCTGAACTTTACAGAAGCTCTCCTGCGAACCTTGCAGAACTAGCACTCCTGAAAGAAACGACACTGCGGAGACATGGCTTAGCCACAGCCTGGGGGATGTTTCCAGAATGAGATTTTCACTCTGCAGCGGAGTGTGCGCTGATATGAAACTTCCTGGCAGATGGTAGAGCACTTGCCCGCGAAAGGCAAAGGTCCCGAGTTCGAGTCTCGGTCGGGCACACAGTTTTAATCTGCCATTAGACTGTCCATTGCATTCAGCAGTTCAATAATTCTCCTTCACTTTCTCTCAGGATAGCAATGTCATCAGCGAATCGTATCGTTTATATCCTTTCACCTTGAATTTTAATCGCACTCTTGAACCTTCCTCTTACTTCCATCATTGCTTCTTCCATGTACATATTGAACAATAGGGGTGAAAGACTACGTCCGTGTCCTACACTCTTTTTTTAATTCGAGCACTTCTTTCTTGGCAGTCCGATCTTATTATTCCCTCTTATCTTTTTACATATTGCACATTACCCGTCAGTCCCTATGTAACTCACCCCTATTGTACTCAGAATTTCGAACTTGCACCATTTTACATTGTCGAACGTTTTTTACAGATCGACAAATCCTATGAATTTGTCTAGATTTTTCTTCATTCTTGGTTCAGTTATTAACCGCAACGTCAGAATTGCTTCTCGAGTGCCTTTACGTTTCCCTAAAGCCAAACGGATTGTCATGTAACTCCTCCTTAATTTTCTTTTGCATTCTTCTGTATATTATAATGCCAGCAACGTGGATGCATGGGCTGTTAATTCTCGCACTTGTCAGTTTATTGGAGCCTTCGGAATTCTATTGCGTAGATGACATTTTTCCGAAAGTCAGATGGTATGAAGCCAGTCTCAAACATTCTACACACCAACATGAATAGTGATTTTGGTGACACTTCTCCTAAAGCTAAATCTGATGGAAAGTTATCTGTCGCTTCTGTCTTATTTGATCTTATGTCCTCCAAAGCTCCCTTAAACGCAGATTCTAACTGAATCACCTATCTCTCCTAAACCTACTATTGTTTTTTCTTCTCTCAAATCAGACAAGTCTTTCCCTGTGGAGTCGTGCCCACTCGTCTCGTATAGTGTGCGTAAAGGATGCTGCGTTCTCGGAATGCTGTACAACAATTCAAGTAAATCACATCAATAGTTGTTATTACAAATAAGAAGATTGACAATACTTAACTTTAAATTTACAACGGTGTCGCAAACGATGGGGACATGCAAACAATCAAAGTCCTTTGCTGCATCCGAGGTCCATGTAAGCAACTGATACGCATTACACTCATCTTACCCCTCATAAAGGATTTCAATGTATTCTTTCCACCTATCCGCTTTCTCCTCTGTGTTTAACAGTGGAATTCCCGTAGCATTCTTAATGTACCATTCTTGCTTGTAATTTCACTGAAAGCTGTTTTGACATTCCTATGTGCTGAGTCAGTCCTTCCGACAATCATTTCTTTTTCGATTTCTCCACTTTCTCATGCAGCCATTTCATCTTAGCTTCGCTGCACTTCCCAATTATTTCATTCCTCAGCAACTCTGTCTTCTGTTTTCCTGAATTTCTCTGATCATTTTTGTACTTCCTTCTTTCATCGATCAACTGAAGTATTTCTTCTGTTACCCAACGTTTGTTTGCGCTTGTCTTCTTTGTACCTATGTTTTTCTTTCCAACTTCTGTGACTTCCCTTTTCAGAGATGTCCCTTCCTCGTCAACTGTACTGCCTACTGAGGTATTCCTTGTTGCTACATCTATAACCTTACAGAATTTCAAGCGTATCTTGTTATTCCTTAGTATTTCCGCATCCCACTATTTTGCGTATTGCTTCTTCCTGAATAATCTCTTTAACTTCAGCCTACTCTTCATTACTACTACATTGTACTTGAGTCTTTACCTGCTCCTGCGTACGCCTTACAATCCAGTATCTGATTTCGGAATCTCTGTCTGACCCTGATGTAATCTAAATGAAATCTTCCCTTACCCTGCTTTTTCCAAGTATATCTCCTCTTCGTGGGATTCTTGAACAGAGTTTTCGTTATTACTAGCTGAAATTTATTACTGATCTCAATTTGTCTTTCTCCTCTCTCATTCCTTGTCCCAAGTCCATATTTTGGTTCAAATGGCTCTGAGCACTATGGGACTTAACAGCTATGGTCATCAGTCCCCTAGAACTTAGAACTACTTAAACCTAACTAAGGACATCACACAACACCCAGTCATCACGAGTCCATATTTTCCTGTAACCTTCTATTCTTTCCCCGACAACTCTATAATAGAAGCCCACGAATATTACATTTTCAATGACATATTATATAAAACACTGACGCAAAATGATCGGACATCTGTTAAGACTTCAGGGAATACTTTCTTGGTCCTAGTAGATGGTAAAAACTATAGGGGAAGACAGAGATCGGTACATATACAACAGATAATTGAGGACATAGATTGCGAATGTTACTCTGACATGGAAAGGTTGGCATGATAGAGGAATTCGTGGTGTGCTGCATTAAGCAAGTGAGAAGACTAAAAAAAAAAAAAAAAAAAACATTTGTCTTCTGCTTACAAACTACAATGCATCTGAAATGCTCTTAACAGTGTCTTTCATTTAGTTCCTTATAATGCTGTGTTCCAATCCAAGCATACATACTCAGAAATTCCCAAAATAAAATCTGAGGGGTATTATGAGTTTAACTTGTGTATCTATGCATCTGGCTGTGGTATCCTAGCTTCCATACGAAATATCCGATTTCAATGCACGTTTTTAATTTTTTTATTTGAAAGCAGTTTTAATCGGGATGTGCCTGAACTATGTTCCATGAAAGTCTGTTTGACCGTACAATTTTCTTCAGTTAAGTTAAAATATTTTTCGCCAGCACTCTCTCTCGATATACGCTACGTGATGCATAAGAGCTACATAAGGTTACGTAGTGGTCATGTTGTAGAGCTGAATAAGATGTAAATAAAAGTCTGTGAGAACATATGTTTATCTTTCACCATTGACCAACAATGATGATTTTTTCCTTTTTCTGTGTATCTGTCTGTGACACCGCAGCTCCAAAACGAAAGGTCCGATTTTAATATAGTTTTTTTTAAAGCTTCATTGCATGCAAGTCTGTACAGCCGTTTAACTTTCATCAACTAAATTAAGTGAAGATATTTTCCGTCAGCACTCTTCCTTGATACACGCTACATAATACATAAGAGCTATATGAAATTACATAGTACCAGGCTGAATACCAGGCTGTATCGCGGAAAAAGATCTAAATGAAGTTTTGCAAACCTTCGTCGCCAGTTTTGTATAGGCCTCGTCGCTACTGCTGTGGAAGCCGAGTTGCCACTGTTGTTACGGTAGGCCGAGTCTGCGAGTTCGTGAAACTGCTTCTGGTGCAGTACACCGCTAAGACAATTTCTCCCTGCCGCTATTACACAGCTGTGCCCCAGCGTCAGGTAACAGGATAGGAGAACGAAGCTTCTACGACACTCCAACAAATTAGTAACAATATCACAAAATCATTTAAAAGGTTTACTTATCTTCTGACTTGTTGAATGATTAAGTCTGCAACATTTCATGTAATATAACACAAAAAGGTCCTCTACGGCTAAGTGCGAATAATCGTAGGTAAACCTTCACAGTACGTGTTGTTGTTGTTGTTGTTGTTTTTGTTGTGGTCTTCAGAGACTGATTTGATGCAGCTCTCCATCTTACCCTCTCCTCTGCAAGCTTCTTCATCTCGAAGTGCCTACTGGAAACTACATCCTTCTGAATCTGAATCTCTACGATTTTTACCCTCCACGCTGTAATCCAACACTAAACTGGTGATCCCTTGATGCCTCAGAACATGTCCTACCAACCGATCCCTTCTTCTAGTCAAGTTGTGCCACAAATTCCTTTTCTCCCCAATTCTATTCAGTACCTCCTCATTATTAACGTGATCTATCCGTCTAATCTCCGGCATTCTTCTGTAGCACCACATTTCTAAAGCTTCTATTCTCTTCTTGTCTAAACTAGTTGTCGTCCATGTTTCACTTCCATACATGGCTACACACGGTACAAATATTTTCAGGAAAAAGTTTCTGACACTTAAATCTATACTCGATGTTAACAAATTTCTCTTCTTCAAAAACGCTTTCCTTGCCATTGCCAGTCCACATTTTATATCCTCTCTACTTCGACCATTATCAGTTATTTTGCTCCCCAAATAACAAAACTCATCTACTACTTTAAGTGTCTCATTTCCTAATCCAATACCCTCAGCATCACCTGATTTCATTCTACTACATTCCATTATCCTTGTTTTGCTTTTGTTGATATTCATCTTATATCCTCCTTTAAAGACACTGTCCATTCCATTAAGCCGATTTTCCAAATCTTTTGTTGTCTCTGGCAATTACAATTTCATCGGCAAGTTTTAATTTCTTCTCCGTGGGTTTTAATTCCTACTCCAAATTATTCTTTCTGTTTCCTTTACTGCTTGCTCAGTACACAGCACATAGCAAATGAAATTTACAACAACTGTCTGTTCTCTTCTAAGGGTTCACTAACGACGTTCCCCCTCTAGGTCAGTCCTGGACGATGATCTCTAGCCAAGTGGGCGCGAGCTGCTCTTCTGAGTAGGCTTCTGTCCGTTGTTGTACGCTCATTGGCGGTTTGTACTCGATCGGAAATTGGCTGAGGCGAAGTCTATATCCTCGTCCTCAGCGCCGCCCGTGGCCTGGTGGAACTGGCGCAAGTGGCGAATCTCCATGGCTCTGGCACCTGCTCGCATCTTTGCGCCAGTGGTGCTTTTTCCCTGGCTGTGTCTTGTTCGGACGACACAGCATAAAGTCCACTAGATAATAGTTTAGGGATGAAGAATTGTGAATCATTTAACCATTATCTACGTAACAAATTCTCGAAGCTCGTTACTATGAGACATGATGTCAAGGCGAAGCTGTTTCTCCTACATTGAAACAACAGGAATACAGGAAAAATTCGACAAGGAAGCACTGGAAACGATTTAGAGGAAATTTATACAGTCTGCGGCTGTACCATACAAAGTGGAATTAGCTGACGTTAAATTGGATGTTCTAACGAAGAAACTGCCTCCCATATTGCAGCAGCTCCGTGTGGATGACAATTTTTGGATTTCGGTATAACCCACGATTTTGCCGTAATTTTTAATAAAATCGATATGTGCTACTACTTAATACCAAACCACGACTTCTGCATGGCATGAGACTACCAAGGGAACAGCAGTGTGATTATGGTCAATCATTAGACATTTGGGATTAGCTGTTTAACGCGGATGACTTCCAGCTTTGGGGCAAAGATATATATTTAATTCATATGTTGTATCAGCAGTCCAGGCGTGAACAAAGTCAACGGTAACCAGCTTACAGATTTCATAACATGTCCAGATAAGTGACTACGAGAAACTTTTAGGACCTCCTTGGCTAAAGAACATGATATTACCAGGCTGGAGGCTACGATATTCACCTACGGAATGGATCGTATGTTTGACCCGGCGCAAGACTGTAAGTCTCTCTCCAACAGTATTTACAATGAGCTACACTGTACCCTGCATCAATTACATTCATGTGATATCAGTTAACGAATATCTTGGAGAACAGCTGCTGTGTGGTGTTTAACAACGTTGAGTAGTTTGTCTTATGGGGTAATAAGAAAACATGAAAATTGACTATTGTACAAATAATCTTCCTGACACTTAAGACACAGACATAGAAGTGCTATATCAAAGTTGGGTTAACGTATTCCTTTCTATGTAGGACGTTCTCCACAATACCGTGAGATACAGATATCGCCGAATTAGGACTGAGTCACACAAACAATGTTATCCCGTAAGTCCTAAGAAAAAGAGTAAATTTATCACACAGATTCAAACCATTCCCCACTATTGAAATTACGGTTTTAAGTGCAGTTACTGTGAAAAGAAAACTGGCAATGGAAGATATCGGAGTCAAAAGCGTAAACTGGAGGTATATAGTGAAGATATCTGTCATTAAGGGAGAACATAAACTACAACTGGAAACAGAAAAAGCGACTGTAGATGTGGAGGCAAGGCTTACGTATTACATTAAATACAGTTTTCTGCGAAATATGGCTACGGCTGGGGAATATAAAACATCTGCATTTACTGTTAATTTCAGTGGTAAGTGGCCATATGTTGGAGTCGTGGTCCAAAAATGATGGATTGTAGCATGTTACTACATTAAAGGACACACGGAAAATCTCTTTATAGAGCTCTATTGCCATCTGCATCTACTTCCAAAGGATGGTTATATTGTTCCTAAATATGATGTACTGGGTATTTTACACGATGACTTGTATCTCACTTTTGAACTACTCTGTTACGCAATATAATTACGTCACTCTGACAATTACTGGCAACATCTCAACACTACAGCTGCTGTAATCGCATTATTTCGTGTCTGCTTTCCATATATTACTATGTCGATGTCTTCGTCTCTGCAAACCGGCACTGTCATGCCGTCACACAGCAATGTTGAGGTACCATACCTCTTAACATATTTCAGCTGAGGCAGCGTCATATCTTGGTAGACTAACGTCATTTCTGGATGTGATCCATTAATTGTTTTAGAACACCACAACTTCTTCATCTTCATCTACATACCTGCACATTACAGAGAATAACGCCGCTTCAATAAGAGTAGTCGGCCGTTGTGGCCGAGCGGTATTAGGCGCTTCAGAACGGATTGTATGCGAATACATAGAATACATAGAAAGAAGGATCCTTTATTGTATGATTATATGATAGCGGAACAAACACTGGTAGCAGTTACTTCTGTAAAATATCTGGGAGTATGCGTGCGGAACGATTTGAAGTGGAATGATCATATAAAATTAATTGTTGGTAAGGCGGGTACCAGGTTGAGATTCATTGGGAGAGTGCTTAGAAAATGTAGTCCATCAACAAAGGAGGTGGCTTACAAAACACTCGTTCGACCTATACTTGAGTATTGCTCATCAGTGTGGGATCCGTACCAGATCGGTCTGACGGAGGAGATAGAGAAGATCCAAAGAAGAGCGGCGCGTTTCGTCACAGGGTTATTTGGTAACCGCGATAGCGTTACGGAGATGTTTAATAAACTCAAGTGGCAGACTCTGCAAGAGAGGCGCTCTGCATCGCGGTGTAGCTTGCTCGCCAGGTTTCGAGAGGGTGCGTTTCTGGATGAGGTATCGAATATATTGCTTCCCCCTACTTATACCTCCCGAGGAGTTCACGAATGTAAAATTAGAGAGATTAGAGCGCGCACGGAGGCTTTCAGACAGTCGTTCTTCCCGCGAACCATACGTGACTGGAACAGGAAAGGGAGGTAATGACAGTAGCACGTAAAGTGCCCTCCGCCACACACCGTTGGGTGGCTTGCGGAGTATCAATGTAGATGTAGATGTAGAACCGCGCTTTTGCTACGGTCGCAGGTTCGATTCCTGCCTCGGGCATGGTTGTGTGTGGTGTCCTTAGGGTTAGTTAGGTTTAATTTGTTCTAAGTCTAGGGGACTGATGTTAAGTCCCATAGCGCTTAGAGCCATTTGAACAATTTTTTTCAATAAAGGTTGTGACTTTTGTTTGGTGTTTATAGCAATGGTGGGTGGTCATACAATCGAATGAATTACACGTTAGCTGTGTTATGATGGCTCATTGGCATTGCAAGGAATACGGAACATAATTTACGCAGCGATTTTTACTTATATTACGTTAAACATGTATTTTAGTGAGGTATACAGACAATTTGTATGTGACAAAATTTCGTTTATGTATGCAAAGTGTAAGACGCCTCACAATACTTGGTACGCAGTTTTATTTGCTTTATGGAAGATCAACTCTGACATTGCCTTAAGAGATGTTATATCTATCAATGTTACCGTCTTTTGTCACGTTTTTACAAGCAGTACATGCTCTTCTATAATCTAAGTAATATTTTGGTAATAAAGTAACTTACTATTTCCTGCCAATAAGACAAATGAGTTGTGCGTGTTTTTGCGGTGGTGTAGTTAGTTACAAGTTTTTATTTTCTTGAGCCATAGTTTTTGGAAATGCAACTGCGCATACTGAATACACCCTTAGGTATCTAGATACCGCTGCAACACGGACATCGCAATGTTCGCGCTGCTGACATACGAAAAATACTGCCTATAAATCTTCAAGGGAAACTTTTGACCGCAGAACTGCTGTTATTGTGCATAGCCCTGAGTAGACCTGTGGCATTTGCATTAACAGCAATATTTGGCAGTCAGTAACACTATGTTTTTCTAGTGAACAACACGATGCATTATCTTTGTCACTCCTAAAATGGTGCTTAAGAACAATTTATAAGTGGGCATTTATAGTCTGAAGATGTTTTGTGACTTACATAAGGAGTAGAATTAATTAATTACATTTGGTTTCTCTAGTTGCCTGCTTAGTTGAGACATTTTTTGCAGTTATAAACCTTGTCAAGGTAGTTATGTTCTAAAATGTTAACTCTTATCAGACACTGAAATAGAACGTTGGGGGTATATACATACTTTAGAATTCTGAACCATAATTTGTTATATGTGAATGTATATGGAAATTAACTCATGCTTTCTTTCACATTGCAGATATATGTGTTGTCACATTAATTGATTTGAGACTTACAGTGTTTCCTTCGTGTATTAATTTCTACTAGCCATGTGAACATCGTACATTTTTTGTGCTGTCTACTATTTTGCAAAAATTTTAGAATTTTTCAACATTTTAGATGTGGGAAATAATTAGTTTACGACTTTGTTGTGTTTGAACACAATAGGTCTGACTATAAACTTCTGTTATAGTACATAGCCTGAAGTAGACACGTATCACTTGTAATAACAACAATAACTGACAAACAGTGCAGAGTTTGTTTTGTTTATAGTGAATAACAAGATTCATTGACTTTGCACCTCTTTAAATGGGGCTCGAGAAGCATTTAAAAGGAGTGTGTGTTTGACTTAAATCAAGAGTGGACCAATGTAGTTTCATTAACTCTATCTGTATGCATGCTTAGCTAACACGTATTTTTCTCCAGTATAAGACAGGTCAAGTTAGTCTTAGGACATCGAATTATTAAGCCTAACTTCTAATATATAAGCTGTTACTAAACTTTGAAATCTAGCACTGGGCGTACCATACTTTAGAATTTTAGGTACTAATTTCGTAAACATGTGTATATGTGGAAATTAACTTGCACTTTCTTTTACAATGTAGACATTGATTTGGGTCTTACAGTACTTTTTTCATGTATTAACCTCAACTAAGCCCTGGATACTCGGTCTAAACATAACACATTTTGCGCTGCTGCAGTATTTTGCAAACATTTTATAGTACTGCAGCATCTTAGATGTGGAAAATAAATTATTGTTCGGCTATGTTTTTTTTTTTTTTACTGTAGAGCCATCTCTATGTAATAGTGAGAACTACTTATTCATGTTACATCCAACGAACTAAGGATGATTTTAAGGGTGTGTAAGTAGGCTGTTTAGGTTTTTATGTTGGTAACGTCACCTAGCGCTCTGTATGAAAATCACTGGCTGTTCTGTGTGCAGTCTATGGCTGGTTGGCATTGTTGGAATATTCGCCATTGTAGTGTTGGGCATTTGGATGTGAACAGCGCGTAGCGTTGCGCAATTGGAGGTGAGCCGCCAGCAGTGGTGGATGTGGGGAGAGACTTGGCGGAGTTTTGAGAGCGGATGATCTGCACGTGTGTCCATCAGGGACAGTAAATTTGTAAGACTGGATGTCATGAACTTATATATATATATATATATATATATATATATATATATATATATATAATGACTTTTGAACACTATTAAGGTAAATACATTGTTTGTCCTCTATCAAAATCTTTCATTTGCTAACTATGCCTATCAGTAGTTAGTGCCTTCAGTAATTAGAATCTTTTATTCAGCTGGCAGTATTGCAGTAGTTTGAGTAACGAAGATTTTTGTGAGGTAAGTGATTCATGAAAGGTATAGGTTATTGTTAGTCAGGGCCATTCTTTTGTAGGGATTTTTGAAAGTCAGATTGCGTTGCGCTAAAAAATATTGTATGTCAGTTTAAGCACAGTCATTTATAATTTTTCTAAGGGGACGTTTTATATGTCGACCCTTAGCCAGGATGCCTCACTGGAATCTTCTGATTTTTCCTTGTAGTTTGTGTATTTAGTGTAGCTATTGTTTATTGCTAGCGTGTAATTATGGAGAGAATTTCCTTTGTAGTTGTAGTTTTTCATTGTTGTACAGTAAAACTGTTGTGGCCTGCATGTAGATTTGCACCATGTATTTCGCAGCTGCCCTTGCAATTAACTAGATATTATTTTCAGTGCTATGTTAATGTATTTTCTTATTTTTACTCTTCAGATTGTGCTTTTCTTGTTATCGTGTGAAATACGTGATAATTATGGCGCGTGAAAAACGTAACACTAGGCTCCAAAGTAAATTGAGAAATGATAGTGACGACGAGCGTAGCTTATCAGCACCACCGTGTAATTAATTAACAGACATTCGAAGTAGTCATTTGGTAATTGTGCATAGGGAAATGGGGTGGGTGGCAAATAATGGTGCAAACAATGAAACAATTAGTGAACAGGGAAGCATTATCGATCGATCGGGCGACAACAGCTCACCTCAGGAATCCGAAATGACAAAACACAATCTTGCAAATACTGTAGATTCAGATTTTGCGTCCTCACCGTTTTCTCAAATAAGCCAAGACACATTTTCTGCTTTTCATAATGCGAATATTGCCCGTTAAATGCACTGCCGAATAGCACTGAGGAACATGTTTCAGACACCAGTGCATTGTTATTACAATTAATGCAACAAATGGGACAAAAGCTTCAAAAGTTAGACACAATGGAACAAAATCTTCAAAAATTGGACATGATGGAACAAAATCAGAGACAAACACAGCAACAGCTTGAAAAGTTAGACTCAATGGAACAAACGCTTGAACAAACACGTGAAGGTTTATCTGCTGAGTTACTTAAAATCGAATCGAAATGTCAAAAAGTTTGTAATGACGTAAAAACTCAAATTTGCGAGCATTTTCAACCTATTTTTTCGCGTCATGGAAATGCATTACAGAATCACGAAGCAGCGATAAAAGAACTGCAAACTATTGTTCATGAAAATCACGACGCCTTGTAAGCTAAAACTGACTCAGTTGCATCTACCGATTCGGTTATGCAACTTGCAAAGCTCATGAAAACTTAAAGGACACAGTAGATACGATTTCAACACAAATGGACGCTTTGAAACTTGGTTCAGAAAAACACACTGAGGAAATCAGTTCACTATCGGAAAAAGTAGCCGAGCTTTCGGATCAGTTCACTAACTTATCTACAAAGGTAGATGATGATCTAAATGACACAAGACCCATAGCCTTCACTGACACGGAAGAGTATGAACAAATTAGAAAATTCAAACAAAATCAAAATCAAACCAATACACAGTACGAAAGAGAAATCCAGGAAGTACAAGATCAGCTGACACAGGTAATACAAGAATTACGTATTTCAGAGGACACTCGCGCTCCAATACGGAAAGAGAGACATACAAATACGGAACAGCCACAAAATAATAACACAGGGCAATTCGGAAATTATGAAAGAAATTGGCAAGGCACACCGAATTTTGAGATGGCACCGCCGCAGCGAAGTAACAATGACCAATATGCGACTCGCTGACATGATGATTTTGACTATAAGCTGTTCATTACTACACGTAAATTCAAAACATTTAAGGATTCTGGCAACGACATTCATCCACAAGCATGGCCCCATCAATTCTCTCATTGTTTTCCTCCCAACTGGTCGTTAGAACACAGATTAGAATTTATGTGTGGCTACTTAGAGAATGATCCAGCTGTAAGAATGCGATCGGTCATTCATGATTGCCACAGTGAAGGAGAATTTTACCATGCCTTCCTCTCAGCATATTGGTCTCAAGCTACACAAGATCGAGTAAAACATAGCATCATAATGATGAAACATTTCGAATATTCTGAATTTTCCAGTCTTGTGAAATATTTTGAAGACATGTTGCACAAGAATTAGTACCTGTCAAACCCATACAGCCCCTCAGAACTCATCCGCATTTGCTTAATCAAATTGCCTGAACATTTACGACATATTATTTTGGCAGGACGTTGCAAAGACGACACTGAAGCTTTTCAGGGACTTTTACAAGAATTGAAAATTGACACTGACAATCGCGGGACGCGAAAACAAGAACACAACAATTACGACACATCCGTCACAATTTTGCGATGACAGAAATAACAACAAGACGACAAGGCTATTCATACAACGGAAATAGTGACCAAAACAGACACCACCCGTATGACGACCGTTGGCAGAGTAGTAATAGTTACAGAGAAAGATCGCATTTCCGTAGTAATGAATATCACAGAGACAATCAGAGAATCAGACAATATGGGAACCAAAATAATTATTATCAAGGGAGACTAAATAACTTCAGACGCAACGGTCCACCGTGCAGTTACGGTTGCAGGAAAAATTCTCCAGCACATGACCGCCAAAAAAGAAACTATGTAAACTACTGACAAAACGACATACCTGAATGTTATCAGAACTGGCGGGATTCAAACACTGCAGTGCCCTCTCGACAAGGTGAATTTGTAGAAGTTAGATCTCCAAATCCCAATAACGACACGTGCCAACAAAGAGACAGTAGGCAATGACTCGCACCGCAGGCAGCCACGTGCGCTGGCTGGCTCAGAAAAAAATAACATAGACGCTAACCTTGAGAAAAAATCATTCCTTACCGACGTATACAGCGTGATAATAGCTTTGAAATTCTGCGCACTAGAAACGGTAAAGGATTGCACCACATTTCACATATAAAACCGTTTATTCAGAGATAATCTGCTTTTTATTTAGTCTCTGCCATAATATTTTTCACTTCGCGTTACTAGTACTCTTTGTCACACTTAGAAACTGTTAACATGCAACTATGTTTTAAAGTTAACTATCCAGTCAAGAACCTAGAGAACTTATTTAGACAAGTAATTACAAATGCATTGTTATAGTGAACAGAGGACTCCGTGTTACTGTGTGTGTACATTCTTGCTTGTTAGTTGCACGATTACGTAACGAATATATGGCTCACATACTTAGAACATTTACCGCTACTGATAATGAGATTTTAATGCAATATTTTGGTTTACTTGAAAATACATTATGGATTTAAAGTGCTTTCTGAGAGATATCAGATGACTCAGTGGTTAGTTTTTTTAACAGCTACACAATTATATCACGACGCTACTAATGTGTGACATAATTTACATTGTTGCTTTTGCGGTGTATCTGTTTTATATCTGCACAGTTTTTCTGAATTATTCTGGAAAGGAAAACATGTTTCAGAAGTAACTTTTGTGGTATAGCTACAATGAGACAGCGCTTTTCACAGCACAACAATACATTACAGTATAGTACTTTCTCGATCACGGTACTGTACGTAATAACTACGATATCTATACGCATAGCATTTCACTTTTGTTTATTACGAGGTAAGTACATTGACTTCTACAGAACTTTACTTATGGACGACGATAATTACGACACTTGGCATATTTTTACCGTTAAGTAATGACAGAGATTGTCTTACAACAAGACGCACAGTTTAGCGCTGCAGTACATGTATTTGAGTGATTAATTTTGTACTTAAAACATTTATTTTTAAAGAGTTTTGGATCACAAAGATACAAAGAAAGTTTTCGGTCATACATTTCATTCGATTGCTGTAATCTGTAACACCTGAGGGTATAATTACATTAAACCTCAGGGGGGTACACGCTTACTTTGTGTACCATGTGTGTGGCAAACACAAGGAGCCCTAGCTAATATGGTATTTGCTTATACAACTTTACACATCGGTAGAATATTTCTCTAACACAGAATCACACAGCTATCTGATTATTTAACAGAGAAACAAACATTTTTTTTACTACGTCAGTCACAGATGTTTACGCAATTACACAGTTGGATAACTTCACACCTATGAAATTGTATTTTGTCAGTACTTTGTGAACTGTTCATATTTTTCGGAACCATTGTGACACTATGAGAGCTTTGAATGATATATATGGTATGAGATCATGATTTTTAAAGTACGTTTGAGGTAGATGACACTATTTAAATGAGCAAAGAATTTTTTTTATGTTTTGAAATTACTGCAGAAAGCTACGACGTTTTTGAGATTTGACTGAAGTGTTATGATGTTATTATTACGACGACGATGTGTATTGTCATGTTGAGGTATGTTTATGATCAATAAGCTGATGCTATATGACGAATTTGATTATGCTATGTATTTATTATGATGAAATATTGAAGAATATGTATATGTGTAATAAAGTAAGGAATAATGAGTAGTGGTTAGGGACTCTGGTTTGTGAAAAAGGATGGAAATCAAGAATCGTACTTTAAAAGTTATTAAATGTGTGTATATGCGTGAATGTATCACAATGGTGGCGAAAATTTTTTGGACACTGTTATATTTACACGATTTTGTTTCTACACATTTGTAACGCAAAGTCTCGATCTGTGAGATTTTTTTATATGAGACTGTCACTTCTGTCATAAATATTTCGGTAAGAAAGTTAAGTGACCTTCACGTAATGCTGTGCCATCTGCCTGGAGAAAAAGCCATTAGGTGGAGAAAACAGAGGCCATTAACCTCGCTATTGAAATTCCTTTGTAGAAAGCATCGCAAATACGACACGCTCATTACTTGAAAACATATCGTACTTTGTGCTACTAACTGAAATGCTTACAAATAGATGGGAAATATTCTTACATCTACACACCTGATTATGACAAGTGTGTTTCTACGAGAGTTGAGAGAATTTCTACTAACTTATGAAATGCCACATGACTATTGAATGATATTTTTATGCTTCGCTTTGTACATATTTGCCTATTTTGTTTGATATCTGGTTTCCAGCTGTGTTGCAGCATTGGTTTTATAAAATAAAATTAAATGCATTTGCTAATGTGAGCACTTTCTGTCAACAGATATATTAAATAATAATTTTATGATCCACATACTTCGAAAAAGGAGCACTTGAAAAGGAAAGAACAATGAGAAGGGACTGATAATAGTAACTGCATACATAATTTTCTTTTCAAGTACTTGGTAATTTCTTTTGTAGAATAAGTTGTGGTGCACCACTTTAATGTCATAGACACTCAGATGTGAATAGATGTTTCCCTTATCTGCATGGTTGTCTTTAGTGTACTATTTTTTCCGCTTGAGCCTTGTTATGTTTAGATATAAGTTATTGCATTTGTTGCTGCTGTTTGCCAGGCATAGTTCTACTGAATTTTACATTGTATTAAGCCATTTTTACTACTGATTTCTTTTTCTTGTTGCTGCACATTGGCTCATATTAGTTGTAATGTTGCATTTGCTTTGCTAATTTAGATATACTGCTGCTAGCTTTGCTAATTTGCATTTTTTGTGATTCCTGTTTGTGTCATTTGTTTTGTGCTGCTGCCTTGCCTTGTCCCTTAGTATAGATATCTGAGCTCAGTAGATTTAAGTTAGCTTAGAGGGGGTAGACTATATAAGAAACTAACTATGAAGAATATGGAAAGAATGCATTGAGAAGTTATATGAAACATATTTGGGCAAAAATGAGTATTGTACAATGAGAAAAATTTATTTAGAAAGAGGATATGAACAAAACAGTAGGGTTTAGGCTCAACAGGTATAGATAGGACATTTTGGGAACAATGATGAATGAAGGGAGATCTCCAAGAAGTAAAGAAAGTTTTGTTTGCAAAATACTGCAGTCAAACAAAACCTGTCCTTTCCTTTTGTGTTATTCCGCTATGTGTTTGTGTACCCTTGTGTATTTGTGTTCTTCCTGTCTTTATATGTTTATCTGATAAGAGACATGTTGTAGAATTTTTCTAATACTATGTTATTTACTTTGTAAATATGTTTAGACAATGTTTATTCTGTTTTGTTTTAATGCTCATGTGTGAAGTTGATGTTTCAAAAGTTATTCTGATCTTTTATGTATGTATGTTTGTCATAATTCCTGTAACACTGATGTATATGTTATTTCGATTCTTTTGTAAAGCCCGTACTTCTACAAATGTTATCTGTATTGTTATGTTCTTTAATAATGTATTTTGTACCTTTCTTATTGTATTCTCATGTTATAAAATTGTAATTGACACCAGTTCGTCAAATTAAGTAACTTGTAAGCATTCATTTCAATATACACATTTCTGTTGGTCATAGTATATGCACAATATGTGAAAAAAGGGACTGTTAGTGCTTGCATGTGTGTTAATAATTCAGTAAAGGACTGGTTAACACCATTGCTGGTTCTAAGGACAATTCCAAAAAGTTTGTGAGTGCACAAGAGGTGGTTATGGACTTGCTATATTGTCCGCAAGACTCTTCGATGGTGATTGGGTACCTTCACAGTCGCAACAGATGGCTGCTGGCCACCTCTAAAAGGACTGCAGTGGGTCTGCACCTTTGATGACCCACCAAAACCATTATTTCGACAAGCACTGCAGTGGTTCTGCACCTCTGGTGGCCACCAATACCGTAATTCTAAGAGGACTACAGTGGTCTGCTCTGTGATGACCTACCTACCAATATTCTTCAACTTCGACTGACTCTGCTCTGGGTTTGCTCTGTTGTGGCCGATTACCTGTCTGAATGTCAAGAGTCAGCATTGTCTTTCCGTTGGAGGGACAACACTACTTGTTCAAGACTGCATGGAAATCCACTACTTCCGTGTGCATTTTTTTTACTGCTCAGACTTTGAGAAAAACGCTGCAATTTTACTGCGATAGATGATCGGGACTGTCTTTATGAGAACGATTTTTGCTTTTGACCAACAGTGTAGCAATAAGTGTGTGCATATGATATCTTTGTTATTGTAATTATGAAAAATTTTATCAAATCATTATTGGCCAGTGCCCAAAACAATTTGTAAAATTTTTTGTGGGGAGCATGGGGGCTATGTAAGTAGGCTGTTTAGGTTTTTATGTTGGTAACGTCACTTAGCGCTCTGTATGAAAATCGCTGGCTGTGCTGTGCGCAGTCTGCGGCTGGTTGGCATTGTTGGAATATTCGCCATTGTAGTGTTGGGCACTTGGATGTGAACAGCACGTAGGGTTGCGCAGTTGGGGGTGAGCCGCCAGCAGTGGTGGGTGTGGGGAGAGACATGGCGGAGTTTTGAGAGTGGATGATCTGGACGTGTGTCCAAGAGAGACAGTAAATTTGTAAGACTGGATGTCATGAACTGCTATATATATATTATGACTTTTGAACACTATTAAGGTAAATACATTGTTTGTCCTCTATCAAAATCTTTCATTTGCTAACTATGCCTATCAGTAGTTAGTGCCTTCAGTAGTTAGAATCTTTTTATTCAGCTGGCAGTATTGGTGCACGCTGTATTGCAGTAGTTTGAATAACAAAGATTTTTGTGAGGTAAGTGATTCATGAAAGGTATAGGTTATTGTTAGTCAGGGCCATTCTTTTGTAGGGATTTTTGAAAGTCAGATTGCGTTGCGCTAAAAAATATTGTATGTCAGTTTAAGCACAGTCATTTATAATTTTTCTAAGGGGTCGTTTCTAGTGGAGCCATTTAATCGTGTAGTACGAATACCGAACTACATTCGTTTATTAAATGCAGCCATCTGGTGATGACACGAAGACCTGGGACGTGAAACATAATTTGGTTTTATTTAATGTTTTCTGGGATTGTGATACGGTATTTAAGGTAACACTCATGTTCAATAAACATGAATTCCTAATCTGATATGTATACATTATCGGCACATGTTGGTTTTTAATTATTTATAGACAAATACTTATACATATAGTGAATGATATATAGCTTTAGGTCAAAGTAACAAATGTGACTGCGGGACCAGTCATTAAACGAATTTTTGAAAGTATGTAATGCAAATGTAAATGAGAAAGTTTTGGCAGTTCAGATGCTTTACCATATATCACTGCTCTAGGGGGGGGGGGGGGGGCTGGCGTGCATCCTGCAAATTGCAGGATGGCAGGGATACGGGAAGGCCTTTCACTCCCCCAGTGACTCCTGGAATGGCCTTGGAGAAGTACTGATGCTGCTGTCAGCAAAACATGATATGCACAAATGTCTCAGCTGTAATATGACACCGAAAAAAGAGCTCACGGTTTCTGAATCAGAGTTTTGGTCCAGAACATACACTGACCTAATACTCTTCTCTCTTTTGATTTCGTTGTTCCTATTTCTTTTCGATAGCAGCCAAATGATAAAAAACCCAAACATGTTGTTTAAACTAGCCAAAAGTTTATTTATGGCTTGAAATACAATTAAACATGGAGCATATTTCAACCTCATTAGACTAATTCTCTAGGATTTAATAATTTCAGAAGCATGTGAAATAGAGTGATTTTCAACTTCTCCAGTATCGTCTCTGTGATGCTAAGTATAGAAAAAAGATGTGACACTTGTGTATGATATCTATTATTACACTTTTATGCGGCCTCTATGTTTCGTATTACAATATTCTTCGATTTATAAATAACAATCTTATTCTGTAAAGTCATGTAACTAGAATTAATTTGCAAATGTCTTTTTTAAAACTATGTTCTTTTATATTTTAAACGTACCAAATTTTGTGTGCTTGACTGGTTTGTGCATAGTGATTGTAGGATTCTATGAGATGTAAAGGCTTGAGAGAAGTCTCGACAATATAAAAAAGTGTAAAAGTTGGTTTGGTTTGAAGTAGCACAGTCGGTGGCATGCACCCAAGAAGATAACATCCTGAATGATCAACAAGGCAAGAACTGTAGCAAGAGTCGGATAGTTATGTCTCGAATGTGTAGCACAATATGGGATTGTATCATGGCATGTATTGATTTGCTCTGGAAAGTGAAATTCTGTAGCCAAGAAGATGTTCGACAAAGCATATTATCTCAAGAGTAATGGTTTCATGATCACGGTTTTGTACAGGTGCTACAGAAGAGCGCGACTGCTACCATCAAAAGGCAATGTAGATATTAACTTATGGACTTCATACATGGACCAGAAGTTTACCAGAGTTGCAAATAATAAGTGTGCAGTTTTAACTCTGTGTGATGGACCCTGATTTATCTTTAAAAATTAATATGGATGGGTTCCTCTTCCTACTGAAATATTCCGAGTGTTAGTCTTTGTAATGTACTATAGAAACACTACTGCTTAGAATATTTATCAAATTTCTTGGAGTAATAATTTTCGCAAGTTGTTAGTTAGTCTTTTGTGTGAAATTCTCCATGTAGTTATTTATATCACAGGTTTGCAATAGTGTTTTATTTATATATTTGTGTTAATGTGCGTATTGTTGCTGTGTTATGTTAGAAGTGTTAGTGCAAAACCGTGTTACTAGACAGAACAGATTCTCTGCCTCCCCGTGTTGAATCTGTGGTTTAATAAGCCTATGATAACAGTTCTGTAAACTGCAAAGACTCACAAACATATCTGCTCGGTATGTATTTCAAAATTACTGTCATTCTGCAGTGAAGTTATAAGAGCCACTTTTCATTATAATGAGAAGCATCCTTTCCACTCTGCAACAGACAGTGTAAGTTAGCGCGAAGCAGTTTGTTGCCAATACACTTAAACATTTAACTGTCTTGCTGATTAATAGTTATTTTGCATATATTTGTTATGGTGTATTGTTGTTTTCGTGTCTGATTTACCAAACAGATTTCCAAAGCAGGTAAAGTTTAATACAGGTTAAGTTTAATACAGCAGTTAGTTTACTTTGTTTGCAATATATTTACTTGGCATTACCTTTATGGAAGCGTCTTTGATTGCGTGACTTAGAACAACTGTTACATCCCTTTTGAAATGTAGCACCTCTGTTGACGAAATACAGTCCGATTAACTTCCATCACCAAATGCTCACAGTTAGACTTTAAATTCCTGTCGAAGGGGTAACATAACAGAAGAGTTGCTTATATAGTAATAATCTATATTGTTATTCAGGCAGTAGAGATTTAACTGCCCGGGATCATCATGTTGTTACCTGATAATGGTCACGATCAGTAGATAAAAAATAGCGGAGCAAAACTTAATTTGCATCCAGTTCGTCCATAAGATACACTTTTTTTTATTTATTTGTCGTTTCCACACTTTCCATAAAGTAACTCATTAAAATGGTGCTCAGTGATTGACAAGCTCACTGCGATTGTACATATCCATGATTTTATTTTTGTTTGATGTGGGTAACTGGTCTCCAAGATTGGCATAGACAGTTAGTCGTTAAATTTCGGATTCAAGGAAATGAAATAAGCTCTTTGCGCTCCTAGCATACACACATCCTACAGGCAGCGAATTAATGACAGTACAAGGATGTAGAACCAGCCGTGCTCTTTGAGGTCGTTCCGTCGCGCATGTTCAGCTTTAAAAAAATGTGTACACTTAGGGCTAACGGAGGGCAGACCACCACGTGTGAGGTAATTAGCCACCGTTGAGCGCAGTCTAAAGATTCCCACGGGCCGCACGCTACGCAGAGAGCAGATGTGCGTGTACCTGTGAGAGAGAGAGCTTGCTGTACAGAGATGGGGTGGAGGTACGCACACAATGTGTGACTGCTAATTACCGGCTCGTGTGACCAGGAGACAAGGCCTAGCCACTTCACTGGGGCTGTTTCTGTCTGCCCCGCTGCAGTGAGGCACTCCCACTGCCGAAAACGCGCTATGACGAAGATCTCGAGACATGCCGCTTCGTAGGCTATAATTTCCAGCGCAGCGATCGAGCATGCGTCTCAACGAATGACCACAAGCCGAGAGGGAAATAATGCTGAAGTTGTGAAAACATTTTCTATGGCTGAATGGGACAGATAATCCGGAAAACAAAAATTGCTCAGTTTTGTAGTTATAGGGAAACCTGATCGATAAAATTAAGAACGAAAAATGCTGTATTTGGGACCTATAGGCTCCTAGATTAAACCTGTGCCGCGGACATTTTACAGCTAACCCACACAATTAGAATTTTTGAATTGAAAAGCCTGTAACCCCACATTTGAGGTATATTTTTCAACTTATAAAACTACGAAACAATTTATGATTTAATTAATTTAAGAGATTCAAATTGAAAATACGAGGGCAGTTCAATAAGTAATGCAACACATTTTTTTTTCTGAAACATGGGTTGTTTTATTCAGCATTGAAACACAAGGCTATTCCCCAATCTTTTAGCTACACAACACTATTTTTCAACGTAATCTCCATTCAATGCTACGGCCTTACGCCACTTTGAAATGAGGGCCTTTATGCCCGCACGATACCATTCCACTGGTCGATGTCGGAGCCAACGTCGTACTGCATCAATAACTTCTTCATCATCCGCGTAGTGCCTCCCTCGGATTGCGTCCTTCATTGCGCCAAACATATGGAAATCCGACGGTGCGAGATCGGGGCTGTAGGGTGCATGAGGAAGAACAGCCCACTGAAGTTTTGTGAGCTCCTCTTGGGTGCGAAGACTTGTGTGAGGTCTTGCGTTGTCATGAAGAAGGAGAAGTTCGTTCAGATTTTGTGCCTACGAACACGCTGAAGTCGTTTCTTCAATTTCTGAAGAGTAGCACAATACACTTCAGAGTTGATCGTTTGACCATGGGGAAGGACATCGAACAGAATAACCCCTTCAGCGTCCCAGAAGACTGTAACCATGACTTTACCGGCTGAGGGTATGGCTTTAAACTTTTTCTTGGTAGGGGAGTGGGTGTGGCGCCACTCCATTGATTGCCGTTTTGTTTCAGGTTCGAAGTGATGAACCCATGTTTCATCGCCTGTAACAATCTTTGACAAGAAATTGTCACCCTCAGCCACATGACGAGCAAGCAATTCCGCACAGATGGTTCTCCTTTGCTCTTTATGGTGTTCGGTTAGACAACGAGGGACCCAGCGGGAACAAACCTTTGAATATCCCAACTGGTGAACAATTGTGACAGCACTACCAGCAGAGATGTCAAGTTGAGCACTGAGTTGTTTGATGGTGATCCGCCGATCATCTCGAACGAGTGTGTTCGCACGCTCCGCCATTGCAGGAGTCACAGCTGTGCACGGCCGGCCCGCACGCGGGAGATCAGACAGTCTTGCTTGACCTTGCGGCGATGATGACACACGCTTTGCCCAACGACTCACCTTGCTTTTGTCCACTGCCAGATCACCGTAGACATTCTGCAAGCGCCTATGAATATCTGAGATGCCCTGGTTTTCCGCCAAAAGAAACTCGATCACTGCCCGTTGTTTAACGCACATCCGTTACAGACTCCATTTTAACAGCTCCGTACAGCGCTGCCACCTATCGGAAGTCATTGAAACTACACGAGACGAAGCGGGAATGTTTGAAAATATTCCACAAGAAATTTCCGGTTTTTTCAACCAAAATTGGCCGAGAAAAAAAATGTGTTGCATTACTTATTGAACTGCCCTCGTAATTGAAATATACTGAACACGATTTATTAACACTGCTATGAACAACTATAATTTTTGAAAAAAAAAAATGAAACACTTGAAAACCATGGCCACACAGAAACCAACATTTCGAGTTTTAAAATAATATATTTATAACTGTAACAAAATATGTTTATTGGACTAAAGTAAGTTGTGTGAGGGATGTAAAAACTAAGCACACTTTACTTGCGTTTACCTCAAACACATTACCTTCACAAACGTCTCTTAAAATGAAAATTTCGGGTGGTCTTGTTGCATTGGGGATTTGCTTCACGCTGATGAAGCAACTTATAATTTCTTTCTAACATAGTTGTCTTAAAATATGTCTTTCAACACTGAGCTCAATGAAAACGTTAAGCCTGTCCTGTTTTCGATCTTTTGTAGAAAATGGTCTTTTCAACTGCTGTTTTTGACCTTAGGTGACACTACATTCTTAGAGCGGCCTAGAAATTCGGAAAAAGTCTTGATTATTATTATTATTATTATTATTATTGTTGTTTTACGAGGGAGATACATCTACATGTTTCCTCCTTAACACTAACGGTGAAGTGCCTTGAACTGACCATTTCCTGATTCATTCTATTTCATAGTTATACATCTCAACGACGTTTCGAACCATTGCATTATATCTTCAGGGCTAAGAGTATTCATCTTCTTGAGAAATCGAAAACAGAATAACTAGTTTCTGTGCCTCAGCCACAGTGTTCATTTCAAGTAAAACGTCCTGGCATTGCAGAACCGTGTGCTGGACAGGATCGTGCAGAGAGAGCGAGGTGGAGCAGTGGTCAGCACACTGGCCTCGCATTGTGGAGGATGACGGTTCAGATCCGCGTCCGACCATCCACGTTTAGGGATAGTTACTTCAAGAAAGACACGGCCGTTTTCCTTCACCATCCTTGAAACATTTCGAACTTGCCCTCCGTCTCTAATAACCGCACTGTAGATTGGACATTAAACTCCAGTTTTCCTCCCTTCCTTCGAAGCAGAGACTACGAGTTCCGTTTCGGAAACAGTTTTAAACTGCCAGGAAGTTTCAAACTTGTGCAAATTCTACTGCAAAGTGAAAATTCATTCTAAATTTAAATCGCCTCCGACACGAAAGTCTTCGTTCGCAGTTCTTCTAATAGTGTCTACTCTACCTCAGGTGCCTTGCAACACTAAAGATGTGGCCTATGTAAACTCATTTTGTGCTTGCACAATTTTTCATTTCTGTACTCATGGCAACCAGCTAACTCAGCAACATTCATATCATGATATTCCGAGCTACCCCTTTCGCTTCATACCGAGCGAGGTGGCGCAGTGGTTAGCACACTGGACTCGCATTCGGGAGGACGACGGTTCAATCCCGTCTCCGGCCATCCTGATTTAGGTTTTCCGTGATTTCCCTAAATCGTTTCAGGCAAATGCCGGGATGGTTCCTTTGAAAGGGCACGGCCGATTTCCTTCCCAATCCTTCCCTAACCAGAGCTTGCGCTCCGTCTCTAATGACCTCGTTGTCGACGGGACGTTAAACACTAACCACCACCACCACCACCACCTTTCGCTTCCGACCGAGCGAAGTGGCGCAGTGGTTAGCACACTGGACTCGCGTTCGGGAGGATGACGGTTCAAATCCGCGTAGGGCCTTCCTGGTTTACGTTTTCCATAAGTCGCTTCAGGCAAATGCCGGGGTGGTACCATTGTAGGGCACGGCCGATTTCCTTCCCCATCCTTCCCTAATACGGGCTTGTGCACCGTCTCTAATGACCTCGTTGTCGATGGGGACGTTAATTTCCTCCTCCTCCTCCTTTTGTTTCCGTCAAGCTTGTTAGGGGTGTCAGTGCTGATACAGCTATGTTTATACCCAAACTAGGGTTCTGTAGAATTTCATTGCTTTTGTTTACTTGTCCTAAGATACCTTCCTAAAATACTGGCTCCGGTTCGATCGTGGACGTTTTGGTATACAAAATTTTTGTAAATTTTGCAGACTCTTCTTTGGCCTCTGATATTTTAAAAAGTTTTTTTCTTTATTTGATTTCGATATGGATCTTGGGACATCATGTACGTTTCCTACAATATATCGTTAGCGAATAACGTTATCCGAAAATGATTTCCCCAGATTCAGAGCACAAGAAAGAAAATGTGTTTGGAAAAAACTGTTTTCTGGGACACTGAACTCATTTAAAATGGTTCAAATGGCTCTGAGTACTATGGTACTTAACATCAGTCCCCTAGAACTTAGACTACTTAATCCTAACTAACCTAAGGACATCACACACATCCATGCCCGAGAAAGGATTCGAACCTGCCACCGTAGCGGTCGCGCCTACAACCGCTCGGCCACAGTGACAAAATACTGTTAGTCATTCTATTAACAGCTTTAGACATTTTGGCAATTGAAATATTGCGGAACTGAATGGAAGCCACTTTGTAGTGTTAAAACATACCCATTTTGTTAATTTAAAATTTTTGTGCTATGGGCAGGCAGTCTAGATAGCCTGCGCGTAAATACTGCTCTTGGAACGAACGCCGAAGTGAATATGGAAACACACGATCAACACGCACACACACACACACTCTCTCTCCCTCTGACAGACAGACAGACAGACACACACACACACACACACACACACACACACACACACACATACACATACACACATAGAGAGAGAGAGAGAGAGAAGGAGGTAAACAATCGCACATCGGCCGCGGTCGCACGAAGGTAAATTAATGTTTGTTATGCACGGTCAACCTCAACACCACCGACAACCTTTCGTATAATGTTCAGGCACATTTTCTAAGTGTTCTGGTATAACAGCCTCCAGGCGTTCCTTACAGAGTAGTAGTGCAGTTGTTACTTTTCCTTTTTGCTACACTGGGGCGCACAACATGGGTCTCTAGTACCTCCGGTGGGGAGGGGGTGGGGTTTATCATTTTCCACCAAGATAAACATTGGGCACTCAGTGAGATGTTGATCCAGCAGTAGCCCGATCTCTCGGTGTCCGCCTTCCAATATGACAGCGGAGCCAAGATGGGTCCTAGCTCAGCAAGGCCATCGTGTGTGAATCGTTTCGACCACGCGTAGTTGGTGTACAGCGTCCCGTGACATGTCGACTTTGCTGCATAACCGTTATCTTGCCCGTTAGGTATCGCTCACAAGATTCTTCGTGAATTTTTCATGTCCTGGTCCAACTTGACACCCCTAGCGTCCACTTCAGGTTTGGTTTTGATTGTCCGTAGTGATTTTATGTTGGAATCACAAGTGGTGCCCCCCATTGCGCATCCATACAGAGGTTTCGGACGCACGGTGAACTTGTAGACTTGTAATTTCGTATTGACATTAACGTTCTTACTAAAGAGCAGAGCTGTAATTTCGTCTTGCTATTAAGGTCCTTACTGAAAAAAAAAAGGATTAAAGTGTGAACGATTTTATTCGTGGCTCTCGCGTGTGAAGCGCAAACGTTAATGACTTACCCAGGGCAACTCCTCAGTATTCGTAGACGGCGGTCGGGGAATGGATGGTCCCAACACCCACAATGGGAAGCGCAGGAGTGACCATCTCTTCCGTATGAAGGACACTGCCGCCGTTTTGGTGGGATTGATGGTAACTTCACTGCCAAGTGCCTATGCCTCAAAGACATCAATTCGTCGTTGCGCCCTGGGAAGCGACTCATCAGTGTTTTGCCACGACGTAAAAAAATCACTACGGTGGCAGTTGAAGTAGAAACTGTAAACAACAGATGTGCAATCGAACAGGCCGTTGTGGACAGGGAGTGTTATATAGTGGACGTAAAACCGTAGTGTGTCAGCATTGTTGTTTCAGAATGCGGAATGAAACTAAGTAGGTTTAAGTTAGTGTCTAAGCTTAGGGACCGATAACCTATGCAGTTTGGTCCCGTAAGACCTTACCACAAATTTCCATTTTTCAAGCGTTGAAGACATTTTTTAGAATGTTTTTAATAATAGAAAAGTGTGTGCAAACTTTATCCCGTATTCCCTAACTCCCGAACAAAAACAACGACACATGGACTCTTGCCTCGGCTCTGTTGAAATCCAAAACGCGGATAACTTTCGCGGAAAATATCATCAGACTTGCTGTTATTAATACGACCCTAGCACAAGAAAAAAAGTGTAGAAATTCACGTGACGTGTGAGTGTTTTGATGATTTAATGGACGTTCAATATAATGGGACATGTCAGTTGAACAACATTCAAGGAAGAGCTTTTCTAAGAGTTTTACATGGTTTTATGGACGTTTTGTACGTCGCATTCCACTGGAGCGAGACTGTACAATACCTGCAGCATTAAAAGCACCTTTTTCTTCATAGCGGGTACCACAGGAATGAATTTTTTTAATGCGGTGTCATTTTCCAAATTTACTGTATTAATTTTATTTTGTCAAACCACTTTCAGCCTTCTAGACCATTCTCAGGTTATTTTGAGGTTCTGGAATAGAAAACGACGTATTTTGTCATTCATGTTACATACAATACTGGCAACGCTCTTGTACTTGTGCTACCTTTGTATTTGGGCTTCTAAAGATAGAAATAATTCCGAAACGCGTCATGCGTACTTCGTGATCAATACAATCATTATTCACCAGCTGCATGAATTTGTTTGCGACCTAGCCAGCTTAACTACAAACCTACACATATTTACTAGAATGGTCACTAGCATCATACGTGACTTTATGTCACACATTTATTAGAAAACTATTTCTTAGAGATTGAAACGTCAGCTTCTTGAAAACCAAAACGAATCGCCGGCCGGGGTGGCCGAGCGGTTCTAGGCGCTTCAGTCTGGAATCGTGCGACCGTTGCGGTCGCAGGTTCGAATACTGCCTCGGGCATGGATGTGTGTGACGTCCTTAGGTTAGTTAGGTTTAAGTAGTTCTAAGTTCTAGGGGACTGATGACCTCAGATGTTAAGTCCCATAGTGCTCAGAGCCATTTTTGAACCAAAACGAATCGAAAACAGAAATTTCAAGACGCTGGCATTTCAATATGTAAGACAGAGTTTTCTACTGCAGAATCACAAAATCACTTGAAAATGGCCTATAATGCTGAAACTAGTTGTGAAAAAATAAAATTAGTACAGCACCAGGGGAAAATGACACCGTCTTTTATTAGAAGTACCAACTTAACGTTTTTCTCCTTTTATTAATCCGTTCTCGAAGCTTTTCCTCCTGGCGGGGTATATTGTTTCGATAACTATACATAAGTGCCGGTGGGTAAAGTCATAAAAGCCTTCGAAATCTATTTCAAACATAGTTCAGTGGAAAATTAGTTTGAAAGTAGGCTTTGTGCTATGAGGGCCAGTCAAATGAAAACCGAACACCCAGCACATTGGGAACGTGGAATGGTTCCATTCCAAACTAATCACCACAAGCGTGAAAGATATTGATTCCAGTTAGAGCCGAGACGACCAAGTCCCGAAGTACGCTGTCGGCCCCTGACCGATAAACAGCGGAGTCGCCTCTTGCACTTCCCCGTCCCACACCAGAATCGCGTGCGGGACGACGACTGTTCAAACCCGCCTCCGGCCATCCTGATTTAGGATCTGCGTGATTTCCCTAACTCACTTCAGTTGCTGGGATGGTTCCTGTGAAAGGGCACGGCCTACTTCCTTCCCCATCTTTCCCGATGGGAACGATTAATTGCTGTTTGCTTCCCTCACCCGAATCAACCAACCAGCCATATTCCCAGTCCGACTGAAATGTACGTCCACGCGTTTCTCTCTTCATGTCCTCAAAAATGAGAAAGTCACTCGGTGATAGAACCGGGCTATTTTGAGGTTCTAGCAGTGTCTCCCAACAAAATCGCTGAAGCGTAGCCTTCATTTCATTTTCAGTGTGGGAGCGGGCGTTATCGCGAACAGGATGATTCCATGTGGTAGCGTTACGACACACAGAGCGCAAACATTAGAGCTAAGAGGGGAAATATTCCACAACTCCTCTGGCAAGGAAATCCAGATCTGTTCACGAAAGTTCCGGTAAGGTCACGGACCTCCTCCTTCCTCTGCTCGTCAAGTTCCTCGAGTGTGAAACCGCTATCAACACGCAGCCCTATGAATATATCTTGCAGTAACTGCTACACATCATAAAATCAAAAAGCTCAGGAATGATGTCGGACGGCAACATAATGCTGCACGATACTGCCTGTCCCCACGCTACTCTTCAGTTATTTGGTTCGGAAACATTGCAACATCCTCCTCACAGCCCGAATATATCACCGCGTGATTTTCACATCTATGGTGACCTGAAGTAAGACAGGCGTCGACGTAGGTTTCAATCGATTGAGGAAGTGCAAGAGTGGGTGCGATTGTGGATCCGTCAGCGGCCGAGCGCGTTCTACGAAACAGGAACTGATTGTCTCGTCTACCAATGGGATAAATGCCTTAACGCGTGTGGTGATTACTTTTGAAAGAATCATTCGATGGCCCCGTTGTGGCAGGTGTTCAGTTTTCATTTGTGTGGTGTCAGACACTGAAGAGCCAGAGAAATTGGTACACCAGCCTAACATCATGTAGGGCCCCCGCGAGCACACAGAAGTGCGGCAACACGACGTGACATGGACTAGAGTAATGTCTGAAATAGTGCTGGAGGGAACTGACACTATGAATCCTGCAGGACTATCCACAAATCCGTAAGAGTACGACGGGGTGGAGATCTCTTCTGAACAGTCCGCAGCTCGTGGTCGTGCGGTAGCGTTCTCGCTTCGCGCGCCCGGGTTCCCGGGTTCGATTCCCGGCGGGGTCAGGGATTTTCTCTGCCTCGTGAGGACTGGGTGTTGTGTGATGTCCTTAGGTTAGTTAGGTTTAAGTAGTTCTAAGTTCTAGGAGACTTATGACCATAGATGTTGAGTCCCGTAGTGCTCAGAGCCATCTCTTCTGAACAGCATTTTGCAAGGCATCCCAGATTTGCACAATAATGTTCAAGTCTGGGGAGTTTGGTGGCCAGCGGAAGTGTTTAAACCCAGATTAATGTTCCTGGAGCCATTCTGTCGCAATTCTGGACATGGGGGGGGGTGTCTTATTGCCCTGCTGGAATTGCCCAAGTCCGTCGGAATGGACATGAAACGATCCAGGTGATAAAACATGATGCTTAAGTACGTGTCACCTGTCAGAGTCGTATCTAGATGTATCATGGGTCCCAAATCACTCCAACTGCACACGCCTCACACCATTACAGAGTCTCCACCAACTTGGGCAGTGCTCTGCTGACATACAGGGTCCATGGATTCATGAGGTTGTCTCCATACTCATACACATCCATCCGCTCGTTACAATTTGAAACGAGACTCGTCTGACCGTTTTCCAGTCATCAACAGTCCAATGTCGGTGTTCACAGGAACGAGCGAGGCGTGAAACTTTGTATCGTGCAATCATCAAGGGTACAAGAGTGGCACTTCGGCTCCGAAAAGCCATATCGATGACGTTTCGTGGATCTTTCGCACGTTGACTCTTGTTGATGGCACAGCATTAAAATCTGCAGTAATTTGCAAAAGGGTTGCATTTCTGTGACGCTGTACTACTCTCTTCACTCGTCGTTTGTCCCGTTCTTGCAGGATCTTTTTTCGGTAGCAGCAATGTTGGAGATTTGATGTTTTATCAGATTCCTGATATTCACGGTACACCCGTGAAATGCCGTGTGGAAAAATCCCCACTTCATTGCTACCTCGGAGATGCTGTGGCCCATTGCTCATGTGCCGACTATAACATGACATTGAAACTCATTTAAATCTTGATAACCTGCCATTGCAGCAGCAGTAACCGATCTAACAGCTGCGCCATACACTTGCTGTCTTATACAGGCGTTGCCGAATGCAGAGCGGTATTCTGGCTGTTTACATATCTCTGTATTTGAACATTCATGCGTACACCAGTTTCTTTGGTGTTTCAGTGTAGCTTGATTGCAACCTGACCGGTCTCTCATAGTTGACAACGGAAACGCATTGTATCGACGGAGACCGATAGCGGTCACATTGATGCGCGCTCGCTGAGCCATGCCTTCGGCGTGCTCTCTGCCGCCGCGATATAGGGTGGCTGGCGGCAGCTACGCGCCCCGGATTCAATCACAGCCTTCGGTCTTAGTCATCCTCCGACAGTTCGACAGAGGGAGCCTCACACTGCAGGATGCTCTTCAGTTGCTTCGTGAGTAGCTGGAATTTATTGCTGGTTGTTCTCTAGTAAAGTTTCTTCGCAGTGCTTGGATAAAGCTACAAGTTAAGTGAAACTTCTGTATAGTGCATTTTAAGTGTTCACTGATCATTTCTACTCCTGTCCAGGTTCCCTATGAGGGCAGCTGCTGCACCACTCTGTAGGCTACCTCTAGGTGGAGTTCGGATTCCCCCTCCTCTCACCATCTGCAATTTTCAGGTGACGTTTAAGGGAAATACGAAGAAAAGCAAGATTTTGTTGCTAGATATTTTTAAACCATTGCTCACCTGCGCCAGCCGTTCTTATGTTATGGACAAATGGACTTAATTCGCTGGCTGTTCGCATATACTCGTACTCCATGCGTGCCCGAGTCCGCCGACTTGGCAGGCAGCGAGGTTTTTTTTTCTGCCCGCTCTCTCACCCCCGCAGCAACAATTTGTTACCCCGCGGGACACTAATTTATTGTGTATTAAAATGCGGTGTCGGCGGCGGCGGTGCCTGCGCCTGCGCGGTATCTCGGAGGCGGCGCGCCGCGGTGTTCCTGACAGCCGCGTAACGAACGACGCCCGCGCGACGCCCACGCCGAGGCGTCGGGTGGCGCCACTGTTTTAGCGAACCTCTCCGGCAACACAGGCGCTGCTCTCCAGCGTGAGTGGAAGCCCTGATTAGCAGGTACCGCCCTTCTATTAGCCGGCTGCCTGCCCGCTTATTTGCTATCCTCCCTGTCTGTGCTCTCGGGCGGGAGCTTAATATATTGCAGCCGCCCTTGCAGAAGCTTCTTCCAGTTGCCAAAATCCGCATACTGGCTGGCGCCGAGCTAGCACATACGTCTCTCTCCGGCATAGGTACAAATTATCTCCGCGCTTCATCCGTCATCTTGCCAGTGAGTCTATACCTGTGCACGACTGGAAGGCTCTACAGTTATTAACCAAACTGCTTTGCTGCCTATGGCAGCTGATTTACCTGTTGAGAAGCCGGTTTCGCAGCCTAATAGGTTTGAATGTTTCTACGTTTTGAATCTGCGGCAGGCATCACCATACTCTAACACAATTAGTCACTGTGTTTTTCTGATGCCATTCATTATCCTGCCTAAAAATGCCAGTATTTCGTCGCTATCAATGCGGAAATGCAAAATGTGGCCCCTTGAAAACGTCGGCCGAGCGCTGCTAATCTGTTACTCCAGTATTTCCATGGCTGTGGGATATGTTGATTCAAGCTTAATCCTTAAGCTTTTTTTTGAGTCATCAGTCACATGACGAAGAGAGTTTCAGCGGGTTCTGCGACCATATTTAGCTCAATGAGTCTCTGGTCTGGTCGTAAATATTGCAACGAAGAAAAGAGTGCATCATGTTTTCTGAATGGTTGGATGAGGCCCACCTCGAATTCCTCTTCTGAGCGAATCTCATAGTAACACTTGCACCCTACGTCCTCAATTATTTACTAGATGTATCCTGATATCTATCTTTCCCTATAGGTTTTACACTTTACACTTTCTAGTATCAAGGAGGTTATTCCATAATATGTTAACACTTGTCCTATACCCCTACCCCCTTCTTCTTGCCACTGGTTTTCCTCTCTTCCTTCCACCATCGCCAGCCGGTGTGGCCGAGTGGTTCTAGGCGCTTCAGTCTGCAACCGCGCCACCGCTGCGGTCGCAGGTTAGAATCCTGCCTCGGGCATGGATGTGTGTGATGTCCTTAGGTTAGTTAGGTTTAAGTAGTTCTAAGTTCTAGGGGACTGATGACCACAGCTGTTGAGTCCCATAGTGCTCAGAGCCATTTGAACCATTTGTTAACTCCCTTAGTGCTCAGAGCCATTTGAACCTTCGTGCAGCATTTCTGCTCAGAACCTCATTTCTTACCTTATCAGTCCACTTAATTTTGAACATTCTTCTGCAGCACCTTTTCTTAAACGCTACGATTCTCTTCTGTTCTGGTTTTACCACTGTCCAAGATTCGCTACTATGGAATGCTGTTCTTCAACTGCACATTATCAGAAATTCCAGCCCCAAACAAAGGCCTATTTTTGATACCAGCATACTTCTCTTGGCCAGAAATGCACTCCTTGAATGTGCTAGTCGGTTTGTTATGTGCTTGCTCTGTCCTAAATGCGTCATCTTTCTTCAAAGGTCGCAAAATTTCTTAATTTTGTCCACCTCTTAATCACCGTTTTATATGTTAAAAACTTCTCGCTGTTCTCGTTTCAACTTATTCAGTACAGAAGAAGAGAGGCTGCTGAATACCGTAAGATCGTTGGGATGTGCTTGCGGCATACATAGCCAGCTACTGCTGTAGCGTGACAGGAAAATTTCTGACAGAAAGGTGGCTCTTTCCAGAGGTGTTATTCTCAAAGTAGCCGCTGCTAGAGGGCGAGCAATTTCTCCCACACACTGCCCCTCGAGAGGACGGAGGTTGTCAAACAGACGACGTTACTATACAAGTGGACTAGAGCGCAAAATCGCGACTCCTTAAACTACAAGTTATTAGCACAGCGACACTTCTGGCTTAGTAAATAATAAGAAAGGAAAGGACTCCTATTAAAGAGATGAAAAATATTTTATTATTGGTCTGCAACACGGGGAAGTGGTCTCTGGCCATTGGACCACTTGGTGATCACATATTAGCTAAGTTTGAAATCGACCAGCTGAATACAATACGAACATCTGTCTACTAACAATCATGGGACAGTACTACACTTTTGGCTCCATCCGACGGACGAAGACCAGAAGTTGAGAAATATACATATACAAAAGATGTCTGTTTTAACTTGAGACAACTAAGTATCTCGAAAACGACGCATCGAACGGGAAAAAATATTCTAAGTGAAAAGTTAAAGTTGGTAAAGCGGACATCTGTCTGTGCTTCAGCTACTAACCATCCCTTCTGCGTGGGCAGTGTGGACTTCGTATTTTCAAAAGGGAACCCCACATTTTATTGAATATTCAGATTCTACGCTAAAAATTCGTACGGTTTACTCCAACCTTTATTTTCCATTCGCGGTAGATAGTTCTGTGATCGACAAATATCAAGTGTGCCTGTTTTTGCAATTAAGAACCGATGCATTTGATTCTACGTTCCATTTACGATAGAAATGGAAACCTCTGTGTTCTAACGGTTGAGATTTTATATTAGAAATTTACTTTAGTTTCAAAAATTGATTGTACAATGCAACAACGGGTAGCTTTTTCAATGTCTGGCTAGAAACTATTTTTAGTAAGCTCCAGGAACAACGACGTGGACGTACTAGTTTCCGTTCCCATAGGATCGGTTCATCTCGCTTTGTTTCTTTGGCTCTAACAATTTAGGTGCTTGATTTTGGTGAGTCCCCTCGTCTCTCATCATTGGTGTGCTTGAATTCGATAAAACTCCTTGCATCTCACCATAATGGTAATTCACAATAAACTCTCAAACTGGCGACTTTGTTTCGACAAATTTATTAATTCGTGAGGAATGTTTGCTCACGAATTTCTGGTATCTTCTATCGAGCAGTTGCTACTTCTGCATACACCACGTCCTGCAGCTAACTAAAAAAAAAAAAAAAAAAAAAAAAAAATTGGTGACGTAAAGGTTGGGTGGTTTGACAGTTCGTGTCACCGAACAACCTCTACGATCCAGTGAGCATTGTTGCAGGCGTGATTCAGTGTTTCTTCGTCTCTTATGGAGTAATATGCTCGACAATCATCATGTTGCAATCACATGTTCTGTCGCGCTACAAGTAATGCGGCTTCCAGGAGAATGGTTAGCTCTTCTTGCAATAACTTCCCCATTCAATGTACCTTCTACAACAAGGGGGCCGATTAATTCGTCCCCTGTGATACAGCACGACATGTTAACAGACCAAGAACACTGCCGAGCAACCTCAATTACGCAGTGTGCGTGTTTCACGCGTCATTATCGTGTGTTGTGCCGATTAATTTCGCCGTGGTTCGTAAATGTTAGCTCGTCAGAGAACATTACCTGACATAAGGATTACGAGTTGCCTTATACTTGCATGAGTAATATTTTAATTTACTGAAAAAGGTATTGTGATTTACACAATCAAATGCATTTAAGGCAGACTCTCACGCAAAATGGTCGAAAAATCGATTTTTAATCGCATTATTTTAACGGTGCATGTGTCTAGAAATTTGGGACGCAAAGTCTTTTAATGTTTCTACAGCCCGTTGTTCGAAGCACAATCACTTTCGCCATGAGACGCTCTCAGCCGGAGACGACAGGCTCGGGTAGAAAACTTGCTCCGAGACGCAAATTCACAAAATGACTTATATTGCAGTATGCATGCAAACATTTTCACCGAAAAAACTGACGACCAACGTGAGCAGGCCGCCGAACGCAGCATATCCAGCTAACCCAGATAGACTTTTCTCGACAAGAAGAAAGAGGGAACTGCTCCCAGGTACAATTCGAGTAAGAGGAATGGTTGATACTCATATACGAACATGGAATTGCGGACTGAACGTAAATAAAGAAAACACTTTTTTGGTCAAATTTGGTCACGTAATTGCAGGCTAAACGTAAATAAAGAAAACAACTTTTTTCGTCAAAGTTGATGAAAACATAATTTTTGGCCCGCCATATTGGATTAGCCTTTTTGAATTTTGAAAGTATAACTTCAGATTTGTGTTCAGCGACATCAAGAATATACACTAATATTTGTTTTACGCAAATTGAACAAATAATACACATAAAAGTTTTTCTCCAGAAACGATGTTTCAAAACTGCGTGCAGCATAAAATAAAACGGTCCAACCTATTGACTTCTACCCCTGACCCTGAAACGTAAATACTTCTCTTGGGAGATAATACCTATAATATTTTAAATTTGTTAATATTGACTGTTTTTGGTAAAGTCATGAAGAGTGAAGCAAGCCCCCAGAAAACGAACTCAGAGTTCGAGTTGGCACCATGTAGTTAAATTTACAGCTATTTCATTCTAGTTAGGTAGTATCGACTGAAGTTATTCACTTTTGATTTCAGATAACTCCTGAGGCGCTACACTGCACGCAGACTGGGTACTTCCGACTCGCAGGCCCATAATTACGGACGCCATTTTGATTATTTTGTATGGAAAATGTAGCATAAAGTTCAAAGTATGATCAATCATAATCCCCAAACAGATCCTTTGTATGTCTTTTCATTGTCTCAATACAAATTTCCAAACTTTGTCTACTTGTTGCTCATTTGATTGAGAATCTGGCCATAAAAGACGGCAAAAAGTGCTGGTAACGTGTAATTGATTTAAGCAAGTGAAATAAGCGTCTGAAACCTTTAGAAATCAGAACTGTGACTTTGACAATTTGTAGTCGAATGGTTAAGAAGTTGACTGTAAATTACTGTTTCTAAAATTTCGAGAAAGCTGGCAAAAGTTAAACTGTACGGAAATTTGATAGTATTTCTGCGTCTCCTTTCTAAAATAGAGAGTTAACTTCAACATATTTCTTTCGACTATTCGGGAAATGTTCCGCTGATAAATGACCGATTACACGAATTTCGTAACATGTTGGTGAACTCAGTCGAACATCCTGTAATTAACTTGTCGGTTTTTTGTGATAACAATTTCAATCGTTTGATTTTAAAGATTTTATGATGGACATTACATCTTCTGGTGTAGAGTGTAGTGAGGGCAATGTTGAGTGTAGTGAGGGTAATTCTGGTATGCCTTTTCTCAGCTCCAGAGTTGGAATTCACACTTTTCTCAGTTAATCAAATGTAGCCCTTCGTTGCGCAGTTACACGGCAATGATTTTTATCAGGAAAGCGTTAATGTTTGCTTTACAAGTAGCAGTTTACTTCTAGTCAGTCGATGCGAGTAATAATCGAGAATGTACTTTATCTCCCATGAACACACCAAGGACATTGTACTTGATGTGGTTGCTATCTCCTCTCAAAAGTGAAAGGCTACTGGGGTGGTCCAGATTTGGTCGTATAAACGAATGACTCGTGTCAATGTGTCCTCTTTCTGCATAATTTGGAGTCATTAATCCATTAAGTCAACCGAGCAATGTGGTCCGAGAAATGAGAACATATTCAGATAAGGGAATTGAAATAAATAACCTGCATACATTAGGTAATAAATATACATAAAACAGAGAAACGCAGCGTTATTAAATACTGAGATTTTATGGAGCTTAGAAATTCTTACCATGCAACTTACTTACATGGTTCTGGTTATACACAAGAAAGAAGGTGTATGTATAAGACTGAGAGCGCTTTCAAACGCAACTGGATCGATGTTATACATTTCCGTGCCGAGGAATCACCATTTCTGCTTTAAAATTACTGGTACAGGTACACTACCGAAGCTCTGCGAATGAAATCTAGTTATGAGCGTTGAAATATTCATGGAAGCCGCAATCCGTTTTAGCAGGACTGCTGAAGCGCTAAAAATGTATGCATTAAGGAAATCAGAGCAGGTTTATGAAAATATAATGGCCTCAAATGGCAGCAGGTTCGTGTCTGTCCTATATGCTGACCAAGTAGGCATGAATACGACAAATGAAATACAGAAAAAAAATCTCATTTAACTAGGAAATTATAAAGTGACTCCAAAGATCTACTGGCACAGAATGGTACTGTAAACTGCTCTTCTCCGCTGACTAATAAAATCTTAAGAACTTCTTCTCGAAGTGGTTCACAGTCACGTAGAATTTTTTAAGGAACATCATATTCGCTGTTGACTGTAGAAATTATTTATTTCACTATTGCAATTTCGACATTTGTGTCACTTTCAAGTACATTTCATGTCATTTACACCATTTCGTGACATACAGGGATTGACACTCATCTGATATTACTGTATTTCTACAGTGAAAAGACCTAGTTTTGACGATGACATGTATACTTGTCAGAGGATTTTAAAGTGTTCTGAAACAAAATCTTTTGCAGTTCCACTTGAAAATGGCCCAAAGGCCGTAATTGAGATAGTGAAATAAATAACTTCTAATGTCAACGACGAACTTGATGTCCTTTAAAAAGTTTGAGGACTTCGTTGAGACTAATAGGCCAACGACCAAACCAGATTTTAGGAGTGTGTAGTTTTGGTGAACCTCGTTTATCCTGTTACCGATGGGATAAAACAGTTTAGCCTAGGTCGAATCGGTCTATTCTAGTTAGAATTTACATGCTTTAGGATAAACTGGTACGTCCTAGTCTGAACTAATTTTGCCTAATCGGAACGCAAGTCGCTGCCTGTACGAACGGGGAATCATCGAATCTCTCTGGCTCGCCCCTGGCGCCTCTCAGCCGCTCTTCGCTACCACTGTTCTTTGTTTTGAACGGTATTTTGCATCGGCGAGTGCGCGTGTTAAGTTTCTGGTTGCATTTAAAAGATTTTATTACAATCCTAGCACAACTATTGTGAGGCGTTTCATCATGGATGAGCCTTCGTGTAGTAGACAAGCCAGTCAAAAGCTGTGGAGAAAAAAGTTTCTGGAGGAAATGTTGCAGAGTGAAAAGAAAAAGTCTTCTCATTATAATGTGGTATCAGTAGATGAATATGCGGATTTTGTTAAGCGAGTAGAAGACGCGCAAAAGTTGGAAAAAAGAACATTACAAAAAAGAAGACTGAAATGATTTGCTGTTTTGAATATTTCTGATGTGAAAAACTCATTGAACCGTGTGAATCATCATCATCATCATCATCATTTAAGACTGATTATGCCTTTCAGCGTTCTGTCTGGAGCATAGTCCCCCTTATAAAATTCCTCCATGATCCCCTATTCAGTGCTAACATTGGTGCCTCTTCTGATGTTAAGCCTATTACTTCAAAATCATTCTTAACCGAATCCAGGTACCTTCTCCTTAGTCTGCCCCGACTCCTCCTACCCTCTACTGCTGAACCCATGAGTCTCTTTTGTAACCTTGCTTCTCCCATGCGTGTAACATGACCCCACCATCTAAGCCTGTTCGCCCTGACTGCTACATCTATAGAGCTCATTCCCAGTTTTTCTTTGCTTTCCTCATTGTGGACACCCTCCTGCCATTGTTCCCATCTACTAGTACTTGCAATCATCCTAGCTACTTTCATATCCGTAACCTCAACCTTGTTGATAAGGTAACCTGAATCCACCCAGCTTTCGCTCCCATACAACAAAGTTGGTCGAAAGATTGGACGGTGCACAGATAACTTAGTCTTGGTACTGACTTCCTTCTTGCAGAAGAGAGTAGATCGTAACTGAGCGCTCACTGCATTAGCTTTGCTACACCTCGCTTCCAGTTCTTTCACTATGTTGCCATCCTGTGAGAATATGCATCCTAAGTACTTGAAACCGTCCACCTGTTCTAACTTTGTTCCTCCTATTTGGCACTCAATCCGTTTATATTTCTTTCCCACTGACATTACTTTCGTTTTGGAGATGCTAATCTTCATACCATAGTCATTACATTTCTGATCTAGCTCTGAAATATTACTTTGCAAACTTTCAATCGAATCTGCCATCACAACTAAGTCATCCGCATATGCGAGACTGCTTATTTTGTGTTTACGTATCTTAATCTCACCCAGCCAGTCTATTGTTTTCAACATATGATCCATAAATAATATGAACAACAGTGGAGACAGGTTGCAACCTTGTCTTACCCCTGAAACTACTCTGAACCATGAACTCAATTTACCGTCAACTCTAACTGCTGCTTGACTATCCATGTAAAGACCTTTAATTGCTTGCAAAAGTTTGCCTCCTATTCCATAATCTCGTAGAACAGACAATAACTTCCTCCTCGGAACCCGGTCATATGCCTTTTCTAGATCTATAAAGCATAGATGCAATTCCCTGTTCCACTCATAACACTTCTCCATTATTTGCCGTAAGCTAAACATCTGGTCTTGACAACCTCTAAGAGGCCTAAAGCCACACTGATTTTCATCCAATTGGTCTTCAACTAATACTCTCACTTTCCTTTCAACAATACCTGAGAAGATTTTACCCACAACGCTGATTAAAGAGATACCTCTGTAGTTGTTACAATCTTTTCTGTTTCCATGTTTAAAGGTTGGTGTGATTACTGCTTTTGTCCAGTCTGATGGAACCTGTCCCGAATCCCAGGCCATTTCAATTATTCTGTGTAGCCATTTAAGACCTGACATTCCACTGTATTTGATGAGTTCCGACTTAATTTCATCCACCCGAGCTGCTTTATTCCACTGCAATCTATTGACCATTTTCTCCACTTCCTCAAATGTGATTCTTTTTTCCATCATCATTCCTATCCCATTGTACCTCGAAATCTGAAACATTACTGATCGTATTTTCACCTACATTGAGCAACTCTTCAAAATATTCCCTCCATCTGCCCAAGGCATCCACAGGATTCACCAGCAGTTTTCCTGACCTGTCCAAAATACTTGTCATTTCCATCTTACCTCCCTTTCGAAGATTGCTAATTACACTCCAGAATGGTTTTCCAGCAGCTTGACCCATAGTCTCCAACCTGTTTCCAAAGTCTTCCCAAGATTTCTTCTTGGATGCTGCAATTATCTGTTTGGCTTTGTTTCTTTCTTCAAATAACTTTCTCTGTCTACCTGAGTTCTAGTATGTAGCCATTTTTGATACGCCTTCTTTCTCCTTTTACAGGCTGCCTCGACTGTGTCATTCCACCAAGCTGTTTGCTTCATCCTACTTTTACACACTACTGTTCCAAGACATTCTTTAGCCACTTCTAGTACTGTGTCCCTGTACTTGGTCCATTCCTTTTCCAATGACTGTAATTGACTACATTCAACTAACTGATACCTTTCTGAGATCATTGTTATGTACTTGTGTCTGATTTCCTTATCCTGAAGTTTCTCCACTCTTATCCTCCTACATATGGCCCTGACCTCCTGCACTTTCGGTCTCACAATCCCAATTTCACTGCAGATTAAATAAAGATCAGTGTCATCAAAGAATCCCCTGGATACACGTGTGTCCCTCACAGCCTTCCTGAATTCCTGATCTGTTATTATATAGTCAATGACAGGTCTGGTTCCCCTGCCTTCCCAAGTATACCGGTGAATGTTCTTATGTTTAAAAAAGGAGTTTGTGATTACTAAGCCCATACTGGCACAGAAATCCAAGAGTTGTTTCCCGTTCCTGTTGACCTCCATATCCACTCCAAATTTACCCATAACCTTTTCATACCCTTCTGTTCGATTTCCAATCCTGGCGTTAAAATCACCCATGAGCAGAACACTGTCCTTGTCCTTTACTCTAACAACTATATCACTGAGTGCCTCATAAAAACTATCCATCTTATCTTTATCTGTCCCTTCACAGTGCGAATATGCTGACACAATCCTAATTTTCTTGCTAGACACTGTCAAATCTATCCACATCAGTCGTTCGTTTACATACCTTATTGCAACTACGCTGGGTTCCATTTCTTTCCTGATGTACGGCCCTACACCCCATTGTGCTATTCCTGCTTTGACTCCTGACAGGTAGACCTTGTATTCTCCCACTTCCTCTTCTTTCTCACCCCTTACCCGAATGTCACTAACAGCTAAAACGTCCAGTCCCATCTTACTCGCAGCCTCTGCCAGCTCTACCTTCTTCCCAGAGTAGCCCCCATTGATATTAATAGCTCCCCATCTCATTACCATTTGTTTGCCAAGTCGTATGTTAGGAGTGCCCTGTTTGTCAGTTAGAGGTGGGACTCCGTCACCTCCAAAGGTCCGAGGCATTTTGCTCTGATTGTTGCCAGCATCATATTTAAAGTACCAGGGAAGCAGGTTGCTAGCCTTACTTGCCCCGAGTCCCATTGAGTTTTACCCCTAACGGTTGAGGGACTAACCGGTGGATTTGGTAGTCTTTGCCGTATGAGCACAAAGGTGACCGCGACTAAGAATAGGTCCGAGATGCCCAGCCTTATTCCAAACTAACTGGTATCCCGACTGTCGGGACCACTTACTTGGCCACCCATAGGTTGCCCGTGGTTCATGAACTAGGACATGACTACAGGAAGCCACACCATGAACCGCAAACATCTGAAGGGAATATAAAATATTTTGTTCCAGCTGTTGAATTTTATGATGTGATTAGGGCAACTCATGTAGCTGTGTGTCATGGTGGTCGCGATAGGATGCTAGATGAGACATAAAAGAAATCCATTATCACAAAGGAAACGATATGCCTCTATTTACCAACGTGAGATGCTTGCCAACAAAAGAAGACAAAAAGAAAAGAGAGCTAGTTTCAAAACCAATTATTCATTCGGAAATGAATAGCAGATGTCAAGTCGATCTGATTGATTTCCAAACACAACCAGTCGGGAATTTAAAATTCATTCTAGTTTGCCAAGACCATCTCACAAAATTTGTTCTCCTCCGTGCGTTAACACCAAAGAGGGCTGAAGAAGTGGCTTATCATTTGACTGACATATTCATAACTGTAGGGGTGCCGTGCACTCTTCAATCTGATAAAGGCAGAGGGTTTGTCAATACTGTTATAAGTGAACTCGCAAAGCTTTGGTCACAACTGGAAATTCTGCATGGAAAACCAAGGCACAGCCAAAGTCAGAGTTCTGTTGAACGTGCCGACCAAGACATTGAAAATATGATGTCTTTGGTTAAAGGACGACAATTCGACGAAGTGGTCGGAAAGATTAAGGTATGTCCAATTCACAAAAAATGGAGCTTACCACTCTGGCATAAAACAATCACCTTGCAAAGCATTATTGGGAAACGATCGTAGAGTAGGACTTCCCATTTCCTTGTTGCCTCAAGAAATCATAAATGACATTCAGGATGAAGATGACCTAAAGAAGGCAATCGAAGGTGACAGAACAGTACGAAGACAGTAATGATGATAACATTGTGAAAATTGACACAATCGAGATTCAAAATGGTGGAAAAATTGCGACAGAAAATTGAAAAAACCAAGTTAAAAGAATAAAAGCGTCTTCTGATAATCGCATCCACTAGATGACATCGAAGACAACGTAACCATACATATTTCAGAAGTAGCTAAAAGCAGAGGTGACCTTCGAAACATAATTGGGGTAATACTTAAAAAGACCGATGAGGGCCTCTGCAAAGTTGGCACCAAACATGGCGTACTTCAAAAACATTATTGCAGGTATAATTTTATTAAAATTTTCCATAATTTTTGTATTAAAATATTAAAAAATATTTGTTTTAAATTCTTTTTATTTTTTTAGAACTGATTTCGACGTCTGCAACAGAAGTTTTTAGATATGGGAGGAATTATCTTTTGGGATATTGAAATATCTTTAAGACCTGCAGCCACAAAATATTCTGTTGGAGCAGGGCAATACTTCGTGAAATGCAGTTTGCAACGGTACTTTCGCGTTCTCATCAATACTGTTCCAGAACGCTTAAGATCCGCGATTCGGAATGTCAGAACTGTGTAGTAAGTAGCGGCAGGAAGACCATCACAAAATTTCACAGCACTAACACTCCAAACCATCGACTTTCGGATAGAGATTTTAACCGTGTTCAACCTAATGGTAAAGTATTGAACTGTTTTTCTCCGAATCATACAGTTTTGGGGAAAGCAGTGAGAATAATTACTTTTGGAAACCTTTTATCAGACAAAGCCTGTTATAAAAATAAACTGTTTCGCTTAATAAAACGGTCGCCAGCCCAAATCGGGCACAGTGTCTACACAAAAGGATGAAGTCAATTTTCGACACTGAATAAATTACTACTTTCGCTTACTACGGTCACTTGGCAGTAAGTACTATTAATCCCACTTTCTGTTACTTATGGAATTTATCACTATACTTTAATAATTATTTAAAGAAGACGCACATATGTTTCAACAAGGATACAGAAAAAAATATTAACTTATAGCTATTACTCATATGACCAAAACTATTATTTAACACGACTAAATTTCATTTCTTTAGGACTGTTATTTGTTAACGTTTTACTAACATCAATATTTGTCTGGCTTTCTTTGACATGGAGAAGCAACACGAACAATTACTGTTAAGATTATTGCTGTTAAACAATTATGTTACTTTACGTTCAGAAATACTATTGAAAACTTATCCTCATGGCCAAGCAAAGCGGTGACCCTTAAACTGATACGTGCAAACTTTAGTATTTAATAATGATTTTCAGAATTTACTACCAAAACAGTACTCTTGCCAGTAATTTACTATTATTCGAGCTTCAATAAACATGAGGATACTCGGAATAAATTCGTTTAGGTAAAGACCCTACTGAGGTAAATGACTTAGGAAAATCACGGTTAAACACAAAGGTACATTTAACACTTATATTCCACTGATTGAAGATGGGTGGTTTACACTGTGATACACTTCTAAATAGAGTACTTTGCCTGTTACTGATGTCGAAGGTGGCGTGAGGCGGTGCTGTGTAGTAACATTGCGCAGGTACGGCTCTTGATGTACATAGCTCTGTCTTCATCTTGGTGGAGACGATAGAATTACAAAATTCTGAGCTATTAATGTATTGCCGTACTGCGCCAATCATGTAGAACACGTCCGAGACCAAAAACCCAGTCTTGCAGGTAAAGTCGGGGACTCTAGTACTTGACCAACGTGATGCGTGTTCACCACTTGCAGTGCAGCTACCGACTATATGAGCCACTTGCGCGCCAAATCTCACTCACGCGCCCCACCACCTTTTCCATTCCACCACAGAATGGAGTTCCGTTCTACCTATGATCCCTACACCCTTCTGCTTATAAAAACCCTAAGTATGAACCATCTACAATCGCATGACAGCATATACATACAAAATTGACATAATTAATTACTGTTGTACTTGAAATATTACATAATTATTTACAAAATATGTTTTAATACGTTTATTACACCTACGTCAAAGAGGTTATTTTAAGTAGATAAACTACACTTAACAAAAGCTTACTCTCGTTATAGTAGTTCCTTGATTTTTCAAAATTATTATGGAACAAATAAAAATTTAAATTATACAGATTAATGGCAGTATTATATTTACAATAGCTTTACAAGTGGCACGAAAAACTGTACAACAAACAAATGCAATTGTAAGAAAAACAAAGTACTCTGCAATTCTAAGTGCCACCAAAGTAAACCTTGCAAAAATAAGTAAATGAGCAAATTGTAGAAAAGGTGATTTTTTAGGATGGGTATATGTAAGCTCATTTAGTGATAAATGTGAAATTACTGATTAGTGAATAAATCATTTTAATGAATCATATTGACTATTTTATTTCTACACCTTTATTCAGTTTACTTGGAAAAGCTTGTAGAAGATGCAAACTAGGTGAATTTAGTTCAGACTAGGTCGTACCAGTTTATACTAAAGCATGTATATTCTAACTAGGATAAACCGATTGGACCTAGGCTAAACTGTTTTATCCTATCGGTAACAGGACGAACAAGTTTGAGCTAGGCGAAACTAGTTCATCCTTAAATCGGGTATGGCCACTAACATACAGAGTGGTCAGAAAATGTCTGAAACGCTTGTAATGATGTTGTAGGGAAAGTTGTACTGAGACATAAAGATTAAGAAAAAATTCTATACGTTGCGCCGTTTCCGAGTTATTTAGCATTGAAGTTAGCCAATCAGATTGTCGCACGCGTAAAATCAAGTTCCAGCTAACGAGACAAAGCACTCGTTGGGCAACACCGCCCCTGGCAGGCCGCTTGAGTGCGAGCGCGCGACGCCCCAATTGGCTAAATTCTATGCTAAATAACTCGGAAACGGCGCAACGCATCGCATTTTTTTCTAAACATATATGTCTCAGTACAATCTGCCCTACAACATCACGACAAGCGTTTCAGACACTTTCTGGCCACCCTCTATATATCAATTTATCATTAAACTAAAACATAGAGAGCGGACAAGTCACGTTCCAGCTCGGTAGCATAAGCAACATAAGGCAGAAGCAACAAGGTTTTAAATCCACAACACTTTGTTACAAAGGCTTTAAATTAACGAAATAGTTGTACCTGAAAACATCATTATTTACGACTGTTCAACCAGCTGCTACAAGAGACGGAAACAACATCCCCAGACTCCGTATTGCTATGACAGCTGCCGTCTACAGAACATGGTCGGTTTACAGGGTAGTTCAGGCGACATCTAAAACAAGAAACGATAATTTAAAGCGTACACTATCAGGGATCAAAACCCGCCCAGAGCTCAGGAATCGGAATGAAAAAATAAGGGACCATATTCTAGCAGTTGTTAATAAAGAATGTCTCGTGCACAATAAGAAGCTTTACATTTCCTTAAATCAACGCTTTAAATTGAAATACACGACAGCTACTAGATGGTGTCCCAATAACTAATCATATAAATTACTCTTTGGGGTGGACATCCACAACTTTTCCTAAAATTTTTCTTGGTTAATAAATCCGCTCCAGTTTTACTTGCCAGATCCTTTAATTCTATAAAATCGTGGCACTGGTTGACTAAAAGCACATTATCACGCTTCACCCACGTGGGATCTCGCATGCTACTTGATAAGTTTGCTAGATTTTTTTATGTGGCTGGAAATATTTTCTCGTACGCAAGCATGTTATGACCTGAAGCTCACATTTAAGACATCAAACTCTAGCGGTAACCATCTACTACCAAAAAGTTTACGGGCGATCACAGACGTGAATTAATGTGCAAATGTTTGCAAATTCAGAAATTTATTGACAGTCTCTTTATTAAACACCGGTATCGTTAGATATAATAGGGGTCAGTGAAATGAAATCGAAAACAGACAGGGATTTCTGGTCTGATGAGTATAGAGCAATATCAACAGCAGCAGAAAATGATATAACAGGAGTAGGATTCGTTATCAGTAGAAGGGTAGGGCAAAGAGTGTGCTGCTGTGAACAGTTCAGTGATAGAGTTGTTTTTTTTCAGAACCGATAACAAACCAACACCGACAACGATATTTCAGGTATACATGCCAACATCGCAAGCTGAAGATGAAGAGACAGAGAAAGTATATGAGGATGTTGAAAGGGCAATACAGGAATCTAATAGTCGTGCGGGACTGGAGTGCAATTGTAGGGGGAAGGAGGAGAAAAAATGTTACAGGAGAATGTGGGCTTGGGACAAGGAATAAGAGAGGGGAAAGACTAATTGATTTCTGTAATAAATTTCAGCTAGTAGTAGTGAATGTTCAAGAATCATAAGAGGAGGCAGTGTACTTGGAAAAGATCGGGCGATAAGAAAGGATTTCAGTTAGATTACATCATGGTCAGACAGAGATTACGAAATCAGATACTGGATTATAAGGCATACCCAGGAGCAGATATAGACTCAAAACACAGTAGTGATGTAGAGCTGGCTGAAGTCAAAGAGATTAGTAAGGAAGAATCAATACGCAAAGAAATGGGATACGGAAGTGCTAAGGGATGACGAGACACGCTCGAAGCTCTCTAAGGCAAAAGACACAGCAATAAAGAATAGTTCAGTAGGCAGTACAGTTGAAGAGGAATGGACTTGTCTAAGAAGGGCAATCACAGAATTTGGAAAGAAAAACACAGATACAAAGCAGGTAACTGCGAAGAAACCAAGGGTGGCAGAAGAAATACTTCAGTTGATCGATGAAAGAATGGAAGAACAAAAATGTCAGGTAAAGTCGGGAATACAGAAACACAAGTCACTGAGGAATAAAATAATTCGGAAGTGCAGGGAAACTAAGACGAAATGGAAGCTTGAAAAATGTGAAGAAATCGAAAAAGAGGTGGTTGTTGAAAGGGCTCACTTACCACATAGGAAAGTCAAAACAATCTTCGGTAACATTAAAAGCAAGGATGGTGGCATAAATAGTGCAATGGGAATTCCACTGTTAAATGCAGAGGAGAGGGCGGATAGATGGAAAGAGTACACTGAAGACCTCTATGAGGGGGAAGATTTGTCTGATGTGATAGAAGAAGAAATAGAAGTAGATTTAGAAGAGATGGAGGACCCAGTATTATAATCATAATTTAAGAGAGCTTAGGAGGACTTAAGATCAAATAAGGCAGACGGGGTAGATAACATTTCATCAGAATTTCTAAAATCATTGTGGGAAGTGGCAACAAAACAACTCTTCACATTTGTGTGTAGAATGTATGAGTCTGGCGACATACCATCTGACTTTTGGAAAAATTTCACGCAATTCCGAAGACTGCAAGAGCTGACAAGTACGAGAATTATCGCACAATTAGTTTCACAGCTCATGCATCTAAGTTGCAATTTGCACCTCAAATTGCCTGCATAATGGGAAAAGCATTCAAATGGTTGAGCCCAGTAAAATAATCTTGCCTTCCCCTCATCCCAACTTGGGCCTTCTGAAGAACTTTGCAAAACCTATGGATGGAGGAGGTTGGAAATACAGAAGAATGGAAAAGAAAATTGTGGATGTGCTAAATGACAATCAGTTCGACTTTCGAAAAGATAAAGAAACCGGAGAGGTTTTCCTGACATTACGGTTGATAATGGAAGCACCAGGATCTGTCGACCTGGAAAAAGCGTTCAGCAATGTAAAATGGTACAAGATGTTCAAAATTCTGAGAAAAATAGGAGTAAGATACAGGGAGAGACGGGTAATGTACAACATAAGCAAGAGCCAAGAGGGAATAATACGAGTGGGCGACCAAGAATGGCAACTTGCAAAATCGTCGTTGTCCAAACGACCCTGACAGCTGTGTGTGTGTAAAACTCATCCTAAAATTTCAGAGAATACCAGTCTCTGATAGTACAAAAAGACGTATATACTGTATTTTGATTGTTCTGTTGGTGATCAAGGTAAAAAATTTGCATCTCAAATTGCCTGCATAATGTGAAAAACATTCCAGTGGTTGAGCCCAGTAAAATGATCTTGTCTTTCCCTCATCCTAACTTGGGCTTTATGAAGAACTTTGCAAAACCCATGGATGGAGGAGGTCGGAAGTTTAGTCATGTGAAAGAAAAGTTTCCTAAACTGAGCCAAAAAAAAAACTGCAAACAGGTTTACTTTTTTGACCACAAATAGGAAAATTAGTGAAAAATGCAACCTTTGATTTCAAAATCATAAATACCGAATTAGCTCCTTGGCAATTGTGAAGGGCTTTCTGGGCAATATAAGAGATGCCACTATTCAGTTTTCACTTACCCAACTTGAAAATTCTTTTCGGTAAATTTGAGAGCCGGAAGGATTGAACAATGTGAAAGCTTGCACCAAGACATCCGTACCGTTGGACACCATTATAAGGTCAGTGGAAGCTTTCAATAACGAGCGACTAGTGCTGGGGTGTTGTTAAGAAGAGTGATGATAAAATAAGAAAAACGGTTGTCATATTTTCCGAGGGACAAAGAAGATCAAAGAAAATATATATGAAATTATTTAGATTTTCTACTAGCGCCATGTCCAAGTGTAAATACATATTAAATAGTATGGGATGTAAATTACTAAATACGTACTTTATTTAGGTGTATCAGTGTTCACCAATACTGTTTTTTATTCTACTCTGAGTGCGTGTGTAAGAATCGTGAATGATAGAGAATTCGGCCTCAAAAAATTAGATAAATGCATCAATATAGAAATCAGATGCACAAAAAAGTTCTTGACTCGTGTTGTAAGATACCGAATAGCCCTAGCAGTTGCTACGTTACACCCGTTATTCCAAATACTCCCAGACGTTTTAAATGAGATTAAGATCGTGTCATCTAGCGGAATAGCCGATGAGCGATAGGGTGTCTCCGTGTTCGACTAATTAGTGTCATATCCGTTCAGTACTGTAAGCATGCTTGTGGTCTTCTTCCAAGACGGGAGCGTCCACGAAATACTCATCATGAAGATGTGGAAGCATAGCACATGATTTGCGAGAAAGTTGAAACCAACTTCTTGATTTATTATGACAAAAATCTGGAGATATGAATATATAATCTGAATAAGTGGCCTCAAGTCATAGTATGGAAAATACATCCAGCGTATAAGAGGTAGTGAAATGAAAACCGAACACCCGCCACAATGGGATCGTGAAATGCTTCCATTCAAAATAAGTCATCACCCACGTTAAGACATTTATCCCACTGTGAGACGAGACAGTCAGTTTCTGTTCCGTAGCATGCGGTCGGCCGCTGAGGGGCCCAGAATCGCACCCACCCCTGCACTTTCTCGTCCGATTGAAACCGACATCCACTCATGTCTTTCTTCAGGTCGCCAAAGATGTAAAAACCACATGGTGAAAGGCCCGGGCTGCTCGGACGATATTGCAGAGTTTCCCAATTAAATCGTTGAAGCGTTGCCTTCATCCAATTGGCAGTGTGGGTGGAGATGTTATCGTGCAACAGGATGATACGGTCGGGCACCATCCTTGGTGTTTTGACGTTACGGTGCGTTGAAGTTTCTACGAAGTGTCTTAAAAGCGCTGCACGTCGATTGTGTTTCCACGCTCGAGGAGCTCTATATGCAGACAGGCACTAAAGAAGGAGGTCATAATGACCTTACCGGAACTTGCGTGAACAGCTTTTGATTTCTTTGGCGGGAGAGATGTCGGATGTCTCCACTGTTAGGTTTGCCGTTTGTTCTCGGGCTGTCTTTTGTGGTGAGTGGTGAGTGTTCAGTTTTCAATGACTGTCTCTCATAAATAAATATTATTTTTTTATTATTCTGGATTTACAATGTGAGTACATTTTTTCAGCACCTATTCTAGATTACAGTAAGTCACTAATTATTGTTCTCCACTCTTCTCTATTTGTTCATAAATCTTCAGGAATGTTGTTCTTCCTCATTGCTGACTGGACTCCCTGTATCCATGTATCAGGTGGTCGTCCCCTTTTTCTTCTTCCAATTGGTATCCAGTCGATTATGCATTTTGGTAGCCTTTCCTGTTCCATTCGTCTGATGTGTCCATACCATTTAAGTTGTTTGTGCTCGATGAAATCAATAATTGAATTTTTACATTTGATCTTGTCTCTGATTACTTCATTTCTTATTCTTTCTCGTCTTGATATTCTTGCTGAACGTATCCAGAAATCCATTTCTGTGGCTAATAATTTTGATTTCAGTTGCCATTTTGTTGTCCACACTTCTGAACCATATGTAATAATGCTCCTAACTATTGTTTTAAAAATCCTTATTTTGCTATCAGTTGTTATGTGTTTGTCCCAGAGAATTCCATTCAATAAAGAGATTGTCGTCTTTCCAGAATTTATTCTTGATCTAATTTCTTTGTCCTGTTTCCCATCATTTGTAATTTTCACACCTAAATATTTATATTCCTCAGTAGCTGTTATTGTTCCCATCCCTTCTTCTAATATTAAGTCTCCATTCACTCCACCAATTACCATGTACTTTGTTTTATTGATGTTTACATTTAGACCTGATTTTTTATATTCTTGAATCAATTTTCTGGTCATATACTCTATGTCCTCATAGTCTTGGGCTATAATCAGTTGGTCATCTGCAAATTGTAACGAGTATATTGTTCTATCATTTATTGGTATTCCCATAGCGTGACATTTTTCCTTCCAATTCTGTAAAGTTACTTCTGTATATATTTTATACAATGTAGGTGAGATGCTACATCCTTGACATAATCCTTTTGTGACTTGGAATCCAAGTGATAGATAGGCCTATTTACCAATTTTTATTTTTGAAATAGAATTTTTATATAAATTTTGAATTGCTTTAATTACTCATGGATTTATTCCTATTAATATTAAAGCTTTCCATAAACTGGATAAAGGCACACTATCATAGGCTTTTTCTATATCTATGAATACTAAATGTATAGGTTGTGCCCGAACCATTTTTTTTTCAATAATTTGTTGTAGGCAAAAGATATGATCAATTGTTGATCTTCGAGCTCTAAAACCTGCTTGTTCTTCAGCCTCCTTTTCTTTGTATTCTTGTTCTAACAAATATTTAATAATTCTTCCATATAATCTACTGAAGCTATTGGTCACTGTTATTCCCCTATAATTTTTACACTCATCTTTCGCTTCTTTTTTATGTATCACTGAAATATATCCTACTTTCAAATCATTTGGGACATCTTCCCCATTTAAACATCTTTCGAAAAGGTTTCTTAACAATTCCATTAATTTATTTGTTCCTAATTTTAATAATTCTGCAGGAATACCTCCAATGCCTGTAGCCCTTCCATTCTTTAAAGATTTTATTGCAGTTTTTACTGTCTCTATTTCCAAACGGATGTAATTCTCTGCTTGTAGATCTATCATTTCATTATATTCAGGGTTTCCCAGGTATTCTTCCCTGTTTTCTGTTAATAAACTTTTAAAATATTTTTCCCAAGAGTCATGAGTAATATATTTAATATGTGTTGTTTCTTTGGAATTCCTTCTTAAATTTTTTATAGTTTTCCATGCTTCTGTGTTTCTTTTACCACCAATATAGGATTCAATTTTTTGACATGACTGTTCCCAAACTTTGTTTTTTGCTTCTGCAACCTTTTTCCGGATTTTCGCTTGTTGTGCATTAAGCTCTATTTTATCTTGAAGATTTCTGGTATTTAACCATTTTAAATAATTTTCTTTCCTTAATTTCACTTCCTTTTTAATTTCTTCATTCGAGTAGTATAATGGATGGTTTGTATGTGTTTCTTCTGTTTCTCCTAAAGCTTCCTTGGCGGCTTCATCTAGTTTATTTACAATATAATGATGTTGATCTTCTGTATTATCAAACTCTGTTTCTACCAGTTTTTCATCTAATCTCTTTTGATATAAAAATATTGTGCTTTCATTCTCAAAACTATTCAAATTATATTTGGGAATTTTGATTTCTGTTTGTATATTTTCTATAGGACAATTTCGATTTTCTTCAGTGCTTTTTCCTCTGAAGGGGAATAAAAATTTGATATTTACCAAATAATGATCGCTAAGAGTTACCCCTCTATATACTCTTATGTCATGTATTTTTATCCTCGTTTGCTGTTTAATTATAATATAGTCTATTATTGATTTTTGATTCAATGTATCTTTATGCCATGTGTATTTATGTATTTCTTTATGTTGATAAAAGCCATTTAATATTTTCAATGAATTTTGTTCACAGATATCAATAAGTCTATTTCCATTATCATTTATAACATTTTCTCCAAATGGTCCTATAATTTTATTTCCAATTTTACTTCCAGTTCTACTGTTAAAATCCCCTGCAATAATAATCTCCCTGGTTTTCCCGATATCCTCTATGATTCCATTTAAATTATTATAGAAATCATCCTTTTTACAAATTGGTTCATCTTCGCTTATTCCATATACTCCTATAATAGTAATTTTGTATCCATGAATATGAATATTAATTTTAATCAGATTTTCATCAATAGGTTCCCAGTTTGTGACCATTCTTTTGAATTTGTTTTTCATCAATATCGATATCCCCCGTTTTGCTCTTTGATTTTTTGGGACACCACTATAGAAATGTGTATATGATCCTATTCGTTCAATACCTCGTCCTTTTTTCTTAGTTTCTGGGAGTATAATAATATCTTGATTTCTAGCCTCCATTTCTTTAATCACTTCTCCTACTTTATTTTGTAATCCTTGTATATTCCATACACCAATTAAGACAGTCCGTTTTCTTAGCCTTTTTCGTCTTCTATTATATCCGTCCTGCTGTAATCTTATAGGCTTTTTAACCAGTGAGGTTTTTCCAATGAATGGGGAGTTGGCCCATCGCATTAACCCCAACGTGAAGGACCAGGTAATTTTTGCTAAAGGTTTTCTTCCTTTAGCCTTTGGTAATCCAATACCTAAACTACAAGGCAGTAGTTGCTAGTTTTGGTCCACCCCGGGTATTTTATTTCCCCGGTACCCTCCATATCTGGTGGGCATTCCCCTATCCGCCACCTGGGGAGGCGCCCGATGGGAGACTAGCAACTCCACACGGGGATCGTGAAATGCTTCCATTCAAAATAAGTCATCACCCACGTTAAGACATTTATCCCACTGTGAGACGAGACAGTCAGTTTCTGTTCCGTAGCATGCGGTCGGCCGCTGAGGGGCCCAGAATCGCACCCACCCCTGCACTTTCTCGTCCGATTGAAACCGACATCCACTCATGTCTTTCTTCAGGTCGCCAAAGATGTGAAAATCACATGGTGAAAGGCCCGGGCTGCTCGGACGATATTGCAGAGTTTCCCAATCAAATCGTTGAAGCGTTGCCTTCATCATCAATGAAGAAATATATATATATATATATATATATATATATATATATATATAAACACATCTCGCCAGGACTAAGGCTTCTATACACTTCGGGTGAGATGTCTCGTTGGACTTTTGGTGCACTCGATGCGTTGCTTCATTTGAAAGAGGCAAAATCGCTCCAGGACTAGACTACAAGTCTTCAGTTACTTACTGTCCGCTTTCTGTCTTGTTTTGTCAACTGAAGAAGTAGTGTTTTATATATAGCTGTGGGTGATGTGGTAGGAGAGTGATGAGCTGCGAGTGGATGGTGGGAGTATTTTGAATCAATGCTGCACAAAAGAAATAAAATATATACAAATTTATTGGCTCTAAGATTTGACAACTGAAATATAAAAATTAATCATGTGCCGCACTGCCACTTAAAATAATTTATAGCAACGTGCGTTACTGCACACAGTTTACAATAAGGAGCTGGCCTTTGTCAGTAAGAGTGAATGTCTACATCGCCCGGCAAAATTATATAATCTGGAAATTTCAGGCATTATACTGTGCGCGTATGTTAATTACACCATTAAAAAGCTCTCATAAACATTGAAATGGAGAAAATACAGGTTGATTCAAACAGAAACAACAGATTTCAATTATTTACTACAGACAAATTATGAAAGATAGAAACACATTGTGCATGTGACTGGATGGAGGAAGATATTCGCACTATACCATACACTCAACATGAGCACTATGCTTTGCGTGAGAAACATTGAAACAGTAATCCATGTCGTTCCAATCTTGAACCAACAGGTCCCTGTTTATGGAATCGACTTTAACAATAATATTTCTCAGATCTTGAAGAGTAGCTGCCTTAGATGCGACAAATACGCTGCCTTTTATGTATCACCACAGAAAAAATCGCAAGGTATGAGATCTGGTGACCTTGGAAACCAAAAGCAATAAACAAGAACTTGTTGTCCTCCTCTTCCAATCCAGCGCTGCTGGATGGTGTTAAGACAACACCGCACCTCAGCGTAGTCATGGAAAAAAAGTCCTTGGAAACTTTGTGAATTAGGGGAAACAACCAATTTTGCTGAGCGTCGAGGTATCACGTAATCGTCATAGTTTGCTCCGCGAAGAAGAGAGGTCCACAAACTTTGTGAACGGAAACGGCACAAAACACATTCAGTTTCGGTGAGTCTCTTTCACGTTCGACGACGACACCAGGGTTTAACGACCCCGAAATTCGTACAATATGGTGGTTTAATTTATCCGACTGATAAAACGTCAATTCGTCCAAAAAGATGAGCCTTTCGGAAAAGTGTCCTCTGCTATATCCCAGATAATTAAAAAGCAAAATTCGTACCTTCTGTTATGTAATTGCTGCAGTAGCTGCAACTTGTAGGGCTTCATATGCAGGAGTCGTTTCAGAATGCGCCACACCGATGACAAACTTGAAGTTCCGGCCTGCCTATCTCCTTGACTTTCTAGGGCCCCGCGTGAATGCATCTCGGATACGCTCGATATTTTCATCAGACGTCCATGGACTGCCTGTGCTCTTCCCTCTCCATATGTAACCAACTTCCAAGAATTTTGTATGCCGGTCATAAATATACCTGTGAAGGCGCGGTTTCTTGCTCAATCGACGGTGGAATGCACTTTGCACTTGAAAAATCGATTAAGTTCGCTCAAATTCCAGCACACTCAATGACTTCTCTTGTGGCGTAGTCGCCATGTTGCTGCAAAAAAAACACTGGAGTTGCGTAAAAAGTTTGAACCTTTCTTTTGCTTGTGACATTCGCAAAGTATTTCTTTCGTTTATCGTTCGTCAGTAGTAAAGAATTGAAATCTGTTCGTTCTTTTTTAATCGCTCAGTACACAAAATAATAAGAACATGAAACAGACAACTTCGGATTACACAAAAAGCATTTGAAAACCATAACTTTCAAAGCTCCGAATAAAAATTTACAAATATTTGGTAACATTAAATGAAAGCACTATTAACATTTCAGAACCAAAGAACAGGCAGTAGTCAATGCTGCTGCCAAGAAATAATTAGAATAACACGTAACCCACAGTGCGTTTACGTATATCCAACGCTTATTAACCCTATTGTTGCGATTTAAAAAAGATTAACTCTCTGGCAAGGGAGATATAATTATTAATTATTATTATTTATAACGATTAGGAAGGGGAAAAAAACAGCCAGAGTCAGACCGCACTGTAACGATGCTGAAGAAGCGAACGAAACTTGACATGTTAGTTAAGGTCCGTCTTATACGAGCATGCATGCAAACACACAAACCGCTCTGCTGTGATACACAACAAAGCGGAAAGCGTGTGTTTTAAAGGGCTTCTCAGCGGGTTTAATATTCTTCGGTGCTCCGCTGCGCTGGCGGTGCGGTGAACAAAATAGACAATAGCTGGTTCCTCAGGCGCAGCTGTGCCTCGTTTTGCCACTAGCCTGACTTTAAGACTACAGCATGTGCGGGCCGTGGAGGCACGAAGACTCAAAATCACTAGTCAGACGCTAGCGCCCTCGCTGCTAAGTTACAGCTTCAGAGATATAACTAAACGAGGGCTACTACCGGAAAGAAGATCTGAAGACGTTTATAAAATAGTTGGTAAATTTAATGGGTTCCACGAATATCTCGATCTCACTATAGAGCTCGAAAATACTGGCCATATTTCGTTCTTGGACACTAAAGTATTGAGACAAAACAAAGATTTTCAGGAAACGAACTGTTGCAACAGTTGTCGTGATTCCCAACCAGTGTCCCCATGCGTAAATCGAGCCAATAATGTTAGAACCAGTGCAACATATATGTTAAATGAATTAAACATCATTAAACAGATAGCAATAAATAACAGGTTAGATGTAAAGGTAGTAAATCGTCTTATCCATAGAGGCAAGAGATAACAGAAAGAGCATATACCAACAGATAAGAAGACCGTCACTCTACCATACTTCGAAAAAAATTCACAGAAACTGACTAAAATTATTCTGCCATACAAGATCCATTTGGCGTTAACAGCAGGAAACATAATGAGATACAGCTTAAAGAATGAAGTTGGGAACAGGATACGTAAATTTGAACATAAGGAATTACATCGTGTGAAACGAAATATGTAGGACAAACAGGTAAGAAGTTTTGACAAAATATAGTGAGCAGGCAGGGGCTGTTAGACTAGTTGTCTAGTCAGCAGATCGGCAGTTGCCAAATATGTGAATGAGACTAGTCACCCCTGATAGCCACAGAAGAGGACGTAGTGGTCATACGTGTGGATAAGGAATAGTAGTCCACTGAGTTAAATCTGACAACGTATTTCCTCTACTAACTGGCGATAATGGTAATGCCGTCTTCAATGATTGTTTAGGTACTTTTTAAAGGTTATATTAATACGATAAGTGTGAACGATTTGAGTAAGATAACAGTTAGTAATGTGTACCTCCATACATATGTTAACTAACTAGTAGAGCACAGAGAGGCAGCTGATGTGGCCGCCTTACGGAATCAATACTTCGGAGGATATGCGGTAACGTGGATAAGTGGAACAGGGAATCTTGTGATTCCATTTTTAAAGTAAGACGAGGACTTCATATCTGAATAATTTTATTTGTTTTTATGTTTTGGCTTTAAGAGTTTTTTCAGTGCATTTTATGTGTGATAAACTTAGATAGCCAGAGGATGTGAGGTTGAATCCCGAAAAGCGTTGCTGTGGGTTAAGTTCCTAATGTTAGTGGCTGTATGCCAAAATATTTAGAGCGGTTACGTTAACGAGCACTACCTCCGTTTCGAACAACATTAGATAACTGATAATTTTGTTAGAGGGCATAACATTGGATGCCGTGTTACCCAGTCATCATATGTGGAAGCATACATCCAGTAGAAGTAATGTCAGTATGCCAGGAGCGAAGCATTCAGAAACGTCCCATTCATGCAATGCGTGTCACTGTCGTGTGAAGTGCATGAAAAACTTGAGGAATTCGATGTTAAAATCATAAATATTCATGGGCATGGAAATACCAGAGGGAACATTCCGTTTCTGCCACTTATAAACGAAGAAGTAGAAATGGAAAAATAATGTTTGCTCATGTGTAAGAGTCAGGAAGATGAACCAGTATTAAAATATTCAGACCTGGGGAAAAACAAACCAATGCAAAAGATATTTTATCATCTATATGCACTTCTGATATTCAACGTGCAAGAATAGCGTGAGGACCGAAAGAGTGCGCATGGCATAAGCGGCTTTTTGTTTTCAATGCTAGTATATAAAAATACATCTTTAGGACATATCGACGTATAGCAGATAAAAAGAAATATGTCTGCACTACTCTCGGGAATTATTGTTGCATTAGAAGCATTCTTGTAATGGGGACCACAGTTTCATTAAAAATGTAGAGTCTAATTAGAGCCGTAATGAATTATTCAGATAGGGGAAACTAACGGAAATTTCCTTCAAACGAATTCAGCTTATAGCCGAAATTCATGTTTTGATACGTTCTCGGTGATCACATGTGCTTCCCTAATAACGTCTTCAGATTTTAATTTGGTCATCGTCTTTTGTTCTTTGTCCATCAGTGTTCATTCTGTTAGCTAGGTACCGTTTGCCCTCTCCCTGCACACGACTTCATTACCGTACCGAATATATCTACCCCTCTAGTTTGTTGGCTGATTCATTTGATTGTTTTCTTGTAAATGCTAGTAATTTACAATGTGCTGTTCTCCACTACCTTCTCAACAATAGTCATTGCGTGCATGTGTTATGTGTCTAACAATTATTTGGTTACCAAAAGAGCTCCTGACCATAATTATTTATCTCTTTTTTGTTTATTAGCGTTCATCTTCAACTGCTTTAAAAAGTGCATTAATTGAGTCTATAACTTCACTGTTAATTCACATTAATTTATTTTCCATGTACCGATTATAAATTACTTTAGCATTATCATTTTATGCATACTATGTTCAGGCCTAATTTCAAACTTTCTCCTTTAATTTTTCTCTTTTACTCTTGACATTTATCTGCTCTAAAGGCAAACGATACTGTCATAAAAAAAGCAATGCTGATTTTTGTATTTGTATTGACATACATTCCTTGTTCTTTTTACCAAATTAAGAAGTATAAAATTCTGTAGGGTTTCTGAGTGTAATGTTGGTGGATTTCACACATTCTTGAGACAGTCTTGTGGAAGCTGTAGCACTGAAGCATACATTCTTCAGTACACTTAAATTAATTGAATTGGTGCATAGTTTCTCAGTGATTAATCGTACATCTTTTGTTGAAACTTAGTCCAAGATTTTCTGAAAATCTGTGAAACCCATATACAGTGCACGACCTATGAGTGGTTCATTGTTTTACATCCACTTCTAATCCCGTCCTGTTTCTTTGTCTGATTACAATACAATGTTTATCTTCCCCTGCTGGTGATAACTGTAATGAATTTCCCGTGCATTGCGAAGAAGCGCAGATGATTTATAGTTTTTGATATATTTTCCACCACAATTAGCATTATTTCATTTCAGTTAAATGTCTTTCTAAGAAAAGTTTGCTTTTACGTTCTCAGTTGCATGACACACACGATGCATTACATGCCTCGACCATACGTCATGATCATTTTTATATTTAAAAAGAAAATAACAGTAATCAATTTAAAGAGGTATAAAAGATGAGAAACGATTTTTATAAAAGTAAAAATCTAATTTTAAATGAGTGTTCACAATTGGTGTTCGGTCAAAATGTTTTATGTGAAAGGAATCAATCAAGAGCTTTACAACAATGAAATTCAACCACACAGTAATCAAACCATACATAACAGTTTCACTAACATAGTAATGTCTGCACAAACATATGCGACGTGTTGTGAATACTCAGATAAATTCAGGGTTTCAGTATTTCGTTAAAAGTTTTTCCTTTTCACAACTGTTATATTGATACTGTCTTGATCACAGAAATCAATATCAAGGTTGACCTCTTTCATCTGCCAAATAGACGTCATCGGAATTCAAAAACAAAAAAGACAGAGTGAAACCACATACCGTAAAATATGAAAAATAAGAGTGTGTACATTTTGGTGAAAAAATCTCAGTAACCTTGTAACGGGCTAACGCGTGAAGGTAATGGTAAAAACATTGCAAACTGCCTTTCGTAATTTTGCATCACCTTATAAGTAGAGAGTGCAGGACGATAATCGTTTACATAATTTAAGACAATCAGATAAATACGAAATACAGACGCGAAAATAAACTCACAGTAGAACTCAAAATAATGTCACAGGAAAATTTATTACCTGTTAATGGGAGTGTAGTCTACGAATGAACGAGGCTATTATGGTAAAAACAGACCTTAAAACTTCAATAAATGCTACAAGAAGTCGTTCGAGATACCTTACGAAACTTATGACGTGACGCAAACTTGAATAGGCGTCCTACAGTGGTCGCCGTTTTCGAAGTGGGCTCTTATTTTCTTGTTATTGTATCCAGTTGACAGACTGCTAGACGGCGAACGCGGGCAAACCTCGAGTATGCTGCCCACCGTGTCAACCAAACCGCACCAACAAACCAGGAGCAAACAGCAACACATCTCTTCCATGTCCTGCAGACGGCACATGTTTGTGCTATAAATTTCATTAGGAGGTGAACTCCTCAAAAAATATAGCAATAAAAGTTTGATTAAACTCGCTTTGTTTGTTAGAAATACGGTCAGGGTGTTTCCTCTGGAAATTGGCTACTATTTCTCATAACACATTATGCGGTCTTCCTTTAGATGCGGTAGATGAAATTTTCATATGTTGCGCCCTATCCATAACGGAGTGTTTTAAGCGATTCGGGTGGTTTCAATAAAATATTTGTGAGTATTAGGTCGCGTACTCCGTGAAAAAGTCTACTTTTATCTCTCTCCCTTTCTTTACGTATTTAAGACGTATTTATTGTTACTTTATTTTTAGTTCTGAAGATAGTCATTACAAGATATCGAAACTAGTCATCGATCACTTATGTCATGCAACTGAGACTGTAAAAATAAACTTTTCTTTAAGTATGTATTGGCGAAATACCTTTCTTTATAAAATGTGTGTTTCTAATTCATATCTTTCATTACACGAACATTTAAAGAAATTTACGAATATTTCCATAATTTGGACTCTGTTGTTGGTTACTCTGCCACCTGCCATCTTAACTGTACACTCAACGGAGGTTGCTTTGTTGTTTTCTAGATACTTTTATTTTCGTTCTGTCTGCTCACATCGTCTGTAAGGCATTTACAAATAATTTTTGGGTAATTCAGAGTATTTTAACACGTTCCTATTATCGACTGATTTCATCTGTGTTTGCCAATCCCAATTCCTGTTTGTTTCCTTTTGGAAGAATGTCTCAAAGGTAACTTCTACGCATGTATGACGTCTATCGTTCCTCGTAAAATATGAGAACTTTTCTATTGAAGAATAGTTCCAAGATTTTAATTTTGGTCCTACTTTCGCAATAAAATCTTCATTTTTTGCCTAGATTTTCAGTAATTTATGCTCCCCTGTAGCTCTTTGTTGCAGTCTTACACCTCTTCACTAGCCTGCAATAAAACTGCCTCATCAGCCACTACGTTTTAATTTATTACTTATTTACTAGTAACCCTATTCAAAACACATTTGGAAGCACTTTCCAGATGTACCACTGAATGTAACTGCAAAATTATATCATTGTATGACACATAGTTCAGGATATATGATGTGATAAACACTGAATTGCGTGAAAAACTAGCTTTTGCTTAGAACGGAGCACGTATTATCAATGCCATACTCGACCTGCGTTTGATAATGAGACCACTTAGCGACTTACAATAAACGTTGAACAGAATTTCAAACCTTTTCGAAACTTTTTCTCGCTTACGTGCTTAACGATAAATATTTAACACATTATTTCTATCTGTGAAGTAACCAGAAGTTTGAGGCAGTTTTATTCGATTCTTTAAGGACTCTGATGTTTTCTGGTACAAAAGAAACCAACAAATTTCACAGATACACAATTTCGGCTTGTTAACGTTGTAGTGGAGGTCGTCACCCAACAATGTAAGTCCTGACGACGAATCTGTTATTTCGAAACGTACAGTGCCGTACTAAAATCGCTGTAGAAAGAGAATAGGCAGATTGTAAATTTTGCAAATATTTCATTAAGAGGACAGTATTGGAAACTCTTACTGTTTTCGTAAATGCATATTTTTGCTTAAAAACTTCCGTAAATAGATAATTTACACCGTCCAGTGACGTCCCGTCAACAGCCTAAATAACCATCTTTTGCACCGCGGACCGTGTGGGAAGAGTGTCAGTGAGGTTCTGGAAGGTATTGACAAGGATGAGGAGCCACGCCAACTGCAAAGCCGTGTCAGACTGCGGTAGGTTTTGTCAGTTGAGGACCCACGGCGTGAAGAATCCGATCGGTATCAAAGACTTTCGATTGGGTTTTAATCCGTGGAGTTCAGCGGTCATGAGAGTACGGTAAACTTATGCAGGTGCGCTTCGAACCATGCACGTAAACTGTGAGCCGTGTGACACTTGCAGTGTCCTGCAGGTAGATTCCATCGTGCCGAAGAAGAGTGGACAGCATATGGTGATGGACATGGTCTCCAGGGTAGATATATGCGTGCTTGTGTTGATCCACTGTCCATTAAGGAATGACGACATCATCTAGGGAATGCCCTCCGGCATGTCTGACGACTGTAGCAGGGTGTTTGCTTTCAGACGTTTCACGCCGTACACGCCATCTGTCTCATGGAGCACTGAACGAGATTCATCTGAACAGGCCACTCGTTGATAGTTAACGTCCAGCTGCGGTACTGGCGTGCAAATTACAGACTTCGTCGAGGGTGAGCAGCAGTCAACACGTTAGCATGAATCACCCGTCTGTTGCGGAAGCCCGTATGCAGCAATGTTTGCAGAATGATCGTTGAACGGCCAGTGCTGCTAGCCCACTGGTTCATGTGGGCGGTTATTTGCTCAACAGTTGCACGTCTATTCTCCCTTATCCATCCCCGGAGCCGTCCTTCACCCCTGTCATCCACGGCTTGCGGTGCACCACAGTTGCCTTGGGGCTAATTATGTGTAGAGTCATTTCGCCATGCGCGGTATACTTTAACCACGGCGGCCCGCGAATAGTTCCCAAACTTATCTGTTCCTGAAATTCTTCAGCCCTTGGCCGGAAAGCCAATGGTCAAGCCCTTTTAGATGTTAGATAAACCACTCGCTATCCGCATTGCGATAACGACTGCACTGTTTCGCATGTCTCCCAGTCACGCTTTATACGGGGTGTTACAAAAAGGTACGGCCAAACTTTCAGAAAACATTCCTCACACACAAAGAAAGAAAATATGTTATGTGGACATGCATCCGGAAACGCTTACTTTACAAGTTAGAGCTCATTTTATTACTTCTCTTCAAATCACATCAATCATGGAATGGAAACACGCAGCAACAGAACGTACCAGCGTGACTTCAAACACTTTGTTACAGGAAATGTCCAAAATGTCCTCCGTTAGCGAGGATACATGCATCCACCCTCCGTCGTATGGAATACCTGATGCGCTGATGCAGCCCTGGAGAATGGCGTATTGTATCACAGCCTTCCACAATACGATCACGAAGAGTCTCTACAATTGGTACCGGGGTTGCGTAGACAAGAGCTTTCAAATGCCCCCATAAATGAAAGTGAAGAGGGTTGAGGTCAGGAGAGCTTGGAGGCCATGGAATTGATCCGCTCAAATGGCTCTGAGCACTATGGGACTCAACTGCTGTGGTCATAAGTCCCCTAGAACTTAGAACTACTTAAACCTAACTAACCTAAGGACATCACACACATCCATGCCCGAGGCAGGATTCGAACCTGCGACCGTAGCGGTCGTGCGGTTCCAGACTGTAGCGCCTTTAACCGCTCGGCCACTCCGGCCGGCAATTGATCCGCCTCTACCAATCCATCGGTCACCGAATGTGTTGTTGAGAAGCGTACGAACACTTCGATTGAAATGTGCAGGAGCTCCATCGTGCATGAACCAAACGTTGTGTCGTACTTGTAAAGGCACATGTTCTAGCAGCACAGGTAGAGTATCCCGTATGAAATCATGATAACGTGCTCCATTGAGCGTAGGTGAAAGAACATGGGGCCCAATCAAGACATCACCAACAATGCTTGCCCAAAAGTTCACAGAAAATCTGTGTTGATGACGTGATTGCACAACTGCGTGTGGATTCTCGTCAGCCCACACATGTCGATTGTGAAAATTTACAATTTGATCACGTTGGAATGAAGCCTCGTCCGTAAAGAGAACATTTGCACGAAAAGAGAATTGACACATTGTTGAATGAACCATTCGCAGAAGTGTACCCGTGGAGGCCAATCAGCTGCTGATAGTGCCTGCACACGCAGTACATGGTACGGAAACAACTCGTTCTCCCGTAGCACTCTCCAAACAGTGATGTGGTCAACGTTACCTTGTACAGCAGCAACTTCTCTGACGCTGACATTACGGTTATCTTCAACCGCACGAAGAATTGCCTCGTCCATTCCCCAGTCGTGAGTCATAGGCTGAAATGTTCCGTGCTCCCTAAGACGCGGATCAATTGCTTCGAACGTCTTCCTGTCGGGACACCTTCGTTCTGGAAATCTGTCTCGATACAAACGTACCGCGCCACGGCTATTGCCCCGTGCTAATCCATACATCAAATGGGCTTCAGCCAACTCCGCATTTGAAAACATTTCACTGACTGCAAAACCACGTTCCTGATGAACACTAACCTGCTGATGCTACGTACTGCTGTGCTTGATGCTAGTACTGTAGAGCAATGAGTCGCATGTCAACACAAGCACCGAAGTCAACATTACCTTCCTTCAATTGGACCAACTGGCGGTGAATCGAGGAAGTACAGTACATACTGACGAAACTAAAATGAGCTCTAACATGGAAATTAAGCGTTTCCGGACACATATCCTGAAAGTTTGGCCGTACCTTTTTGTAACACCCTGTATACCCTCCACTGCTAGTGCAATCAAATTCCGTCTCTGAGTGGTCACTGTAAGTTGATGAACAAAGTGGGTGGTCGCATTAATGTGACTAGACGGTATAGATTCTTTTGTGCGCTAAATGTAATTAAACTTCGGCTTATTCTTCTTCATGGCCGCGCGGCTGCCCTCCGTCGTAGGTTCGAGTCCTCCCGCGGGCATGGGTGTGTGTGTTGTTCGTAGCACAAGTTAGTTAGGTTAAGTAGTGTGTAAGCCTAGGGACCGATGACCTCAGCAGTTTGGTCCGATAGGAACTTACCACAAATTTCAAAATTTCTTGTTCTTGAAATATGTTGACATTGCATGTGCTAAACATCTGGCACCTACATTTAGAGCCGAGTTGCTGGCTGGAGTAGCGTGCTGCAGTGTCACGTCTGGTACATACTGCGTGGAAATTTGTGGTCAACTATAATCCCAAATGGGCGACAAGCTTTTCAGGAAATTCGTGCCCCACGCTTGCTACTCGGCGCATCCAGCTTGATGAGCGTTGTCTAGAGCACTCGCCCTGTCCGCTTTCGCGACCTCTCTGCTCGTCTCTGAAAGACGGTGGTGGTGCTAGCGAGTCTTGGCTCCCGGCGGCAGCATAATAGCAGCGGGGGGGGGGGGGGGGGGGGGGCGGCACGGCGCGGCGCTAATCACATTAGCGAGAGCTCCGCAAACGACTACGGCTCTGCTCCTCAGCCTTCGCCCTCCTTCTTTCCCTGCAGTTTATGCGGCCGGCCCATCACGGAGACGCGAGCACTCCTCGCGCCCTTAGCATGCTGGCGCGCACAGTGGCTGGCTCGCCTACTTTGTCCCGTTCCCGCGGGGTCGCCCGCCCGCTGATGGCTCGGACGACTGTATGCACGCCGGGGCCTGCCAGAGGAGGGCAAATTAGGCGAGATGTTCCCCCCGACCACGCTGTGACCGGCTGGCTGCTAAGTGGTCTCCGCCGCAAATTTCTCCAGCGCGCAACGGCCCAGTTTGTCGCTCCTAATTCAGTTCTCTCGCAGGTACCGCTGAAACATTTGTCACCGCCACTCGAGAAGTGGGACAATTACTTCCTTTGACTGCGTTCTGTAATTCTGTTTTTAGTGGGATGCATGTGGGTTGTACACTTACTGGAAACAGATCAGTGAAATGAAAAGTGATGTGAGAGATAATGTCATGAGAACGAAAGGTTGCCGAGTCACGTGACAGTAAGTTGGCCAGCATACGATTTTGGGTTCAGTAGCATGGGATGTTCCCCAGGGTTCTTCTCACTTCTTTCCCACTAACACATCAAAAACATACCAGTCATAAAACTTCAGATCAATTTCATAACATGTAAGCTTTCACGGCCGGTGTCTTCATTAATTAAAACTTCCGGGCTGAATTGCCGTGGTCCATATATAAAACTTCTTCACTTTCCTGACGTTTCGTTGTCTACTGCGGGCAACGTCTTCTGAGGTGAGTCGGCGACTGGCTGCTAGGCGCTGGAGGTTCCGCTTATATAGAACGCTTAGATGGCACCCACCACCAGTCATCACGTGCTGCCGGCCGAAGTGGCCGTGCGGTTAAGGGCGCTGCAGTCTGGAACCGGAAGACCGCTACGGTCGCAGGTTCGAATCCTGCCTCGGGCATGGATGTTTGTGATGTCCTTAGGTTAGTTAGGTTTAACTAGTTCTAAGTTCTAGGGGACTAATGACCTCAGCAGTTGAGTCCCGTAGTGCTCAGAGCCATTTGAACCATCACGTGCTTTCGACTTTAAAACTATCTCTGGCTGCTGCCATCTCTCTCGATTACAGGTAATCGATTGTCACTTCGTTGGTACAAAGTCAACTGCCGTATCTTGTCTAGTTCTAATCCTTCTTCTTTTTTATTAAAATTATTTTCGTGCTTGTATATCTCTATAGCTTCTCTATACATGCGAGTATAATAATGTGAGGTCCTAGCTATCACGTTTGTCTCACTAAATTTTGTTTCTTGATCACCGTCTTTGAGAAAGTGGTCCGCTGCAGCTGATTTGACAATTTGTCCCAATTTACAGTTCATTTTGTGTTCCGTTAGGCGGGTATTAACACTCTTTTCAGTGTTAAGTGCTACCCAGCGATTAATAAAAAGCTCTTCCATTCCTACAGAAGATAAAAAATACCTTTGCAAAACGGAAGCTTACCCTCCTAGACTGTATGGGTTACCTAAGATACACAAGCCCAATGTCCCACTGAGACCGATAATAAGCGCCATTGGGGCTCCTACTCAAGAGCTGCCTAGATATCTTGCTTCCTTGTTGCAACCGTATATAGCTAAAACTGACACTCATATTAAAAATTCCATGCATTTTATCGAAAAACTGAGGGAGATCACAGTTAGTCCAACTGACATCCTTGTCAGTTTCGATGTAGTATCCCTGTTCACCGTGGTCCCTGTTGGTCGAAGCTCTTTCTTACATAGCTGATATGTTTCCTACTGATATAATAGCTTTGTTTAGCCGTTGCCTATCCTCGACTTATTTTCAATATAACAACGAGTTTTATGAACAAATTGATGGGGTGACCATGGGTAGCCCTCTGAGCCCTGCTATTGCTAATCTATTTATGGAATTTTTCGAACAACAAGTGCTGCAGTCGGCCAAAAAATGCTCTTTGAAATGGTATCGATACTTGGATGATACGTTTGTGATATGGAATCATGCTGAAGAGGAACTGAGTGATTTTTTGGTGCACATAAACAGTTTCAATCCAAAGATACAATTCACCATGGAGAGAGAGAGTAATGAACAACAAAATTTGTTGGATGTATTGGTTATTAAACGGGCAGATGGGACGTTAGGACACAAGGTATATAGGAAAGACACACACACCCATCGTTACCTACATAAGGATTCGAATCATCATCCTAGGCAGAAGAGATGAGTCATAAAAACTTTAGTGGACAGGGTTAATAACATCTGTGAGCCAATTTATTTGCAAGACGAATTAAGCCATTTGCGAACGGCTTTCAAGAGAAATGGGTACACTGACAACGAAATAGATCGAGAACTCCACCCTAGAAGAAATGTGTCCGAAAATACACGACACCACCTGTCGGCTGGAAAAGTTTGTCTTCCATTTATTCATATCATCACGGACCGTATTGGGAACGTTTTGGCCAAGTTTCAAGTGGAGACAATCTTTGGACCTACGAAGAAAATTAGTGAATGTTTAACATCGGTGAAAGACGCACGACACCCCTTAGCTACCCCAGATGTGTATAAAATTCCGTGTAGCTGTGGCATGGTTTATATTGGAACAAATAAAAGGAGTGTTAATATTCGCCTAACGGAACACAAAAGGAACTGTAAATTGGGACAAATTGACAAAACAGCTGTAGCGGTCCACGTTTTCAAAGACGGTGATTTTTTTTTCTCGGTTGAAAAGTGCAGAATTTGTTGTGGAACATCGTGGATTATTCAGCCTCTGTAATTCCAAGAAGCTCCGATTGTTGTTGGCGTCCTTCAAAAGGGCATCCGTAACGGTAGTGCGTTCCAAGCAGGTCTGCCATTGAGTTTCTTTTGGCAGATAGTCAGAGCATCGCAGATATTTATAGGCGTTTCCAGAATGTCTACGGACACCCGACAGTGAACAAAGACGCTATTACTCGTTGGGAAAGGTGTCTATCATCATTCGCAACGAGATCGCGCAAACTTATTCCCTCTCATGCGAGCCGGCTAGCCACACACAGCTGTAATACCTACAGTGTTGGAACGTGAGGATTAGAGATATCCATGGATCACAGTCAGACACATCACTGCTCAATTAGACGTCTCTATTGGTAGTACTCACGCAGTCGGCCACCAGTTGGAGTGCTCAAACGGGTGAACCCTCTGGGTTACTCGGCGCCAAACACAAGACCATAAAGAGCAACAAAGGACCATCTGTGCGGAATTTCTTCCGCGTTACGAAGCTGATAGTGACAATTTTTTGATGGACATCGTTAAAGGGGATGAAATATGGGTTCATCACTGCAAACCGGAAACAAAACTGAAAAAAATGGAGTGGCGCAAGTTACCTCTCCTTCGAAGAAAAAGCTCATGGCGACGGTCTTCAGGGACTTCGAGGCGCTTATTCTCTTTGATGTCCTCCTTCGTGGTGCAACAATCAACTGTCTTCAGGGACTTCGAGGCGCTTATTCTCTTTGATGTCCTCCCTCGTGGTGCAACAATCAACTGTGAACTATGTGCCGGGCGGAGTAGCCAAGTGGTTCTAGGCGCTACAGTCTGGAACCGCACGACTGCTACGGTCGCAGGTTCGAAACCTGCCTCGGGCGTGGATGTGTGTGATGTCCTTAGGTTAGTTAGGTTTAAGTAGTTCTAAGTTCTAGGGGACTGATGACCTCAGAAGTTAAGTCCCATAGTGCTCAGAGCGATTTGAACCATTTTTTTTTTTTTTTTTGAAGTGTGTTGTGCTACCCTCAGGAAAGAAGAAACGACTTCAGGTTGTTCGTCGCCACAGAAATGCCAACGAATTTCTCCTTCTCCATGAGAACGCAAGGTCTCCCACAAGTCTGAGCACGAACCCGAGAGGCCCTTACAGACTTCACTGCACTCTTTTTACTCATTCACAGTACAGCCCAGATCTCGCGGCTTCAACTGCCATCCGTTTGGCCCAATGAAGGATGCACACGCGGCACTATGGGACTTAACATCGGAGGTCATCAGTCCCCTTGAACTTAGAACTACTTAAACCTAACTAACCTAAGGACATCACACACATCCATGCCCGAGGCAGGATTCGAACCTGCGACCGTAGCGGTGGCGCGGTTCCAGACTGTAGTGCCTAGAACCGCTCGGCCACCCAGGCCGGCACACACGTGGTAAGCAGTAAGTGGATGACAGGGCGGCTATTGGTACAGCATGACGTTGGCTCTGACGTCGACCAATAGAATGATACCATGCAGGCATTCAGCTACTCTCAGTATGGTGGCGCAGGTCATCCCATTGAATCGAGATTATGTTGAAAAATAGGTAGCCAAATGAGTGAGGAATAATGCAGTATATCAGAACACTGAATAAAAGAAACCTGCTTTCAAAATATTAATAATAATAATAATCTTGCACTACTTATTGAACGCCACCCGTATAACCGCTACAGATTCAAGTTAGACAATGCATAATATAAGGCATGTTCTTTCGCGGAGAAACGACTCTACGTTCACAGCTAATAGACTGATTTATTTGTGCTTAATACGTTCATTAAATTCTGCTTAAGTGGTGGTATGATAGCGACGCGAAATGTACTCGAATTGAGCTTCTGTGTCTCGAAGATCCAAATGAATGCATTCTTGTAACACATGACCTTCCTTTAGAAACTGAACAGAGCAATCTTAGCGATTACAATTTTGTGAAACTGATATACAAAAAATTCAATAAAGTTCTTCGGGGTATGTCAATATATGAAATCCCTGAAGTTGTGGCCACTGTTGCAAATGGCCTTCCTCAGAGTCTTTTTGCTTACTCGGCTGCAGAAGCCTATGCTTACAAACTAAAACGAGTTTTCTTGTCATATTTTATACCTTGATATTATACGGGATAATATTTTGCAACATTCCAGTTTGTCTACAAATATTGTTGGTCAAAAGCATGCTATCAAGGCCATTACAGGTGCTAGTTCAGGAACCTCACGTAGGTCTCTGACATACTTGAGACACTTACGCTAGTATTAAAGTACATCTATTGGCCTATTAACGTGGCCGTTCACTTGAGACTAAAAATCGGCGAGTTGCTATCGAGAGACCTTCTAGTGCAAAACTCTCTGAAAACCGTAGCTTAGAAGATGTCAAAACACTAGTCACCAGAAGAAATTGTGGAACTCATAGGAATTTATGAAGGTAATGAAAGCCTGTATAATAAAAAAACGTGCCTGACAGCGTGAAAAATGAGTTTCTGACTCACCTTTCTGGTGCCAGAAGCAAGATACGAGATCTCTGTTCGTGGGACCGTCAGGAATCACTCATCCCATCACTCACGTAAGGGGACGCGATTTGAGTCCGCAAGAAATTGTCGAGTGCACTTATAGTCAAGCCTATGTTTAAAACAGTTCCTGCATTCAAGAGCACTGGCTTGTGGTGTATCCTAAACATGTTAGCTAATATGACAAAACTGTTTTGAATACCTTGCTAACTTCTGGGGAATGTTAATTAGAAACATCTTTAGGTATTGGCTGACCTCTAAGACCAAACGGTTACAACAAAAAAATTCACAATAAAAATGTACGGAATTTCAACGAAGTGGTACACGATCTGGCAAGTGAGTACTTACCTGTTCTAGCTTCTTACTCGTCCATCAACTATTCGCCAATTCCACCCAACTTCAGTATGAATGAGTCTATAATTTGCATCCGTCACTGCCACTGTAATATTCCCTGTGATTATCTGCAATTGTAAAAAAGACTTTCGCAGTTTTATAGAGCTTGAATGGCAAGTTCATCTAGCGGGCCAAAACCCTGAAGAAAATTCCATCGATTCTCCGAATCTGCTGCCACCTTTAGCCAGGTTTTTGTGCTTGGTGGGATCTGTAACAAAACCACAGTTTTTCATGGGAAAAAGATGTCTGTAAACTTATTTACGATCTCACTTTCGCGAAACTGTAACTTCTTTCAGGTATCAATTATCAGTACGTATGTTTAATCGGAAGTTTGTTTGTATTGTAAGATCACTTACAAGCAATTTCTTTGCGTTGTAAGACCACTGTAACAGTAATAGGTACAATATCCGGTAGTTCGGGGGTGCAGCATCCGGAGCAAATGTGCTAAGCAAAAGGCACCTCCCCTTAACTCACCAGAAGGGAGCAGAATTAATTCACAGATTTCTGTTGCAGATTTCCCTGATCAGACTGCCAATTCAGATACACAAGCGTGGACTGCATTGCAGAACTATTTCATGAACCGCTAAATTTAATGGAGAACAGTTCTTAGAAACATAATTACAAAAACCATAAGTACTAAGGGAGACTGGGTTGCACCGCAGAAAAATTATCAAAAATATGCTTGTCCGACCCACAGAAAATCAGATATACAGCAGCCAGTAACACGAGGTGCAGTATAAACAACCCCGTAGTTTAAAACCACTGAATAAATTGAAAGATTTGGTCACACCGCAAGCTTCTTGCACTAAGGCCACAACACACGGTACAACGACATTGGTCACCGGGAAAGTTCCAAAATTCGCCCACCCGTAATAAAACACGCAAGCTGCTAGAAAACACAAGCTGGCATCAGTGTGAAGCCGCCTTCCCCCAGTGGCAGGACTCCCTCTCTGCTAGTCTCCGCCCACACGAATGCCGCTACGGTGGTAAACGGTAGGCGGCTTTCTCGTTGCAGTCGGACCCACTCTGATCCGTCCAAATCGCCAACCATGGATCCAGAATATGAGGCAATTCGAACCAAGGAGTGAAACTGGGTCATCACTCACTGGCTCTGTAGCTCAGGCAACCTCACTGTCCCACATCGAGGGAGCGAGGCCACTGCTGATTCGACCTGTCAGACCGCGAGTCACGGCCTCTGGCCAGAGATGAATATTACCGAGCGCGAGACGCCTCTTATCGATTCGCAGTACGGCTCAGTGGTGTCCTCTATTATTACCACACATTCCACGGAAGGCCATGTGAATGCCCTTCTTCCCCCGCCCCGCCAAGAGCATTATACCGCTCCCACCGTTGTGTGTTTGGGTTTGTGCAAGTTTCGAGCAGATGTTCGCCTGGATACGGCGTATCCCAATATAACCATCGACCTGGTGTAACAAGAAACGTGATTCATCCATTCAGGTGACACGCATTCATTGATCCATGGTGCAATCTCGATGATCGTGAGCCCACAGATGGTCGTGATAGATGATGGTGTAAGGTCAACAGGGGAAGACGTAGGGGTCGTCTCTTGCGTCCCATGTTTAGTATAACTGGCTCACCAATCACACAGTTATGCAGGTGTTTACATACAGGTGCTAAAACTATTTAATATAGAACTAAATGAAAAGTATAATAGTCCGATGTACCTGTATTTATTTAACGCGATTAGAGACTCATACATCCGGTTTCGCAACTTTTAAGTTGCATCTTCTGTTGTATATCTCTACAGAAAATGTTATAAATTAACACTTTGATCATCGGTAAATGTAGTTATCTGAGATTTCTTAAAATACTGAGTGAACAGCCTTAAACAAGGGAAAAAAAGTTGTGCTAGTTAGGAAACTAGGTGTGGATCACATACCACGCAAAGTACTTGCCTATACATTTTTGATGAATAAGGTTTGTAATTTCTGACCAAAAGTAGGTTACTTACAAATGATATATCATGTTGTATAGGGAGCTGTCGCAGAATGACGCAGAGCAACAGTTGACGTGGCCAGGCAAAGTTCTCAGCCTTCCTCAATCGATAAAAACTATTATCAGTAATGAATATCCAGTCTGAAAAGTGAAGGAACAGAATATGTGCTAAACGATTTACTGTGAAACACTTTTTCCTGCACTATCATTATACTGTCATCAGATGTGCCGTAGACCTCGCCTATCTTGCTTTTCAGAGCAGGCGAGCCTGCGACCTCCGCATTCTATGAAGAGGTGTGGATATTCACCGTCTTGTTGTACAACTGTCTTTCAGTCGCTTTCCACAGATGCTAACAACACTAATACGCAAACTGGCTACCAGATCAGCCGGTTCCTAGATACTTGTTCCGAGGTGGTACGTAATGTCAACTTGCTCTACGGCGAAGTGGCTACTGTCAATGTATTTCCGAAGTAGCGGCTTGTGTTGTCGCTGGAATGATTCCTCGGTCTCCGCTCTGCTTACGTACTTTCTTCACCACGCCATAAACTAGCATACAGTCTCTCCGCGGACAGTTGCCATAATGTCGTGGCTCATCAGCATGGTTATGTTGTGCCGTGAATATTTAATTTACGGCATACCTAGTTTTCTGCCCCAGCCAGACTCTCGCGTTAGTGCTTCTGTGTCTATTGCTTGGTTAGCGGCCACTGTCGGCGGTGTTTGACGAGCTGCTGGCGCTAATCCAGACTTGGCGTGACAGTCACCTGCTCTGCTTCGAAAGTGGTGCACATCCCCTGGAAACCAGCATCGTGACTGCAGTCAGCGCTTGCAGCGTTGTCAACAGCACAGCTTGTGGAGAGATTGGGGCAACGGCTGGGATTGGTGGCTCCGACTGTGCTTGATGTGGTCAGCGAAGTGTGTGTCTTGGACTGACCAGCAACCGAATCCAAAGGAGCACGACGGACTGTGGGGTGTCCGTTCAAATGGTTCAAATGGCTCTAAGGACTATGGGACTTCTGATGTCATCAGTCCCCTAGACTTAGAACTACTTAAACCTAACTAACCTAAGAACATCACACACATCCATGCCCGAGGCAGGATTCAAACCTGCGAGAGTAGCAGCCGCGTGGTTCCGGACTGAAGCGCCTAGAACCGCTCGGCCACCACGGCTTGCCAGCTGCAGAGCCAACTACTGGAGCTACAGAATATTTAGTTTATCAACCCCGCAGTATTTGCACCTTAGTAGCCCCTCCTCTTGTTCGCGGTAGCTGGCACCTGAAGATGAGGCTTTAAGCTAAACAAAGAAAATTATTGGCAACTGGAGCGGATTTTTATTCTATAAATGGGAGCTACAGGCTGATACGGTGTCGAGCTGTCTAAATGACGTCACTAACAGTCAGCACGGTGGGAGGAGGGATGGAGTAGGGGGGCGGGGGCGGCTCGCTGTGTGGACACAACAACCTGAAGGAGCGGACGGCGATTTCAGTGCAGGTGGTGAAAGGGACTTCTGCTTGTCAAGAGGAGCACTACCTGCATTCATTTTTAGCTGACTGTAGCATTCTGCTGGTTGAGTGATCTCAACGCTTTGTACAATCAGTGCATTGAGTGCAACGTTGTTTTTTTTTTTTTTTTTTTTTTTAGCCATAAGTCATCTCACTGTTTTGATGCGGCCCGCTACGAATCCCAATCCTGTATCAACCTCCTGATCTCAGAGTAGCGTTGTGTCTTATTTCAGCTTAAGTTTTTGAAAGCTCTTTTAAATTCTGATCCCCTGTCTCTTTTATGTAATGGTTAGCGAGCAACATTATGTACGGGAGTCCGTGATTATTGTGAGAAAAGTTGTTGTCGTTTGATGGAACGCTCTGCATGCTTGTGTATTGTCTGGAAACGAAGGCCATTTCGATCTTCTAAATTACACGCCCTGAGCGTGACTGATTTGTTGGTAGCGTTTTTACAAAGAAAGTCATCTCGTTATCTGCTCTGTGTTAGTGATCAGTATGACAGTTACGTGGTAAGTAGATGATCTTAATTAAGTCTGGGAGTTGTTTTAGTATCTTTTGGTTAACTGCAGGACTTTTATCTATTTTATTTCCAGTCCGTGGTCAAGTGCCGTGTATTGTAACTGCTACTGTTATTGCTTAATATCTGTGCGATGGTGAAAGGTTTGATTTTAATCCTGTGTATTGCACTATAGACATTTTACGCATGTTCGTTTGTTTGAGCATTGCTTTCAAAACCATACAGGGCTGCAGAGTAAGTTTTGTATCACTGTTATTGTATTACTACTGTGCTATCAAGAAGAGCTTCATACCTAATAAATTAAATTTTAATTTGATTCCAGGCTTGCATAACTGCAAGCCCAAACTACACCCAAATCCAATGCTACAGTACCTATCTGGTCATAATTTCAACTCCTACTAAACGAGAGCCATGAACAAATGAATTAACTGTGTGTTGATAGACAAGAGGGTTTGAACGTTGCTAACGCGGCGTATGTGACTAGTATCCTGTTAGGACGCAGCTCTAAGAAGACCCACTACTACACTGATACTCACAAGTAACAACGGTGTAATCACCGCTGACCATGATGCCCAAAACAATTCTGACCACCACGACAGGCATTAACACATTGGGCACTGCGGATGGTAGGGTGCATGTGAGATATCTGCCATGTCCATTATTTAGATTGTATCTTGTCATTGGGATTACTTTGTTAACAGTCAGCCTATCACTTGTCTGCATATACTATCAGATTGTTGTAGAACGTAGTTTAGTTCATAGTAATGAACTATAATTTAGCGACCATCATGAGATATAATCCGAAACTGGAATACGCAGAAGGAGACTCTGTGCTGTATCATGGGAGGGGTGGTACCGTGACAGGGCTTTACGGCGAGTGGCTAATTAGAGCAAGTAATTATCTCTGCAGATTACAATAAGCTGTTTCATTCGCGTAAATAAAGCCCTTGACTGTGAACAGCAGCTGACTGGTGCATTCATCTCAGGTGCTACGTCTACAGTTTGTGAAAGTTTTACCAGTGAAATATCACTATAATGGAAGGCAGCACCTAGCCACAATTTCGCTTAAATTATTAAATTTAAGTAAAACTGTCGCTTATTGGATATCATTAGTATCACTTTCTGACTGCGTGCATACCGTTTTCATTAAACTCCACTAACGCGTCTACTTACATCCGTGTAGACAAATTAACCGTTTGAAACCTATAAAAGTAATAAATAAAAAGTGGTGTAATTTCCTTTCTGCGTTTAAAAGCTTGTGATACATTGTGACTCACATAGTGACTTGGTCATTTGGAAGTATTCTAGTTGTTATATTTAATAAACTAAATTAGAATCAAATTAATAACAGACTTCTTGCATCTTAAGGAGCAACATGACAACGTTTTCAAGAACTGGATTTCGTTGGCAGTCTAATATCACCAAGTCCATTCAGATACCAACGGCGTAGACTTAGTCTAGTGTAATCAGAACACCCATATTTGTTACAAATTAACTAATCCATTCGGGTGTTAAGAAGCTGTCACAAGTCGAAAATACTAAGAGCAGATGAGGCGACGATTTGTAAAGTCGTAAATTGGCTAGCTATAATGTGGCTAGGTAACAGCAGACATTAGTCTTACAAATGTAAGAGAATAGGAGGATAGGTAGTAAACTGTTGCCGTCTATGCAAAGCACTACACTATTTACTTGTTCCAGTTAAGGCCGTAATAATTATCATTAAAATATTATGCAGTAATCAGTTATAGAATCATGCAAACGTATTTTTGCTGGTACTTGAATGGAATTTCCGACTTCAAACTTCTGAAAAAAAGCTGTACAAATTTGTGACTGATTGCTATGTGTTTTTAATTTTTGTTTCTTTATTTTTTTTAAATATCTGTTTTAGATAACAGGTGCAAGGGATGAGTGCATGGTATGATATATCACCATAAAACTGTATTCCGTTCATTACCGTAAAACTTTTACTTAACTCCGCAAATAATAACCATTTGTAGACTCGAGAGGAGTAGGAAAAGATTGCAAATTATTCCTCTGTTCAGACGACCTGGATGGGATTGCCAAGGGGAAGGACTCCGTGAGAAAAAGATTGAACAATCTACAAAAGCCTGACATACTTTCAGAAGTTTCAAAGCGACTGGAAAGATGTTGTTATGGTCTTCAGTTCAAAGATTGGTTTGATGCAGCTCTCCATGCTACTCTATCCAGTGCAAGCCTCTTCATCACCTAATAACTACTGCAACCTACATCCTTCTGAATCTGCTTACTGTATACATCTCTTGGTCTCTCTCTACGATGTTTACTCTCTACGCTTCCCTCCAGTACTAAACTGATGATCTCTTGTTGCCTCAGAACGTGCCCTACCAACCGATGTCTTCTTCTACTCAAGTTGTGCCACAAACCATCTTCTCCTCAATTCTATTCAGTACCTCCTCATTAGTTATGAATTCTACCCATCTAATCTCCAGCAACTTCTGTAGCACGTAATTTCAAAAGATTCTATTCACTTCTTGTCTACACTGTTTATCATCTGTGTTTCACATCCATACATGGCCACACTCCACACAAATACTTCTAGAAAACACTTCCTTAAACTTAAATCTATATTCGATGTTAACAGATTTCTCTTTTTCAGAGACCCTTTCCGTGCCGTCGCCAGTCTGCATTTCATATTCTCTCTCCTGCTACTCTCATCACTTATTTTGCTGCCCAAATAGCAAACCTCATCTACTACTTTATGTGTCTAATTTCCTAATCTAATTCCCTCAGCATCAACTGATTTAATTACACTACATTCCATTATCCTCGTTTTGCTTTTGTTGATGTTCTTTTATACCCTCCTTTCAAGACACTTTCAATTCCGTTCAACTGCTCTTCCAAGTCCTTTGCTGTCTCTGACAGAATTACAATGTCATCGGCGAACCCAAAGTTTTTATTTTTTTCTCCATGGATTTTAATACCTACTCCGAACTTTTCTTTTGTTTCCTTTACTGCTTGCTCAGTATACAGATTGAATAACATCGGGGAAAGGCTACGACCCTGTCTCACTCCCTTCCCAACCACTGCTTCCCTTTCGTGCCCCTCGACTCATAACTGCCATCTGGTTTCTTTACAAATTGTAAATAGCCTTTCGCTCCCTGTATTTTCCCCTGCCACCTTTAGAATTAGAGTATTCCAGTCAACATTGTCAAAAGCTTTCTCTAAGCCTACAAATACTATATAAGTAGCTTTGCCTTTCCGTAACCTAGCTTCTAAGATAAATCGTAGAGTTAGTACCGCCTCACGTGTTCCTACATTTCTACAGAAACCAAACTGATCTTCCCCGAGGTCGGCTTCTACCAGTTTTTCCATTCGTGTGTAAGGAATTCATGTTAGTATTTTGCAACCATGACTTATTAAATTGATAATTCGGTAATTTTCACTCCTGTCAACACCTGATTTCTGTGTAACTGGAATTATTATATTCTTCTTGAAGTCTAAGAGTATTTCGCCTGTCTCATACATCTTGCCCACCAAATGGAAGAGTTTTGTCATGGATGGCTCTCCGAAGCCTATCAGAAGTTCTAACGGAATGTCATCTACTCCTGGGGCCTTGTTTCTATTTAGGTCTTTCAGTGTTCTGTCAAAGTCTTCATGCAGTGTCATATTTCCCTTCTCATTTCATCTACGTCCTCTTAAATTTCCTTAATATTGCTCTCAAGTACATATCCCTTGTTTAGATCCTCTATGTACTCCTTCCACCTTTCGGCTTTCCGTTATTTTGGACTGGTTTACCATCTGAGTTCTTGATGTTCACAATGGTGGTTCTCTTTTTACCAATGGTTTCGTTGGTTTTCCTGTAGGCGGCATCTACCTTGCCCCTAGTAACATATGCTTCTACATCCTTACATTTGTCCTATAACCATTTCCGCTTAGCCGCTTTCCACTTCCTGTCGATCTCAATTTTGAGACGTTTGTATTACTTTTCATCTGCTTCGTTTATTGCATCTTTGTATTTTCTCCTTTCATCAATGAAATTCAATATCTCTTGTGTTACCCAAGGATTTCTACTAGCTCTCGTCTTTTTACCTACCTGATCTTCAGCAGCCTTCACTATTTCATTTCTCAAAGCTACACATTCTTCTTCTACTGTATCCCTTTCACCTGTTCTAGTCAGTCGTTCCCTAATACTCCCTCTGAAACTCTCTACAACCTCTAGTTCTTTGAGTTTATCCAGGTGCCATCTCCTTAAATGCCTACTTTTCTGCCGTTTCTTCAGTTTTGAATCTACACTTCATAGCCAATAAATTGTGGTGAGAGTCCACATTTGTCCCTGACATGTCTTACAATTTAAAACCTGGTACCTAAATCTCTGTCTTACCATATTATATAATCAGTCTGGAACCTTCCAGGCCGGCCATGGTGGCCGAGGGGTTCTAGGCGCTACAATCTGGAACCGCGCGACCGCTACGGTCGCAGGTTCGAATCCTGCCACGGGCATGGATGTGTGTGCTGTCCTTAGGTTAATTAGGTTTAAGTAGTTCTAAGTTCTAGGGGACTGATGACCTCAAAAGTTAAGTCCCATAGTGCTCAGAGCTATTTGAACCATTTTTTTTTAACCTTCCGGTGTCTCCAGGTCTTCCACGTATGCAACCTTCTTTCATGATTCTTAAACCAAGTGTTAGTGACGTTTAAGTTATGCTCTGTGCAAAATTCTACCAGTCCATATTCACCTACCAGTTTTCCTTCTCCTCCTTTTCCTACTATCGAATTCCATTCCTCCATGTCTATTACATTTTAGCTTCCCTTAACTGTTTGTATAATTCTTTTTATCTCTTCTATATATTTCTTCAATCCCTTCATCATTTGCGGAGCTTGTTGGCATATGAACTTGAGCACCTGTGGTAGGCGTGGGCTTCGTGTCTATCTTGAACACAATAATGCGTTCACTATGCTGTTCGTAGTAGCTTATACCCGTTCCCATTTTTTTATTCTTTACCCTATTTGATTTTGTACTTATCGCCCTCTATTCACCTGACCAGAAGTTCTGTTCCTCCTGCCACCAAACTTCACTAATTCCCACTACGTCTAACTTCAGCTCATCCATTTCCATTTTTAAATTTTCTAACCTACTTGCCTGATTAAGGGATCTGGCATTCCACGCTCCGATCCGTAGAACGCCAGTTTTGTTTCTCGGAATAACAACGTTCTCCTGAGCAGTTCCTGCCCAGATATCCGAATGGGGGACTATTCTACCTCCGGAATGTTTTACCCAAGAGGACGCCGTCGTCATTTAACCATACAGTAAAGCTGCATGCCCTCGGGAAAAATTACGGCTATAGTTTCCCCTTGATTTCAGCCGTTCGCAGTACCAGCGGAGCAATGCTGTTTTGGTTGATGTTACAAGGCCAGATCAGTTAATCATCCAGACTGTTGCCCCTGAAACTAATGAAAAGGCTGCTGCCCCTCTTCAGGAACAACACGTTTGTCTTGCCTCTCAACAGATACCCCTACGTTGTGGTTGCACCTACGGTACGGCTATCTGCATTGCTGAGGCACGCAGGCCTCCAAACCAACGGCAAGGCTCATGGTTCGCGGGGTGGGGTGGGGGTGGGTGGTGGGGAGGGGTGGCTCAGAAGGTAGAAAATCTGAAAACATGAACCTAATGGCTCAAGCTAGATATAATGTGAGTCAGTGAAGTTAAATGGAAAGTTGGCAAGTATTTTTGGTTAGAAGAGTATAGGATAATATCGTCAGGAACAAAAAATGATGTAACGGAGTAGGATTCGTTATGGACAGAAAGCTGGGGCAGAGAATGAGTTACAGTAAACAGTTAAGTGATACATTTGTTCTCATCGGATCCGTTAGGAAACCATCACTAACAGCCATAGGTCAGGCATATATACGGATTTCAGAAGTAGAAGATGAAGAGGCAAAGGAGGGTACTGAACTGTAATTCAGTACGTAACGGGAGATGATAAACCGAAAATCATGGGGGATTGGAATGGTTAGGAAAGGAATATAAGACATAGTAGATTTGAAGACGAGAAAGACTAACTGAGTTCTGTTCAGTTAGTAATGGTATTACAATGTTAAAAACTAACAAAATTAGGAGGAAATATAGGAAGATCCACCTGCGTTACACCGAAGTCAGAGAATCCAGATAATGGATTGTAAGGTGTACTCAGTAGAATATATAGACTGGGATCACAATTTAATAATGATAAAGAGTAGACTTAAGTTTAACAGATTCGTTCGGAAGAATAAAGGCGCGGTTTACTGCTATCTGAAGAAATATTTACGTTTGAAGCTCTCTGAGGCCTTAGATATAGCGGTAATGAATACCACAGCAGGTAGTTCAGTTGAAGATGGATCGATGTCTCTAAAGAAAAGCAATCACAGGAGGAGGACAGACAAACGTAGATACAAAGAAAATGGATAGAAGAAACATTGGATAACTGAAGAAACAATTCAATTAGTCTACGAAAGAAGAAGAGATAAAGATCTTCGGGAAAGACGGCGATGAAACAGTATGTCACGTAGGATTGAAATAAATAGCAGAACAACGAAGTCAAGGCGAAACGGGTGCAGGAAAAATTCACTGTTGAATGGAGAGGAGAGGGCATGTTGGTGCAAAGAGTACATTAATGAATTCTGCGAAGGGAAAGTCTCGTCTCTTGACTTGATAGAAGAAGAATTGGACTAGATATGGATGACATAGGGGATACCGTTTAATATCAGAGTTTAACAGTGATGTGGAAGACGGGAGGTCAAATAAGACCGAAGAGATGGATAAAATTCCATCGGGATTTCTAAAGTCATTGTGCGAAGTGCCAGCCAAGTTGCTATTCGAGTTTGAACTACAGGACTTTTTGAAGGGACGAAGGCTAAAGACAACAGAATATGGATTGAGAGTAAACCGAAGAAAAGCGACAGTAATGAGGAATAGCAGAAATGAGATTTGCACTAAACTCTACATCAAAGTTAGTGACCGCGAAGTTGCGCAATTCTGCTGTCTTGCAAGTAGTAATACACGATGGGCAAAGATAAGAGGACATCAAAGACAAGCAGACTAACACAGGTAAAGGAAGCATTACTGCCCAAAGGAAGCCTACTACTGTCAAACATAGATCTTAATCTGAGGAAGGGATTGTACGTTTGGAGCACAGCAATGAAGTGGTAGTGAATCATGGACTGTGGGATCACCGGAGAAGAAGAGAATCGAAGCGTTTGAGATGTAGTGTTATAGAAGGAACATATGGAGAACACAGACAAGAAGATACGACAGGATAAAAGAACGTCGTTAAAAGCTGCTGGGGAAGACAGAGGCTGGAACATTTCCAACAAATAATTGAGGATGCAGAGAACAAGTTGTACTTTGAGATGAAGTAACTGCCACAGGAGAGGGTTTCTTGGCAGGCCGTGTCCGACCAGTCAGAAGACGGATGACGGAAAGAAAACGAAAGACGTACCATGTAAATTAGTTGGTTAGCTTGTCATCTTATTTTTAATGTTTGATGAATTTTGTACATTCATAACATACATAAATCTATGCGAAAAATGAATGATAGTACCACCAAATACAGAAGATCAAATTATTCAGAATTTTTTCTGTGTCGTATCTAAGCTAGAATATCTGGATGACGATTAAATCTAGTCAAATATTATAGAAACACCCCCTGTTTCAGAGTTATAGAATCTTATGCTGTGTTAGTTTTGGTTCTCCCTCAATTACTTCAAATTATTTCAATTTAAAAATTGCTTACTTCGAGCGAAAACTAGCCATACTTAGAGAAAAAAACGCCATTAGTATTGTATGGTATGAAAGTTCTGTGAGCTTACAAAAATGTTTGTATGACTGTCTTTCGGCGTAGGATTGGAAATCGTGATTTGTATCATTCTGTCAAGGGTTGACGCTGGAGTTCATGATTTTGGCTTGTAGAATTTCGCCCACCAGATGTGTCTGTCGTCCTCTCCTTTGTCCGGCACTGCAGACCCCGTCTGACGCGGTGAACTGCCATTGTCTGTTGGTGGTGTATCAAGCCAGAATCGGAACAGTGGGGTGTACACCGCTATCCGAAGAGCTTAAAGCGATAAGCGGGAAATCCGCTTTCGAGTCCAGGTGCGGCACAAATTTTCATGTGTCACCAGTAGGTAGTATATCTTTGCCTAATACAGCTGATATTGAAGAATGCGGAATCAACGAATTAATTTGATAATAATTAGGATGAGATACGGAATATTCCTACCGTGAGTCATTACTGCATTGGACATGCTAACAGTACAAGTTGTTCTTTGCGAATTGCTACAAATGGAGGGTTTCGTTGCGTGTTCCGTGAGAAAACAGTCCAGCATTTTGCCCAGAACGTCTCGTGTCTTCTAAAGCTGTTTCGTTGTCCCCAATAGAGTACTTCTCTGTTGGTCGTAGATCCTAAAATGCATGAATTAAACAGTAAATCTTTGGGTAACGTATAAGAATATTTCGACACTGCGGTAATGAAAGTTCAAAATACGGGGATGACACTGATTTTTCTTAGTACTTCAATCTCAAAATTAGGAGAAGATATGTTGTAATACACATTTTCTAAGAGCTAGTCTAGTTACTGAAGTTTTTATCAAAGAGCATGGAATCTAATTACCACTTATCGAGTCCATTAATAGCATATAACAACTGACATCGCACCAAACAGATGGAAAGCGCACGTAAAGTTAGCGAGGCAATTTTAATTAAAACTTCGCTTTTATGCTAAGTAACGTAACATCCTCCCCACAGAAGGATTGCTTCACGGAAAATAGTCACAGGCTGTTGTTTGCAAACGTTTACGTCGGCTGGTTTAAACTTCAACATAAACTGAATAAAAACACGGTTGCCCTTCTTATTGCAGAAGTTTATTCCCCCAGATCGCATAAAAATGCATGGTGATTACTAATTTCAACGAAATTAAATCGACAGCTTCAGATTATTTAACAAGAAACAAATTACACGTTTACATTTCGTCAACTATTCACATTAATTGAACACAATTGTAGTGTACATAAAGGAAAAATTATGGAAGTTCTAATATCAAATGCCTACAAATTCAAAGTAAACATACCTCATGTAGACGATTTTCCATATTAATGTCTCTCGTCATTCAATAGCTATGCGAAAAGTGCACAACAGTCACAAATAAAACACATAAGATGTGTATAAAATTCTTTCATGTTGTGTCCTTGTCGACATCTGACAGGAAATTTATGAGGCAATCAATGGAATACACTGTGCTTTGAGGTGACACCAGATGGGAGCATTCTTTTACAACATACGATTGTATCTTCGAAATTGAACTAAAGAATTTTATATTTTCCATATTCTTTATACATATAAAAATCCATAAAAGTAAAAGGATATATACCCGTTTTTCCTGATGTATACGTCAAAGATATTATTGGAGCTGAATATTACTTGCAGAAACATGCACTTTATGCATTGCACCATAACCTAGACCTTGGGCTCTGTATTGCAGTTTCCTAGTTTGCCACTATGTACGGCTTAGATCTCGGGCTATGTATCGCATCATCAAAGTGTATTACAGTAATGATGAAACACTGAATTACAGTTTTGCTGTTCATCTGTTCTTATATTACATTACTTCAAAAGAAAAAACTGTTTAATAAACGGTTATGGTTATAGAAATTTCAATACGTAATAGTAAGTATACTTTGTGCAATCGTGACACCACTTGTAACTATTATTACTTGGCGTATTCTACGAAAGTGACACTTTTATTGATATTAATGTGACCTGATACTTGGTACTGTAAGCTCTGTAATGTTTTTTTTTATGTATTGCATTGATAGTTTATTTTAAGATATTCTTATCTACTATTTCGTCCACATAATATATGTTTTCTTTGAATTTGTATGCATTTGTCTTTAGAATTTTCCATAAATGTTCCTTTACGTACATTACGGTTATGTCTAATTATTGTGAACAGTCAACGAAATGCATTTGACCTGTAATTTTTTTTCTATGTAAATGATCTGAAGTTAGTGATGTAATTTGGCTGAAACTAGTAATCACTGTGTATTTTTGTGCGATCTGGATGAATAAACTTCTGTTATAATAAAAACAACAGCCTCCAATACAGCTGACAATGTAAGGTAATCATCATGAAGTGATTGAGGCAGAATACTCACTTGTACCACAAACATGTTGCTGGTGTAAAAGGTACCTACGAATGGCCTTAAGGCTTATCCTAGATTGCCAATTGCGCTAGCCTTACTGTTTCGCGTCTGCCCACTGAGGGCGTGCTCATGATTTGTCAGTTGTGTATTTCAGTGATAAATGACATTAAATAAAATTTGTAAGTAACCTTGTAATGTGAATTTAGTGTTGTTCAAGTCATACTTAGAAAGAGGCTAGTATGGATAATATATTCAGTACAGCTGGAACTCTGTAAAAACATTTAAACAGTAAATATAAAAATCAAAGTTGCGCGCTTGGTTTCAATTGTAACAGATGAATCAAAGCTTTACCCATGCACGTTTCAGCACGACTAGGCTACATTCGCACGCTCTTCGGACATCTGTCATCCCTAGTGTGAGGTATTATACTGATATTGCCTAGTCGCTAAGTTTTAGCAACGGGAGACACTGTGCACAGTATGAACAAATAACTGATAAAACAGTCTGAACTGGGGCACACATTTCACATTTATTCACGTAAACACTGATTTTCATGTTTCATATATCGGTACCATGTGTTCTGAGACGAATATGAAATAGACACTGGTAGAAAGTTAAACAGCTGTGATAAATAAAGCAAAAATCACACACAGGCCATCCGAAGTTCCAGATGAACGACTGTTCGTTCAGTGCTTGCATTGGTTACGAGTCTGGATGACATACCTCTTTCGACAATAAAAGCTCTGAGTTGGCACGACGTTCAAACAGGTCACTTGTACTGACTCACTATCAGTGTTTTTGGGACAAGTATTTGATAAGTACAGGAATGGTTGACTTTCTGTGTGGTACTGCGATAACGAGCTTGTTACAAAGGTCCATCTCGCTGTTTATGGCCGCAATTTTCAAAATAACAGTAGCGATTTTATAAATATAAGACAGCATGTTTGATCCCTTGTTCCTTCGTCTATATTTTCGTTACAGAACAACTGGGATTAATAAACTCAGCAATATTGGATAATGTCTCGGAATCCACATCAAGGAGAGCTTTAGCACACTAAGTTGATTCCAAGCTACTTTTATTCGTAAAAATGGAGCGAATTCCTCAACATCAGTAAACACTTAATAAGTACGTACGTACGAAATCCTACCACTACGGTCCTTTAAGGGGTACTTGTTTTCCACGAAAGAAGTCACCAGCATTCAGCGATGGTTAGTTTAAGTAAAGAACGCATCATGGAAAGTCAAGTGCTACAAAAATTAAGGCACTCAAAGATCACGCAAGGCAAAATTCATCATCCGTAGTGCTGTTGGAGTTGAGAAAACTGGTTTGCAATAAACAGCGGAAAGGCATCAAAATACTTAATCGGGTCATGATGCATGATATGAATCCTGACCAGAGTAGGAACACTGTCGGGCCTGACTGAATCTGGGTAACTAATAGGAAAATTATCACTCGCGAGATTCTCGAAGAAATGCTTCCGAGTAATTAATCAATAGTTACAGAAACTTCCTAACACGAAAAAACTCACTGATGACCAAAATCACATTCCAACTTCACACAGCGGTGGCACGTCATACTCACCAGATCCAAGAACAATGACTGCCATATCTGAGAACTAATTTCAACGTGCCCACCTCCATGAACGACACAAAAAAAGATTGATGGTGGCGAATTGACCAGTCGGCACAGCTAATTTGTTCTGGTACCATGCGCCTCCTCCAGTAATCAAATAGCAGACACAACGCCTGGTTCATCTGTTCAAAATTTCCCACCGACTCAATGTCTAAATCTAAACGACAGTTGTCTTTGTATTTAGGTCTGAGGGAACCTCGCCACGCCGCGAATTATGTCTAATACAGTTTAAATAACCATATACTGTGTAGTTGAAAACAGCATAACGTCCAAAATTATATTGATTAAATCAGACTGTGTCGTCATTTCATAGAGAAGTAATATTACCCACAAGATCTTAATTTTATTTTGACATACACTGTATTTGTGGTACGGTATAAATGCGATGTACAAGCTGTGGAATATCATAATATCATCAGATGACGATGGATCGTGGAATGGATCCCTTTCTGGTACGGAACGATGATTTAGGTCAAGAGATAAACAGCTAGGCCATGAAAATATTTAAAAAACTAAACATTCGAACGGATTCTGACTGGCTCCTTGGACAGTTAAGGCGTAACTAAAGAAGAGAGAAGGTATATTGTAAAAGATGCAAAATATAAAATTTTAAAGTCAGCCAGATTCGACCAAAAATAACCCAGATAGTGAAAATCTAAGGATTTCTTTTAACAACTGAGCAACAAGACCTTAAATACTGAAATCCTTAAGTTTAGCACTAGATTAAAAAACCTTTAAAAACAAGTAACCATAAAAATAAGAAACAAGGAAAATTTAAGACTTGTGATCTTAATGAACTTTTTAAGAACATTTAAATAACACTGACTTACTGGTAAACTTCAGTTCATGCATTTAACTTAGCTACACTTTATCACAACATAGTAGACATACGATTTATAGCAAACATGTTACGTGCTTGTGATAGTGCACAACAATTCATAATGAGGGAGACAAGATATCTAAGTTCCAAAAATTACGGTTCGTGTCAAGATTAGTGTTCAACAACTGAGAAGATAAGCAGAAAACAAATGGGCATCAGAAACTGATAATTAAAACCACAAATATACAAATGGTATTCAAGGTGAATCCACAGGACAATAATATGCGGAGAAAGTGTTCCAGACAAGTAGCTCGTTTTCAAGGGAACAGCTTATGCATCGAACACACCCGTTGCTCGCCTTTTGCAAACAGCACCTTGCTAAACGACGCGTCTACATCTACATCTACATTGATACTCCGCAAGCCACCCAACGGTGTGTGGCGGAGGGCACTTTACGTGCCACTGTCATTACCTCCATTTCCTGTTCCAGTCGCGTATGGTTTGCGGGAAGAACGACTGTCTGAAAGCCTCCGTGCGCGCTCTAATCTCTCTAATTTTACATTCGTGATCTCCTCGGGAGGTATAAGTAGGGGGAAGCAATATATTCGATACCTCATCCAGAAACGCACCCTCTCGAAACCTGGCGAGCAAGCTACACCGCGATGCAGAGCGCCTCTCTTGCAGAGTCTGCCACTTGAGTTTATTAAACATCTCCGTAACGCTATCACGGTTACCAAATAACCCTGTGACGAAACGCGCCGCTCTTCTTTGGATCTTCTCTATCTCCTCCGTCAGACCGATCTGGTACGGATCCCACACTGATGAGCAATACTCAAGTATAGGTCGAACGAGTGTTTTGTAAGCCACCTCCTTTGTTGATGGACTACATTTTCTAAGCACTCTCCCAATGAATCTCAACCTGGTACCCGCCTTACCAACAATTAATTTTATATGATCATTCCACTTCAAATCGTTCCGCACGCATACTCCCAGATATTTTACAGAAGTAACTGCTACCAGTGTTTGTTCCGCTATCATATAATCATACAATAAAGGATCCTTCTTTCTATGTATTCGCAATACATTACATTTGTCTATGTTAAGGGTCAGTTGCCGCTCCCTGCACCAAGTGCCTATCCGGTGCAGATCTCCCTGCATTTCGCTACAATTTTCTAATGCTGCAACTTCTCTGTATACTACAGCATCATCCGCGAAAAGCCGCATGGAACTTCCGGCACTATCTACTAAGTCATTTATATATACTGTGAAAAGCAATGGTCCCATAACACTCCCCTGTGGCACGCCAGAGGTTACTTTAACGTCTGTAGACGTCTCTCCATTGATAACAACATGCTGTGTTCTGTTTGCTAAAAACTCTTCAATCCAGCCACACAGCTGGTCTGATATTCCGTAGGCTCTTACTTTGTTTATCAGGCGACAGTGCGGAACTGTATCGAACGCCTTTCGGAAGTCAAGAAAAATAGCATCTACCTGGGAGCCTGTATCTAATATCTTCTGGGTCTCATGAACAAATAAGGCGAGTTGGGTCTCACACGATCGCTGTTTCCGGAATCCATGTTGATTCCTACATAGTAGATTCTGGGTTTCCAGAAATGACATGATACGCGAGCAAAAAACATGTTCTAAAATTCTACAAGAGATCGACGTAAGAGATATAGGTCTATAGTTTTGCGCATCTGCTCGACGACCCTTCTTGAAGACTGGGACTATCTGTGCTCTTTTCCAATCATTTGGAACCCTCCGTTCCTCTAGAGACTTGCGGTACACGGCTGTTAGAAGGGGGGCAAGTTCTTTCGCGTACTCTGTGTAGAATCGAATTGGTATCCCCTCAGGTCCAGTGGACTTTCCTCTATTGAGTGATTCCAGTTGCTTTTCTATTCCTTGGACACTTATTTCCGCGGTTTAGCGCTTTGGGTCAACAGTTTCCGCAAACGGCCACCGTACTGCAGAGTATACCAGGTCACATATCATCCAAAACTGCGAAGTATGCCCAAAAAATGACTAAGCACTTGAACCTAACATAACTCGTACATCAGCGTTGGCACGGCTTCGCCCACGCTCCTTACGGACTCTGCGACAGCAAGTCACAGCCATGGGGCAGAACTTCACTGTTTCGCTGCCTGAGTCGACTCGTCGCGAGCGTCTCCGCGCATCGCTAGAAGAAACATCGCCAAAATCCACGGCTGCACTACTAAAGGGGCCTCTGCCAGCATCAGGCGAATGATAGCACACGTAAAATCAAATCTAACTATCGCACTCGAGATTGGGCTTCACCAAACTGGCTCACTTTCGCCGTACTGAAAAACTTGGGACTTATTTATCAGGAAACTCTTGACGTTTCAGCTGAAGTGATTCAGCACCCTATCTTCCCGATAATGAGGTTGATGAATATGGCCCCCTTATTTTCAGTGAGAAGTATAACCAGATGTGTACCCCAGGTTATCCATATGTGCATACAAAACTGATGTCGATGAGGAATCAAGGGCCATTAACCATACCTGCCATTCAGTGTTCGATGTGGACTACGGCTGCCTTGAGTCCTGAAGAAGAGGGTACGCAAAGACAGCGAAGTGAAATTTTGCATCACTGAAGATAATATTCGACAACATTTGCATAGAAACTTTAACTGCATTTTAACTCATTTTTCCTGTGCTCAGTCTGCACTGTTGCGGATACATGCAGTGTGCATACGAGACGGTCGTCTGCGTAATACTGAATTACTCTGAAATTGCATACACTGAGATGACAAAAGTCATGGGACAGCGATACGTACATATACAGATGGATTTACTTTCACGTACGCAAGGTGTAAAACGGCAGTTCATTGGTTGAGCTACCATTTGTATTCAAGTGATTCATGTGAAACGATTTCCAATGTGATTGTGACCGCACAACGGGAAAAATAGACTCTGAATTCTGAATGGTATTTGGGGCTTGACGTTGGGACATTCAATTTCTGAAATGGTTGGGGAATTCAATATTCCGAGATCCTCATGTCAAGAGCGTGCTAAGAACACTAAATTTCAGAGAGTACCTCTCACCGCGGACAACGCAGTGGCTGACGGCCTTAGCTTAATGACCGAGAGCAACGCTGTTTGCCAGTGCTACCAGACAAGCAACTCTGCGTGAAATAAGTACAGAAACTGATGTGAGACATATGACTAACGTATCCGTTAGCACACTATCGCGAAATTTGGGGTAATTGGGCTATAGAAGCAGAGGACACACGCAAGTACCTTTGCTAAGGAAAAAATGGTTCAAATGGCTCTGAGCACTATGCGACTTAACTTCTGAGGTCATCAGTCGCCTAGAACTTAGAACTAATTAAACCTAACCTAAGGACATGACACACATCCATGCCCGAGGCAGGATTCGAACCTGCGACCGTGGCGGTCGCCCGGTTCCAGACTGTAGCGCCTAGAACCGCACGGCCACTCCGGCCGGCCCCTTTGATAAGAGCCTCCAGCTTCCTCCTGGGCTCGTGACCATATTAGTTGGATCCTAGACTACTGGAAAACCGTGGCCTCGTTGTAGGAGCTCCGATTTCATGTGGTAAGAGTCCATTGTAGGGTTAGAGTGTGGCGCAAACCCCACGAAGCCACGGACGAAGTTGTCAACAAGGCACTGTGAAAGCTGGTGGTGGCTCCACAATGGTGTGGTTTCTGTTTACATGGAATGAATTGGGTCCTCTGGATCAAATGAACCGATCATTGACTGGAAATTGTTATGTTCGTCTACTTGGAGTCCGTTTACAGCCATTCATGGTCTTCATGTTCCGAAACAACGGTGGAATTTTCACCGGGCCACCACTGTTCGCGTTTGGTTTGGAACATTGTGGACAATCTGATCGAGTGATTTGACCACCTGTATCACCCGACGAATTCCATGGAACATATATAAGACATAATCGAGAGGTCAATTAGTGCACAAAATTCTGCACCGGCAACACTTCCGCAATTATGGACGGCTATAGGGGCAGCAAGGCTCAATATTTCAGGTCCCACGACTTGCCTAGTCCACGCCACGTCAAGCTGCTGCACTACGCCGGGGAAATGGTAGTCCGACACGATATTAGCTTCTATCGCAAGACTTTTATTACATCAGTGTATGACACAATCTACACTCCTTGCGTTGTTCCACTGTGGCTTCAGAAACTTGGGAATGTCCAGTTCCGTCTGTGTGTGAACTAAAAAATGAAAATCTGCAAAAGTTTGGAAAAAAGAGATAACTGGAGGCGTACTAAGGGAATAGTTAGAACGGTTGGTTCGTAAAAAATGAGAGCATTGCTTTAGTGCTTGGAACACGAAATCACGCTCTGCAGCTGTTCAAATTTTTGTACTTAGTGAGAGGAGCTTGTACTACGCTATTAAAAGACTAAAATGTTATGTATTTGCTGTATCAAAACTAAAACATAAATAAGAAGTCAGTGTGACATATGTGTTTCCTGTGATGCATTATGGTACTCAAAGAAGTACACATAAATGCTTAATGTTTTCTTAAACGGCGGTAAAATTTGTTTCCTTGAGTCAGCAGTTTGTATAGACTGTGTTAAAGTTAATATTTATTTCTATGCAGACTCCCATTAGCTGAAAAGTTCACCTCGTATGCACGCAGGGCGGTTTACAAACTATCTGCGTAATGTTCCCTCTGGACAAACACCAGTTCTGTTTAAACAATTACATGCGGGATTTCAGGGACGGCTACAACACTCTTTGTCGGCAAAAAATAAAAGCACTGTGGATATAAATTCAAAGTTATTTTAAAATCAAGCTTTTACTGAGTCTGAATATTTTGCATTCCCTTTTAAAGCTGTAGTGCCGTCTCCACAAATCGCAATTAAGGTCGTATCAAGGTGAGCACCATTCACACTGATGACCACCTGCGCTTTTGTAACGCAACACACTGGCGATTCTGCGTAGGTTCCGAAGGTACGTGGAGCCTTGTAGGTCGGAGCAGTCACACCAGATGGCCTTCTGGACTCAAGGTTTTTTTTTTTTTTTTTTTTTTTTTTTTTTTTTGGGAAACGTGAGTTCAGTAACGCGCTTGTCAAGCCACTGAAGCGTTTTTATGACCTTGTGAAACTGGTAGTTATCCCGCTGGAAGGTGGCGTTGCCATCGGGTGATTCAGCGTGCTGATCGACGTGCGACAGAGAATCTAGAATCTAAGAGTCCAGTGCATGAGCCCTTTGAACACTCTTCTTGTCATCTTGCAAGACATGGGAGTTCACGGCATACTTATCATGAAGATGTAGAAGAAACAGCAACACTTGGTCACCGAGGATGTTCACTTAAATAGTCTGCTTCACGTTCGCGGTGAACTGAAATGAGTGGTTTTAAGTCATAGTACGAGAAACAACCCTGAAACATCACAGATCTATCGGTGATCGGAACTACTGCCTCCACGCAAGACAGGTGTGGGCTGCCGGTGCACTAGAGTCCTTGAATTATTTAAAAGGAGGCAAAATAGTGACTGATCGAACCACTTTACCCAACTTCATTTAGCTAACATCCAGTCCCTGTGTTGTTTGATCCACTGAAGAGGTGCAGCTCGATGTATCGCTGTGAACAATGGCCTTTTACGAAGTACCTGATTACAATTGTCCGTTGCAGAGACTGACAGAGATGGACTACTCTTCGCTGCCTGATTTGTCACCATCAAGGTTTTTCATTCGTCTCCTGTCCCTGTCACTCACTATTTTTTAGGGTCACCAGCTAACTAAAAATAGGAAAGCCTTGAACCCCTTCCACTAAATTTAGTTGATATTAAGATTCTTTTACAGGGAGTAGAGTGGAGCTGACGCTGAAATCATTAAGTATTTGGTTATATCATCGCTAGTCTCACTGAACTCTTCTGAACTCTACATGTCATGTGTGGTCTGGCGTCTCCTTACCAGCGACAGGTCCCAGGTTCAAACTAGTCAATTCCCTGAAAAACACGCTCGGCATCGTTGCGCGAAAGTGGTAGGGAGACACAACTTAGAACAAACAGACACCACACAGAATGTTAGAGAATGGCGACCCTGCCAGGATTGGTATAATACCATAATTGAAGGTCGACCACATGCCTAACTAGGTCATAAAAATATCCTGTTAAAAAATTTATGTAATAAAATTTTTTTTTTGAAAGGCACAAATAGTTGTAAACAGTAGCTGCAGCGATAGACAGTAAAAGTATTCAATAGAAAGTGAGACATTCTGGCATAGACAATAGCATAATTAAGTTATGAATTTTAAAAATTGTTAGAATTAAGTTTTCTCCTCAATGCAAGCGCACAGGTGGCGGATACATCGTTGACAAGTTGGTTCTGACCCAACAAGTAAGTGAACGGATTGTCAGTCTTGGGTATAATAAGTGCCAAGTCGTATGAACAAAAAGTTTATGAAACGCGTGAGATCGCATGAGCGCATGTTGACTTGAAGTAGGGCGCGTGAATTGCTTTTAAAACAGAAAATAAGGAATTCGGAAAGATTAGCAATGGCAGATCGAGACCTTGACCGAATTGAGGTAGAGACCGAGCATGAAAATGGACAGAGAATAGAGGACAGTTCAACAGACGATGCAGTATCGCGAGAAATAGGACATATAAAGCACCATAACAAGGATAATGTACGTCAAGGCATAGAAAACGTAAGTCAGCATACGACAGAGAAGCAGGAAAGTAGAGAGAGACAGTCGATGAGGATTCTAACTTGCGTCTCGAATACGTAGAACCCATAGTACAAGTAATCAGAGCTCCCTCACCACAGAGTACAAGGAATGCGAGCAGAAACGTGTCACAACACAGTTCAATGCAATCGGTTGCAAACCAACACTTGGGCGAAAACACAGAGCGTAGGACGTCGGAAGAAAACGCAATAGGACCCACCAATCTGGCAGAATTATTACAACAAATTACGGAAACCATGACAAGGCAAAATAAAGACATAGCGAATCAAATTCAAATTCAGAATGCAGAAACCACAATACAAATGCGTGAGATTAAAGAGCAAAACAAAAAAATTCAGTTACACCTAAGTCATATTGAAGACGAGGCAAAAGAATCTCGAGAAGTGATAGGAAACTTAATAACAGGTCACAATCAATTGAGAACAGACATTGACAAGGTACAAGTGGACGTACAAACATTGTGTAATGACATTCAGGACGAGGTCAAAACACTACGTAACAACACCCAGGGAGAAGTCAAGGAACTAGAGAAACAGATAAACGAAATTACTAGACAAGCAGCAGGTACAGCGCGTGAAATTGTTGAAAACAGTGTGTTACACAAACGTATCACATCAGCGCTGAAAGATATGTTAACCGCATAGTCAAAATAGAAGCGCAAACGAAGCGACAATTTCAGAAATTGCGAACAGAGTTGTTGCAAACCATTGAAGAGCGTAGTGAACAGGATCGAACAAGCACAGAGTCTGCAACCACATCCGTATCTGTAACAGCACCGGAAAAACAAGCAATTAACGAAAATATTACGCATTTGCGATTCCAATCACAGAAGGAAAATAACATACGTGAAATCAGACAGCCTGCACCGCAACAAACACGTTTCGAAATTCTTGATGAACAAACGGCACCACAAACACATGCGGAACCACAAATGTACGTTTCAAGACAGTTTGGATCGTGCAATGAAGCGGCAAGGTTAGCTAGACAAGATACCCAACCAATACCTGACAATGGAATGCCAGGTCGCGAAGAGTACAGTGCAATGCATTCAGCTATACGTTCACAACCGATGGAAGAAAATTATTCCGTACCACTCCAACGATACTACGCAAGGGTAGGCGAAGGTTACAGTGGACAATATCCAATATCTACCACAACCGGAAAGAACGACGGGAGATATGATCAGAAACAAAAGTGGCGAAGAATCGCGAATTTCATATGAAACTATGACGAAGTACGACAACGATCATTTCCTCACAGTCAGAAAATTTCAACACTTTCGAGAAGGAAACTCATTACATCCACGAATTGTTATTGATCAATTCCGAGTAGGATTACCAGAACACTGGACGCTAGCACACAAATTAGACTTTATATGTGCACACATGTCAGGAACAGTCGCAGAAACCATGCAGAATGTTGCAGCGACATGCCGATCGTACGAAGATTTCAGAGAGAAGTTTCTCTCACGATATTGGTCCAGCGAAGCACAGAACAGAGTGCAGTACGAATTATTACAGAACCCATATTTTGAAAATTCAGGAGAGAAGAGTCCCGTGAAATTTTTCGAATTAATGGCAAAGAAAAATCAATGCTTAGATGTACCATACAGTGACGGAGAGTTGATTAAATTATGCGCGATGAAGTTACCATTGAAATACCAGCAATCATTAGTAGGTCGCGGAGGCAATGACGTCGAAGCATTTAAAGGTATTCTAAGGGAACTAGAGTTCATATTTTCGGAAGATGACGCAAGAAAAAGACGAAGCGCACGTGAAAACGAAAGCAAAAAACAGTGGAATCCACAAGACACAGTACGAAGAAACAACAATTACGAACCACGTGACAACTTCGCACCAAGAAACGACAATAGATTTCAATAAAGAACCGGTTATGGATTTAGAAGAGAATATGGCAGTAACTATAATTCGCCCAGGAACGGCAACAACTATTACAGAGCGGGTATTGGAGCGCCAATAGACCGACAAATTATCAACAAAGAAACCAGTATCAACAAGCGGAGCAAGAAAAGAGAATACAGATAGAAGAGGTGGAGGTAAGACCACCAAACCCCGAAAAACGTTCGAATTGACAGCTAAGCGCCCATGCCAAAGAGAATGACGCACCGACCCAGGACAATTGTAGCACCTTGAACAGAGAAGTAAAAATCTTATCACGAGAAGAGAAGAAGGAAGAAACAAATCCGCAGGGACCAGATGAAAACGAAGACAGGAAAATAACAATATCATGTTGGGACGAAATTGATTGGGAGAATACTGATGAGGAAGATGAACTGACAGAGGCATGCACAACGAATGTAGGAGGAAAGGACGAAGTAATGAATATTGCAGGGCTATTTGAGATGGAAACCAGGGAAAGCGAATTCAATGAGGAGAATGTGTAGTCGACAGAAGTTGAAAATAAATTACTAGTTGGCACATAACCCAACATATATAATGAAGGAAGTTATGAAGCGATAATTAGAGCATTTAGATGAGATGTGGAAGTAGCAGCGAAGAAGGAGAAGATAGACGAGGATGAGGAAAAATTAGAGGATGTTGAAGAAAGCGTAAATGAAGGAAGAAATAGAGAAGAGGAAATAAAAGAGAGAGAAGTAGCAGTCGAAGCTTATCCTACAGAAAGTTCGAATTCACAAGGGAAATTCCCGAAAAGACTCATGTATGATTCAGTGGAGGATTCGTTGATGCAAGGAGAAGAAGAACAGAACCAACCCTTTCAAATTCAACCAATTGTGAAGGCCATGGTAAAGCATATCCCAGTCAATATTGTAATTGATAGCAGAAGTGAACTGACTGCGATCTCAGAAAATTTATTCATGCAGTGTAATGCCAATCAGGAATTGCCAGTTCTGAAAACACGTAAGATTAAAGTAAGAGGTCCTATTAGAAACAATGCTGTGGAAGTTACGAGAGAAACAAGGTAACTCTTTCGTGTCAAGGTCAAAAGATCGAAGCCAACTTCGTGATTATACCTAAACTAACTGTAGATTTGATTGTAGGTGCAGATTTTTTAAATGAGAGACGAGCGATAATAGATATGGGGAAAGGTAGTGTAACATTCGGGAATGTAACACTTCTCTTTGAGCAAAAGCTAAAATTAGAAGAAATACCAGTTATAAATAAACAATTAAGAATGACGTGAGATAAAGAGGATGAAGAATTAGAATGGTATGTACAAAAGGGGGAATCGCCTCAACTCATGTTAGAAGTCGATAAAGAAATCGACGAAAAATTGCAAGAAGTTCAAGGTATTTCGGAACACAGTAAAAGAGAATTAGAGGGTATTTTACAAGATAAAGCAGAGGTATTTTTACCGAAGACTGGCAGTATTAAACACTTTCAGTACAAGTTTGAAGATTAATTTTATTACTGGTAAATAATCAGCACAATATTTCAAGATTATGTTGCAGATAAGATCGCTAGGAGAAAGAAGAATGAAGAGAGAGGAAGGTGGAAAAAATAAAGTAGTTTCAATAAAAACAAAAACAAAAATAACACCAATAGTACCATAGATTAAGGTGAAGGGATAAAATGTAGATAGTCTAATAGCATGAAATACTAAAATGCTATACACCATGACACTACACAAAAAATAAAAATAAATGAAATTGAGAATTCTTGTAGAAGTTAAGATTCAAAATATCTTAGAATTGTAACATGGAAAGGGCACTGAAATTTGTAAGGCTTTTTAAAAAGGCGTAAAACAATATAGGTACTAGACATATGTTAGATGATTACAAGTAAAACTTTTTGTAGGAACCATTGTAAAAAACTCCAGCAGAAAACCAGATGCAATGACCCACAAGTTGCAACCAGAGAAGTATCAAGAAAGGAATGGATGTAATTAGCAAGACACGATTCCTACATGGCAGAAGCATCGAGAGAAGGGAAAGGACAGTGAGACCAACAAAGGGCACTTGTAAATCTACTGCCGAAGGGACCGGTGCGGGGACTGACAAGCAAACACTAGACTTTCACCGCTCGTAAACCCGGGGAAGCCCCGACTCAGCGGAGCGAGCAAAACACGGCCCAACGAGAAGACGGCTTGGGCAAGCCACCACTGGCAAAAAATATGTGTAAAAGTCACACTACCGCTATTAAACAGCAAGCTGATGCACGAAACTGAAGAAAACATCCACAAAGTAGAAATGACATGCCCAAACAATTTATCAAACTGCTACTAAGAGAAGAACTTCAAAGCGACTAGTTATCAATAATTATTTCCATATCCTGCCCAGAGAAGAACCAAGAATCAAGTAAGAAGCAGAGAAAAAGCAGGAAGAACAGATGTTGAAGATTCGCAAGATTGAGACCAAGAAAGAAGATGGGTGAAGAATAGACGACATAACCTTCCCAAATCCCTATCCTATTGTAAACTAGTCGTCTGTGAAGTATTACAACTAAAAACGACCGCTTTCAGCAACACATAACGATGACCTTCACGCATACAAAGCCAGTAAACCACGAGATTCTGCACTCACAGCTCCATTCCATTATGGGACCTCCACAACAGCAACACACACTTGCAAAGCCAACAAGGAACGACGAACGAAGCTGTACATCAAATACTTGCCCACATCCATCTCACTCAAGTCCACCACCTTCATGCAGAAACATTTGCCAACCTCGTGCTTAAACATTCATAGGATTGTGTGAATGTGTGAAATCAAATTATGTGATGTAGGAATTGTGCAAAAGAAACGTGTGAAAAACTGAATAAGTTAAGCACACCAGACAGTTAATAAACTACAAAATAACAGTCATCGACTATGGACTTAAGTAAAAAATAGACTGTCGATAAAAATAAGTCATTAGTTCTGAAATGGACAATATATAAAGAACAAAAGTAAGGCATAATAAACACTAAAACTATATGCCACTTATTTTCTCCTCATAAAAATAAAAGAATAACTATATTTTACTGATTTTCTTCTTGTAAAAACAAGGAATAAAAAATTATCTTGTTGGATGGTTTCCCTTTTCTTAACATTTGTAGCATTTGTTAGGATAATATCTCAATACTTGTGTATGTATATTTCTTTGTCAAAGCAATTCTTGGAAATAATTCCGATTTGTTAGTGTAACAATGTTGAAAAGAGTGTCTAGAAACAAAAACATTTTTACTTGTACATGATATTTAGAAAATGTGTTATGAATAGGTTTTACTTAATTACTACATTTATAAAAAAAATATTTCTAAGAAAATCAATGTGAAAGACTCCTCACTTTCGATAACAAACTTCTTAAAAAAACAAACTTCACACTTAAATAAAGAAAGACAATAATTAAAAAAATAATAATTATAATTTCTTTTCTCTTGTCAATATAAACATATTTTTTGAGAATAATGTGGAAGAATATAAAAATATAAATTAGTAATACAAACTAGCATAGAACCAGGATAATGCGGCTGAACAGTAGGCAACAAAATTTAGGTAAAGGAATAATTTTTGACTGACTTAGACAACGATTCATTCATTGCCTAACTTCAGTGCAAAAATTAAGTTCGAATTGTGGTGATATGTAAGGTGTCAGGCAAATCTAACACCTTCCATAAAAACCCTGACATGATAAGCAAATCCAGTAGTATGTCACATAGCTCTGAATAAATCGTGACATTAAATTAACCGAAGTAGTACATGTAACGAGTGAGCAAATGCAATACCACAGACTAACACAAGAATGCTTAAATGCATGTCATACCTTCCCACCTTGAGACAGACACAGTTCCGAGGGGAGAAACGAGAACAGAAGCCGAGAGCAGAACCGTGTTAAGCTAGAAGGCCCTACGATAAGGGACGGACACCCACGTCGCCAGCTAACCGACAGGACCACCCCCCAGCCCATGTTAAAAGCAAGAGCCCTCCAGAAGAACAGTATAGATCTTACAATAACACTAAAAGGGCCACACCAGCCGCAAGTTTTAGCGTGAGACTTTTTCGCGTCTCTGTTACGTTGCAAACGTTAAAAAACATTGCCCCACCACTAAAAGTAACCGACAGGACCACCCCCCAGCCAATGTTAAAAGATAGAGCCCTCCAGAAGAACAGTATAGATCTTATGATAACACTAAAAGGGCCACACGAGCTGCAAGTTTTAGCGTGAGACTTTTTCGCGTCTCTGTTACGTTGCAAACTTTAAAAACATTGCCCCACCACGAAAAGTATAACGTTTCTCATTGGATTGACAGAATTTTTGTAGGCGGAATTTAGGGTTAACATTGAGGCCCTGATTGGTCAGATGAAAACACAGCCAGATAGTTTTTTTAAACCAACTTCGGTAAATTGTAGTAAGGAGAAGTTAGAAAGGAGTTGCTTCTGAGACGGCGAGGTGCGGGGAGTTGTGCCGTCCACCGCCCCCTGAGGAACACCGACAAGGTAATGAAAGCACGCGATGCCGCATTTTTGAGCGGATAAGGCTTCACTCAGAACTGCAGAAGTCTCATCTGTTACATCCCCTTTTTACGTAATACTATTGTCGATCGTCAATTGAAGCTCATGGTATTCACATTTGCTACGTAAGTTAAAATCTGAAACGCGATGATTTTTCTGTTATATAATTATTGAGTAGCCACATCAGCCACTGTAATTTACGACAAGTTAGAGAAGTAATTAAAGATAATTGAGGGTCACTGTAGACCATTTTGATAGTTTTCTCTTTTGTGAAACTTAATTTAAACCTAGATTATAGATGTGATATGGCATAGGTCATCCTTCGATCCATTGTAGAACTTGGAAACCCATTCAGGAAATATTCGTTCACATTTTGGTTGATCGCAGTTGGTTTTTATCATCCTGTATTAAAACATTTCCTTTTATCAATAGTGCAATCTGTAAACAATGTTTTGTGAGTAGAATAAAATTTCCAATGGTAAACTTAACTGCTTTTTCGACATTATTTTACCAGTTAACTAAAAATGGGAAAGCCTCGAACCCCTTCCACTAAATTTAGTTGATATTAAGATTCTTTTACAGGGAGTGCAGTGGAGCTAACGTTGTAATCATTAAGTATTTGGTTATATCATCGGTAGTCTCACTGAACTCTTCTGAACTCTACATGTCATGTGTGGTCTGGCGTCTCCTTACCAGCGACAGGTCCCAGGTTCAAACTAGTCAATTCCCTGAAAAACACGCTCAGAGCGCCGTTGCGCGAAAGTGGTAGGGAGACACAACTTAGAACAAGCAGACACCACGCAGAATGTTAGAAGACGTGTAACCAATGGCTTCCGATACCATCACGGGAGGTGATACGCCAGTATCGCGATGACGAATACACGCCCAATGTGTGTCCATCGCGATGTCGCCAAACACGGATGCGACCATCATGATGCTATAAACAGAACCTGGATTCATCCGAAAAAATGACGTTTTACCATTCGTGCACCCAGGTTCGTCGTTGAGTACACCATCGCAGGCGCTCCTGTATGTGATGCAGCGTCAAGGGCAACCGCAGCAATGGTCTCCGAGCTGATAGTCCATGCTGCTGCAAATGTCGTCGAACTGTTCCTGCAGATGGTTGTTGTCAGGCAGACGTCCCCATCTGTTGACTCAGGGATCGATACGTGGCTGCACGAACCGTTACAGCCATGCGGATAAGATGCCTGTCATCTCGACTTATAGTGATACGAGGCCGTTGGGATCCCGCACGGCGTTCCGTATTACCATTCTGAACCCACTGATTCCATATTCTGCTAACAGTCATTGGATCTCGAGCAACGGGAGCAGCAATGTCGCGATACGATAAACCGCAATCGCTGTAGGCTACAATCCGACCTTTATCAAAGTCGGAAACGTGATGGTACGCATTTCTCCTCCTTACACGAGGCATCACAACAGCGTTTCAACAGGAAACGCCGGTCAAGTGCTGTTTGTGTATGGGAAATCGGTTGCAAACTTTCCTCATGTCAGCACGTTGTAGGTGTCGCCACCGGCGCAACCTTGTGTGAATGCTCTGAAAAGCTAATCCTTTGCATATCACAGTCTTCTTCCTGTCCGCTAAATTTCGTGTCTGTTGCACGCCATCTTCGTGGTGTAGCAATTTTAATGGCCAGTAGTGGATTACTGTCCTGCGTTCTTCAGCTTTGGAGCACAGGGTGGTTATAATTATCTTTCGCTACTACAGCCAGCGTAGACGGAGAACTATTTACTGTATGGGTATTTATTTATTGCACATTTGAAGACCCTTTACCATATGTTTTAAAACAGGTCGAACATCTTATAGTTCTGGTTTTTCACGTTTTTGTATTTTTTTTGTTGTGTGTTCTTATGTGCAGCGTTTAGGTACCCAACTTTATGGGTATGATGTTTAGACTGTACACTGTAGGATTTGCCTTCTTAGTAGCGTTAGTGTCACGACTTGACTTTACATGCTTTACTGGTACGGCGACGTAGGGTTGAAGCACAAGTACAGTATGGATTGCAGTTGCAAACAGTCAACACGGATCTGGACAAGATGACCAGGGCTTTACTCGTAAATCTGTTTTATCAAAACTACAGCTATAGTGTTGTTGTTCTTTACGGATATCGACACACTAAAGGAATACGGAGAGGTCCTCTTTCACCATCGGGGTTGAAGAACAATTAACTGTCGATTTGGGGATTGCTCCTGGGAGAGACGGACCCCAGTTGCACCATTAACTGTTAAAGAAGGTAGTGTTGTCATGGCTGAAGATGCTGGACGCATTGTGCGCATTGTACACGCTGCGTCACGTCAGCTGAATCCATTGTTCACTGTTCAGGAAGTTCTGCGAACAGCCGTGAAATAGTAGCAGTACAGACTTCCAGAATGTCATGGATGCAGACCGTCAGCGCATTGAGCAACGTTTGTAAACTGGAACGTAAAGTTGATACGCAAATAACGAAATGTTACTCTCTCAGTGGTGTATTAGTTACTTCTCTACCAAATGTCAATAGAAATGTTTTCACAATGTTTCATTATCCTACTGTCATTCACTTTTCAGCGGCGCCGTCTCAAGTAGCGGAAGCTTAATTATGATCATGCTATATCTTTCCAGCAGCCGCGCCATTTCACTCGCAAATTGTGATTTGCCACATCACAGAAGAACTGTGTCTGCGTTAAACATGAAACATGAATTCTCTTCTGACAATGCGTTAGTCTTGTTGCGCAATGGTCTCAGCGTGAGACGACACATGTAGCTTAGTTTCCGAAGTCACTACATACGACCGCTGCCGTTACGCCGATGTATGCTTGCTAGCGGAGCTGTTCCTTGTAGACACGGTAGAAAGTTCACATTCATACACCAATAAATTGGGAATACTCATTCACGGTGCTGACTTGGGTACATCCTTTCTACTATTCTGTCACATCTCCACGTACCCATCGCACTCTGCTGACTCCGTAGTACCGACTGACACACATACACACCTTTCAGCGCCATTCCATGCTTCAGTGACGATGGGACTTGACCATGTATACGGTCCTAAAATAACCAGTGTGTTCTTTTAAGGGAGTTACTAATACAGTGTCCAGTCACATTAATGCGAGCACCTGAATAACCACCTTTTACGGTGCAGACTACCGCGAGACGTGCAAGGAAGATAGTCAATGGGGTTCTAGAACGTACTGGCAAGGATATGCAGCCACAACGTCCTCAGCGCATGGTCAGCTGTTATAGATTTCTCGCATGAGGATTTATGATGCAAACAGGCCGATGTAGATGGTCCCACAAATTCTCTACCGGGTTTAAATCCAGAGGGTTTGGTGGGCAGAGGCGTACGTTAAACTCATCCTGGTGCTCTTCGAGCGACGCACGTACGCTTCGAGCTGGGTGATGCGTTGCATTGTCCTACTGGTAGGAGCCATTATTCACGAGGGAAAACAAACTGCGTTTGGGAGGTGGACTTAGTCCCCAGGGCCAGATGCATAGTTGTTTTTGATCCATTGTGCCTTCCAGAATGACGAGATCACCCAGGGAATGCTAGTGTGGATCCTTCCTACCATTGTTACAGAGCCGTACACGCCAACGGCATCTGTCCGATGGAGCATGAATCGTAATTATCGTGAGAAGGCTACCTGTCGCCTCTCAGTGGACGTGTCGTTGCGGCATTAGCGTGCAAATTGCAGCCTACGTCGCTGATGCACAGCAGCCGGCAAGCGTACATGAACGAGGCGGCCACTAAACGATCGTTGAGGAGACACTGTTGGTAGCCACTTGGTCATTTGCTCAACAGTTGTGCACCAATACACATCGCAGGAGCCGCCATTCATCCCCGTCGTGTTAGGCTCATCTTGCACGACTGTTGCCACACCCTGGAACCGCGCGACCGCTACGGTCGCAGGTTCGAATCCTGCCTCGGGCATGGATGTGTGTGATGTCCTTAGGTTGGCTAGGTTTAAGTAGTTCTAAGTTCTAGGGGACTGATGACCTCAGATGTTAAGTCCCATAGTGCTCATAGCCTTTTGAACCATTTTTTGGTCCACATCCTTTTGGAGATAAAGTTCTCTGTCTCCGCATTACGACAAGGACTACACTTTTATCCGCGTCCCCCGATCCTGTTTACGTACCCTCAACGGTCAGTGCTGGCATCTGCCGTCTGTGTGTGGTTGTGGTTATTGCATGTCGAACATACGCAGTGATCACAATAATTTGGCGGGACCATACAGGGTGAAAACTATTTAAGCCGACAAACTCTGGGAGGTTGTAGGGGACATCAAAACAAATATTTTTCCCATAATGTCATTTTTTCCTATGAGTAATATTTAAACCGGTAGAGGAAGATTTCTCTGGAGGCAAATTAATTAAACCAAGAAACACTTTTCAATTTTTTTGTGGCCAAAAGACAACTCATTAACACAACCCAACTTCAATTACAGTAGATTTTCAAAAATGCCTCCATTGACACGTAAACAAAGGTTACACCGCCGGATCACGTTCTGTCTGACACGGGCGAAAACCGCAGGAGTATCCTGAATTGTTCCTCCTGCTGCTACTATCCGGGCAACCAGATCTTTATTCTGATGCAACAGGAGTTGCGTAAACAAGGTTGCTCATCTCTCCCCATGTCCAGAAAGGACATATCTGCCGATCGAGCAGGCCATGGTACAGGACCACCTCTGCCAATCCACGTTTGTGGGAACCGTCGGTCCAGGAAACGACACACACGACGACTGAAATGTGCTGGCGCCCGGTCATGTTGGAACCACACGCGTTGTCTTGTAGGGAGCGGGACGTCTTCCAGCAATTCTGGCAATGCTCTGGGTGGATAATCAACTGGTTCCAGGTTGTGGACACGCTGTAAGTGAAATGGACATAACAATTGCTCTTGAAGGACTGTTCTTACATTCGTCTGATTCGTCCCCATGTTACGTGCAATTGCACGAGTGCTGATTGAAGGATCCCGCTCCACATGCTGCAAGACAGCTTCCTGAAATTGCATCGTTCTTACCGTGCGACGGCGTCCCTGTCCAGGTAATCTGCTAAATGACCCGGTCTCACGCAGACGTTGGTACACAGCAGCAGAGGTCGTATGATGCGGGATACGGCGATTAGGATATTGTTGTTGATAAACCCGTTGTGCAGCTCGTCCGTTGTGGTGCGCTACGTAGTTCACACTAACCCTATCAGCGTATTCACTCCAGGTGTATCGTTCCATTAGTAAACAGAAACAATGCACTACTACACTGGTGGACAGCCGAAGGGTGTAACACGCCCTCTAACAACTGAAGATCTTAGTACGGCCTCTAACAACTGAAGAGCGTAATACGGCCTCCACCTGTTTAGATAATCCTCATAGGAAAAAATGACATAAGGGAAAAATATTTGTTTTGATGTCCTCTACAACCTCCCAGAGTTTGTCGGTTTAAATACTTTTCACCCTGTATATTTTATCAGTCAGATTATCTCTGCAGGTCACACAGCAATGGCACATTTAAATGGCAATCCCTCGTCTGAGGCATTAGCATAGGTAGCGGCCTTCGCAGTATGGGATAGCAGCGTTGCTTCGAGGACATCGTGGCAGCGTGTGGAATCTTCCACGAGTATCGCTAAGTGCTTCTCAGCAAGGCTCCAAAACTTATGAGGCCAGGCAGCAGTAGCGAGAACGAGCGGAACGGCGACATTTCGCTTAGCGCCAGAACTGCGGGAACGGCCTCCGATGCCTTTCCTAGGCACGGTGGGTAAACAATGCTGCTAGGACGAGCGGGGCAGTTAAATTAGAAGATGCTGTAATTGCGCGTCCGAGATAGTGACAATCGCAGCGCTCGGCGAGACAAAAGGAAATTGTAGGAGGCCTGGCGCAGACGCGCGCTTTGTGCGCTAATCGAGGTGTGTAACGTAACCGATTGCCAGCGCGCTAATTTCCGGGCGGTGCTCTCGCGTCGCCATGGAGACGGCGCCTGCCGCCCGGCGCAGTTAGAAGGCGCAGTGGTGCGTGCAGGCCGCTGCCGCGCGCAGCCGCCACGCCGCGCCGGTCTGCCGCTGCGGTAGCGGCGCCGAACCCTCCCACGCCGAGTCGCCCGCCGCCGGGGATCGCGGACGAGCTGCCGCAGCCACTGCGCGCAGTAACGGTCGCGAAGCCGCGGTACGAAAGGAGGGAAGCAACCAGAGAAACTAATAAAATACCGGAATTAGAAGGTAACTTTTAACTTTTTTCGTTCATTCTTGATACATTCAAAGAGAAACAAAACACCACGAATGAATTATCTGAACGAAGTCTGTAGATGTACATTTACAAAGTAATAAATGATCACAAGTTCAGAAAGACTGGATGATTTAATCGAGAGAAAGAGTTTCACAAATTGAGCGAATCAACAACGTGTTGGTCCACCGGTGGCCCTAATACAAGCAGTTATTTTAGGCGTTATGGCGAGCGATTGTCAACTTGGTATTACATAACTATCAGAGCCGTCTCGTCTTCGGCCTGGAAGCTCGATGACTGCAGTAGAATTATATAAGTCTGCAGGCTTTCGTGGCCGTTGTCACTGAAGTTAAAATCTTCTGGGTTATTAGGCCCCGCCATGTTTCGTCTAAAATGTTTGACGTTTCGACCCCTCTGCTGGGATCTTCCTCAGGATCTTTTGGTGTCCTCAGTGTTCTAGCAGTAGCGGACACCAAAAGTTCCTGAGAAAGATCCCAGCAAAAGGGTCGAAACGCCGAACATTTTAGAAGAAACATTACGCTGCCTAATAAACCAGAAGATTTTAACTGCAGGATTGTCTTTGGACATGAGTCCCGCTTCGAATTGAGCCCCAGTGATGACCGAAGACGTGTCTGGAGACGCAACGGACAGGGATGGGATGACACCTGAATGTCCCCCGTCGTACGGCCGGACATCAGGCCTGATCGTCTAGAGTGTCATTAGTTTTTCTTTTCATAGCGGAACCCATTTAGTTGTCATCCGCGGCAATTTTACAACACAGCAGTATCTGTACGCCCCGTTAGCTTGCCCTTCATGGCAAGCCATCCTGGGATTCCACTTCCGCAAGATAATGCCCACCCGCACACGGCGAGAGTCTGTCTTCGTGCTTGCCAAACCACGCCGTGGCCTGCAGGATCGCCCCAACTGAGGACGTTAGGCGCAGTATGGCCAGAATTCTTCGACAAGCTCCAAATTTTGACTATGTAACGCGCCAATTGGATATAATTTCCTACTACACTACTGGCAGCAGAGAGGAATGAGGAAGCGTCACCTCGGAAATTGCAGGCTGGATTATTTCCGAGGATTTTTACTCTGAGAAGCGTACCACTGTATGAGTATAGGTATTTCCTCGCAAACTTTCCGCGTTGGTCGGCGTTTGGAAGAATATGTAGAGAGGGAGAATATTCTGTGGTTTCGAGAATATGATCCGCCTTCTGAGTTACGAGGGAGGGAACCGAGCTTTGCTGGGAAGCCAGCAGTGGAGAGAAGAGGTCTACTGTTTTGAGCGCCCGGGTTTGACGATCGCTCAGTATCAGCTTTTCTTGGTACAGACGGTCTTGCTGTCTTTTCTCTCAGGAGATTGTATAGTAAGAACGGTTAGGCACTGCACTGTTGTGAACTTACATGATTCTGGACTTCGCCTCCAGGTAGGGAGTCGTCGTTGAGTATGCAGCGTTCAGTGACTAAGAGCACTTCTTCTGTCTATGCTCACGTAGAGATGTTATCTGACTTCCGTCCTTGTGGCTGGGAGTTCGCGTTTCTCGTCTGTAGAACACAGAGAGGAGAAGACAGTTTTAGGTTATAATATTCAGAGGACCGCCATCTGCCGTCCTAGTGTTTGAAAGAGTTTTATTTTGTGGGAGGGAACCTTACATCGTTGTAGACATGTACGAGAACCATCCCTCCGATGCACTGGATGCAGTACACATTGTGATATTGCTAACTGGTTCGGCTGTTTAGGGCTATAAAGCTAAACAGCTGTGATCACGTAAATTTTACTTCCACTGAGGTTGCACACCACTGTAGATGATCTTTGAAAGCAGTGTCTTCTAGTGTTTGGTACGCAGATGATATCAGTCATTTCGCGTTCTTTATATTAGATCACGTAGCTATAAAAAGGGGCAGATTTGGGCAATTGGTCAATCGTATTAGTTAGGAAATTAATTTCTACTCTTTATGTCCATTGGACATTTATGTATAAACATTTGTAATATAAAGGGATTTTAATCTATAGTAAATGTACAAGCAGAAACAGCATTAACATTTGGTAGTTACTAGTTCCCGTAATCATTCATTTATGTTTATGTTATAATTCATATGTCAAAGAGCAAGAAGGAGCAGATAAAATCACCATTAAGAGATTCTAAGATATGCTTCAGGGGGTAGTCAAACAGGGCCAAATCTTCATTTTCGCGTTCAGTATTTCCGTTGCGCACATTCATTGGGCACCCGCCTGGAGTAGCACCTTGGGCGTGCAACTATTGAGCAGCTCACCACCCAGATGAACCAAGGGGCTATCAGCTGTGTCTCCTCAACGACCTTTGAGCGAACATGCTGCGTATGGGCCTCAGCAGCAGGCGCCTGGTTGATGCACCCATGTTGACTGCTGTACTGGGTGTACGGTGTGAAACGTCAGAAAACAAGGGGGTCCAGGACGGAGGTTGGAGCGTTATGCTTTCCGGAATGTTTTCGTATCATCCCCTGGGTGATCTCGTCTTTCTTTAATGACCAGTGGATCAACACAAGTATGCGTATATCCTTTGGGACCATGTCACCGTGTCTACTCCTACATGTGATATGTTTTATTCAGCACGATGGCATTTATCTGCAGGCAATGCAACGTTTCATACTGCTCGCAATGTACGCGCGTAGTTCTGACAACACGAGAATAAGTTTACTTTACTCTCCGTTCCGCCAAACTCCCCGGATTTAAACCTAATCGAGAATCTATGGGACCACCTCAGTCGGGCTTTGGGGGCATGGATCCTCAACCGAGAAATTTAGAGTAGCTGGTGGCGCACTGGAATCGGCATTGCTTCACATCCCCGTCGATACTTTTCAGAATCTCACTAACACTCTTTTCGCACGTCTCGTAGCGGTCCACGCAGGCTTTTAACGTGTGGTCATGTTAATGTGATTGGATAGTGTATTAACTGCTGGGGGAATGCGGTGAGCTTCTCACGGAAAGTAGCGACTGAGTAGTATCATCCTTACCAGCGGGCTGTTCGAAAGTGTGATGAACCTAAAATCATCGCGGCTATATCAGGGAAGTTGTAGCGGTGTCTCTTCCTGAACACTACAAAGGGCATCGCATGTTCATGTATTACACTGAATTTTCGATCTGTATACAAGAACAACTATGACTTGGCACTGAGGCATTTAGCCAGAATCCAGTTAGAGAAGGCAGCCGATTCCCAGTACATAACTTACTAAACCGTTAGGCCGAGAACTTTCAATCCTTGTGCCGGCATTGTCGCTTCACAGGACGACAATGGAGCGAAAAAAATCTTTCTGGCAGATTAAAACTGTGTGCCGGACCGAGACTCGAACTCGGGACCTTTGACTTTCGTGGGCAAGTGCTCTACCATCTGAGCTACCCAAGCACGAGTACCTCGTTGGCAGAATTGAAGCTGTGAGGACGGATCGTGAGTCATGCTTGGGTAGCGTAGGTGGTAGAGCACTTGCCTACGAAAGGCAAATGTCCCGAGTTCGAGTCTCGGCCCGGCACACAGTTTTAATCTGCCAGGAAGTTTTATATCAGCCCACACTCTGCTGCATAGTGAATGTCTCATAATGGAGTGAAAGCTTAAAAGAGTTTAGCACGAAAGTAGTTCTTACGTGCAAATGTGCTTAACGTAGACTATGTTGTCAGACTTTAACCGTGACCTTTCAGAAAAGAAAACATTTCTCGTATGAAATGGGGAGCCTGCAGAAGATGGTTCCACTCACCTTTCTGTGATCTTCTGCAGCCACATCCACACGCCTGCCCTGTTAGGAAACGAATAATGGTTCTCGGGTGGATGAGCTGTTCTAAATGGTACACCAGAAGTGTTTTAGCACCTTTAACTGAGCTACTGAGTGAAAGAAAAGTCTTCGAATGAAACTTACACTATATTCTCACTTCTTTGTTACAAAATAATGGCCAAGTCCCCGCTAGCTGGAAGTTACAGTTTCGACACTCACGCACAACCACAGTAACTCTTAATTGCCAGCTTATTGTGTGTAATCGATCCTATTACCGAAAAGTTTACAAACGATTGAGACAGAATGCTCGCCGTATTGAAAAAAATCAGTCTCTTTGAACTTTCACTTCTTAGTGACAATCTGTGTAAGATGCCACTCGGTTTTTAGGTATTCAATAAGCTATAATTCTCACATAAAATCCGGAATATTGCCCATTCACCTTTATCACTCATCTGAGATTTGTTTACGAAACTCTACGGTCCAGTTTAATTGAGAATTCCGTAAAATTACAACCGGTTTCCAGAGCCCGTAGTGGCTGTGCTCCGAATTTCTTGTACACTCTACATATCAGTCTTCTATTCTACAAAATGCGCGAGAATGTATTGTCTTCGGATTGGCTGAGAAACATCATACCCAATGATGTGTCAGTATTAAACCATGATATTCCGTGTCTTCCGCTATGAACCAGTCACAACATAATATTTTATAAGATTGATTTATTAAATGAAGAAATTTAGAAAAACCACAAATTTCAAAACAGTTCCCTCTTTACCAATGAGAGTAATCTATTTACAAACGCACTACCTTGGAGGCAAGTGATAAATCTGAAAAAGCCTATTCCGGCTATTCTGTTCATTATATATTGCACGGTGAACTGATTTCTCCGTATTTTGTTTCTTTCTTTTCGTTCTCCTGTGCAAGGACGAACGATTGGTCCGACCATTTATATCGTAAGTAGCCAAGGAACTATAGGTAGGTATCCAAGGGACTATAGGTACTTCATCGCTACTGTTTAATGATAACACTTTTAACCATATTCTGCCCTTTTGCATATTTTCATTAAATAATGTCTTATGGAGCCATCTTTAAAAGAAGGAAGTCATCATTGATCAAAACGCGTTGTAAGAATAATGTGTGGTGCTCACCCACAATCGTCTTATAGACATCGGCTTAAGGAATCGGGTATTCTGACTACTGCTTTAGAATATTTATTTCCTCATGAAATTCTTTCTAAATAAAAGGAACAACGATGTACAGAATTACAATATCAAAAGGAAAAATGACATAAAGGTTATCTTTAGCACAAAAATGGTTGCACAGTGCCACATCTAAAATTTTTTAAAACTCACTGAATGATATAAAATGTCCGAGAGACAACACAGTAATATTTGAAGACAAGATAAAAAAGGCTCTCCCTTACAACTCATTCTATTCTGTAGAATTTCGCCGGCCGGAGTGGCCAAGCAGTTCTAGGCGCTACAGTCTGGAACCGAGCGACGCTAAGGTGGCAGGTTCGAATCCTGTCTCGGGCATGGATCTGTGTGACGTCCTTAGGTTAGTTAGGTTTAAGTAGTTCTAAGTTCTAGGGGACTGATGACCTCAGAAGTTAAGTCCCATAGTGCTCAGAGCCATTTGAACCATTTTATTGTAGAATTTCTGTTATTGTAATGTGTGGCAGATAGGAATTACTAATTCCCATTTGTAGATTTAAAAATTAAATATTTTTATAAATGTTAAGCATGTAGCCATATTTACAAATTAATTTGCTATTTGAATGTAAAATGACTCGTTCCACGTGATCACGATTTACCGTACAAGTGATCCATGAAACATGAAACTAACCATCTAACTTGGCAACGGTACCTACATTATTGGCCACTAAAATGGCAACACGAGTTAGGGTAGGAAATAAGGAAATTTCGACTGCCGCGTTTATACAGTAATGTAGAAAGAACACGTGATTAAATTTGTACGTGATCTGGGGATGTTCAAGATGCGACGTTTAGTTCACAGAACAATCGTCCCTAATTAAGTCCGCAGCTCGTTGTCTAGAGGCTAGTGTTCCTGTCTCTGGATCATGGGGTTCCGGATTCGATTCCCGGCCGTGTTGAGGATTGTCCCTGCCAGGCGCTGGGTGATTGTGTTGTCCTCGTCACCGTCCGGCCACCTGGATTCATAATTTACATTATTTCAGTAAATCGTCTCAGAAAAATGTGACAACGCCTGGCGCTACCGAATGAGCACAAAAGTAACACTTAAGAAATAGTGGGAACACAATCTGGTAATTTATTAGTACCGATTGTTAATGTCACAATCTGTATCTATACTAAGGAAAGATAACCATGTTAACACTCTCCTTTGTGTTGTGTATGTTGTATACATTCGCACCGGCGCTTGAGAAATGCTGTCTTACTTTTCGTGAAGAAAAAATTACATTTAACAGCCATTCTGTTATTAAACAGTTGACTGTTCATTACAGGTTTTAATGTACATTATTTTTTATAACTTAATACGTAATATAATGTTTACAGCAGCTCAGCGTCACAGCACCAGAATAAAAAATGATTAACTAAAAATGCAGTCGTTTTCTTTCTGTCTGCCGTAATTGCTGTATCGTAATAACTTCAGCAAATTTGGTTAATGCGATAAATATTGGTGATATGTTTACTCCTGCGCTATGTCCGATCACAAATGTGTTTTGCGATAGAACTAATTATAACATATTCTGCATTGCCTAAGTCTCTTATTGCATCAATGTAATCTGCCAAAAGTAATAAAAAGTGCTCAAATAATCTGTTCATAACGCATATTTCCTGAATTCCGTCGTTGAGTGGTAACGATATAAGAAAACTCACGGTAAATGTACTTACGTGCATAACCTTTCAAATTAACTTAATTTCCATTCAGAAACGAATAAATAAGCCACTGAAGTTTCAGAAGGAGAAAATTATTCTACTAGATTTGAAGTTAACAGAAATTTTTAAGAGCTGTTAGCAGTAAGCAACATTCCACCATTTGTGTTAGCTAGTCGGGGAGGAAAAGTGCAAAGAGATGATTCAGATTACTATCTTCGGGTGTTAGTGTGAAGGATACTTTATTATTGAAACTGTTTAAAAATTCCTCTCAAGTGATGGACTGACTCAAATGCACTTCTCGCTCTAAGGTTGGCTCTAATTACGTTCGTCTCACTTGTGTCAATTTCGTGGCTACTTTTGCAGGCTGCACTTCTTCCGTCGACTGACAGGACATGTCAGAGACTCTTGCTCTAGTTTGATTGTAAAAATGAACGAAATTTCAGATCGTTCTTTAAACATTCTCTTATTTCTGTTTTAACAAACATGTACAAGGTGTTCCACGAAGTAGTTTACACTGTCTGAACTTCAGTAACTAAGGAGACATTAGTAATAACTTGATCCAATTGTGATTATGTGGGGCTCTCATAACTAGTGTGTGTAGCCATTCATTTGTTTTTCCTTCGTTTAATTTCAGTTGTCGATAACTTCACGTAAATAACAAGATAGCTGGAAACTTGTCTTTGTACCAAAGGAAATGGATTTAAAAGTGTTGTTGGAAATATGAAAATATGAAGAGGTGAAGAGACTATGGGGGGTAGTGTTTGATACTGCGCCACCGTCATGTGTAACAATAACGGAATAACGCAACAGATTTGAGGGGGAAAGAAGTGCGCGCAATCGGTATAAAGGACAGCGTGGCAGGAAGAAGTCAGTAGCGGACGAAAGAGGAATGGACACAATAGTAAAAGCTTTCACATGATCTCCAAATAAGTTCATACAGCAAGCTGTGCGTAAATCAAGTGTAAGCAAATCAAGTGTTTACCGCAATTTAAAGCGAACAAAGTGGAAACCGTACAGTTCCTGATTGTGTCACGCGACGAATGAGAACGATCCTGATAGGCAAATCGAATTTTGTAAATGGATTTGCGATAGCAAACAGTAGATTGATGCCATTGTTTGGGTTTATGTGACAACGTTTAAATTAAGTAGACTCATCAACCGCCATAACTGTGTGAAATGGCCACGAGATAGTCCACATGTAACGGAAGAACGAGCTGTTAATCATCCTGGGTTATCAATGTGATGCGGTACATCTGTCGGACGACTTGTAGGGCCATTATTTCTTAAAGTAACAGCGACAGGTGTAACGTACCTTACCATGTTGCAATAAGGAATTATATCAACTGTCGATGGAAGATATTCTGAACATTTTTATCAGTAAAGCATCATAATTACGCTATGTCTATCTAATTGACTTAAATTCATAGTTCTTGTTCTGTTTTGTTTGAGTTCAAACAGTGTAAACCTTTTTGTGGGACTCTCTGCACTATTTCCATTACATTTTTTTAACTTATAATATATCAATACATACTCAGCAAATTATTCTCCCTTCTGACAAAATACACTAACAGTTACGTTGCCACCACTACTTCATGCTAGGATAACGTTTTCACGCACATTTACCCGGATTTGCCCAATCCGAAATTCGGCCCCATTGACCTCATCATAGAGATAATATCAATTCTATTCTTTGCAGCTTTGCAGCTTTTTCTGCGCTCGAGTGCTGCTTTCTAGTAATATCTGTTGGTTTCTTACAGTATCATTCTTTGTATACAGGGTGTTACAAAAAGGTACGGCCAAACTTTCAGGAAACATTCCTCACACACAAATAAAGAAAAGATGTAATGTGGACATGTGTCCGGAAACGCTTAATTTCCATGTTAGAGCTCATTTTCGTTTCGTCAGTATGTACTGTACTTCCTCGATTCACCGCCAGTTGGCCCAATTGAAGGAAGGTAATGTTGACTTCGGTGCTTGTGTTGACATGCGACTCGTTGCTCTGCAGTACTAGCATCAAGCACATCAGTACGTAGCATCAACAGGTTAGTGTTCATCACGAACGTGGTTTTGCAGTCAGTGCAATGTTTACAAATGCGGAGTTGGCAGATGCCCATTTGATGTATGGATTAGCACGGGGCAACAGCCGTGGCGCGGTACGTTTGTATCGAGACAGATTTCCAGAACGAAGGTGTCCCGACAGGAAGACGTTCGAAGCAATTGGTCTGCGTCTTAGGGAGCACGGAATATTCCAGCCTATGACTCGCGACTGGGGAAGTCCTAGAACGACGAGGACACCTGCAATGGACGAGGCAATTCTTCGTGTAGTTGACGATAACCCTAATATCAGCGTCAGAGAAATTGCTGCTGTACAAGGTAACGTTGACCACGTCACTGTATGGAGAGTGCTACGGGAGAACGAGTTGTTTCCGTACCATGTACAGCGTGTGCAGGTACTATCAGCACCTGACTCTTCGTGCTCGTATTGTGGACGGCTGTGATACAATACGCCATTGTCCAGGCCTGCATCAGCGCATCAGGGATTCCATGCGACGGAGGGTGGATGCATGTATCCTCGCTAACGGAGGACATTTTGAACATTTCCTGTAACAAAGTGTTTGAAGTCACGCTGGTACGTTCTGTTGCTGTGTGTTTCCATTCCATGATTAATGTGATTTGAAAAGAAGTAATAAAATGAGCTCTAACATGGAAAGTAAGCGTTTCCGGACACATGTCCACATAACATATTTTCTTTCTTTGTATGTGAGGAATGTTTCCTGAAAGTTTGGCCGTACCTTTTTGTAACACCCTGTATATGCTGTGACCTAAGGGAGTGCTCACTATTAAGGCAATTAACAGTTAATTTAAGAGTGCTCTCATCAAAGTAATTAAGTTAACTTATATCCTGTAAATTAGTGAAACGAATTTCATACTTAAAGTCTAAAGCAAACAAATTGCATGTTTGTTTATTGTACGTTCATTTCACTCCATCGTTGGCGGATTGATACAGCAACTGGTTTTCATGGTTATATCGAAAATCAAGCAGTCAAGGTTGTAAAGTTATTTTTTTTTAATATAAAGCGTTTCGCCATGGTTAGGCATCATCATGGACAGACTCCCTTACGGGTGACATAGTAATAAGCATCCACAGCTTAGAGAAACAACTGAAAGATTTGAAAGCAAGTAGATCACCAGATCGGGATGGATTCCCAGTTCAGTTTTACAAAGAGTACTCTGCAGCATTGGCCCCGTACCTAGGTTGCATTTATGACAAATCTGTCTCCCAACACGAAGTCCCAAAAGACTGGAAAACAGCACAGGTGACTCCAGTATATTATAAGAAGGATAAAGGAACGGACTCTCAAAATTACAGACCAATTTCCTTAAATTAGGTTTACTGCCGAATCCTTCAACATACTCTCAGTTCGAATATAATAAACTTTCTTGAGATTGTGGAGCTTATCTCCACGAATCAGTATGGTTTTAGAAAGCATCACTCGTGCGAAACTCATGAGAATTTACTGAATATAAAATAGAAAACACCACTCACCGTTTGTGTAGCACCTAATAGAATTCAACAACCACCAACGCTAAGCAGTTTAAAAGCGCTTAATAGCGTTAATAAGGGGAAAATGCCGAACTTATTAGAAGAGATGGAAATTATACACTTATGTGAAGATAGTGGTATTCTTTCTACTGATCAGTTAGTTAGCGCAAATCGGACATTTTATGTTTCAATGATACCTGTCATAATGCCGCTCCATTGATTTAGCATGATTGATTTAGAATGATTTGTTTTATCGTTGTATTCACATATTATAAAACTACGACCTATTGAGTGTGTAACGTTTTGGAATTTGTATTTACCGTATTTTTGAATGGTGTATAATGCATTTTAATCTCATGATCGTCATGTAGGCTCTCAAATGCTGGTTTCTATTGCCCAGTATGAACATTCACTATGATTGTGTGGTTTTTGTGGGTGAATTTAGTTGTGTAGTCTCTTAGTATTCTGCCTCTCACACAGACATGCAATTTCTTAACGTTTTTAAGATCTGTGAAAGCTTTATTACAATTTTACAGTCGGTTTATTTATTTAATTGTTCATGAACGCTACTTCTGTATGCTTTATCCACACCGTATTTATTTTTCCTTTATCGTATTTCAGTGCCTCGTCAGGAGCGGGCTAGCAGCAGTATATGCGCTACTCTTCAACTGATAGACATGGATTATACAAAGGACGACATTTGAAAGAACAGAAAGGAGAAAATATGGTGAACATAGAGATGAAAAAGGGGAAACAGTACTGAAGAGAAAAGACAAAAGGAGGCGACTGTAAAATGCAGATAAAAACCGTACAAAATTAGCGTACACAAAACAAGACCACACATTGGATCATAAAAAACGACGGACGGCGTAGCACATAACAATCACTGTCAATAACACTATGTACAAATGCAGCACACAACTAAAATCACAGCTCTGGACGCACAGGAGAACAGCACCAAATATAACACAGACATGGTACACGATGTTGAACAAACAGAGAGGATCTACCATGGGCATACAGACGAGGAAGGAGGGAAGAAGGGAGGAAGTGGTGGAGAGGGGGGAGGAGGGAGGAGGGAGGAGGGAGGAGGGAGGGAGAGGAGGAGAGGGGGCAGAATGGAAGAAGGAAGGGAGGGGGTAGGGGAGACAGGCAGGGGATGCGCCAAAGAGGGCTGGGGAGGGGGGAAGGGAAGGACGTGGGAGGGAAGCAGTCGAGGAGGGGGGGGGCAGGGAGGAGCAGGAACTCAGGGAAGGAAGGAGAAAAATCCGCTCTTGGAGAAGGAGGGGAGAGGAAAAAGGAGGCCTTGGGGAGGGGGGAATGAGCCCAGGTTACAGTTGGAAGGATGGGTAGATGTCATGGCGAAGTTCAACATCTGGGAGGGAGAGGTGCTGGAAATTCTCCTGATGAAGGAGATGGAGTGTGTGGAGGCGGATAGAGGGAGGGATACAGCGATAGAGGCGTGGCAATGGGCGGGGGTTGGAGAGGAAGGAGGAAACCAGGGGGGAATCAAGCCTGTGGACAGTGTAAAGGATGTGGAGATGTTGGAGAAAAAGAGGTAGGTGGGGGAAGGGGATGATGTCATAGAGTAGCTGATTGGGGGAAGGAAGGTGGATACAGAAGGCAAGGTGGAGTGCATGGATTCAAGGATTTGGAGGGGCCTTGTAAAGTGGTTGGGGGTAGAGATCCAGGCAATGCTGGCATAACAGAGGATATGACAGATGAGGGATTTGTAGGTGTGGAGGATGGTGGAAGGATGCAATCGCCATGTCCGGCCATAGTTTCAGGAGGTGGAGGCAGGAATGGGCTTTCTACTGGATGGTCAGGAAGTGAGGGATCCAGGAGAGGTGACGGTCGAGGGTGAGGCCAAGGTATCTCAGGGTAGGGGTGAGGTGTATGGAACGAACATGCATGGTGAGGTAGAAATCATGGAGACAGAAGGAGTGGGTGGTGCAGCTTATGATGATTGCCTGGGTTTTAGAGGGGTTGAGATGAAGGAACCACTGGTTACACCAGGTGGTGAACTGATCAAGGTAGGTTTGGAGGGTGCTCCCTATGGTTCTATGGAGGCGACGTTACACACTTTAGTCAAACGCTTTTGATTGTGCTGCGTGGTGGTTTATGCTTATGGAAATAATGTTCCCGCTATATTTAAATCGATTCTGAACACTATTGTATGTATAAACCCGAATTACTGTAGAATCTCCGATATACTATAGCCCACACTTCTGCACTGAATACCATCTCACGTTAACCCGTGACATGCTGCCAAGTTCACTGCATGCCTGCGTGTACGTGGCTGCTCAGAAATCACGCTCTATACGCCGCATCCATTTGCAACAATCGAGTATCAAAGCGCCAGATCTGAAAGTGGGACAACCATTTTTCGGACTGTTGACCGCCCGATTAACGCCATACGATTGGAGGGAAGATCACTCATGATCTCTGAGTTCAAAACATGTAAATATTGTACAGTATTTTAATCCTTTCTCTATTTCTTAGGCGCTGACAGTCGATTCAGCCCTATGAGCCGTGCTGCAGCTCGCGTTGGTGCTGTTTCTAGGTTTCTGTCCTCTGTTGGAGGACAGTGAATGTTCTAATTTTTTGTATATAATTGCCATTCTTGGCGTTACAACAGGTTTAAATGATTGTGCTACCAAATTTACCGTCATTTTGTTTCACCTGTTTGTATGATTAGTTGCTTATCCTTTTAAATTAACCTTGCTGTTGTATTTGCTGTTTTACTGTATGTTTTTTAAATTTTTTACATAATTGCCATTCTTGGCGTTACAGCAGGTTTAAATGGTTGTGCTACCAAGTTTACCATCATCATGTCTCATCCGTTTGGGGATCAGTTGCCTGTCTTTTTAAATTAACAATGCTATTTTTTTTATAATTGCCATTCGTTGCGTTAAAGTCCTTCAGACTTGACTTGCCTTAAAATTCTAATTGGGGTCACATTGGCTTGTTTTAAAAAAATTATTTTACTATAAATGACAGCGACCAGCCACTTTTTAATGCGTTTTATTTATGCCATTATGCATTTCGGGTTTGCACCCATCTTCCGCTAGCAAATTACATGTATCTTGAGTTTCTACAGTGGTAAAATATCGACAGCAGTTTGGATGCTGCAGCTGGCCTGTGCAAAAGCAACGATTCCAATCATTATCTTCAATTTCGCGAGTTTAAAGTTACGCACTATCAGTTGTTCATTTTACTTACATTCTCCTCTCCTTGTTTTTCCTTGGCCTTTCTTCTTTTTTGTAACAGCACAAACACTTTTTGTCACGTATTTTGTACAGGCGCACTGCGTTATCCGCCATGTTGTCGACTGACAGTTTTTTTTTTTACATACAAGCAGTTTATCTATGGACCGAGTTATATTTTACGAACGTTTTGAGGTTCTAGCTAAGCTACTGTTAACTAAACACTGACTTGGGTCATTGTAGTGTTCTAAGTACGATGTATACTAAGTTTTTTTTTGTTACTTAGGCAGTATTGGAGGTAATAAACTAACGTAACACATTTATACAAAGCAGTAACTCACACATTAACAACTAACAAAGATAGAATTAAGATTTATATGTTGTATATTATTACATGCATTTGTTGGGTTTGTATCAGATTATGTTATTTCTTGATTGTGCTTAGTATGTGGTTTGATAAGTGGAGTGTGAAAGATTTTCAGAAATATTCGGTTTGGTAACTCTGTTTGGCCGTTAAGTATGTCAGAAGGGGATGCATGTTTATGTGAATAAATTTCGATTTCTTCTAGGAGGTTCATTCTTTTTCCTTTGTTGGCTAGGTGGAGAACTTGTAGGTTATGGGATATGTCTGTTACTTGATGTTCTTCTTCTGATCCATGTTGGGAAAATGTGGATTTATTCAGGTTTTTTAAACGAAGAGTATCCAGGTGTTCTCGAAAACGTATGTTGAAGTTTCTACCCGTTTGGCCTATGTATGTTTTAGAACATGAGTTGCAGTTAAGTTCGTATATTCCTGATTGATTGTACGGTTTGATATTATTTTTAATGTTATGGATAGCTTTGTCCTTTATTTTGTTATTTGTGTAGTAGCTGATTCTGATAACTGTTACTCAGAACAGGTTTGCTATTTTATATGACAGTTTTCCTATACATGCCGGCCTACATCCATCTGAATCTGTTTAGTGTAATCATCTCTTGGTCTCCCTCTACGATTTTTACCCTCCACGCTGCCCTCCAGTACTAAATTGGTGATCCCTCGATGTCTCAGAATATGTCCTACCAACCGATCCCTTCTTCTAGTCAAGTTGTGCCACATGCTCCTCTTCTCCCCAATTCTGTTCAATACATCCTCATTAGTTATGTGATCTACCCATCGAATCTTCAGCGTTCTTCTGAAGCACCACATTTCGAAAGCTTCTCTTCTTGTCTAAACTATTTATTGTCCACGTTTCACCTCAATGCATGGCTACACTCCGTACAAATTCTTTAAGAAACGACTTCCTGACATTTAAATCTATACTCGATGTTAACAAATTTCTCTTCTTCAGAAACGCTTTCCTTCCCATTGCCAGGCTACATTTTATATCCTCTCTACTTCGACCATCATCAGTTATTTTGCTCCCCAAATAGCAAAACTCCTTTACTACTTTACGTGTCTCATTTCCTAATCTAATACACTCAACATCACCCGACTTAATTCGACTACATTCCATTATCCTCGATTTGCTTTTGTTGATGTTCATCTTATACCCTCCTTTCAAGACACTGTCCATTCCGTTCAACTGCTCTTCCAAGTCCCTTGCTGTCTCTGACAGAATTACAATGTCATCAGCGAACCTGAAAGATTTATCAATAGAGAATTCGGTTCACTATGAGGTTGCTCAATCCGGGATGGTTCTTGCATGTCATTCTCAACGGCGGAGGAATCGGAGAATGTGCTGTGGCTCCCAATATCTTTCAGTGTCTGTTGTGTTGAAACCGTTACAGATGTCACGATTTCCTTAGGTTCGGCTGGTCTAGCTTCTGTTGTGTCAGTAGTGGCAATCTGGGCTTCTTCTCGGGGTGGATGGTTCTCCGAATTCACATCAGGGCTTGGGGTCAGGACTTGGCCGCGGGCAGCCGTAGCGTAAGTCGCTGGCAGCGCAGTCATAGCCGGCGGTCGCGGCGCCTCGCCAGCCGGCAGCTGCGCCACTCGCCGCTGTAAACACTCCGCGCGGACGTGGCCGGGAGAGTTGCACGCCGCGCACGTCCTCGGCTGGCCGTCTTATATAACGATGCCTCGGTATCCACACACGCTGATGTATGACGGTACATGCTTGTGCTAATCGACCTTTAATTGTCTCACTCCGTTGAGAACTTGCAATTTGCGTGCGTTGGACCACCGTTCCGCAACATTGCTGAGAACTTTACCGTACGGCGCTATCACTGCGTTTATTTGTTCCGCCGGTACTTCGAATGGTAGTTCGAATATCCTGATCGTTCGTATTCCAAACCCTGCATGTGTTACGGTGACTTCGCCTACGTTCCCATCACAATGTTTGAACTTCATAATTCCTTCGCAAGACTCAACTATTTTGTCACATAAGTTTGCATTCTTCAATTTCACAAATACAACACTGTTCACTATCGAAAGATGCATTCCAATGACATCCTGTGAATCAACTTTCACTTCATATTCCAACGAATCGTCGATTTCGTGTAGTTTAGGTCGGGCGTAATTACGATCAAACGAGAATTTCAAAGTATCTTGTCTGTTCAAGTGGGCCATCACGAATTCATATTTCAAATTTCAATATGCGTAGAATTTCTGCAACGATGCAAGAAGCAATGCGACTTGAGCCACCGCGGGCACAGAGGATAGTGCGTCTGCAGGGACTTATCCCTTGCACGCTCCCCGTGAGATCCACGTTCCCAACATGTCCACACCACTACATTCGTAGTGCGCCTAACAGATGTTTGCCAATCATACTCATTACTCGTGGCAGATGAATCTACCAAGTCCCGTACGAGTTCGGGCATAGCGTGTGCGTTCGCACAAGAAGGTCAATGGCCGGGAAGCCATATTTTAATTATATATGACGGTAGTATCTGTTCCCGAAAGAACAGTTACCGTGGATGACCATGCAGCTTTGCTAGAAATGAAATGATAATTAAATGGACACCCTAGCTGCAAACAGACGTTGATGTAGTTCATTGGGGGCATGTTGAAAATGTGTGCCCCGACCGGGACTCGAAACCGGGATCTCCTGCTTACATGGCAGACGCTCTATCCATCTGAGCCACCGCGGGCACAGAAGATAGTGCGTCTGCAGGGACTTATCCCTTGCACTCTCCCCGTGTATTTCATTTCTAGCAAAGCTGCATGGTCATCCACGGTAACTGTTCTTTCGGGAACAGATACTACCGTCATATATAGTTAAAATACGGCTTCCCGGCCATTGACCTTCTTGTGCGAACGCACACGCTATGCCCGAACTCGTACGGGACTTGGTAGATTAATCTGCCACGAGTAATGAGTATGATTGGCAAACATCTATTAGGCGCACTACGAATGTAGTGGTGTGGACATGTTGGGAATGTGGATCTCACGGGGAGCGTGCAAGGGATAAGTCCCTGCAGACGCACTATCCTCTGTGCCCGCGGTGGCTCAGATGGATAGAGCGTCTGCCATGTAAGCAGGAGATCCCGGGTTCGAGTCCCGGTCGTGGCACACATTTTCAACATGTCCCCAATGAAGTGCATCAACGCCTGTTTGCAGCTAGGGTGTCCATTTAATTATCATATCAATAATATAGCCATGTAAGCAGGAGATCCCGGGTTCGAGTCCCGGTCGTGGCACACATTTTCAACATGTCCCCAATGAAGTGCATCAACGCCTGTTTGCAGCTAGGGTGTCCATTTAATTATCATATCAATAATATAGTAGAAATTCAGTCTGATCCCACTCTTAAGTTACAAAATAAACTTAAAAATATGTGGAAAAAAAGTGATTTCCTCTTTAATCCAAAAGATATACATGAATGCACTGTTACGAACCCTTATGCACCACGCCTACGAGCACAACCTAAGACCCATTAAGTCAACTGTCTCTTACGTCCAATTGTTAATTCTTGGAGCAGGCCAACTTATAAAATCAGCAAGGAACTGAATGAGATCCTTAGCAACACATTGAAATTCGAAGAGACATACTCAGTAAAGAACAGTTATGAACTTATTAATTGTCTAAAGGAAATTCAGATTTCTGATACTGCTAGGTTTGCATCACTTGACATCACAAACCTCTACACCAATATACCGGTCAAAGAAACAATAGAAATAATTAAAAACATTTTACTTAAACATAAAAATTTGGCAATACCAGAAATATATGAATTCATTGATCTATTAACACTAGTACTATCACATAACTACTTTTCTTTTAATTACAAAACGTACCAGCAGAAAGAGGGCCTGGCTATGGGTAGCTGCCTTGCCACTTTGCTTGCTGATATTTTCATCAATATCTTTGAATGTAAATTCTTTAAAGAAAACCCCCAGATTGTAAACAAGATAATTTATAACAAAAGTTATGTTGATGATATAAGAATCTTATTTGATGGCACAGCAGATGAAATTGATAACCTTGCAAAATAAATGAATAAAATGCACTGAACATCATCTCCACTGTAGAACACCAAACTGAAGTAGGTTTAAATTTTATGGATCTCTACATAAGTAGCTCCAACAGCAAACACAAATTTCAAGTATACAGGAAACCAACATACACAGATAACACAATTAATAAATCATCCTGCCACCTGGATAAACATAAGATGGCTTCACACAGAGCAAAGCTAAACAGAATGCACAAAACACCACTAGAACCAGCTGATCAAATAGAAGAACTAAACACCATCAAAGCAATTGCTTACAGTAATAGTTACAATCAAAAATTAATAGATGAACTAAACTCTAAGATAAATCCCCACTTAACCAAATATAATAATAAAACAGCATTAAAGAATACCACAACAAAGGCAAAAGAAAAATATGTAAGCTTGCCATTTCTAGGAAAACTGTCATATAAAATAGCAAACCTGTTCTGAGTAACAGATATCAGAATCAGCTTCTATACAAATAACAAAATGAAGGACAAAGCTATCCATAACATTAAAAATAATACCAACCTGCAGAAAGGTGGGAATTTAAAGAGATGGGATGTGGATAAACTGAAAGAACCACAGGTTGTACAGAGTTTCTGGGAGACCATAACGGATTAATTCACAGGAATGGGAGAAAGAAATACAGTAGAAGAAGAATGGGTAGCTTTGAGGGATGAAATAGTGAAGACAGCAGAGGATCAAATAGGTAAAAAGACGAGGGCTAGTAGAAAGCCTTGGGTAACAGAAGAAATATTGAATTTAATTGATGAAAGGAGAAAATATAAAAATGCAGTAAATGAAGCAGGTGGCGGATAGGGGAAAGCTCTACAGATATGTAGGGTAGGTGGGAAATAAAATACTACCCGTGGACCAACACAGGACCAGAAATCCAAAGGCGACTGTCTCACATTGGGCGGTCTTTGGTCAGTGTCTGTTCCCCAGGTTAGGGGCGGCTGGGAAAAACCTCCAGGGCTAACAACTGTGGTTGTAAATTTGTGGCTCGAAGAGTCACCCCTTACATAATACTATCAATCATGGAAGAGTGTAATGTGAAACAAATTACCCCAGGTGGACAATCCACCGCACCAAGGTGCGCAAGCAGACTATCGGATTCTGGGGAGTCTGCAGCATTGCACAGAGATGAATCGGGACATGATAAGACATCAAGCAAATTGAAATGTAAAAAAACGAGTTACATAGCTACTTTCAATGAAAACTCTCTTTTAAAAACAGGAAAATTAAAACATCTTACAGATACCCTCAAACATCATAGAATATTCATAAAATCACTACAAGAAACTCGATACATAGATGAAAACAATTTTGATTCCGGAGGTTTCAGAATATACAAAGGAAAGGTAGGCAAAAGAATAATGAAAAACACACCCCACCTCGGAACGGGCTTTATAATAGATAAAAGTATTTTAGACTCCATTATCAGCTTTCAATCACAATCGGAAAGACTCTCCACACTCACTTTTAAATCTGCTAATAGAGTATACACAATTGTGAATGCACATGCCCCCATAAATGAAGACAATAGGAAAAATAAGGAAAAGGTGGAACGTTTTTGGGAACAACTAGATGACGTGGTGCAAAAGATCCCAGACAAACACAACATCATACTTACGGGGGACTTCAATGCTCAAGTAGGAAAAGAGAAGAAATACAAAAATATTGTTGGAAACCACCCAGCACACAATAGAACTAACCAAAATGGAGTCAGATTAGTAGAACTCTGCCAAGCGCATGGCTTGATCCTGAAATCCACAGCCTTTAAGAGACTACACAGAAAACAGAAGACATCGACCTCACCAAACCCACACTTGGGTGAATTTCAACTTGATCATGTGGCGATAAAATGGAAACACCATACAGAAATACAAAATGTCAAAGTACTCAGAGGAGCAAACTTGGATTCTGATCACTATCTTTCTAAAATAAAACTCAAAATTATCCCCAAAAGGAAAGATAGAAACAGTAAACCCAAAAGCAGAAGATACGATCCAGAAAAGATAATGAATTCGAAGGAGTTTCCCCTCGCGACTCAAGATATAAGGAACCAAAATTGGGATCAAATGAAGGAAAGCCTACTAACCAAAGCTGAACAAATAGCACCTATAACCAAAATCAAAAAACACGCATGGTGGACAGAGGAATGTGACAAACTTATTGAGCAAAGAAAGAAAGCATGGCAACAGATGCAATCCCAGAAAAATGAATATAATAGGCAAAATTTCCTGAGTGTAAGAAAACTAGTGAGTAAAAACCTCAAAAGAATTAAAAAAGCACAAGAAGATCAACTCCATTTGCAGATCAACGAAGACTTCAACAAAAACAAGACTAGGAGCTTTTACAGAACTTTTAAACAAAAAATAACCAAGTACAGCCCACCGACACTCCAATTACAAGATAAAAATGGTAATATTGCACACAACAACAGGGATAATTGCAAAATTTTGAGAGAATATTTCAGAAACCTCAACTGTAAAGAACCAATTGAAAAATGGATTTCAGCAACTCAACTTCAACAAGTCCTAACTCAGAACCACCCACCGTCGAGGAACTACAATCAATCATTTTAAATCTCAAAAACTATAAGGCTTCGGGAGAGAACCAAATTACAGCTGAACTGTGGAAAAATGTCAATAGAAATGCCATAGAATCTCTCCAAAACATATTTGAAGAAATATGGAAAACAGAAAGAATTCCGGATGAATGGAAGATGGCCCTCATTCACCCAATTCATAAGAGGGGATCCAGAACAGACCCCATCAATTACAGAGGGATTTCGCTCCTTGACGTAACATACAAAATACTGTCTACAGTCCTTTTGAACAGAGCAGAACCCCAGCTAGATTGTCAACTTGGAGAATACCAGGCAGGCTTCAGAAAGGGAAGATCCTGCCCAGAACAAATTCTAAACCTCAAAAATCTTATGGCCTACCAAAAATCGAGAGCAAAAGCGTATGTCATCACATTCATTGACTTTCAAAAGGCGTACGACTCCATAGACAGGGAATCTCTAATCTCCATATTAAAAGAATTGAACCTAGACAATAAAACTACAAACCTAATTAGAGAAACCATCACCAACACATACTCCAAAATTAAATTTATGGGAGAACTCTCAGACCTATTTGAGATAAAAACTGGAGTATGACAAGGTGATGGACTCTCTCCATTGTTATTTAACTGTGCCCTAGAAAAAATAGTAAGAGAATGGAACAAGAAAATCAATAGTGGAATTCGACTAGGAACAAAAAACAAAGGCATCAAGGTTAATTGTCTAGCATTTGCAGATGATATGGCCCTACTAGCCGAAACATGGGAAGAAGCCAAAGAACAGATCCTCGAATTACAGAAACAAGCAGAGAAAATAGGCCTTAAAATTTCTTTTGAAAAAACCAAAATAATCACAAATATAAAAAAGCCAATGAAATATCTTAAAGTAAGAGACCAAAAGATCGAAATTGTTAAAGAATTCAAATATCTTGGTGAATGGATTAGCTGGAACGCCCTTGAGAAAAAAGCAATAGAATTAAGAAGAAACAAAGTTGAACTAGCGTTTCAGCTTACGAAAAATACTTATAATAAAAAGTCCCTCTCATGGAATTCAAAAATAAAACATTACAACACTGTCATTAAACCAGAAGCACTATATGCAGCTGAGACATTATCTATCACTAACCATGGCCCAATTGAAAGGCTAGAGATCAAAGAAAGAAAAATATTGAGAAAAATTTTAGGCCCCAAATTTCATAACGACAAACTAATTCATACCAAAAATTAAACACTCTACAAAACCACAGAAACACTTTCGGATACAATGAGGAAAAGAAGAATTGAGTTTTAATGGCACATTCTCAGAATGAACCCAAATAGACTTACAAAAAGAATGTTTGACTACTTCAGGAATAAAACATCCAAACCAAATTGGTTTATCCAAACAGAGAAAGACTTAAGAGAACTACACATCACAGAAAAAATGCTCACAGACAGGACCGCAAAAATGATAAGCAAAGACAGAAAAGAGGGATTCCAGCTCCAAAATAGAAAGAAAAGAACGATTGTCATCTCTGATGAGGAAAGAAAAGCAAGATCAGAAAGAATGAAGCAGTACTGGGCGAAAAGAAAGGCACAGAACACACAGAAGTGATTGATTCAACGTACCCCAAAGTTGGGTGAAACGAAGAAGAAGAAGAAGTAGGCAAAAAGGAATACAAACGTCTCAAAAATGATATCGACAGGAAGTGCAAAATGGTTAAACAGGGATGGCTAGAGGACAAATGTAAGGATGTAGAGGCTTACCTCACTAGGGGTAAGATAGATACTGCCTACAGGAAAATTAAAGAGACCTTTGGAAAAAGAGAACCACATATACGAATATCAAGAGCTCAGATGGAAACCCAGTTCTAAGCAAAGAAGGGGACGCAGAAAGGAGGAAGTAGTATATAGAAGGCCTATACAAAGGCAACGTACTTGAGAACAAAATTATGAAAATGAAAGAGGATGCAGATGAAAATGAAATGGGAACTGCGTGAAGAGTTTGACAGAGCACTGAAAGACCTGAGTCGAAACAAGGCCCCCAGAGTAGACAAAATTCCATTGGAACTACTGACAGCCTTGGGAGAGCCAGTCCTGATAAAACTCTACCGTCTGGTGAGCAAGATGTATGAGACAGGCGAAATACCCTCAGACTTCAAGAAGAATATAATAATTCCAATCCCAAAGAAGGCAGGTGTTGGTAGATGTGAAAATTACCAAACTATCAGTTTAATAAGTCACAGCTGCGAAATACTAACGCGAATTCTTTACAGACGAATGGAAAAACTGGTAGAAGCCGACCTCGGGGAAGATCAGTTTGGATTCCGTAGAAAGCGTGAGGCAATACTGACCCTACGACTTATCTTAGACGAAAGATTAAGGAAAGACAAACCTAAATTTCTAGCATTTGTAGACTTAGAAAAAGCTTTTGACGATGTTGATTGGAAAACTCTCTTTCAAATTCTGAAGGTGGCAGGGGTAAAATACACGGAGTGAAAGTCTGTTTACAGTTTGCACAGAAAGCAGATGGTGGTTATAAGAGTCGAGGGACATGAAAGGGGAGCAGTGGTTGGGAAGGGAGTGAGACAGGGTTGTAGCCCCTTCCCGATGTTATTCAATCTGTATATTGCGCAAGCAATATTCGGTTTGGTAACTCTGTTTGGCCGTTACGTATGTCAGAAGGGGATGCATGTTTATGTGAATAAATTTCGATTTCTTCTAGGAGGGTCATTCTTTTTCTTTTATTGGCTAGGTGGAGAACTTGTAGGTTATGGGATATGTCTGTTACTTTATATAATTATGGATTTTAACCATTATTGTAAGCAATTGCTTTGATGGTGTTAAGTTCTTCTATTTGATTAGCTGGTTCTAGTGGTGTTTTGTGCATTCTGTTTAAGATTGCTCTGTATGAAGCCATCTTATGTTTATCCAGGTGGCAGGATGATTTATTAATTGTGTTATCTGTGTATATTGGTTTCCTGTATACTTGAAATTTGTGTTTGTTGTTGGAGCTACTTATGCAGAGATCCATAAAATTTAAACTTAATTCTGTTTGCTGTGTCAGTATTTTATGCTCATTTTGTAAATTGTAACGCACTGGAAGCACTATTAATTACGCAGTTGTTTATTCCTTCATTAATAACTGTGATATGTTTATTTATTGTTGAGTCTGGAATTACCGTTTTAAAATAAATGTGTGTAATTACAAAAAGGGAACCAACAATAAGATAACGGCCCCGTCCACACTCGTAACCGAATCCTGCCTCCTATGATTGCCGGATTTCATCCCGTTATGTATCTAACACCTACACGTGTGCGTGAATAAGCAGGTTCAGTGTATGCTATATATATCAAAAGAATGCAGGCACCTATTAGTGGTCGTTAATATGCGGGTTCCACCCTTCACCTTTATGATTGCTTCATGTTGGAATCTGGAGAGAAGTTGACGTTCTAACTCATCCCAAAAGTGTTATGTTGCGTTCGTGTAAGGAGCCTGAACAGGCCAGTCCTATTCAGGAATGTTACTGTGCACAAACCATATCGACACGTATGCTACTTTATGACAGGGTGCATTGTCATACTTGCAGAACTAATCACATCTCTCAAGTGATCATCCACCTGTACATTGTACAGAATGCTGTGTCATGCGTTCATATCATTCCGCAGCATTAGGCGCAATAAGAGGCACAAACCCAGAAAACTCCCCCATACCTCAACCTCACGTCCGTATTTCACTGCTAGCACTACACTTGATGGGACGTAACGTCCTACTGGCATTCTCAAAACTAAAACCCTTTCATCGGATTGCCATAAGGTGCAGTGTGATTTTTCACTCCAAATCGTTTCCAGTCAGCCGCATTCTCTTACCACTGACCATGATATGCTATCGTTTTTAACTCCCTACACAAAGACATCGCGCTAGTTAGTGTGCTGTTAGCAGTCCGGAACTGACAAGTGAGTACCTCTGCTGATTTCATGATATTTTAACAACATCCCTCCGTAACGCTGGGTAGCCACTGTACGTCAGAACATGAACTGTACCTGGTCTTGGTTTAGATGTAGTTGTTCCTTTATGTTCCCACTTGACAATCCCGTCATAATCAACAGTCGATTTCGTCAGCTTTGGGAGGCATGAAATGTCAAAAAACGGTTCAAATGGCTCTGAGCACTATGGGACTTAACTTCTGAGGTCATCAGTCCCCTAGAACTCAGAACTACTTAAACCTAACTAACCTAAGGACATCACACACACCCATGCCCGAGGCAGGATTCGAATCTGCGACCGTAGTGGTCGCGCAATTCCAGACTGTAGCGCCTAGAACCACTCGGCCACCCCGGCCGGCGATGAAATGTCACTAATAGATACGTTACTCAGGTGACAGCTGATAATTAGTCTACGTTCGAAATCTCTGAACTCTTCCGGCCGGCTTCTGTACTGACAACAAAATACTCCCCGCCTCTTTTTATACCGACTAGCCTGCCTCTCTTGGTCAATTTCGCCTTACAAAAGTGTTTGCAGACACTACAGTGAATTTGATCAAAATATTTATTATGCGTCACAATAAATTTTGTTGTATCATCATGCCCCTATAAATTTGCGCACACTTGACATTCGATTGCGCAGGAACATTACAGGTGAGCTGGTATTCTCGCCACAAGAGTAGCAGTTTACATATGTAATTTCTCGCTTCACTCGCCTTCGTGAGAGAGGGAGTCTGCCTCTTGGATCTGTTTGCAGAGGAAAATTTACTTTGACGCTGGACTAGGCGCAGGGAGGGAAGCGAGAACTGCGCGAGGGAGCAGTGGCGCCGCGCTGCGGCGGGAGGAGGAGTTGGCGGCGCCCACAAAACCGCGCATCAATTAGCGCGCCGGCAGCGCCGCCGCGCCCCCTCCAAGTGGCCTGTGCAATTCAAACACTGCCGCCGCAGCGGCCACTCTAATATTTTGCGCGAATTACGTATTCCATTAAACGTCCTCTGCTGCTCCAGCTCCGAAATGTAATTTCCCCCTGAATGATGCATCACAGTATTTTGTTGAATAGGGTTATTGCAACTTTTGTGGTACCGCACAGTGCTGCTATTTTGAATTTTTCGTTTCGCTGCCAGCTCTAAAATCACACTTTGTGATATTTCAGACACGTAATGTTCGATGCTACATGTAATATCTACTATGCCCCAGAGATGGAGGCCTGTACATAATTAGCTAGGAATATGTAATTAATTTGTGTAGATTTCCCTCTATAGTGCGTAACAGCCTGTATTTTACGCTACGGAACGCACAGAAGTACACGTTTTGGAAGTGGGACAGGGCTGGATATAATCTGTGTAGTCCATTAATTTCCTGACTTTATTAACGATCATCTCTAATTGCCGCTATAAAAAGTGCTATTGACGGTTATGCATACATCTTTCTACTGTCTGATTGCTACAGTAGCCCGAGAAAGTGAGTTCTGAAGACAAATAAGAGAAGAATATTGTTGCTAGTGCTCCATTTTGTGCTTCCCCAGTTGGTGGAACGGAATATGACTTTCAAAAACAGGTCTTCATCGAGAAGTAAACCACACGGGCCAACCAAAACTAACAATTGCAGCCTGATTATCCGGAAGTACTTTGGAAATTGATGTATTTCCTGCATTGTACAACTTACAATTTCTGTGTTCAGCGTGGAAGTTTCGCTAATAGAATAACTATGCAGATAGTAAATCAAAAGAGGAATTCTGCATTTCATTTTATAATGTTGTAGAATCTATGATCCTGGAGAGTATTAAGCATTGCGATAAATTGAGTTGCGGCATTATCGAATATCTTCTACGTTGAAATTAAAGAGACGGAGGATATTACATAATAAATCTTTTCCAAAAATTGGAAACGAGAAAGGTAATTACTTCTAGAGAAATCCCAGATTTCACTTTTAGCAATAGAATACAGAATTTTAATGGAGAACGTACTTTGAAAATATCTAAGACCACGCCAATGTCTGGCGCATCCTTTCATTTTTGTGCCGTCAAAAACATTGGTGAACAAAATGATGGAATTTCTGTGAGAATGTGCCTTTCAACTGTTAAAAGAAATATCAAGAAATATGTGTAGGCTGAGCATATTGGTTTGAGCTGAAGAATAGCTTGAGAATAAAACTCTTTATTGTACGTTTCAGCCAAAAGTCGCAGAAAGCTGAAAAGTACGGAAAAAGAATTTTTGTTCAAAAGACATTCACTTGTAAACTGATTACCGCTAATAAATGTATATAACAAGAGAAAGCCACAGTACATTAATTTTGAAACTTCCTTGAATATAACAACTTCACAGTACCGGTACACCATTTATTGACAGGGAACTAAACACGACGCATAAAAAGTCCGTAATATGCCACAAAGTAACGCAAATGAAAATCATAAAGTTAACGAAGCAGCCGATAAACAATTCCATAAATGCAGTACGTAAATACTTTAACTCCAAGTTCCAAAGTTATTGCAAGCTTCAGAACAAAAGTCCTCAAGCACTAAAGCTAGATCAGGATAATTACTAGATTCGAAGATAACATAAAGCAAGAACACGAGAGGGGTATAACGACATAACTGTATTTGTTATTGTTTTCCATGTGCTAGTAAAATTACTTTTACCAAACATAATGAATTAATTATACGCTGAACCATTAATGACGAAGAAAGGAATCTTACTTATAAGATATGAATCCATAGTGTTAACAGATCTGGAGAAAGTGTACAAATTACAATATTTCTGTGATGTGACTTCTGTCACTCCTTCTGTCCCGTCCGTCGTTGCCTTTCCTCTTTCAGGCCTTGGTCTGTTCAGACGTATGTATCATTGTAAACTCATATATGAGCGAATAATTAACTATTTCGTTCAAGTAATAGCTTTTGCTTTATTATTACCTAATATTCATGGCTTTAATGTGTTACTGACAGGTTACCAAGTGAAATGTATGAGACTCTTGCTACATGAGTGCGAGTAATCGGATTGGCGATCTTTGTTTAGCCGCCATTGCAGCCATCACACCGATATAACTACGAATTGTAGTATCTGCTTAGAAACTGTTCCTCAGTGGAGTAAAAAAGTTCGACTGTTCATTGTTAATCAAATTATTGCACTTGAGATGTTTCAAATCCTCACTATCAGTAAAATACGAAGTCAAGAATGTTATTCCCAGAGAATAATAATTTGTGTCTTACAAATTTTTATTTCGTACGTCTTTTGTCAACTTAATTTGCCCAGTTCTAATTTGGGTGAGCTAAACTGGCAACCGCTAATAGGACTACGAAAACAGATTATTAGTATACACATACCTTTATTTCAAAATATGTATGTTTTATAATCGTTGACTTTTTTTGTGTAACCCAACGAGACATACAAGTTATTATTGAAATGGTCATAAAAAATTAAAAGGAAACAAAATTTGTTCGAAATTATCAATAAAATTAAAGGAAGGAATATTAAATAAGAAACTAATACAATTAATGAATTCTTGCGAAGACATTGTTAGTGGCTACAAAACGAGATAGAACAGTACACCACTTACTCCATCTAGCTTTGATTTCTGTACCTGTTTAAACTGTTTCAAGCTTTAAGAGTAGAATGTTTTGTCAGAGGTAAAATTTTCAATTATTACAATATTATTGTACATATAGCAAAAAAAGGCCGCAAGATGGTGGATATTCATAACTAGGTGCGCACAGCTTGAAGTAGCGACTGGCATTTGTCTTCCAAAGAAAGAAATATTTTATAGTGTTTAGCTGCGCACATATACCGTGTGTAAACTGTTTATACGTGCATTACGATAAGTAATAGGTTCGACCAACTGCGTTGTACAGTAGTGTAGTGATAGGTCATCGATATTGAGTATAAATGGTTCTTGAATCTGGACACTGAGTCTTATCAGGTACCAGAAGGTGAATGCGGATAATTTGAATAACATGATAATTACGACGAGTGAAATGACTTCACCGGCTATAGCCGAGAATATTGCTGCACCTGTTAGTGTGGAACCAGATCCTGTCATGTTATATTTACAAAACCTATGTAGCATGACAGAAATATAGTCACTGTGAATAAAGGAAAGGAAGGCATAAAGCAGCAACAAGATGGTTTGACGAGTCGGGTTGCAGAAATTAGTGAACAGCCAACAGTATAATTAAACATTTAAAAATCGAGGTTGCTAGTCACATGACCGAAGTGTCGCGAACAGATCTAGAAACCATAACTAACGAGATTTCAGGCTTGAAAACCACCTTTAGAGGTATTCCTGAGTCAGTAGGAAAAAGGACTGAAAACCTTAGTACATTTGCAACTAGAGCAAGAAACTTTGAAATCCACCCTTCAAAAGTTTTTTCATCTTATGCCGTGAATTTATTTTCTATTTGTTCTTTGAGTTTTTTTTCTTTGTTCTTTTCAACAACTATAATTTTTATTTTAGGTGTCTAAAACCAAATAGACGACCTAGCCACTGATCATGAAAGAAAATCAAATGAATTTTTAAAGCAACAGGACGAACAAATTAAAGAAAGTTTAGAATCAGAATTACAAAAAGCCGTGAAGCAAACCATTACCAAAGTGTATTCTCAACAGAGCAGTTCTGCACACGAATTTAAGATAAATTAGGACTTATATAAAAAAACTTTGGCACAAGATTTTACAAAATGCCAAGAAAACGTCCATCCTCAGCTTAATGATGAAATAAGTAAGATAGAAAAATAATTAAATGCATTAAAGCCACAGATTTGGAATGACACATTCTTGGCAGCTTAGGTAGCAGAGGCCTCACATGATTGTCATAGTCCACTGCCCAATGACAATAAATACGCTGATGAAATGTATTGTAGTGAATCCTGCCTCGGGCATGGATGTGTGTGCAGTCTTTAGGTTAGTTAGCTTTAAGTAGTTCTTAGTTTTAGGGGACTGTTGACCTCAGAAGTTAAGTCCTATAGTGCTCAGAGCCATTTGAACCATTTTTTTGTATTGTAGTGATATGTCACCAGGGAACCATACAAGTAGGAATATGGGAGTAGAAACCACTTTTTCATCTATTTTACTATGTATGCAAACTGAAGTGACGAATGAAAATTTGTACCAATGCCAGGATTCGAACCTGGTCAGCTGCTCTAACCACTACGACACCCTGGCAGAGTGGATTTGGACAAATGAATGGACTGCCCTAGCAATCTTCCATTCTTTACAAACTCCCATTCGCGCTCAGTCTACCTTGTATTCCCCATGTATGCGCGTATGTATGTCCAAAAGACACTGCAATCTCGTATTTATCCGCCGACATTGGGCAAGCGACTTTCAAGTAAAATGTCTCCCCTGTATAGGAATACACATAATGGCTGTTCGAGTATAGGTTGTAGACACATGACTGCCGATACTTGATTTACGATTTATGGAAGTTTTGGTCTGACTGTGAGTCGAAATCGGATAGCATATTAGCAAATGGTAAGGCGACCGCTAACGATAAGCGGGAATCCAGGTTCATGTCCCGATCCGGCAAATTTTCAATAGTGTCCTCCCATTATACAGCTGATGGTTTTCCAACTGCGAGTATATTCGATATATTTCATAACGGCTGTAATCACCGCAGCATCTGTTCCTTCGGACATGCAGGCATGAATAGCAGATTCTTCTCCTTAGATGTCACTAATACAAGTGCACCAATATCCCCATAGCTGAAACTATATCCATTATCAAAACCCTTATACAAATTCAATAAAATAAGTCAGAAATTGATGAATTAGGTGACCTTATTGAATCATTTCTATGACAGAACTGTTTTACCTTCAATGACCAATAAGACAGAAATTGATGAATTAAGTGATCTTATTGAATTATTTCTATGACAGAATTGTTTTACCTTCAATAGACAACTACATGAACAAAAAGAAGGCCTGTCTAAGGGAAACTACCTGTCAGGAACACATGAAAATATGTTTGGACGTTGTCAAAAACAATTTTTTTGAAAATTCTTATGACCTAAGTAAGTAAGTCGTATACTATCGTCGTATGTTCTTAGAAATAACAAAAGACAGGTAATGTGGATTTCATGACGTAGCAGTTCCATGTTTGCTCTGTATGACAGTTATGTCAAACATTATCAAGAATTGTCACTGCCTAAAATTTTACACCAATAACATACATGAAAAACTGTGTACTATGTTATAGGACATAGGATCCTGTCGTATTAACTGACAAGCAGGTCACTGTTATAGAAGATGAATGTAAATTGTTGGTTCCACTGTATCAGATGTTACTGTTGATGACCTATAATACCGAAAACCAGTTTTGGCAAATAAAACATTTCTACTTCATCTCAGGTGTATAGGAGATGTCTTTTAATAGATAAATAAATTATACTTCCAGTTTATCTTTCCCTAAGCACCGCAGTTAATTTATTCATTCTTTGCCTCCTTTTATGAGACCGATTTTTTGACACATCAACGCTTGTAGTGATTTCATTCACGTATTGGCAATATATTGCCATCACATTTCAATAAAGGATTCAGTGGTTTTATCTTGGTAAGTGTGATTGACGAGAGCACTACATATATCAATTTTGTCTGACTGGAAATGAGACACAATAAATTATTCCTTAAATTAATCGAATAACCTTCCTTTACGGAGAAATAAAGTCTAATTAAATAAAAATTTGGAATGTAATGTAAAGGCATCAGATGAATTCCTACGTGAAAAGTAAATTAACCTACGCGTGTTTGAGGCCTAACACATATAAAGCGTTCTGTATGTAAAGCAAGGAGCAAGGAATAAACTTATTTTATCCACTATTATCAGTTACTTGTGGTGTGTGCATGTAGAACTCTTTGTGGTGAATAAAAGTGAAAAGTGGTAGGTGGGGATGCGAAGTAACTATATCGCCTACTGAACAAACTAAATGTGAAACAAAGGGCGTTTCACTTACCAGTGCTGTTATGTTGTGAAGGCAGACGCCAATTCCAGTCACAAAAGGAGTCATCTCGTCATCCAGAGAATTGTGCCAAATGCTGTAATACCACCGGTCACCCATGCAGAACGTTCACTGAAGCGACGCTGTATATGGGCAGCATGGCGCGATTCAAACTGTCGCACGCCCGGTGTGGTAGCTTTGAACTTAATTGTCAATATGCTACCTCTGACGCCTGCATTATTAACTTTCTAGGTCCCAGTACAAAGTGTTTTTAATGTTGACAAAATGATGCAACCGATGCTCAGAGATACTATATACTCTGCCTATGTTTATTCCTAGACTGATCCATAACTGATAAAGGCGATTTGAAAACTTTCTACGGTATTCTGTAAATAAATTGTTTTCAGCCGAGACTGTCACGATCATACTATAGTATTACTGCCTCAAATTCTACGCACAAGAATTTCATACAAATAAATCCTTTTGCAAGTAATAACGATTATTACCACATGAAGAGAAAAAAATTAAGTGTACCGTAATATAAATTTTTCTTGTCACTTACGTAGTTATTTCGTGTGTGCAACTATCCTAATACGAACCTGTTTTTGCAGATGATCCACCGAATGTGGACGTCATCACAGTCTCTATGGAACCCGGTCCTGAACAACCTCCAGGTATTCTGATCACTAATTCCGAGTAATCCTCCTGGATGGTTTTTGCTTCGATCATGGATCCTGGGACAGCACGCCATCGCATATGTAGTCCCACACACCTGGTCCGTCGTTTCATTCTGACAGTGTATTAATTTTGCTAATATTAGCAGTTCCAGTTTACTGTAACGTATTCACCTATTTGACAATTTTTGGCAAATGATCTGGGTAGTAAGTATTTATTTAAATGTTTTATATTTTTTGTGTTGTACTTTCTGACATGTTCCACACCCATGAGAATCATTTCGTTTTTCTGTGCATGGAACGAAAACTAAATCTAATCCAATCTAATGTGGTATGCCCATATCACCGACCATATCAAGCTGAAATTGCTAGTCAAAATTTTAATGAGTAATATGACCAACCAAATTTTATCCTAATTTTTTAAAGAAAGGGCTGTAAATGGAATCAAATTATTTGTGATTTGGTGCTTCACATAAGATAATCTGAAGAACTCAGTGTTGTGTACACCTATTCTTTGTGATAATTACCTAAGTGCTGTGACTTTGTGAAATTTAAGACTACTGAACATAACGATTGAACATAATGAAAGACAGTCTCACCTTTATATGTGTGTATCTGGAAAATGTATGGGTTGGATAAAGACAATAATCTGTCCCCAGATAAGAACTCATTCGAACTTTTCGACACTTTAAGATACTAAATATTTATCATTCGCGGACACTTGGGACTAGTGAAAAACTTTTAACCCTTTAACACATAGTGTAGCTGATCAGCAACAGACTTCATTTCTGCGATGTATCCTATACTGAGCAACATTTGTAAGTAGGCTGTTTATGTTTTCTCTATGTAAGTAGGCTGTTTACGTTTTCTCTATGTAAGTAGGCTGTTTATGTTTTCTTATTGGCAACGTTACATAGCGCTCAATATGAAAATCACTGGCTGTGCTGTGTGCAGTCTGTGGCTGCTTTGCATTGTTGTAATACTCGCCATTGTAGTGTTAGGCAGCTGGCTGTGAACAGCGCGTAGCGTTGGGCAGTTGGAGGTGAGCTGCCAGCAGTGGTGGATGTGGGGAGAGAGATGGCGGAGTTTTGAAATTTGTCATGAACTGCTATATTTATATATGATGATATCAAGGTAAATACATTGTTTGTTCTCTATTAATATCTTTCATTTGCTAACTATCCCTATCAGTAGTTAGTGCCTTTAGTAGTTTGAATCTTTTATTTAGCTGGCAGTAGTGGCGCTCGCTGTATTGCAGTAGTGGGAGAAACGAAGATTATTGTGAGGTAAGTGATTTAGTGATTTGTGAAAGGTATAGTTTAATGTTAGTCAGGGCCATTCTTTTGTAGGGATTTTTGAAAGTCAGATTGCGTTGCGCTAAAAATATTGTGTGTCAGTTTAAGCACAGTCATGTACAATTGTTGAAAGGGGACGTTTCACATTTTTTAACAAATTCGTCATGTAGTTAAGTGTATACAATCTACTGCAGCTGATAAGCTGCTAGTAGTTCTTCTTAGCTATCGTAAATTGTAGGATGAACTGAACTAGTTTGACAATCAGCTAGCTGTGTGGATGTACTACCGCGCGTGTGTTTTGGCGGAAAGTAGAGACGTTTTATTGGTGTTTGTGCACTGATTTGTGGGATTGAAAATTACTTTTTTATTTTGAAAACATAAGTAGATATGGTGTAGACAGTTAATTCGAGTGTGTTTACGATAGATTTGAAATTATGTCTGTTTCTGTGTTTGTACCGATTGTCAACAATAATGCTTTGTTAATTTAATTTAAAAAATTTTTCAATATATTTTTTTCGTAATGTAGGCACTATAAAGAACTAAACGTGTTAATTTTACAGCTTGAAATAAAAAGTCATGCATTCAAGGTTTAAGTTTCCAAATTGTAGGGCCTGCAGAGTAATACAGGTCACAGTATGATCATCTTATTAATAGTTATTTCCTTTTAGCTGCTTAAATTTTATTATTCTTTCGTACTGTAAGCTTATTCAGGAGTTACTGCCACTTTCTAGTTCAATTTACAATCACTCCATAGTATAGATGTACGACACACAGACTGCTCAGTACCCCTACTCATTCCATAATAAACGTGGAGGTCAAGATATTCATAATGTATTTCGAGTACACCGTCAAGCGACAATACTGCATTAGAACTCTATTTCCGGGGGCGTGCTGAGAAGTAATGCATATGAATTTTTTATTTTGTTGTCAATATCGGTTTTGGTATGACATGGCGTGCATATTACTCGGACGAGTCTCCCGTTTTGCAGACGCAAGCTGCAGGTCTCTGTCGTTAGAGGACTCCAAAAATTGTAGCGTGTAACATGGCGGTGTGTAACGTAACTACGTCGGCGCATGAGAAGCAAAGTGCTGTAATGTATGTATTGCAATGTATGGAACTGGAGACCTAGAAACGACGAAGAAGCTTCGTTCCCGCCGTGGCCCTCAGTGGTTGGCTACTGCAGTCCACTCACCCCACCGTTGCCCCACACCGAACCCAGGATTATTGTGCGGTTCGGCCCGGAAACGTCTCACACCATACGAGTGTAACCCCAATGTTTGCGTGGTGGAGTAATTATGGTGTTCGCGTACGTGGAGAAAGTGTTTGCCCAGGAATCGCCGACATAGTGTAACCGAGGCGGAATAAGGGGAACCAGCCCGCATCCGCCGAGGCAGATAGAAAGCCGCCTTAAAAACCATCCACAGACTGGCCGGCACACTGGACCTCGACACTAATCCGTCGGGTGGTTTCGTCCCGGGGACCGGCACGAATTCCCGCCCGGAAAGCAGCGCGTTAGACAGCACGGCGAACCGGGCGGGCTAGTGCTGTAATGAGTATATAATCGCAGGAAACGTGCCTCCAATTGCAATCCAACGTGTGTGGCAGAACTCGGTGTGCACGACCGCGTACGGAAATCGACGAGACTCGTTGGAATCGGGTTGAAGGACTCGTTAGAGAAAGTCGCTTTCAGGTAAGAGTGACGTATCACGAGAGCATGACGCTTTGCGCTCACTGTCATCCATCGTCCTCCATACAATCCCGGCTTCGCCCCATTCGGTTTTCGTCTGTTTCCAAAACTTAAAGACCATCTTCAAGCACTTCGATAGTGACGCAGAGATGCAAGCAGAGGTTGTGTTGTGTCCCAGTCAACAAAGTCAGCCCGCATCTCGTGGTCGTGCGGTAGCGTTCTCGCTTCCCACGCCCGGGTTCCCGGGTTCGATTCCCGGCGGGGTCAGGGATTTTCTCTGCCTCGTGATGGCTGGGTGTTGTGTGCTGTCCTTAGGTTAGTTAGGTTTAAGTAGTTCTAAGTTCTAGGGGACTTATGACCACAGCAGTTGAGTCCCATAGTGCTCAGAGCCATTTCAACAAACTCAAACATTCTACAGTGGCGGTACCAACAAAGATTCTCTCGTTGGGAGAAATATTTTCGTCGCCAGGGTAACTATGTTGAGAAATAAATATGTAGAAACGAAGACGGAAGATGTGGAATGTTAGTGAAGTTTGTTTTATTTAAAAAGCTGTAAGAGTTTTTACATAAAAATTTTGTAGGCATTACTTTTCAGCTCATCCCGGTAGATTGACAGCCAACTTCTTGCTTTGTATGCAAGGTTCTCGGGTGAGACATCGGATGTCATAGTAAAAACTCCACAATATTTCGTCAGCGCAACTGGCCGACGTCTTCAGGTGCGACGAACACACTGCTAAGGCAGGTTTTTTTTTTTTTTTTCATTTATTGAATTTCAATTCCCCCCGAAGGGGGCGGGCTGGCAGCAGCTTAGTATGCCACTCTTCAGCCGACAGATTTTGTGACAAAGATCAAGAGAACAAATAATAAAAAACAGGCGATAAAATCGGAGACTTAGAGAGTAACAAGGCGAAAAGAAATCGTGGAACTTAAAACAACAACACAGGGATGATGACGCTAATAAAAATACATACGAAGCAGACAGGGAAAACAATAGACAATTAAAAAAAACACGGCGACAGTCTGGATTCTGTTCGCAAAGGACATAAAATTCACACCTAGCGACACGAGAAAGACAAACAACACTGAATAGTCACTGGAACACTGCACAAAAAGTTGGCAAATGTGACACCACAGTCGAGAGCAGGTGGGGGGAAACTGGACAGAAGATGGGAAAACAAAAAAGGGGGGAAAGGAGAGTAAAAGCGAAGGGGGGAGCCGGGAAGGGAGCTGAAGGGGGATGAGGACCCATAAGAGGGGTGGGGGGCAGACGTGACAGGGAGTGGGGTAGGCAGAGGAGGGGAATACAAAAGGACTGGGGGGGAGAGGGGAGGTAGAGGTTTAGTGGGGAGAAAAACAGGACGGAAGGGGGGGGGGAAGAGGGAGCCCAGGGAAAGGACAGAGGAAAGGAGGGGGATTGAGGATCAGAGTTGATAGGAAGGATAAATGGAGGGAGAGAGGGCATCATCTGGGAGGGGGAGTTGACGGAAGCCACCTCGGGAAAGGAGATGGAGGGTGTAGAGATGGAGGGTAGGGGCTAAGGCAGGACCAGGGCCCCCTATTTATGCCAGTTTTAGGCAGGAAGTGCGCATGCGTAGAGGCGCCAAATTCGATGGCCAATAGCGTCGATATCAACTGATAGCTGGAAGGACAGTAACGCCACCTACAGGATGAAGAACCAAATACTTCGGCGCACGCGCGGAGGCTGCCGCCGCTGTTCTGCGCTGCCATCGGCCGCCCCAGCGACCTCTGTCGGAAGCCGCAAGCAAAACTGCGCGTCCACATAGGCGCCTTGATTATCCTCCCGTTGTCAACAGAATATTTATGTTGCTGGCGAATCGTCGTCCGTCTTATGACCAATAGTATTCCTCTCTGCTCGAAGCGACTTCAATATGGCCAGTGCTGGATCCCATGCTGAACTAAGCTGAAAGCCCGTGTCTCTGTTTACAAGATTCGTCGAGCTACGTATTTCCACTGCTTCCTTAATAACACTGTCCCAGTACGAACTCGTCGATGCGAAAATTTTTGTATGTTGATAATTCATAGAATGGCCTGTACTGAGACAATGCTCGGCCACTGCAGACTTTTCTGGTTGCTCCAGACGAGTGTAGCGTCGGAGCTCAGTGCATCTCTCTTCTACAGTGCGACAAGTTTGTCCGATGTACGACATGCCGCAGCTACAAGGAATCTCGTAAACACCGGGTCTTCTTAGGCCAAGGCTGTCCTTAGATGAGCCCAAGAGAGCTCTGAGTTTTGCCGGCGGACGAAAAACACATTTAACTTTATGCCTCTTCAATAGTCTTCCTATTTTTGAAGAGACATCGCCGATGTATGGGAAGATGACCATTCCCCTTTGTTCTTCGCCTTCTTCCACTTCCTCACGTTGGGTAACCCGCTTTGGTTGTAAGGCACGGCGAATCTCCCGTTCGGAGTATCCATTTTGTTGGAAAATGGTACGCAGATGGAGTAGCTCATTGGATAAGCTGTATGAGTCTGATATGGCTCGTGCTCTGTGGACCAACGTCCTCAGTACGCCACTTTGTTGCGAAGGATGGTGACAGCTGGTGGCCTGTAAGTATAAGTCCGTGTGCGTTGGTTTACGGTACACTGCGTGACCTAATGTGCCATCTTCCTTTCTCCGTACCAACACGTCCAGGAATGGAAGTTCGCCGTTTTTCTCCATCTCCATCGTGAACTTGATTTTGGGATGAAGCGAGTTAAGATGCTCAAGAAAAACATTCAGCGATGCAATGCCGTGAGGCCAGATAACAAAGGTGTCGTCCACATATCGCCAAAAACACGTAGGTTTCAAATCCGACGTCTGGAGCGCTCTCTCCTCGAAGTCTTCCATGGAAAGATTAGCCACAATGGGTGACAGGGGACTACCCATTGCGACGCCGTCAGTCTGTTCAAAGTATTGTCCATTAAATAAAAAGTATGTCGAGGTGAGCACATGTTGGAATAAGTCTAAAAGTTCCCCATCCAGCTTCTCGCTAATGAGCAACAACGATTCCTGCAATGGTACTCGAGTAAAAAGTGAGACTACGTCAAAACTCACGAGTATATCTGATGATGCCAGTCGTAAGTTCTTGAGCCGACGAATAAAGTCTTGTGAGTTACGGATATGATGCTCATACTTTCCTACTAAAGGGCTCAATTGCGCTGCCAGATGTTTCGCGAGATTATACGTTGGTGCCCCGATATTACTCACAATAGGCCGCAGTGGCACATTATCCTTATGAATTTTGGGCAATCCGTATAGCCTGGGAGGTACGGGCGCCTGTGTACGTAGTCTCTTAGCAACCACATCGGAGATCGTGCTGTTTTTGAGGAGCACCAACGTTCTCCGCTGAATTTTTGCTGTGGGGTCCTTATTTAGTGTGCGATATGCAGAGTCGTCCAGAAGCTGGTGCATCTTGCTCAGATACATCGACGTGGAAAGGATAACAGTCGCATTTCCCTTATCCGCCGGCAAAATCACAATATCAGGATCTTCTCGTAGGGATCGAACCACTGACCTCTCTGCAGCTGACAGATTGTTCTTAGGCACTTGAGCCCGTCTCAGAGCACGGCAAGTCTCCCGTCGGATCTCCTCGGCAGATTCCCTGGGAAGTTTTAGGATGCCTTGTTCAACGGAGCTAATGATGTCCAGAACAGGTGGTGTCCTCGGAGTGGGTGCGAAGTTCAATCCTTTCTCCAGGACCGATACCGCCGCGTCAGGCAAAGGTTTGTCCGCTAGATTGTATACAGTTCGTCTACGAACTTCGTTGTTCTCTTCTTGTGGTAAACGGTCCCTGAAGCGATGAAACTTATAAATTTTTACGTGCTGCGTCGTATTGTCGTTTCCAGTCTGAGAACGCCCGAGTAGCGCTGTCAACCCACGTCCAAGAATCAGTGGACAGTCTTGACGATATCTTCAAATGAAGTGCCAAGAGCTCTCTGGATACGAAGTCCAGTTCTCGCCGAGTATGGTGAACCCTTTCTCTTACCAGTGCGTGGCTTACTCGATTTTTTATCCTTTTAGCGGCTGCAGAGGTTATGAAGTGCGTCATCTTAGCGAACGTCGGAATAACCCGATGATCTCGACATCTTAATCAAAACGTAAGGGCACATAGCAGTCTGCTCTTCTTATTCCGTAGTTTATCAAAACTGTTAACTTCTTTTACCATTTCCTCCCCGTACAGGTATCGGATGTGTTGCTTGAGGCTTTCCCGACGGACATGTTGTATATATGGTTCTCGGGCGAGACTCCACAATATTTCGTCAGCGCAACTGGCCGACATCTTCAGATGCGACGAACACACTGCTAAGGCAGGGTTTTTTTTTTTTTTTTTTTTTTACTTTATTGTTATTTTAAAACCGGTACAACAGGCAGGCTGTCAGCAGCACACTACGCTGCTCTTCAGCCATAGAAGACACAAGCAGCAAAAACAGTGAGAAGACACATAAGTCACAGAGCGGTGGGCAATAAAACAGGAGACACATAGAGACAATCACAGAGCCGTTCACACTCGTCGATAATCCACACTGCTAGCTGATGAGACGACGCACAACCACTGAAGATGATGATGGCACTGGTGAACGATGGAGGGGACGGTGAACACTAAACACTAAACACACAAAACACTGATGGGGGCGACCTCCGGCGCGCGAATGTCCACGTAACGTGTGCGAGTCCGGGGACCTGCCAAGAGGGGTAGGTGGGGGAGAGGGGAGAAAAAGGATGCCAATGGCTGAGGAGTCGGGGGCAGGAGGAGAGGAACAGGGGAGGGGAGGCCCGGGGGAGGAGGGGGGGAGAAAAGGAGGAGGGAGGGAAAAGGGAGAGGAGGGAGACTGGGTGCCCGGAGGAATACGTACAGGAGGAGGGCGGGAGGATCAAAGTTGGTAGGAGGGGTAGATGGAAGGGAGGAGGGCATCATCAGGGAGGGGGAGCTGGCGGAAGCCACCTTGGGAGAGGGTATGGAGGGTGGAGAGATGGAGACCGGGTGGGACGTGCGAATACAGGCGCGGCAGCGGGCGGGGGTGGGAGAGGATCGGGGAGACGAGCGGGTGAGGAGGATCGAGTTTGCGGGAGGTGTACAGGATCCATATCCTTTCAAGGAAAAGGAGGAGGTGGGGGAAGGGGATGAGATCGTAGAGGATCCGCGTGGGGGAGGGGAGACGGATGCGATAGGCGAGGCGGAGAGCATGGCGTTCAAGGATTTGGAGGGATTTATAAAAGGTAGGGGGAGCGGAGATCCATGCTGGATGGGCATAACAAAGGATAGGGCGGATGACGGATTTATAGGTGTGGAGGATGGTGGAGGGGTCCAGACTCCACGTACGGCCGGAAAGGAGCTTGAGGAGACGGAGGCGGGAACGTGCCTTGGCTTGGATTGTCTGGAGATGGGGAGTCCAGGAGAGGCGACAGTCGAGGGTGACGCCAAGGTACTTAAGGGTGGGAGTGAGGGCGATGGGACGGCCATAGATGGTGAGATAGAAATCAAGGAGGCGGAAGGAAGGGGTGGTTTTGCCTACAATGATCGCCTGGGTTTTGGAGGGATTGACCTTGAGCAACCACTGGTTGCAGCAAGCGCTGAACCGGTCAAGATGGGATTGGAGAAGGCGTTGGGAGCGTTGCAGGGTGGGGGCAAGGGCGAGGAACGCGGTGTCATCGGCAAACTGGAGGAGGTGGACGGGGGGCGACGGCGGCGGCATGTCCGCCGTGTACAAAAGGTACAGAAGGGGGGAGAGGACGGAGCCTTGGGGCACACCGGCGGAGGGGAAAAAGGTGTAGGAATCGGTGTTATGGATGGTGACATAGGAAGGACGGCGGGAGAGAAAGGAACCGATCAGACGGACGTAGTTAATGGGAAGGGCAAAGGTTTGGAGCTTGAAGAGGAGACCGGAATGCCAGACGCGGTCATAAGCGCGTTCGAGGTCAAGGGAGAGGAAGATTGCGGAGCGACGGGAATTAAGCTGTTCGGAAAGGAGATGAGTGAGGTGAAGGAGAAGATCGTCGGAAGAGAAGGATGGCCGAAAGCCACACTGGGTGATGGGAAGGAGGCGGTGCTGGCGGAGATGCTGGTGGATGCGGCGGGTGAGGATAGATTCTAGGACCTTGCTGAAGACCGAGGTAAGGCTGATGGGACGGTAGGAGGAGACGGCGGACGGCGGTTTGCCAGGTTTAAGGAACATGAGGATACGGGAGGTTTTCCACAGGTCGGGGTAGTAACCGGTGGACAGGACTACATTGTAGAGCCTGCCCAGGGTGGAGAGGAAAGAGACATTAGCTTCACGAAGGTGACGGTAGGTGGCACGATCGTGACCAGGAGCGGTGTTGCGTTTGGTGCGGAGTGTATCAATGAGATCCTGTGTAGTGATAGGGGCATTGAGTTCCGTGTGGGTAATGTTGTCCAAGTACTGGAAACCAGGAGCGAGGGGAGGGACAGAGGTGTCAGTTCGATCGCGGATATCCAGGAAGAGGGAGTAATCGAACTGGGGATCGTCGGGGATGGAGAAAACATCGGAGAGGTAGGAGGCAAAGTGATTGGCCTTACTAAGGGCGTCAGGGAAGGGGTGATCATCGTGGAGAAGAGGGTAGTAGGGGGAGGGTTTAGTTCCGGTAAGGCGACGGAAGGCCGACCAGAACTTGGACGAGTTGATAGGTAGGGTTGCATTTAAACGGGTGCATGTCTGTCGCCAGTCCCGGCGTTTCTTAGCCGCGAGCAAATTACGAACGTGTCGCTGGAGTTGCCGGTGGCGTCGTAGTGTGTCCGGGTCACGCGTGTGGAGGAAGGCACGGTAGAGACGACGGGATTCACGGAGGAGGAGAACGGCCTGTGGGGGTAAGGTAGGACGGTGGGGGTGGATGGCGACAGTAGGAACGTGGGCCTCCACGGCCTCAGACAAGGTCTGCTGGAGAAAGGAGGCGGCATGGGTGACATCGTCAGGGTGGTGGTAGGTGAGAGGGTGGCTATCGACCTGGGTGGAAAGGGTATCCCGGTAGGCATTCCAGTCGGCTCGGGAATAGTCGTGGACATACTTAGGGGGAGGATCAGTACGAGGGTCGGGGCGAGGGCGACGACCGTCTGAAATGGTGAGGAGGACAGGGAGATGGTCGCTACCAATAGGCTCCAGGACATCCACCGTTATGCGGCCAAGGAGGTTGGGGGAGGATAGGACAACATCAGGAGTGGAGTTGGATTCAGGATGGGTGTGCTGGGGGATGGGAATGAGGTCGCCTTGAAGGGAGGAGAGGAACCGATGCTACCGCCGTAACTGGGCGGCGGAACGACTATGGATGTTGAGGTCGGCGGCGATCACGTAGGAGGAGAAGGTACGGTCAACGTGGGAGAGGAAGTCTAAGGGAAGAGGAGCGTTGGGGCGAACATAGATGGTGGCGCAGGTAATGGTAAGGCCGGGGAAGAAGACACTAAGGATCAGGTGTTCGGTGGGGTCGGGAAGGAGAGGTTGGAGCCGAACGGGGATCTGGCGGCGGTGCCCAATGGCAACTCCGCCACGCGCAATCGGGAGGGGATTATCGGAGCGGTGGAGGAGGTAGGGCGAAGTGTGGACTGTGTGGTGGGGTTGCAGGAAGGTTTCATTGAGGAGGAAGGCATCCACGCGGTGGGTGGCAAGGGTGTGCAGGAAGAGGTTTTTGTTGGCGGGAAGGGAGCGTATGTTGTTGAAAAGGATACGTTGTTGTCGCGCCATGACTGGGATTTAAACGAGGGTGTCAAGACGGGAGAAGGTGAAATGGGCCCGGTTGTTGGAGTAGGTGGCGTACATCTTGAGTTGGAAGATGGAACGGGCAGCAAGGGAGATCTGCTGGAGGGTGTGAGGGCGCTGAAAGGGATGAACATTCTGGAGGACGATGGTAAGGAACCTGATGATGTCCTCAGCGGTGGGGGGGGGACGAAGGGAATTGCCAGGAGGGGTGGGGGGGTCCAGGGGACGGACAGGGACGGTGAGTTCAGGAGTGGTTGGAGGGGGTCGGGCTTTACACTTTTGGGAGTAGGTGGGATGGGGGAGATTGCAGGTATTGCAGGAAGGAGGGGATTGGAGGTTGGGGCACTGCCTGAGGAAGTGCGCTTGCCGACAATGCGGGCGGGTGGGGGCCTCGCGGCACTCAGCTGTGGGGTGCGCGTTATAGCGTAGACACCTCTGGCAGCGCAGGGATTGAGGAGGGGAACGGGAGGGGTCGACCTTGTACCGCTGGTTAAAAAGGAGGGCACCCTCCTTCAGGAGACGGTCAATGGAGGGGACGTGCTCAGAAAAAACCCGCATAAGGCGGGTGGGGCCGGCAGCATTATGTATGCGGCGAACCGCACGCACCTCCAAATGGGGATGCGCCTGGAGCTCCGCCAACACCTCCTCCTCCGTGATCACTGGACTAAGCCGAGTGATTACGGCGGTGAGAGTTGGCGGGCGACGCGGAGGTTGGGGTTGGCGGGAGGGAGGTGGTGAAGGAGCAGGAGTGAGAGAGGCATGAGGGCCAAAGCGGGTGACAGGGATGCGGGAAAGGAGGTAGGTGTGGAGGGTTGGGCTGGGGGAGGAGATGAGGACCGAATCTCGGCGAGGAGTGAGGAGGGAGATGGGGGCACCAGGACAATGCTGGCGAAGGAAGAGGGTGAGGTTCCGGGCTTCAAGGAGAGAGGGATCAGGATGGGAGAGGAGGTAGCGGTAGGAGGAAGGGGGAGAGGAGGAGGATGAGGGGGCAGGGACAGGCGGGGAGACTTCGGAGATGGGGGCACCAGGACAATGCTGGCGAAGGAAGAGGGTGAGGTTCCGGGCTTCAAGGAGAGAGGGATCAGGATGGGAGAGGAGGTAGCGGTAGGAGGAAGGGGGAGAGGAGGAGGATGAGGGGGCAGGGACAGGCGGGGAGACTTCCATGGCATCATGGGTGGGGGAAGGAGGACGAGGCGCAGCCTTTTTGGAAGCAGAGGAAGCAGGAGTGCCACCGGGGCGCTTGACGGCGGTGGAGGAGGTGTGGGGGATGGGAACTACAGGAATTTGGCGGGGCGGGGCAGGTCCTGGTGCCGGAGTCGGCGCCGGAGATGGTGACGGTGACGGTGAAGGCGAAGGCGAAGGTGACGGCGACGATGACGATGACGGTGGCAGTGGCGGCGGTGATGGCGAAGGTGACGGGGAGAGCTGGGCGTGGGCAGTGGCCCGACGGGCCACCACCCGAGCCGGAGCTGCAGTGACAGGCTGGGGGAGTGGGGGGAAGGGATCAGAACGAGAGGAGCGGGAGGAAGAAGCGGGAGAGGGGGCGACAAAGATAGAGGGTGAAGGGAGAGTGAGGAGAGGTGGAATGGAAGGAGGGGGGTGGGACTGGGCACACCAAGTTATAGTGGTGGAGGCGGCGGAAGGGGAGGTATAGACAATGGCGGTGGTGGTAGTAGTGGGGGCGGACATGACGGGTGAGAGAAACAAGAACGAACAGAACGAAGAGGAGAGGACAGAAACTGGGGACAGACAAAGACGAAGATGGATGGAGACGAAGACGGCCGTAGACCAGGGTCAGGACGGCGGCGATGGTGGCGACCAGGCGGCACCGGATGGCGGCGGCGGCGGGCACCAGATGGCGGCGGCGGCGGGCACCGGATGGCGGCGGCGGCGGGCACCGGATGGCGGCGGCGGCGGCGGCGGCGTCGGCGGCGATCAGCAGGCGTCGGCGGTGGCGGCGGCGGTGGCGGCGGCGGCGGCGGCGAGCCCCGGCAGGCGGCGACGGCGGCGGCGGCGGCGAGGACCGGAAGGCGGCGACCAAGCGGCGGCGGCGGCGGCGAGCACCAGCAGGCAGTATGGACGGCAAGCAGACGACACGGCAGGGATCTTCCACGTCGAAGGCGCACCCTGAGAGTAGCCCAGGCAGTGAAACTCTTCGATGAAGAAGAGAGGGAATCCAACCCTCGAATGCTAAGGCAGGACCAGGGCCCCCCATTTATGCCAGTATTAGGTAGGAAGTGCGCATGCGTGGAGGCGCCAAATTCGATGGCCAATAGCGACGATATCAACTGATAGCTGGAAGGACAGTAACGCCACCTACAGGATGAAGAACCAAATACTTCGGCGCATGCGCGGAGGCTGCCGCCGCTGCTCTGCGCTGCCATCGCCAGCCCCAGCGACCTCTGTCGGAAGCCGCAAGGGCGGAGGCTGCCGCTGTTACTCTGCGCTGCCATCGGCCGCCCCAGCGACCTCTGTCGGAAGCCGCAAGCAAAACTGCGCGTCCACGTAGGCGCCTTGATTATCCTCCCGTTGTCAACAGAATATTTATGTTGCTGGCGAATCGCCGTCCGTCTTATGACCAATAGTATTCCTTTCTGCTCGAAGCGACTTCAATATGGCCAGTGCTGGATCCCATGCCGGCCGCGGTGGCCGTGCGGTTCTGGCGCTGCAGTCCGGAACCACGGGACTGCTACGGTCGGAGGTTCGAATCCTGCCTCGAGCATGGGTGTGTGTGATGTCCTTAGGTTAGTTAGGTTTAAGTAGTTCTAAGTTCTAGGGGACTTATGACCTAAGATGTTGAGTCCCATAGTGCTCAGAGCCATTTGAACCATCTTTTTTTGGATCCCATGCTGAACTAAGCTGAAAGCCCGTGTTTCTGTTTACAAGATTCGTCGAGCTACGTATTTCCACTGCTTCCTTAATAATACTGTCCTAGTACGAGCTCGTCGATGCGAGAATTTTTGTATGTTGATAATTCATAGAATGTCCTGTACTGAGACAATGCTCGGCCACCGCAGACTTTTCTGGTTGCTCCAGACGAGTGTAGCGTCGGAGCTCAGTGCATCTCTCTTCTACAGTGCGACAAGTTTGTCCGATGTACGGCATGCCGCAGCTACAAGGAATCTCGTAAACACTGGGTCTTCTTAGGCCAAGGCTGTCCTTAGATGAGCCCAAGAGAGCTCTGAGTTTTGCCGGCGGACGAAAAACACATTTAACTTTATGCCTCTTCAATAGGCTTTCGTCAGTGATGAAGTTCGTTCATGTCGATCAAAATTGGTTCTAGTTCCAAAAACACTATTGTGTGGAACATGTTTGAAGGGCGTCTGCATATGACTTGTTATGAGAAAAAAGCCTCCTGAAACATGACGGAAAGTGCAATACATTCGAATTATGCGTGAGAATTTGTCTATGAAATGGATCAATATCCGACGGATTTCACACTGTTTAAATGAAGCACAGAAACAGGGCTATGTCAGTTGTTATAAGTAAATGCTCAGAAACTTCGGATGATAAAATGGACTATCAAAAATGGTTCAAATGACTCTGAGCACTATGGGACTTAACATCTGTGGTCATCAGTCACCTAGAACTTAGAACTAGTTAAACCTAACTAACCTAAGGACATCACACACACCCATGCCCGAGGCAGGATTCGAACCTGCGACCGTAGCGGTCGCGCTGTTTCGGACTGAGCGCCTAAAACCGCGAGACCACCGCGGCCGGCAAAAAATGGACTATCCACATACAATATCGCAACAGGAAAAAAAGTTGTTAGTTATAATTGTTAACTTCCAATTGTGCTTTTTTTTTTTTGAGCGTCTCGTAAATCGCGAAAAGGTTTTGCTATGATAATCTGTGCCCAACGATCGATCTCTGTGAATAGTCAAACCTGGCTCAGAGACATCCAGTGTATCTTAACGATTTTGAGGTGAGTGGTGGCTCGAACAGTGAGAATTCATACTGAGTGTGCGGACAGTATTGCCTTTTCTGTGAAGCAGGAACGAGGTTCCACCTCGTTGTATTCTGTTCTCCTGTGTGCTCTAGTAGTGTGGTTGGAGAGGAGGTAGCTTGGCTGCTCTGAAATATCTTGAGAGAGAAAGAGGGTACCTAGTGATTACAACCTGGGTTTGTGTGTCAACGTTTGACATGTATGAGCGACGGATGCGCGGTGGAAGATAAGGTAATATTTCCCCCAAATGTGTGGCTTGGCATGGCATATTGACGCAAGGTGTCCACGTCTGTACTGAGCAATATGAGTAGTACGGTGAGACACGCAGTTTCGATTGGCTGGTCGGAATTCGTTTCCTACATGCATTCTATTTTATTTGTGATGTGACAGAGCTGTGTAAAACCGTTCTTTATTCATCTAACAGCTCTTTGCATTTTCACCACCATGTGGTTCATGTAATACTAATTACATTAATTCACGTAAAATGAGTGTATCTTTGGGTTGCAATAATTATGAACTGATACAAAATATTCATATATTTATTCATATTCTCGTCATTAAATTGGGATACTACCAGGCTCTGCCAACATGAAGATGCTAAAGACACAAATTTGTGGGAAGTGGAGTGAACTTGTATACTGAAAGTCAAAGAGAATTGACACATAATAGGCCAACACACAGAAACATTAGCTGAACAGTCCCATCATGGTCCTCAAAGGTATCTGATAACCACAATTGAAATGAGGACCTCATGAACACATTTTTAAAAAAGATTTTTAAAATCAATAATTAACGCCAACAATACCAAGGCATTTTCCGTAACACACATTATCAAGGGTGGAAGGAGGAGGGTACTATGTGCGTACCCTAAAAGAAAATCTTATTTAGTCTTGTTGGTTCTTATTCAAATGGTTCAAATGGCTCTGAGCACTATGGGACTTAACATCTGAGGTCATCAATCCCCTAGATCTTAGAACTACTTAAACCTAACCAACCTAAGGACATCACACACATCCATGCCCGAGGCAGGATTCGAACCTGCAACCGTAGCGGTCACGCGGTTCCAGACTGAAGCGCCTAGAACCGCACGGCCACACCGGCCGGCTTGCTCATATTAACAACATACTTTTTAAACAGGTACTGAAGTGCGAACTGGGTCCAGAACCTGTAAATATCTTATAATATACTCTTAGCAATGATAACACATTTTCTATAACGTATGCTACCGACTTTATGACCACTACAAAAAAAAAACGAGGCCTGTTCAGAAAGTAAGCTCCGATTGATTGCCAAATTGAAACCACAGTGAACATCAGAAATGTTTTACTTGTAACAATTAGCTACACCTTTCAGCTACTTCTCTACGTAGTCGCCGTTCTGACTTAGACTTTTGTCATAGCGTTGTACCAACTTTTCAATAGCCTCATCATAGAAGGCAGCCGCCAGTGCTTTCCGCCAATTCTCCACGCTGGCCTACACCTCGTTGTCTGTGTCAAAATGTTGTCTTCAAAGACAGCGGTTCATGTGATCAGAGATGAAACTCAGGGGGAGACAATTGCGGACTGTATTGTGGGTAATCTCACATTTCCATTTGAAAACAATGCAGGAGCATCTTCATTGCCCCTGCAGAATGCGGCTGAGAATTGTCTTGAAGAAGAAACAGCACGACAGTTATGTAATGTTAGCTGCATAGCTTCAGGCGAAATTTCTCACCAGGCCCTCGTACTTGGGGCAGACACTATTTTCTAGACATCTTTACGCACTCACTGCGAGCTCAGAAATGAGAAGAGCGACGTGATGCTAACTAGGGTTATACTGGAGACACTACCCAACACATCTGTGCAAAGCTTTATCGGATTTTCATAGTCGTTTCCATCTCGCGACCGATCGGAGCTTACTTTCTGAACGCCCCTCGTAAAAAATGCAAATTTCGTTAACTGTTGTTGACTTTTATTCCCAACACACTTTTTTTAAAGAGATATTTATGTGGAAGTAAGTCCATTAGCTGGGAAATATTGAATTCGACCTTCACTGGGGAAAGTGACGTCTACCACTGAGAAATTTATGTGTTTAATTTAATTGAAAAATTTAAAATATATATAGAACCTGGCAGAAGAATTCGTAAGACAAAAATATTTATGGAAATTTTAAAATATAAAGAAACTGACGAGATCACATTACTTTCAAAATGCAGGGATAAAGTACCCCCCCCCCCCCCTGTTTTTTCCCCCTTTAACAGTTTATACAGATATGAAGTCTTCCTTTATCAGCGTAGAGGTATTCATGTTTATTCACAATGTCTGTTAACATCTTGTGTGTTAGAATTTTCTGATAAGTACAAAAATTTTTAACCTTTTAAAATTAGAATAAAATTTAAACCTACATTTCATAATTGGAGGAAAATTACTCAATTAAGATATGTTTTTATTAAAAAAAACTATGGTTACTGCTTGACAGTTCTTCCTCAGTGAACCAATCTACAAGTACATACGAACAGATAATTACTTTGACCAGTCAGTTCTCAGAATTGCTCACGCTATCTCTGTCTGATCTCAACATCAACGAGGTACCTCTAGCAAGATACACGTCAGCTCGCAGTATCGCAAAGTGTCATCAGAGTGAAGGTCGTGTAAATGAATACACTAGTCCGTACACCTTTCCAAGAGTCCTCACATCAGTAGCTTCCCCAATATCCCTCCACACTTCTAACAAAAATACGATCATAACAGTTCTGCCACGCCTTTCAACATGATAGCTTCCTTTAGCGAGACATAAACTCGGAACCTCCTCCTCGAATGGTCACAATGACTCAAAACTTCCAAGGTCGACGTATCGTATCTGTCCACTGTAAGAGACAACCACTTCCTGTCTACTTCATCCATGATGACAGCCTTCAGTCCAGTACAGTATCTTCCATGACACACAATGTACCGACTGTCATCACAAATACACAGTCCAGCGTCCCATCTCGTCCATCTTGCCTGTAGGCCCAATCCATTCTTCTCTCCTTACACTCGCAGCAGTACTCGCCGTCGCTAACCAACCAGTCACATTCTAAGCAATCCTGACTGACCTCTCTCCTCGTTCGAATCTTGTTCCAAGGATTGTATCCCACACTCCACAGCGAGTGTCTTTGGGACAATGTCGGGGGCGCCTCAGTTAAAATAAAAATTTATCGAACCTACAACATCGCTCATTCTCCCACCCTGAATCCAAGTCACTCCCCACGCTTCATTCCGGCAGTGATTCGGATTTCGTCTATGGTTGGATGACGCTTCAGGGCAGGGGATAGGGGCATCAGACTAAGCCGAGTAAACTTTTTCTTTATTTAAAAAAAGGATCAAATAAATGGCAAACGTAAGATCCTGATACAAAACCACAAACTGGTGAGGCTAAATTCAAAACAGTACAGACCACCTCTACCAGTCATACGTACATACCACTGTGCGCTCTTCGAATCAGTACTCAGCTTTGCAGCTAGCACGTGTGCACATAGAATGAACGTGGTCACCAACAAAGCATCCGTCAGACGAGGGCAGAGAAGTGTCCTACTTAGGCTATCTCGAGCCTTCGGTACCATCTCAGCGGATGCACTGTGTGTGGTGCTCGGAATATGCCCCATTGTTGTTGTTGTGGTCTTCAGTCCTGAGACTGGTTTGATGCAGCTCTCCATGCTACTCTATCCTGTGCAAGCTTCTTCATCTCCCAGTACCTACTGCAACCTACATCCTTCTGAATCTGTTTAGTGTATTCATCTCTCGGTCTCCCTCTACGATTTTTACCCTCCACGCTACCCTCCAATACCAAATTGGTGATCCCTTGATGCCTCAGAACATGTCCTACCAACCGATCCCTTCTTCTAGTCAAGTTGTGCCACAAACTTCTCTTCTCCCCAATCTATTCAATACCTCCTCATTAGTTACGTGATCTACCCACCTTATCTTCAGCATTCTTCTGTAGCACCACATTTCGAAAGCTTCTATTCTCTTCTTGTCCTAACTAGTTATTGTCCATGTTTCACTTCCATACATGGTCGTACTTTCAGAAACGACTTCCTGACACTTAAATCTATACTCGATGTTAACAAATTTCTCTTCTTCAGAAACGATTTCCTTGCCATTGCCAGTCTACATTTTATATCCTCTCTACTTCGACCATCATCAGTTATTTTACTCCCTAAATAGCAAAACTCCTTTACTACTTTAAGTGTCTCATTTCCTAATCTAATTCCCTCAGCATCACCCGATTTAATTTTACTACATTCCATTATCTTCGCTTTGCTTTTGTTGATGTTCATCTTATATCCTCCTTTCAAGACACTGTCCATTCCGTTCAACTGCTCTTCCAAGTCCTTTGCTGTCTCTGACAGAATTACAATGTCATCGGTGAACCTCATAGTTTTTACTTCTTCTCCATGAATTTTAATACCTACTCCGAATTTTTCTTTTGTTTCCTTTACTGCTTGCTCAATATACAGATTGAATAACATCGGGGAGAGGCTACAACCCTGTCTCACTCCTTTCCCAACCACTGCTTCCCTTTCATGCCCCTCGACTCTTATAACTGCCATCTGATTTCTGTACAAATTGTAAATAACCTTTCGCTCCCTGTATTTTATACCTGCCACCTTCAGAATTTGAAAGAGAGTATTCAAGTTAACATTGTCAAAAGCTTTCTCTAAGTCTACAAATGCTAGAAACGTAGGTTTGCCTTTTCTTAATCTTTCTTCTAAGATAAGTCGTAAGGTTAGTATTGCCTCACGTGTTCCAACATTTCTACGGAATCCAAACTGATCTTCCCCGAGGTCCGCTTCGACCAGTTTTCCCATTCGTCTGTAAAGAATTCGCGTTAGTATTTTGCAGCTGTGACTTATTAAACTGATAGTTCGGTAATTTTCACATCTGTCAACTCCTGCTTTCTTTGGGATTGGAATTATTATATTCTTCTTGAAGTCTGAGGGTATTTCGCCTGTCTCATACATCTTGCTCACCAGATGGTAGAGTTCTGTCATGACTGGCTCTCCCAAGGCCATCAGTAGTTCTAATGGAATGTTGTCTACTCCCGGGGCCTTGTTTCGACTCAGGTCTTTCAGTGCTCTGTCAAACTCTTCACGCAGTATCTTATCTCCCATTTCGTCTTCATCTACATCCTCTTCCATTTCCGTAATATTGTCCTCAAGTACATCGCCCTTGTATAAACCCTCTATATACTCCTTCCACCTTTCTGCCTTCCCTTCTTTGCTTATAACTGGGTTGCCATCTGAGCTCTTGATATTCATACAAGTGGTTCTCTTCTCTCTAAAGGTCTCTTTAATTTTCCTGCAGGCAGTATCTATCTTATCCCTAGTGAGACAAGCCTTTACATCCTTACATTTGTCCTCTAGCCGTCCCTGCTTAGCCATTTTGCACTTCCTGTCGATCTCATTTTTGAGACGTTTGTATTCCTTTTTGCCTGCTTCATTTACTGCATTTTTGCATTTTCTCCTTTCATCAATTAAATTCAATATTTCTTCTGTTACCCAAGGATTTCTATTAGCCCTCGCCTTTTTACCTACTTGATCGTCTGCTGCCTTCACTACTTCATCTCTCAGAGCTACCCATTCTTCTTCTACTGTATTTCTTTCCCCCATTCCTGTCAATTGTTCCCTTATGCTCTCCCTGAAACACTCTACAACCTCTGGTTCTTTCAGTTTATCCAGGTCCCATCTCCTTAGATTCCCACCTTTTTGCAGTTTCTTCAGTTTCAATCTGCAGTTCATAACCAATAGACTGTGGTCAGAATCCACATCTGCCCCTGGAAATGTCTTACAATTTAAAACCTGGTTCCTAAATCTCTGTCTTACCATTAGATAATCTGTCTGATACCTTTTAGTATCTCCAGGATTCTTCCAGGTATACAACCTTCTTTTATGATTCTTGAACCAAGTGGTAGCTATGATTAAGTTATGCTCTGTGCAAAATTCTACAAGGCGGCTTCCTCTTTCATTTCTTCCCCCCAACCAATATTCACCTACTATGTTTCCTTCTCTCCCTTTTCCTACTGACGAATTCCAGTCACCCATGACTATTAAATTTTCGTCTCCCTTCACTAACTGAATAATTTCTTTTATCTCGTCATACATTTAATCTATTTCTTCATCATCTGCAGAGCTAGTTGGAATATAAACTTGTACTACTGTAGTAGGCGTGGGCTTTGTGTCTATCTTGGCCACAATAATGCGTTCACTATGCTGTTTGTAGTAGCTAACCCGCACTCCTATTTTTTTATTCATTATTAAACCACTCCTGCATTACCCCTATTTGATTTTGTATGTATAACCCTGTAATCACCTGACCAAAAGTCTTGTTCCTCCTGCCACCGAACTTCACTAATTTCCACTATATCTAACTTTAACTTATCCATTTCCCTTTTTAAATTTTCTGACCTTCCTGCCCGATTAAGGGATCTGACATTCCACGCTCCGATCCGTAGAACGCCAGTTTTCTTTCTCCTGATAAAGACGTCCTCTTGAGTAGTCCCCGCCCGGAGATCCGAATGGTGGACTATTTTACCTCCGGAATATGCCCCATAGATATCACGATAAAATACAGAGCTTCAAGGTACTGGTTAAAGGTGGGGAGACTAGATGAGGTACACACAATAACCGGTGTGCCCATAGAGACGATACGTCACCTTAAAAGCTGGCGTTTGGATACATGGCAAGGTGAGTGGGATGTAAGTGATAAGGAACGTGGACTGCACGACTTCCTCCCTGACATAAGCGAGCGGTTGAGAATGAGACATATCGATCCCAGCCGCGGTATGGTACATTTCTTAACCGGGCACAGACCTTATCCCACGCACTTAAACCGCGTGAGTCTGAGGCAGACACCTACATGCACATGCGGGGAAGAAGGTTCCCCAGAACACACTGCCTATTTCTGCAGGCAATACGCGAACAATAGACCTACACTACACTTAGATTACACAGATACAGGCATAGATATATATACAGCAATAAGAGACGAAGAACAATGGGCACAATTAAACGCACTGACAAACAGTATTTCAAAAACAATACATGAAGAGTATATGCGGACACGACGTCACAGACATGCCTATGTGCAGCGTAATAGAAATCTCCAGAGGATGGACAGCGATACCCACAGTGACAACGAAAATAGTGACATTGAGGAGGAACAGGAGGAGGAAGCTGAGATGTGACAATAAATAAGCAAATTGCTGGCAATCTAGCCAAGAAAACTCCAAATACTGTACATGGACGGGCACCTAAAGTAGTTATTACATAGAATTAGTAACAAATAGGATAAGCAACATTATTTCTCTACTAATAACCATTTGTGTATGTGTGACTGGCGGTCAACGGCTTTTAGAAACCATTCCGAGGTATTCACCGTCAGTCACACTCGGTGATGGTACTAACAAATCTCTCATCGATCCTATCTTCTTTTTATATTCTTCTTAAAAAACAACAACATTTTATTTATATTTCAACCTTAAATTATTGTTATTTTGAAAAGTATCATTCTTTGTAAATGTTGTAGATAAAACAAAAGGAAAGAAAACTGTGAAAGTTGAAAAACGAAAATTGTAAGATGTACGACCTGTTTTAAACATCAGGTAACAGGTCTATAATTTGGCAATAAATAAATAAATAAAATACAAATACACATAGAAATTAAGAAACCACATGAATTAAACTGTATTTTAATGATGGCAGAAGCATGTGTGTACTTCACCTTATGTCTCCTTGGTGTGTCATACATGAACTCAGTGAACCTTTCCTGATGCTACATTGCATACTAAGAGAGAAACCAGTGCTACCAGGATAATAGTTGCACATGGACCCACACATCTCGGCATTTTGTTGGTTTTTTGTCAGCCCCCTTACTAGTTGCCCAAAACTTTTTGATAAAAACCTCGTCCCTAATTTTTTCTCTAGTGGGCTTTCTGCCCTAGTTACATCCCTCAGCCTCTTTACGATGCATGGCTAACGTGTTGTCCCTTTCCTTACGCCAAATATCTTTAGTAGTCATACGATCATCTTTCTCAGGTAGCAAATCATCAAGCACCCACAGGTTAGACAAGAGAGAATTGGTAGTATATGCCAGCATCAGCTTGACTGGGATAGTTCTGTGACTCTTATGGTTTGTGGTATTGTACAAGTAACTTAGACATGGAATGGATGGATCCCATATGGTTTAATTTTGATTATGGTTGATCTTATCTACGAAGGAGGGCTGCGGGTAGAAGAATGTGGTGGTTACATGGCGTGCCTAAAACAAAATCTCTTAAGTTGTATAAGTTGTAAAAGAATGCAGGAGCATTATCAATAACCAGGATTTTGGGGAAACAAAAATTATCGAAAATTTGGCTTAAGGCAATTAAACAAGGGGCGTTTAATAAGTAATGAAGCACATTTTCTTTCTGAAAGCTGTTAGCTTTACTCAGAATTCCAATACACATTATACCCAACTCCTTTTGCTAAAAAACCCTATTTTTCAGCGTAATCTCAGTTCAGTGCGACGCTCTTACGCCAACTTACTGGGAGGCCTGTAGGCCTGCTTGATACCACTCTACTGGCCGACGTCGGAGAAAACGTCTTGTTACATCAATAAGCTCCCCATCATCGAAGTACTGCTTCCCGCGGAGTGCATTCTTCATTGGGCCAAACAGATGGACGTCGGAAGGTGCGAGATGCGGGCTGTAGGGTGGATGTGGAATAACAGTCCAATGGGGTTTTGTGCACTTGTGTGAGACCTTTCTTTGTCGTGGAGAAGGAAAGTCCGTTTGCAGTTTTGTGGCAACGAGCAAGATGAAGTAGTTCCTTCAGCTTTACAGCTTTGTGCGGCCGGCTGGCATACGGAAGATCATCCAGGTTTGCGCGACCTTGTTGCGATGATGACAGACGCCTCGCCCAACACCTCTCCATGGTTTTGCTTAGTGCCAAGTCTCCGTAAAAATTCTGCGAGCACCTATGAACAGCTGCGATGCTCTCATTTTGCACCAAAAGAAACTCAATGACAGCTCTCTGCCTTGGAACGAATCTCCTTTACAGGTGCCATTTTGAAGGTTAAGTAGAGCGCCGCCACTTATCAGAACTTCATGAAACTATAGGCGGTGAAGCGGGGATATTAATGCCGTCCCACAACATATTCTGCGTTTTTTTAAACCAAAACTGGCCGACAAAATTAATGTGTTGCATTGCTTATTGAACGTCCCTCATACTAACGTTTGCCGTACTGAGCCGAGTAGGAAATAGCCGTATAAATCTTGAAAACTCAAATAGGTACCAATTACCTTCCGTAGATCGTAGTAACGGTCCAGATACTCTATAAAAATTTATCCACCTGAGCCCGTTCTCTATTAGATGCTACCTACCCTGTGGTCATTCATTACTTGCTATATTGATTTTACAAACTTGACATTCTCCCATTAACTTTCGCACATTCAGATCCATTCATTTCCACGTAAAATACTTCTTGGTTTTCATCTTGGTCATGAAAATATCTAGATGACCACTCACGACTGATTCATGATAATAATTAAATAATGGTGCCAACAAGTCCTTAGGTAAAACTAATTTTACGTGTTCAATAATACAACACATGATGCTTTATAAAGTACCCATTTACTTTTTGTTGTTTTCCAGTTTTTAATAACATTTAATTTACTATTGTGACGTAGCATCAGTGGTGGCGCTAAGGTTTACAAGCATACGTAATAATATTCCAATGCGGAGAGTTCCATCCTTTTACTAAACGCAAATATTTAAACAAATATTTACATGAGTAAGATGAAAATCGAGGAGTATTTAACGTGGAAAGTAATGGATCTGGGGACGAAAGTTAGTGGGACAATGCAAAGTTTGTGAAAACAGTATAGGAAGTAATGATAGACCACAGGGTGGCTACTATCGAACAGAGGTGAACCCCCAGTTAGCCTTTCAAGAGCATCGATAAAACAGTTTTTTGTAACACAATGTTCTGAACACTAAACAAATAAAGTTGTTTTCTTAGATAAAACTTTTAAAATCAATGAACAGGGACAATTTCAATTGAAACTTTCATTACCCCTTTACTTTTGAGAAACAACTAATGTTGAGACAGCAACTAGTGAACCAGCATGTGATGAGCATACTTGGAATCAACCAAAACAATGGTCAAAATATGTCGTAGATTCACCTTCCTGCATTTAAAACAAAGAATTTTAGAGCGCTCACTTTACATAAAAAACAAATCCCATCAACTAGCATGGCAGACATAAATTACACAGATCTGACTGGCAGTTAACAAGGAAAGAGTTAGATTCACGCATTGAGTTCGCCGTCCTGCATTTCAGAATAAATAATATTAAAATGACCATAGGTAGTTCTTACACAACAGAGAAGTCCATTATTACATTGAATCGATACCTCACATGTTAACTTTACCAATATACAGCACTCATCGCAAAATGTGAGCGGCACCTTTTTCAACGACAATCAAATGAGTAACAGGATACACAGTACTCAAATGGATAGCACATAATGTAATAAATATGATTCTTGTCAAGGCAAACACGCCCATCCAAAACTTTTTGTCAAGGCAAGGACGCCCATCCAAAACCACGTGACTCAGAACAATAACCATGTCCTCCGCAGAAGGGGACGAAACGTCGGGTTCTAAAGTGAAAGCCCTTCGACCACGGCATAACAGCCCGGAATATTTGATTTATTTTAATAACCACGATGCACACCATTAACGTTCTTCACTACAACCAACCAAGCGTTTGAGCAGTGAATACGACTTTGCAGGGTGTAACGGCCACTTGAATCCACATAGGCTAAACATTTGCAAACGGCGACCTCGACCAACATTACCATTTTTATGTGGCTGTTTAACGCCGCTCAGAGTCCACAGCTTGGCGAATGGCGGTATGCAACAGTTCCAGTGCTCCCCTGCGTAAAACTCTTCATGCCCTCTCGATCCAACAACGGTTTAGTTCCTCCCCGACATTGTGTTCCGATCAGCCCAACGGATCACCAATGCAAAGACTGTAGCCACTCTTCGTCAGCTGCCGCAGCGAGAAGTTTACGTCGTCCACCTCCGAAAGGTCCTGCCGGCACGCTGCCAGCAGCACGGACTCGCCCGATCCAGGATCGCCCTCTCAGTCATTGCGGCCGCCACGCCGAAGGCACCATTCGGCAATTCAAAGTGGCGATCGCTGGCGCCGGAATCAAACCCTCACAACTATCATAATCCTGGGATGCTCTTCAGTTCTTACAAAGTTCCAGAAAGTTCACCAGTTTATTATTTACCATAATAGTTCCTTTCTTTGCTTGTGATTCTATCGTTTTCTCTTGTTCCTGATTTTCTCCATATTCCTCCTGGAACATACGACTTGGAACTATCGGCAATGTTGTTGTCACTTTTCCTTATGTGTTTAATATTAAACTTAAACGCTGAGCAATTCCTGCAGTTATACATTACGCTCCAGCACCCAACTCAGGGTCTAATTTTCTGGTTCAAATGGCTCTGAACACTATGAGACTTAACATCTGTGGTCATCAGTCCCCTAGAACTTAGAACTACTTAAACCTAACTAACCTAAGGACATCACACACATCCATGCCCGAGGCAGGATTCGAACCTGCGACCGTAGCGGTCACGCGGCTCCAGACTGAAGCGCCTAGAAACGCACGGCCACACCGGCCGGCCCTAATTTTCTGTTTCCAGCATAAAACTTTTCTGCTCCAGGTAGGAATGGAAGTTCTCTACCGCAAATAATACTGCTAAGGATTCCAGTTCATACACTGAATAACGGGCTGCTAATTCACACAATGCTTTGGAAGCATAGGGTATCATTCTGCGTACCCCATTCTTGCCAAAGGTCAGCAGCCACTCTACTCATACCACTGATATTTAACAGATAAAATGTTTTTTAAAATCCGGAACTGCCAACAATGGAGCGTTCATAAGCACTTTTTTCACCCCTTCAAAGATGACCTGTTGTGAATTCATCCAACAAAATTTCTGGTCTTTCCTTCAAAATTGATGGGGTGGGGGAGGTGTGTGCCCCTTACTAGGTGAAGTTAGGAATAGATTCCCTTAGTAGTTGTAGGTGAAGGAAACGTGTAAATAGAACGCGTTAATTACTGATCTATCTGCACTCCCTAAGAATTTTCATGCAAGACGAATCTGAGTCCAAGACTACAACGTGAGTTTACTATCGTGCTCCTCAAGCTGTCAAACTATCTTAGCACGATTCTGGCCATTTAAGACGGACCGTTGTTGTGCTGAAATATGTCATTACCTTCGAGGGACACTTAGTGCGTGAATGAATGCATGATCCACAATAATTGTTACTTATGCCACAGCTGTTGAGGTGCCTTCAGTTACTACCACAAGCCCCTAGAAGCCCAGTTGTGTGGCTCTCATAGCATAATATTCTCTCCTCCAGTCTTCGTCCGTGGCATGGCGCGTATTTCGATTAGCTATTCGTTTGGATGATAGTGCATCTGGACATGACCATAGACATGGTTCAAGAGAAACGTGGTTCATTTGACAAGACAGCACACTTCCATTGGTCCACGATTCAATCTCAAAGTTCCTATTCACACTTTAATAGTAACTAACGATGCCTTTAGGCCAACAGGGAAAAACGTCGTCTGCTGTGTTGGGATTGAAGCTTTCCCTTCTGAGGCCTGAGTCTGTACAAACAAATGGGGCGAAACGCTGCTTTCCTTAGAGAATAAACAGACTTTTCCTTTTCTTGTGGCTATGACTCGTCATTTCTTCACGCCGAAGAAAGACGTGTCATAATTTCACGGATTTTCGGTTGAGCAGCTTACTCCAGCTGACGCTAGGACCGGCTTGAAAATACGTACATTTTTTGTAACACTGCGACAGAGCTTTGTCCTATTTCGAGTTCCTTCTCATATTTGTGAGTTACTCTTTGCAACCTCGTGGTCAATGTGTCCATCTGTAAGATAATGTAATAAATGTACCTTCAATATCTTCACTAATGTATTTAGCACTGTGCATCTGCTGACTACCAATGTTACGTACTCGTATATTTGTCCACTCATCCCACAGTTCGTGTTTTACAAGTGGTTTGTCTTGCGAAGTACGTGAAAAGATAAGTACTACAACCTACAATATACAAAAATGCTAAATAGCAGCAAGGGTAGGCTTTCAGACTGACTAATACAATAAAAAGTGTGCGAAATGGACAGCTGATATCTATATCCTCCTACCACTATCCTCACCTATAAATCCATCATCCATTCCATCATAATTTATGTCATCATAGACTGGACTTCCGCCTCCTCTAAATTCTACACACCCTTGAAATTGTGGAAAGACAAGCACTCATGCTTGCCTTTTGCATCCACCTACCTCGCCTAGCTCGCATGCTACAGAAACTCCTCCACTTCCCACACTTCTCTTCTTGCGCCACCTTCAGAACAAATACCATATTCGCCACATCCAATCAGGCACGTTGCATCATACCCACTAATCTTCAATCCAGGTGTCCTAATGCTCCAGTAAGTTTCACGTATATTCATGCTTTTTCCATCCTCTGCCGCCAGAACTTCAACCATGTCCCACTACTTAACTGTGATATCCGTCCAAGGTATATGCTTCTTTACAGTCATAACTACAGCGTACCACTTTACGCAACCTCTCCACTTTTCTCGTCCCCAAACTCCACCTGAATGATGTCTATCGCTACCTGCGGTTCAAGAAGGACACCGTAGCTATTATTCCACTTTCGTCATGATCATCGTCATTATTATGTACCACCTCATCACAGTTATACCATAAGATGTTTTCAAAATCGTAAACATTGCCAACCAATTTGTTTTTATAGAGTCCACCTTGAACAAGAAAAATTTTTTATTCTTTTACTCAGACATATTTGGCTCAAGTAACAGCATTGTTATTTTATTTCTATTAAACAACAAGAACAATGTACTTTAATATCTGTAGATTACTGCACTTGGAACTTTTAATTTAATGTTAATGTCTCTAGGTCTGTGTTTCATACCGATGTGGTATTCTGAGAATGTAGAATGACAGTTGTTATTTTTAGTGTTCTCTGGTTTGAAATTTCTGCTTGTCTGTCCAATATAAATCGAACTGCATCCCTGATATGTCAGTTGGTATATACCAAATGTGTTGTGTTGTTGTAGGTATTGATTATCCTTAGTTTTCTCTGGGTTATCTACTCTGCAGGCTACTTTTAGTCATTGTTTTTTGAGTATGTTGCCTATCTTACCAACAAAGAACAAAATTAGGTTAACAGTAACATTCCCAGTCGAAATTTCCGGTATAAATAATTTTCTACATTAAGTTCTCTGAGCCTGCAGATGACAAACTGTGGGACTATAACAACTGTTACGCAAAACATACAAACCACAAACACGGTAACAAAGTACATATGAAAATACCTTGTGAATAATTTCTTAAAAACTCAAAATTATGTATGTACAGATAGTAAATAAGACATTGTCCTCTTTGTTTAATAGAAAAAAAATGAAAAGAAACCATTGATGCTGCTGTAATTTCAGCGAAATACGTCTGACTCAAAGGCAAGAAAATTACGTCTGCCATAGGCGAATTCCATCTAAATATAGAATTATTTGAAAACAAGTACCGACACAAGAGCTTCAACATCAATATGGAAATGTTCTAAGTGTAAAACCATTCATTGTCACCTTTTTTACGTATTTTAAAACCTCTTGTAAAAATTTATAACCTTTGGGTGAAGAGCAGTTCCAGTCACTCATCACCCTCTTCCTGGAAACTGAAACAATAGTAAAGAGAAACAACAGCGATGTCAGTTTCTGAGGTTCATGTGAAAATGTCTAGCAGACGGCCAGGTAAAATATCGTACGTGCAGAAAACAATTAACAGCTGCACTACCCGAGCATCGAGTAAAAATGACTATTGAAAACTAAATGAACGAGTACTGAGAAGATTCACAAAATATATCAGCCATATCGTGTTACCGACGCTAACAAATGCCTAGCAGTTAGTGTTTACGACAGACTGGTGGTGCCGGGTCTCGGACGCTGCACGCGGCGCGCAGGAGCTACCTGTGAAGCGATATCGTGGCGGCAACGACGGGCGATCCAGTTTTATGGGCGAGCAGGCACGTGCCGGCAGCGCCACCACCCGCAGCTGCGCCATCCGCAATACAAAGTGCCGTCGCGTTTCGGGGCTGCCTATGCGGCAGGGGCCGGCCGCTCCGTCCTGCTGATACATTTAACCCGGCTCGCGGGTGCCCGCGGGATTTATCCCCGGCGCCGCTTCACTGAGCTCGCCAGATAGCGGCGGCGCTGAGCCGGCCCGCGCGGCGCGGGCGCGGGTATTCCTTCTTTATTTCTTCTCTTCTCTTCTCTCCTCTCCTCCCCCGGCGCGATATATGAAAGCCGCGCTGCGCCGACGGCACTTAGTGTTATGGCCGGCACGCCCTGCCGCCGATATTGGCGGAGGCGCCGCTCACTCGGGCCAGCGACGCTCCCTATGAATACGCCTCCGCGTCGCCTAGGCGACGAAGTACGTCTGAACTCAGCGCTGGGGCTAAAACTTGCTGCCAAACAGTATACTTTCCCTCCACGCTGGGCGTGATTGGGGAACTGGCAATGTAGTGAACGTGAAGAAAGCCTAATCAGCTTTTCATTGCTTTCATCATCTCGCACATCTTTCTCGTAGATCTGTATTTACACACAATTGATCTTCGATGGTTTTCTGCATCACTGAATTGCGTATATGTGATTACTGACCTTCTTATGACCCTCCGCCTCTGTTACTGTACGAGCCAATTCAGTTTGCGAATTCGAGAAATTTGTTTTATTATTGTTTAAAATAAGTACATTTTTTAGAAGTGGCAAGGTTACTCTATTGCAACAAAACTGAGAATAGGTCGCACAATTAAAAAAAAATTGTTACTCCACGACGTGAACGAAGCTTGCTGAAATAATAATTTCCAAGCTTCTTCTCTGACGGATCACTTTGAGAATCCTGGTTCTTTAATGGAACGCCTTGTTTGGTAAGGTTGAAAAACTTGAAAGAATGAGAAAAGTTGGTTTTATTCAGTGATTACTTAAATTCTGAATAATAACTAATGAAGAACTCCTAACAAAATAAAAAATGATTAGTATGACAATACGTCGAAAAATCCATGTTATTAATAATTTTTAATGGATACACTTACTCACTTCCCACGGGACATCAGTTTCTGCGGAATACAGTTTGAAGAATTCTGCTCTAGTTGTGTGAGACAGGTTTTCATTTTTAGATAAAAACACAGCTTGATCGTACTGCATCCATTTGTTGATTTATCACCTTCATTTCGCATACAGGAGTTTCCATGATACCACATTGTCTTTATATTTAGGACGATTAAGTTGTAGGCAGTCAGAATGTTTCCACAATCAAAAAATATACTTTCTCTTTAAACAAAAACAGGTTTACTTGAGTAAATAAATATATTTTTGCTTAATTACTCTCACAATTTTCATCATACACAATCATCTGAATTAACATCCAAGTACATAATCATGAATTTACAACTGTTCAACATGGCAGTATACGCCAGCAACTACATCTCACTCTAACCAAAATACGACTTTCAACTAACACCAAGAAGAACAAAGACTGGATGTACACCATGGAAAATATTTTACATAGCAAGTAAATTAATTATCTATTACCTTTTTTTCTAAGTTATTTTTAAAGTTTTTAATTATCAATGTTAATGTCGATAAGTTTTAAAGGAAAAAAAGCCGAATAAAAAGATTTCAAAATAAATACAGTATGCGATAAATTATTTATGTATTTCGAAAAATAGTTAAAATTAACGTTATTTATATCATATCTATCATTGGACACATGATCTATCAACACGTGTACAAAATGACTTTGTCGATGTCATTAAACTGTGCAAAATGTTAAACTACGATTCTGATATTGAATGTATCGTACAGATAATTTACGAAGTGCATTGAATAATACAGTTCCTTAACTGTATCTACAAGTACTATATCTAGCGAAAGATGAGCTATTGACCAGTTCAATAACAAGGTGTACTAACTTCTCTGAGGTGAGAATCACGACATGGTCCACTAACCTTTTGCAGCGTGATTTTCACCTGAGCTGAACTGAAAGTGGTGACACTTGACATCCTGAAACGCTCGGGGCACAAGATAGTTGGATGTGTTGCCCATCAAGCCACCTCACGTAGCACAATTTGCTATTCCACTGTATAAAGTTCGAAATATATTGCTTATTCAATCGCGTGAGTCAGTAGTGATGAAAATGAACTGGATACCAGATCTGATCCCTTCCACTGCTTTAATTGTAAGTAAAATCGTCACCACCTGTGTATGGAACCGCTCTCATACTGACAACGGCTTTATGATATTATGGAGAGAAGCTGACAGAGTTTAGAGCACCATAATAACCTCAGGAAGAAAAAGCCGATAAAAGGCAAAAGAATGAGCAACATTCAAAGGCGGGAGGATGCAGAAGGCAATGAGACCCACTGAATTAACGACACGTAGTGTCTGTTCTCAGACATGTAGCCAGTAATTGAGAAAAATATGATAATCCCTGCATTGGAAAACGATTCCGGTATGATTCTGTAGGAGCGTACTGCCGAGGGGGTGGGGGCTGTGAGAGAAAGACCTAATAACCAAGGAAAGTGTAACATTGTATCAGTCGAAGTGTGGAATATCAGAAGTCTGAATGTAGTAGGGCTGTTAGAAAATCTGAAAATGGAGCTGCAAAGGCTCAGCATAGATACAGTGAAGATCTGTGAAGTGCAATGGAAAGGTAAGGATATCTGGTCAGACGAATATGGTGTAATATCAATAGCTGTAGAAAATGGGGTAACAGGAGTAGCATACGTCATTATTAGGAATGTAGCGCAAAGAATGAGTTACTATGGTTATTTCAATGATAGAATTATTGTCAGCAAAGAGAGGCCAACAACAATAGTTCAGCTATTCATGCTAACGTCGCGAGCAGTACATGTACTCTTAGAGAGAGAGAGAGAGAGAGAGAGAGAGAGAGAGAGAAAATCTATGAGGTCACTGACCGCGTATTCAGTATTTAAAGCAAGTGAAAATCCAATGTTCTTGAGTGACTGGGATGGTGTAGTTGAGGAAGGTATAGGAGATACTGGAGAATATGGGCTCAGTAGGCGAAATGTGAGAAGAGAAACACTATTTGGATTCTACAATAAATTTCAGCGAGTAATAGCGAATACACTGTTCAATAGTCGCAAGAAGAGGAGTTCGACGTGGAAAATACCAGCAAACACAGAAAGATTCTATAATACATCATGACAAGGCAGATGTTCAGAAATAAGTTACTGGGTTTAAGGTGTACCGTTAAGTAGAAGTTGAATCAGAATTTAGTAAATATTAAGAGCAGACTGAAGTTTTAAGACAGTCAATGGAAGACTATCGGTGTAATGATTTAGGCAAAATTTCTAGCTGGTGTGATGAACTGCAGCTAGCTCTAAATGTAGAAAAATATAAATTAAAACGGATGAGTAGGAAAAACAAACCTTTAATGTTCTGATACTGCATTAGTAGGGTCCTGCTTGACACAGTCACGTTGTTTAAATATCTGATTATAATGTTGAAAAGCGATATGAAATGAATGAGCACGTGATCATTGAGGCAGCGAAGGCAACTGGTCGGCTTCTTCTTAATGGGAGAATTCCAAGGATGTGTGTTTCATCTGTAAAGCAGACCGTATATAAGATTCTAGTGCGACCTGTTCTTTAGTGGTGCTTGAGTGTATTATTACTGGTAGGTTAGAACAACATGCAAGTACAGAAAAGCTTCGGGAACTCAAATGGGAATTCCTGGAAGGCGAAGTTCTTTTCGAGGAACACTACTGAGAAAATTCAGAGAACCAATATTTCAAGCTGACTACAGAACAGTTCTACTGCCTCCGACATACATTGGGTGTATGGATCACGAAGATAAGATGCCAGAAATGAGGGCTCATACGGAGGCCCACAGACCGTCATTTCCCCTCCTCCTATTTGTGAGTGGAACGAGGAAGGAAATGACTAGTTGGTGTACGGGGTACCCTCCACCACGCGTTGTACAGTGAACTGTGGAGTCTCTATGTTGATGCAGAGCTATATGTACGACGATGACGAACTGTCAGGTGACAGGAATGAAGATAGGCCGTCGACATATGAGGTGACGAAAGGGCTTCAGCGGTTGCACGCCCGAAATCTAAAGGATTTAAGGTGATGTAATTAGAAGTTTTGTTCGGCTACTTGATCGCTCTTTTAAATACTAGTGGATTACAGGCAGCGAGTTAGACAGTACTGTGGAACGTCAAGAAACCTTGACTGAAAGCTGCACTACAGTTCAATGTGACACAAGCGTGACAATATTTTTCACCGTTGTCACCAAGCCATTGTAAACAGCGGTCGGAACGTAAATCCCTCGATGATAGAGATCCGCTTCTTAGTGACGGAGCCGTTCTAGAATCGGTGTGAGAGCGCCCCAATCGCTGGAAAAATATCCCCTCCCCATATGTTACTTCAGATTGCGAAGGGCGGAGATCACATGGTGCAAGATATAGGCTTCCCGTTGAGCATCAGCTACGTCCGTGTGGCCTTGGTCATCCGTGCGGCCTTGGTCACGTTGTTGGCACCGTTTCACTGTGTGTCGCCGCTACACTGCGTTTGGTCCAGTGAATCTTATCCAATTGAAAAGTTTTGCAAACAAGAATCTTACTGTCACGAGTATACTTCAGATCTGGAGTACGTCTGCAGTTCCAATGGCTTTACATCGCACACTACTAGGGATGCAATTCTTATACGAACTGCAACAGAGCTGTCTCTGCATGAAACCCGGAACTTTTACTCTATTCTGACAATGCGCCACTCCTGTTACACAACGATCTTAGACTGGAAAGAAATGAGTAACTAACTTTCTAAACACGTAACAGGAACCATTAATTGATTGTCTGTATCCTAAACGAACTGATATGATGTTCTTTTCATTATAAAACTTATATTTTTAGCATTTCATAAATTATTATGTACCTTACTTCTAGAAACTGGTATCGCTAACTCTTCCACAAAACTTTTTTCAAAACGACCTGTAGTTTAATTGTCCTGTGATCACAAGTAATCTGTAAAATAATGTTTGGATACTGCTGAATGCGTTGTTAATTTACTGAGAATGTATCATCTGCCTAAAAAAGTAGGGGATGTAAAGACGTTGTAAGAAGCCATTATGCACAGTGTGAGTCAGTCTTGATTTAGACAGTAATCTAGCTGGTGCATATAATAATGTGTACGAAATGTACGAAGCTCTATGTTCGACTTTATGGCTCTGAGCACTATGCGACTTAACTTCTGAGGTCATCAGTCACCTAGAACTTAGAACTAATTAAACCTAACTAACCTAAGGACATCACACACATCCATGCCCGAGGCAGGATTTAGACCTGCGACCGTAGCGGTCGCTCGGTTCCAGACTGCAGCGCCTAGAACCGCACGACGACTCCGGCCGGCCGACTTTATGATCGCAGTAGTACAAGTGTGTAGCCGTATGTTATGATGATAAATAACCGAAATGGAAAGGACTGTACACTCATTTGCATTTTTTCAAACTCAACATATATAACGGATCTTTGTTAAAAAATTTTACACGATCCAGTCATATTAATGCGACCACCGCCTGAAATAACACTCAGAGACGAGAGGTGACAGCGCTAGCAGTGGAGGATTTATAAAGCGTGTCAGGGGGGCGCAAAAACTGAAACGATCGTATGTCATAGTTGGCCGGGATGTTCCAGACGGGGTGACCGCCAAGTGCAAGTCTTATTTCAGTCGGTGCCACATTTAGCGACTTGCGACCGATGATGAGGACAACACAACACCCAGTCCCTGAGTGGAGAAAGTCTCCAACACGGCCGGGGATGGAACCCGGACCCAGTGTATGGGAGGCGAGCACGTCACACGCAGCCAAGTAGGCGGACCCGAGGGACACGGACAACTGTGCAGTGGTTGTCATAATGGGGAAAAGCAGTGATTTATCTGACTTCCAAACGAGCGTGACCATTGGCTTTCGGGACAAGTGTGGAAGCATTTAAGAAACGGTTAAGTTTGTGAAATCTTTACGTGCTGCCGTGGTTCAAGTACCATGGCGAATTGGCTCCATCCGAAACCGACACCGAGGCAGCTGGCGCACGAAGGACCGTAGATTGCAGAGGTGAACGATAGCTGGAGATGTGTGCGGGCGTATAGATGTGCAGCTGTTGAGCCACAAACCACCCAGCTGAACCAGTGGGCTACCATCAGTACCTCCTGAATGAAAGTTCACCTAATGTTGTTCCGTATGGGCCTCCACAGCCGGTACCTGTTTCACGCACCCTCGCAGATAGCTATTCATCGGCGACGGAGGCTGGAGTTTGAGCGCTGGAGGTACAATAAGTGGCGACAGGTTGTCTTTTCAGATGAATCAAGTTTTATGTTCCATCGGACAGATGGTCGTTGACGTGTATGGCGTGAAACACCTAAAAGCAAACACCATGCAACAACTGTCCGAGGCGTCCAGGCCGGAGGAAGGAGCGTTATGGTCATATTAATGTGACTGGGCGTTATACTACTGGAATTCGACGTGGCCATTATAGGATGACAATAAAAAGAATAAGTAAATTAATGACGAACCCGTGTTTTAATTACTCTGACATTTCTGTAATATGTCCCTTAACAGTCTATTTGAAATTATGTTTGGAAGGATTACATGCGTGCAGTCATGAAGAATAGGTGCAGGTAAAGTCTATGAATACATGTTTATTGCCCGAAAATGTCATGCCATTGAAATGGTGTGTGTGTGTGTGTGTGTGTGTGTGTGTGTGTGTGTGTGTGTGTTTGTGTGCGCGTGCTCGTGCATGCTACTGTAAGATTTTAGCACTGCAAAATGAGTCGACGTGGAGACGTTCCAGAATAGTAGAAAGGAACTATCGTGTTTAGATGTGACCTTGATCACTCGCGAATCAGCTCGCTTGATGTGTTAGTGTATCAAGGCGAACTGTATAACGTGTCTTCAACCCATCCAACACGGTATCAAGACGGTGGTCGCTAAAAGATCCAATGGACAGGGACAATGGTAATCGGTTTCAAGCCTGAAGAATTGCTGGTGTCAGTGAACGCAGGCCCATCTGAACCAGTTTCTGAGTGATAAGCTACGAAGGGGCTACATGACAATGGACATTTGAGCGGGATACAGCACAGAGGTCATTGGCTAAAAGCGGATATCTAAAACTACCATACGCTACCGTAGAACTCTAGTTTTCCTAGTACACTTGGTCAATTAATATCGTAACCGCCTTACCTGTGCGTTAGGTGTGTTGCATACCTATCGAGCGACGTCTCATTTCGATCGATTTGTCTGCATATGCGATCAGTGTCTTCCTTGATGCCCTATAAAGCAGAAGCAGTGAACGGTCCATTAACTGAATGAATATGTACACTGGAGAGCCGAAGAAACTGTTACACCTGCCTAATATCGTGTAGGGTTCCTATGTGCACCCAGAAGTGCCGCATCACGACGTGACATGTACTTGACTGATGTCTGAAGTAGTGCTGGAGGCAACTGACACCATGTATCTTGCAGGGCTGTCCATAAACCCTTAAGAGTACGACGGGGTGGAGATCTCTTCTGCAAAGCACGTTACAAGGCATCCCAGATACGCTCAATAATGTTTTGTGTTTGGTGAGTCTTGTGGGCAGCGGAAGTGTTGAAACTCAGAAGAGTGTTCCTGGTGGAAGTGTTCAAGTCTGTCGGAATGCACAATGGACATGAATGGATGCAGGTGATCAGACAGAATGCTTACGTACGTGTCACCCGTCAGAGTCGTATCTAGACGTATCAGGGGTCCCATATCACCCCAACTGTACACGCCCCACAGCATTACAGATTCTTCACCACCTTGAACAGTACCCTGTTGACATGCAGAGTCCATGGATTCATGAGATTGTCTCCGTACCCGTACATGACCATCCGCTCGACACAATTGAAATGAGACTCGTCCGACCAGACGACATGTTTCCAGCCATCAACAGTACAATGTCAGTGTTAACGGGCCCAGGCGAGGCGTAGAGCTTTGTGTCGGGCAGTCATTAAGGGTATACGAGTGGTCCTGCGGTTCCGAAAGCCCATATCAATGATGTTTCGTTGAATGGTTCGCACGCTGACATTTGTTGAAGGCCCAACATTGAAGTCTGCAGCAATTTGCCGAAAGGTTGCATTTCTGTAACGTTGAACGATTCTCTTCAGTAGTCGTTGTTCCCGTTCTTGCAGAATCTTTCTCCTTCCGCAGCAATGTCGAAGATTTGATGTTTTACCGGATTCCTAATACTCACAGTACACTCGTGAAATGATCGTACGGGAAAATGACCACTTCATCGCTACCTCGGAGACGCTTTGTCCCATCTATCGTGCGCCGACTATAACATCACGTACGAATTCACTTAGATCTTGATACCCTGTCATTGTAGCAGCAGTAACCGTTGTAACAACTGCGCCAGACACATGTTGTCTTACATAGGCGTTGCCGACTACAACGCCGTATCCTGCCTGTTTACATACCTCTGTATTTGAATATGCGTGCCTATACCCGTTCCTTTCGCGCTTCAGTGTATAAAGGGCCGCGTTATCAACGGAAAATTTTTATTCAACATAGTCATCCTGTCTGTTACTTAAAAACGAACAGTATTTGCAGGAAAAATGAAATTGTGGACGTTTAATTCAGGTTTTAATCGAAAAATGTCGATGTGTAACGGGGAACAGAGGGATGTCGTTAAAACGATCACAGTTTCCTCAAAAAAGTTAAAATTAAAAATAACACAATACAAAAACATATCTAACATCTCATCAATATTTCGTAGAGCTTTTATAAGATGTATTTCTGTTATTCACAAACAACTTTCGCACTTCAAAAAATGGTTCAACTGGCTCTGAGCACTATGGACTTAACATCTATGGTCATCAGTCCCCTAGAACTTAGAACTACTTAAACCTAACTAACCTAAGGACATCACACAACACCCAGTCATCACGAGGCAGAGAAAATCTTTGACCCCGCCGGGAATCGAACCCGGGAACCCGGGCGCGGGAAGCGAGAACGCTAGCGCACGACCACGAGCTGCGGACCTTTCGCACTTAATAATAATAAATGATGAATAACGCTCAATTGAGTACAAGGAGCTGCATTCATTACTTAGATTTTTTAAAGTTTGTTCATGTAAATGGTACTACTTACATAGAAAGTAATTGCTATGGTTACAAATAACCGCAGAAATTAGGCGATCAAATAACTGTTATTACTAATAAAATGGAATTTATATTTTGTAAGGATGTAAAATACACATTGGGGTAACACTGAACGATATGCAGTTCAACTTAAGTTGTAAAACAAACAGACAAAACGCCAAGGGAAGTCGTTGGTTCCTATTTTCTCTCTCAAGCATTGATGTTCCTTTCCCTACCCAAGTTACCAGTATTATCGGTAATCCTACTACCAATTACTACGTCATTTATGCACCGTACCAAAACTACCAAGCCATAGAGCACAACTATAGTTATGACAGCTATCCGTCTTCAGTGAGCTAAGCGACGAAGACCTGTATAGAAGCTGTAGGTCCAGTGGACGTTTAGCCAGCAGTGCGTGGAAGGTATAGTTCACTTCAGAGGTGTTTGTGATGTTTTGTGGGTGACTTTTCGTACAGTTGTTTGGGCCCATTGAATCACGTTTCTGTGAACACGAACTTGGAAGGGTATTCCAATACTTTCGATGACTAAGCATTACCCCTTCTTCATGCGGAATATGCTGCGATCTCTTCATAACTGCTATGTTTAAAGGCCTATACACATAAACTTCTGGTCTGATGATGACTCAGGCTCTTACCACACTTCGACTGGACCGCTGAATCACCCGAGTCCATAGAAAATGTCTGGGATTATTTGGAACAGCGGATGACATGTTACAATCGTCATACCCCAAACCTGGCAGCTCTTCGTGATCTAATAATCAATATGTGGCTTCAGTTAAATTTGGAACAGGTGAAGACACCTTGAGGACCCTCTTGCTCACCGAAATGAGGCAATTGTCAAGGCTAGAAGGAAATACGTACGGTATTAGCTTCATGTCTTCTGAGGATACCTAAGTGTCTTTTTGTAAAGACGTTTCCGCCAGTTCGAGAATGACATTTTATTTAGGCATGACGGACAGTTAGTGACATTTCGACTTGATCCTGAGAACAGCTATAATGACCAATTCTTGACATATGATTATATGTATGTGGAAAGCATTTCTGGAAGTTCTTTGTGTTATGCTCTCAAATGTTCAGTGTCGAAATGCGGCAATAGTTCCACTCAGCTTTTGTGAATTTCTTGTTACAAATGCACACCTCCTTGAAGATACTGGCACGTATTTCTCAGCTGAAAAAGCAATAGAAACAATAGCGTGTGCACACCATAATCTAAAGTTACAGTAAAATTGTTTTGGTGGTAGAAGGAAACAGTAAAATGAAAGTGCGTGCGTAATGTTTCACTCTATTACGACAAGCTTGCATACACCAGTCAGTACCAATCCTTACTCTAAAATCTACATAGTTTGATAATTTCACATACGCACACCTCACTCATAAGCATAGCTAATTTATGGCGATTCTTCACCGAAAGTTCACAAATGGATTGTTTCTTTAAGAATTGCTCGCTCAAACGTTATTAGTATTAGTCTCCGGGAAAAAAATTCGAATTCACAAGTAAGCAACAAGCCGCACGGTTATTAATTACCCAACGACACTAAAAGTTCTGAATTTCATCCCGTGCATTAACACGAATTCTCTTCCACACTTTACAGCAGTTTTCAAACATATTAGTACCGAAATATCACAATATTAATAAATTTCAACGGAGCACGTACCAATACATCTGATCAATATGAGATTCAAGATCCGACTCTACTCTTACCTCTACACAAAAAGAAGCTTCTAGTTCCCAAAATCTGCGTGAATACGCTAATTTCTGATTGGCAAAGAAATATGACAGCCAGTCGGAAACCAGCATCAAGCCCGCTCAGTCTCGAACAAATATACAAAGCCAATCAAAATTCGTCACTGCGAACAGCAACTTTGCATAAATAATGTCATTTCCTCAGTACCATAAACTGATGAAATAGTTTATAATAAATTCCCCGTTACGAATGACTAACACACCCGTCAATCTCGCACTTTACTCACGTGAACTGGTACTTACATGTATAGTATAAAAACCTTACATGCAACAATATTTCACATTCACACCTTCTTTCACTCTGATAACGAAACACAATAATAGTAGTAATTAACAAAACTTACAAAATTAAACAAACAAAATCGGAAATAAGATTGACAGTATTTTGACTGCATCTACAACAGTGTCCGTCAGCTGGTGGCCTCTACCATATTACATAGAAACTACATAAACTCGAGCCGTCTGACACCACTTGTTTTGCGCGTGACTCACACTGCACGCTTGTTCACAGATCCCCATCCCATTAGGAACGATGTAGAGGCGCCACGCCTTAGGCACGCGCCCAGTCTACCGTCCATTTCTGCCGACTCTCGCCCCAATGTGCCCACTTGGATGTCTGTCACAGCTGCCCTGATAAGCCCTCGTAGCTCAGCGATGTTCTGGTGAACCGGACGTGTGAAGACAATGTCTCTGAGGTAACAACGCGAGTAAAAATCACACGGTATGAGGTTCTGAGAACGTGAGCGCCATGCCAGCAAATGGAGCCTGCCAGCTGATGCAGTACCAAGAACTCACGTACAATGTTGTGGGAGTGCAATGGAGCACCATCCTGTTGAAAAATGAAATCGCCACTGTCCTCTTGGAGAACCACGGAAAATATATTCTCCGTTGGTCTGGCAATGATGTTGTTGGGGGTCACTGTAACAAAATAAACTTCTTGCTGTTTCCATACATATAATCATATAATACGAAAATACATTTTTTACAATCACGTCAAAGCGCCTATATCATTTTGAATAACCCTGCAGTAGTTTAGATTCAAATGGCGGAAATTTCTTTCAGAAACATCGAAATGACAGTGGCCCCCCACGAAGGAAAAAGCATTAACCTATTTTTTTGTAATTGTTGTTATCAAGCCTTAACCATCTGTATAAACGTATCCGAGAAACTGAGATAAAGTTTCTTACATTGAGTCCGTGGTTTAGTGAAAAAATCAGGAACGTTACAAGATAGGCCTACTCCTCTGCATTACAGTTCGCCAATATTTAGCTGCTGGTACAGTCGTTAATGTGGCTTGGTGGAACACCTGAGGGAGCGCGGTGTCTGCCGGAACACTGCCGGCCGCAACAGTCATATGCAACCGCCGTTGTTGCCACCAATCTCGCCGCTCGCTGTCCCTCCTAGATGGCCGGCACGTTGCGGTGCTATATCGCGAGGTCTTCGCTGTCATTAGGCGAACATCATTTGCACCTAATACTAGCGTCGAGTATTGGCGGGCTATCGTCCGCTAAGGGCGCCACGGGTCTATTTCCTCCTCCTTGGTTGTGCAATCGGTATGCAGACTGTCTGAGTCTGCCAAGGCAGTGGCGGAGCTGGGATGTGGCAGGCCAGGTTTGTGACGGGCGAAAAAAAAGTGAGGAAGGGCAAGAGGAAAGAGGAATCTGGAGGTTGGAACAGGAGAAGGGAGACATAAAAGTAGAGGGAAAAGGGAGAGGATTGGGGGGCTCTAAAACAGAAACGGACTTAGATGTGTGAAAGGAAATTGTGGGGCGACTAGGACTCAACTGTGTTGAGCAACAGCTTCATAAGATCCGCCTTTTCCTTGTACAGAGACGCTTGTTCTTTTGGGTACTAGTTGGAACTAATATCCTTATATCCACTGAGCCAACGCAAATAAATTGTAAAGTGTATACTTTGCTATGTAAGTCGGCAAGCTTTCGTGGCCATTGCCATCGAAGGTACAATATCCTCGGTTTCTGAGACACGTCACGTTTCTCCTACACTATCGACATTTCGACCGGTCTGCTGAGATCATCATCAGGATCTTGTGATGTTCACAGTAGCTGAACACTGTCAAAGACAATTGTCGCGTTCTTTTATAAAAGGAAGTTTTAGTTCGCTTATGATGAAGAAGGGGATTACTAGACAAAATTATCGTGGCTTTCATTCGTGGATCATCGTCACTGGATAGAAAGGGAGTTTTCCGCGCTGTACTGCCAGTTAGCCGTGAACACCACAAGATTCTAAAGAAGATCCCAACGAAGGGGTCAAAGCTCCGATCGTCTAGGGGAAACATGATATAGCCCAACAACTCAGAAGATTTAACCTTCAGTATATTTTGCGTTTGTGGTTTTGTTCGACACAACTTTACATTGGTAGGGAGTGAAACAATAAAAAAGCACTCGCATTATTCATGCAATAGTTTCATGAGTTTAGGCTGTGTGTTAGTCCATGCTTTGAAATGTACAAGCGAAGTTATTCAAAGGTGAGTTTTACTTCAGTAAAGACACAACAGGTTAAGCAGCGATGAGGGTTAAACCAACAATTGAATAACAATAGGGGCCTAAAGTCGGAGCTTACCCTGGACGCCAGTCATCCTATTAAAATGTCCTGTGCGCATACTGTAATGATCGCATAATTAGTCTAACGTGACTACGATAGAGTCAGTACAACATTTGGGGAAACAAGTAAGTTCGCAAGGCCCATTCCGGGTGATCTTACGGGTAAGCAAGTCGCTCCCTAGACGACCATGTGAATTAAATTACAGGCGTCGCACAACGGATGACTTAATGAACTGTATGTATTAAACAGAGGTGGCCATAGCATACGTGAAACAAACATAGGTGGTTTACTAACCTACTTGGTTTACTAACCTACTGAATGAAACAATGCTCACTAGGAAGTCCTATTTATTGTAAGTCCTTTCAGGCTCTAAATTAAACACAAGTCCACAAATATAATGAACCGTTAGCTTAATTGAATATTAAAAAAGATTACAATGGGATCACGTTATGAACACATTGGCAAAGATCACATAATTAGACTGACTTGACTACGATAGAGTCAATACAACATCTGGGGAAACAAGTAAGTTTGTGGAAGTCGCACAGTGATTGTCAAATGTTAATTATAGATGAAAGGAAATACTACAGAAAAAAATTCCGCATACACCTACTCTATGTGATCGAAAGTATCCGAACACACCAAAAACATACGTCTTTCATATTAGATGCATTGTGGTGCCACCTACTGCCAGGTACTCCATAGCAGCGACCTCAGTAGTCATTAGACATCGTGAGAAGGCAGAATGGGGCGCTCTGCTGAACTCATGGACTTCGAACGTAGTCAAGTGATTGGGTGTCACTTATGTCATACGTCGGTAATTGAGATTTCCACACTCCTAAACATCACTAGATCAACTGTTTCGGATGTGATAGTGAAGTGGAAAAGTGAAGGGACGCGTATAGCACAAACGCGTACAGGCTGACCTCGTCTGTTGATTGACAGAGACCGCCGACAGTTGAAGATGGTAGTAATGTGTAATAGGCAGACATCGAACCAGATCATCACACAGGAATTCCAAACTGCATCAAGATCCACTGCAAGTGCTATGACGGTGAGGCGGGAGGTGAGAAAACTTGGATTTGATGGTCGAGCGGCTGCTCATAAGCCACACATCACGCCGGTAAATGACAAACGACACCTAGCTTGGTGTAAGGAGCGTAAACGTTAGACGACTGAACAGTGGAAAAACGTTGTGTGGAGTGACGGTACACAATATGGCGATCCGATGGCAGGGTGTATGTATGGCGAATGCCCGGTTAATGTCATCTGACAGGGTATTTAGTGACAGTAGTAAAATTCTGAGGTTGTGTTGTGGTGTGGTCGTGTTTTTCACGGAGGGGGCTTGCACCCCTTGTTTTTTTGCGTGGCTCTATCACAGCACAGGCTCACATTGATTTTTAAGTACTTTCTTGCTTCCCACTGTTGAAGAGCAATTCGGGGATGGCGATTAGATCTTTCAACAAGATCAAGCACCTTTTCATAATGAACAGCCTGTGGCGGAGTGGTTACACGACAATAACATACCTTTAATGGACTGGCCTGCACAGAGTCCTGACCTTAACCCCATGGAACACCTTTGGGATGTTTTGAAACACCGTCTTCGTTACAGAGCTCACCGGCCGACATTGGTACCTCTCCTCAGTGCAGCACTTCATGAAGAATGGGCTGCCATTCCCCAAGAAACCTTCCAGCATCTGATTGAATTTATGCCTGTGAGAGTGGAAGCTGTGATTAAGACTAAGGGTGGGCCAACACCATACTGAATTCTAGCATTACCGATGGAGGGCGCTACGAACTTGTAAGTCATTTTCAGCCAGGTGTCTGGATACGTTTGATCACATAGTGTACCTTAATCGATCGCATTTTGAGATCACAATTGCTAAGAAACGCACTTCAATTAAAAATACAATAGTTCTACTCGGATATTCTCGCAGACATCCTACAGTTCGGTTTGCGAATAGTGCGTTGCTCATCACACTAGATGTTTTCAGTTGCGGCAAACAGCTGCCATGACGGCTACAGAACTCTGTTACTTAATCTGCATCGTAGGCTGTTCTCTATCAGCACCTGGAGTCCAAGTCCCTCATCTCACGTTCTGGCATCTAGGGCGTTCCAGATAGAGCGCTCTCGCAAGAAGCAGTAAAAACCTAAGACCAAGACTGAGAATGAAGTTTTACTCTGCCTCTGTGAGAGAGTGGATTGTCCAAGATTTTCATCACCAACATCAGTGACTGCTATGAGTGCCAACCAATCAAATCCATTCTAATAGGGATGGACTCTCCATTCTACACTCAATTTTAACATTATTAACCAGTAGTAGTTGTTTTTAATTCAGGAGCTCAGAAAGAGTCAAACTCTGACTCTTACTATGTAGGCTATTTGGCGTTTCAGCCAATAAGGCCTTCTCAGTGTACTTACGAGTAAGTTACGATTTTCTCTCCAGAATATATTTATAGTAGCCAATGGTAGTTGTTCTTGCTGTTCGTTAGCAGAATCAATAACAATTGAGTCACCTTATCGTCAACCTGACGGTTGCAGATGCCACGCACCCAAACAAAAAAGAGTCGGATTGTCTCTTCTGAATCTGCCTCCCTCTTCACTCATTTTGTCCCTGAACAGTCTCACGCCGAACGGCTTCCTGCAGGGCACAGTGTGTGATACTGCACGCTTTTTCGCAGTTAGCTCGCAACACGCCTCCCTGCCACCGTGCCACCGGAGGACACGCCACATTGAAAACTCACTAGCTTTCTGTCGTTTAAGACGCAAACACAGACAGCAACTGACCGGCGATACCTCAGCCCATACCAGTATGCCAGACCCGTTGGCTTCTACAGGCTTCTTCTCCTCCCCTCGCAGTGGTGGTGCGTGTCTCTTCAAAATGACTTCAGTTGCATAACGGCCGGACACTGGATCTCTCTGCCCTGTTCAGCTAGCCTCCGCTCAACATGCGTTCAGCACTATTGCCCACTACTCATTTAAACAATCTTCCAGAATAAGAAATTCAAGTGGAATTTTAGTAGTGAGATACGACGGTAACTCATGTTAGCTTTGGTTCAAATGGTTCAAATGGCTCTGAGCACTATGGGACTAACATCTGAGGTCATCAGTCCCCTAGAACTTAGAACTATTTAAACCTAACTAACCTAAGGACATCACACACATCCATGCCCGAGGCAGGATTCGAACCTGCGACCGTAGCGGTCGCGCGGTTCCAGACTGTAGCGCCTAGAACCGCTCTGCCACTCCGGCCGGCATGTTAACTTTAAACGTACTCATACACTCTGGTCTAGCTCGTGATTAATTTATATTAGAGAGTTTCTTTTAAGAATAGAAATACTCTGTCATCAGTTGCACAGATTTTTATTAAATTGACTTGAGTAGTTTTTGCAAATTAATTTGCCATCCTCAGAAGATCATACAACTAACCTTACATCAGAAAGCAATCGTCAAGCAAAGTCTGGACGATAGAGTCCCACAAAAAATACGTATGGAATAATAATTTAGTGATTACCAGGGTTGGATCACAATTAACAGCTGATTAATAACGATACGTGTATAGTAATAAAAATATTATAAACGTACCTTAGTTTAAAAAATTTGCATAGTACTGTCAAGCAGCTAAAAAGCAACACAACAAACCCGAAGACATGGTGTCTAAAAACTTCACATAGTTTGTAAAATATTAAATAATCACGAGATATATGATGATTAGCAGCAGCAGAGTGACAGTTTGACTGGAAAAAATTTCACTTATATAGGAAGCAACGAGCACTAGTGCACCTAAAAACTTACGAAGCACAATGAGGGCGCTCTTGTCTATAGCACAAGTCAAACGGAGCTGAACGTCAGTCTTAAAAAAATGAAACTACTTGAGTTCATACATAGCAATCTCGCACGGTCTTTAGGGAAAGGACACTACGAGATTGTTGTGTACAAACCTGAGGACTCCAACATTGCGATCACAAGATGTACGAGTATAAAGAACAATGGCAAATTCGTCCGCTTGTCAATTGAATTGGTAGGCCTCGCTACTTCCTGTCTAAGAAACTTATTTCTTCTAAAAAAATTGTATAGATATGAAACTTATTTTTCTGTTAGAAATAGGAAAGATATAATTAATTCATTAAAGATGCTACATTTCCTTTTGGCTATTAGCTTACATACCTTGACATTACCAACCTCTCCGCTAATATTCCAACAAAGGAAATAGTCACCATTATCGAAACCAGTCTCAACAAATATAAGAAATTACAGACTGTAGCAACTGAAGAAATGACCCCACTTTGAAAATTTATTCTTAAGTACACTTATTTCAGTTTCAATGGACAGCTGTTCCAACAAAACGAAGGCCCCGCTACGGAGAACTGCATAGCCGGGTTTTTAGCTGATCTTCTCAATCATTTCGAGATCATATTCTTTGAATTTTACCCAGTACTGGTTGTAAAATTTCTTTCTACAGGAGGTACGTAGATGATACCATCATACTGTTCAAAGGTAATGTAGATTAGTTCATATCTCTTAGCGACACACTGAATGGCTTCCACACAAAAATTAAATTCACCTACGAAATCAATAATCAGTGTCATTATCTTAGCTTCCTTGACCTCAAATTGCGGCCAACAGATGGGAAAATTAACTTTTACGTTTATAGAAAACCCACTACGACTGATAATATTGTCCATGCGCCTTCCTGACATCCCTATTGGCATAAAATCGCATTCTTTCGTGCAATGATTGACCCAATATTTGAGGTCCCTTTAACACCGTCTGCTGTTGCCACGCAACTTAATAACCTCAAGAATATTGCTGTCAGTAACGGCTATCAAGCCAAACTCGTGCTAAACCTTTACACGGCAAGAACTAATAAGAACTCTGGTATATCTTTACTGAAGAAAGATGGCCTACTGCAAAGAAATATTTTTCCATTCCGTTCTTAGATGATTTTTTGCTATCAGATTGCGAGGTTATTTAAGAAATACGACCTCAGTGTGGCGTTCGCGACTAATGATCTCACTAAGTTTCTTTTCGCACACAACAAGAGACCTCCTATTGAAAAATATCTAAAATTCAGTGCAGCTTACGCCCAGGCTTTCATACAAGACAAAGAGGGAGAACATTTATGTTTCGGTTCTGTGAACATTTATAGAACAAAGTCGCCGAGAATGCTTGTAAGTCAACTTTCGCGGAACATCTTAATGCTGAAAAGCACTTACACCCACCTCTTCAGTTGCTTATTATGGTAATCTGGCACATAGTAGACAAAGGGTGCGAAATGAATCTTTTAGAAGAGGTAGATATTTACAAGCATTCCCCTTCGGGCTGAGCTCTCGCTTGGAAACAGGTTCATTTATTGTGTTTCCTCTCTTTTCAAATTACTTGTAAGCTGCCTACTTGCTTAGCCAATGGTTTACATCACGTAGTTAAAATGACCTTTTGTACCTGTCGATTCAAATGACTTGTAAGCTCCTTATTTGCTTAATGATTTTTACTACTTGTTAAGAACGCCCATTTGCATGTTTGTTCTGCTCACTTTTTCCTCTACTTTGTTATCTAGTCAAGATGGTAGAGGTCCTAAACGGGAAGACAGCTTGTAAATACGCACTTGGAGCTCACGCTCGCCATCGAGTCGGATGTCTTATTTACTGGAAAGTTGAATGTAGCGCCGCTTCTCCATCGTCCCACGGCGCCACCATCAGATAGTTACTAAATAAACCTGATCACTATACCCTACCCATTATTCAGCCCTTTCTACAAGCTATGTCATTTTCGTGTAAAATTTATACGCTTCATTATCAAGTGACATATGGTCTTAGTGGTGTATCTTAATTTAAGACTGATGTTCAGTTTCGCTTCACTTATGTCATAGAAAGGAGCACCCTCACTGTCCTTAGTCTTAGGCACACTAGCGCTCGTTGCTTCTTATGTAAGTGAAATTTTTACATTCGAATTATCAGTCTTAGTGCTAATCATCAAATGTCTCGTTGTTTCTTAGTATTTTACTTACGGTGCGAAGTTTTTGGTCACCATATCTTCGCATTTGTTACTTTACTTTTTAGCTGCTTGACAGTACCACGCAAAATTTTTTAACGAAGTTACGTTTATAATCTGTTTGTTACTTACTCTTATTGTTATTAATCAATTGTTAATTGTGATCCAGCCCGGGTAATCACTAAATTCTTATTCTATTCCCATTTCTTGTAGGATTCTATCGTCCAGAGTTTGCTCGACCATTGCATTCCGATGTGAGCTTTATTGTATGCTCTTCTGAGGATGGCAAATTAATTTGCCGAAAGTAGCCAGGAAGTTAATAAAAATTTATGGAGCTGACAACTGATTATTTCTGTTCTTAAAACGTGCTTCACGGCTGCTCATTGACAGCCATGAATAAAAAATTTGTGAGATTTTTCAGTTTAATGAAGTTTGATTATGATACGTGGCAGTTTTGACGAAAATGGTTGTGTAACTCTACTCCTCCCTCGGTTTCAGATTTTTGTAGGTGTAATTACGCTTAAATTGTCATGACGTAAATACAAGGAAGTTTTCATTTGTCTGGCATTTTGTTTGTGTGCTCGCCATGGCACTTAGGTACGGGAAAGGGTCTTTGCCAAGGATCCATCCTACCATATTGTGCGTTCAGACTTATTACAAGCCACAACGCATTCACGCGGATTGCTGTTTTAAAAGTTCACTATTTTTTAATGGAATATCACGTTCAGTGGGAACACCAGCACACAAATTTCGTACATACTTTTAGGTCAATTTTACGAGGACTGTCTTTTACTGAAACTCTTCAATCACACTCATTTGCTTTGTACAAATGGCATTACGTTAGTATTATCACTCATTCATTGGGGCTTGTGGACTAATTCATAGACACTCTTAATTGAACACAGAATTGTTAAATCACATACACCCTTACTTTATACAGTTCAACATTCACTATCATCTAGGCTCTTCGACATGTTTACGTGTATGAAAACACAAGTAATCATTATCTGTTAAAACACAAGTAATGCAATTACATATGTATACATGTTATCAAAAATCATTTTTCATATCGTGTGTTCCTGTGCATGAAAAAATCAAGTACGTTTCTGTAAAACGTACTATATAAAAATGATATATGAATTAAACTAAAGTATAAACAATGTTAATGTTCTCTACATGGCGCTCAATGTTAAATAATATTGACATACATACGATTTCACAACTGACGTTCAATAATTAATGTATTTACGTTTCTCACGGTGTTATTATTAATTCGCCATCAGACTGGCAGTTCTGTTGTACTTCAATTCCAACATAGACTTACTGTTCATTGTTAAGGCCTACGGACCATTCACTGTGAAAAAAAGTCACAAAAACATACAACACTTTTAAATTTATTATCGGTTCATGTAAGAAAAATTACACACAGATTTGTCACTGGTTCACGGTACCCAATATCTTCGACATACGGGTCATTTTATTACACTAGTCTGGCATGAGAAGAACAAAGTAGAGTCACTAGTTAAGGTTCACTGTTACTAGGGTATTGGTAGTGGTAATGCAGAGTTTTTAAAATAATGCAGAATTTTTTCGCGTAACTATCAGACGAACTTGCGAGAATTTTCTCAGCACAAGGTTTCTCCTACGTTCTTCTCGTCATGCACCGGTGTGCGTTCATTCAGACAAGTATTCGTATCGTTTATGACCACAACCTATCTACATTCAAAACTGTTGAAGTCTCCGTACGAGTTCAATATTATCAAGTAATGTTTCAGTAATGCCATGAAGTTGATGGAACCATAAGCAGACTACAGTGTTCTTCCAGTGCTCAAGAGTGTCAGTACTAGTTATTGCCTGGCAGTGAATTGCATTAAATTGTCTGTTCTCACTCAGTAAACAACTTTGGCTTGAGCTGAAAATAGTTATCCCTGTGTACAATTTCCCTAGCAACCGCTAGAGCGACGTCGAGGCAGAGGCTTTGAAACAGCGCGGTGCAGAGAGTTAACGTTTAGTCTTCGCACAGTGTGGAGCTGGGGCCAGCGGCAGCGCTTGGAGCAACGGGCACGCGGTGCGCACCAGCACGTCGTCCTCTCCAGGCCGTCGTTCACTCTTCTTCACCAGGACTGGGTGGAAGGCAAAGATATAGTTGCGTATGCCGTGCGTATCTGGTTGTTCAGCTCTGTACACCGAATTCCCGCTCTTCAAGCTGTTTGAGTAGATATTCGTGTTTACATTCATCGAGTCGTCATGCACGCCTTTGTTATGTGGTCCTAAGTGATTATAGGACCAATTTATTGCCCTGTCTGCTCTGTGTGTGTTTTTCAAACGACTTGTATTAATCTTCTTGGCAGAAGTGTGTCTGAAAATTTGCTGGGGTTAATATTGTTGTGCCTATGTAATATGCTCAGTTTTCATTCATAATTATATCAGGGGCCTATGAAATTTCTATTCTTTTACAAATTTTGTGTTTTTTAAATTGTTTTATGCGAGAGAATAACTGTTTCTGAATTTTAATATTTATTTTCACTATGTTTCAGAAGTTGGTGTGCTCTCTGGTATTACTATCATCAGGCCCCATAACTTTAAGGTTTTATGACCACCTCCAGCTAACGGTAATACCTTAGCGAGTTGTTATTTACACTTTCGGATCAAAAGTATCCGGACGACCTCAAAAGCATACGTTTTTCATATTAGGCGCATTGTGCTGCCACCTACTGCCAGGTACTCCATATTAGCTACCTCAGTAGTCATTAGACATCGTGAGAGAGCAGAATGGGGCGCTCCGCGGAACTCGCGGACTTCGAACGTAGTCAGGTGACTGAGTGTCACTTGTGTCATACGTCTGTACGCGAGATTTCTACTCTCTTAAACATCCCTAGGTGAAGTGGAAACGTGAAGGAACACGTTCAGCACAAAAGCGTACAGGCCGACCTCGTCTGTTGCTGACACAGACCGCCAACGGTTGAGGAGAGTCGTAATGTGTAATAGGCAGACATCTATCCAGACCATCACTCAGGAATTCCAAACTGCATCGGGATCCACTGCAAGTACTATGATAGTTAGGCGGGAGGTGAGAAAACTTGGAATTCATGGTCAAACGGGTGCTCTTAAACCACACATCACGTCAGTAAATGCCAAATGACGCCTCGCTTGTTGTAAAGAGAATAAACATTGGATGATTGAACAGCGAAAAAACGTTGAGTGGAGTGACGAATCATGGTACATTATCTGGCGCTCTGATGGCAGGGTGTCGGTATGGCGAATATGTGTAGTGTTCAAATTTGTGTGAAATCTTATGGGACTTAACTGCTAAGATCATCAGTCCCTAAGCTTACACACTACTTAACCTAAATTATCCTAAGGACAAACACACACAACCATGACCGAGGGAGGACTCGAACCTCCGCCGGGACCAGCCGCACAGTCCATGACTGCAGCGCCTAAGACCCCCCGGCTAATCCCGCGCGGTATGTGTAATGTCAACAGTAAAATCTGGAGGCGGTGGTATTTTGATGTGGTCGTATTTTTCATTGAGGGGGCTTGCACCCTTTGTTGTTTTGCGTGGCACTATTACAGCACAGGCCTACATTGATATTTTAAGCACTTTCTTGCTTCCTACTGTTGAAGAGCAATTCGGGGATGGCGATTGCATCTTTCAACACGATCGAGCACCTGTTCGCGGTCTGTGGCGGAGTGGTTACACGACATTAACATCCTTGTAATGGACTGGCCTGCACAGAGTCTTGGCCTGAATTCTACAGAACACGTTTGGGATGTTTTGGAACCCCGACTTCGTGCCAGGCCTCACCAACCAACATCGATACTTCTCCTCAGTGCAGCGCTCCGTGGCTGCCATTCCCCAAGAAACCTTACAGCATCTGATTGAACGTATGCCTGCGAGAGTGGAAGTTGTCATCAAGGCTAATGGTGGCCCAACACCGTATCGAATTCCAGGGTTATCGATGGAGGGCGCCACGAACTTGTAAGTCATTTTCATTCATGTGTCCGGATACTTTTGATCACATAGTGTATGTTCCTTCCTAGAAGAATTTACAGCTTCCTCTGAGTATTTCGCTTTTATGCCTTACATTTTTAGCGAAGCTTACTTTCTGAGGCGTGTGACTTTATTGGAGAGGTTCTATAAGTCAATCGTGGTAAACAACAACCTTCAAAAAAAATGGTTCAAATGGCTCTGAGCACTATGGGACTTAACATCTGAGGTCATCAGTCCCCTAGAACTTAGAACTACTTAAACTTAACTAAGGACATCACACACAACTATGGCCGAGGCGGGATTCGAACCTGCGACCGTAGCGGTCGCGCGGTTCCAGACTGAAGCGCCTAGAACCGCTTGGTCTCCCGGACCGGCACAACAACCTTCACTTTTAGTGTAATTCACGGAAACATTTATGTTTGCTGTTTGTTAAAAGCACCCAGTAAGCTGCTAGGGGAGTGTGCTTTGTTGGCGGCTTCTTGCCACGTGGGCCTGGCTTGCTTGCGGCCGCGTAGATGGCTCTCGAGTATTTCCTAGCGCGGGTTGTTTCTTTGCAGTCAAGCGTCCTGTCTGTAGTCAAGTTGAGTAGCTTATGTTATCTGACTTGCAGTTAAATGAATCCTTCGGTTACCTGGCTTCCCACAGAACAATTTCCCTTTAATGCTAATGTTCTGCTTACTACATACTGTAACCTTGTTATAAATTTTATTGTAAATTATTTGGTATAAAGCTTTTGAGTACGCCATGAAGGCGAATTGTTATGTATTGTTAACTAATTAATATTTATATCTGCGGATCTGCATAATGTCTTGGATTTGAGCTCGCTTGAAGTAGTTTATCTAGAACCCAGTTTTAATTATTTTTACTGGCTGCTTTATTTAATTTTCTTAAATTTAATTTTTTAATGACCAGTATTATTAAAGTCTTATTTTCTTAAATATTGTTTGAGGCCATCATTATTGTAATTCAGTGACTGTGTCTTTCACCATTTTGAACGCCTACAAGTCGCAAAATTGAACATGGCAAATTAACTTGGAATTTTCCTACTTGTTTTTTCTTAGAGGGGACCTGTTTTAACTAAATAAATGTTGTCAAAAGGATAACTGTTGTTAGTTAAGTGGGCCTAGTCCTTCCATAGCATTTCCATGATTCTGGTAAATCTCGATTTCAAATACTAAGAAAAAATTCGCATATGGACAGAATCTACTTAAATCTCTGCCTCTTTTCGATAATGTTAGAGGGGAAATTTATCGTTAGTCATATTGTACGGAACTGTGCCATTCTTCCTGGAACGGTAACTGTCACTGCTCACTTTTCAATTTACCGACAGCCTACACCTCACCAGCATTTCCTATCCACTTTTCTTATGTGGCTAAAGCATCTTCACTGAGCTCGTGTTTACATAGTGGAGGTGTTCTCAGCTTGCTGAGTATTTATTGGCAGTTGTTAAATGAAGCTCGACAGCTGTCAGCTGTATATCTCATTGAAGAGGCTGATTCCAGTGTAACATATTGTCAACATATAATCGGCAAGGTCAATTTCATTGTCTCTTATCATTGGTTGGAATACTTTTTGTTGTGTCGGTAGCTGGGCCGACACCGTGAAGTTGAGATGGCTGAAAATGCACGCTAGGCTAACGCAGACGGGCGTGAAGTCTGGAACATGAGAACTTATAAATGAATAAGAAGAAAAGTATGTAGATGCTTATTACTTATCTTTTAATTAGTCCTTGGAATACATCTCTCTTGAATACTCGTAAGCTATAGGCACTGATACAAATGGCGCCTTGCTAGTTCGTAGCCATTAACTTAGCTGATGGCTATTCTGTCTCTCGGCTAATGAGAGAGAAAGGCTTCGTACATTTGGTCGGTAGCTAGGTTCTCGTACAACTGGGGCGAGTCCACTCTCGTATCACGAGACCTGCCTTGGTGGTGGCGCTAGGTCTGCGATCACAGTGGCGACACGCGGGTCCGACATGTACTACATGGACCGCGGCCGATTTAAGCTACCACCTAGCAAGTGTGGTGTCTGGCGGTGACACCACACTTTTCACAGCTTGAGTGTTTCAAATGCATCACCTGTGCCTAAAATGGTTCAAATGGTCATGAGCACTATGGGACTTAACATCTATGGTCGTCAGTCCCCTAGAACTTAGAACTACTTAAACCTAACTAACCTAAGGACATCACACGACACCCAGTCATCACGAGGCAGAGAAAATCCCTGACCCCGCCGGGAATCGAACCCGGGAACCCGGGCGCGGGAAGCGAGAACGCTACCGCACGATCACGAGCTGCGGACCCTCTGCCTCAGCTCTCCCAACATCCAAAGAGTTGCAGAAGCTTAAATTGGCCCCCACTGTAACAAAGCAGGTCACCTAAGTGTTATAGAACCTCAGATACTTCAACACAAGGCAAATAATGCATAACAGCTGAGTACTTTTCTAGATTTCAATACGATTTGTCCTGTTCCATCATACATATTGACACCCATCTTGCAAGATCTCGCATTATGGGTGTGTGGTAAGCAGCTCCACTCAGTGCAGCACATTCTTAAAGTGTCAGTAATTCCAGAACCTCTATCACTGACAGAGTTAATGGTGAGAGAAGTTCAGTAACTTTAGGCCATTCATTAATTACCACCAAGTAACTACAACTCGGTTACACGGTTTTACAATGTGCTGTCAATGACATACAATAACAAGACGCTACTTTTACCAATTAATCGCTTTCCCACGAACAATACGTAAGACATTAACAAAGTCACACTTGCAAGTTAAGCTCCCCTCATCCACTGTTTATAGGAACGAATTTTGTATAAAAGATCAATTAACAACTGCAAGTAAGTACTCGGTAAACTGAAAACAGACTCACTATATGAACACGAGATCAGTGAAGGTATTTTATCTACTTACATAAGAGAAGCTGGCAGTAAATTCTGGGGAGACGTTGTCAGCTTGTAAACTGAAAAAATAAAGAGCAGCACCCATGGTGGAGAAAGTCACCTTTCCCGGGAAAAACGTACAACTCCAATTCAGGATGAGTAACTATTAATTTTCCCTTTAGCAATGTAGAACAGTGTGCAGAGATTTATGTAGAATCTGTCCATATGTGTTTCTTGGGTTTGTATTATTAGCAGCTCATACTATGTGCTAACAGACTTTTTTGGAATATGAACACTAGCCCCGGGAGTGTCTGCACATTGAGTCGCCAGTGATTCGTGAGACGAGCAGCGGAAGACTACCTTCCCTCACGCTTCTAAACTTCACCTCCACCTTTTCACCTTTTTACAAACCCAGAACACAATTTGTCCATTGGTAGGGTTCTACTGTACTTTGATGTAGTACTCACACTTAATATTTGTTCTTAACCCATTTCATTTACAAATAAACATCAATTTTATACCATTAAAAACATAATTTTAATAATCTGTGAGTTTTACATCCCCCTACAAAGCGGATACTAATAGTCCAAGAGAAAAAAGTGAATAGGATCATTTTTGTAGCAAATTTAGTGTAGTTTAGTTTTGTACTGGGAAATATTTTCGCTAGGAGTGACGGTTTTTGAGATATTCAACAAAAACCTAAAAAATGACGTTTGTATCCAATCTCCCCGAAATGGTCACACTCCATTGCTCAGGGTGTTTAATACGTTGTTCAAGACACTTTTCCCACCACTGTACAAAAGATTGAGACAGCGAGAATTTTTTCCACCGGTCCATATTTTTTGGTTGTCGTTGTCTGGGCTGTATTGCACAAACAGATTTTCGTGCAACGTACCAAGTACACGTGTAATACTGTTAATCTTTCACATTAAAATATCACACAACTTTACTCCTTTGACCTACAGATTATTTGATCACATCATATCATTCTTACCTCGTTGCCTCGCTTTGGTCCTACGATTACTTACACTTGTCCAAATATTCGTCAGTATAATGGTCCACATGATAATTATCTTTTTTAGCCATCATTACTGCCAGATCCAAAAATCTCATCTTTGGAATACTTTCTTTTTTATTGCTTACTTCAGTGTAAGTTTCCTCCAATAGCTCAGACGTCCATCCTGTTAACAGTAGAATAAAAAACACAAAAAATTTACTCATCCTACTCTCGCTGAGTTTACATATCTTCATGTACAGGTTGCATATGTTCCAAACTATCAACCTAATATCCCTCGCACAATATTATCTTGGATATGGCTCACTCACACAAATCCCCCTTGGCTCAGTGCTACCTCACAACTGGCTCACTCAACAGCTCAATACTACCTCGCAATCGTTCAGTTAATCCCTAATATACAATACATCCAGCAAGGAATTACCTCGCAACTGGATTACTAAGACTTGTCATCAATAAAACACGCATATCATTCTTATTAATTAGCTTAATCAAATAGTTTGTCTGACGCTTCTTCTTTTGGCAACTGATACAGTCTCCATGATTCCATCTGACCATGATTGTAATTATTCCAGGCACAAAAATACTAAATACGATCATACGAAAGCTCGTTACATGGGAAAGACTACCACCCGTTTACAAATACACACTTTCTGCTAACAGACATGACTTGATATACGATCTTCGTATCCTCTTACGATTTATTTTATTCCTCAAATTCCTTGAAGTGAGAAATATGCTGTCTCCCCTTCAGCTTAGCGCTTCGCAGCGTCTCCAGTTCCAAAATTCTCACGTAATGTTCTTTGCATGTTGTATGGTCCGTGAAATATGTTAAAGAAATTACTGGATAACTGTTTACTTTTGTTGGATCGTCTTCTTGATTTTAATAACACTTTGTCTTAGAGTGCAAACGTAATTTTTCATATTGAACCTTCTGATTTTCAAAATGCACATTTGATTCTCATCCACATTTCCGTAAATATTCCCATGTTACACAGACAACATAACCCACAGGAAAATTTTCTTGATGACATAATATCACCTAACTTCGCCAACGGTTCCTAATACTCCAGATACATGTTGGCTTTCTACCTTGAGCTTTTACTGAACAAATTACTCCATGGGTTCTTCTCACTGTCACTATCCAAGCATTCCTCATTATATTGTTCCTCCCTTTGTGCTCCCATAAATAGAACAGCTGAACTTTCCTTGGTTTCAGTATGATCTTTTTGATCCTTCGTTGCACCCTCGTCATTAATTGGCTCGCTCTCATATTCACTCATCCATTCTTCTTACTTGGGTGTATTCAATATCACGTCAGTGAAGTCGCTCAAATTGTAAATCTCATATGCAGGACCACCTTCTTCTAATAAGTCCTACCCCCCTCCCCCCACGTTTTCTGTCCCTTCGCCCTCAGATTCGCTGATCTATATCTTATCATTCTTCATCACTCTCACAATCTTCTTCACCACCAGTATTTCACGTCGTTCCACAATGGAATTTGTAATTGTATCTGTTGGGAGCGTGTGTTCACACTCTTCCAATTCTCCTCGTCTTAATGACTGTTTCGTTGCCACTCATGTCTCCCATCTGTTCTGCTTCGTTTCCTAATGATATCTCTTGCCTATCCTCCATGATAACGCGATAACCATCCTCCTTCTGGCTCTTCTACATAATACCTGAACTTTAACTTCATTTCCTCATCGTTCAGACTCACCAGAGCAAATCTTTCCGCCGAGTGCAAAACAACTCGATTGTATTATAAAAAGACGAGCTCTAATATCAACTTCACTGTACAAGTGTGTATCATTAGAAGGTTCACACTGGGCTTATGCATCTGGCACGCAAGGTCTGCTCTCACTTGTTCAATCAAGTCTGCGTACTTTCCTTTCGCTATGTCATATACTTAATGCTGTAAATTGTAAAAATTGACCATTTCTTCTCTTTTTCACGTTTCATACACCTCTTTGTCTATCGCTGACACCTGACCCCTTGAGTACAGTACAGTGAGTAACATATTGGCGCCCATTTTTATATTTGTAGTCGTATTTCTTTACTCCTGGTGACACCATTTTCCTTATCTCTTCACAGTTCACAAAAAAGGTCTGCTGATAGATTGGTACCTTCCTATGGCGACACTGGAGCCTCAGTTGCTAGTCAATTTCACTGGTCACTTCTGATTACTGCCAGGGTTTGGTCTGCGTATCTCTACTGTTTCGGATCTCTGTGTAGACTGGTCATGCCTTCTCCCATTATTTTGCCATTCGTACAGCCTATATTGTGGCCTCCATTGCCCATGTTGGTTCTGATCGTTCGACTGATTTTCCTTTCTTCGAGGTAGATGCCTTGCCCTACAGTTCTGCTTCTGCGGTTTATATCGTTCTGATAGGGAGTGAGTCTGTTCAAAGTGCACTGTTTTCTTTGCTCCAGAACCACGATCATACCCAAGTTTGTAAAGTAAGTGCTGGAAGGCTCTTATGTGTTGCATGTTTCTGCCTGCCATCGTAATCTCTCTTTGTAGGCGACAAGGCAGTACCAGCAAACATATGTTAACCAACTGTGTTGGCTCATATGGTGCGTCTAGGAATCGGTTGTGGCTTCATATTTCTTTAAGATACTGAATCAGATCTTGCCATCTAGAATCTACACATGTCCCCATCACGAGAATCCGTGACTTGATCTTAATTAGCCTTCGACAGGTATTCGTTCAAAACTTCATTCCTAATATGTTTGTATGTTTTATATTCTCTCACGAGTACTCGCATTCGTGTGTCTGCTTCTCCACGAAAATGTGTAAAAACGAAATCTATTCTTGATGCGAATGTACATGACGTCGACATTATCTCCTGGAAGTATTCTATCAAAAGTTGTTGTGTAACCTATTTGAGCGATACGGAAATGGAGACTAGCTTTGTAGTGGAACGAAGTGTTTTCAGGTTTTGTCCTTATCAGCGTCTTGATATACTGGTCCTACTGTTGCAGCTAAATGTATGGATGGGGACGAAATATGCATTCATGCCTGAAATATGGCAAAGTCTGTCTACCATGTCTCCTAGTTCTTCCTTCTCTCGCCTCTTCTCTGTTTCGCTTATGTTCCTACTTAATCCAACCAACGACTATATGATAATTTATTACATGAACAATATTGATTTGCTAAATAAAGAATATTAACCTTACCGGTTGTAGCGAATAGTTGCCATCTTCAGATGTGCTTAATCCGCAAGAAAACTTTATACTTAAAAGCAAATATAGTTAGGCCCCTTGCACATCATAAAGTCATTTGACATTTCAATGTGTGTACATATCATGACATGATAAAAGAGTAATTGATTGTAATAATCAAACAGTTGACCTAAGAAATTATAGTACGAATTTGACTAATGTTGGAAATATGTCAAAAACAATAAAAAAAGCACCTACGCTTCCTGGTTCCGCCGATTGATGTGGCCCTGTGTTTTTTGAAATTGCAGTAAGTCCTTGATCTCCTCGTGGTCATGCGGTTTTGTCGGAATGTTTTTGTCAGACGATGAATCACTAGACATATGGTCAAAACTTCTATTCGCTCATTTGTTTTCCTTTTTGCTTGTCTCTGTGACCTGATCCACTTCTATGACCTCTTCTTTCCATGCATTGATCGTTTGGACAGACTTCACATTAACTTCAATAACTTTTCTTAATTTTTTGGAGGTTTCTTTAGTATTCAGAGTCAGCGTCACTAATTTACTGTGGAAACATTGTCATGTTCACCAGCTTTCTGCATTAACTGATTCTGCATCTGTACTACTTTGGTAGCTCCTCACTCTTTTTTCTAGGTTCTCAATCTTCCTATCTTGTTTCCAGAAGTTTTCTACCAGAGAGACTTGCAAATAAAATGCTGCTGGAATGTGTCCGAGGGGCCTTATCACGGTTTACAGTTTTGTTTCGATGTTTCGTGACCTGTGGCTTCATTTTCTTTCAAAGTCTGTGAAATTAACGCTTTATCCTCGCCCAAGGATTCTGTTTCTAAAGTATGCCCGCAGTTCCGCATCTTAATCTGATCCTCTTCTACATTTACTACGCACTGTGAGGCTTCTTTCCAGAGTTCGCTAAAATCAGCTAGCTAAGTGCTTTCCTGTTGGATCGGAATGTTCAGCACACCAAGCATTGTTTTCAAATTACCAGAGAATCCTCTCGCTCATTACTGCCAGATTTCTCGCTAACGCAAGCGTCAATTTCGGCATACCCACAAAAAACCTACCTTAAGTGCTCATAATACTTCAAAACAAAACAAAACAAATTTTGACGAAGTTCGATGAACACTCTACACAGCACAATCTAACACTCCAAAATACTGAATACATACAAAGGATCTCTCAAACTTCAGCAGAATGGTACATACCATCTCTCTTAAATGAAAGGAAAACATGTGTTAGTTATACACTGGCAACTGAATCATACTTTAGATTCGTATGTTCAATGATTACACTATTAGAGTTGCAATAGCAATTGTCTCAGCTAACCGTTAAAGAGAAAAGACAAAATCTTAAGTTAAACCTCGTGAAGTTCAAGCTGCTAAATCATGAGATTACTAGCGATCATAATGGCCAGGCATCGCCAGTTCTCTACGTGAGATTGTGAGGTTAAAACCGAGGCACTGATATACCGTTTTTTTTCACCTCGAGGTATGACCATGCAATGCATTTGACCTGCGGTCGTCGCACGGTGGCGCTGGCAGCAGTCAACATATGCAGAGGTGTGTGAGTGCATGTCAGAGTACGGCGCAGCGACTAAGTGTGCAAAGGTTTTCAGATGTGCTAATTGTGACTGTTGAAAATGGCTCAAAGAACATATATTGATGACGTTATGAGGGGTAGAATACTAGGGCGACTGGAAGCTGGTCAAACACAGCAGGTCGTAACATGGGCCCTCCGTGTGCCAGAAAGTGTGATCTAAGATTATGGCAACGATTCCAGCAGACAGTAAACGTGTGCAGGCGCTACGGTACTGGACATCCACAGTGTACAACACCACATGAAGACCGATATCTATCAATGCCCGCAGCCTTGCTCAGAACCTTACTGCAGCCACTGGAATAGTTGTCTCCAGACACACAGCCTACAGACGTGTGAAAGACATGGTTTATTCCTCCAGAGACCTGCAAGGTGCATTCCACTGACCCCTGGTCACAGGAGAGTCTGTAAAGCTTGGTGTCAAGAACACAGTACATGGTCATTGGAACAGTGGTCCTAGGTTATGTTCACAGACGAATCCAGGTATAGTCTGAACATTGATTCTCGCCGGATTTTCATCTGTTGTGAACCAGGAACCAGATACCAACCCCTTAACGTTCTTGAAAGGGATCTGTATGGAGGTCGTGGTTTGATGGTGTGGAGTGGGATTATGATTGGTGCATGTACACACCTGCATGTCTTTGATATAGGAACTATAACAGGTCAGGTGTATCAGGACATCATTTTTCACTAGTATGTCCGCCTTTTCGGGGGTGCAGTGGGTTCCATGTTCCTCCTGATGGATGATAGTGCATGGCCCCACCAAGCTGCCGTTGTGGAGGAGAACTTTGAAACAGAAGATATCAGGCGAATGGAGTGGCCTGCCTGCTCTCCAGACCTAAACCCCATCGAGCGCATCTGGGATGCTCTCAGTCGATGTATTGCTGCACGTCTTAAAACCCCTAGCATCCTTCAGGTGCTCCGACAGGCACTGGTGCAAGAATGGGAGGCTATACCTCAGCAGCTGCGCGACCTTCTGATCCAGAGTATGCCAACCCATTGCTTGGCCTGTGTAAGTGTACTTGGTGATCATATCCCATATTGATGTCGGGCTACATGCGCAGGAAACAGTGGCATTTTGTAGCACATGTGTTTCGGGACGATTTATATATATATATATATAGTGAAGACAACAAAGTTTTTGGAATTCGGTAAATGGAAGAACTACAGAAATAATAAAACATCCACTTACTGTCTTGACATGGCACATGTTGAACTCGTGATTACAAATAAACATGCTTGAATTAAAAACTGTAAGTCCATAAGTCCTAATGTCAATCGGAAATCCTCAGATACATCCTATAAATCAGTTTGCGAATGCTGCACTTTCTCACCACAGCTGATGTTATTAGTGGCAGCAAACAGCTGCTTTGGTGGTTGCAGAACTTATCATTTGGTTTGGGTTGGAGGTCACACTCCCTCAGAGCCTGGAACTGAATTACCTCTCACATGTCCTGGTATTGAGGGTGTTCTATGCAGAGCACTCTCGCAGGATTGAGCAAAAGACTAAAACAACACTTACAATGAGAGAGTGACTTGTGCAGGGGTGTACTCACGAATGTCACTAATTCTTCTCAGTGCTCACCAATCAGATCTGCTCTACTTCTAGGACTATACAAGACTTTGATCATCAACGGCAGCGATTCTTCTGGGTGCTGACCAATCAGATCCAGTCTAATAAGACAGCAGTCTTTCATGCATACGCAGTTTCAATAAGGTTAACCAATATTGTGTTATTTAGTTCTGGAGCTCAGGAACAACCAACCTCTGACTCTCACAATCCCACAGTTTTGTGTTTCATCCAATAAGACCTTCTCCATTATGCACAAGCAAAAAATCGAGTTCTGTTTTCCAACTTCAGAATTTATTTTTATTAGCTAATGGTAGCTATTCTTGCTGTTTCTTAGCATAGTCAGTAACGTTTTAGTTTTCTTGGCGCCACCCTGGTTGTTGCGGGTGCCATGCTCCCAAACACAAAAAAGTCGGATTGTCTCTTCTCACTCCACCTTCCACCTTTTACCTTACATGTCTTACCTCTGAATCGCCCCACCACAGCGGTTTCCTGACCCATCGCTGTTAGCTTGCAATGTGTCTCCCTAGTGCCAACTACCAACGTACGTCTTTAATTACTCAACAGCTTTCCATAATTTGGGACACAAACATAGATGGCGCCTGGTGAAGATAAAGGATGAGTGCTGTCACAAAATTTCGCAACATTATCTGAAACAGTACCTCCTCGAATACCATTTGAACCAGAACCAACCGTGTCCAACTACTAAGACTGACGAAACCCTGATCCATCTCCTCTAATTCATCAGGTTTAGAAGGTAAGTGAAACCGGGAATCCTCCATTCTCCTATACAGTGTAGCTGAACATTACACTCATGCATGCAAGCAATTTCCAAAAACTATGACATGATGAGTAGGCACAAATGTACTAAAACCAAGATTGTTCTCTCTAATGTATTTATTCACTAAACATACAGGACAAGTCGTGGTGAGCTACTGTGTCCTAACGCAATCGCGGACATTGCATTACTACTCAACGCACAACAATACGCACGAGAACTGAAGCATGAAACGAATGAACGAGAACATAAAAAACACCAGGAAACAACATAGAAAATATACACTCCTGGAAATGGAAAAAAGAACACATTGACACCGGTGTGTCAGACCCACCATACTTGCTCCGGACACTGCGAGAGGGCTGTACAAGCAATGATCACACGCACGGCACAGCGGACACACCAGGAATCGCGGTGTTGGCCGTCGAATGGCGCTAGCTGCGCAGCATTTGTGCACCGCCGCCGTCAGTGTCAGCCAGTTTGCCGTGGCATACGGAGCTCCATCGCAGTCTTAAACACTGGTAGCATGCCGCGACAGCGTGGACGTGAACCGTATGTGCAGTTGACGGACTTTGAGCGAGGGCGTATAGTGGGCACGCGGGACGCCGAGTGGACGTACCGCCAAATTGCTCAACACGTGGGGCGTGAGGTCTCCACAGTACATCGATGTTGTCGCCAGTGGTCGGCGGAAGGTGCACGTGCCCGTCGACCTGGGACCGGACCGCAGCGACGCACGGATGCACGCCAAGACCGTAGGATCCTACGCAGTGCCGTAGGGGACCGCACCGCCACTTCCCAGCAAATTAGGGACACTGTTGCTCCTGGGGTATCGGCGAGGACCATTCGCAACTGTCTCCATGAAGCTGGGCTACGGTCCCGCACACCGTTAGGCCGTCTTCCGCTCACGCCCCAACATCGTGCAGCCCGCCTCCAGTGGTGTCGCGACAGGCGTGAATGGAGGGACGAATGGAGACGTGTCGTCTTCAGCGATGAGAGTCGCTTCTGCCTTGGTGCCAATGATGGTCGTATGCGTGTTTGGCGCCGTGCAGGTGAGCGCCACAATCAGGACTGCATACGACCGAGGCACACAGGGCCAACACCCGGCATCATGGTGTGGGGAGCGATCTCCTACACTGGCCGTACACCACTGGTGATCGTCGAGGGGACACTGAATAGTGCACGGTACATCCAAACCGTCATCGAACCCATCGTTCTACCATTCCTAGACCGGCAAGGGAACTTGCTGTTCCAACAGGACAATGCACGTCCGCATGTATCCCGTGCCACCCAACGTGCTCTAGAAGGTGTAAGTCAATTACCCTGGCCAGCAAGATCTCCGGATCTGTCCCCCATTGAGCATGTTTGTAACTGGATGAAGCGTCGTCTCACGCGGTCTGCACGTCCAGCACGAACGCTGGTCCAACTGAGGCGCCAGGTGGAAATGGCATGGCAAGCCGTTCCAAAGGACTACATCCAGCATCTCTACGATCGTCTCCATGGGAGAATAGCAGCCTGCATTGCTGCGAAAGGTGGATATACACTGTACTAGTGCCGACATTGTGCATGCTCTGTTGCCTGTGTCTATGTGCCTGTGGTTCTGTCAGTGTGATCATGTGATGTATCTGACCCCAGGAATGTGTCAATAAAGTTTCCCCTTCCTGGGACGATGAATTCACGGTGTTCTTATTTCAATTTCCAGGAGTGTACATATGCAATTAAGGAGCAGATGAAAAATAAAGACTAAATAATTTTACTTTTACATATTACAACAGCAATCAGTTGCAATAATGAGAACTGTGTCGGAAGACGAGAAACTGTGCTTACAAAGAAATTACATCTGTAAGACCAGTTGATTTATTGAATGGAGATGAATTTAATCTCTATTTCCGAGAGCTACGGGAAAATATGCTGTTCAACGTTATGTGGAGTTTTCAGTTATTCGAAAGAAAGTGACAAAAAATTAACATTACTTTAACAAACAGTAATTAATAACTTGACTATAAAGTTCTTTTCAATAACAGTTCACAAGTGATGAGCTTTTCAGGTGTACAGTCAATCTTCACTTAGCAGAGGCTGCCGCTGAGTTTTCGACATCCCCGTTGTTGGTCCGTAATCCTTCGGCGTGAAGAACAGTGATTATCAGCGTATTGCTGTTCCCATTGATTGCAGCCGTCAGTTGCGAATGTTGGATGGACACGCGATGTTTGTCGTATTATCGTATTAGGGCATCTACATACAGCGGCGAAGGTAAGACACGCTTCGGTCAAGTAACGCTTCATACATCCCGACGCCATTAAGTTTGTTGGCTGTCACTAGTCTCAGTTTCACATTTATGGTCTTCCGTTGGATCGCGGCTTGACTCATTTCCCACTAAAACCATCCACAACAAGAGAGTGTATTAAATTACTTGCATGTTAGTTAAAACTCAGCACCATACCTCAAACAATCCGTATACATTGCAAGATAGTCACCGAAATCACACCAATTGCGCTGGGAACAGAACACTTTACCTTCAAAATTAGAGCTATTGATATCAGTTTACGACAAGGAAATGCGTTACCATATTTTTGTTTGATTCCACAGTCTATGCTGTCTACATCAAAGCAGTGCACTGCTACCTTCAAGCAACCTATCTGTCCACACATCATAGTTTTTAAACTTAATGTGCCGAGTAGCAGTTCTGATTAACAAGCAACTCGACATGTAATTAATTCTTTGTCCGCAGTGCACACCAAAACCACAGAAGCATATCACCGTCCAAACAGGTATTTTACATTGGCCACGGACGCAATGCACCCTTGCGCTCACGTGGTATGCCAAACACATTCGTATTTTCATTCCAGATTCTTTGGTGATGCCTTCTGTCGACCTTTCGATATGTTTCTACAGTGCTCAACCCCTCTTACTTCATACCATACAATCAAAAACTCACATTACAACGATTTTCAGTTCTATACAAAATGACATCACATTACTCTGTTCATGGAAAATGAATTCAAACGACATGCCAATAAACGAGATAACATGGAGCAGCATCATAACAAAATGAGAATAGCAATTACATTCATTAGAAGTGCATGACGAACACAGAAACATAGCTGTAAAAAGAAATAAACTTACCAAATTTATTCTGAAAAACCTTTTCAGTTAATACGAAAATAAATCAGAAAAAACGAAAAAATGCAGAAAAAAGGAAACAAATCTATAGTCTCGTGTGGTGTTATCTTCACAGCCTGTCCAAGGGCTTAGGCCATGTGCAACATACCAGCTCAGTGATTCCTGCCAGGCTTCTTCTCCTCCCCTTGCAGGAGGTGGAGCATCTCTTTTCTAAAGGACTGCGGTCACATAACGGCCCGAGACTGGGTTTCTCCTTAATTTGACAGTTTTGACAAAAAATCCTCTCGTAACAGTACATACGGAAACAAAGTTTTGCTACAAGATATTGGGCATTATGTCCTATGATAGCCGTATGTTGGCACTGTAGGAGGTGGTCAATGTTGTTACCAGCCATTCTGACTCATCATTCAGGCTTTTTTCTTATTTAATTACGAACTGAGGCGAACGTACCTGGCTGTACTCTGGTTTTGCCTAAGCTCCTGTAGCGTATTCGTGTTATCGATGGTTGTGGCGTTGCAGTCATGGACTGTGAGGCTGGTCCCGGGGGAGGTTCGAGTCCTCCCGCGGGCGTGGGTGTGTGTGTTTGTCTGTAGGAGAATTTAAAATAAGTAGTGTGTAAGGTTAGGGACTGGTGACCTTACCAGTTAAGTCCCATAAGACTTCACACGCATTTGAACATTTGATGGTTGTGGAAAATGTGTAAGTTTCGAAGGGTTTAAGAGTAAGTAAACGCGTAGGCAGTACTGTGGGACCTCGCTGACCAATAGTTGAATCACAAATTTTTCTCTGATATCTGTACAATGTCAAAACGCGTGCGTCATAGCTGGTTCAGGAGGCAGTTGTATCTATGTTTAACAGGCTCACAATGGAAGTAAAAACTCAACCATCAAAATTGAGCAATGGACATCAACAGAAAGACATCCTGCCCCAATGATTATTCGCTCTTATCAACACAAGTGACCTATATCTCAGGAAGTGTTTGTTCCTAGGCATACGTTTACAGGACGTTTTCACGTAGTTTTTGCGAGCACAACCTTCTTCCTATAGGAATATGAAACACATTTTTGTAAACATCCTGTATGATGTAGGATGAATTTTCTGAAGCTATACATTTTTTATGAGGGAAATGTGCTTATGGAAAAACGAGAAGAATAACGTGAAAGGTTTTTAATTAGTTGTAGCGAAATGGTATGAGGGGTGTCCAGAAAATAAGTTCCGATCCGTCGCGAAATGGAAACAACTATGAAGATCCGACAAAGCCTTGCACAGATGTGTTGGGCAGTGTCTCTAGTATGACCCTAGATAGCATCACGTCGCTCTTCTCATTTCTCAGCTCACAGTAAGCTCGTAAAAGTGTCTAGAAAATAGTGTCTCCCGCCAAGTACGATGGCCTGAAGCTATGCAGCTGACATTACATAACTGTCTTGCAGTTTCTTCTTCACGACAATTTTCAGCAATGAAGACGCTCCTGCATCGTTTTGAGTTGGAAATGTTTGATTACCCACAATACAGCCATTAATTGTCTCCCTCTGAGTTTCATCTCTGTTCACATGAACCGCTGGCTATGAAGACAACTTTCTGACACAGACAACGAACTGTAGGCCAGCGTAGGAAATTGTCGGGAAGTACTGGCGGCTGTCTTCTATGATGAGGATATTGTAAAGTTGGTACAACGCTACGACAAATGTTTAAGAACGGCAACTACGTAGAGAAGTAGCTGGAAGGTGTAGCTAATTGTTACAAATAAAACTTTTCTGATTTGCACTGTGGTTTCCATTTAGTGATCAATCGGTCCTTTCTTTCTGGACAGCCCTCGTATTTAACTGGATACAAGAAATCTGATTTAAATGCCTGTTCGGAAACACGGATGAGAAAATGTGATTATGGAAAATGGAAAAACTTACATTGTACTAGTGGTAGTGATTATACCAGTATGCATTCAGAAAACTTTATTGCTTTTCCAGCTGTGAGTTTTTGTTAAAAGCACCACAATTACAAAATACCACGTACGTCTGGTGTGCGGCGTTTACTTCGTATTTGGATAGGCTGTTACAGGATGTAATCATGTTTTGATTGACTATTAGGCTATGTTTTTCTCTCGAGGGCGGACAGATCTGGTTGGAGAACTGCAATACCCCCATATATCTAACCCACCCAAACTGTTTCCATTTTGGAACTTCCAAAGAGAATTAAACTAAACTGTTTGCCCGGCATGGACTCGAACCCGGAACTCGTTTTTTGCGGGCAATACCCTACCAACTGAGCTACACAGACACACTCAACTACCAGCACTAACAGATTCTACTTTTACTTTGTTTAATAGTATTGTCTAAATAATAGACATTTGTTAGTACGGAATCATTGTTCCTACCATAGGTTCTGTGTGGTATACGCGAACTGCTCACTTGCCAGCATCTTCACACATTTCTCCGGGAATTTGAAAATACTTGTGCCTACGTGAAGTCCCTAAAATAAAGATCTCGATTATTTAGTAGCCTTTCCTTCTACAGGAATGTTGGAAAACTTGGCCTGAAAGATGAAATTAAGTTCCGCACAGATTCATTTATTTTTTTACATTATTTTTTACCCGGTAAGGGTTACCAGAGACCACAAGAGTGTTAAATCTGCTGTATGCACACTTTTTGAGCTGTAGGTAAGACTACTAGTAAGACCTTAACTGAAACCAGAGATGTACCATCAGGCTCTCAGAAAAAATCATCTAAGCAATTCCGAAGGTAGGAGGCAAATAAGTGCGAGAATTATAGAACTAACAGATGAACAGCTCAGTCATCCAAGCCGGTGAGAAGATTAATATACTGAACCGAAAAGAAAACTAGGATCTCTTAGGTGACGATCAGATAAAGGCACCAAGGAAGCAGTTCTGATATTGCACTTGTTAAAAGAATCAAGACTAAGTAAAATAGAAACACTTTCCTAGAACCTGTCACCGTAGAGGAAACGTTTGACAATGTAAAACCGTGCAAGACGTTCCAAATTCTATAAGAATAGTGGGTAATTTACACAGTGTGTAGCGACGAAACAATAAGAACGGAGGTCCAAGGCAGAAGTCCTTGGTTGAAAAAAGATGTAAGACAGGGATACAGTCTGTCTTTCTTAGTGTTCAATCTATTCATCCAAGAAGCTTTGAAGGAAGTAAAAGATAATTTCTGGAGTGGGACTGATTTTTAAAATGGAAGATTCGTTGACGACTTCGCTTTTGTCGGTGAAAGCGAGAAGAACTAGAAGAAATACCGACTGGAATGAACTGTTTACTGCGCACAGAATACGGGCTGAGAGTAAATGGAAGAAAGAAGAAAATAATGATTAGAGGAGAGGAGTATAAAGGAGAGGAGAATAAAGGAGAGGAGAATAATGAGAAACTTAACATCAAAATTGGGCAGTGTGAAGCAGTGAGGTGAAGGAATCCTGGTAGCATGGGAGCAAAATAACGGATGAGGGACGTAGCAAGAAGGACTTAAAATACAGACTAGCATAGAGAAAGTGGGTATGCCAGGCTAAAACAAGGTTACTGCTATCAACATTGGTCTTAATTCGAGGTAGAAATTTCTGAGAATTTACGTGTGAGGCACAGCACTGTATGGAAGTGACTTATGGACATCGGGGAAACTGAAAAAGAAAATAATAGAAGCATATGACTAGGAGTGGTGAAGGAGGATGTTGAAAATTAGGGGGACTGATAAAAAAATGAAGTTTCTGCAGAATCGACGAGGAAAGGAATATGTGGAAATTACCGACAAGAAGTTGTGACAGGCTGACATGATGTGTCTGAAGACTCCATGGGATAGCTTCCGTGGTCTACAGGAAGCCGCATAGCGTAAAAACTGTAGTCGAAGATAGAGATTGGAGTATAGCCTAAGAATAAATGAGGGCGTTGAGTATAAGTGCTACTCTGAGATGAAGAGGATGCCACAGGAGAGAAGTTGCGGCAGGCCATATAAAACCAGTGAACTGGTGAACAAAGACCTTAATTGGTAGAAGTATTTTCTGAAAATGTACGTCTGCGCGGAGTGTTGTACAGAAGTGACTCATGCAATGTGAGAGAAAAAAAAAAAGGAAGAAAACCGAAGCGCTGTGCAGGTTGTCTTACACAATAATAGAAATGTGATAAACACTGTCAAGAAGAACGGACAGTTTGATAAGCCGTATTTAAGAGATCAGAAAACAACTTCTGTGGACTTTAGTGAGCGGTAGAGAAAAATAATTGTAGGGGAAGATAGCGAGTGATATATGATCCATTTGTAGGCTCGCGAAAGAAATATCGATAGAGTCCTCCCAGTATACTATCTCTGAACCAGGTTACCGAGCAACGAGTGCTGTGACGTCACACTAGAGCACGGGTGGGCAACCGGCGGCCGGATCTAGTCCGCGTTTAATTTCAATGCGGCCCGCGGAAGAAATTCGTAGGAGAGAGAGAGAGCAAAGACTTAGACTTTCGAACTTTTTGTCTTATAGGCCATGTTTCATTTTCGTACGAGGCTGCAATCTTTCAGAAAAGACTTCCCAACATTCAAATTCATTTTCAATGTTAACAAATTTCTCTTTTTCAAATACGCCTGTTATTGATACGGGCAGTCTATATTTTATATCGTCTCTACTTCAAGAAATCACCTGTTATTTCGCTGTACTAATAGCGAAACGCACAAACTGCTTTTAGTGTCATTTCCGAGTATAATTCGGACAGCATAAACTGAATTAATCTTACTATATTTAATTACTCTTCTTATACTTCTGATTATATTCATCTTATAACCTGTTTCCAAGACATTAACTTACCTTTTAAGTCCTTTTTCGTTTTTTTCAGAATTACGACGTCATCGGTAAATCGTAAATTTTTATTTCTTCTCGTTCAACTTTAATTACCTTTCCCAATTTCTCCTTCGTTTCTTTTATTGCTTGGATGGAGAAAAAAATTGAAGACATCGGAAACAGGTTACAACCTGCCTCATTCGTATCTCAGTTACTGTTTCCATTTCATACGCTTTGTTTTTATAACTTCACACTGGTTTCTCTACAGCCTGCAGATAACTTTTCACTCACCCCTAGCTACCATCGGAATTTAAAAGAGTGTATTCCAGTGAAGACAATGGTCTAAACCCAAGTTTGCTTTTCCTATGTCCGTCGGGTAAGAAGTCAGTACGACCTTGCATGTTCCTTCATTTCCACGTGACCCTAACTGATCTCCGCCGAGACCGTCTTTTACCAGTATGTACATTCTTCGGTACGAAATTCGTGCCAGTATTTTGCAACCTTGTTTAATTAAACTTATAGCTCGGTAATATTCACACCCGTAAGCACCTGCATTCTTTAGAACCGCAGTTATTACATTTTTTTGAAATCTACGGATATTTCACTGTCTTTTATGTTTCACAAATCCTGCGTACAAAGTGGATTAGTTTCGTCATGGCTAACATTCCAAAGGATCTCAATAGTTCTGAGGGAATGTCGTTTTTTTAGGGGACTTGTTTCTGATATAGAGTAATAAATTTGTGTCCAGAAATCTTCTCACAACAAAACGTTCTTGTGGAATAAGAGCATTGATACAGTAAACTACACAGTAGCAACAAAAGAGTAATGAAGACTGGAAGTTCAAGTCCGAGGAAGACCGAGAAAAAATATAGTAACGAGAAGCAGAGTATACGTGTACCACCAGGTAAAGAAAAAGCTACAGATAGGTCTATGGTCAATTCGAGAAATGATTCTGAAACACAGAAAACATTACCATTGCATTTTACCACTAAATCTCTTGAAAACATTTTAGGAAGTGGCAAAAATATTTGGTGTGCTCTGCAAGTTTCACACTATAGTGCAAAACAGTTAACTATGTAAATAATCGAGTGTTTGTAGGTTGTTTCTCGTACAAAACTTGGATGTGTATCTAAATTTTCTTTTAGCGATATGTGAGATGACCATCTTGTTGCAATAACAATCCAGTGACACTTGCAAGGATACAACATAGAAATCGAATTTTTGTAATTTTTTATATTTATGGTACGTGAAGTTCCGAACAATAATATTAATACTCTAAGCAAGCCGATGTAACTCAATGTTCTCGAGAATATAGATTCTGAAGTTTTACAATGAACTTGGTTACTTTCACGATAAGATGCGTTAGAGAATGTTAATTGGGTAATCAGTGCGTCGCTTTTCCGTTCTTTTTTCGTTCAGTCGAATACCTACATCATTTAAATATAAAATACTTCAAATGGACGTTGATTAATATATATTTAACAACCATTTTGCGAAAAATGTACGTCTTTAGTTTCTAATTACGTATCACACACAAAATTCCAGTTTCAATTGCAAATACAAATTCTTAATTATAGACAATTTATAAAAGATTGCTAATAAGATGTTAATGCTTCTAATAAATTTAAACGACCTTTATTAACAGTCTTTTATAAAACATCGATAATCAGGAATTTATATTTGGAGTGGAATGCGGTATATAATTAGAACGATATGTAATTAGAAGAAATATAATTAGGACAGAATAATTATATAATTATAATTAAGATGTGAATTGTTCATAAAAATGATCATATTCGTGTTGATTAGCATATATTTGTTGAATGTTATGTTTCAACAACGTAGGTATTCGAAATGAACGAAAACAAAACTACAAAACTACCGAAAGACCAGAGTGAGATGCGAACAATCGACGCATTTACCCTCTAATTAACATTCTCCAGAGCTAGCGAATGAGCAGCGCAGCTCGTCATTGTAGTAGCTATAAATTCAATAAATAAAATTTCCTTGGAGATCTTCAAAATAATCGAAAATTTTTGAGAGCTGCAGTGGGCTGCTGTGTGTTTTGAGGTCTGAACGCCACGTATCATGGATATAAAAACATATAAAAATTCGATTGCTGAGTAGTCTTCTTGTTCGACAGAATTAAGTGTCGCGGACACTACGAGGACTAGTTGATACTTATTTCTATCTTTCGCTTGCAATGAAAGATTGTGCTACTGTTGCTTGTTTACAGATATTACAAAATTTTGGCATTATTAAGAGCAGTATGGTGAAACGAATTTACTCTTCAGACACATTGGAACAAACAGACAGTTGCTACATCTGTCAAGAGCTTTTATTCTCCTCCAGTGGGAGAGTTATTACTGAACTTGTCCCATAAAGGAAGATTTAGATACTACAAATCCATACATCGAGGAGCCAAAACATTTGACCATCTGTTTAATAGCGTGTTGTTCCACAGTTAAAATACAGTACATTAGAGATTCTGCTTGGCATTGATTGCACAATCCCTTGACAGGATTCCAGAAGTGTGCGACACCTCATGTCTACGCACAGGTCAAGCAATTCCCGAAAATTACGGGATGGTGGTTTACGGGCACGCTTCTGGTGTCCGATATGTGTTCCAAATGGGTACAGATTAAGCACATTTTCTGGCCAAGACATCAGTGTGAGTTCACTACAATGCCGCTCGAACCACTGTAGCACGATTATGACCTTGCAACACGGACAGTTATCCTGCTGGAAGATGTCATCGCCCTAGGGTGAAACTTGTAGCATGAAGCGAAGCAGGTGGTCCGCAAGAAAAGCTCACGTAGTCTGCTGCTGCTTCGATTACAACCACAGAGCCCATGGAACCCCAACTCAGTGTGCCCTATAGCATAATTTTACTCTCACCGTCTTACATCTACGGCGCAGTGCACGTTTAGTGCAGCCATTGCTGGGATGCCTGCGTGTAAGTACTCAACCATCGACATGGCGTAACAAGAAATGCGAGCCATTCGATAGGCGACACGTTTCTATTGATCCACGGTAAAAACTCAGTAATGCTGTGTCCACTGCAATCACAATTGACAACGTCGTTGGGACAATTCAGGCACACCTAGGGGTCGTGTGATATGGAGCTCCAAGTTCAACAATGGCCTTTGAAGGGTGTGCTCCGAAACACCTGCGACTGCACCAGCATTGTACCCTGTCGGTGAGATCTGCCACAGATCGCTGCCTGTCCTGGACTGCACAGTGAGGAACTCTCCGACCTCTGCGTTTTGTGATGAGACGTGGTCGACGAACAACATGCGACATACTCGTTATTTTAACATCCTTCATCTACTTTCCATAGGTGTTCACGGCAGTGTTATGCACACAGGCGACCAGCTTCACTGTTTCAGAGATTCTTGTTTCCAGCCCCAACGCCACAAAAATCTGTCTGAACCGCGTATATCAGTGATTTTCCCAATTTTCGGCCCGTATCTTCGCTATAATGACTGCCCTTTCGTCCCTCTTCCGTTTACATTCTTTCCTTAGTGCGTCACTGCCCATTAACTCCACCAGGAGACGCTTCAATCTCACGATGGGCAGTGGTCATAATGTTCTGGCTCATCAGTGTATTTTCCAATATTAGCCATCTTTAATTGTTCTGCGGCTGCCGGTACAAGACTGTCACACACTTATTTTTATGCTTTATTGACTCACTGAGACATGAGTTCCTTTTGAGTGTTACAAAGGAAGGAAGGAAGATTCGGCTTAACGTCCTGTCGACATCGAAGTAATTAGAGTCGGAGCACAAACACGGACTGTTTCAAGGATGGGGAAGGAAATCGGTCGTACACTTTCAAAGGAACCATCCCAGCCTTTGCCTGTAGTGATTTAGGGAGATCGCAGAAATCCCAAGTCTAGATGTCCGGACGCCAGTTTGAACCGTCGTTCTCCCAAATGCTAGTCCAGCGTACTATCCACTGCACCACCTCGCTCGGTTTGAGCGTTACTTATTTTTAGGTATCCTTCTCACTAACTTAATGCTAGCCACAACAGTTTCCTTTTCTGTGCCATCTACACATCACAAACATTGTAGCACTTACTCAAGTCACCTCAATTATTTGTTGTCTGTATTTTCAATCTTTATTTTTTCATAGAGATTTTGACCTCTGATACTCCATGGAAGTCAGTTCCTGAGGTCTTGACATGTTTTATTATCCTGTCCTTCTTTCCAGTCTGTTTCCCGCCTAACGTTTTCCTCACCGAATTTACCCAGAACCGTATCATTTCGTAACTTATCCATTCACTTAATTTTTACCACCCCTCTACAACAGCTTGTGTTAACTACTTCAATTCTGTTTCCCTACTTCATATCTACACAAAACTGACGTTCATACATAGTTTATCAGGATCGCCTTTTTCAGAGTAAGTCATATGATTGATACTGGACTAGCATACTGGGCAAGCAATGCCTTCTTTGCTCGATTTGTATGCTTGTTATAAGCTCCTCGAATCCTCCATTATGCGTTATTTTGCTTGCAAGTAGCAAGGATTCAGTACTTATTGTAGAATGTACTAAATGGTTTTACTTAGTTTGCCACTCGCCTCATTTTAGAGCACTTCAGTACTTACTTCTCTGGTTTATTCTCAGCTTACATTCTGTGCTGAGAAGACTGTTCATCACATTCAGTAGGTCGTTCAATTATTATTCAGTTTCGCATGGAACAGAAATGTCATCAGTCAGTCTTTTCCTTCATAGCTTTGGAACCTGATTTTTATTCCTACTACTCAACTTTTGTTGAACTATTTTTATTACTGCCACCATATGAAGACTGAACTATAGAGGAGAAAGACTACACCCCTGCCTTAATCCATTTACAATCCGAAACTTTCTGTCTTGATTTTTCGTTCTTATTTATCCTCTTGTTTCTTGTACATATTTTATATTACCCCTCTTTCCCTGTAGCTTATAATTATTTTTCTCAAAATTTCAAACATCATTCCCCAGTTTACTTTGTCAAACGCTTTTGTAGGTCGGTAAATTTTATAAAGGTCTTGATATTTCTGTAGGTCTTGTGTCCATTAAAAAGCGTGACCTCATAAGTGCCTCACTGGTCATCTTCTTTCTTAAAGCCAAACCGATCGTCATCTAACAAATCGTCAATTTTATCTTCCATTCTTCTGTTATTCTTGCCAGCAACTTGAATGTATGAGCTATTAATCTGATTATGCGATAGTTCTCGCAAAACTGCCTTTACTGTCTTTATGATTGTGCGGATGGTGTTCTTCCCAACGGCCTATGAATGTCTCCTATCTCATAGGTCCAGCACGCTAACTTGAACAAAGATTTGGTTGCCACTTGTTCAAAAATATTAGAAATTCCGGAGGAATGTTATCGATCCGTTCTGCCATCATTGATCGCAAAATCTCTTTCGAATTCTGATTCTTATACTCGATCCCCTACGTCTTCCAAATCGATGTTCAGGCTTTTGTTTCTGTCTAAAAAGCAACGAATTGGATAATTATTTTCATGTTAGCGATGAAAAAATACAGGTACCAAAACCAGAGCTTTAAAAATCTTTTGAAGACTTACTATCAAACAGAGCAAAAGGGATATGACATTTCCGATTTAAATTTTTAAGCTATGTTCATCCATATTTTCTGGTGAGCAACTGACACTATGTGTTCCAGTCTCAATGGTTTTGATGTCTTTCAGAAGCTTGATTGCTTTGTTGAAAATGTATTAACGTAATACTACATTTTGTTATTGGCAAATATTTCATTTGATTATATTGCTGCGTTGACGATCACATTAAGTGTGGGAGATAGAAACGATAAGAGCATATTTACTGATTTTAATTGACAGCGAATTCTTTTGTGCTGAATTGTCGGTATTACAATTTTTCTCTGAATACTCCTTGTAAAGAATGTCAAAATGAGTGACCACGAAGTAACAGCCAATTAATGACCAAAGGAGTCTCTCTTCCACAAGAAAATTACTATGCCAGGGCTAGTTGATACCTCAGATTGTTTGCAAAATAGATTAAAGAAAGCCCGAATGGAAAACCAGGCAAAAACTGTAAGTGAGTTAAAGGAAAATCAGAATATATTGCGAAGGATTTGAAGAAAATCCAGGAATAAGCCGCAGAAGAGTTAAAAGCGCTCAAAGAAAGAAGGGAATGGACTGAATTACGGGATGATAATGAACAGGATAAAGCTGCAGTTATCTAAAAACTGGCTGGTTTCCAGGCAAAACAAAAAGAGGAGATCTCTGACCTAAAACGGAACGAGACCATATGGGGACAATTACAGTTCGAAGTAACATCGGCTACTCTGGTAACCGAAGTACAACAAGAATCAGAGGAACATGATAGAAAAATAAACAAAATTGGCCAGTAAAAGTAAAGAGAAATGGTTTTGTAAGTAGAAGAAGTGGAAGGGAAGATAAGTTCGAAATAGCTAACGTATAATATTTTCAATAGAATATTGACACCAAGAGCAAGATAAGGAAAAATGTAAGACATGGTAAGCGTAAGGAAATGACAGCAAAAAAGCTATCCGCAAATGGAATTATCCATAGCTGCCGCGCGGGATTAGCCGAGCGGTCTAGGGCGCTGCAGTCATGGACTGTGCGGCGGGTCCCGGCGGAGGTTCGAGTCCTCCCTCGGGCAAGGATGTGTGTGTTTGTCCTTTAGTACTGAAACGAGAAATAACACTACCTTCGCCTCAGTCTTTCCACAGGTTGCGTGTTGACCTACGTAGAGATTATGTTGAGGATAATTATTTTGTTGGAAAAATGTTATTTATTTATTCATTTACATTTAAAACTCATTAGTCATTTTTCGCAGATATTTCAGTAGCTGCGTGGACAGCACGTCTACTCGCAGTATCACATCCGTGTGCGATGGTGCCCACAAGCTTACCTTGGAGTAAAGAAACAAGAAAAATACAAGAAATTGGTACTGCCTCTGCTTCTGGACCTAAACAGATAAAAGATTTGTAGCTTTCGGCATAGGGTACCGTAAGTGCCATAGATTTGTTGAGGAATAATTGTGGAAGTGGTAGACCAATCCAGTAAGAGAAGGGGAAATCGATTACCGTAATAATTTTAAAAACACAAATTGCCTGCGCTTTCATCCGTAAACTTTTCAAATCTTCCTCGTAATGCCGTTACTTTGAATTCTACATTGTCACAGCAGAGTTGTGAGACTGGTTCATTATCTGGCGCACAGGAATTCGCAGCTTTGGCCCCGGCTTCTGATGGGAAGTTTCGCCGCCTTCACGGCTCCGGAGCGGAATTCCTGTCCGGAGCTGTAAAACGTCCCGCCTCTCTGTGAAGGAAGACGCACTAAATTTGTCTTTTATCCCGCACATTTCCGCCTGCCAGACAGACGGACAGAGTACGCAATTTAAATAAAAAACATCTGTTTTGCATAAATTCCTGCCGCGGACGGAACTTCATTAAAAGTTGCGGTGTTGTTGCGAGTGCGCCGTCAGCCCGTCAGCGAGTTTGCGCGCAACTACTGTCACCCCCACACGCTAACGCTGTTACGAGTACATTGCGCCACTGCGAGGCGCCAGTCTCCAGACGGATTTGGCAACCGAATTAGCCAGGCAAGTTGAGACCTTTCCGTATTTGTTGGATTATCTTGCTAACTCAATACGTCGGCGAGTTGGCAGTGAAGTTGGCTGCACGGGCGGGCGCGGCACCTTCTGGGACGTGTGCAGCCGAATATTTTGATGCTCTGGGTCTTTCCGTTCTCCACTTGCGACAACTTGAGTCAGAAACTCATTACGGGGTATTCCATTAAACTGTAAATCCACTTAAGTCATCAATTTGTGGACAAGCCTGTACTTGCACTTGATCGTCAAGTGCAGTGAGAACCGAAAAGTCGTTGTACATGAGATTACCGCATTCTTACTGTGGTGTGCGTACTGTAAGACCTTCGGTACACACACCATCAGATTATTTGACTTGTCGCTCTAACGAAGTAGGCGTCTTATCGTGGCGTGTTTATCTTCTGCCGTTAGGTCAGACGATAGAAATGCCACTTGCACGCTTAGAGTAGCAGATTGACGGTGACCAACTTTAAACAGAACTTGATTAATTTTCACACACATTTATTAAAATAATAAAAAGCATAGACATTACGTAACTTGATTCTGGATGCTGTTTACAATTGACAATCTGACGTTCCTTTGGTCTTGGTACGTTAATCTTATTCTCACATATCTCTGATACTTGACAAAGTGTCTATTCATTTATCTTCATGGCTATGTACACGAATATGGTAATCTTATTAGGCGCCGACTGAAACTTGGCTATAGACTGGTACAGACTGGTGCAGATAAATGCAGACTAATGCAGACTGACTCATCGGAGGTCTGTACACTCGTTATAATACCTCGCACGTTCAGGTATCACTGCGCGAGTGTGATCCGCGAGGAGAAAAGGTTCTACGTTAGCAGCAATCTCATTGGTTGCGTTACATATTAATACGCTGATCGGCGGAAGCAGAATTTGGTCCGTCTCTAAGGCAGCGGCATCTCACAGTGCAGAGACGGACGAGCGCTGCGCCTGCGCTGTTGTGCTTAGCGGGGCGCGCTCTAGTGGGAAAGTTGTTCATTAATTAGATATGCCGAGCAGTTTCTCAAGAGGACGGAATAATAGTGCAATGGAAACGGGTCTCAATGTTAAGATCCGCAGAACAAATATGCTTTCTGACCGTAGGGAAGATAACAAAGAATCCGACGATCCTGTGGAAGGATGGACAGTGTAGTTACCACATACCATGTCAGGCCGCTCCTGTTTGGAAGTATATATATTTTTCCAAATTTTACATTTAGTGGAACTCGTATTATAGCAGAAGTTAATTCAATTAAAAGGAAGGTCAGCGTTGGTCGCAATATTGATGTTTTATTGATATCAGAATCGATTTTCGATCACACAGTCATCATCTTCGGCGCTGTACACATTAAACTCAGACACTGGTGTGTACAGCACCGAAGATGATCACTATGATTCTGCTATCAATAAAACATCAGTATTACGCCCAACGCTGACCTTCCTTTTAATTTAACATATATGGTCGTTGTGCACACAGCACTCCATGGAGTCGCGAAATCAGAGAAGTAGATTCGTTGCCTTAAGCAGTGCTGCAGAAAGACGGCAGGATGTGGGAATCTGATTCCCGCGGAGGCAGAGGCAACGATTCGACCATATGGCGTAGTTATGAATCACGAGCGTGGGGAGAGGAACATAAGCATTGAGAACCGATCTAGATCGGCAGTCAGTACGAAGGGGAACCACTGTTGTTCTGGTGCGAAACGACTATTTTACTTCGTTAAATATTAATGATTAAAAGTCCATATTTGGCGTAGTTGGTACTAGGAGGAGCCTGCAGCTCAACACAGATTCACTGAATTAATAGCGCTGTGCATTATATTCAGATAAAAAATAAATATTGTTGAGCCGTAATAAAATTAGCTTTGAAAAGCGCGCCGCAGCGCATAGCGTGAAGCAGTCGCCCTCCGTTTTCTGGTGGTGGCGCCTTTGTCGCATTTGAAGGCTTCGGTGTCTCCCTCTAGCGGTAAAGGGGAAAAGTGGACGGTTCACGTGGGTTTAAGAAGTGGTTGTATGGGCTCTCGTAGAGAGTTGGCAGTCGGGGCATCAAGAAGAGACTTCTCTGCCGGTGCTAGAGGGACAGCACGCAGACCGCGGCATCAGCGAGCAGCGAGCAGCGACTCCGTGGTATGGGGCGTTAACTGCTCGTCGCGAAAGGAATCTTCCTGAACGTAGTTCCGCAAGGGGCTTAATCTGCAGTTCGGCCGTACGCTGTCGACCGGCGAGGAGGTTCTGAAAATAGGCGCTCCTTCCTGCGTCAGTTGAAACGGCTGGCAGCGGGCGGCTCGGCAGAGCATTTGGAGGTGCTGCGTTGCTTCAGTCCTGGGAGTCGTAACGCACCAGATCTTGAGTATTGATTGTTAACAGATTTTATGAAGTTTAAATGAATTCAATTTACTTATTCTTGTTAGTTAAACCGGCCGAATTTTTTGGGGGTTTCCCGCGTTTCATTCTCGTCTGCCCACCCGCGGGAAGGTGGTAATATTAGAAAGGGTGGTCCGTTTGTACCCTTTTGAGAACGAAAGGGGGGGGGGGGGGGACTCAGAGTAAATCTGTGGCTCGGATTGCTTCTTTCCCCTCCCAGCTTACCTAGGGGTTTATTCGACTGTTAGCCTCTGCCATGTCTGTGAAAGTCTAAGGTACCAATGACTGTACTGTTTAAAATGCAAGGCACTAAGACCTTATCCATTCTCTCGCCTGTCATAACTAGTATCACTAGACTCACGTGTAAAAGGTACTCTAAGAAAGAAGAAATATTCATTTTGCCTCGTGGTAAGAACTAGTCTATTGGGTAACGAATTCCTGCTCATCTGGAAGCTGTAACTTACGTAAATTTGTGATACGTGTATTTGGCTGTAATCAAGCAAGGTTAATGTACGCCGTAGTGGATTTTTTATGTTGCTTCTAGTCTGCAAAAACTGTTGTGTGTTTCTCCAATTCAATACCTTTTAAGGCTTTCACTCAACGTGCTTATGTGTTTTATACAGGTAGTTCATAATTAGTGTGTTTTCTTGCCGTGCAAAAGTTTGCCATTTCATTACGGGAAGAAAGTGTTGCCTTGAAAGGAAAATATTGTAAAAGTTCGTAAGTCCTACCTGGCGAGCGTGTGTGTTTGCCGTAAGTTAACTGGCAGAAATTTGAAAAATTGTTTTTTTTTTATATTTTGGAAATGTTAATGTTATTAACTATGAATTTCCCCCTGTGTGCATGACTCATGCGTTTTGGGTTTTCTATTTTGAGAACTTTTGCAAACAGGATTGTCTTTATATGTTGCAGACATGTTAGATTCTGCGCCATTTAATGAATGGAGTGAAATTCACCTGTAATTTAGCTGAGCTTGAAATATTATACGGCGTCGCGTTATATACGTTAAATTGCTTGCCGGTACTTGCCTTTTATTGGCGTGAAATTTTTTATAGTAATTTAATAATTTAAACGTCCCTTCCTAAAGCAAATTGTGACTTATTTGTTAAATGATTGTTGTTTTTTTTTAAAAAAAATCTTAAAGACTTGCACCAAATTTGAATAAAGAGTGTTACTGAAAATTGTGTGTAATTTTACCATTTATTCCTTGGCACCTACTTCCACTTTATATTTCGTGTACTGATTGAGATTAATAACCTTTGGTGAACCAGTAGTAATTTTAAGATTCAATTGTTAACTTACCGGAGATGTTCAAAGAGCTACGAAATTTTACAGTATGACTAACAGATTTCGGCTGTCCATCAGTCTAACCAGTCAGTGACTGGACGTACTTGCAGCATGTTCTCATGTGATAGACAGCTTTACTAACAGATTTCGGCTGTCCATCAGTCTAACCAGTCAGTGACTGGACGTACTCGCAGCATGTTCCCATGTGATAGACAGCTTTACTAACAGATTTCGGCTGTCCATCAGTCTAACCAGTCAGTGACTGGACGTACTCGCAGCATGTTCTCATGTGATAGACAGCTTTACTAACAGATTTCGGCTGTCCATCAGTCTAACCAGTCAGTGACTGGACGTACTCGCAGCATGTTCCCATGTGATAGACAGCTTTACTAACAGATTTCGGCTGTCCATCAGTCTAACCAGTCAGTGACTGGACGTACTCGCAGCATGTTCTCATGTGATAGACAGCTTTACTAACAGATTTCGGCTGTCCATCAGTCTAACCAGTCAGTGACTGGACGTACTCGCAGCATGTTCTCATGTGATAGACAGCTTTACTAACAGATTTCGGCTGTCCATCAGTCTAACCAGTCAGTGACTGGACGTACTCGCAGCATGTTCTCATGTGATAGACAGCATTACTAACAGATTTCGGCTGTCCATCAGTCTTACCAGTCAGTGACTGGACATACTTGCAGCATGTTCTCATGTGATAGACAGCTTTACTAACAGATTTCGGCTGTCCATCAGTCTAACCAGTCAGTGACTGGACGTACTCGCAGCATGTTCTCATGTGATAGACAGCTTTACTAACAGATTTCGGCTGTCCATCAGTCTAACCAGTCAGTGACTGGACGTACTCGCAGCATGTTCTCATGTGATAGACAGCTTTACTAACAGATTTCGGCTGTCCATCAGTCTAACCAGTCAGTGACTGGACGTACTCGCAGCATGTTCTCATGTGATAGACAGCTTTACTAACAGATTTCGGCAGTCCATCAGTCTAACCAGTCAGTGACTGGACGTACTCGCAGCATGTTCTCATGTGATAGACAGCTTTACTAACAGATTTCGGCTGTCCATCAGTCTAACCAGTCAGTGACTGGACGTACTCGCAGCATGTTCTCATGTGATAGACAGCTTTACTAACAGATTTCGGCTGTCCATCAGTCTAACCAGTCAGTGACTGGACGTACTCGCAGCATGTTCTCATGTGATAGACAGCTTTACCGTGCTCTCGGATTTATTAAATAATTGAGAGAAATCGTTTCCTAATACTAAACGCAAAAGATTTTACGTTGTTTGGAAATAAACGTATGGTAATGACATCTCCGAACTTATTTCATATACATAAGCTACCTATACCGTCACTTAGAATCACTGGTGGCCTGCTTCTATCTTCTGAAGAATTCAATAAGCTACAAGAGCTGCTTCGTGGGTCATTTACGAGAGTTTCACAGAGAACATATAGGAGGAAACCCTGCGCTCTGATTCATAAAGATAATCCACGAACGGTTTACCCTAACGAGCGCAGTCTCGGGTGGGAAGGTATCAGTATAGAGTACGTCACCTATACCAGTTTTTGCGGAATCGCTGCTGAACTGAGAAACTTTTATGGGGGTTGAGTACCGCGAAGGGTTTTTACAATAGACTAATCCAAGATGAGACTAATCATTTGCTTCACGTCGAACTTGGGAAAGACAGTGTAGTGGAAGAAGTGAAAGAATACTATCTAGGAAGCAAGGTTAGGAATGATAGCTAACGCCAGCAAGATGTCAGAAGTAGTCGACACAGGTGAAGAGAGCTATCAGATATTGATATGAAACTAAGCAAAACGTCTCTGAAAGTGCATGTATGCAGCGCAGTATAGTGCAGCTGTGAAACATGATGAACAATCCGGAGAAGAATTAACTAGGAGTATCAGAAACGTGGTGGTATCAATGAATGTCGAAAGTTTAGCATACATATTGGAAGAAATGCATTAGGAAATGTCATCCATATTATAGAAGCTATGCTCTGAGACATCGAGGGATCACCAATTTAGTATTGTAGGGCAGCGTGGAGGGTAAATATTGTAGAGGGAGACCAAGAAATGAATACACTAAGCAGATTCAGAAGCATGTAGGCTGCAGTAGGTACTGGGGAGATGAAGAAGCTTGCACAGGATAGAGTAGCATGGAGAGCTGCATCAAACCAGTGTCAGGACTGAAGACCACAACAACAACAAGTCGCTTGCGACTTACGAACACTCGGCACACGGATTTCGTCTGTGAGGATAGTCTTTGGCTACATAGCAAAAAGTACACTATGTGATCCAAAGTATCCGAACACCTGGCTGAAAATGACTTAACATTTTGGGCGAACTCCATCGGGAATGCTGGAATTCAATATGGCGTTGGCCCACATTTAGCCTTGATGACAGTTTCCATTCTCGCAGGCATACTTTCAATCAGGTGCTGGAAGGTTTCTTGGGGAATGGTAGCCCATTCTTCAAGGTTTGCTGCACTGAGGAGAGGTATCGATGTCGGTCGGTGACTCCTGGCACGAAGTCGGCGTTCCAAAAAATGGTTCAAATGGTTCTAAGCACTATTGGACTTAACATCAGGTCATCAGTCCCCTAGACATAGAACTACTTAAACCAAACTAACCTAAGGACATCACACACATCCATGCCCGAGGCAGGATTCGAAACTGCGACCGTAGCTGCCGAGTGATTCCGGACTAAAGCACCTAGAACAACTCGGCCACAGCGGCCGGCGGCGTTCCAAACCATCCCAAAGGTGTTCTATAGGATTCAGGTCAGGACACTGTGGAGGCCAGTCCTTTACAGGGATGTTATTGTCGTGTAGGCCGTGAGCAGGTGCTGGATAGTGTTGAAAGACGCAATCGTCATCCTCGAATTGCTCTTCAACAGTGGGAAGTGAGAAACTGCTTAAAACATAAATGTAGGCTTGCGCTGTGATAGTGCCACGCAAAACAACAAGGGGTGCAACCCCCGTTCATGAAAAACACAACCACACTATAACACCACCACCTTCGAATTTTCCTGTTGGCACTACACTGGCTGGCAGATGACGTTCGCCCGGCATTCGCCATACCCACACCCTGCCATCGGATCGCCATACTTTTTACCGTGATACGTCACTGCACACAACGTTTTTCCACTGTTCAATCGTTTAATGTTTACGTTTCTTCACAAAGCGAGGTGCTGTTTGGCATTTACCGGCGTGATGTGTGGCTTATGAGCAGCAACTCGACCATGAAATCCTAGTTTTCTCACCTCCCGCCTAACTGTTATAGTACTTGCAGTGGATCCTGATGCAGTTTGGAATTCCTGTGTGATGGTATGTATAGACGACTGCCTATTACACTTTACGACCCTCTTCAATTGTTGGCGGTCTCTTTTGTGCTGTACGTGTCCCTTCACGTTTCGACTTCACTACCACATCGGAAACAGTGGACCTAGGGATGTTTAGGAGTGTGAAAATCTCGTGTAGAGACACATGAGACAAGTGACACCCAATCATCTGACCACGTTCGAAGTCTATGGGTTCAAATGGCTCTGAGCACTATGGGACTTAACTACTGAGGTCATCAGTCCCCTAGAACTTAGAACTACTTAAACCTAACTACCCTAAGGACATCACACACATCCATGCCCGAGGCAGGATTCGAACCTGCGACTGTAGCGCTCTCGCGGTTCCAGACTGTAGCGCCTAGAACCGCACGGCCACTCCGTCTGGCTCTGTGGGTTCCGCGGAGCTCCTCACTCTGCTCTCTCACGATGTCTAATGACTACTTAAGTCGCTGATATGGAGTACATGACAATAGGTTTCAGCACAGTGCACCTAATACGGAGTGTCCAAATACTTTTGATCACATATGGTATATACAGTGTGAACATTAATAAAACGACAAATTGCAGGGACGGTTTCATGACTGGAAAAGGAGGGAAAAAGGTACCACGAATATGTGTCCGTAAACAGACCATGTGCGCGATACAACAAATCGTCCCGGAAGACAGAACAGTGCTGCATCGCACCCACGTAACAACAGATGTCCATAGTGGCTTCAATGGGAAAGCAGATGACAGGGATAGCAGCGGTTGTCATGCAGGATACGCCCAATCGTACTTAGACCAGTTGGCGCGCCACTTGTCTGGAGCCTGTACTAAGATTTGTCTCAATATCCTACAGAACATGGTCGTCTAGATTCGGTGTACAACAATTCCCCACCCCCCTGCCCGTTCGTCTGTCTCAAAGGACCCATGACCTCACAAACATTCAAAAAGGGCTTGAAATTCTGTGTGATGTGGTAGATGTCAGTGGGGGTACTTGTTTTGGTATAGTCGTGCTCCATCTCGACAGTTTATTTCTGATTGGCCGTACACAGGTACCATGCCGGATTGTTCTCGATATGAATACCGGATCATTCTGCTGCTTACAGTACGCTGCGTCAATCACACATCATGCAAATCACAAGGGAAATACTGTACGTGGCCAGAGGAACTGTCATTCGTTAGCGCCATCTACCTCGGCAACGACAGATTCCCGTACACATGTCCATAGGACCTTTCTTCCTCCATTTACATCAGCAATCCGTCCCTGAAGTCCGTCGATTTTATGTACATGCTGTACTTTGAAGGCGATAAATGACATGAATCCTGGGTCAGTGCGGCTGAAGGAAGGAAGGAAGATTAGAGTTCTACGTCCCGTTGACAGCGCGATCCTTGTAGATAGTACCCAAGCTCGGATCACGAAAGGATGGAGCAGAAAATCGGCAGTGCCCTTTTCAAATGAACAATCCCGGCATTTGCCTTGAGCGGCTTAGGGATATCACAGGAAACCTGTATCTGATGGCCCGAATGGGAATTGAACCGACATCATCGCAAATACGAGTCCAGCGCGCTAATCACTGAGCCACCTTGTTAGGAAGTGCATTGAGTTCCGAGGTAATGTGTCCATTTGGACGGTAAGACAAATCACATTTGCGATTCTAGGACAAGTAGAGTTAAACGCATCGCGAAGATGTTGCCTGCACTTTTCATGGCTGTAATTCGACGATTTGTCTAATCTTTCATTTCGTTGGCCATTTCTGCGCTGCAGCTTATAGGAATTTGTGGTGAGATCGATGCTTGCAGGAGCGCTCTGGCGTAATGTTTCGTTCGTAGAATTTTCAGCTCTGTAGATGTTGATGAAACGTTAGATATGAATCAAATATTGTCATCGGGTGCTTTTATACGCGGGTTGGAACATAAATAGTGGCAACTATTTATTCACAACCGAAACAAAAGAGTTTCATGTATACACCTGTTGCAGTCCTTCAAAGTAACTAGTGTTGTGTAGAACCCGTTGCCAGCGATTGTGGAAGGCGTAGTATACCGTTAGCAGAGCCTGTTCTGTTGATGGTGCGAATGGAGCGGTCTACTGCCTCTAGAATCTCTGGCACAGCTCGGAAGCGAATGCCACGAAGTGGTTCCTTCATCTTCGGAATCAAATCAAAGTCACAAAGGGTGTATGGTGGGTGGTACAGTACTTCCCAGCCCCATCGACCGAACAGAGCAGCCACAGCTTGCGCTGTATGCTCCAGCGCATTGTCGTGAAAAATGATGGGCGGGTTGTGGAGAAATTGTCGTCGCTTCTTTCGCAAAGCTGGTCGCAGATGAAGCTCCAAAAACGAACAGTAATACTGTGCATTGACGGTCTCCCATGGAGGAACGTAATGCGTTAGGATAACACCAGCAAAGTCGTACACGAGAATCACCATAACTTTAGACCGCTCCATTCGCACTATCAACAGAACAGGATCTGATAACGGTATACTACGCCTTCCACATAGCTGGCAAAGTATTCTACACAACTCTGGGACTACTTTGAAGGATGGTAACAGGTGCAAACATGTAACTCTTTTTTATCGATTGTGAATAATTTGTTGCCACTATTCAAGTTCCAACCCTCGTAGATCCCTTGCCTCAGCAGCAGTAGTGACCGAACATCTGACGGGAGAATTTGGAGAATAATTCGCGTAAATTTCCTGGTCATGTTATAGTTTTGGTTGGAAATTTTAACTTAGACTGGGGCAACTCAAGTTATTAGGACAAGTGGGAGTGACAGAGCATCAACTGAAATTTTTTAAGAACTTTATCCGTAAATTACCATAAGCTGAAAATCAGAGGATCGACTCGTTTGCATTTTAGATCTGCTGGTGACAAACAGACACCAACTTTTCGAATCAATTAGCGTAGAACATGGAATCAGTGATCATAAGGACATTACAGCATCACTGAATACGGCTGTATGTAGAAAAACAAAAAAAAAGGGTAGGAATATTTTTTGCCGCGCGGGATTAGCCGAGCGGTCTAGGGCGCTGCAGTCATGGACTCTGCGGCTGGTCCCGGCGGAGGTCCGAGTCCTCCCTCTTGAATGGATGTCTGTGTTTGTCCTTAGGATAATTTAGGTTAAGTAGTGTGTAAGCTTAGGAACTGATGATCTTGAATATTTTTCTGTTTAGGAAGTACGACAACGGACAGATTTCAGATTACCTGCAACATCAACTGAAAATGTTGAGCATCACTGAAAAAAGGTAGGAGCATCATGCAGTTCACTTTAGAGAGGTATGTACCGAGAAAAATTGTGAGGGATGGAGACGACCCACAGTGGATCGACAAGTGTAGTTCTATCTACCGACTTGACAGAAAATCCTAAGAAGTTTTGGGCTTACGTTAAACAGAGAACGGATCGAAGCCATCTGTCCAGACACATTGTGACCATAATGACACTGGAACAGAGGACGATACGACAATGCTAAAATACTAAACGTCCTTCTTCCAAAACGGTTTCACAAGGGAAGATCCTCTAAATCGTCACCCGAACAAAAAAATGACAGATACCGACATAAAAGACCAAGGGATAGAAAAACAACTGAAATTGTTCAACAGACTGCCGGGATGCCAGTTCGATTCTGTCCAGGGTAGGCCTCTTTTAAAGAACTTTCCCTCTTCTAGCTGCAGAGTGCCTAAGTCTCTGGAGGAGCGAAACATTCTGGTGACTGGAAAGAAGTAGGATCATTCCCGTTTTCAAGGAAAGGCGTCGAACAGACGCACAAACCATAGGCCTATATCTCTGACGTCGGACTGTTGTAGAATTTTGGAACATGTTTTATGCCCGGGTATTATGACACTGATGGAGACAGAAAATCTCTTCTGTAGCAACCAATACGTGTTCCGAAATCAAAGTTCATGTGCAGCCCAACTCACTCTATTAGTCCGCGAGACCCAGAAAGCAGTAGATACAAGCGTCCACGTGGATGCCGTGTTCCCTGACTTCCGGAAGGGCTTCGCTACAGTTTCACACATCCACCCAGCGAACAAAACATGAACATTCAGAATATCACACCAATCGTGTGATTGGATTGAAGAGTATTAGCGAACATGACACAGCGCGTCATTCTTGATGCAGAGAATCCTTCAGAAGGAAAACTAACTTCGATCGTTCCTTCATGGTGAATTATATGACCATGACTTTTCTCAATATATATGAATGACCTAGTAGACACCCTTGAAATTTCCGTGAGGATTTTCGCGGATGATGCTGTTGTATACAGAAAAATCGCAAAGCTAGAAAATTGTAGCGAGTTGCAGGAAGATCTGCAGTGGATCGAAGCTTTGTGGAGGGAGTGACAATTGACGATCTTCAACATAAACAAATGTAACGTATTGCGAATACATAGACCAAAGACCCTTTGTTGTTTGATTACACGATTGCAGAACAATCACTGGAAGCTATTACTTTCATACAGTATGTAGGAGTACTTGTACGCTGTGATTCCAGTAGAGGGACCACATAAATTAATCGTGGGTAAGGAAGATGTCAGATTGAGATGCGTCTCACGAGGATGCGAGGTACGGAGAAGAATCAGTAGAAAACTGAGTTGCTCCATAAGGCCTCTCAGGTAGCAGTATTAAAGGTGATGTCCCATGTCGATTCCCAGTCAGCATAGTGTTCTGTCACAATTCATCACAGTTTACACTCAACTGAAGGCTAAAGAAGTCACGCGATGTAGAAAAAATTTGAAATCTATCTATTGCCAAGCTATGGATGAAACACCTATACAAATCAGGTGTGCCTCCGCACACAGCGGAAACCACATCGAACGTTGGAGACGGAGAACATAGATAAAATTCCGAGCACAGCTACAGGTGAGGCACTGTAAGAACTAGTACTATAGGAGACGAATATGAAATAAAGCAATTACACAGGATGTACACAGAAAACAGAAGTTCAAGCATTTATCGGGACAGAAGTGAAAGAAGGGGCAAGTGGCAGATGAAATCTTATGAACGTCCAAGGATCGAATCCTGCACTTTTGGATGTGTAGTTTAGAAGTTAGCTGGCCAGAGTGGCCGAGCGGTTCTAGGCGTTACAGTCTGGAGCCGCGCGACCGCTACGGTCGTAGGTTCGAATCCTGCCTCGGGCATGGATGTTTGTGATGTCCTTAGCTTAGATAGGTTTAAGTAGTTTTAAGTTCTAGGGGACTGATGATCTTAGTAGTTAAGTTCCACAGTGCTCAGAGCCATTTGAACCATTTTTAGAAGTTATCCTCTGAGGCACTGAGTAACGATCACCTAAAAACGTAACGGATACCCAGAGATTGGGCAATAGTTATAGTTAACATAAACATTAGATACGTGGCAGATATAAATGATCATAAAGTACTGAAGTATTCAAATTAAGAATGGGGAAACCAGATGACTACAAACGATATGCAAAGTGAATAATGGGAGGAACATCAAAGTATGCTGTACAATTTTGAATTCGACGAACACACAGAAAGTGATATTGCCTGACAAAGTGTATAGATCATACCAAACTTTAAAAAGTAAAATATGGTCTCAAAATGTTTAAGAATCGAAAGACCACTAGCGCAGAAAATTTTGAGACTGGAATTTTTTTGCAGACTATTAAAAATATTGGTAAAAGATTTCCTAAAATGTGGATACTGCCAAATTTTACATTCGAATTCAGAGAAGGAGAAAGATGATTTACAACAAGGCAATAGATGCGCTCATATATCGATGCCGTAATTATTGAGAACTTTGTACAATTTGTCTGGAAAACGTTGAATGACTATTTCATTTTGAATAACAATCATAAAAACATTTAGGGAAAAGTCAGGCAAGATTGCGCGGGCGGTTAAGAGTAGGAATCACTATATTTTTAAGTTGGCTAACCTGATCAGCTACCTGACGCTACCAACCAATGAGTCGCTCTCACGTGATGAATCTGACATCACGTGAGCTCACTCCGGTCACACATTTAACTTTGGCAGATAAAGTATTTTTTTGGTAAGTCGTTATAATATTTTCAGTCCGCTTAGTAGCAATGAACAGTAATAACATTCGATTAGTATAATTTCGAGTAATACCGCTGTGAATAGCAGATACCTAGCTATTGAATAATGTAATATACTGCAACATAGGGCTTGTGGGAGACAGTATGATTAGAGGTTATGTCTTTTATGTAGATGGTAGGTATAACTACATATTCAGAGAACGGCTAAGGCTGCACAATTTTTAGACTGGCAGGCTTGGACGCTCTCCTCTGTGTATGCACTGTTTGTTTCCTTCCGCTGAAAATTTAAATTAATAGTATTACAGTTATAGTAATAGGGAAGTACACCAGAAACAGAGAGAAAGTTAATTTCAACCAAAGAAATACTAAATGAGATATGTGCCAGAACTGAAAGCATGCAAAATTACATTGGAGAAGAAGAAGCAGAAAGACAGCCCAACTATCCTTATTAATGATGACTTGATTACTGTCCCTGTAGGCCTCAAGAAAACCTATTTGAGATTTATCTTTGCAAAAGAGATACTGAAAGCTTACCAGTTTCAAGGAAACATGACAAAAAAGCAGTAACGCTTTCCAATGAAATATTTAGTGATTCCATTTCTCAGTTAGGTTCAACGTCTAGATTAACTAGTGCTAACATTGCTACTAAGATGATTAAACTGAAAGAGAAACAAAGTACATTCGAAAATGATACCAGTGAGACATTCAAAGTGATCCAAAACCAGAAAACGAAATCTGTTTATTCACGTCTTCGTACTAAGACTAAAGACAACAAAATCAAGAACAAACCTCTCGACTTCTTGATATTCACACGTTGCCAAAGTGCAATGGTGCAAAAAGCTAAGTCAGTGTACAAAACTATGAAACAGTATCAAGCTCGCCGTTTAATTATGCTGGAAGAAGAAAACGCAAGGAAGAAACCGGAACTTCGAGAAAAGTTGAAAGTAGGAAAGAAAGAGATAAGAAGCTAAAGGATAAATCTACGGAAGGACAGTTCGAAATAGAAGATAAGGAGATGTCAAAATCTGTCAGATCAAAATGATACGTCAACTGCGACATGAAAAAGCAAGGAAAAGAAGAAGAAGAAACCTTTTGCGCCTGTTGCCCTGAGAGCTTTAAAGATTGTTGGGTGATGTGTGGACAATGTCTACAATGGTGGCACGAGACGTGATCTGATTATGCAGGATCAGTACCTTATCTTTGTCATCATGTTGAGGTTAAGGATTATTCAGTCTTAACCTCTTTCCTGCACATCCTCGCCGGACAAGACAGCTGTTGTTGTTGTCTTCAGTCCTGAGACTGGTTTGATGCGGCTCTCCATGCTACTCTACCCTGTGCAAGCTTCTTCATCTCCCAGTACTTACTGCAACCTACATCCTTCTGAATCTGCTTAGTGTATTCATCTCTTGGTCTCCCTCTACGATTTTTACCCTCCACGCTGCCCTCCAATGCTAAATTTGTGATCCCTTGATGCCTCAGAACATGTCCTACCAACCGGTCCCTTCTTCTTGTCAAGTTGTGCCACAAACTCCTCTTCTCCCCAATTCCATTCAATACCTCCTCATTAGTTATGTGATCTATCCATCCAATCTTCAGCATTCTTCTGTAGCACGACATTTCGAAAGCTTCTATTCTCTTCTTGTCCAAACTATTTATCGTCCATGTTTCAGTTCCATACATGGCTACACTCCATACAAATACTTTCAGAAACGACTTCCTGACACTTAAATCTATACTCGATGTTAACAAATTTCTCTTCTTCAGAAACGCTTTCCTTGTCATTGCCAGTCTGCATATTATATCCTCTCTACTTCGACCATCATCAGTTATTTTGCTCCCCAAATAGCAAAACTCCTTTACTACTTTAAGTGTCTCATTTCCTAATCTAATTCCCTCAGCATCACCCGACTTAATTCGACTATATTCCATTATCCTCGTTTTGCTTTTGTTGATGTTCATCTTATATCCTCCTTTCAAGACACTGTCCATTCCGTTCAACTGCTCTTCCAAGTCCTTTGCCGTCTCTGACAGAATTACAATGTCATCGGCGAACCTCAAAGGTTTTATTTCTTCTCCATGGACTTTAATACCTACTCCGAATTTTTCTTTTGTTTCCTTTACTGCTTGCTCAATATACAGATTGAATAACATCGGGGACAGGCTACAACCCTGTCTCACTCCCTTCCCAACCGCTGCTTCCCTTTCATGCCCCTCGACTCTTATAACTGCCATCTGGTTTCTGTACAAATTGTAAATAGCCTTTCGCTCCGTGTATTTTACCCCTGCCACCTTTAGAATTTGAAAGAGAGTATTCCAGTCAACATTGTCAAAAGCTTTCTCTAAGTCCACAAATGCTAGAAATGTAGGTCTGCCTTTCTACATCTACATCCATACTCCGCAAGCCACCTAACGGTGTGTGGCGGAGGGTACCCTGAGTACCTCTGTCGGTTCTCCCATCTATTTCAGTCTCGTATTGTTCGTGGAAAGAAGGATTGTCGGTATGCTTCTGTGTGGGCTCTAATCTCACCGATTTTATCCTCATGGTCTCTTCGCGAGATATACGTAGGAGGGAGAAATATACTGCTTGACTCTTCGGTGAAGGTATGTTCTCGAAACTTTAACAAAAGCCCGTACCAAGCTACTGAGCGTCTCTCCTGCAGCGTCTTCCACTGAAGTTCATCTATTATCTCCGTAACGCTTTCGCGATTACTAAATGATCCTGTAACGAAGCGCGCTGCTCTCCGTTGGATCCTCTCTATCTCTTCTATCAACCCTATCTGGTACGGATCCCACACTGCTGAGCAGTATTCAAGCAGTAGGCGAACAAGCGTACTGAAGCCTACTTCTTTTGTTTTCGGATTGCATTTCCGTAGGATTCTTCCAATGAATCTCAGTCTGGCATCTGCTTTACCGACGATCAACTTTATATGATCATTCCATTTTAAATCACTCCTAATGCGTACTCCCAGATAATTTATGGAATTGACTGCTTCCAGTTGCTGACCTGCTATTTTGTAGCTAAATGATAATGGATCTATCTTTCTATGTATTCGCAGCACATTACACTTTTCTACATTGAGACTGAATTGCCATTCCCTGCACCATGCGTCAATTCGCTGCAGATCCCCCTGCATTTCAGTACAATTTTCCATTGTTACAACCTCTCGATACACCACAGCATCATCTGCAAAAAGCCTCAGTGAACTTCTGATGTCATCCACAAGGTCATTTATGTATACTGTGAATAGCAACGGTCCTATGACACTCCCCTGCGGCACACCTGAAATCACTCTTACTTCGGAAGACTTCTCTCCGTTGAGAATGACATGCTGCGTTCTGTTATCTAGGAACTCTTCAATCGAATCACACAATTGGTCTGATAGTCCATACGCTCTTACTTTGTTCATCAAACGACTGTGGGGAACTGTATCAAACGCCTTGCGGAAGTCAAGAAACACGCCATCTACCTGTGAACCCGTGTCTATGGCCCTCTGAGTCTCGTGGACGAATAGCACGAGCTGGGTTTCAGACGACCGTCTTTTTCAAAACCCATACTGATTCCTACAGAGTAGATTTCTAGTCTCCAGAAAAGTCATTATACTCGAACATAATACGTGTTCCAAAATTCTACAACTGATCGACGTTAGAGATATAGGTCTATAGTTCTGCACATCCGTTCGACGTCCCTTCTTGAAAACGGGGATGACCTGTGCCCTTTTCCAATCCTTTGGAACGCTATGCTCTTCTAGAGACCTACGGTACACCGCTGCAAGAAGGGGAGCAAGTTCCTTCGCGTACTCTGTGTAAAATCAAACTTGTATCCCATCAGGTCCAGCGGCCTTTCCTCTTTTGACCGATTTTAATTGTTTCTCTATCCCTCTGTCGTCTATTTCGATATCTACCATTTTTTCATCTGTGCGACAATCTAGAGAAGGAACTACAGTGCAGTCTTCCTCTGTGAAACAGCTTTGGAAAAAGACATTTAGTATTTCGGCCTTTAGTCTGTTTCAGTACCATTATGGTCACAGAGCGTCTGGACATTTTGTTTTGATCCACCTACCGCTTTGACATAAGACCAAAATTTATTAGGATTTTCTGCCAAATCAGTACCTAGAACTTTACTTTCGAAATCATTGAACGCCTCTCTCATAGCCCTCCTCACACTACATAAGTCGTAGGGTCAGTATTGCCTCACGTGTTCCAACATTTCTGCGGAATCCAAACTGATCTTCGCCGAGATCGGTTTCTACCAGTTTTTCCATTCGTTTGTAAAGAATTCGTGTTAGTATTTTGCAGCTGTGACTTATTAAACTGATAGTTCGACACAAGACACTAAGGCTATACAAATGCAATCTTTTCAGCCGTGGCGGCTTCCGTGAAGGCGCGCTCGAGATCCTACTGACGCTAATTGTGGGCGCGATCCATCTGCTCTGGTCCCCGACGTATCGCCCTTGGTTGGTTATGTGTTCTCTCTGGGGTGTATGGTAATGAGTGGTGTGTGGGACACGGAGATGGGCGGGTGTGCCTGAGCACTCGGCGTCCTGGCGATTACAGATAGCTGAAAAAGTTGACCGTTGGACTATAGGGACCCGTGTCATCCGGCATCATTGACCGTTGCTACCGGCTAGTGTAATGAAAAAAGAGCGGTCCTCGTCGCGTGCAACCTGTTTAAGACGTTTATCAGTCCACTGTGGTGTGCTAAATACGCCGAGATGGATTGCACAACTGGGTAGCAGTCGCGATCAACAGAGAAGTATTAGCCGGTGCCTACCTGGAGTGCTGAAGCTATTGACCTCCTTGGCATTGCTTGAAATTGTCACTAAAGACTTTAGTACATACTGTACTTAAAGACTGTTAATTCTGCCGGTATGAGCTGGCCAGGAATCCTATGAATCCTATTTCTTTATGCCTTTCGGTGATCCCTTTGGGACTGTGTGTCTTAATCTGGAGGTTTCTGTATGTGCCAAACTAGTGTTTTGCAATGTTAATATTGTTCTCGAAATCATGGTTTGTTGTTATTGAGTATTTGGAACTACTCATTGTAATTTCTGTTTGTTATAGACCTCTTGGCGCTTCCTGGGGCGTGTTATCGGATTTGGATGTCATTAAAGTTGTGTACGCTCAGTCTAAACGTATGCATGTGTGGGTCATGTGTGGGTGTGTGCTTGTATTTATACACACTGTTACTCCATGTTGAGGAGCCCTTCGGTTACGGGCGAACAGGTTAACGCGCCATCTGCCATTTGTTGCGTATCCCAATTACAGTGTCCAGTAGCTCCTAAAGGTCCAGTAAAAGTATACCTTGATTTTTTTTAAAATCTTGTTTGATTTATTATGTAATTATTCTTTAAATGATTTTGCACATTCCTCATTGTTTTTGCTGGGAGTGTTAATTTACAATGATACGCGGGGGCCGCTCCCATAATGATGTTTTAGTAGCTGAAATTTAAATTGCCGTTATAAGTATTACTGTGTATGACAATCTTTATCACACTTATTTTCTACTTTATTGTTTGGTACTGTTGGCAGCCTTGTATCGGCAGCGGTTGACACGCTGCTGTTCTACTGATCTTTGGCAGGGAGGCGTTTTTCTTCTGCTTCTTCGGCTTTCCCGTCATCGCACGAGGTCTAAGTGTTAGCAGGTCACACGCAATTCTGCGGATCTCCCATTCCAACATCAAGTTGAGTAGTTTGCTGTTATTCTTTTGGTATCGTGCCACGGCGGGGTTGTCGCCGATTAGGTAGTAACTGATTCGGTAATTGGCCACGTGGGCGTGTGATGGAAGTCTTTGGGCAAACTGAGCGCTGAGTTTCTTTAAGAAAATTGAGGGTTTGATTGTCATTACCATTTTAATAGCGCTTTAGAGGCCTGGTAGTTTAAGTACTTAAAATGATTTGTGTGGAACAGGCTTGTGGCCAATCAGTGAAGTACTTCTATTGTTTCGGTTTAATATGTGGATAGCCTTTCGAGAACTTGGCCGTATCTTATCCATAGGAGAGCAGAAAAACGAGTGGAGATGTATGCATTTAAAGTCCTTTTTTTAAATGTTCGTTGAACTTATATTCAAGTCCTGTTGTGGTTACAACACAGTTGTGATCTAGTTGCGATGACAGATTGCCGCCGCAGGCTGAGTTAATTAATCAGATGTCTGTAGCCGGTCCTCCATTGTGTTGAACAGTTGACTTTTTTTGAGTACTATTTGTAATTTTATGTATAATGCAAATGTCCTGATACATTATGAATTTAATTTAAAAATCTTAACTATTTGTATATATTTCGCAATAATCTTTGTAACTATCAGTTGAATCACGATTAAATTGTTATTAAATAAAAATATTTTATCATGTTAGGCTACCCTTCCACGTGTTTTTCTTAAATTAATCCGGATCCTTGTTATTGGTCTAACTATTAAAAATTATCAAAACAGGTAATTTGTAGATTTAAGTGTTCATAAATTTCCTAAATTTAGACAGATAAAGCATGCATTGCGACAATTTTCATTTGTTTGGAATAAAACAGATTTTTTTCTCACAGTAAAAACTACATTATATGCGCATTCCTGACCGACTTTCCCCTACAGCTATTATCAGTTCTACGTTAGTCACCTGCAGATAGCCAGTGATACAGAGAGAAATATTATGATCCCTGTATGCTATGTTATCAAGAAAAGACCACAAAATAGTACAACAACAATGACTAAATATTTGTCACTTTACGTTCTTCATTGATGACAATGTTTAGGCTTTGTTTTCTTATTATTTTAGTATAAGGCAGTGATCTTTCTGTAGTACAGGCTATCTAAATATAGCTGAAGCGTCGAAAATGGTAGCTGCGAAAGTTTTTTACGAATATGACTGAAAGTAAACGGATTTATACTAACAATTTCTGAAGCTCTGCTTTCATATGGCTCATTTAACCTTTGATGTCGTCGAATAAACAAAGAAAAATGTCAGTTTCGTGTGAGAAATACAATTTGAATATTACAAAGCATATCATAGAAGTTTTAGTTGCACCGTGATTTTGTATGTTTTATAGAGAAGAAAAATCTTTTCGTGTTGAAATACGTCTTTCCTCACATGACCACAAGGGAGAAAGTAAGTGACCACAACTGAATGACTACAGTGCTAGGTCCTGAATGACTACATTACTAGCACCTTTAAAATTCAACAAGCAAGGAATTGGAGAAGTACATAAATTACTGAAATGAATCAGATTATGTATGGATTGATATTTTTGTGTGAATGTGAATACACCGAGGCATGATTAGAACCTGCGACCGTAGCAGTCTCGCGGTTCCGGACTGAAGCGCCTAGAACCGCTCGGCCACCGCGGCCGGTCTGTGAATACTTTAATCTAAAGCTAAGGTAGTGTAGTGAGAATGAAACGGTTCGATAGTAGGAGGGCTATCCAGTAAAGAAGACCCACAGAAAGCGAGTATCGGCGAAAAAGCGAGTCTAACTAATGACAGAGGGGACGGATATGAACGGGAAGACGGTTTCCGTGAACGCAAAATTGTATAGCGTCGCTAACAGCATAGAAAAACTGGCGAACGAGAGGAAGGACGTGTGATGCAAAGATCTACAATGCGTCTCTGTTACCAAGCGTAAGTTCCATATGTCTGACCTTATGACATCTGCGAGGACTTTGCAAAACAGATGATTGCTGGAGAACACAGAATGCGATCGTGATGATCAAACTGATTTAAATTTCACAGAAAACTTTTGTAACAGCAATTTCACACATAATACAGACATCTCTGATGCTCAACTGAACGCACTTCTTGCTGAACCGTCACCATTTTTAGTTGTATCTGTTCAGCAAGTGCCACATTATCAAGAAATTGCAATGTCTTGTAAAGCAGTAATTGAAAGGGGGTACCTCGCTTGTCCCAAGTCTTTATAATGAATTATTCTGGAAGGAGGGAGAGGGGAACAATTGTAGGAACCACATAGGATAAATTCTAACTCTTCGTTGTTCACGGCATGGTAAGAGTTGTCATACACCGCAAGCGTAAGGTCTTACTGAACCGTGACTTGGTAAAGAATATGTGAATACAAATCATTACGATATATCTGACAAATGAAAGCTAAACGGAAACACATGCGATCCGGTAGAACCATGTGGTGGTGAACGCATTTTATTTATACTCAGTGCACATTTCTTAGCTTTACTCTTGAAAGAATTGATGTCTCCCAAGAAAGAGGTAGAGTGATTATAGGCTAATAGGCATATAATTCGCATTAAAAGCTGACTGTTTATTACACAAGGTAAAACTTGTGGGAGACATCTTGACAATTAATCTCCTCTTACCCTTATTAATACGCGAGAAGTGCATGGATAACAATATTCGCGTGCGGATCAGCACGAAAAGCCTCTTCATACACATGGGAATCTCGAATTACTTTGGGAAAAATTTCTGTCACGCATGCAGGTTGAAAACCGAGGCATGTGAAAAAAAAAATAGGGGAATCCCTTGGTTCCAAACTAAGATCCATTTTGCAAAAGAAAAAGTTACTCAGTTGCCACTATGGGTACTGGTATTCGCTCTGCTCGTATGCTTGATATCTTTGCAGACAAACTCAGATCTTTGTTATCCATTCTTGATCAGTTAAACATTCTAAGAATACATCGTGACTGTGGCGTATCTGTTGGGGTGACACACTACCGTGAAAGTTGTGCAAACCGTTAAGCAGGATTAAGAATAGGATCACTAGCGTCCCAGAAGTCTCTACTAAGGACTTGTAATACGCACACTTCACACCAACACTCTCTTGAACTTGGTGGTTGTGGATATTATCCTATAGGTTGATGACATGGCTGTCTGTGAAGCTAATTGCAAGCTGAAATTCATAACTAGGAAACTTCAAGGTCATTTATATGCAGCCGCCATTTAACACAAAATCTGGAAGATGAAAATGAATCCTGATAGAACCTCTATCATGCTCACTACCAAAATGAAACCTCCAACCGTTTCTTCTTGTGACAGCCAGTAAGTTGAAGAGTATGTTTCTGCTGTCTATTGTATCCTCTGACGGACAGCCTAACGTTCCGTCAGCAGATTAACGGAGCTCACAGTATAGGTTGCACTTTCTACTATCTGATTCTTCTTACAGGCAGGGTTATAAGTGGGTAAAATGAGTGTTGAAACTGTCAGCCTCCAATACTTACTGAATCGTTTAGGATATTGCAGTTTTATTTCCTTCTATTTAAACTGTAGGCAACTCCTCACTAAATTACGCATAAGCTCTTGTTGCAGCGGTATAAATTACAGACACATCGCTATCGACTTAGGAAGTCGGTCCTATTCTCCTTTGCCATCTGAGGCACTCTTTGATCTCCTTGGTCTGTATATTACGTCTTTCTATGGCTCAAATGGCTCTGAGCACTAAGGGACTCAACTGCTGAGGTCATTAGTCCCCTAGAACTTAGAACTAGTTAAACCTAACTAACCTAAGGACATCACAAACATCCATGCCCGAGGCAGGATATGAACCTGCGACCGTAGCGGTCTTGCGGTTCCAGACTGCAGCGCCTTTACCGCACGGCCACTTCGGCCGGCCGTCTTTCTATCTCTCGTCATTGGGATGAATGGTAGATCGCCGTACCCCGTGTTTCTGCTTCCGACGTGACTTTTGCCAGCTGTTAGGATTACTGTCACTTTTTATGCAACTGGTAGAGTTCCCAAAGTTCCTCAGAACGTAACCTGGATTTTTATAAATATTCCACATATTCTGGAAATGTGTAAAAGCCTGTGTTATAATGGCTGAATGATCCAGCAACATGAGGATTACCGAACAGAGACGGTATTGCAGACTGGGACAGGCGAAGATACGGCCGTGGTGGAGCGGGCTCTGAGTGTGACAGACCGCGTAACAAAATTCGCCGACACGGAGTTCCTCACTGTGGAGAAGAGTGACCACGCCCACTTGTTCAGGAAAGCCATAGAAATTCACAAACATGACAACAATTCCAATAATAAATAATATAGCCTAAAGGTAAGCGGATCCTGAATTAAGACGCTGCAGCGAACGACCACGGCAGGTAGCAAGGACAGAACCACAGCACTAACGTCGTGGAAAAAGCACTCAGACGTTGGCAAGACTGGTACATATAATTTCCGACTGCGGTCTCGGCTTCAGTCCGCACCAGTAATGGACAATGCAAGCCATTTGTGCTGACGTAACGTCAGGTAAATCGTTAAACAAACGTCAGCCGAAGACCTCGAGACTGATGGTTGTCTATTTCGTTATTTCGTATTCAAATGAGAAAATGCGTACCGTCCGATAAGGAGGCAACAAAACGTAGCACAACCACTGCCTTTCCTCTCTGTCTCTTCCATCGGACTAGTGCTTCTCTACATCTCGCTACTGGCATGACGGCAAACTCCGTAAACTCTCTTCTAGTATAGCGAGCATTGGAAGAAATGGTACAGTCATAATTTGTTAAATCGAGATCATTTTACTATTTAAGAGATGTCGTTTGTTTTATTCAAAAGCGGAAAATGACGTCAAACAATTTCAAAGAGGTTGTGTATTCACACACAAGAAACTTTTCTAAGGGGTGCAATGCCTGTTACACTAGGTTAGTTGTTTTTAAATTTTAGTCATGATAATAATTTACGAGTTTGCAGAGCGTGCGTTGTTTAGAAATACGATGCAGTATTTCTTCGGACATGCATGCCTGTACGAAGGAACATTGCATCGCTTTTCTGAACTACATGGGCTCTGCAGTATCGTATTTATCCTCCGACATCAACAAGCGACTTACAGTTAAAAAGTCCCCCCTGTAAGGGAATAAACGTAATGAATGTACGACTGCAGGCTATACACACGTGGTTGAAGGCTTATGGAAGTTTGGGTCTCACAGTGAGTTGTGCCCGGATAGCCTAATGGTCGCAGGCACAGACTAGCTGACCTCTGAATGAAAAAAAAAAAAAAAGTTGAGTGAGGAAATCAACAATGAACTTGCGCCGGTGTCGTGTGACGCCCGCCCAAACAAAATGCCACGAACAATAACGAACAAAATAAAACAAAATGGTAAGGTGACAGCACTTCGTAAGCGGGAAATCGAGTCCCGCCAATACAGAAATATTCACTGTCATTATTCCCTTACTATGCTGATGGTTATTTCTATTCACAACTGCAAGCACATTTTATGTATTAATAGTTTTGTAAAAGTATTTTACACGACTGATGCTACATCAAGCCCCTACTGTGCCTTCCATAACGGACGCTGTCTGTCTGACGCTCCGTGATGACTGTCAGCGCGACCTCATTCGTGCAGCTTGCTAGGTGTACAGTGTCGTCTCCAGTGTAACGTGGTTCACTCCTGGACTAGCTGGTAGTCTTGGCCGCCTCTTGCGGTCCCGATCATACTTTCCTACTTTTGTCGCCGAGGCACTTGTGCTTTATTGAGCTACTCATGTGACAGAAATGACACCACGTTGTCATGGACAATGTAGAGGACTTGTTTATCGTTTAGAGTTCTTCTTAAAAAAATGGTTCAAATGGCTCTGAGCACTATGGGACTCAACTACTGAGGTCATTAGTCCCCTAGAACTTAGAACTAGTTAAACCTAACTAACCTAAGGACATCACAAACATCCATGCCCGAGGCAGGATTCGAACCTGCGACCGTAGCGGTCTTGCGGTTCCAGACTGCAGCGCCTTTAACCGCACGGCCACTTCGGCCGGCGGTTCTTCTTACTATTTACCGTCAACTAAGTGTTCGTCAAATTCTCCAGTCGCCTGTCTCACCTTCCGGTGTTTGAAGTGTTCGGTTGGACTTTTGTTTGTTTATGTCCACTGTCCTAACGGTTTGTTTAGCCAAGAAAGTTGTGCATTGGTGGTACAGTACACTGCTGAAAGTGGTAGTTGTTTCTGAATTGTTCTGGCTGCTGTCACATAATTGGTTGACTCATTGTGAAATGTGGAAGTGCTGTTTAGCTTTGGTTAGCTTCTACCAGCATCAGATTACAGTTGTCACTGGTGGCTGGCAACTCACATGCAACAGCCTGTGTGCTTTCGTAGGGAGAGTAAAAGGGTTGTGTTCCTGGTCTGTTTTGTGTCGTGCGTTCGGGAACTGACAAGGGGAGGCCGCCAATTGTGAAATTCAGATTCGATTCATACTGCTCATAACAAAAGCTCATGGCCAGAGGTGTAATGTGGCAAAGCACCAAGATGCACTTCTCAGCCGTTGTCGAGAAAATCGACAGTTAAAAGAAACCGTTTCGGTGAAATACTCTCTACGATTAATAATTTTCTACAGTGTCGTGGCGCAGCGGTAAGCGCTCGGGTTCGTAATCCAAAAGTCGTCGGATCGAATCTCGCGCCACGCAATTTTTTTATTATTAGTTTTTTGTAATTCACACATTAATCAATTGCTTATGCATGTTGGTGAAGGCGGATCGCTCTCCAATTGTACCGCCTCCATTTTTCCGTTTGTTTAACAGGGTGTACCAAAGCTCTCACGTCCGCACTGATTTTCGACGATGTTATAAGTTGCGCTAGGGACCGCATCTACCTTCTTTCGAAGGTAGCAGGCAACTACGCTGTTATGCGGCGGCTCGTTTCGGCCCATTCAACATCTGTCCAAGTGTAACGAGCGAGTAACGGAGTTTGTATTTCATACCTGCCACAGCAAATTTGTGTTCCTGGGGTCTCTATTCTAATTCGAATGTTTGACTTACGCTATACGTATTCGTTTCGGAATATCGTTTCTACGTCTTCCGTTAACTATAAGTGGTTAACATTATGAAGACAATTAATAACATTTGTGAAATACAACTTTGTTTGCGGAAAACATAATGATGTTCGAAGTCGCCAGTTTTTCCACGACAAACGACTTTCAACAACTTATTATATTCATAATTGTTGCAACTGATTGCCGGGAATTATATATATATATATATATATATATATATATATATATATATAATCAGTGCGGACGTGAGAGCTTTGGTACACCCTGTTAAACAACCGGAAAAATGGAGGCGGTACAATTGGAGAGCGATCAGCCTTCACCAAGATGCATAAGCAATTCATTAATAGTTTTTATATATATATATATATATATATATATATATATATATATATATATATATATATATATATATATGAATTACAAAAAACTAACAATAAAAAAAATTGTATGGCGCGAGATTCGATCCGGCGACTTTCGGATTATGAACCCGAGCGCTTACCGCTGCGCCACGACGCTGTATAATATTGTTACTCGTAGAGAGTATTTCACCGCAACGCTTTCTTTTGACTGTCGATTTTCTCGACAACGGCTGAGAAGTGCATCTTGGTGCTTTGCCACATTACACCTCTGGCCATGAGCTTTTATTATGCGCAGTATGAATCGAATCTGAATTTCACAATTGGCGGCCTCCCCTTGTGAGTATAGCTCAATGGGGAGTGGCTCCGCTTCGAGTGCGAGCAAGTAGTAGCTACTTAAGTCGGGTGTGCGATGGTACTCCAATAGTTAGGATTCTTCCTTCAGGCGGCACCCATAAGCTGTTGCCAGAGCCGATCTGTAGTGTCATTGGTTTGTGTGTTCTAGTTTGTTGGGGTCGCACATTCCGGAATCGCTTATAGCTCCACTGCGAGTGTTTTCACTGTGACGTGTGATCAGTAATGAGGCACACATATGTCATGTGTGTTTGCTAATTGAGCCACACGAAAAATAGTGCTGTATAATTTGGCTGTCTGTTGCGTTGTATCAGGTTGTGTTAAGACTGTATACTACTGTTTGAAATCTGGATGGTTCAGTGTCTTAGTGACAGGACCGAGTAGTGTTTACTGACGAGGAAATAATTTGCACGTTCCCGATACGATGACGGGAAGGTATCGCGTATGTGTTATATGCGCAATATCAGTAACTAAATTGAGACTATTCGTTAGATGTCTTCTGAGTGGTGTGATCTGTGGGCATGACTTTGAGAACTGTGCCTGACGCAGTATTGTATTTGCCTCGTTGGGTTTTAGTTTGTTATGACTTCGTTGTTCCTACTTGTAAATACACCGTTATGTTTAAGAGTGTCACCGTCGTATTTCCTTGTAATGGTTTCGTGTTTTGTATTGGGGGTGATTTGTTTCTGGTTGACGTGTGGTCTCAGAAATGTTATTGTGCGTTTTGACTGCTTTTAAAAATTCGAGAGCCTTGTGGCTCGTTGTATGAACACGTTTTACGCTTTTCCATCCTGTTTGTTACGGGTGTGTCCATAGCTATTTAACTGTCCTCGTGGAGTACTTAGGAACGACGGACGTGTTTCTTGTCACCGACGTGCTCGTCTCTGGTGGCACTTACGTTTCTTTTGTCAAGTCCTACACCAAGAATCACACTCACCTCGTGATATTTGAGTATCCTAAGATGCACTTTACTGTAATAGTGCAGTTGGCTTTAGGTTATGACTAGCAGCTGTTTAATTTTAAAGGGGTAGTTCCCCACCTTGACGTGAAGCCATGTTGAAATTAAGGCTAGTGCCTGTAAGAGCAGACAATTTGTTTTAAGTACTTTTTGACACAGTAGTAAGTGGCGACAAGCTAATTAAGAGAATAGTTGTGAGTTCACTAGTGTGAGTAAGCTTGAGTGTGGCTTAGAGCGGCCGCGGTTTGCTTGTTATGTGTATTATAGTACTTCAGGTTACTAACTGTGCATGTAGAGAAACGTTAGCTATGGCACTGTTTGACGGTGAGTGCTCGTTTGTATCCATAGTGTGTGTCGTCTCTTTGTGTTCAAAATATGCTGCGACCTGATTTTCATTAACGCAGTTCCGTTTACTTGAATGGCAATGCGTGACGCATTGCTCAGTAACAAATACGTAGTCAGAACTTGTTCAGGTTTTCCTATGACATTTTATGCCTATGCATAAGTAACGTATTGCTCTTTGCTTTTTTCTGATGTCACCGAACAGTGTTGTCATGTTTTGCAGTGGTGCCTAATCATTTATTCAGTTCTCTGTCACAGACCATTATAGTTCTACTTTCTCTCTGTCTTCCTCCTTCGAAGTTGATGGGATGCATGCCATCGTTGCCACCCATGCCACGTTAGTACTGGCGGTACGTGTTCTTGGATCAATGAAGGGACGTCGGGCGTCTGGATGGCAGCTGCATCCGTTTAATTGTTGACGCGCTTTAAATACCTCAAATAAGATTTTACGGCGATTCTTTATATTCAAAGTAGAAAATGAGCTATCTGTCCCTAACAACTGCAGAGAGGAGCCAATCCCACTAGCAGGCAACCGGTACTGGAGCTGGCCAACCTAGAAATGGAGGGCTTTGTCAAATTCTGATTTCCTGCTTAGAACAAAAGGGGAAAAAATTACACGTATATTTCAAGTGCAACAAGTACATTTGCTGAAGCTGTCAAACCAAAACACTTGTCTGAACTGTGAGCCCATCCCAGCTTACTCAGTTCTGTCCAATCCTTTTTCCTAAATATTCTTTTATTTATATTTATTGAGTGAAACTGTTTGTTCTTATGCTTTTGTTCCTTGATTGCAATAAGCAAGACAAAACTCACAGAGCATTTTAGTTACATGCTGCATTTTAAAATCTTTTACAAGTACTTGGTCCTTATCTTCCTTGTCTGTAATTGTAAAAATACTATTAGTACTCATAGAAATAGTAGATTCTGACTTTCTTTCAGTCTTTATAAAGCACAACCGTGTAGCATTGTTTTATTTACTTATTTTAATGATGTTTGATGAAAGACTGAGGAATTTCTTGCGTAAAATTTAAAATAAAAATGTTTATTTCCTAAAATTAATTTTTGACTATGTACTATTCGTTTTAATCCTCTGATTTAGAGTTTTCCCAAACGTACGGTTAATATGGCGACATCCAAAACTCCACCCAGATGGAAGTAAAATGGTGTTTTCCTACTGTGGGTCAAAAATGATCCACGTGGTACTTCAAGGGGTACAGCGAAGTTCGCTACTTCTAGTGTTAAGATTGGAAACATGAAATTGCCATGGATTTTCACAAGGAAGGGATTTAAAGCTCGTAATTCACAAAAGACGGTAATTTAGACATGATATTTCTTGTCATTTAATTAGCTAAATGATTGCTTAACACAAATAACAGAACAAGAAATAATGGGCTCAGTGGTACGGTCATGAGCATGACTAGCCTCGTATTCGGGATAGACCGTGAAGACATAATGCCTAGAGAGCTACATAACGTGTTCTGAATGCAGGCAGAAAACATTTTGGTAATTGCAGCAGATCAGATGACCAGGTGAAATAACGATCAAGGACACCGCTCGGTCGCATTAATGTGAACACCTGTCAAAAGCCTGAGTAGCCACCTTTTGCAGCGCAGACCAATGCGAGAAGAGCAGGAAGAGAGTTAATGAGATACTGGGATGTACCGACTGGGATATGGAGCCATGCCGAGTCCAGTGCCGCAGGCAACTGAGCCAGGTTTCTCGGGTGAGGACCTTTGACCCGAACTATCTGATCGGCGTAGTTCCACAGATTCTCGATTGGGTTTAATTTCGGGGAGTCTGGTAGTCAGGGGAGACCGGTGAAATCATGTCGGTGCTCCTCGAACCACACATGTACATTGCGAGCACGTCTAACACGTTGCATTGCCTTGTGGTAGATACTATCGTGCCCAGGAAGAAACATAAAACGTATTTCATCTGGTAAGGCCACCTGTCGCCACTCAATGGAGTGCAGGTGCAAATTCCAGCCATATTCGCCGAAGAACAGCAGTCAGTATGAGTGCACGAACCAGGTGCTTGCCACGGAGGCCTATACGCAGTAACTTTCGATGAACGGATATTGAGGAGGCACTGTTGTTTGTCCCTTGGTTCATCTGGGCGTCGGCTGCTTGACGTTGCTCGTCTTAGCCCGTACACATCTCTGCAGCCGTCGTTCACCTCTGTCATCTACGGCCCGCGGTGCACCACAGTTTGCGCGTCGCCGGTTTTGGGTAGCACCATTTTGCGATGGACGGTATACTTTAACCACTTGTAAGTAGGCTGTTTAGGTTCTTATATTGGTAACGCCGCTGCCATGTAGCGCTCTGTATGAAAATCACTGGCTGTGCTGTGTGCAGTCTGTGGCTGGTTTGCACTGTTGTTGGCTATTGTAGTGTTGGGCAGCTGGATGTTAACAGAGCGCAGCGTTGCGCAGTTGGAGGTGAGCCGCCAGCCGTGATGGATGTGGGGAGAGAGATGGCGGAAATTTGAGAGCCGATGATCTGGACGTGTGTCCATCAGAGACAATACATTTGTAAGACTGGATGTCATGAACTGCTATATATATTATGACTTTTGAACACTATTAAGGTAAATACATTGTTTGTTCTCTATCAAAATCTTTCATTTGCTAACTATGCCTATCAGTAGTTAGTGCCTTCAGTAGTTTGAATCTTTTATTTAGCTGGCAGTAGTGGCGCTCGCTGTATTACAGTAGTTCGAGTAACGAAGACTTTTGTGAGGTAAGTGATTCGTGAAAGGTATAGTTTAATGTTAGTCAGGGCCATTCTTTTTTAGGGATTATTGAAAGTCAGATTCCGCTGCGCTAAAAATATTGTGTGTCAGTTTAAGCACAGTCATGTATAACTGTTCAAAGGGGACGTTTCACACTGCGGCACGCGAACAGTTTAGGAAATGCTTTCTACCCTTGGCCCGAAAGCCCATGATCGTACCCTTTTGGATATCAGATAAATCACCCTGTTTTCGCATTAGGACAATCACTGCAATGTTTTCCGCCTCCCCGCCCCACCCGACACACTCTATATAACCTCCACTGCTAGCCGCAGTCTGTGAGTGGTTTTTGACGTCGAATCTAGGCGTGAGTCACAAAAATGTGACTGGAGTGTGTGTGAAGCACTTAGACCAGCTGATACACTGTAATTGCTAACTAACGTCGCAGGTGACTCCTGAAGCTTAGGCGTGAAACAATACTGACTATTGCAGTACCCAGAACACAACACACACGTAAATATACGCATGGTCTAACCGGAATTGCAAAATTATAAACATGATTACTATTAAAAGTCACTGGAGACTGTGACAGGGGAGTTACAAAAGAGGTGTTCAAGAATATTAAGATCAAATTGCGAGAGAAATGTAGAAACACGGAACAGCACGCATTGCTGAGACGTGGCGGCTTCCATGAGGGCCTTGGCGCGCGTTCCATCGGTTCTGGCCCTCGTCGTGTCGTCTTTGCTTGCTTATGTATTCCCTCTGGGGCTGTGTCGTAGTGGGCGTAGTGTGGGACACGGAGTTGGACAGGTGTGCCTGAGTACTCGGCGTCCAGGCGATTGCAGCGAGTTGAAATCGTTGACCGCTGGCCTATGGGGCCCCGCGTTTTCCTGCAGTGTTGATCGTTGCTACCTGCGAGTTAAGTTGCAACGAGAGGCTCTCGTCGCGTGAAACCTGGTTACGAAGTGCACCAGTAAACTGTGATATTCTTAATACTGTGAGATGTACGGAACAAGTTGTTAACAGTCACGGGCAGCAGGGCCTACCTCGGGTCCTGAAGCTATTGGCCTCCTTGACATTTATATTATGTATGAAGACTGTTTAGTAATTATTGTATTTAAAGATTGTTAATTCTGCCCCGGTGTGAGCTGGTCAGGTTCCTTTATATCTTTCAGTGACTCCTTTGGGGCTGTGTGTTTCAATCTGGAAGTTTCTGGAAGTTTCTGTAAGTGCAATGTTAATTTGGTATTTGAAATCCTTGTTTGGTATCATTGAGTATTTGATACTACTCATTGTAATTTTGTGTTTGTTGTAGTTCTTACGGCCTATGCTGGAGCGAGTTATCGGATGTAGCCAGTAGCTAAAGTTGTCTGCGCCCAGCCTAAAGTTACGCACGTGTGGGTCATGTGTGTGTGTATTTGCACTCTCTTTTACTCCGTGCTGAGCAGCCCTTCGGGTTACAGGTGTACATTTTAGCCGACCATCTGCCATTTGGTGCTTATCCTAATTACAGAGTCTGTTAGTCCCTAAGAGGCCCCATTAAAGCATACCTCGACTTATTTAATCTTGTCTGTTTATTACGTGATTACTCTTTTCAATCGCATTGCACATTGTTTCTTGTTATTGCTAGGAATGCTAGCTTGCAGTGTTGATGAGCGGGCCACTCCTATACTGAAGTGGTTTCCTTGAAAATAATCTCCAATTGCCCGTTTAAGTATTGCTGTGTACGCTAATTCCAATCAAATTTGTTTGTTGTTTGGTACATGTTGACAGCCTTGTAATGGCGGTGGTTGACGCTCTGTTGTTCTGCCGGTCCGCGTTTTCCTTCTCCTTCGGCGAATTTCCCGCCAAAGCACGAGGCAGGTCTCACGTGCTTCTGCGGATCTCTCTTTCTCTTTCCAACCTCAAGCTGGGTAGTTTACTATCATTCTTTTGATACTTTACCGCGGCGGGGGGGGGGGGGGGGGGGTCACCGGGTTAGCGCTTGACATTAGTGATTTTAGAGAAATAATTCACTCAGTGTATTATTGTAAGGTCCTTTTGGGTGTGTTATGAAAGCCTTTGGGCTAACTGAACACTGAATTCCTTTATTTCTTAATAAAAAGGTTTAATTGTCTTTATTATTTTAATAGTGTTTTACGGACGGGTAATTTATTTAAGTACTTTTATTGATTTGTGTGTAACAGCCTTGTGGCTAATTATAAGTATTACTATTTGCCATGGGTATTACATGTGGGTAGCGCTTGGCCAGCGTGGCCGTATCTTGCCTGTGTGGCAGCAGAAGAACATTGTCTTATGGCACCAAAGTGCCGTCATTTGCCTCACTCTCCTTAGTATTGTTAGTAAAAGGAAAATTTAGCGTCATTGTATAGCTCCTAGTAGTGAGGTGGCTAATGGACTTTGATACTTACATTATATGTACTTGTGTTTAATTTCTTGTCTTAGAGTAAGCCTGGAGCTTATTCTTGCAGTGGAGATGTATGCATTTTAATGTCTTTTATTTAACGTTTGTTGGACTTATGTTCAAGCCCTTTTTGGATTAGCCCACAGTTATGATGCTAGTCGTGCGAACAGAGTGCCGCCGCAGATTTATTTAATCAATTAATTCTTTGCAATTTGGCAGCCATTGTATTACACACCTGGAATTTGCTTCGAGTACCATTTGTAATTGTATGTAAGAGGCAAATGCCTTTATACATTGTGATATTAATTTAAAAACCTTACCTATTTGTATGAAATTGGGAACAATCTTGGTAACTGTTAGTTGGCTTGTGATAGAATTGTTACCGTATTAATAAAACATAATTGTTTGCGAATGGTAAATGACGCATAAAGTTGGACCACACCCCCACGTGTTTTTCTTAAATTAATCCATATCCTTGTCCTGGGTCTCAGTTGCCTCGTAGACTGGATGAAAAAATGTAACTTAACTTAGATATGGGTCTATACTTCCTAGGGGCTAGAGATGCAAAATATTGCTGAGGTCCTTGCATTCAACTATCGCTTGTTAGTATTAGACTTGACAGTGGCTGCACAACAGGGACATACTATGTTTTTGTGAGAGTACTCTCTCCTGAATAGTAGTGTACAGGTATAAACCCTTTCCTATCTTGTATCTCCTTAACATGGAAGTGGCTAATTTAAATGCTTTTTGTTTCTTAATTAGTTGTCAGTTTCCATATATATGAATCTGTAACTTCGATAAAGCACTGAAAAACAAAATTAGTTTCCCAAGTATATGTCAAATGTAATATTGTGGAAATACAACACCCTTTCTCTTGTAGTTCATTAGGCTTTACAGGCGATTTGTTGACATGTTGAATAACGGGTCATCGGCCCGTAGTTCGCGTCTTTCTAGCACGATATTTCAACTGCGCAACTTGCTGTCTTCTTTTGGTGCTCCCTGAGCCTGGTCCTTGGCTTTTTTTCTTTCGTTTCATTCTTTCCTCTGAAGGAGGTAGGCAGACTGTATGAGTGCTTCACTACATTATTCAGCCAATTGTAATTATGAATTTGTGCTGTTGGGTCATGTTTGTTGTGAAGTAAGTGACTAGACTGGGTGGGCATGCCTGCTGCTTGGGAATTTTGCGAAGGGTATTTGGGTACAGCTCTGGCTTCTTCTTCTTCTTTTTTTCACTTTCCATTCTCCCCATTGAGGGATCGGTTGGGCTGCAGTATGCTCTTTCCAGCCGATTGGTGTACAAGTTGTGGGGCAGCGGGTGGAATAATTGTTAATGTTCTTGTTATTTATTTAATGCTGTTGTTTGCCATTCTCAACACTGGCTCTGTAACTACAATATTGGCAACCAGAAAGTGATTAGCAAAATGTGAAGCCTGTAATTATAATTCCTAGTGTCCACTTCATCTGAGAAATACATTTATAGCTACAGCTTATGGCTCTGAGGAATTAGGAGATTGTCTGGGATTCATAATCAAAAACAATTCTTTCTAAAATGTTCACTATATTCTGAAAGTCACAGACCAAAAGAATCAACATAATCCAACTACCAGAGCAGTTCAGAGTCTAAATCGCTGATGCAACTATAACTGTTCAAATTAAATGTTTAAGTGAATGCTCGCCATAATTTGATGATAATGTTCATCAAACGCCACGCTAAATAATGGTAGAACGTCTGTCCTGCGGCGGCACGTGAAAATATGACATACGCAAACTGAAGATAGATCATTAAAGTCATCCCAGAATTAACACTTCACTCGAAAACGATTTCATGGTTACGCGTATCCCGAGTAAATTATTACGGCATCCGAGGCTGAAGTCGTGGTGCGGACGGCTAAGGGAACGCCTGATCAAATCTGCTCTCCCGACTAGCCGCTTGGCTAGTAATGCACCACTTTAAGTTATAGAATATATCATTGCTTCTTTGCTGATGGCCGATGAAGCTTTTAATTTAATTGTACAATCAGCACACAAGTAAGTAGTTATAATAAAAGTCTGACGTGGCTAAGTCAAATATTTTGGGCGAGAGAATTAATTTAATTACACTACATGCAGTAGACGAGCTCTGAACTTGCTCTTTGGAGATACGCTATCGCTATAGTTTTATAGTTATTCAGTTGAAACTTCTCACATCTTTATGATCATAGCGAATCTCCCTCCTACTTAAATTTAAACATCCTAGCTTTATTTATTCGCCTACTTAATCTATCTTGCTTCCTTAATTTCTAAGACAAAAACCAGAAAATCATGAATTTCAACTAAAATGTTAATTTGTGAGATCCAGAATACTGTTTCTACTAAATTATTATGCAAAAGGAATCCAAATATAAATTTTTAAGTTTCTAGCTCTTTTCTGTTGCGCCAATGATTTTTACAGAAAAACATCCAAATTTCGAAAATGGTTAAAGTTATTGAACTGATATCCAACACATATAGATTTTGTATTACTCCTGACATGCTAGAAACGTTTCAGGTTATTTACTTCATTTTAAAGTATTGCGCAATATTTATGACGTCAGAGCTAGTTACAGCGGACTGGCTGGCACACAATGGAAAGACTGATGTGAATTTTATAAGGCGTGAGTATGCTACTTCCCTACAAAGTTACAAGTAATATTTGTTGCCTGAGTGCAATTAGTCATCCTTTACAAGATTTACACGTTTTGTAATATAAATAAAATAAAATTTAATGTTAACTTTCAGCATGACATTTTACGAGGGTCACTCCAAAAGATATGCACACTTTTTTTTTAAAATCCTTCTTTTATTCTACATGTTTGAAAGTTTTACAGCATGTAGATACATCCTTTAGGAACAATATTTTCATTTCTCCACATAATTTCCGTGCCTCTCAGCTGAATTACGCCATTTTGGAACCAGCGCATGTGTACCCACACTGTAAAATTCTGGACCAACCTGTTGGAGCCACTGTTTGGCAGCGTGCACAAGGGAGTCATCATCTTCAAATCTTGTTCCACGAAGAGAGTCTTTCAGTTTCCCAAAGAGATGATAGTGACATGGAGCCAGGTCAGGACTGTAAGGTGGGTGTTTCAGTGTTGTCAATCCGAGTTTTGTGATCGCTTCCATGGTTTGCTGAATGACATGTGTCCTTGCATTTTTTAACGCCAACACGTCCAGTATTCTGCAAACACTTCCTTCCCCTATCCCAACGTATCGTGACAATTCGTTCACTGTGAAGCGTCCGTCAGCAGTCACCAATTCGTTAACTCTCTGCACATTGTCTGGAGTGTGTGCAGTATGAGGCCTGCCGCTGCGAGAACAATCATTAATATTGACGTCCCCGCTTTTATCATGTAACCTGCTTGCCCACCAACTAATTGTACTGCGATCGACAGCAGCATATTCATTCACCTTTTTCAACCTCTTGTGGATGTTTGCCACTGTCTTGATTTCACAGCACAGGAATTCTATGACAGCACGTTGCTGCTGACGATCGTCAAGTGTAGCAGCCATCTTGAAGACATGCTGTGACGGCGGCACTCATGGGAACAGGTTGAACTAGGTTTGAGAACAAGTGGGAAGGATGTATCTACACACTGTAAAACTTTCACACATTCAGAAGGAAAACTATTTTTACAAAAATACTGTGCATTTCTTCTGGAGTGACCCTCTTATAATAAAAAAATTAAATTGTAATTTCATACCTAAATTATTGGTAATATTACTCATTTTTGGCGGGTTGTGAAGTTACTATATTGGTAATTATTAATAATAATTAGTTAATCGTATGTTTAAAGGTGTCATATTTAATTACGCTTTTGAACTGGATAAAATACTTCTAGAAATTAAATGACATTAAATGGAGTAACTCAGGTGAATAAAGTAAACATGTATAAAAATAAGTGTATTTAAGTAAGTAATTGCTGGATAAGTTAGTCGATACAAAGGCTGAGTGTAGGCATCTTTGGATTATATTGGTGCCGTATTATTGGGTGCAGTCTTAGTTGCTCACACAGTGATGCATTACAATTGGTAGCTAATGGTGATGATTAGATGATGACAGTTTCCGTTCACTTTGGCTGCTTGTCGGCGTGAAGAGCGCCATTGGGGTACTTATAAGCCTACTCTTGGTTCTATAGCTATCTTAATTGTAGTGTGCTTAAATCCTGCGTGCTAGTATGTGTGTGTGTGTGTGTGTGTGTTTGTGTGTGTGTGTGTGTGTGTGTGTGAGAGAGAGAGAGAGAGAGAGAGAGAGAGAGAGAGGTTCAAATGGTTCAAATGGCTCTGAGCACTATGGGACTCAACATCTTAGGTCATGAGTCCCATAAAACTTAGAACTACTTAAACCTAACTAACCTAAGGACATCACACACACCCATGCCCGAGGCAGGATTCGAACCTGCGACTGCAGCAGCCTCGCGGTTCCGGGCTGCAGCGCCAGAACCGCACGGCCACCGCGGCCGGCGAGAGAGAGAGAGAGAGAGAGAGAGAGAGAGAGAGAGAGAGAGAGAGAGTAAGCCTTTTGATCTAGCCTGGGGGTGGGTGGGGGTGAGGGGGGGATGGGAGGGATATTGATACTTCTCTTTTTAGAGGTTCCATTGTGGGGACGGGATCAGGATACGATTTGGAAATGTTGCGGACAACTGTATGTGCTAATTATATGGATCGCCTTGTTAGTCGTGATCTTGTTGTTAGGATCTCTTCCGTATCTGGTCGATTATGTCCTTTTGGATGGATCGGGTCAAGTATTTAAGCCTTGGTGGTGCTTTGTCTAGTTTTTATGCCTTGATGGTGCTAGGCGATCCGTCTGCCGCCCGCAGCGCCTCAGGCACTATATTCACGGTCCACGCCCTTCAGGGGCGACTCTAGTTGTGTCCTCCTTCCGCTGGTGCTCCGACTTCCATTCGCACCCGGCTTGGCCAATGCCGTGTCCGTCGTCTGATGCTCAGTTTCGGATCCGCGCCCCGCCAGGGGTTGCATTCGCCCTCCTCCGCTTGTCTTCGGCGCTCTGTATGAAGCACTATCAGGCTGGGATAGGGCTTCGGTGTTGCATTTTTCATCGTGCGCTACAGGTGTTCCGTCTCCGTCCGGTCTGTAGTGTCTGGTGCTCTGTCCAAGGCCCATGTTCTCGTTCTCCACCCCCACCTCTGTTTCTCACGGAATCTTGATGTCTTACATCGAACAGATCCCCAGGACTGTGATCATGAGGTGTAAAGAAACCGGTTGCATACTAGACTAAGCCATTCAGCCAAATCAGAAATAGCGGAGCGCTGGGTGCAACTCGGTCGCTCAATGAACTGCAATGACACCAAGATCGTGACACAGATACCGAGATAGAGTGACGGTATCGCAAAACAATCTATCGAGGTAAAGGCTGCGGAGAATCTCATCAACCGTGACACGGGATTCCAGGTCAGCACCGCCTGGTATCCGAAACTCGAGCCGCTGATAACGAAGACATTGAGATAAATAATGAAATTAATTGTATTTGTACATCAAAAGGTTAAAAGGAATATTGCATGCCCTCAAGCAGGTCACTCCTCCCATTCAGCGAAGAGCATAATTCAGCAACAAAACTCTTTGATCATTCGCCCAACAACATAGCAGATCAAGTTTTAAATCTAGCTTAAAATCACTTCTCTTAGACTACTCCTTCTACTCCATGGACAAATTTCTGCTTCAGAAATAGCAAAAAAAAAAAAAAAAAAAAAAAAAAATATTGTACCTCTAAATGTAGTTCCAAATGTAGAACTAAAAATTTCAGTAATATTAATATTAGCACTATTCATGTAGCCATACATATCTTGTAATCTGACTTGTTCCACATCATTTCGATAAAATAATGGGAAAAATGATCTACGGAACATGACATAACTAAAACTAAAAAGGTAATGAAAAGAAATTCTTCCAGTCCACATGTGGCATGCAGCAAACCAGTGCTTAACAGTATTGGTTAAAAACGGTCTTGGTTGCAAGTTTAGTTTTTTTATTTTTCAAGGACGCATTTCGCCTTATTTAGGCATCTTCAGGCTATCTTTTCTAGATGGACGTGAGAGGCACCAAGATCTGCATAACGTGTTCCCGTTCACAGGAGCGAGTAACAGAGTAAGATGGGGGCTCAGGGAGTAAGCTTACTACGGCGAAACGCGTCGTTGAAAAATAAAAAACTAAAATTGGAACCAAGGCTGTTTTTAGCCAATACTGTAATGAAAACAAAAAACACGCAAGGACCAGTCTCAGAGAGCATTTGAAAAAGACAGCAAGTCACGCCGTTGAAATATCGTGCGGAAACGACAGGAACAACCGGCAGAAGACACAAAAAACATGTCACCTTCTTTCTTAGTCACTAAGTGGCAATTCCTTTGTGAATGATAGGAGTAAACGGCCAATGACTGTCATCAAGGAAACTGTCTGTCGATTCTTTGGTGGCTGAAAATCATGTGCATAAAACAATTTTTAACATGCTTTCTCGTTTCCCTTTTCATTTTCGTTGACAGAAATCAGGTCAGTGATTACTTAGAACAGCGATGACAATTGTAGTAGGATTTGTTACATATAAAGGAGAAGTCCGTTGCACTCAATGTGTTGTACATTAGTGAGTGATTTGAAAGCGCTGTGTAATCTTATAACGCGATATCTTGTTGTTCCATCCACACCGCCACCCTCCAGTGCAATCGTACTTCTTCTTCGTGCTATCTGTACTTGTGTCACACAGTCAAAGAGGACGTGATGAAAGCTACAAAAACAGTAAGGCTTCTTCCCGCAGTGACAGCAAAATATTATCCTACTACAGTTTCAAAACTACAAAGGAGTAGTCCCATTGCACGAGGGAGAGGGGGGGGGGGGGGGGTTCAAATGGCTCTGAGCACTATGGGACTTAACTTCTGAGGCCATCAGTCCCCTAGAACTTAGAACTACTTAAACCAAACTAACCTAAGGACGTCACACACATCCATGCCCGAGGCAAGATTCGAACCTGTGAGCGTAGCAGTTGCGCGGTTCCAGACTGTAGCACCTAGAACCGCTCGGCCACTTCTGCCGGCGGTGGGAGGAGAGGGGGGGGGGGTGAATGGAATAATAAGATATACGATTGTGAAGAAATAGCACATGAGCTGCGTTAAACAACAATTTTTAACGCAACTAGTGCCCTATTTCTTCACATCGGCATTCTTCTGAAAAACAGTTGCTGAAACTGATGAACAAAAATATAAATGACAAAATTGGTTTTTGCAGTGGGCGGAGACGTATGAAGAGTAATGCTACCAACAGAAACTGCAGCGTTTAACTTCACCACGCAATTTTGACACTACTACTGCTAGGTCACTACCGTTGACTGAAGTGGAAAAAAAAAAAACAGGGAAGTCGGCATGAAGTGTTCCACGCAAATCCGATCTGTGACGAAACCGAACGACGGACCCATTTTATTATTTTTTGATCGTTGAGTCGACTTCGATGCTGATTTGTCTTCTTCCCATCTTTGGCACGCCGGCCGGTGTGACCGAGAGGTTCTATGCGCTTCAGTCTTGAACCGCGCGACCGCTACGGTCGCAGGTTCGAATCCTGCCTCAGGCTTCGATGTGTGTGTGTGATGTCCTTAGGTTAGTTAGGTTTAAGTAGTTCTAAGTTCTAGCGGACTGATGACCTGAGATGTTAAGTCCCATAGTGCTCTGAGCCATTTGAACCACATCTTTGGCGGCGGGGGATTTTAACTGCAGTGCGCGCGCTGTGCAGGGGCTGGTATGCGAGTATCCGAGGTGTGAGGTAGAGTGACGTGGGACTGTTTGTATGCAGCATGGCGAGAGGCCGGGTCGGCACGATGAAGGAGCGTGGCCAGCCACTATTGTGAGTTTAGCCGTTATAATGCAAGTTTTCTGACCATGGTGATTGGGACTTCCTCGAGGTTGGAAGGACAGGTTCCGTCGAGTTGGTTACAAGTTACACAGGCCGAATGAATTGGAGTCGTCGAGTTGCTTCGTTGGGTAGTTTTCATGTAAAAAATATTCCAGTGTACTAAAAACCATTTGGAATTGTTCCAGTTGCTTGTCACTGAATTTTGGTGTCGTCACTTGATACCTAGACGGCAGTTAAGGAAGTGTAACGACGCCCACCAAACAGACACGAAGCATGGCTAAACACGCAGCTAGTAGCGTAACTAAGTAGTGCGTAAAATTGTGTTTGGCGTTCCAAGATACGCTGAAATATTTTTCCTATTCTACCTATTACGTCATTACTTTAGTCTGGCCTTTAAATGTGCGCCCAGATTATTCTTGCTATTCTTTTACGTCATTATTTTAGTGATGGTTTTAAAGGATTCGCTAACCAAAATTTAAGAGTCGTGACTGCCCAAGTAAGTCACGGAGGTTAATTCTGTTGGTTTCATTTGTGGAGTATATCATAGAAAGATATTAATAATTAGTTGTGCAGTTAGGACTGTGTATCTCAAGCCTCATAATATGAAATGATACGAACCTGCTATATGCAAGTAGCATTGTTCTAGTTAATCAGAAGTTGGTAGAGTAAAGATTAATAATTTTGGGGTTTGTTGAACTGACAACTTTGATGTAAGTTAGTCATGTTAGTCATATTTTATGAACATTGTATTAGTTAATGAAAAGTTGGCATAGTAAACCTTAAAATTTTGATGTTTTGTGGACTCAGAACTTTCTGAGATAGTTACGTTAGTCATATTTTATGAGCATGCTTTTATGAATATTGTGTTTGAATTATGAAAAGTTGGTCAAGGAAGCCTTAAAACATTACTGTCTTTTGAACACTGGGTTGGTTATACAAGCCATATTTATCTTAATAAAGGATTTATGAATAGTGTTTCATTTAAAGAAAAGAGGCCTGAGTAAACCTTAAAAATATTGGTGTTTGTTGAACTCAGAACTTTTATCTGAGCTAGTTAAGTCAGTTTTATTTTATGAAGGATTCTTTTATGAATGTTGTCTTTAAATTATGAAACGTTGGCCACAGAAGTTTTAAAATATTACTGTCTGTTGTACTCCGAACTTGGACGTGAAGAAAAGATAGATAAAGGGGTTTCCATGCAAGTGATGAAATAGGTATGATTTATTTGTCAGTCAAATTGAACTAATTATGGGTCCATGGATATGGTTTAAATTAATGTAAGTGGTTGAAAGAAAACGGATGTGGAAGATATCTTCAAAGATTTTTGTGTTTTATAAGACAAACTTTGTTGTAATAATGGTTCCTGTGAATGTATTATGAGCAAGGTGTTTGTAATAAAGAAGTCTGTGGCAACCACAACTGGTTTCGATCGTGATTTCGATGAGTCCTTAGGGACCACACACCAACCTGTAGTTACCATTGTTAGCAAAGTGGTTATCACCAAGCGTGAACGTGCATTGTTAATTCTTGCTGTAAGGGGATAAGCGGGCTTGTAGCTTGTTGATGTACAGAATATCTAATAATAGATCAATAAAGCTGTAACACTGGCAGTATATTTACAAGGTGCAGCCGATATTTCTTTTGGTCGGTACGTCGATATTTTCCATGTCTCTATATCGGTATACCAATAGTCGATAATGATACTTTCTTGAATACCGATATGTCGGATTCCCAATATTTTTAAAAATACAAAAGTCATAGCGGACAGCACAGAGCGAAATGGCGCAGCAGTTAGCATTTGAGGCTTGGATTTAAAATCACTGTCTCGTCGCAAAGAAATAAATGTTCCGAGGTTTCTCCAAATCTATTACGACGAATGTCCGGTAAGGAGGTTAACGAGTTACTTCTGCATCCTAGTCCCTGCCAAGCTTTTGCTTCATCTTTCAATTTTCTCGTCGTCGACGGAATCTTAAATGCGAATATTTGCAACTTTCTAACGTGCTTATCAGATCACTCAATAATGAAGAAAGTAAGTAGCAGACTGATGCGAGTTTTACCGGTCCTAAAATATCGAGAGGACCACTGTATGTATCTATATACACACCGGAGGTGAGGAAAACAGCACGGAAGGGTAAAATTCGTTGAGTTTCCGAGCACGAGTCACCTTCTGGAAGTTCAGAACTTCGATAGGTTTACGTACAAGTGCAGAAATGGCTCGAAAAAATGAAGAAGATGACAGTAAAGTAAAGGAAGTGTTTTCCCCGCTTTTGTGAGGAAGGAAAATCTCCGTGAGAGAGTGGCAAAGTTGTAGAAAGCAGCAGCGTACGGCGTCCTCAACCGGTTGCCGGGTTAAACTTGCCTCGTAAGTGGAGGAAGACGAAGCCGGCTGTTGAATTTCAGTTCAAGAGAACAAAGGAGCGTCACAGAACTTTTTAGAAAGTGCACCAACGCTGTCTGTTTTGTAATGCGGGCGTATATCGGTCTGCGGGAGCTAGGGATGAAAATATCGATATATATGAAAATACTACAAGTAAATGTGCAAACTAACCGAGCACAGCTTGTCAGTTTGTACTTGCAAAAGGGCATATAGCTTAAGTACGCCGCAGAGATTGGCCAGCTGTTGCTACTGCAAACTCGACTCGAGCAGAATTTGCCGAGACCGTTAACAACATATCTGCACGCGTCTCATTTTCCTGTTCGGCCTCAGTGGAATTCTTAGCACAGGGTGTGTATCATAACCGGTATTATAAACTGACAGAGTCAAATCTACCCGGTACTAGATGAATAAATGATGTCGGTAAATAGGAGTCTGCACGCAGAGCGTTTGCGAGCTAATGTAAAATTTGTTCTCATCACTCTTATAATTTCTTTGTTTGTAAACATAACACTTAGGAAGACATAAATTCTTAAAAATTTATCGAATTCTTTGCTGAAATTAAGATTGCTACTGATGAACAATCAACACAATCGTACTTTAGCATGATGTAGTTACTTGTTCAATAGCTTTAGACTCATATTGTTAAAGGATGGGCCGGCCGCTGTGGCTGAGCGGTTCTAGGCGCTTAGTCCGGAACCGCGCTGCTGCTGCTGCTGTGTGTGATGTCCTTAGGCTACTTAGGTTCAAATGGCTCTGAGCACTATGGGACTCAACTGCTGAGGTCATTAGTCCCCTAGAACTTAGAACTAGTTAAACCTAACTAACCTAAGGACATTACAAACATCCATGCCCGAGGCAGGATTCGAACCTGCGACCGTAGCGGGCTTGCGGTTCCAGACTGCAGCGCCTTTAACCGCACGGCCACTTCGGCCGGCAGGCTACTTAGGTTTCAGTTTTTCTAAGTCTAGGGGACTGATAACCTCAGAGTGCTTAGTGTTGTGGGTTGGCAGGAGAGCCAACACCGAGTTGCTAGAGGAAGCCGAAAGGCACGCGTTTTACCTCACGCAGGCTGGCGTGAGGTCTGGAACAAGACAAGGAAATTAGACTTTAGAAAAAAAACGGACGTAGCTGGTGGAATACTTAACTTTAAGGTGAACGTCGCTCTTGACTGTACATTATTCACAATATCAATAGTAACTGAACATGCCGCCTTGCTAGGTCGTAGCAAATGACGTAGCTGAGGGCTATGCTAACTATCGTCTCGGCAAATGAGAGCGTATTTTGTCAGTGAACCATCGCTAGCAAAGTCGGTTGTACATGGGGCGAGTGCTAGAAAGTCTCTGTAGACCTGCCGTGTGGCGGCGCCCGGTCTGCAATCACTGATAGTGGCGACACGCGGGTCCGACGTATACCAACGGACCGCGGCCGATTTAAAGGCTACCACCTAGCAAGTGTGGTGTCTGGCGGTGACACCACATTCCTCCCCCGCAAATCGGCGCACGGTTGTGGCATAAGGCTTCCGCCCGCCTTGGGGAGGACCCCATGTTGACGTATGCGACGAGGTGGGGAGCCTAACAACAGGCGAGGCTGTGCCATCCGCACCCTGCCATTCGGACCGCGGGGAGCTAGGAAACTCCTGAAAACCTGCTCCAGGGTGCACGCCAACATGCGGTGTATGCGCCCGCAGAGAGACAGGAGGGGCCGAAGGGTCGATCTCCATCGGGCCGGGGCAGCCGACGGGCGAAGACGACATATGGTCCGGAGCGGGCAAGAGGTCCATGTCGGAGGACAACTGGGCACGGGAAGCGATCGGCGGCGCGTGACCCAGGGGGCGCCCGGCGGTTGCAGCGACGCGTCCACTGCGGGCGTCGCCGGCGGGAGAACCGGTGGCGGCGGCGACGGCGGCGGCGGCGGCGGCGCGTCGCCATGGGGCAAAATGGAAGGCAGCGTCGGTAACACCTTGGGCTGAGGCGAGCCAGTAGATGGGTCCCTAGAGCGCTGACCGGACGGCACCGTCGCTGAAAGCAGACGGGGAGCGGCAGATCCCGTGCGACGACAGAGGTGCAGCTGATTGAGATGCCGACACACCTCACCAGAGGGCACCAAAACCAGATACATAGCGCGGCCGAGGCAGCGAAGAATGCGCCCTTCGAGCCAACGCCGTGAACCTCGATAGTGGCGGTAGTAGACAACGTCGCCTGGGGCAAAAGCAGGTGTCGGTCGCTGCACAGGAACCTGATGCGGCGGATGCAGCAAAGACATCAAGGTTCGATGAAGGAGACGGTGGAGCAACTCGGCCGGCGAGCGACCATCTCGGGGCTGAGAGTGATACGAGGACAAAAAGAGCAATAACGCGTCCTCCCGAGAATGCGACTCTTTTCAACTTCAACATCTGTGACTTGAAAGTCCTGACCAATCATTCAGCGGCACCATGTGACTGTGGCGAAGAAGGCGCGGACGTCAGATGTTGAACACCATTGGCCTTGTAGAATGACTGAAATTCTGCAGACATGAATTGTGGGCCATTGTCGGAAACAATAGTCTGTGGAAGACCTTCAATGCAAAAGATAGCAGATAACGCTTGCATGGTGGCAGATGTCGTGGAAGACATCCGGACAACAAAAGGAAAATTACTGAATGAATCTACCACAACTAACCATCGAGCATGTCAGAATGGACCAGCAAAATCGATGTGCAAACGTTGTCAATGGGAAGTGGCTTTTGGCCATGCAAAGAATTTCCGCGGTGGGGCTGATTGTTGTTCGGCACACACCATGCAAGAAGAACACGTATTGGTAATCGCGGCATCGATTCTGAACCAAGTACAGTGCTGACGAGCAAGTTGTTTCGTTCTCACTATAGCCCAATGTTGTAAGACAGAGGACTGTAACGAACGTGGTACCACGACCCTGGACTGATCATTATCTGAACGCAACAGCAAAACACCACGTCGTACAAAACGTCTCTCCTGGTGAGCAAAAAATCGGCGAACCAACGGATCCCTGATCTGTGACTTTGACAAGGGCCATTGCGTAGCAACAAAACGCAGAACGGTGGCAAGGACAGGGTCGGCAGCTGTGGCTGTAGCTACACGACGAAAATCAATCGGAAACGATTCGATCACGTCATCGGTTTCCGAATCAATGAACATGCAAGCAAGTTCGGAGGAATCGAATGCTCTATCCTCAGCAACAGGCAAACGGGACAACGCATCGGCGTTTCCGTGCTTAGCAGTGGACCGATACAAGATATCGTAGCGGTACTGCGAGAGGAAAATAGACCAGCGAATGAATTTCAGCGCTGTACGTGGAGGTACAGGCTAGGTCGTATGAAAAAGTGATGTCAAAGGTTTGTCGTCTGTGTTGGTGGTAAAGTGACGACCATACAAGAAATCATGAACCTTTGTAACACCAAATACGAGAGCCAATGCTTCTTTCTCGATCTGGGAATAATTTCGTTACGCAGACGAGAGCAATTTGGACGCAAAGGCAATAGGGCGATCGTGCGATCCATCTTTGTGCGCAAGCACAGCACCGATCCCGAAATCCGATGCATCCACCATCAACAAAAGGGGCTTCCGGGGATCGAATGGCGTAAGGCAAGTATTGGAAAGCAACGCCGATTTCAACTGGCGAAAGGCGCGTTCGCATTCCGTCGTCCAGACGAATGGAACACCTTTACGGCGTAAGCGATGAAGCGGAGCTGAAATGGAAGAGGCATGGGGAACATAGCGATGATAATAGTTAATTTTTCCCAACACACTCTGTAGCTGCTTCAAATTCTGCGGCGAAAGCAAGTCTTGTATGGCATGGAGGTGCTCGGGACTGGGATGTATGCCTTGGGCATTGAGTACATTTCCCAGGTAGGGTAAGTCACGAGCAAAAATCACACATTTGTCCTTCCACAAGCGAAGACCATTTTGTCGCAAGACCTGAAATAATGTTCTGAGATTGGCTAAATGTTCTTCTTCCGTCTTTCCGGAGATCGCAGTATCGTCCAGGTAGTTTGCTGCAGTAGGGACCGACGCACAAACAGTTTGTAGATATTGCTGAAACAATGCAGGGGCGGATGCACACCCGAATATCAGTCGTTTGAATCGATACAAACCAAGATGCGTGTTAACCACCAAAACGCGCTGGGATTCTTCGTCCACCGGTATTTGCAAGTACGCATCTGCTAGGTCCAACTTCGAAAAATATTTACCCGGGCACAGTTTGTCAAAAAGATCTTCCGGGCGGGGTAAAGGAAAAATTGCAGTCACTAGTTGGATTCACTGTTGCCTTGAAGTCAACACAAAGTCTCAATTTTCCCAAAGGTTTTGGCAAAATTACTAAGGGTGATGCCCAGAGAGAAGCCTGCACACGTTCAATTACACCTCGTGATTCCAAATCGTGTAATGCTTTTGCGACCTCATCACGCAATGCGTGGGGAACATGCGCGCTCTGAAAAATTTCGCCGGCCGCGGTGGTCTCGCGGTTAAGGCGCTCAGTCCGGAACCGCGCGACTGCTACGGTCGCAGGTTCGAATCCTGCCTCGGGCATGGATGTGTGTGATGTCCTTAGGTTAGTTAGGTTTAAGTAGTTCTAAGTTCTAGGGGACTGATGACCACAGATGTTAAGTCCCATAGTGCTCAGATCCATTTGAACCATCCATTTGAAAAATTTCGGTTGCGCGTTGACTTTCAGTTCCAAATGTGCTTTATAGTTCTTAGCGCAACCGAGGCCCTGTGCAAAAATGTCTCCAAATTCTTCACATAGACGAGAAACACTGTCAGAAGGCACAGTCTGGTTCACTGATAGGACCTGATTTACTATAGACAAGTTAAACAACTGAAATAAATCGAAACCAAACAAGTTCACTGCAGAAGAAGAACGATGGACGTAAAATGACACAAGTTTGTTTGTCCCTTGTAAGTTGCAAGAAGGCTGCACTGTCCTAACACAGGGATCTTGTGACCTGAATAGGTAGTTAACTGAACAGTTGCGGCACGCAACGGAGGTGTGCCCAGCAGTTTGTAAGTGTCTTGATTGATCAGTGAAACTGCAGCCCCGGTATCGAGCTGGAATGGTATGACTTTGCCATTAGTGTCCAAGTCCACAAAAAGTGTATTGCCCTGCTGACGACAAGAGCGACTGTCTCGTGCAACGTGAACTGACACTGGTACAGAATCACTTGCGACTTGATGGGGGTTCCTGCGATGTCGACGCACACTATTTGTGGGACGAACACAGTCACTGTCAGAGAGAGTGGCACTAGGCGGATTCCGAATCCGGCGCGAAGCAAAGGGCCTGGAATGATTTTGAGTTTCCGATCTGAGCTTTTTCTGGCAAGCACTTTGAACATGTCCTTTTTTATTACAGTAAAAGCAAATAGCTTGGCGTGATGGGCAATTCCCACGCGAATGTCTAGTAGCACACCGCGGGCATGATTTTAGCACTGCATTTGTTGCTACACACTAGTGAAATCAAGGACACAGTAAAACTTCTGCTCACACACACCTTTATTCTCACACGTCCATTTTACAGTTATAGTTGAAATATATCCGCTGCAGAGGGCAGCACAATGTACAGACTTAACAGAACACCAACAGAGGGCGTAGGAGTCTTCTTTCCCCGACATCCTCCCCACCCTGGTCCATCTCGAGGGGGATGACCAGCTGGACCAGTCGACAGATCTTCATACCATCTGGCTGGCGGAGGATGATGCACCGTATTTTACTGTCTCTGCCATGCCGCGCTTCTTCTACCACAGCCCTTTTCCACAAGTGCCGTGGTTTGCTGTCTTCTTGGAGCGGAACAACCTCTCCAATTCTCGGTTTCCTTTGCTAAGGGTATCCCTTCACCTCATGATATTGCCTTAGCAGCAGGAGGTATTCTGTCTTCGACCTGCGCCTGATGTCGTCATTGACCTTTTGTCTGAGTCGGAAATCCTTGGCAAGGTCCTTTCTAGTTGCTGGCTCTGGCCCACATGAAATTGTTACCAATTTCCCACCATTCAGAAAGTGAGCTGGCGTCAATGCAGTGTCGCTCTCTCCTTGAGTGATGGGTCGTGAGTTTATTGCGGCTTCTATGCTGATCAAGGTGGTGTTTAAGCTCTCTTCATCCACCTGGGAGCGACCAAGAACTTTCTTCAGGCAGCGCTTCACTGAGCCTATTATGCGTTCCCACCAGCCTCCCCACCAAGCCGCACGTGGTGGTATGAATTTCCAAGTGATTTCATGGTGGGCGCAGTTGAGCTGTACGTCAGTATGCTGCATGGTTTTGAAAAGCTCTGACATTTCTGAGTTGGCTGCATGGAATGTTGTAGCATTGTCTGAGTAGAAAGTGACTGGTAGGCTCCTACGTCCTGCAAAGCGTTGCATGGCCATCGAAAATCTGTCAGTGGACATGTCAGTTGCAAGTTCAATATGAATGGCCCGTGTTGTTGCACATGAGAATAGGACCATGTAGGACTTTTTTGTTTGATGTCCAGATTTGACATATAATGGTCCGGCAAAATCGATGCCTGTTACTGCAAATGGTCTTGAAGGCTGAACTCTGTCCAGTGGTAGTGGGGCCTGCATCTCTTTATACCGGCGACTGTGTATTATCTTGCATGGTAGGCAAGAGTGAAAAACTCTCCTAACAGCTTGTCGTCCTCGCAGAATCCAAAATTCTTCTCGCAGTTCCCCTAACACAATCCGCACACCGAGATGATGCAGTCTTACATGTGTGTGTCTGATGAGAAGCTCAGTGAAATGGTGGCGTCCATCCAATATAACTGGATGCTTCTCTGAGTGTGACAGTGCAGCACATTGCAGCCTACCACCAAGACGAAGGATGCCATCCGATATAAAGGGATTGTATCGAGCAGTCTTTGATTCCTTGGGCAATTGTTCTCCCTTACGCAATGCAGGCAGTTCACTAGTGAATAGTTCCTCTTGAACTCTTCTGATCCAGTAGGTGCGGGCATTTTGTAATTCTAAAGCACTAAAACTTCCGGAGATTCTATTTTTGTTTCTTGTTGCGCTGATAAATCGAAATACAAAGGCAGTTATATGCAGGACTCGCCAATATGAACTAAACCTTGCAATGTTCAGTAGTGGTTCAGTGATGGTGATCAGAGTGATATTTGCTCTCGTTTTGGCTTCTGGCATTGATGGAGGTGGGGATGAGATTTCCAGTGGCCACAACTGCTTGTCTTCTGAAAGCCATGGTGGACCACCCCACCAGATATCAAGAGTGGCTAGCAGATTTGCTTCTAGTCCCCGCGTGAGATGATCTGCAGGATTTTGGCTTCCCGGACGATGCCTCCATTGGCTGGGTGTGGTGTATGTCAATATCTCTGTCACGCGATTACAGATAAATGTTTTCCGTTTGTTTGGATCACTCCATACCCATTCCAAAGTGACTGTCGAGTCGCTCCACAAGGTAACTCTGTTGGCATCAAACCCTGTTTCCTGGAAAAAGTAATGAAGGAGTCGTGATCTGACCAATGCAGCAAGTAACTCCAACCTGGGTAGAGTTACCTTCTTGATAGGGGCCAGTCCTTGCTACAGAGAAGGTGCACAGTGTATTCAGTTTCAGTAGATGTACATATATACAAAACAGCGCCGTAGGCTCTTTCAGATGCATCACAGAATACATTCACCTCCGCAGAGCCACCTGTGCCCAGCGTCCCTATCCATCTAGGAATATGTAGTGATGACAAGTGGTGAAGCTTTGAGACCCATGAGTGCCAACGACATGCAAGATCTGTGGGCAAAACTTCCTCCCATGTAAGACCCCTCAGCCATGTGTCTTGGAAAATTATCCTTGAAACGATCCCAACAGGAGTGAACAAACCCAGGGGGTCATAAAACTGAGCAGCTGCTCGAAGAACATTTCTCTTGGTAACCAGTTTGTCCATCAGATTTTCAGCTATCTTCTCATAGTCACAGCAGATGGAGTCATCTTCTGTGTTCCAATTAATTCCTAAAACTTGGGTTGAGGTCTTTGTTTCAAGGCCTTTGACATCCCATATTGCCTTCAGATCATTCGAATTAGTCGCCCATTTGGACAATGGAAGACTTATCTGCTGGAAAAGTTCTGTCAGTTCATGGTAAACACTTGCAGCGGTGTCGCTGTCTCTAACACTGGCTACGAAATCGTCCATGAACACTGACTTGTTTACAAGTCCTGAGGATAGTGGATATTTTTCACTATTTAGTGCTGCTAGCTCCCTTATGGGAGCTGACAACAGGAATGGGCTTGGTGCAAGTCCAAATGGCAAACTTTTGAAGCGATATGTAATCACGTCATTTGTGGTCATGTAGGCGCCACTTCCAGCTTGCTCAGCACGATACGAAAGGAACCTCGTGAGGTCTCTGTCTTCTTCTTTCAACGTTAACTGCAGGAGAGCTTGGTCCACATCACACACTAAACCCACCGGAAGTGTGCGGAATTGTAGTAAGATTGCTAGAATATCCAGAAGTAAATTTGGTCCCTTTTAGAGGGCATCATTCAGCGATAGAGACTCTGGCTCATGTGAGGATGCATCGAAGACTATTCTGTACTTCACACTTCCACTGACGCATTTCTTCACAATGTGGTGTGGCAGGTAGAATGTGTTTCCAGCAGTACAGTCCTCAGGTGCTACCTCTACCTGGTTCTTCCCAATATATTTCGACACGGTCTCGTGGTAAATGACCTTCAGCTCTTCATTCCCTCGCAGCTTGTTTTGTAAGGAGCGAAGACGCGCTTCAGCAGTTGTTCGGTTGCAGGAGAGAGGCATATCCTTCTTTCGAGGCAGAGATACAACTCTGCGGCCATATTACATACAGTATGATTCTCGGAATTCCTGATAAATGGGGTGGTCCATGGGTTTTAATGCTCGCTCTTGATGTTCTGTTATCCCGATTGTCTCCAGGTCCCAAAATCGGCGCACTGACTCATCAAATATGTCACTGCAGCTGCCCTGAATAAAGTTGACAGTTGCTCTGTTGACGGTGGTGCTAGATCTGTTTCCACTCAGAACATATCCAAAGATTGTTGGGAGAAGAGGACAACGAAAAAGGCTGCCGCTCGTCACCTTGAATTCTGTAGGTGGCGAGATGGAATCCAAATTGGTGTGACCACTCTGTCCAGCTTTCCAGTGCAGCATCAAAACGACGAAAAGTTGGTGCAACTGCGTGTTGTGGCTGCGTTAGCTGTAGGACGACAGCTGCCGCATCGTTTTGCATTGCACGTTGACCCTGGACGAGCTGTCCAAGGGCATCCAGTAAGACCTGCGTCTGCTGATTCTGTAAGCGATAAAATTCGGACAGTACATCTGGAGATGGTGGCGATGCCATTACACAAGTAAATCAGGGCAGTATACTTAAGAACGCGGTATGGCCTCGTCGCCAATGTTGTGGGTTGGCAGGAGAGCCAACACTGGGTTACTAGAGGAAGCCGAAAGGCTCGCGTTTTAGCTCACGCACGCTGGCGTGAGGTCTGGAACAGGACAAGGAAATTAGACTTTAGAAAAAAAAAAAAAAAAACGGACGTAGCTGGTGGAATACTTAACTTTAATCCATAACTGGTGAACGTCGGTCTTGACTGTACATTATTCACAATATCAATAGTAACTGAACATGCCGCCTTGCTAGGTCGTAGCAAATGACGTAGCTGAGGGCTATGCTAACTATCGTCTCGGCAAATGAGAGCGTATTTTGTCAGTGAACCATCGCTAGCAAGTCGGTTGTACAACTGGGGCGAGTGCTAGAAAGTCTCTCTAGACCTGCCGTGTGGCGGTGCTCGGTCTGCAATCACTGATAGTGGCGACACGCGGGTCCGAAGTATACTAACGGACCGCGGCCGATTTAAAAGGCTACCACCTAGCAAGTGTGGTGTCTGGCGGTGACACCACACTTAGAGCCATTTGAACCATTTTTTTTAGCTGTGTTTTGGTTCTCCACGAATGGGACATAAATGGAAACGGAAATTTACGGAACATAAAGATTTTGAAAAATATTAGTTGCTAGAATTTTATTTAGATACTACGACAGAAGAGCACGTAAGACGGCTAGAAAAATGCAGGGCGATCTTGATTAAAAAATTAATTATTATGAAAGACGTCCGTTCTACGTCTTCTCCGCTCACCTGGTTATTAATTCAGAAAGTGTAATAGTGGACGAAAATTTTTGATGAAATATAGAAATTTTGCAGTGGGAGGAACCAAGTATTGTGTACAATGCTAAGGACAATAGTCTAGTAATATACTTCGACAAACCTTGAGTTTCACAAAACCATCGCACAAAATATTTTCTCGATTTCAACGAATGTAGCGACCTAAAGTACCTACAGTTACTTTTTATTGTGTATATCCGCGATATAGGTTATGTGTGCAATGACGAAGGATCAGTAAGCGCTGGAAACAAAAAAACTAAAAAATAAATAAATTCAGGCGGTAGAGTATTTCCTCTGCCTTATTAAGGAGAGTCGCGCAACAAAAATCCTCGAGGTGGCATACAAATTCACGCACGCTGCCGCGCAAGAAGACTCTCGCAAATAATATCCGATCATAGGTGACATGATACAATAGTGTCTCATATGTTACCAAAATTAATTTTATAATTCCCTTAGAAGATTTCTTGCTGCAACTTTCTACAAGGTCCTACAGAATGCAAATTCATCAACGACAATATGTTGTTGCTGTTGTGGTCTTCAGTTCTGAGACTGGTTTGATGCAGCTCTCCATGCTACTCTATCCTGTGCAAGCTTCTTCATCTCCCAGTACCTACTGTAACCTACATCCTTCTGAATCTGTTTAGTGTGTCCATCTCTTGGTCTCCCTCTACGATTTTTACACTCCACGCTACCCTCCAATACTAAATTGGTGATCCCTTGATGCCTCAGAATATGTCCTACCAATCGATCCCTTCTTCTAGTCAAGTTGTGTCACAAACTTCTCTTCTCCCCAGTTCTATTCAATACCTCCTCATTAGTTATATGATTTACCCATCTGATCTTCAGCATTCTTCTGTAGCACCACATTTCGAAAGCTTCTATTCTCTTCTTGTCTAAACTATTTATCGTCCACGTTTCAATTCCATACATGGCCACACTCCATACAAATACTTTCAGATACGACTTCCTGATACTTAAATCTATACACGATGTTAACAAATTTCTCTTCTTCAGAAATACTTTCCTTGCTCCACAAATAGCAAAACACTATTTTCAGCGTGTCATTTCCTAATCTCTCAGCACCATCCGATTTAATTCGACTACATTCCATTATTCTCGTTTTGCTTTTGTTCATGTTCATCTTATATCCTCCTTTCAAGACGCTGTCCATTCCGTTCAGCTGCTCTTCCAGTTCCTGCGCTGTCTCTGACAGAATCACAATGTCATCGGCGAACCTCAAGGTTTTTATTTCTTCTCCATGGATTTTAATACCTACTCCGAATTTTTCTTTTGTTTCCTTCACTGCTTGCTCAATATACAGATTGAACAACATCAGGGAGAGGCTACAACCCTGTCTCACTCCCTTCCCAACCACTGCTTCCCTTTCATGTCCCTCAACTCTTATAACTGCCATATGGTTTCTGTACAAATTGTAAATAGCCTTTAGCTCCCTGTATTTCACCCCTGCCACCTTCAGAATTTGAAATAGAGTATTCCAGTCAACATTGTCAAAATCTTTCTCTAAGTCTACAAATGCTAGAAATGTACGTTTGCTGTTTCTTAATCTAGCTTCTAAAATAAGTCGTAGGGTCAGTATTGCCTCACGTGTTCCCATATTTCTACGGAATCCAAACTGATCTTCCCCAAGGTCGGCTTCTACCAGTTTTTCCATTCGTCTGTAAAGAATTCGTGTTAGTATTTTGCAGCCGTGACTTATTAAACTGATAGTTCGGTAATTTTCACATCTATCAACGCCTGCTTTCTTTGGGATTGGAATTATTATATTCTTCTTGAAGTCTGAGGGTATTTAGCCTGTCTCATACATCTTGCTCACCAGAAGGTAGAGTTTTGTCAGGGATGCCTCAACCAAGGCTATCAGTAGTTCTAATGGAATGTTGTCTGCTCCTGGGGCCATGTTTCGACTTAGGTCTTTTAGTGCTCTGTCAAACTCTTCACGCAGTATCATATCTCCCATTTCATCATCCCCTACCTCGTCTTCCATTTCCATAACATTGTCCTCAAGAACCCTCTATATACTCAATCCACCTTTCTGCTTTCCTTTCTTCGTTTAGAACTGGGTTGCCATCTCAGCTCTTGATATTCATGCAAGTGGTTCTTTTTCCTCTAAAGGTGTCTTTAATTTTCCTGTAGGCAGTATCTATCTTACCCCTAGTGATACATGCTTCTACATCCTTACATTTGTCCCCTAGCCATTTTGCACTTCCTGTCGATCTCATTTTTGAGAGGTCTGTATTTCTTTTTGCCTGCTTCATTTGCTGCATTTTTGTATTTTCTACTTCCATCAATTAAATTCAATATCTCTTCCGTAACCCAAGGCCTTGTCTTTTTTACGTACTTAATCCTCTGCTGCTTTCACTATTTCATCTCTCAAAGCTACCCGTTATTCTTCTACTGTATTTCTTTCCCCCACTCTTGTCCATCATTCCCTAATGCTCTCCCTGGAACTCTACACAACCTTTTTCTTTCAATTTATCCAGGTCCCATCTCCGTAAATTCCCTCATTTTTGCAGTTTCTACAGTTTTAATCTACAGTTCATAACCAATAGATTGTGGTCAGAGTCCACATCTGCCCCTGGAAATGTCTTACAATTTAAAACCAGGTTCCCAAATCTGTCTTACCGTTATATAATCTATTTGACACATTCCAGTATCTCCAGGTTTTTTTCCATGTATACAACCTTCTTTTATGATTCTGGAACCAAGTGTTAGCTATGATTAAGTTATGCTCTGTGCGAAATTCTACCAGGCGGCTTCCTCTTTCATTCCTTAACCCCATTCCGTATTCAACCTACTATGTTTCCTTCTCTTCCTTTTCCTACTATCGAATTCCAGTCACCATTTCCCTTTTTAAATTTTCTAACCTACCTGCCCGATTAAGGGATCTGACATTCCACGCTCCGACCCTTAGAACGCCAGTTTTCTTTCTCCTGATAACAACGTCATCCTGAGTAGTCCCCACCCAGAGATCCGAATGGGGGACTATTTTATCTCCAGAATATCTTACCCAAGAGGACGCAATCATCATTTAACCATACACTAAAGCTGCATGCCGTTGGGAAAAATTATGGCTGCAGTTTCCCCCTGTTTTCAGCCGTTCGCAGTACCAGCACAGCAAGGCCGTTTTGGTTAGTGTTACAAGGCCAGATCAATCAATCATCCAGACTGTTGCCTCTGCAACTACTGAAAAGGCTGCTGCCCCTCTTCAAGAACCACACGTTTGTCTAGCCTCTCAACAGATTCCCCTCCGTTGTGGTTGCACCTACGGTACCGCTATCTGTATCGCTGAGGCACGCAAGCCTCCCCACCAACGGCTAGGTCTATGGTTCAGGGGGGGGGGGGGGGGAGGGGGGAACGACAATATATTTCGTTACAAATACAGAAGAGTTTCGCACCCCTTACGGTATTTTGTTTTTTATCTTGGAATACCTTTATGTTCATACCTTTATGTTCATATATTTTTTTCAGGCCGAATGTCAGTGGACTTTTTTCTTAACAGGTTTAAGTACAAAACTACTTTTCTTCAAAGTTTGCAACATCAGTTTTTAATCTTTTCGTTGCGGCTGACAATAATGTTCTTTCGGAAACGTTATTAACATTCTACATCTCTATTCTTCATGTCTGCGTATTTGTTTTTGAACACAGTCACCCTGGCGAAGAGCAAATTTGTCCAAATGAGCGAGCAGATTGTTGATATCGCCACTGTAGAAGGTTTGACCTAGTTGAGGGTGTCGCAACCTCACCTTTGCTGACCCCGCTTCATCACTATCAAAGTGAAGGCCTCAAAGGAGTTCTTTAAGTTTTGGAAACAGATGAAAATCGTTTGGGACCAAGTCGGGACTATACGGAAAATGATCGATGACGGTAAAGCAAGGCATCGGATTGTTGCAGGTGTCGCAGCGGTCCTGCGTTGCCTGTCACTGTCATGCTGAAGGTGAGGGTGTTCCATGTGTGGACGAGCTCGAAACTCCATTACAGCACGTTGTTTCTCACGCACAACGATAGTTACGTGGCACACCGCCTTGTTTCACACTACGATTTGAATCCCTCTAGCGGCAAGGGGCTGAAAATATGTAGACGTGAATAATAAAGATGAAGAATGTTAACAACGTTTGTTTTATTTTAAAAATTTCAAGAGACTTCACATAAAAACATTCGAGGCGTTATTTTTCAACACTCCCTTGTAGACAGATCAGGGGCGAAAGAAAGTATCACTATTTAACATCCTTTTTAATCTGAAAACTGCTCCATGGTCTTTCAGCCTTATTGTTCTTTCTTGGTTCTTGAACATATTTTATATCACCCCGATTTCCCTGTAGCTTACCCGCGTTTTTCTCAGAACTTTCAACATTTAACACTGTCGAACGCACTTTCTGTGTCTACAAATCCAATGATCGTTCATAGTTTTTTCTTCATTCTTGCTTGCGTTATCAACCGCAAAATCAGAACTGCCTCTCTGATGGCTTTCTTTCCTAAAGCCAATCTGATCATCATCTAACAGATCCTCAATTTTCTTTTCTATTCACCTGTATATTACTGTTGTCAGCAACATGGATGCATGAGATGTTACTGATTGTGCGGTATCCTCGGAATTGCGTGGATGATATTTTTGCGTTTAGTGGTACGTCGATTGTCTCAGTCTACACACCAGCCTGAGTAGTCGTTGCTATTGCCCCCAATTTCCCCTCATGATTTCATAAATTCCGATAAAATGTTCCGTGTATCTCAAGCCTTACAGAGCTGTTTTAAATGTTGACTCTAATACTAGATCCCCTATGTCTTCCATACCGACACCAGTTTCTTCTTGTATCAAGTCACCAGACAAGTCGTCACGCAGTGTAGTGCTTCCACTTATCCGCTCCTTCCGCTCCCACTGCATTCTTAATGATATCACACTCACATTTAATTTTGCCGCAGGTTGTTTCTATACGCTAAGTCAGTCCTTCCGACAGTAATTCTTTTTCGATTTCTTCACATTTTTCCTGCAACCATTGCGCTCTGTCTGCCGTACACTTCCGATTTATTTCGTTACCGAGTCATTTATATTACTGTATTTCTTTGTTTCACTGACAAATTTTGTATTTTTTTTTCCTTTGATCGAACAACAGAAGTATTTCTTCTGTGGTTTTCCGTTACTTCAGTATCCTACTTCCTTCCACACTGATTTATCCGTGCGATTTTCTTAAACTTCTTACGCCGCAATTCTTCACCTGTCATTACTGATGATTTTTAATCATGATTTAAGCAGCGACCAGTTTGGAAACCGGGATCCATGGCGTTTTGATTACTAGTCAGAGACGATACCCATAGACCAACGCTTCGTCATAAATCGTAGCTGGTAGACAATTTTTAATAATCGGTAAGATCAATTATTCGATAATGATGTCTACAAAAGTATATAGGAAAAATTTTGCTGGCATCCATATCGATTTCTAGTAACTTTGCAAAAATAAAAGAAAAAAATTCACTAAAATATTTTATTTAATTGTAAAAGTCGTAATCAGAATTTGTCATTTCAGTGCTGGTCAGCGTCTTATTTTATATTTGGTATTTATTGGGATGGAAATACGATTTTAAGTTGTCACCTAACCTCATCTTGACGCTGAATGCAAGCGTATTTTGATCACTGGATATAACAGGTATCAAGATGAAGGATTTACTCAGCTTTTAGAAAAGTCAAAACAACCTTCGGTGAAATTAAAAGCAAGGGAGGTAACATTCAGAGTGTAATAGGAATTCCAATGTTAAACGCAGAGGAGAGGACGGATAGGTGGGAAGAGTACATTTAAGACCTCTCTGAGGTGGCGGACATATCCAATGACACGATAGAAGAAGAAACAGAAATCGATATAATCAGCCTAAGAGCAGCCGACCATTTGCAAAGGATAAAGTAATCTTTACCTAGGTTTCAATAGATATAAATCTATCTTCTTCAGAAGACGGCCTGGGGACAATGAACATCGTAATATATATTAAGGTATGGAACATGAGTCAAGATTATTTTTTTTCCTTTATTGTAATTTTCAGCACCTCATACAAGGCGGGCTGGCAGCAGCTTAATACGCCGCTCTTCAGCCTTATGGGGTACAATAATATGAGATAGGTGACACAGAAAATACAAAAAATGGCGGGCAAAGAAGGTAGTTTTTACTTTATTGTTATTTTGACACCTGAACAACCAGGTAGGCTGGCAGCGGCACAATACGCCGCTCTTCAGCCGAAGAGAGTACATGGAGATAAACAAAGAAGAGACATCATTTAGTAAACGGTGGGAAAAAAACAGGAGACACAAGAACATAAAAGCACAAGAAGCCGTTCACACTTGATGACAATCCACACTATGAACTGGAGACCCGACGCACAAACACTGAAGAAGACGATGGCACTGGTGAACAATGGAGCGTGACGGCGAAACTGAACACTAAACATGACGGCACACAGGATATACTAATGGCAGTGGTCTCCGGCGCGCGAATGTCCACTGAGCGTGTGCGAGTCCGGGGACCTGCCAAGAGGGGAACAGGGGAGAGGAGGGGGAGAGGGGAGGAAAAGAGGATGCCACGGCTTAGGAGACGGGGACAGGAGGAGAGGGACAGGGGAGGGGAGGCCCGGGAGACGAGGGACGAGAAAAGGAGGAGGGAGGGAAAAGGGAGAGAAGGGAGGGAGGGTGCCCAGAGGAGTAAGTACAGGAGGAGGTTGGGAGGATCAAAGTTGGTAGGAGGGGTAGATGGAGGGGAGGAGGGCATCGTCAGGGAGAGGGAGCTGGCGGAAGCCACCTTGGGAGAGGGTAAGGAGGGTGGAGAGATGGAGACCGGGCGGGACGTGGGAATACAGGCGCGGCAGGGGGCGGAGGGTGGGAGAGGAGCGGGGAGACAAGCGGGTGAGGAGGATCAAGTTTACAGGAGGTGTACAGGATCCGTATCCTTTCAAGGAAAAGAAGGAGGTGGGGGAAGGGGATGAGATCATACAGGATCCGTGTGGGGGAGGGGAGACGGATGCGGTAGGCGAGGCGGAGAGCATGGCGTTCCAGGATTTGGAGGTACTTAAGGGTGGGAGTGAGGGCGATGGAACGGCCATAGATGGTGAGATAGAAATCAAGGAGGCGGAAGGAAGGGGTGGTTTTGCCTACAATGATCGCCTGGGTTTTGGAAGGATTGACCTTGAGCAACCACTGGTTGCACCAAGCAGTGAACTGGTCAAGATGGGATTGGAGAAGGCGTTGAGAGCGTTGCAGGGTGGGGGCAAGGGCAAGGAAGGCGGTGTCATCGGCAAACTGGAGAAGGTGGATGGGGGGTGACGGCGGTGGCATGTCCGCCGTGTACAACAGGTACAGAAGGGGGGGAGAGGACGGAGCCTTGGGGCACACCGGCGGAGGGGAAAAAGGTGTAGGAATCGGTGTTATGGATGGTGACATAGGAAGGACGGCGGGAGAGAAAGGAACCGATCAGACGGACGTAGTTAATGGGAAGGGCGAAGGTTTGGAGCTTGAAGAGGAGACCGGAATGCCATACGCGGTCATATGCGCGTTCGAGGTCAAGAGAGAGGAAGATTGCGGAGCGACGGGAATTGAGCTGTTCGGAAAGGAGATGAGTGAGGTGAAGGAGAAGATCGTCGGAAGAGAAGGACGGCCGAAAGCCACACTGGGTAACGGGAAGGAGACGGTGCTGGCGGAGATGCTGGTGGATGCGGCGGGTGAGGATAGATTCCAGGACCTTGCTGAAGACCGAGGTAAGGCTGATGGGACGGTAGGAGGAGACGGCGGACGGCGGTTTGCCAGGTTTAAGGAACATGAGGATACGAGAGGTTTTCCACAGGTCGGGGTAGTAACCGGTGGACAGGACTACATTGTAGAGCCTGGCCAGGGTGGAGAGAAAAGAGACAGGAGCTTCACGAAGGTGACGGTAGGTGACACGATCGTGACCAGGAGCGGTGTTGCGTTTTGTGCGGAGTGTAGCAATGAGATCCAGTGTAGTGATAGGAGTATTGAGGTCCGTGTGTGCAATGTTGTCCAAGTACTGGAAACCAGGAGCGAGGGGAGGGACAGAGGTGTCAGTTCGATCGCGGATATCCGGGAAGAGAGAGTAGTCGAACTGGGGATCATCGGGGATGGAAAACACATCGGACAGGTAGGAGGCAAAGTGGTTAGCCTTACTAAGGGCGTCAGGGAAGGGGATGGTAGGGGGAGGGCTTAGTTCCGGTAAGGCGACGGAAGGCGGACCAGAACTTGGACGAGTTTATAGGGAGGGTAGCATTTAAACGGGTGCATGTCTGTCGCCAGTCCCGTCGTTTCTTAGCAGCGAGCAAATTACGAATGTGTCGCTGGAGTTGCCGGTGGCGTCGTAGTGTGTCCGGGTCACGCGTGCGGAGGAAGGCACGGTAGAGACGACGGGATTCACGGAGGAAGTGGACGGCCTGTGGGGGTAAGGTAGGACGGTGGGGGTGGATGGAAACAGTAGGGACGTGGGCCTCCACGGCCTCAGACAAGGTCTGCTGGAGAAAGGAGGCGGCACGGGTGACATCATCGGGAAGGCGATAGGTGAGAGGGTGGCTATCGACCTGGGTGGAGAGGGCATCCCGGTAGGCATTCCAGATGGCACGGGAATAGTCATGGATGTACTTAGGGGGAGGGTCATTACGAGGGTCAGGGTGGGGGCGACGACCGTCTGAAACAGTGAGGAGGACAGGGAGATGGTCGCTACCAATAGGCTCCAGGACATCCACCGTAATGCGACCAAGGAGGCTGGGGGAAGAGAGAAGAACATCGGGAGTGGAGTTGGATTTGGGTCGGGTGTGCTGGAGGATGGGGATGAGGTCGCCTTGAAGGGAGGAGAGGAACCGATGCCACCGCCGTAACTGGGGCGCGGAGCGACTATGGATGTTGAGGTCGGCGGCGATCACGTAGGAGGAGAAGATACGGTCAATGTGGGAGAGGAAGTCGAAAGGAAGAGGGGCGTTGGGGCGGACATAGATGGTGGCACAGGTAATGGTAAGGCCGGGGAAGAAGAGACTAAGGATCAGGTGTTCGGTGGGGTCGGGAAGGAGAGGTTGGAGCCGAACGGGGATCTGGCGGTGGTGATCAATGGCCACTCCGCCATGCGCAACTGGGAGGGGATTATCGGAGCGGTGGAGGAGATAGGGGGATATGTGGATGGAGTGGTGGGGTTGGAGGAAGGTTTCATTGAGGAGGAAGGCATCCACACGGTGGGTAGCATGGGTGTGCAGGAAGAGGTTCTTGTTGGCGGGAAGGGAGCGGATGTTGTTGAAAAGGATACGGTGCTGTCGCGCCATGACAGGGTTTTAGACGAGGGTGTCAAGATGGAAGAAGGTGAAATGGGCCTGGTTGTTGGAATAGGTGGCTTACATTTTAAGGTGAAAAATGGAACGGGCGGCGAGGGAGATTTGTTGGAGGGTGTGGGGGCGCTGAAAGGGATGAACATTCTGGAGGACGATGGTGAGGAACCTGATGATGTCCTCAGCGGTGGGTGGGGGACGAAGGGAATTGCCAGGAGGGGTGGGGGCGTCCAGAGGACGGACAGGTACGGTGAGTTCAGGAGTGGTTGGAGGGGGTCGGACATTACACTTTGGGAGTAGGTGGGATGAGGGAGATTGCAGGTATTACGGGAGGGAGGGGATTGGAGGTTAGGGCACTGCCGGAGGAAGTGCGCTTGCCGACAATGCGGGCAGGTGGGGCCTCGCGGCACTCAGCTGTGGGGTGCGCATTATAGCGCAGACACCTCTGGCAGCGCAGGGATTGAGAAGGGGATCGGGAGGGGTCGACCTTGTACCGCTGGTGGAAGAGGAGAGCACCCTCCTTCAGGAGACGGTCAATGGAGGGGGCGTCCTCAGAGAAAACCCGCATAAGGCGGGTGGGGCCGGCCGAGTTGAAAATGCGGCGGACCGCCCGCACCTCCAGCGTGGGATGGGCCTTGAGCTCCGCCAACACCTCCTCCTCCGTGATCGACGGACTGAGCCGCGTGATCACGGCGGTGAGGGTCGGCGGGCGATGCGGGGGTTGGGGTTGGCGGGTAGGAGATGGAGAAGGAGCAGGGGTAAGGGAGGCGTTGGGACCAAAACGGGTGATGGGGAGACGGGAGAGGATGTCAGTATGGAGGGTTGGGCTGGGGGAGGAGATGAGAGCAGAATCCCATCTGGGAGTAAGGAGGGAGATGGGGGCACCAGGGAAATGTTGGCGGAGGAGGAGGGAGAGGTTCCGGGCCTCGAGAAAGGAAGGATCGGGATGGGACAGGAGATATTTGTATAAACTGGGGGGGGAGGAGGAGGAGGAGGAGGAAGTGGGAGCAGGGCCAGGCGGGGAGACATCCATGGCACCCTGGGGGGGGGATGGAGGTCGGGGCGGGGCCTTTTTGGGAGCGGAGGAGGTGAGGGTGCCACTAGGGCGTTTGACTGCGGCTGAAGGGCGGGTGGTGACATGAGGGACGGGAGCGATGGGGAGGTGGTGGGAAGGAACAGGTCCCGGCGTGGACGCAGCAGTCGGCGCCGGAGATGGTGACGGTGAAGGCGATGGTGACGGCGACGATGACGACGGTGGTGGTGGCGGTGATGGCGAAGGCGACGGGGAGAGCTGGGCGTGGACAGTGGCCCGACGGGCCACCACCCTAGCCGGAGCTGCAGTGACAGGCTGGGGGAGAGGGGGGGAAAGGATCAGAACGAGAGGAGCGAGAGGAAGACAGGGGAGAGGGGGCGACAAACAGCGAGGGCGAAGGGAGAGTGAGGAGAGGTGGGATGGAAGGAGGGGGGTGTGACTGAGCACACCAAGTTATAGTAGTGGAGGCGGCGGAAGGTGAGGTATAGACGATGGCGGTGGTGGTAGTGGTGGTGGTGGTGGTGGGGGCGGACATGACGACAGGGAGAAAAAACGCACAGCACGAAAAGGAAAGGACACAAACTGGGAACAGACGTAGACGAAGACGAAGACGCAGACCAGGGTCGGACGACCAGGGTCGGAGGCGGCGACGGCAGGAACGCCGCAGCTGTTGCTGCTGCTGCTGCTGCTGCTGGCTGGCTGGCTGGCTGGCTGGCCGGCTGGCTGGCCGGCCGGCCGGCCGGCTGGCTGGCCGGCTGGCCGGTGGGTTCGCTGCTGCAGGCCGGGACCGAGAACGGGACGGCTGCTGCTGCTGCTGCTGCTGCTGCTGGACCACGGCGGCTCTGCTGGGCTGGCTGGCTGGCTGGCTGGCTGGCTGGCACCTGGAACACCTAGCACTTCGATAAGCGCTGGAATTTCACTATCGAAGGGCGGCAACCTTTCGGTGTACCGCCGGAGATTGATGAGTCAACTTTGTTTTTTTTTTTTTTTTTTTACTTTATTGTTATTTTAAAACCTGTACAACAGGCAGGCTGTCAGCAGCACACTACGCTGCTCTTCAGCCATAGAAGACACAAGCAGCAAAAACAGGGAGAAGACACATAAGTCACAGAGCGGTGGGCAATGAAACAGGAGACACATAGAGACAATCACGGAGCCGTTCACACTCGTCGATAATCCACACTGCTAGCTGATGAGACGACGCACAACCACTGAAGATGATGATGGCACTGGTGAACGATGGAGGGGACGGTGAACACTAAACACTAAACACTAAGCACTAAACACACAAAACACTGATGGCGGCGACCTCCGGCGCGCGAATGTCCACGTAACGTGTGCGAGTCCGGGGACCTGCCAAGAGGGGTAGAAGGGGGAGGTGGGGGAGAGGGGAGAAAAAGGATGCCAATGGCTGAGGAGTCGGGGGCAGGAGGAGAGGAACAGGGGAGGGGAGGCCCGGGGGAGGAGGGGGGGAGAAAAGGAGGAGGGAGGGAAAAGGGAGAGGAGGGAGGGAGGGTGCCCGGAGGAATAAGTACAGGAGGAGGGCGGGAGGATCAAAGTTGGTAGGAGGGGTAGATGGAAGGGAGGAGGGCATCATCAGGGAGGGGGAGCTGGCGGAAGCCACCTTGGGAGAGGGTAAGGAGGGTGGAGAGATGGAGACCGGGTGGGACGTGCGAATACAGGCGCGGCAGCGGGCGGGGGTGGGAGAGGATCGGGGAGACGAGCGGGTGAGGAGGATCGAGTTTGCGGGAGGTGTACAGGATCCGTATCCTCTCAAGGAAAAGGAGGAGGTGGGGGAAGGGGATGAGATCGTAGAGGATCCGCGTGGGGGAGGGGAGACGGATGCGATAGGCGAGGCGGAGAGCATGGCGTTCAAGGATTTGGAGGGATTTATAAAAGGTGGGGGGAGCGGAGATCCATGCTGGATGGGCATAACAAAGGATGGGGCGGATGAGGGATTTATAGGTGTGGAGGATGGTGGAGGGGTCCAGACCCCACGTACGGCCGGAAAGGAGCTTCAGGAGACGGAGGCGGGAACGTGCCTTGGCTTGGATTGTCTGGAGATGGGGAGTCCAGGAGAGGCGACGGTCGAGGGTGACACCAAGGTACTTAAGGGTGGGAGTGAGGGCGATGGGACGGCCATAGACGGTGAGATAGAAAGGAGATGAGTGAGGTGAAGGAGAAGGTCGTCGGAAGAGAAGGACGGCCGAAAGCCACACTGGGTGACGGGAAGGAGGCGGTGCTGGCGGAGATGCTGGTGGATGCGACGGGTGAGGATAGATTCCAGGACCTTGCTGAAAACCGAGGTAAGGCTGATGGGACGGTAGGAGGAGACGGCGGACGGCGGTTTGCCAGGTTTAAGGAACATGAGGATACGGGAGGTTTTCCACAGGTCGGGGTAGTAACCGGTGGACAGGACTACATTGTAGAGCCTGGCCAGGGTGGAGAGGAAAGAGACAGGAGCTTCACGAAGGTGACAGTAGGTGACACGATCGTGACCAGGAGCGGTGTTGCGTTTGGTGCGGAGTGTAACAATGAGATCCTGTGTAGTGATAGGTGCATTGAGTTCCGTGTGTGTAATGTTGTCCAAGTACTGGAAACCAGGAGCGAGGGGACGGACAGAGGTGTCAGTTCGATCGTGGATATACGGGAAGAGGGAGTAATCGAACTGGGGATCGTCGGGGATGGAGAAGACATCGGAGAGGTAGGAGGCAAAGTGATTGGCCTTACTAAGGGTGTCAGGGAAGGGGTGATCATCGTGGAGAAGAGGATAGTAGGGGGAGGGTTTAGTTCCGGTAAGGCGATGGAAGGCCGTCCAGAACTTGGACGAGTTGATTGGTAGGGTTGCATTTAAACGGGTGCATGTCTGTCGCCAGTCCCGGCGTTTCTTAGCCGCGAGCAAATTACGAACGTGTCGCTGGAGTTGCCGGTGGCGTCGTAGTGTGTCCGGGTCACGCATGCGGAGGAAGGCACGGTACAGACGACGGGATTCACGGAGGAGGAGAACGGCCTGTGGGGGTAAGGTAGGACGGTGGGGGTGGATGGCGACAGTAGGAACGTGGGCCTCCACGGCCTCAGACAAGGTCTGCTGGACAAAGGAGGCGGCATGGGTGACATCGTCAGGGTGGTGGTAGGTGAGAGGGTGGCTATCGACCTGCGTGGAAAGGGTATCCCGGTAGGCATTCCAGTCGGCTTGGGAATAGTCGTGGACATACTTAGGGGGAGGGTCAGTACGAGGGTCGGGGCGAGGGCGACGACCGTCTGAAACAGTGAGGAGGACAGGGCGATGGTCGCTACCAATAGGCCCCAGGACATCCACCGTTATGCGGCCAAGGAGGTTGGGGGAGGAGAGGATAACATCAGGAGTGGAGTTGGATTCAGGACGGGTATGCCGGGGGATGGGGACGAGGTCACCTTGAAGGGTGGAGAGGAACCGATGCCATCGCCGTAACTGGGCGGCGGAACGACTATGGATGCTGAGGTCGGCGGCGATCACATAGGAGGAAAAGGTTCGATCGACATGGGAGAGGAAGTCGAAGGGAATAGGAGCGTTGGGGCGGACATAGATGGTGGCGCAGGTAACGGTAAGGCCGGGGAAGAAGAGACTAAGGATCAGGTGTTCGGTGGGGTCGGGAAGGAGAGGTTGGAGCCGAACGGGGATCTGGCGGTGGTGACCAATGGCAACTCCGCCACGCGCAATTGCGAGGGGATTATCGGAGCGGTGGAGGAGGTAGGGCGAAGTGTGAATGGTGTGGTGGGGTTGGAGGAAGGTTTCATTAAGGAGGAAGGCATCCACGCGGTGGGTGGCAAGGGTGTGCAGGAAGAGGTTCCTGTTGGTGGGTAGGGAGCGGATGTTGTTGAAAAAGGATACGTTGCTGTCGCGCCATGATAGGGATTTAGACGAGGGTGTCGAGGCGGGAGAAGGTGAAATGGGCCTGGTTGTTGGAGTAGGTGGCGTACATCTTGAGTTGGAATATGGAACGGGCGGCGAGGGAGATTTGTTGGAGGGTGTGTGGGCGCTGAAAGGAATGAACATTCTGGAGGACGATGGTAAGGAACCTGATGATGTCCTCAGCGGTGGGGGGGGGGACGAAGGGAATTGCCAGGAGGGGTGGGGGCGTCCAGGGGACGGACAGGGACGGTGAGTTCAGGAGTGGTTGGAGGGGGTCGGGCTTTACACTTTTGGGAGTAGGTGGGATGGGGGAGATTGCAGGTATTGCAGGAAGTAGGGGATTGGAGGTTGGGGCACTGCCTGAGGAAGTGCGCTTGCCGACAATGCGGGCAGGTGGGGGCCTCGCGGCACTCAGCTGTGGGGTGCGCGTTATAGTGTAGACACCTCTGGCAGCGCAGGGATTGAGGAGGGGAACGGGAGGGGTCGACCTTGTACCGCTGGTTACAAAGGAGGGCACCCTCCTTCAGGAGACGGTCAATGGAGGGGGCATGCTCAGAAAAAACCCGCATAAGGCGGGTGGGGCCGGCAGCGTTATGTATGCGGCGAACCGCACGCACCTCCAAATGGAGATGCGCCTGGAGCTCCGCCAACACCTCCTCCGTGATCACTGGACTAAGCCGAGTGATCACGGCGGTGAGAGTTGGCGGGCGACACGGAGGTTGAGGTTGGCGGGAGGGAGGTGGTGAAGGAGCAGGGGTGAGAGAGGCATGAGGGCCAAAGCGGGTGACAGGGACGCGGGAAAGGAGGTAGGTGTGGAGGGTTGGGCTGGGGGAGGAGATGAGGACCGAATCTCGGCGAGGAGTGAGGAGGGAGATGGGGGCACCAGGACAATGCTGGCGAAGGAAGAGGGTGAGGTTCCGGGCTTCAAGGAGAGAGGGATCAGGACGGGAGAGGAGGTAGCGGTAGGAGGAAGGGGGAGAGGAGGAGGATGAGGGGGCAGGGACAGGCGGGGAGACTTCCATGGCATCATGGGTGGGGGAAGGAGGACGAGGCGCAGCCTTTTTGGAAGCAGAGGAAGCAGGAGTGCCACCGGGGCGCTTGACGGCGGTGGAGGAGGTGTGGGGGATGGGAACAACGGGAATGTGGCGGGGAGGGGCAGGTCCCGGGGCCGGAGTCGGCGCCGGAGATGGTGACGGTGACGGTGGCAGTGGCGGCGGTGATGGCGAAGGTGACGGGGAGAGCTGGGCGTGGGCAGTGGCCCGACGGGCCACCACCAGAGCCGGAGCTGCAGTGACAGGCTGGGGGAGTGGGGGGAAGGGATCAGAACGAGAGGAGCGGGAGGAAGAAGCGGGAGAGGGGGCGACAAAGATAGAGGGTGAAGGGAGAGTGAGGAGAGGTGGAATGGAAGGAGGGGGGTGGGACTGGGCACACCAAGTTATAGTGGTGGAGGCGGCGGAAGGGGAGGTATAGACAATGGCGGTGGTGGTAGTAGTGACAGTGGTGGTGGGGGCGGACATGACGGGAGAGAGAAACAAGAACGAACAGAACGAAGAGGAGAGGACAGAAACTGGGGACAGACAAAGACGAAGACGGATGGAGACGAAGACGGCCGTAGACCAGGGTCAGGACGGCGGCGATGGCTGCGACCAGGCGGCACCGGATGGCGGCGGCGGCGAGCCCCGGCAGGCGGCGACGGCGGCGGCGGCGGCGAAGGCGGCGGCGGCGGCGGCGAGCCCCGGCAGGCGGCGACGGCGGCGGGGGCGGCGGCGGCGGCGGCGGCGGCGGCGGCGGCGAGGACCGGAAGGCGGCGACCAAGCGGCGGCGGCGGCGGCGGCAAGCAGACGACACGGCAGGGATCTTCCACGTCGAAGGCGCACCCTGAGAGTAGCCCAGGCAGTGAAACTCTTCGATGAAGAAGAGAGGGAATCCAACCCTCGAATGATGAGTCAAGATTTTTTTTGTTTTTTTTTTTTTTCTTTATTGTAATTTGGACACCCCATACAAGGTGGGCTGGCAGCGGAACAGTGTACTCCGCTCTTCAGCCATAAGCAGTACAAGAAAAAAGAAAGGGAGACAGACAAGTAACAGAATGGCGGTTAAAAAACAGGAGATACAAGAGTTAAAAAACATGAAGCCGTTCACACTTGACGAAACAAACAAGAAAAAACCGTCGGCACTGGGCACAAACACTGACGAGGTAGATGACACACGTGAACGAAGGAGCGTGGACGGCGAAAAACACTGAGGCACAGACACGACGGCACAGACACTAAACCGAGGGCGATGATCTCCGGCGCGCGAAAGTTCACGATGCGTGTGCGAGTCCGGGGACCTGCCAAGAGAGGAGGAGGAGGAGGAGGAGGAGGAGGAGGAGGGGGAGAGGGAAAGCGAGAGGAGAGAGCAGGGACGCCACGGGCAGGGGAAAGAGGGGGGAGAGAGGAAGGGGGAGGGGAAGCACGGAAGAAGAGGGGTGGAGGGAGGGGATGGGGGAAAAGGAGAGAGAAGGGAAGGGAAGAGAAAGGAGGGAGGGTGCCGCAGGGAAAGGACACCAGGAGGGAGGGGGGGCAGGGTCAAAGTTGATAGGAGGGGTAGATGGAGGGGACGAGGACATCATCAGGGAGAGGGAGCTGGCGGAAACCACCTTGGGAGAGGGTAAGGAGGGTGGAGAGATGGAGACCGGGTGGGACATGGGAGTACAGGCGCGGCAGCGGGCGGGGGTGGGAGAGGATCGGGGAGACGAGCGGGTGAGGAGGATCGAGTTTACGGGAGGTGTAGAGGATTCGTATCCTTTCGAGGAAGAGGAGGAGGTGGGGGAAGGGGATAAGGTCATACAGGATCCGCGTGGGGGAAGGGAGACGGATGCGATAGGCAAGGCGGAGAGCATGGCGTTCAAGGATTTGGAGGGATTTATAAAAGGAAGGGGGGGCGGAGATCCAGGCTGGATGGGCGTAACAGAGGATAGGGCGGATGAGGGACTTATAGGTGTGGAGGATTGTGGAGGGGTCCAAACCCCACGTTCGGCCGGAAAGGAGCTTGAGGAGACGGAGTCGGGAACGTGCCTTGGCTTGGATTGTCTGGAGATGGGGAGTCCAGGAGAGGCGACGGTCGAGGGTGACGCCAAGGTACTTAAGGGTGGGGGTGAGAGCGATGGGACGGCCATAAACGGTGAGATAGAAATCAAGGAGGCGGAAGGAGGGAGTGGTTTTGCCTACAATGATCGCCTGGGTTTTGGAAGGATTGACCTTGAGCAACCACTGGTTGCACCAAGCGGTGAACCGGTCAAGATGGGATTGGAGAAGGCGTTGGGAGCGTCGCAGGGTGGGGGCAAGGGCAAGGAAGGCGGTGTCATCGGCAAACTGGAGAAGGTGGACAGGGGGTGACGGCGGCGGCATGTCCGCCGTGTACAACAAGTACAGAAGGGGGGAGAGGACGGAGCCTTGGGGCACACCGGCGGAGGGGAAAAAGGTGTAGGAATCGGTGTTATGGATGGTGACATAGGAAGGACGGCGGGAGAGAAAGGAACCGATCAGACGAACGTAGTTAATGGGAAGGGCGAAGGTTTGGAGCTTGAAGAGGAGACCGGAATGCCATACGCGGTCATATGCGCGTTCGAGGTCAAGAGAGAGGAAGATTGCGGAGCGACGGGAATTGAGCTGTTCGGAAAGGAGATGAGTAAGGTGAAGGAGAAGATCGTCGGAAGAGAAGGACGGCCGAAAGCCACACTGGGTAACGGGGAGGAGGCGGTGCTGGCGGAGATGCTGGTGGATGCGGCGGGTGAGGATAGATTCCAAGACCTTGCTGAAGACCGCGGTAAGGCTGATGGGACGGTAGGAGGAGACGGCGGACGGCGGTTTGCCAGGTTTGAGGAACATGAGGATACGGGAGGTTTTCCACAGGTCGGGGTAGTAACCGGTGGACAGGACTACATTGTAGAGCCTGGCCAGGGTGGAGAGAAAAGAGACAGGAGCTTCACGAAGGTGACGGTAGGTAACACGATCGTGACCAGGAGCGGTGTTGCGTTTGGTGCGGAGTGTATTGATGAGATCCTGTGTGGTGATGGGGGCATTAAGGTCCGTGTGTGGAATGTTGTCCAAGTACTGGAAACCAGGAGCGAGGGGAGGGACGGAGGTGTCAGTTCGATCGCGGATATCTGGGAAGAGGGAGTAATCGAACTGGGGATCATCAGGGATGGAAAACACATCGGACAGGTAGGAGGCAAAGTGATTGGCCTTACTAAGGGCGTCAGGGAAGGGGTGATCATCGTGGAGAAGAGGATAGTAGGGGAAGGGTTTAGTTCCGGTAAGGCGACGGAAGGCGGTCCAGAACTTGGACGAGTTTATAGGGAGGGTAGCATTTAAACGGGTGCATGTCTGTCGCCAGTCCCGGCGTTTCTTGGCCGCGAGCAAATTTCGAATGTGTCGCTGTAGTTGCCGGTGGCGTCGTAGGGTGTCAGGGTCACGCGTGCGGAGGAAGGCACGGTAGAGACGACGGGATTCACGGAGGAGGAGGACGGCCTGTGGTGGTAAGGTAGGACGGTGGGGGTGGATGGCAACAGTAGGGACGTGGGCCTCCACGGCCTCAGACAAGGTCTGCTGGAGAAAGGAGGCGGCATGGGTGACATCATCGGGACGGTGGTAGGCGAGAGGGTGGCTATCGACCTGAGTGGAGAGGGTATCCCGGTAGGCATTCCAGTTGGCACGGGAATAGTCATGGATGTACTTAGGGGGAGGATCATGACGAGGGTCGGGGCGGGGGCGACGGCCGTCTGACACGGTGAGGAGGACAGGGAGATGGTCGCTACCAATAGGCTCCAGGACATCCACCGTAATGCGACCAAGGAGGTTGGGGGAGGAGAGGATAACATCGGGAGTGGAGTGGGATTCGGGACGGGTGTGCTGGGGGATGGGGATGAGGTCGCCTTGAAGGGAGGAGAGGAACCGATGCCACCGCCGTAACTGGGCAGCGGAGCGACTATGGATGTTGAGGTCGGCGGCGATCACATAGGAGGAGAAGGTACGGTCGATGTGGGAGAGGAAGTCGAAAGGAAGAGGGGCGTTGGGGCGGACATAGATGGTGGCACAGGTAATCGTAAGGCCGGGGAAGAAGAGACTAAGGAGCAGGTGTTCGGTGGGGTCGGGAAGGAGAGGCTGGAGCCGAACGGGGATCTGGCGGTGGTGGCCAATGGCAACTCCACCACGCGCAACTGGGAGGGGATTATCGGAGCGGTGGAGGAGATAGGGGGAGGTGTGGATGGAGTGCTGGGGTTGGAGGAAGGTTTCATTAAGGAGGAAGGCATCCACACGGTGGGTAGCAAGGGTGTGCAGGAAGAGGTTCTTGTTGGCGGGAAGGGAGCGGATATTGTTGAAAAGGATACGATGCTGTCGCGCCATGATAAGGACTTAGACGAGGGTGTCAAGGCGGGAGAAGGTGAAATGGGCCTGGTTATTGGAAAAGGTGGCGTACATTTTAAGGTGGAATATGGAACGGGCGGCGAGGGAGATCTGTTGTAAGGTGTGGGGGCGCTGAAAGGGATGGACGTTTTGGAGGACAATGGTGAGGAACCTGATGATGTCCTCAGCAGTGGGGGGGGGGGGGGGACGAAGGGAATTGCCAGGAGGGGTGGGGGCGTCCAGGGGACGGACAGGGACGGTGAGTTCAGGAGTGGTAGGAGGAGGTCGGGCTTTACACTTTTGGGAGTAGGTGGCGTGGGGGAGGCTGCAGGTATTACAGGAGGGAGGGGATTGGAGGTTGGGGCACTGCCGGAGGAAGTGCGCTTGCCGACAATGTGGGCAGGTGGGGGCCTCGCGGCACTCGGCTGTTGGATGTGCATTGTAGCGCAGACATCTCTGGCAGCGCAGGGATTGAGGGGGGGAACGGGAGGGGTCGACCTTGAACCGCTGATTGAAGAGGAGGGCACCCTCCTTCAGGAGACGGTCAATGGAGGGGGCGTCCTCAGAGAAAACCCGCATAAGGTGGGTGGGGCCGGTCGCGTTGAAAATGCGGCGGACTGCCCGCACCTCCAGGGTGGGATGGGCCTTCAGCTCCGCCAGCACCTCCTCCTCCGTGATCGACGGGCTAAGCCGAGTGATCACGGCGGTGAGGGTCGGCGGGCGACGCGGGGGTTGGGGTTGGCGGGTAGGAGATGGGGAGGGAGCAGGGGTGAGGGTGGCGTGAGGACCAAAACGGGTGATGGGGAGGCGGGAGAGGATGTCAGTATGGAGGGTTGGGCTGGGGGAGGAGATAAGAACAGAATCCCGTCTGGGAGTAAGGAGAGAGATGGGGGCGCCAGGGAAATGTTGGCGGAGGAGGAGGGAGAGATTCCGGGCCTCGAGGAAGGAAGGATCGGGATGGGACAGGAGATATTTGTAGAGACCGGGTGGGGAGGAGGAGGAGGAGGAGGGAGCGGGGCCTAGTGGGGAGACGTCCATGGCATTTTGGGGTGGGGATGGGGGGCAGGGTGGAGCCTTTTTAGGAGCAGAGGAAGTGGAGGCGCCACTAGGGCGTTTGACAGCGGCAGATGGGCGGGTGGTGACATGAGGGACGGGAACGATGGGGAGGTGGCGGGAAGGGACAGGTCCCGGCACGGACGCAGCAGTCGGCGCCGGAGAGAGTGACTGTGACGGTGCAGGCGAATGTGGCAGTGATGGTGATGGTGACGATGACGGTGGTGGCGGTGAAGGCGATGGCGACGGCGACGGGGAGAGCTGGGCGTGGGCAGTGGCCCGACGGGCCACCACCCTAGCCGGAGCTGCAGTGACAGGCTGGGGGAGTGGGGGGAAAGGATCAGAACGAGAGGAAGAGGCGGGAGAGGGGGCGACAAAGAGCGAGGGCGAAGGGATAGAGAGGAGGGGAGGGATGGAAGGAGGGGGGTGGGACTGGGCACACCAAGTGATAGTGGTGGAGGCGGCGGAAGGGGACGTATACACTATGGCGGTGGTGGTAGTAGTGACGGTGGTGGTGGGGGCGGACATGACGACAAGAAGAAGAAAGAAAAACACAGCACTAAAAGGACAGGACACACACTGGGAGACGACGGACGGCGACGGCGACGGCGACGGCGACGGCGACGGCGACGGCGACGGCGATGGCGACGGCGACGGCGAGAGGCAGGGACGCTGCTGCCGCGGACTGGGCCGGGGCGGCGGCGGCGGCGGCGGCAGCGGCGGCGGCGGCGGCGGCGGTGGCGGCGGCTGCTACTGCTGCTGCTGCTGGCTGGACTGCTGCTGCCACCGGAGGGCTGGCTGGCTGGCTGGCTGGCTGGCTGGCTGGCTGGCTGCGGGACCACTGCTGCAGGCCGGGACCGGGAACTGCTGCTTGCTGGCTGGCTGGCTGGCTGGCTGGCTGGCTGGCACCTGTAAACCCTAGCACTTCGATTAGCGCGAAAATGGCACTATCGAAGGGCGGTAACCTTGCGGTGTACCGCCGGAGATGGATGAGTCAAGATTTTTTTTTTTTTTTTTTTTTTTTCTTTATTGTATTTCAATTCCCCATCGGGGCGGGCTGGCAGCAGCATATGCGCTGCTCTTCAGCCGAAAGACATAGAACAAAACAATAGAAGACATTTAAAAATAGCAAAGGAGAGAAGAAGGCGAACATAGATATACAAAAGGGAGAACATCATGGAAGGCAATATACAAAAAAACGGGGTGACTGTAAAATGGAGATAAAAAAACTGTTTAAAAGTAGCACACACAAAAAGCCATACTCTGCGACGATTAAAAGAACACAAGGCACAGTATGACTGGAGCATGAAGGTGTTGACGGATGGCATAGCACACTGACGGCGAACCTCAAGGCAGTACACAATTAAAATCACACCTCTGGACGCACACGAGAAATAGCACGAAACACAACACTGACGTGGCACACTGATGATGATCAATACAGAGGATCTGCCAGGTTCAAGGAGATGAGGGAGATCTGAAGAAGGGAGGGAGGGGAGGAGATGGGGGAGGGGAAAGGGGGGCGCTCGGAAGAGGGCCAGGTAGGGAGGGATGTGGGAAGGAGAGAGGCAAGTATGGGGTGCAGGGTCTCAGGGGAGGGGGGGATGGAGGAGAATCCGCTCTGGGGGAAGGAGGAAAGAGGAGAAGGGGGCCCTGGGGAGGGGGGGGGGGGGAACAAGGCCGGGTTATAGTTGGAAGGAAGGGTATATGTCACGGCGAAGTTCGTCATCCGGGAGGGGGAGGCGTTGGAAATTGCCCTGATGAAGGAGAAGGAGGGTGTGGAGGTGGAGAGAGGGAGGGATACAGCGATAGAGGCGCGGCAACGGGCGAGGGGTGGAGAGGAAGGAGGAAACCAGAGGGTGGGGGGGATCAACCCTGCGAACAATGTAAAGGATGCGGAGATGTTGGAGGAACAAGAGGAGGTGGGGGAAGGGGATCAGTTCATACAGGAGCCGTGTGGGGGAAGGAAGGCGGATACGGAAGGCAAGGCGGAGCGCATGGCGTTCAAGGATTTGGAGAGCCTTGTAAAAGCGGGTGGGGGCGGAGATCCAGGCGACGCTGGCATAACAGAGGATAGGACGGATGAGGGATTTGTAGGTGTGGAGGATGGTAGAAGGATGCAATCCCCATGTCCGGCCGGACAGGAGTTTCAGCAGGCGGAGGCGGGAATGGGCTTTCTGCTGGATGGTCAGGAGATGAGGGGTCCAGGTGAGGTGTCGGTCAAGGGTGAGGCCAAGGTATTTCAGGGTGGGGGTGAGTTGGATAGGACGACCATAAAGGGTGAGGTAGAAATCTTGGAGGCGAAAGGAGCGAGTGGTACGGCCTATGATGATTGCCTGGGTTTTGGAGGGGTTGAGACGGAGGAGCCACTGGTTACACCAAGTGGTGAACTGATTAAGGTGGGTTTGGAGGGTACGTTGAGACCGTTGAAGGGTAGGATAGAGAGCCAGGAAGGCGGTGTCATCAGCATATTGGAGAAGGTGAACTGGTGGGGGTGGCTTGGGCATATCAGCTGTATACAAGAGATAAAGGAGAGGGGAGAGGACAGAACCCTGGGGGACGCCAGCCGTGGGATAAAAGAGACGGGAGTTGGTGTTGTGGAGGGTGACATAGGAAGGACGGTGCGAGAGGAAGGAAGCGACCAGACGGACAAAATTGATAGGCAGGGCGTAGGTTTGGAGTTTAAAGAGGAGACCGGGATGCCATACACGGTCATAGGCATTTTGGAGGTCAAGGGAAACAAAAATGGCGGAGCGACGGGAGTTGAGCTGGAGGGACAGAAGGTGAACAAGGTTGAGGAGTTGGTCGTCAGCAGAGAAGGAGGGTCGGAAGCCACACTGGGTAAGGGGGAGGAGGTGGTGTTGAGCAAGGTGCCGATGGATACGGTGGGAGAGGATGGATTCAAGGACCTTACTGAAGACGGAGGTGAGGCAGATGGGACGATAGGAAGAGGCGGCAGAAGGGGGTTTGTTGGGTTTGAGGAAGAGGAGGACGCGGGAGGTCTTCCACAGGTCAGGGTAGAAGCCAGTAGAGAGGATGACATTATAGAGATGGGCGAGGACAGTTAGGAAGGAATAGGGGCTTTCTCGAAGGTGACGGTAGGTGACACAGTCGTGACCAGGGGCCGTGTTGCGTTTGGACTGGAGGAGAAGCTTAATGTCTTGTGCTGTGATGTGAGTGTTGACGTCGGAGGGGGGCAACTGCCCCAAGTACTGGAGACTAGGAGCAAGTGGAGCGACTGAGGTATCAGCACGTTCCATGACGGTGGGGAAAAGAGAATAATCAAAGTGGGGATCATCGGGGATGGAGAAGACCTCGGAAAGGTGGGAAGCGAAGTGGTTGGCCTTACTGAGGTTGTCTGGAAGGGGGCGATCATCACGGAGAAGGGGGTAGTGGGGAGCGGAAAGGGAACCAGTAAGACGATGGAAGGCAGACCAGTACTTGGAGGAGTTGATAGGGAGGGTGGCATTGAGTCGTGTGCAGGTCTGGCGCCAGTCCCGGCGTTTCGTTGCTGTAATAAGGTTCCGTACGTGTCGCTGTATTTGCCGGTGGCGTTGGAGTGTATCCCTGTCACGAGTGCGGAGGAAGGAGCGATAGAGGCGGCGGGATTCACGGAGGAGGAGGACAGCCCGCGGAGGGAGAGTGGGACGGTGTGGGTGGATGGTTTTAGTAGGAACATGGGCCTCCACGGCGTCAGTAATTACCGTCTGAAGGAAGGACGAGGCGCGGATGATGTCGTCAGGATGGCGATAGGTAAGAGGGTGGCTTTCGACCTGGGTGGAGATGGAGTCCTGGTAGGCATCCCAGTTGGCACGGCGATAGTCATGGACGACCTTGGGAGGGGGTGCAGGTTGCGGAGCTGGAGGGGGGCGGTTTGCAGACGTTATGGTGAGAAGGACAGGGAGGTGATCGCTACCTGTGGGGTCAAGGACGGCAACAGTGATACGCCCAAGGAGGTTGGCGGAGGCAATGACAACATCGGGGGTGGTGTTACTTTCGGGTCGGGTGTGCTGGGGAATGGGAACAAGGTCACCCTGGATTGTGGAGAGGAACTGATGCCACCGCCGAAGGGCAGCAGGAGTGCGGCTATGGACGTTGAGGTCGGCGGCAATCACATAAGTGGAGAAGGTGTGGTCAATGTGTGAGATGAAGTCATAAGGAAGAGGAGCAGTGGAGCGGACATAGATGGTGGCACAGGTAATGGTGAGGGAGGGGAAGAAGACGCTAAGGATAAGGTGTTCAGTGGGGTCATTGAGGAGAGGTTGTGGCCGGACGGGGATATGCTTAAGGTGGCCAATCGCGACTCCACCCTGCGCACGAGGACCAGGAGCATCAATGCGGTGGAGGATATAGGGGGAGGTGCGGATAGAATGGTGGGGCTGGAGAAAGGTTTCGTGCAAGAGGAAGGTGTCGACCTGGTGGTGGGAGAGGGTGTGCATGAGGAGGTATTTGTTGGAGCGGAAGGAGCGAATGTTCTGGAAGAGGATGCGAGACTCGTGCCGCGCCATGACGGGATGGAGGGGGGGAAGAGAGGGAAGGGAAGAGACTTAAACTAGGGTGTCGAGGCGGGTGAAGGTGAAGTGGGCTTGGTTGTGGGAGTAAGTGGCGAAGGTGTTCAGGTGGAAAACAGAGCGAGCAGCAAGGGATATTTGTTGGAAGGTGTGCGGGCGCTGGAAAGGGTGAATGTTTTGGAGTACAACGGTAATGAACCGGATGACGTCCTCGGCCGTGGGGGGTGGACGGAGGGAATTGTTAGGATGGACAGGAGGATCGACGGGACGAACTGGGACTGTAAGTTCAGGGGTGGCTGGAGGGGGTTTAGCTTTACACTTGTGGGAGTATGTGGGATGGGGGCCATTGCAGGTATTACAGGAAGGAGGAGCAGCGAGGTTGGGGCAGTTCTGGAGAAAGTGGGAGGCCTTGCAATGGGGACAGGTGGGGGGGTTTTTGCAGTCGGGAGTCAGGTGGTCATTGTACATCAGGCACCGTTGGCAACGGTAGGATTGGGGAGGGGATTTGGAGGATTCAACAGGGTGGCGACGGTGGTATATCAGGGCACCCTGGGTGAGGAGATGGTCTATGGACGGGGCGGACTCTGAGAATACCCGCATGAGGTAGGTGGGACCAGAGGCATTGTGGATACGGCGAGCAGAGCGGATTTCCAAGTCCGGGTGGGAGTTCAGTTCTACCAACACTTCATCCTCTGTGATCACCGGGCTGAGCTTGGTGATCACAGCGGTGTAGGTGGGGGGGCGACGGGGAGGCTGGGGCTGACGAGGAGTGGAAGCGGAAAGGAAGGGTGTCAGAGAGGCGTGGGGGCCAAACATAACTCGTGGGAGTTTTCGCAGGAGGTCTGTGTGAAATGATGGGGACGGGGACTTGATAAGGACTGAGTCCCTGCGGGGAATGAGTTGGGAGATGGGAGCACCAGGTAAGTACTTTCGTATTTCCTTGGTGAGGGTACGAGCGTCGAGGAACTTAGGATCGGGAGTGGACAGGACAAAGGTGTGGAGGGTAGGGGCCAAGGTAGGGGTGGCAGGAGGAGGGGTGGTGTCCATGGTGACGGCAGGGGGAGGGGGAGGTGGCGTCGATTTTTTGTGGGAAGTGGCGGGAGCAGAGTCGGTAAGGACGCGCTTTTGGGGTTTTTTGGAGACTGGAGGCTGGGAGGAGGGGAGAGGGACGGGGAGGAGAGGGAGGTGGCGGGTGGCAGATCCCTGTGGCGTAGTGGAGGCACCGGGAGAAGCAGCTGGTTCAGTGGTGGCGATGGTGGCTCGGCGCAACGTGATGCGTGCGGGAGATGCAGAAGACGAAGCGACGGGGTCGGTGAGAGAGGGGAAGCCAACCACCTGAGGGGTGGCAGCAGAGGCGGCAACAGAGGCGTACGTGAGGGCGGGGGTAGTAGTGGGAGCTGTTGAGGGTGTGGGGGCAGGAGGAAGGGTGTAGAGGTGTGGGTATACAGCAGGGGAGGAGATAGGGGGGTGGGTAAGTGGAGGAAGGGAAGGGGAGGTGGAAGGAGGGAGGCCAGAGGCGGCACTCCAGGAAGTGACTGTGGGAGAGGGGGAGGGGGAGGTGTAGATGACGGTGGAGGTGGGAGTACTCATTGCAGACGAACGGCGACGGACAGACGGACGTGCAGCAGGCGGCGTCGGCGTCGGCGATGGGCAGCGGCGAACAGCAGGCGGCGTCGGCGTCGGCGTCGGCGGCGAACAGACGGACGAACAGCAGGCGGCGGCGGTTACGACGACGGCGATGGACAGCCAGCAGGCGGACGGACGGACGGACGGACGGACGAACGAACGAACGAACGAACAGCGACAGCAGCGGGCAGACGGGCAGACGGGCAGACACAATCTTCGAAGACGGAGATTCCACCCTGAGAGTAGCCCAGGCTTTGCAATCAGACGCTTTCGAAGGAGGGGATCCAACCCTCTAGATGATGAGTCAAGAATAAAGTTTAACATATATTAGGAAAATATTGTATTACAAGATGTGAGAAAGATTCCTGGTACTTACAGTATTTTAACAACATGAAGTGATATGTTCTTATCGTTTAGGAAAACATCTGCATAGTTATATTAATCATATAAAATATAGCCCTGAAAACAGGGTTTGTTAGACAAATAAAATAGGTACATGGAAGTTGGAGGGCGCATAAGCGACTGAGTAAAATCGGCCAGCGTAGTAGCACAGCGGCCAGGGCAGGTGGCGCTCATGTCGCGAACTATGTGCCGATAGGCGTTCTGAAGTAACATTTGAAACATCAATATTAAATGCGTTCCTAAATAGAGTGATAATAAATAAAATGGCAAACATTTAACACTCCCGTTATGACATTGTGGGAGGTATAGGAACAATAACGTAGATGCATACATCAAAAAGACAGGTGGCGCTTCCGCCGTGAGTTACATGCAGTGGTCTATATAGCCAGAATATAAAAGTTATATTCCCATATTAGTGAAGCACATAAAACGTATATAAGTCAAAACAAACAAGAACAATCAGTAATGGCTTTTAAGAGAATTACGAGACTGGTTCACAATCCAGTTACTACGTAATATAGAATAAGAGAAAATTACATGACGGCCGCTGTAGTGGCAGCCATACATCGTGAGAAGAACACATTATATAAACGGTAGTAAATTGAAAGATTTGAAAGTCCATTAATAGCTTCCTGAGGAGATAGACTACTGAGGTTACTAGCATTAATGTTATATATTAAACAGTACGGGTTTAAAGCCTTCGAAAAATTGTTTACAGGCAAGGTTCAACTGATCATTCAGTATATTGCCGTCTTTGAGCTCTAGATGTTTAAAAATAAATAGCTCTTCCCACAGATCTAGTCTCCGTCCTTTGACCTGTCTATGTAGGATAACCGTGTCTTCTAACTGTTTAGGCGTATGGCCGGTTATCAAGAGGTGTTCAGCAAAGGTAGAGTTGCGAATATTCGTTCCTTTTTTACCTAAAAGATGTTCTTTATATCGTGTTTTCACAGCTCTGCCGGTTTGACCAATATAATATGAGGGGCAGTTATTACAGGTTAACTTGTAAATACCTGAATTAGAAAACCAATCGCTGGCAATCTCTACTGACTGTATAAGATTTCTTTTTAAACTGTTATCTGTAGAAAAGGAGACATTACAGTTGTATTTTTTATTTAGAAGACGTTTAATCCTATACGATACGTTACCCAGGAAAGGGATGGAAATACATTTTTTAGTTTCTGTGGTATCCGTGGGGAGATTATTTCTCAAAGTCGAACATTTTTGGGAGATTTTCTTATTGGGCAGGTAATCGATCATATTCTGGTTATACCCATTATTAACCGCAATCGCTTTGATGACGTTCAATTCCTTTTTTGATCCGTAGGTGATAAGGGAGTGGTTACCATTCGGTGAATGGCGGAATGAAAAAATGCCAATTTATGAGCTTTTGGATGGGTTGAGTCAGCAGGAATGACAATATCTGAATATGTTTCCTTGCGGAAGATATTAAAATGGAAGGAATTATCTTCTATAGAAATTGTTAAATCGAGAAAATTTAGTTCACGTTTATCGTTTTGAAGTTCTTTTGTGAAGGAAATTTTTTCATGTAAACCGTTGAAAGTGTCAAAGAGATGCTCTAACTCATGATCAGTGCCATCAAAAGCAATGAAAATGTCATCAACATACCGTGCATAATAGCGGATTTTGTGGCGTAATTCTGAACTTGAATTGAAGAACGTTGTTTCCAGGGCGTTAATGAAAACCTCTGCTAGAATACCGGCGAGGGGGCTACCCATTGCTAGACCATCTGGCTCTACATACATTTTCCCGTTAAATGTGAAGTAATTGTATTTTAAAATGACCTTAAGCAAACCAATGAGTTCCGCAATCTGAATTTCACTTAATTTTTTATGTTTAAGAAGATTCTCTTTTACAAGTTCTATGGTTTCATCAACCGGAACATTTGTGTAAAGGCTGACGATGTCAAAGGACACCAGTCTAGTGTCAGGTGTACAACTTATAGATTGAATATTGTTAATTAATTCCTTACTGTTTTTTACAGAAAAATTATTTTCAAATGTGAAAGCATCTTTAATTTTAAAATGGAGGCGCCTAGCAAGTGTGTGATGTGGACTGCCTATACCATTCACTACAGGGAGGATCGGGTGATTTTGTTTATGCAGTTTAAACTGACTTCTGAGCACTGGTGGTTTAGGGTTCATATTTATAAGCCCTTTCTTTTGGAACTTATTGAACAAGCTGACGGAATTCGTTAAAGTACGCCGGATTTCATTTTGCAGTTCGGTAGTAGGATCTACAGTAACCTCAGTGATGTCGTTTTCCTGAAAAAACTTTACAGTCTTCTCCATATATTCATTTTTATAAGCCACGACAACGGTGTTCCCTTTGTCACTCTTAGTGACTAAGGCGTCGTGCTCTCTAAGTTTATGATTAATGCTTTTTATTATACTATATTCGCCCGATTGCTTATTAGGAGATAATTTAATTTCTTTTTCTATTATGTTGTTACATTCGTAGGCACATTTGACTTGCTCTGTTTTCTCTAATTTCAGAGATTCTAAACCGATTTTTAGATCTACAATGAGATTACAAATAACTGGATATTTATCGAGTTTAGCAGGCAAGTTATATTTAAGGCCTTTACACAACAAGTCATTTTCAGCCTGCGTAAAAGAAATATTGGTTTTATTTAGTACTCTATAGTAAAATAGGTGCTTAACACTATTGTCTGCTGTATTATTACTTTTACTTGTGGTCCTACTACTAAACTTTAGAAGCTTTCTTTAATGTCTGGCCTTGATTATTTCTTTACGATTAGAGAGCCATTCATTAATACCATTCCACAGGTGGTCAATTTGAAAATTACAAAGATCTTTAAAGGCTTTAGTTAAAAATAGGTGTATACAGTAGGCTTCACTATTAAGAACATCTTTTTTCTTTTTTGTACAAATTTACTGTGCTCTCGGAAATGACTAAACGCACTAGCTTCTATTTGATAGAAGGCACTCTATTACACTGTTTAAAATTTACGTACGCCTTCACATAATCAGGGATAATGTATTTCTCTAGGCACTGGTGATAAAAGTCAATAGCCATACCTGCTGTCACAATTTTTAATTTGATGTCCATATACCTGGATGCAGCTTTTGATACATCGGCAGGAAAAATTTCAGTACTTTAAACATAGCTGCGCTACAGCAACGGTTCCACGTAATCAGACTAAGAGCAGCCGACCAGTTGAAAAGGATAAAGTAATCTTTACCTAGGTTTCAATAGATATAAATCTATCTTCTTCAGAAGACGGCCTGGGGACAATGAACATCGTAATATATATTAAGGTATGGAACATGAGTCAATTTTTTTTTTTCATTTATTGAATTTCAATTCCCCCCGAAGGGGGCGGGCTGGCAGCAGCTTAGTATGCCGCTCTTCAGCCGACAGATTTTGTGACAAAGATCAAGAGAACAAATAATAAAAAACAGGCGATAAAATCGGAGACTTAGAGAGTAACAAGGCGAAAAGAAATCGTGGAACTTAAAACAACAACAGAGGGATGATGATGCCAAGAAAAATGCATATGAAGCAGACAGGGAAAACAATAGACAATTAAAAAACACGGCGACAGTCTGGATTCTGTTCGCAAAGGACATAAAATTCACACCCAGCGATAGCATGGTTTCTGTTCGCAACACAAGAAAGACAAACAACACTGAATAGTCACTGGAACACTGCACTAAAAAGTTGGCAAATGTGACACCACAGTCGAGAGCAGGTGGGGGGAAACTGGACAGAAGATGGGAAAACAAAAAAAGGGGGGAAAGGAGAGTAAAAGCGAAGGGGGGAGCTGGGAAAGGAGCTGAAGGAGGATGAGGACCAATAAGAGGGGTGGGGGCAGACGCGACAGGGAGTGGGGTAGGCAGAGGAGGGGAATACAAAAGGACTGGGGGGGGGAGAAGGGAGGTAGGGAGAGGGTTAGTGGGGAGAAAACAGGACGGAAGGGGTGAAGGAAGATGGAGCCCAGGGAAAGGACAGAGGAAAGGAGGGGGATTGAGGATCAGAGTTGAAAGGAAGGATAAATGGAGGGAGAGAGGGCATCATCCGGGAGGGGGAGGTGACGGAAGCCACCTTGGGAAAGGAGATGGAGGTTGGAGAGATGGAGGGTAGGGGGGACACAACGGTGAAGACGTGGCAGGGGGTGGGGATGGGAGAGGAGAGGAGCAACCAGGGGGTGAGGGGGTTCGAGACGGCGGGAGGTGTAGAGGATGCGGATATGTTCGAGGAATAGGAGCAGATGGGGGAAAAGAATGAGATCATAGAGGATCCGTGTGGGGGACGGGAGGCGGATACGGAAGGCGAGGCGGAGTGCATGACAATCAAGGATCTGGAGGGACTGATAGAATTTGGGGGGGGGGGGCAGATATCCAGGCAGGACTGGCATAACAGAGGATGGGACGGATGAAGGATTTGTAGGTGTGGATGATGGTAGAGGGGAGCAACCCCCATGTCCGGCCAGAGAGGAGTTTGAGGAGTCGGAGGCGGTTGTGGGCTTTGGATTGGATGGAGCGGAGATGAGGTATCCAGGTGAGGTGACGGTCAATGGTGAGGCCAAGGTAGGTGAGGGTGGGGGTGAGGCGGACAGGATGTGCGCAGACAGTAAGGGAGAAATCAGGGAGCCGGAAGGAGCGAGTGGTACGACCTACGATGATTGCCTGGGTCTTGGAAGGATTGAGTTTCAGGAGCCATTGGTTACACCATGCAGCAAAAACGTCAAGGTGATTCTGGAGAAGGCGTTGGAACCGTTGGAGGGTAGGAGCGAGGGCGAGGAATGCGATGTCATCAGCATATTGCAAGAGGTGTACTGGAGGGGGGGGTTGGGGCATATCTGCCATGTACAGGAGGTAGAGGAGAGGGGAGAGGACAGAGCCCTGGGGCACACCGGCAGAGGGGTAGAAAGTGTGGGAATTGGCATGATGGACAGTAACATAGGAGGGGCGGTGGGAGAGGACGGAGGCCACCAGACGGATGTAGTTGATAGGAAGGGCGTAGGTTTGGAGTTTAAACAGGAGACCGGGATGCCAGACACGGTCGTAGGCCTTTTCGAGGTCAAGTGAGACAAAAATGGCGGAGCGACGGGAGTTAAGCTGGAGGGAGAGGAGATGAGTGAGGCGGAGGAGTTGGTCATCAGCAGCGAAGGAAGGTCGAAAGCCACATTGGGTGTTTGGGAGGAGGTGGTTTTGGTGGAGGTGGAGATGGATGCGCCGGGAAAGGATGGATTCCAAGAGCTTGCTGAACACCGAGGTGAGACAGATAGGACGATAGGAAGAGGCATCATATGGAGGCTTATTGGGTTTGGAGAACATCAGGATACGGGAGGTTTTCCACCGGTCGGGATAGAAGCCAGTGGCAAGGATGACATTGTAGAGGGTGGCAAGGAGGGAAAGGAAGGAGGGAGGGCAGTGTTTGAGGTGGCGGTAGGTAACGCAGTCGTGGCCGGGAGCAGTGTTGCGTTTAGTGCGGAGTGTGAGGCTGATGCCCTGTGTAGTGATGGGAGTGTTAAGTGCAGAAGGTGGCTGTGGCCCAAGTACTGGAAGCTAGGAGCAAGGGGAGGAACAGAGGTATTCGTACGGTCCATGACATCAGGGAAGAGGGAATAATCAAAGTGGGGATCATCTGGGATGGAAAAAACATCAGAGAGGTGGGAGGCAAAGTGGTTGGCCTTACTGAGATTGTCAGGAAAGGGACCGTCATTAAGGAGGAGAGGGTACTGGGGGTGGGGCGGTTCCCAGTAAGGCTGTGGAAAGCAGACCAATACTTGGAAGAGTTGATGGGGAGCGTGGTGTTGAGTTGTGTACATGTCTGGCGCCAGGCTCGGCGTTTCTTCGCAACAAGCAGGTTGCGGATGTGTCGCTGTAATTGCCGGTGGCGGGTAAGTGTATCCCGGTCACGAGTGTGGAGAAAAGAGCGGTAGAGGCGGCGGGACTCTCGAAGGAGAAGGACGGCCTGTGGAGGCAGGGCGGGGCGGTGAGGGTGGATGGCTTTGGTGGGGATATGGGTGGCGACTGCGTCAGACAATGTCTGGTGCAGGAAGGCAGCAGCGCGAGCGATGTCATCAGGAGACTGGAGGGTAAGGTCGTGGCCGTCAACCTGGGTGTGAATGGAATCCCGGTAGGCATCCCAGTTGGCACGGGAGTAATCATGGACAAGTTTAGGAGGGACGTCAGGGCGAGGAGCGTGGCGGGGATGGCCACCATTAGAGATAGTGAGGAGGACAGGAGCATGGTCACTGCCAATGAGGTCAAGGACATCCGCGGTGATGCGCCCAAGGAGGTTTGGAGAGGCAAGGACCACATCAGGAGTGGTGTTAAATTCGGGCCGGGTGTGCTGAGGCAGGGGAACCAGGTCTCCCTGGAGAGTGGTGAGAAACTGATGCCACCGTCGGAGGTCGGCAGGATCATGGCTGTGGATATTGAGGTCAGCGGCAATCACGTAGGTGGAGAAGGTGCGGTCAATGTGGGCCAGGAAATCGTATGGGATGGGGGTGCGAGGGCGGACATAAATGGTGGCACAGGTGATGGTAAGGGTGGGGAAGAAGAGGCTGAGGGTGAGATGCTCGGCAGGATTGTTAAGGAGAGGTTGGGGCCGGACAGGGAGGTGCTTGAGGTGGCCTATAGCAACTCCGCCACGCGCGAGAGGGTACGGGTTATCGGTGCGGTGTAGAGTGTAAGGAGCTGTGGAGACGGAGAGACGGGGTTGAAGGAAGGTTTCATTTAGGACGAAGGCATCCACGCGGTGCTGACGTAGGGTGTGGAGGAAGAGGAGTTTGTGGGTGGGCAGGGAGCGAATGTTGTGGTACAGGATACGGTACGGTTGTTGTGCCATGGGAGTGGAGAGTTAGACAAGGGTGGTGAGGGGGGTGAAGGTGAAGTGGGCCTGGTTGTGGGAGTATGTGGCATAGGTGGTAAGATGGAAGATGGAATGGGCAGCGAGGGCGATTTGGGAAAGAGTGTGTGAGTGCTGGAAGGGGTGGATGTTTTGGAGCACAATGGTGGTGAAACGGATGATGTCCTCAGCAGTAGGGGGGGGCGGAGCGAGTTGTTGGGGTGGATGGGGTCATCAACAGGACGGACAGGCACGGTGAGCTCAGGGGTTACTGGTGGAGGTTTCGCTTTACACTTCGAGGAGTAGGTAGTATGTGGTTTGTTGCAAGTGTTGCAGGAGGGGGGAGAGGTGAGGTTGGGGCAATGCTTGAGGAAGTGGGAAGCTTTGCAGTGGGGACAAGTAGGGGGGTTCCTGCAGGCAGAGGTAACGTGGTCGTTGTAGGTGAGACAGCGTTGGCAGCGGTAGGATTGGACGGGGGAACGGGAGGGGTCCACCTTATGGTGCTGATTGTAGATGAGGGCTCCGTCAGTGAGGAAGCGGTCAATGGAGGAGGAGGATTCGGTGAATATCCGCATGAGAAAAGTCGGCCCGGCATCATTGAAGATGCGACGGGCCGAGCGGATTTCAATGTCGGGCCGGGAGTTGAGTTCCGCCAACACCTCAGCCTCCGTGATCACGGGGCTAAGCTTCGTGATAACAGCGGTGAAGGTCGCCGGACGCCGGGGAGGTTGAGGCTGACGGGGAGAGGACGGGGTGTGGTAGGGGGTGAGGGTTGCACGTTGGCCAAATTGGATACGGGGGATGCGGGAAAGGAGATCGGTGTGGAGGGAAGCACTGGGGGAGTTGATGAGGAGTGAGTCCTTGCGAGGAATCAGTTGGGAGATGGGAGCATTGGGGTAGTATTTCCGGATGGCGAGGGTGAGGGAGCGGGCATCAAGGAATTGAGGGTCAGGATTGGAGAGGACCAAGGTGTGGGTGGCAGGCGGGGCGGGGGCGGGGGTTGGAGCCACGTCCATGGGGGTGGGTGGGTCACGGAGGCTGGTTTTTTTTTTGGAGGAGACTGCAGGGGAAGGGTCAGCATTCGGGCGCTTTGAAGGTTTCGCAGGCACGACCGGGTGGAGAGGGGGCAGGGGTACGGGTTGCAGGGGGAGATGGCGGGGGGCAGGACCACCCTGAGCAGCGGATGACGCAGACGGAGGGGGCGTGGGTGTCACTGAGACTGTGGAACGTCGAGCAGAGATCCGTGCTGGCTTGGAGCCTGTCGGTGGCGGTGCGGGGAGCGGCGGAAAGTCAGTAGCTGTCGATGGGGCGACAGTGATAGGGGAGGAGGAGTTGGGGGTGGTTACAGCCGAATGTGGTGCAGGGGTGGGGTGGACAGGGAGAGAAGGAAGGACGGGAAGTGGGGTGGAGGAGGAGCTCCATGTGATGGTGGTTGGAGCAGTGGAGGGAGAGGTGAAAATGATAGTGGTGGTGGTGGTGGGTTGGGACATGGCGGCGGCGCGCTAGAAGGGCGGCGGCGGAGACCAGACGGCGACGGCGGCGACCGGCAGGCGGCGGCGGCGGCGGCGGCGGCGGCGGCGAGCCCCGGCAGGCGGCGGCGGCGGCGAGCCCCGGCAGACGGCGGCGGCGGCGGCGGCGGCGGCGGCGGCGGCGAGGACCGGAAGGCGGCCAAACGGCGGTGCAGACGGCGACGGCGGCGATCAGCAGGCGGCTAAGGCGGCGGCGGCGGCGGCGAGCACCGGCAGGCGGCGACCAGGCGGCGGCGGCGGCGAGCCCCGTCAGGCGGCGACCAGGCGGCGGCGGCGGCGGCGGCGGCGGCGGTGGCGAGGACCGGAAGGCGGCGGCCAAGCGGCGGCGGCGGCGGCGGCGGCAAGCAGACGACACGGCAGGGAAACGGCGGGGATCTTCCACGTCGAAGGTGCACCCTGAGAGTAGCCCAGGCAGTGAAACTCTTCGATGAAGAAGAGAGGGAATCCAACCCTCGAATGGGGGGAAATGACTAGACGCACTAGCGTCATTTTAATAGAAGGCACTCTGTTACACTGTTTAAAATTTACGTACGCCTTCACATAATCGGGTATAATGTCTTTCTCTAGGCACTGGTGATTAAAGTCAATAGCCATACCCGCTTTCACAATTTTTTTAATTTGATGTCCATATACCTGGATGCAGCTTTTGATACCTCGGCAGGCAAAAATTTCAGTACTTTAAACATAGCTGCGCTACAGCAACGGTTCCACGTTTCAAATGTTACTTCAGTACGCCTATCGGCACATAGTTCGCGACATGAGCGCCACCTGCCCTGGCCGCTTTGCTACTACGCTGGCCGATTTTACTCAGTCGCTTATGTGCCCTCCAACTTCCATGTACCTATTTTATTTGTCTAACAAACCCTGTTTTCAGGGCTATATTTTATATGATTAATATAACTATGCAGATGTTTGCCTAAACGATAAGCGCATATCACTTCATGTCGTTATAATGCTGTAAGTACCAGGAATCTTTCTCACATCTTGTAATACAATATTTTCCTAATATATGTTAAACTTTATTCTTGACCCATCTAGAGGGTTGGATCCCCTCCTTCGAAAGCGTCAGATTGCAAAGCCTGGGCTACTCTCAGGGTGGAATCTCCGTCTTCGAAGATTGTGTGTGTCTGTCTGTCTGCCCGCTGCTGTCGCTGTTCGTTCGTTCGTTCGTCCGCCTGCTGGCTGTCCATCGCCGTCGTCGTAACCGCCGCCGCCGCCGCCGCCTGCTGTTCGTCCGTCTGTTCGCCGCCGACGCCGACGCCGACGCCGCCTGCTGTTCGCCGCTGCCCATCGCCGACGCCGACGCCGCCTGCTGCACGTCCGTCTGTCCGTCGCCGTTCGTCTGCAATGAGTACTCCCACCTCCACCGTCATCTACACCTCCCGCTCCCCCACTCCCACAGTCACTTCCTGGAGTGCCGCCTCTGGCCTCCCTCCTTCCACCTCCCCTTCCCTTCCTCCACTTACCCACCCCCCTATCTCCTCCCCTGCTGTATACCCACAGCTCTACACCCTTCCTCCTGCCTCCACACCCTCAACAGCTCCCACTACTACCCCCGCCCTCACGTACGCCTCTGTTGCCGCCTCTGCTGCCGCCCCTCAGGTGGTTGGCTTCCCCTCTCTCACCGACCCCGTCGCTTCGTCTTCTGCATCTCCCGCACGCATCACGTTGCGCCGAGCCACCATCGCCACCACTGAACCAGCTGCTTCTCCCGGTGCCTCCACTACGCCACAGGGATCTCCCACCCGCCACCTCCCTCTCCTCCCCGTCCCTCTCCCCTCCTCCCAGCCTCCAGTCTCCAAAAAACCCCAAAAGCGCGTCCTTACCGACTCTGCTCCCGCCACTTCCCACAAAAAATCGACGCCACCTCCCCCTCCCCCTGCCGTCACCATGGACACCACCCCTCCTCCTGCCACCCCTACCTTGGCCCCTACCCTCCACACCTTTGTCCTGTCCACTCCCGATCCTAAGTTCCTCGACGCTCGTACCCTCACCAAGGAAATACGAAAGTACTTACCTGGTGCTCCCATCTCCCAACTCATTCCCCGCAGGGACTCAGTCCTTATCAAGTCCCCGTCCCCATCATTTCACACAGACCTCCTGCGAAAACTCCCACGAGTTATGTTTGGCCCCCACGCCTCTCTGACACCCTTCCTTTCCGCTTCCACTCCTCGTCAGCCCCAGCCTCCCCGTCGCCCCCCCCACCTACACCGCTGTGATCACCAAGCTCAGCCCGGTGATCACAGAGGATGAAGTGTTGGTAGAACTGAACTCCCACCCGGACTTGGAAATCCGCTCTGCTCGCCGTATCCACAATGCCTCTGGTCCCACCTACCTCATGCGGGTATTCTCAGAGTCCGCCCCGTCCATAGACCATCTCCTCACCCAGGGTGCCCTGATATACCACCGTCGCCACCCTGTTGAATCCTCCAAATCCCCTCCCCAATCCTACCGTTGCCAACGGTGCCTGATGTACAATGACCACCTGACTCCCGACTGCAAAAACCCCCCCACCTGTCCCCATTGCAAGGCCTCCCACTTTCTCAAGAACTGCCCCAACCTCGCTGCTCCTCCTTCCTGTAATACCTGCAATGGCCCCCATCCCACATACTCCCACAAGTGTAAAGCTAAACCCCCTCCAGCCACCCCTGAACTTACAGTCCCAGTTCGTCCCGTCGATCCTCCTGTCCATCCTAACAATTCCCTCCGTCCACCCCCCACGGCCGAGGACATCATCCGGTTCATTACCGTTGTACTCCAAAACATTCACCCTTTCCAGCGCCCGCACACCTTCCAACAAATATCCCTTGTTGCTCGCTCTGTTTTCCACCTGAACACCTTCGCCACTTACTCCCACAACCAAGCCCACTTCACCTTCACCTGCCTCGACACCCTAGTTTAAGTCTCTTCCCTTCACTCTCTTCCCCCCCTCCTTCCCGTCATGGTGCGGCACGAGTCTCGCATCCTCTTCCAGAACATTCGCTCCTTCCGCTCCAACAAATACCTCCTCATGCACACCCTCTCCCACCACCAGGTCGACACCTTCCTCTTGAACGAAACCTTTCTCCAGCCCCACCATTCTATACGCACCTCCCCCTATATCCTCCACCGCACTGATGCTCCTGGTCCTCGTGCGCAGGGTGGAGTCGCGATTGGCCACCTTAAGCATATCCCCGTCCGGCCACAACCTCTCCTCAATGACCCCACTGAACACGTTATCCTTAGCGTCTTCTTCCCCTCCCTCACCATTACCTGTGCCACCATCTATGTCCGCTCCACTGCTCCTCTTCCTAATGACTTCATCTCACACATTGACCACACCTTCTCCACCTATGTGATTGCCGCCGACCTCAACGTCCATAGCCGCACTCCTGCTGCCCTTCGGCGGTGGCATCAGTTCCTCTCCACAATCCAGGGTGACCTTGTTCCCATTCCCCAGCACACCCGACCCGAAAGTAACACCACCCCCGATGTTGTCATTGCCTCCGCCAACCTCCTTGGGCGTATCACTGTCGCCGTCCTCGGCCCCACAGGTAGCGATCACCTCCCTGTCCTTCTCACCATAACGTCTGCAAACCGCCCCCCTCCAGCTCCGCAACCTGCACCCCCTCCCAAGGTCGTCCATGACTATCGCCGTGAGAACTGGGATGCCTACCGGGACTCCATCTCCACCCAGGTCGAAAGCCACCCTCTTACCTATCGCCATCCTGACGACATCATCCGCGCCTCGTCCTTCCTTCAGACGGTAATTACTGACGCCGTGGAGGCCCATGTTCCTACTAAAACCATCCACCCACACCGTCCCACTCTCCCTCTGCGGGCTGTCCTCCTCCTCCGTGAATCCCGCCGCCTCTATCGCTCCTTCCTCCGCACTCGTGACAGGGATACACTCCAACGCCACCGGCAAATACAGCGACACGTACGGAACCTTATTACAGCAACGAAACGCCGGGACTGGCGCCAGACCTGCACACGACTCAATGCCACCCTCCCTATCAACTCCTCCAAGTACTGGTCTGCCTTCCATCGTCTTACTGGTTCCCTTTCCGCTCCCCACTACCCCCTTCACCATGATGATCGCCCCCTTCCAGACAACCTCAGTAAGGCCAACCACTTCGCTTCCCACCTTTCCGAGGTCTTCTCCATCCCCGATGATCCCCACTTTGATTATTCTCTTTTCCCCACCGTCATGGAACGTGCTGATACCTCAGTCGCTCCACTTGCTCCTAGTCTCCAGTACTTGGGGCAGTTGCCCCCCTCCGACATCAACACTCCCATCACAGCACAAGACATTAAGCTTCTCCTCCAGTCCAAATGCAACACGGCCCCTGGTCACGACTGTGTCACCTACCGTCACCTTCGAGAAAGCCCCTATTCCTTCCTAACTGTCCTCGCCCATCTCTATAATGTCATCCTCTCTACTGGCTTCTACCCTGACCTGTGGAAGACCTCCCGCGTCCTCCTCTTCCTCAAACCCAACAAACCCCCTTCTGCCGCCTCTTCCTATCGTCCCATCTGCCTCACCTCCGTCTTCAGTAAGGTCCTTGAATCCATCCTCTCCCACCGTATCCATCGGCACCTTGCTCAACACCACCTCCTCCCCCTTACCCAGTGTGGCTTCCGACCCTCCTTCTCTGCTGACGACCAACTCCTCAACCTTGTTCACCTTCTGTCCCTCCAGCTCAACTCCCGTCGCTCCGCCATTTTTGTTTCCCTTGACCTCCAAAATGCCTATGACCGTGTATGGCATCCCGGTCTCCTCTTTAAACTCCAAACCTACGCCCTGCCTATCAATTTTGTCCGTCTGGTCGCTTCCTTCCTCTCGCACCGTCCTTCCTATGTCACCCTCCACAACACCAACTCCTGTCTCTTTTATCCCACGGCTGGCGTCCCCCAGGGTTCTGTCCTCTCCCCTCTCCTTTATCTCTTGTATACAGCTGATATGCCCAAGCCACCCCCACCAGTTCACCTTCTCCAATATGCTGATGACACCGCCTTCCTGGCTCTCTATCCTACCCTTCAACAGTCTCAACGTACCCTCCAAACCCACCTTAACCAGTTCACCACTTGGTGTAACCAGTGGCTCCTCCGTCTGAACCCCTCCAAAACCCAGGCAATCATCATAGGCCGTACCACTCGCTCCTTTCGCCTCCAAGATTTCTACCTCACCCTTTATGGTCGTCCTATCCAACTCACCCCCACCCTGAAATACCTTGGCCTCACCCTTGACCGACACCTCACCTGGACCCCTCATCTCCTGACCATCCAGCAGAAAGCCCATTCCCGCCTCCGCCTGCTGAAACTCCTGTCCGGCCGGACATGGGGATTGCATCCTTCTACCATCCTCCACACCTACAAATCCCTCATCCGTCCTATCCTCTGTTATGCCAGCGTCGCCTGGATCTCTGCCCCCACCCGCTTTTACAAGGCTCTCCAAATCCTTGAACGCCATGCGCTCCGCCTTGCCTTCCGTATCCGCCTTCCTTCCCCCACACGGCTCCTGTATGAACTGATCCCCTTCCCCCACCTCCTCTTGTTCCTCCAACATCTCCGCATCCTTTACATTGTTCGCAGGGTTGATCCCCCCCACCCTCTGGTTTCCTCCTTCCTCTCCACCCCTCGCCCGTTGCCGCGCCTCTATCGCTGTATCCCTCCCTCTCTCCACCTCCACACCCTCCTTCTCCTTCATCAGGGCAATTTCCAACGCCTCCCCCTCCCGGATGACGAACTTCGCCGTGACATATACCCTTCCTTCCAACTATAACCCGGCCTTGTTCCCCCCCCCCCCCCCTCCCCAGGGCCCCCTTCTCCTCTTTCCTCCTTCCCCCAGAGCGGATTCTCCTCCATCCCCCCCTCCCCTGAGACCCTGCACCCCATACTTGCCTCTCTCCTTCCCACATCCCTCCCTACCTGGCCCTCTTCCGAGCGACCCCCATTCCCCTCCCCCATCTCTTCCCCTCCCTCCCTTCTTCAGGTCTCCCTCATCTCCTTGAACCTGGCAGATCCTCTGTATTGATCATCATCAGTGTGCCACGTCAGTGTTGTGTTTCGTGCTATTTCTCGTGTGCGTCCAGAGGTGTGATTTTAATTGTGTACTGCCTTGAGGTTCGCCGTCAGTGTGCTATGCCATCCGTCAACACCTTCATGCTCCAGTCATACTGTGCCTTGTGTTCTTTTAATCGTCGCAGAGTGTGGCTTTTTATGTGTGCTACTTTTAAACAGTTTTTTTATCTCCATTTTACAGTCACCCCGTTTTTTTGTATATTGCCTTCCATGATGTTCTCCCTTTTGTATATCTATGTTCGCCTTCTTCTCTCCTTTGCTGTTTTTAAATGTCTTCTATTGTTTTGTTCTATGTCTTTCGGCTGAAGAGCAGCGCATATGCTGCTGCCAGCCCGCCCCGATGGGGAATTGAAATACAATAAAGAAAAAAAAAAAAAAAATCTTGACTCAGCCCCCACCTCCTCTTGTTCCTCCAACATCTCCGCATCCTTTACATTGTTCGCAGGGTTGATCCCGCCCACCCTCTGGTTTCCTCCTTCCTCTCCACCCCCCGCCCGTTGCCGCGCCTCTATCGCTGTATCCCTCCCTCCCTCTCCCCACCTCCACACCCTCCACACCCTCCATCTCCTTCATCAGGGCAATTTCCGACGCCTCCCCCTCCCGGATGACGAACTTCGCCGTGACATATACCCTTCCTTCCAACTATAACCCGGCCTTGTCCCCCCCCCCCCAGGGCCCCCTTCTCCTCTTTCCTCCTTCTCCCACAGCGGATTTTCCCCCATCCCCCCCTCCCCTGAGACCCTGCACCCCCCACTTGCCACTCTCCTTCCCACATCCCTCCCTGCCTGGCCCTCTTCTGAGCGCCCCCCAGTCCCCTCCCCCATCTCTTCCCCTCCCTCCCTTCTTCAGGTCTCCCTCATCTCCTTGAACCTGGCAGATCCTCTGTATTGATCATCAGTGTGCCACGTCAGTGTTGTGATTCGTGCTGTTTCCCGTGTGCGTCAAGAGGTGTGATTTTAATTGTATACTGCCTTGAGGTTCGGCGTCAGTGTTACGTTGTGTGCTCTGCAATTCGTCAACACCTTTATGCTCCAGTCATACTGTGCCTTGTGCTCCTTTAATCGTCGCAGTGTGTGGCTTTTTGTGTGTGCTACTTTTAAACAGTTTTTTATCTCCATTTTACAGTCACCCCGTTTTTTTTGTATATTGCCTTCCGTGATGTTTCTCCCTTTTTTATATCTATGTTCGCCTTCTTCTCTCCTTTGCTGTTTTTAAATGTCTTCTATTGTTTTGTTCTATGTCTTTCGGCTGAAGAGCAACGCATATGCTGCTGCCAGCCCGCCCCGATGGGGAATTGAAATAAAAAAAAAAAAAAAAAAACTTGACTGAGATTCGAAGGTTGGATTCCCTCTCCTCTTCATCGAAGAGTTTCACTGCCTGGGCTACTCTCAGGGTGCACCTTCGACGTGGAAGATCCCCGCCGTTTTCCCTGCTGTGTCGTCTGCTTACCGTCCATACTGCCTGCCGTTGCTCGCCGCCGCCGCCGCCGCCGCCGCCGCCGCTTGGTCGCCGCCTTCCGGTCCTCGCCGCCGCCGCCGCCGCCGCCGCCGCCGCCGCCGTCGCCGCCTTCCGGTCCTCGCCGCCGCCGCCGCCGCCGCCGCCTGCCGGTCGCCGCCGTCGCCGTCTGGTCGCCGCCGCCGCCCTTCTCGCGCGCCGCCGCCATGTCCCAACCCACCACCACCACCACTATCATTTTCACCTCTCCCTCCGCTGCTCCAACCACCATCACATGGAGCTCCTCCTCCACCCCACTTCCCGTCCTTCCTTCTCTCCCTGTCCACCCCACCCCTGCACCACATTCGGCTGTAACCACCCCCAACTCCTCCTCCCCTATCACCGTCGCCCCATCGACAGCTACTGACTTTCCGCCCCTCCCCGCACTGCCTCCGACAGGCTCCAAGCCAGCACGGATCTCTGCTCGACGTTCCACAGTCTCAGTGACACCCACGCCCCCTCCGTCTGCGTCATCCGCTGCTCAGGGTGGTCCTGCCCCCCGCCATCTCCCCCTGCAACCCGTACCCCTGCCCCCTCTCCACCCGGTCGTGCCCGCGAAACCTTCAAAGCGCCCGAATGCTGATCCTTCCCCTGCAGTCTCCTCCAAAAAAAAACCCAGCCCCCGTGACCAACCCACCCCCGTGGACGCGGCTCCGACCCCCGCCCCCGCCCCGCCTGCCACCCACACCTTTGTCCTCTCCAATCCTGACCCTCAATTCCTTGATGCCCGCTCCCTCACCCTCGCCATCCGGAAATACTACCCCAATGCTCCCATCTCCCAACTGATTCCTCGCAAGGACTCAGTCCTCATCAACTCCCCCAGTGCTTCCCTCCACACCGATCCCCTCTCCCGCATCCCCCGTATCCAATTTGGCCAACGTGCAACCCTCACCCCCTACCACACCCCGTCCTCTCCCCGTCAGCCTCAACCTCCCCGGCGTCCGGCGACCTTCACCGCTGTTATCACGAAGCTTAGCCCCGTGATTACGGAGGCTGAGGTGTTGGCGGAACTCAACTCCCGGCCCGACATTTAAATCCGCTCGGCCCGTCGCATCTTCAATGATGCCGGGCCGACTTTTCTCATGGGGATATTCACCGAATCCTCCTCCTCCATTGACCACCTCCTCACCGAGGGAGCCCTCATCTACAATCAGCGCCATAAGGTGGACCCCTCCCGTTCCCCCGTCCAATCCTACTGCTGCCAACGCTGTCTCACCTACAACGACCACGTTACCTCTGCCAGCAGGAACCCCCCTACTTGTCCCCACTGCAAAGCTTCCCACTTCCTCAAGCATTGCCCCAACCTCACCTCTCCCCCCTCCTGCAACACTTGCAATGAACCACATACTACCTACTCCTCGAAGTGTAAAGCGAAACCTCCACCAGTAACCCCTGAGCTCACCGTGCCTGTCCGTCCTGTTGATGACCCCATCCACCCCAACAACTCGCTCCACCCTCCCCCTACTGCTGAGGACATCATCCGTTTCACCACCATTGTGCTCCAAAACATCCACCCCTTCCAGCGCTCACACACTCTTTCCCAAATCGCCCTCGCTGCCCGTTCCATCTTCCATCTTACCATCTATGCCACATACTCCCACAACTAGGCCCACTTCACCTTCACCCCCCTCACCACCCTTGTCTAACTCTCCACTCCCATGGCACAACAACCGTACCGTATCCTGTACCACAACATTCGCTCCCTGCCCACCCACAAACTCCTCTTCCTCCACACCCTACGTCAGCACCGCGTGGATGCCTTCGTCCTAAATGAAACCTTCCTTCAACCCCGTCTCTCCGTCTCCACAGCTCCTTACACTCTACACCGCACCGATAACCCGTACCCTCTCGCGCGTGGCGGAGTTGCTATAGGCCACCTCAAGCACCTCCCTGTCCGGCCCCAACCTCTCCTTAACAATCCTGCCGAGCATCTCACCCTCAGCCTCTTCTTCCCCACCCTTACCATCACCTGTGCCACCATTTATGTCCGCCGTCGCACCCCCATCCCATACGATTTCCTGGCCCACATTGACCGCACCTTCTCCACCTACGTGTTTGCCGCTGACCTCAATATCCACAGCCGTGATCCTGCCGACCTCCGACGGTGGCATCAGTTTCTCACCACTCTCCAGGGAGACCTGGTTCCCCTGCCTCAGCACACCCGGCCCGAATCCAACACCACTCCTGATGTGGTCCTTGCTTCTCCAAACCTCCTTGGGCGCATCACCGCGGATGTCCTTGACCTCATTGGCAGTGACCATGCTCCTGTCCTCCTCACTATCTCTAACGGTGGCCATCCCCGCCACGCTCCTCGCCCTGACGTCCCTCCTAAACTTGTCCATGATTACTCCCGTGCCAACTGGGATGCCTACCGGGATTCCATTCACACCCAGGTTGACGGCCACGACCTTACCCTCCAGTCTCCTGATGACATCGCTCGCGCTGCTGCCTTCCTGCACCAGACATTGTCTGACGCAGTCGCCACCCACATCCCCACCAAAGCCATCCACCCTCACTGCCCCGCCCTGCCTCCACAGGCCGTCCTTCTCCTTCGAGAGTCCCGCCGCCTCTACCGCTCTTTTCTCCACACTCGTGACCGGGATACACTTACCCGCCACCGGCAATTACAGCGACACATCCGCAACCTGCTTGTTGCGAAGAAACGCCGAGCCTGGCGCCAGACATGTACACAACTCAACACCACGCTCCCCATCAACTCTTCCAAGTATTGGTCTGCTTTCCACAGCCTTACTGGGAACCGCCCCACCCCCCAGTACCCTCTCCTCATTAATGACCGTCCCTTTCCTGACAACCTCAGTAAGGCCAACCACTTTGCCTCCCACCTCTCTGATGTTTTTTCCATCCCAGATGATCCCCACTTTGATTATTCCCTCTTCCCTGATGTCATGGACCGTACGAATACCTCTGTTCCTCCCCTTGCTCCTAGCTTCCAGTACTTGGGCCACACCTCCCTTCTGCACTTAACACTCCCATCACTACACAGGACATCAGCCTCACACTCCGCACTAAACGCAACACTGCTCCCGGCCACGACTGCGTTACCTACCGCCACCTCAAACACTGCCCTCCCTCCTTCCTTTCCCTCCTTGCCACCCTCTACAATGTCATCCTTGCCACTGGCTTCTATCCCGACCGGTGGAAAACCTCCCGTATCCTGATGTTCTGCAAACCCAATAAGCCTCCATCTGATGCCTCTTGCTATCGTCCTATCTGTCTGACATCGGTGTTCAGCAAGCTCTTGGAATCCATCCTTTCCCGGCGCATCCATCTCCACCTCCACCAAAACCACCTCCTCCCAAACACCCAATGTGGCTTTCGACTCTCCTTCTCTGCTGATGACCAACTCCTCCGCCTCACTCATCTCCTCTCCCTCCAGCTTAACTCCCGTCGCTCCGCCATTTTTGTCTCACTTGACCTCGGAAAGGCTTATGACCGTGTCTGGCATCCCGGTCTCCTGTTTAAACTCCAAACCTACGCCCTTCCTATCAACTACATCCGTCTGGTGGCCTCCTTCCTCTCCCACCGCCCCTCCTATGTTACTGTCCATCATGCCAATTCCCACACCTTCTACCCCTCTGCCGGTGTGCCCCAGGGCTCTGTCCTCTCCCCTCTCCTCTACCTCCTGTACATGGCAGATATGCCCCAACCCCCCCCCTCCAGTACACCTCTTGCAATATGCTGATGACACCGCATTCCTCGCCCTCGCTCCTACCCTCCAACGGTCCCAACGCCTTCTCCAGAATCACCTTGACCCTTTTGCTGTATGGTGTAACCAATGGCTCCTGAAACTCAATCCTTCCAAGACCCAGGCAATCATCTTAGGTCGTACCACTCGCTCCTTCCGCCTCCTGGATTTCTCCCTTACTGTCTGCGCACGTCCTGTTCGCCTCACCCCCACCCTCACCTACCTTGGCCTCACCATTGACCGTCACCTCACCTGGATACCTCATCTCCGCTCCATCCAATCCAAAGCCCACAACCGCCTCCGACACCTCAAACTCCTCTCTGGCCGGACATGGGGTTTGCACCCCTCTACCATCCTCCACACCTACAAGTCCTTCATCCGTCCCATCCTCTGTTATGCCAGTCCTGCCTGGATATCTGCCCCCCCCCCCCCAAATTCTATCAGTCCCTCCAGATCCTTGAGCGTCATGCACTCGCCTCGCCTTCCGTATCCGCCTCCCGTCCCCCACACGGATCCTCTATGATCTCATTCCTTTCCCCCATCTGCTCCTATTCCTCGAACATATCCGCATCCTCTACACCTCCCGCCGTCTTGAACCCCCTCACCCCCTGGTTGCTCCACTCTTCTCCCGTCCCCGCCCCCTGCCACGTCTTCACCGTTGTGTCCCCCCTACCCTTCATCTCTACACCCTCCATCTCCTTTCCCAAGGTGGCTTCCGTCACCTCCCCCTCCCGGATGATGCCCTCTCTCCCTCCATTTATCCTTCCTATCAACTCTGATCCTCCATCCCCCTCCTTTCCTCTGTCCTTTCCCTGGGCTCCCTCTCCCCCCCCCCCCTTCTGTCCTGTTTTTCCCGCAACTAAACCTCTCCCTACCTCCCTTCTCTCCCCCAGTCCTTTTGTATTCCCCTCCTCTGCCTACCCCACTCCCTGTTGCGTCTGCCCCCCACCCCTCTTATGGGTCCTCATCCTCCTTCAGCTCCTTTCCCGGCTCCCCCCTTCGCTTTTACTCTCCTTTCCCCCCCTCTTTCGTTTTCCCATCTTCTGTCCAGTTTCCCCCCACCTGCTCTCGACTGCGGTGTCACATTTTCCAACTTTTTAGTGCAGTGTTCCAGTGACTATTCAGTGTTGTTTGTCTTTCTCGTGTTGCGAACAGAAACCATGCTGTCGCTCGGTGTGAATTTTATTTCCTTTGCGAACAGAATCCAGACTGTCGCCGTGTTTTTTAATTGTCTATTGTTTTCCCTGTCTACTTCGTATGTATTTTTATTAGCGTCATCATCCCTGTGTTGTTGTTTTAAGTTCCACGATTTCTTTTCGCCTTGTTACTCTCTAAGTCTCTGATTTTATCGCCTGTTATTTTATTATTTGTTCTCTTGCTCTTTGTCACAAAGTCTGTCGGCTGAAGAGCCACGTACTAAGCTGCTGCCAGCCCGCCCCGTTCGGGGGGAATTGAAATTCAATAAATGAAAAAAAAAAGGGGGCTTGACTTATCATCTAGAGGGTTGGATCCCCTCCTTCGAAAGCGTCAGATTGCAAAGCCTGGGCTACTCTCAGGGTGGAATCTCCGTCTTCGAAGATTGTGTGTGTCTGTCTGTCTGTCTGCCCGCTGCTGTCGCTGTTCGTTCGTTCGTCCGTCCGTCCGTCCGCCCGCCTGCTGGCTGTCCATCGCCGTCATCGCAACCGCAACCGCCGCCGCCGCCGCCGCCTGCTATTCGTCCGACTGTTCGCCGCCGACGCCGACGCCGACGCCGCCTGCTGTTCGCCGCTGCCCATCGCCGACGCCGACGCCGCCTGCTGCACGTCCGTCTGTCCGTCGCCGTTCGTCTGCAATGAGTACTCCCACCTCCACCGTCATCTACACCTCCCCCTCCCCCTCTCCCACAGTCACTTCCTGGAGTGCCGCCTCTGGCCTCCCTCCTTCCACCTCCCCTTCCCTTCCTCCACTTACCCACCCCCCTATCTCCTCCCCTGCTGTATACCCACACCTCTACACCCTTCCTCCAGCCTCCACACCCTCAACAGCTCCCACTACTACCCCCGCCCTCACGTACGCCTCTGTTGCCGCCTCTGCTGCCGCCCCTCAGGTGGTTGGCTTCCCCTCTCTCACCGACCCTGTCGTGTCGTCTTCTGCATCTCCCGCACGCATCACGTTGCGCCGAGCCACCATCGCCACCAATGAACCAGCTGCTTCTCCCGGTGCCTCCACTACGCCACAGGGATCTGCCACCCGCCACCTCCCTCTCCTCCCCGTCCCTCTCCCCTCCTCCCAGCCTCCAGTCTCCAAAAAACCCCAAAAGCGCGTCCTTACCGACTCTGCTGCCGCCACTTCCCACAAAAAATCAACGCCACCTCCCCCTCCCCCTGCCATCACCATGGACACCACCCCTCCTCCTGCCACCCCTACCTTGGCCCCCACCCTCCACACCTTTGTCCTGTCAACTCCCGATCCTACGTTCCTCGACGCTTGTACGCTCACCAAGGAAATACGAAAGTACTTACCTGGTACTCCCATCTCCCAACTCATTCCCCGCAGGGACTCAGTCCTTATCAAGTCCCCGTCCCCATCATTTCACACAGACCTCCTGCGAAAACTCCCACGAGTTATGTTTGGCCCCCATGCCTCTCTGACACCCTTCCTTTCCGCTTCCACTCCTCGTCAGCCCCAGCCTCCCCGTCGCCCTCTCACCTACACCGCTGTGATCACCAAGCTCAGCCCGGTGATCACAGAGGATGAAGTGTTGGTAGAACTGAACTCCCACCCAGACTTGGAAATCCGCTCTGCCCGCCGTACCCATAATGCCTCTGGTCCCACCTACCTCATGCGGGTATTCTCAGAGTCCGCCCCGTCCATAGACCATCTCCTCACCCAGGGTGCCCTGATATACCACCGTCGCCACCCTGTTGAATCCACCAAATCCCCTCCCCAATCCTACCGTTGCCAGCAGTGGCTGATGTACAATGACCACCTGACTCCCAACTGCAAAAACCCCCCCACCTCTCCCCATTGCAAGGCCTCCCACTTTCTCAAGAACTGCCCCAACCTCGCTGCTCCTCCTTCCTGTAATACCTGCAATGGCCCCCATCCCACATACTCCCACAAGTGTAAAGCTAAACCCCCTCCAGCCACCACTGAACTTACAGTCCCAGTTCGTCCCGTCGATCCTCCTGTCCATCCTAACAATTCCCTCCGTCCACCCCCCACGGCCGAGGACATCATCCGGTTCATTACCGTTGTACTCCAAAACATTCACCCTTTTCAGCGCCCGCACACCTTCCAACAAATATCCCTTGCCGCTCGCTCTGTTTTCCACCTGAACACCTTCGCCACTTACTCCCACAACCAAGCCCACTTCACCTTCACCCGCCTCGACACCCTAGTTTAAGTCTCTTCCCTTCCCTCTCTTCCCCCCCTCCTTCCCGTCATGGCGCGGCACGAGTCTCGCATCCTCTTCCAGAACATTCGCTCCTTCCGCTCCAACAAATACCTCCTCATGCACACCCTCTCCCACCACCAGGTCGACACCTTCCTCTTGAACGAAACCTTTCTCCAGCCCCACCATTCTATCCGCACCTCCCCCTATATCCTCCACCGCACTGATGCTCCTGGTCCTCGTGCACAGGGTGGAGTCGCGATTGGCCACCTTAAGCATATCCCCGTCCGGCCACAACCTCTCCTCAATGAGCCCACTGAACACCTTATCCTTAGCGTCTTCTTTCCCTCCCTCACCATTACCTGTGCCACCATCTATGTCCGCTCCACTGCTCCTCTTCCTTATGACTTCATCTCACACATTGACCACACCTTCTCCACCTATGTGATTGCCGCCAACCTCAACATCCATAGCCGCACTCATGCTGCCCTTCGGCGGTGGCATCAGTTCCTCTCCACAATCCAGGGTGACCTTGTTCCCATTCCCCAGCACACCCGACCCGAAAGTAACACCACCCCTGATGTTGTCATTGCCTCCGCCAACCTCCTTGGGCGTATCACTGTCGCCGTCCTTGACCCCACAGGTAGCGATCACCTCCCTGTCCTTCTCACCATAACGTCTGCAAACCGCCCCCCTCCGGCTCCGCAACCTGCACCCCCTCCCAAGGTCGTCCATGACTATCGCCGTGCCAACTGGGATGCCTACCGGGACTCCATCTCCACCCAGGTCGAAAGCCACCCTCTTACCTATCGCCATCCTGACGACATCATCCGCGCCTCGTCCTTCCTTCAGACGGTAATTACTGACGCCGTGGAGGCCCATGTTCCTACCAAAACCATCCACCCACACCGTCCCACTCTCCCTCCGCGGGCTGTCCTCCTCCTCCGTGAATCCCGCCGCCTCTATCGCTCCTTCCTCCGCACTCGTGACAGGGATGCACTCCAACGCCACCGGCAAATGCAGCGACACGTACAGAACCTTATTACAGCAACGAAACGCCGGGACTGGCGCCAGACCTGCACACGACTCAATGCCACCCTCCCTATCAACTCCTCCAAGTACTGGTCCGCCTTCCATCGTCTTACTGGTTCCCTTTCCGCTCCCCACTACCCCCTTCTCCATAACGATCGCCCCCTTCCAGACAACCTCAGTAAGGCCAACCACTTCGCTTCCCACCTTTCTGAGGTCTTCTCCATCCCCGATGATCCCCACTTTGATTATTCTCTTTTCCCCACCATCATGGAACGTGCTGATACCTCAGTCGCTCCACTTGCTCCTAGTCTCCAGTACTTGGGGCAGTTGCCCCCCTCCGACGTCAACACTCCCATCACAGCACAAGACATTAAACTTCTCCTCCAGTCCAAACGCAACACGGCGCCTGGTCACGACTGTGTCACCTACTGTCACCTTCGAGGAAGCCCCTATTCCTTCATAACTGTCCTCGCCCATCTCTATAATGTCATCCTCTCTACTGGCTTCTACCCTGACCTGTGGAAGACCTCCCGCGTCCTCCTCTTCCTCAAACCCAACAAACCCCCTTCTGCCGCCTCTTCCTATCGTCCCATCTGCCTCACCTCCGTCTTCAGTAAGGTCCTTGAATCCATCCTCTCCCACCGTATCCATCGGCACCTTGCTCAACACCACCTCCTCCCCCTTACCCAGTGTGGCTTCCGACCCTCCTTCTCTGCTGACGACCAACTCCTCAACCTTGTTCACCTTCTGTCCCTCCAGCTCAACTCCCGTCGCTCCGCCATTTTTGTTTCCCTTGACCTCCAAAATGCCTATGACCGTGTATGGCATCCCGGTCTCCTCTTTAAACTCCAAACCTACGCCCTGCCTATCAATTTTGTCCGTCTGGTCGCTTCCTTCCTCTCGCACCGTCCTTCCTATGTCACCCTCCACAACACCATCTCCCGTATCTTTTATCCCACGGCTGGCGTCCCCCAGGGTTCTGTCCTCTCCCCTCTCCTTTATCTCTTGTATACAGCTGATATGCCAAAGCCACCCCCACCAGTTCACCTTCTCCAATATGCTGATGACACTGCCTTCCTGGCTCTCTATCCTACCCTTCAACGGTCTCAATGTACCCTCCAAACCCACCTTAACCAGTTCACCACTTGGTGTAACCAGTGGCTCCTCCGTCTCAACCCCTCCAAAACCCAGGCAATCATCATAAGCCGTACCACTCGCTCCTTTCGCCTCCAAGATTTCTACCTCACCCTTTATGGTCGTACTATCCAACTCACCCCCACCCTGAAATACCTTGGCCTCACCCTTGACCGACACCTCACCTGGACCCCTCATCTCCTGACCATCCGGCAGAAATCCCATTCCCGCCTCCGCCTGCTGACACTCCTGTCCGGCCGGACATGGGGATTGCATCCTTCTACCATCCTCCACACCTACAAACCCCTCATCCGTCCTATCCTCTGTTATGCCAGCGTCGCCTGGATCTCTGCCCCCACCCGCTTTTACAAGGCTCTCCAAATCCTTGAACGCCATGCGCTCCGCCTTGCCTTCTGTATCCGCCTTCCTTCCCCCACACGGCTCCTGTATGAACTGATCCCCTTCCCCCACCTCCTCTTGTTCCTCCAACATCTCCGCATCCTTTACATTGTTCGCAGGGTTGATCCCCCCCGCCCTCTGGTTTCCTCCATCCTCTCCACCCCTCGCCCGTTGCCGCGCCTCTATCGCTGTATCCCTCCCTCTCTCCACCTCCACACCCCCCATCTCCTTCATCAGGGCAATTTCCAACGCCTCCCCCTCCCGGATGACGAACTTCGCCGTGACATATACCCTTCCTTCCCCCCCCCCCCTCCCCAGGGCCCCCTTCTCCTCTTTCCTCCTTCTCCCAGAGCGGATTCTCCTCCATCCCCCCCTCCCCTGAGACCCTGCACCCCATACTTGCCTCTCTCCTTCCCACATCCCTCCCTACCTGGCCCTCTTCCGAGCGCCCCCCTTTCCCCTCCCCCATCTCCTCCCCTCCCTCCCTTCTTCAGATCTCCCTCATCTCCTTGAACCTGGCAGATCCTCTGTATTGATCATCATCAGTGTGCCACGTCAGTGTTGTGTTTCGTGCTGTTTCTCGTGTGCGTCCAGAGGTGTGACTTTAATTGTGTACTGCCTTGAGGTTCGTTGTCAGTGTTACGTTGTGTGCTATGCCATCCGTCAACACCTTTATGCTCCAGTCATACTGTGCCTTGGGTTCTTTTAATCGTCGCAGTGTGTGGCTTTTTGTGTGTGCTACTTTTAAACAGTGTTTTTATCTCCATTTTACAGTCACCCCGTTTTTTTTGTATATTGCCTTCCCTGATGTTCTCCCTTTTTTTATATCTATGTTCGCCTTCTTCTCTCCTTTGCTGTTTTTAAATGTCTTCTATTGTTTTGTTCTATGTCTTTCGGCTGAAGAGCAGCGCATATGCTGCTGCCAGCCCGCCCCGATGGGGAATTGAAATACAATAAAGAAAAAAAAAAAAAATCTTGACTCATCGGCGCATCAGAGGGTTGGATCCCCTCAGTCGACGACGTCAGGTTTCAACGCCTGGGCTATTCTCAGGTTGTAATCTCCGTCTTCGGCGGTTGTGTCTGTCTGTCCGTCTGTCTGTCAGCCTGCCTGCCCGCCCGTCGCTTCCTGCTGTCGCTGTTCGTCGGTCTGTCCTCCTGCCTGCTCGCTGTCCGCCGCCGCCGCCGCCGCTGCTGCCTGCTGTCCGTCCGTCCGTCCGTCTGCCTCTTCGCCGCCGTCTGCTGTCCGTCCGTCCGTCCGTCCGTCTGTTTGTCGCCGTCTGCTGTCCGTCCATCCGTCTGTTCGTCGCCGCCGCCAGCCGGTGCCCGCCGCCGCCGGTGCCCTTCGCCACCGCCGCCGCCGCCAGCCGGTGCCCGCCGCCGCCGCCGTCGCCGCCGCCGCCGCCGCCAGCCGGTGCCCGCCGCCATCCGGTGCCCGCCGCCGTTGCCGCCTGGTCGCCGCCGCCGCCGCCGTTGCCGCCTGGTCGCCGCCGTCGCCGCCGTCCTGACCCTGGTCTACGGCCGTCTTCGTCTTCATCCGTCTTCGTCTTTGTCTGTCCCCAGTTTCTTGTCCTTTCCTCCGCGTTCTGTTCGTTATTGTTTCCCGCTACCGTCATGTCCGCCCCCACCACCGCTGCCACCGCTACCACCACCGCCATAGTTTATACTTCCCCTTCCGCCGCCTCCACCACTATCACTTGGTGTGCCCAGTCCCACCCCCCTCCTTCCATCCCAACTCTCCTCACTCTCCCTTCACCCTCTATCTTTGTCGCCCCCTCTCCCGCTTCTTCCTCTCGCTCCTCTCGTTCTGATCCTTTCCCCCCACTCCCCCAGCCTGTCACTGCAGTTCCGGCTCGGGTGGTGGCCCGTCGGGCCACTGTCCACGCCCAGCTCTCCCCGTCACCTTCGCCATCACCGCCGCCACTGCCACCGTCATCGTCATCGTCGCCGTCGCCTTCACCTTCACCGTCACCGTCACCATCTCCGGCGCCGACTCCGGCCCCGGGACCTGCCCCTCCCCACCACATTCCCGTTGTTCCCATCCCCCACACCTCCTCCACCGCCGTCAAGCGCCCCAGTGGCACCCCTGCTTCCTCTGCTTCCAAAAAGGCTCCGCCTCGTCCTCCTTCCCCCACCCATGATGCCATGGATGTCTCCCCGCCTGTCCCTGCCCCCTCATCCTCCTCCTCTACCCCCTCCTCCTACCGCTACCTCCTCTCCCGTCCTGATCCCTCTCTCCTTGAAGCCCGGAACCTCACCCTCTTCCTTCGCCAGCATTGTCCTGGTGCCCCCATCTCCCTCCTCACTCCTCGCCGTGATTCGGTCCTCATCTCCTCCCCCAGCCCAACCCTCCACACATACCTCAGTTCCCGCATCCCTGTCACCCGCTTTGGCCCTCATGCCTCTCTCACCCCTGCTCCTTTACCACCTCCCTCCCGCCAACCCCAACCTCCGCGTCGCCCGCCCACTCTCACCGCCGTGATCACTTGGCTTAGTCCAGTGATCACGGAGGAGGAGGGGTTGGCGGAGCTCAAGGCGCATCCCCATTTGGAGGTGCGTGCGGTTCGCCGCATTCATAACGCTGCCGGCCCCACCCGCCTTATGCGGGTTTTTTCTGAGCACGCCCCTCCAATGACCGTCTCCTGAAGGAGGGTGCCCTCCTTTTTAACCAGCGGTACAAGGTCGACCCCTCCCGTTCCCCTCCTCAATTCCTGTGCTGCCAGAGGTGTCTGCGCTATAATGCGCACCCCACAGCTGAGTGCCGCGAGGCCCCCACCTGCCCGCATTGTCGGCAAGCGCACTTCCTCAGGCAGTGCCCTAACCTCCAATCCCCTCCTTCCTGCAATACCTGCAATCTCCCCCATCCCACCTACTCCCAAAAGTGTAAAGCCCGACCCCCTCCAACCACTCCTGAACTCACCGTCCCTGTCCGTCCCCTGGACGCCCCCACCCCTCCTGGCAATTCCCTTCGTCCCCCCCCCCACCACTGAGGACATCATCAGGTTCCTTACCGTCGTCCTCCAGAATGTTCATCCCTTTCAGCACCCCCACACCCTCCAGCAGATCTCCCTTGCCGCCCGTTCCATATTCCAACTCAAGATGTACGCCACCTACTCCAACAACCAGGCCCATTTCACCTTCCCCCGCCTTGACACCCTCGTCTAAATCCCTATCATGGCGCGACAGCAATGTATCCTTTTCAACAACATCCGCTCCCTACCCACCAACAGGAACCTCTTCCTGCACACCCTTGCCACCCACTGCGTGGGTGCCTTCCTCCTTAATGAAACCTTCCTCCAACCCCACCACACCATTCACACTTCGCCCTACCTCCTCCACCGCTCCGATAATCCCCTCCCAATTGCTCGTGGCGGAGTTGCCATTGGTCACCACCGCCAGATCCCCGTTCGGCTCCAACCTCTCCTTCCCAACCCCACCGAACGCCTGATCCTTAGTCTCTTCTTCCCCGGCCTTACCGTTACCTGCGCCACCATCTATATCCGCCCCAACGCTTCTATTCCCTTCGACTTCCTCTCCCATGTCGATCGTACCTTTTCCTCCTACATGATCGCCGCCGACCTCAACATCCATAGTCGTTCCGCTGCCCAGTTACGGCGGTGGCATCGGTTCCTCTCCACCATTCAAGGCGACCTGGTCCCCATCCCCCAGCATACCCGTCCCGAATCCAACTCCACTCCTGATGTTATCCTCTCCTCCCCCAACCTCCTTGGCCGCATAACGGTGGATGTCCTGGAGCCTATTGGTAGCGACCATCTCCCTGTCCTCCTCACTGTTTCAGACGGTCGTCGCCCTCGCCCCGACCCTCGTACTGACCCTCCCCCTAAGTTTGTCCACGACTATTCCCAAGCCGACTGGAATACCTACCGGGCTACCCATTCCACCCAGGTCGATAGCCACCCCTTCCCCTACCACCACCCTGACGATGTCACCCATGCCGCCTCCTTTCTCCAGCAGACCTTGTCTGAGACCGTGGAGGCCCACGTCCCTACTGTCGCCATCCACCCCCACCGTCCTACCTTACCCCCACAGGCTGTTCTCCTCCTCCGTGATCCCGTCGTCTCTACCGTGCCTTCCTCCGCACGCATGACCCGGACACACTACGACGCCACCGGCAACTCCAGCGACACATTCGTAATTTGCTCGCAGCTAAGAAACGCCGGGACTGGCGACAGACATGCACCCGTTTAAATGCTACCCTGCCAATCAACTCGTCCAAGTTCTGGTCGGCCTTCCGTTGCCTTACCGGAACTAAACCCTCCCCCTATTATCCTCTTCTCCATGATGATAACCCTTTCCCTGACACCCTTAGTAAGGCCAATCACTTTGCCTCCTACCTCTCCGATGTCCTTTCCATCACCGATGATCCCCAGTTCGATGATCCCGGATGTCCGCGATCGAACTGACACCTCCGTCCCTCCCCTCGCCCCGGGTTTCCAGTACTTGGACAACATTGCACACACGGAACTCAATGCCCCTATCACTACACAGGATCTCATTGCTACACTCCGCACAAAACGCAACACCGCTCCTGGTCACGATCGTGTCACCTACCGTCACCTTCGTGAAGCTCCTGTCTCTTTCCTCTCCACCCTGGCCAGGCTCTACAATGTAGTCCTGTCCACAGGTTACTACCCCGACCTGTGGAAAACCTCCCGTATCTTCATGTTCCTTAAACCTGGCAAATCGCCGTCCGCCGTCTCCTCCTACCGTCCCATCTGCCTTACCTTGGTCTTCAGCAAGGTCCTGGAATCTATCCTCACCCGACGCATCCACCAGCATCTCCGCCAGCACCGCCTCCTTCCCGTTACCCAGTGTGGCTTTCGGCCGTCCTTCTCTTCCGACGACCTTCTCCTTCACCTCACTCATCTCCTTTCTGAACAGCTTAATTCCCGTCGCTCCGCAATCTTCCTCTCCCTGGACCTCGAACGCGCATATGACCGCATATGGCATTCCGGTCTCCTCTTCAAGCTCCAAACCTTCGCCCTTCCTATTAACTACGTCCGTCTGATCGGCTCCTTTCTCTCCCGCCGTCCTTCCTATGTCACCATCCATAACACGGATTCCTACACCTTTTTCCCCTCCGCCGGGGTGCCCCAAGGCTCCGTCCTCTCCCCCCTCCTGTATCTTTTGTACACGGCGGACATGCCGCTGCCGTCACCCCCCGTCCACCTTCTCCAGTTTGCCGATGACACCGCCTTCCTTGCCCTTGCCCCCGCCCTGCAACGCTCCCAACGCCTTCTCCAATACCATCTTGACCGATTCACCGCTTGGTGTAACCAGTGGTTGCTCAAGGTCAATCCTTCGAAAACCCAGGCGATCATTGTAGGCAAAACCACCCCTTCCTTCCGCCTCCTTGATTTCTATCTCACCGTCTATGGCCGTCCTATAGCCCTCACTCCCACCCTTAAGTACCTTGGCGTCACCCTCGACCGTCGCCTCTCCTGGACTCCCCATCTCCAGACGATCCAAGCCAAGGCACGTTCCCGACTCCGTCTCCTCAAGCTCCTTTCCGGCCGCACGTGGGGTCTGGACCCCTCCACAATCCTCCACACCTATAAATCCCTCATCCGCCCTATCCTTTGTTACGCCCATCCAGCCTGGATCTCCGCCCCCCCTACCTTCTATAAATCCCTCCAAATCCTTGAACGCCATGCTCTCCGCCTTGCCTTCCGCATCCGTCTCCCCGTCCCCACGCGGATCCTGTATGATCTCATCCCCTTCCCCCACCTCCTCCTTTTCCTTGAAAGGATACGGATCCGGTACACCTCCCGTAAACTTGATCCTCCTCACCCACTCGTATCCCCGATCCTCTCCCATCCCCGCCCGCTGCCACGCCTGTATTCCCACGTCCCGCCCGGTCTCCATCTCTCCACCCTCCTTACTCTCTCCCAAGGTGGCTTCCGCCAGCTCCCCCTCCCTGATGATGTCCTCCTCCCCTCCATCTACCCCTCCTATCAACTTTGACCCTGCCCCACCACCCACTTCCGGTGTCCTTTCCTTTCGGCACCCTCCCTCCCTCCCTTCTCTTCCCTTCCCTCCCCTTCTCTTTCCTTTTCCCCCGTCCCCTCCCTCCACCACTCTTCCCCCCGGGCTTCCCCACCCCCTTCGTCCCTCCCCCCCCTTTCTCCCCTCCCCGTGGCATCTCTGCTCTCCCCTCTCCCTCTCCCACTCCCCTTCCTCCTCCTCCTCTGTTGGCAGGTCCCCGGACTCGCACACGCATAGTGAACATTCGCGCGCCGGAGATCATCGCCGTCAGTGTCTAGTGTGTGTGCTTCGTTTTGTGTTTCGTGCAGTTACAACTCAACTGTTCACATGTGCCGTCGCAGTTCTCCGTGTTTTGTGCGCCGTGTCAACAAGTATTAGTGTTTTTATCGTCCAACGTGAACGGCTTCTTGTTTTTTGTTTTTTGTAACTACCTTCTTTGCCCGCCATTTTTTGTATTTTCTGTGTCACCTATCTCATATTATTGTACCCCATAAGGCTGAAGAGCGGCGTATTAAGCTGCTGCCAGCCCGCCTTGTATGAGGTGCTGAAAATTACAATAAAGGAAAAAAAAAATCTTGACTCATGTTCCATACCTTAATATATATTACGATGTTCATTGTCCCCAGGCCGTCTTCTGAAGAAGATAGATTTATATCTATTGAAACCTAGGTAAAGATTACTTTATCCTTTGCAACTGATCGGCTGCTCTTAGTCTGATTACGTGGAACCGTTGCTGTAGCGCAGCTATGTTTAAAGTACAGAAATCGGTATAGAAGAAACAGTATATCCAGAATTAGAATCAGCATTTAAAACAGATCTGGAAGATTTTAGATCGAATAAGGAATAAGGAACAAGGAAGAATAAAATTCCATCAGAACCCCTAACACAATTGGGTGAAGTGGTAACAAAACTGGTATTCACGTTCGTTTGTAGGATGTATGTCTGGAGATACACTATCCGACATTTGGAAAAACATAATTCTTACAACTTCGAAGATTGGAAGAGCCGACAAGTGCGAGAATTATAACACAATCAGGTTATGAGCTTGTGCATCCAAGTTTCTGACAAGAACAAAACGCAGAATAATGGAAAAAAGTGTGATATTTGGCTTTCTTGGGAAATCAGTTCTTTGTACTGTTGTTGGGTGACCAGCCGTATGCAGTCGTTTTCGTTGGTTTCGTGCTTGCTGGCGCTCAACGGCGAGGTTACCGGTGCCGTTTCCGTAACAGGATATTTCGACAGCGTACCTTGAGCTTTGCTTAGAGTGATCCCAATGTCTCTACTGACCAACCCGTCAGCCGCCGTAAATAAAGTATTTACCTTATTTCTTGTAAATGCGGTAAGGCTTATATTGGGGAGACAGTACGGGCAATGGAAGGAAGATGTAAGAAACGTAGAAGACACACCGAACTTAAGCAATCAATAAAATCTGTGGTTGCAGAAAGAACAGTGCATGCCTACAGGGCATACGGAAGTACAAGACAGTCCTCGTGTTTTGGGACTATGTTCTGAAGGAGGAGCAACAAATACCACGCTGACTGTCAGCAAAACTTTGAGCCAGCATTCAGTTAACTGAAATCACAGCGTGGGCCGTGAGTGACTTCCGCGCCCGACACATGCAACAGGCTTAGAGCCCAGCTTCATCTGCATCTACATCTACATCTACGTAGATATTCCACAAGTCACCGTACGGTACCTGGTGGGGGGCGGCATGTACTATTACTAGTCATTGCCTCGCCTGCTACAGTCTCAATTACAGCGAGGGAAAGACGACTATGTACATGCCTCCACATGAGCTCTTAGTTCTCGAATATTATCCTCGCTGTCCTTACGCGCAATGTATATTGGCGGCAGTAGCATCGTTCGGCAGTCAGCTTCAAATTCTAGTTCTCTAAATTTTCACAATAGTGTTTCTCGAGAAGAACGTCGCCTTCCCTCCGGGGATTCCCGTTTGAATTTCCAAAGCATCTCTGTAACAGTCACGCGCTGTTTGAAACTACCGGTAATAAATCTAGCAGACCGCCCTCTGAATTGCTTCGATGTCTTTCTTCAGTTCGACCTGGTTCAGATCCCAAATACTTGAGCCGCACTGAAGAACAAGCCGCACCTTTCCTAAAATAATCCCAGTAAACCGAAGACGACCATTCGCCTTTCGTACCACAGTTCTCACATGTTGGCTTTACAGCGTTACGCCCACGTATTTTAAGGACTTCACTGTGTTGAGCAGAACACAGAGCATGCATCTGCATTAACTTACGTTTTTCCTCATTTAGAGCTAGCTGCCATTCAACACACAAACTAGAAATTTTGTCTAAATCTTTTGTGTCTTTCTACAGTCATACAACTGTAACACCTTCCCATACACCACAGCACCATCAGCTATCATACGCAGATTGCTGCCCACCCTGTCTACCAAAGTAATTTACGTATGTGGAGAACAACAGCGGTCCTACCACACTCCCTGGGGTTCTCCTGACGATACCCTTTTTCTGATGAACACTCGCCGTCGAGGACAACATATTGGGTTCTGTTACTTACGAAGTCTTCGAGCCACTCACGTATCTGTGACTTTACTCCATATGCTTGTACATTATTTAAAGGTCTACAATAGGTTACCGTGTCGAACGCTTTACGAAAATCTAGAAATATGGAATGAACCTGTTGCACTTCATCCGTAGTTCGCAGTACATCATGTGAGAAAAGGACAAGCTGAGAATCGCACGAGCAATGTTTTCTGAAACCATGCTGATCCGTGGACATAAGCTTCTCAGTGTCAAGAAAGTTTATTGTACTTGAACTGAGAATATTTTCAAGGATTCTGCAGCAACCCGAAGTTAAGGATATTGGTCTGTAACTTTGTGGGTCTGTTCTTTTACCGTTCTTATACACATGAGTCACCTGCACTTTCTTACAGTAGCTTGGAACTCCATGCTGGGCGAGAGATTCACGATAAACTCTTTGTAAAACCGAACTGGGATTTCATTCGGATCTGGTGATTTATTTGTTTTCAAATCCACCAGCTGCCTCTCTACGCCTATGATGCTTTTTAATACGTCGTCTGCATGATGATCAAATGACTGTATGATTGGATGGTTCCCCTGTGTGAACGGTTTCTCGAACGTGAAATTTAAAACTTCGGCTTTCGTTTTGCTATCTTTAACTGCTACACCAGGATGGTCAACAATAGACTGAATGGACACCTTAGACTCACTTAGCGAATTTACATACGACTAGAATTTTCTGGGTTCTCTGCTAGATCTCTGGTAGTCGTTGTACGCTTCGCGCATAGATCTTTGCATAGACGCACGAAGCTTGTCGTTATTTGTGTGTTCTCGGTTGAACCGTAGTGCAACAGCCTCTACTCCTTCAGCAACTTATTAAACCAAGGTGTGTCTTTCCCATCCCTGATCCTTTTACTAGGCACATAGATCTCCAGATCACGAGTTACAGTCTTCTGAAAATTTTCCCGCAATTCCTATACGTTCATCTTCCTGGAATTAAGTGATATCAGTTCACTGTCTTAGCTACTTATCTGGTCTATCTCGTACAAACATTCTCCTAGCCTTCTTGACTGGTTTATTAACCTTCGTAACCACAGTTGCTATAATGACAAAAAAAACTTCGTCCTAACAGGTCTCGGAAGACGGTAATGACCGAGCGCCGTGGTCACCCTCAACTTAAAGGCGTCTCTGTATGTGGATATGAAGGGGCGTGAGGTCAGCATACTGCTCTCCCGGCCTTTGTCAGTTTTCGTGATGGGAGCCGCTACTTCTCATTCAAGTAGCTCCTCAATTTGCCTTACAAGGGCTGAGTGAACCCCACTTGCCGACAGCGCTTGGAGTCCTGATGGTCACCCATCCATATGCTAGCCAAGCCAGACAGAGCTTACCTTAGGTGATCTGACGGGAACCTGTGTTACCACTGCGGCAAGGCCGTGTGCACGCTTTAATGACTTCATGATCGCTAATCACCTTTTCTATACTGACATTATCGACAAGGTCGACACTATTCGTAGCTACAAGGTCTAAGATATTTGCACTCCTTGTGGGCTACCGAGCTAGCTCCTCAAGACTTTTCAGAAAACGTGTTCAGAAGTATTTCGCACGATTGTCTGGCTGTACCCCTGCAATGATAGATCTCCAGGTCTATACTTGGTAGGTAAAAATCGCCTCCAACTTGTAATGCACGATCTGGGTATTTCCCTGCTGCTGACCGTAGACTTTCTTTGAATGACTATTGAACTGTCGCTGAGGAACTGGGTGGCCGATAAAAAAATCGAACAATTAACGTGATTGTACCTACACCTGTTATACGTGACCGCATAACTTCGCTGTCACACTCAACTTCGACTTTATAACCTTATAACACCTCCTCTTTTCTAATCGGCCTATTGGATTGCAATATAACTGACTGTCATTGCGTATGCCTACTGAAATTTTACAGTGAGTAAAGGTATCGATAGCGAAGGTAAATAATGCCTGTTAGTAGAAGGAAAGCGTACAACAGGCCCTTTTGAAGGAAGAATCTAAACCTAATCGAAATGATAATTTTGAAATGGGTGGAAGTTTAATGGTTCAAATGGCTCTGAGCACTATGGGACTTAACTTCTGAGGTCATCAGTCCCCTAGAACTTAGAACTACTTAAAACCTAACTATTCTAAGGACATCACACACATCCATGCCCGAGGCAGGATTCGAACCTGCGACTTACACACAGGGGAGAAAGGGTACCAAGTAATATTTAATTAAAAGGAAATACTGATCGGTAAGAAAAAGATAATTAAACGGTCAGCAGCCTACTAGGGAAATCCGGATCTAAAATCCTAAGAAAGGCAATGGTAAAGAAAATTAACAAATAGTTACTGGTGTGGCAACTGAAGGTTTTCCGCAACACAACGGTTAACGAGAAAATAAATGAATCAGAAAGCACTGAGTTTGCCGATACTTAATCTGAACTACTAAATTTTGAAAGCAAAGTGAAATGAAGTTATTGGTTAAAGAAATGGCTGAAACTCTGATACATAAAAAAAGAAAAAGACTTTGAGTACCCTCAGCGTAACGTAATGCAAAATTTAGAAAAGTGCGCCTTTACTGCCTCGATCGTAGCTGCTCACCGCGTGTCCAGGAGCGCTCAACACACTCATCCGAACTCTTTCACTACTCAAGCTGCTCTACGTCCTCCCTGCTCGCGGCGCGACACTCTCTCCATCCGCAAAGGGAAGCAACGGCACAGCTACTGCGATTCGGTCGTTGCTATCGATACATTTAAATAATGTTCCCTTGGCTATCACTCAGCAATTTACAATATTTTCACTATAATTACAATCAATTATATACAGGGTGGAGAAAAATTGTCACGAAATTAAAATCCTAGATAGCTGACGCCAGTAGTAACGGAAAGGACTAATATTGTGTAGGTCGACAATGCACCATTTTTAAACTACGTAAACTTGGCGCCAAGCGCTCCGATTGACCATGGAATTGCCCTATTGTCGTTCTTAGGTTGACGGGCAGCGCAGTTTCCTTAGTTTAAAAATGGTGCGTTGTCGACCTACACAACATTAGGAATTTTCGTTCTTACTGGCATCAGCTATCTAGGGTTAAAATTTCGAGACAATTATTCTCCGCCTTGTACATTCATAAATAAATACACTATTACACCCGTTAGGTATTACATATAGTTTCTGTAATTAAGCTTGCAGATTCACAATTATCAGTACAGTACAAGTTATCAAAGGATATAAGACGAAAAATTTTCGATGGCGCAGAAGGTGCTTTATCTGCATTTTCGGTTTTGCAATCTCAATAGAGACAATATTTTTGTCAACTGTGATGAACACTCCTCCTCCTATGGCCTCTCAAATGTCTTTCCGATTAATATTCCATAACTCGCTCAATATCTCAGATCTTTTCACTTCGCATTTCGCCGACCTTTGTAGCCGAGCGGTTCTAGGCGCTTCAGTCCGGAACCGCGCTGCTGCTGCGGTCGCAGATTCGAATCCTGCCTCAAGGATGGATGAGTGTGAAGTCCTTAGGTTAGTTAGGTTTAAGTAGTTCTAATTCAAGGGGACTGATAACCTAAGATGTTAAGTCCCATAGTAGTTAGAGCCATTTGAACTTCGGGTTTCAGCCAGGTCTCAGGCGCAAGAATGATTTGAGCGCCAGAACTTTCCTGGAGGGCAGTAGATTCGGGATATTTATTCGAATACTTCGACAATTTACTGATATAATTGTCACAGTCGAAGTATCTTTACTCTGAATGCGGTCAGCCTTCCCTTGCTGTGTACTGACTAGCGAATATTCATCGGAACTCCTCAATCGTCTACCCTAAAATCTCATGTGCACAAGTGCTCTGCTACCCGGGTAGCTGCTTCCTTTAGGTAGTGCACCTCTGACCTATCAAGGGGAGTCCTACAAATCCCCACACGATAACGCAGGTCCAGAAATCTGCAGCCAAGAGCGTCACAGAAACGAGAAAGCCTTTGGTTGAGACCCTCCACTCGGCTCCAGACCAAAGGACCCCGATCAACTCTGGATACGATTCTGAAAATTGCGAGCTCTTATTCCACCCCTCAGGAGAAGCCAGCAGTCTCCACCATCTCCGCCGGCCGCCTCGGAACACATGCGGCAGGCGTCGTTGCTGCCGACGTGAACCACAACTTGCAGACTACTGCTCCCTGCAGTCTCGGTAGCCACGGCAAGGCAGCCTCCACATCTCGGATGAGGCACCCCGCAGACATACCGAGTATAAATCGGCTTCCTATCCAGCCCTGAACGCTATTTGGCCTAAGGGGCTCCATAATGCGCCTAAAACTGGCCCCTCCCTCCGTGTCTCTGCTTTGCTAGGACCCTGCTGAAGGAGCGGCCGCCTGTCCGCTTACAGTTACAGGGTGAATGGGCGTGGCCAGGCGGCCAGTCCCCACATCGGCCCTCCGCCTCGTGCGACGCGAACCGTTACCACCTGCCACTCACCCTGCTTTGAAGACGGATCCACCGCGATGTGTGCGGAAGCAGAGTCTGTGGGCAAATCAAGTAACAGCCGACGTGTCCCATGCGACGGGCGGTTCGAGACAGCATGTTCAGCTGTTTGTGAACTGCGGCCAGCTCCTTCTGCATCCTCACACAGGCTGCACACATCCTAACCATCCCTGCAAGACTAACTGAAGAATTATAAAAGCAGGCAGAATCCTATACATGCAACTTGCTACCCTCTCGATGCATCACCAATGGACGCTGATGCGTTAATGAATGATGTAGCAGGTTGGCTAGTGACGCTACAGAGTGAATGAAGTTACACTTACAAAAACGTGAGAAAAATACGCACAAAATTTAATAAATATACTGCGACGGAAATACAGAAAAACATAAACACTTAACTTGCCGCTCTGTTGACGTATATCAGCCGAGAGCTAGAGCCTGACTGGCTTACTAAAAGAACGGACATTTCTCTTCAAAACAAAACAAATGAGCAACTACCGCACTACAGACGGAATGAATATACACTTAGAAAAACGTGAGATCTTAAGATCAAAAACATGTAGGATATTTAATAAACATACTTGGTGAAAAAACAGGTAAAGTTACACTCCCCCACAACTCCACCCGCCACTGTGTGCGACTGGCAGTGGAGGAAAGGGTGGGGGCTATTACAGTGTACAGCAGGCGGGATGTGGTAAAAACTCTCAATCTACAGGTATCATCTGCAGGTGACGTCAAGGTACGCGGTCAAAATATCGTTTTACGAATACGACTGCACCCGGCTGTATACCCGACAACAATGGAAAACGGAGGACGTGTTAGGTAACGATAAGTTTGGCTTTAGGAAAGGTAAAGGCACCAGAGAAGTAGTTCTGGTGTTACTGTTGACAATGGAAGAAAGACTGAAGAAATATCAAGGCACGCTTATAGGATTTGTCGACCTGGAAAAAGGGTTCGACAATGTCAAATGGTGGCAGTTTGCAATGCTGAGGAAAATAGTGGTAAACTATAGGAAAAAAAAGGAAGAGTAATATACAATATGTACACGAGCCAAAAGGGAATAATAAGAGTGGAAGCGCTCGGATCAAAAATGGTGTAAGGTAGGAATGTAGTATTTCGCCACTACTGTCCAATCTATACATCGAAGAAACAATGACGGAAATAAAAGAAAGGTTCAAGAGTGGAATTAAAACTCGAGGTGAAAGGATTCTTCTTAGATGTATAAATTGAACAGTAGGGGCGAAATACTGCGTTATTTCCTTACACTATTTTTAATCCGAGAACTTCCACTCTTATTGAAGCTGTGAGGACGTGTCGTGAGTCGTGCTTGGGTAGCTCAGTTGGTAGAGCACTTGCCCGCGGTTGGCAAAGGTCCTGAGTTCGAGTGTCGATTTGGCACAGAGTTTTAATCAGACAGGAAGTTTTATGTCAGCGCACATTCCGCTGCAGAATGAAAATCTCATGCTTCCACTCTTATTGTTCCCTTCTGGCTCGTATACATATTGTATATTACCCTTCTTTATTAATGATAAGATTCGCTGATGACATTGCTATCATTGGTGAAAGTGAAGAAAAATTACAAGATATGCTGAATAGAATGAACAGCCTAATGAGTATAGAGTACGGACTGACAGTAAATCGAAGAAAGATGAAAGTAATGAGAAGTATTATAAATGAGAACAGCGAGAAACTTAGCATCAGGTTTGGTGATCACAAAGTAGATGAAATTACGGAATTCTGCTACCTAAACAGGAAAATATCCCATGACGAACGGAGTAAGAAAGACATAAAAAGCAGAGTAGCACTGGCAAAAACGGCATTCCTGGCCAATAGAAGTCTACTAGCATCAAATGAAGGTCTTAAGGTCAGAGAGAAATTTCTGAGAATGTACGTTTTGAACATAGCATTGCACGGTGATGAAGCACGGACAGTGCGAAAACTGGGAAAAAAGAGAATCGAAGCTTTTAGATGTGGTACTACAGAAGAATATTGAAAATTAGGTGGACTGATAAGCTAAGCAATGAGGGGGTTGTCCATCGAATCGGCGAGGAGTGGATTATATGGAAAATTCTGACAAGAATAAGCGCTGGAATGACAGGACGTCTGTTATGATGTGACGGAATAACTTCCATGCTAGTACAGTGTGCTATAGAGGTTGAAAACTGTAGAGCAAGATAGAGATCGGAATCAATCCTGCAAATAATTGAGGATGTAGGTTAGAAGTGCTTCTCTGAGATGAAGAGGCTGGCATAGGAGAGAAATACGTAGCGAGTCGCATCAAACCAGCCACAAGACTGATGAACGTATTGTAAATGTAGTTTGTGTGGGAAGAAGTGAACCTCATATCCACCCAACACGTCGGGTAGGTTACATGACAGTCTTCAACAGTAACTTCAGTTGAGACCAAAACACACTTACAAGTTGTCAAATATGTTGTCAGTAACGTGTCTTTCCAGTTTTATATCGAGTCCTAATCCAAAAGGGTAATGACGAACCGTTGAACAGTAAATTTCAGGCCTTGTAGCGGAGTGTAAAATTTCTGATGCGCTCTGGTGTGAAGGTCACGATACGTGGTCACGCTGATTCATAGCGTTACGTTTGACAAGCAGTTGTAGACAACTGTTTTATCGCAAGATTGCGTTACTAAGTATTATACAAGGGAAAAACTGCGTGAGGTTACAACAATATCTCGTAATATTTTATTGTGATAAACATTAAAATGTTGGCAGTTAATACAGAGCCTTTTTCGGTGCATGTACAAGAACTTCACCATTTAATAATAAAATATACAGATAATTATTATCTGTATTCTGTTCTCACAAGGCTCTTCCACACAAGTTTGACTCCGGTAATAGTGTTTAGTGTTGTTAAATGCATAATTACAAATGCTCAGAGTCTGTGTGCATTAATAACACAGCAATGAACGAACATAGGTGTACTAGTCCATCTTCTGTTTGTTTTGAATCCGTTGCGTAAATTGTTTGGTCTTTGAACCTTTAACGAAAAATATTAATTTACTACACAACTATACCACAGTGAGGAGCATATGCGGTTTTTTCTGCCATAATGTAACACACGTATTGTTCTTTTTTCACAGTAAGTCTCTTTTATATCTTTACACTCTTTGCAAAGAGGCATTAATTGTTGCTGTGGGTAATTCAGTTATTCATAACAATGGCAAAACGCAACTTAAACTTATGGCTGCCTTACATTTTGCGGCAACAGATCGCTGATGATTGTCACTAAAACAACAATATAAAATATTTGCTCTATCTGTTGATGATGGCTTGATAGTTTGTAAACTCCCCCTAACTTATCGACCTTAATGATAGTGAAAAACTAAACCGCGTGTACCTAATGGAAATATGGGAAATGCAATCGTCACCGAAGTTAATCTGTCGGTAAAGAGGGAGGAAAGGGTTACATCTAAATGAAAGGAAAAATGCAAATGAAACTGGTGGAAATTAATTTTAAAAAGGGGTAAAATTAATAAAGACTCTTGATTTCATTAATCAAAACATTCAATAAATGAGTTAAATTCCCGGAAACTACCGGCTTTACTTCCGTAGCTGGTTCCTCTATATATGTTCCCCCGTATTCGTCATCAAGGCGTACAGATTTGATTTTCGCTTGCGATTCCGAAACATTTTCTAAAGTTTGGAATTCCATTTCTGCTCTTTGTTGCGTTTCGGCGGTCGCGTCTTTCATGCTAGCCGCCTGCCCCTGAACAATGGGTTCCGCGGTGCGTGTTTCCCACTGTTCGACCGATTGTTCCGCATCCAAGTCTACCCAATTTTGGTAATTGTTGCCTTCACTCATTTTAATAATTTTCAATATAAATGACAAATCTAAAATATAATTAGGATTACTCCCACTACTTATTCTCGCTGACGTAACGGCCTGTTCGTAACCAGTACTTTGTTACGAGATTTGCACAATGCAAAATTCGTGTCCAGAGCAACCTCAAATTTGAAGATTGTCCCGTAACCAGGTCGCCACGTGTAACCTCCCCCTCAATTATCGGTCTTAATGACAGTGAAGAACAGATTCATAAAAAGAGCTATAAATAAATTTTAACATTTCACCTTACAAATTTATATTTTAACCCTAAAAATATAAATAACTGTTTTATACCCAATGGAAATGTGGGTAAAGCAATCGTCACCGAAGTTAATCTGTCGGTAAAGAGGGAGGAAAGGGTTACATCTAAATGAAAGGAAAATGCAAATGAAACTGGTGGAAATTAATTTTGAAAAGGGGTAAAATTAACAAAGAAAGTAAATGTGCGGTCGTCATGTTAACAATTAATTGGCGTTAATTAGATATTTGAGATTTGGGGAAAATCATGGTCGCCAGTCCTATGGACATCTACTATAATAACTGAAAAAGAAAGGTTATTGCACATATAAATAGCACTAGAAGCGTGGCAACTGAAGGTTGACACGTGTTGTGTGAAAACTGAAAGTTTGTCAGAAGTAATAAATTTCGCTACACTCTGACTTAATTTAGCAAAAGAATTAATAAAAGTGGAAAATTGAAAGTTAATTTAGTGACTGAAATTAATAGTGAGATTTGTTTCTGAAGCACTACGAAATTCAGTAAAATAAGGTTAGTCTTGGGCTACCTCAACAATCATTTCAAAAGCTACTTGAATCTACGCAATTTAGAAATAAGAGATTTAACTTTGAACTTGAATTAAATGACTCTGAACAATTAACAATAGTAAAATTTAGTACGTACCAAGCTGAGCTGTAGTCACAGGTAAGCTAAAATATGGTAACAAAACTCGCACTCATAATTTGTGCTTGTGTAATCTAAATATTGTAGCCAGCTATGAATACTTTAACTGAACTTTGAAATTAAAGCAGTGAAATGGAATAATATTACTCAAATGCTGGCGTTTGAATTTCAACGACACTCGGGTTCATTCCGAAAAAGGAAGGGACCCTGGTTGGTAATGCAATTGGGGCAATGAGCAACAAATGTTCATGCTAAGTTGCTGCAATTATAGTTACGAAAATGGAACAGTTTGAAAAGCTGAGGTCTGCCATAAAGTTCTAAAACTTTACGTGCTTCCAGTCTTTCTTGTTGGTTGATTGAAGGTTTGAAGCCGTCGATCGAGGAGGTGGCGGCAGTCACTTATTGTCGGCCGTCGCTGTTGCAGAAGCTGGATGTTGGCACGCCTTCTTCTCGACACTGTCCCCAGGCGAAACGGGCTCTTGATGTGCGCCAGCTAATGCTTCCCGTCCGCGACACCGTGTCAGAAACTATCATAGCAAGTCGAGCGCAATTACATGCTGCCAAACCCCGAAAGCGCGGCAACTCGCGGGAGCGTCACACAACACACCTGCTCCACTGCCCTCCTCCAGCCAGACTCTCTCTGCTCTGCACGCGCTCCACGCGGCCGAGTTCACATTACCAAAGATCCTAAACACTTCGGTTCTCCACACGACCTATCGATGTATTCGTTCGATAGCATAGTTTTCCCTAGGCAAGACCCAGCGTAAAAATACAAATAGTATTTACAAAACAAACCAATTATACATCGACATAAATGCTTAAATATATACACACAAATAGTAAAACAATTACAATATATAAAGACACAGAAATGTCATATCTTGAGGTAACAAAACAAGGAAAAAATTTATAGTACAATAGATGGAAATAGGAGGATATGCATTTCCGGCGCTACAAGCTGATGACGTAAGAACTCCGTGAATGACGCAGAATTTGGTTTTAGTTCTCACAACATAGTCCATAGTTGGTTAAAGCGTTGAACGAGCTTGGCATTGAGTTTGCGGGAGCGTTGTAATGAGAGTAATGATTAGAGTAAATTTGTTTTCGATTTCTCGATGTATAAGAAATGATAGTCTGATCCCGAAAAATTCTTGAATGCAGTCTTTTGGTAAGAGATGATTAATTCTACGTTTACGCAAATGCTCACTACAGTCATTAAAAATAATAATATGGGGAAATGGCTGTTGTCAGAAAACTATTAGTAATGGATGGTGTTTTTCTTAGCCCCGACGGGCTCTCGAAGACAATGTTTTGAGAAACTAATACGTCAAGTTTCGAATCTACTTCTCTAGCCGTTCGAAGTCCTAAATCGGGCAGGTATTGGATAAGACATGTGAAGAAAAAAAAAATCCAGATTTTAGGGAACGACCAGCACCCATCCGTCCTTTGTAACTAGAAATGAACTCCCCTACAGCACTTTAGTAAAGATTAATTATTGTGTTTGGTATAAACTGTAGTTTTTTAATTTATTATTGGATTCATGGTCTTTTCTTTCTTTCTTTCAGACTATGGACTTTTGATGCAGTTCATGAAAATTAGAACTTCGATTCCCCTCGGCCTGTCTCAGTTTCTCTGCTAGTTAATGTGATATTTGTAACTGAGTTTTCAATGTGAAAAAGTCAATGAAACAGTAAATTTTGTGGTTGAGCTGAGCATGGCATTTCGGTGCAATGCATTCGAATTAGGAACGAGTGAAGTTCCTATCTCTGTTACTGTTTTGGATTTTCCGCGAATCCAAGGAAAAATTGAAAAACTACCATTTATACCAAACGCAATAATTAATATTTACTAAAGTTTTTTAGGGGAGTTTAGTAAATTCATTGAAGCTTCTTAAATCGTGGCTGTCAATTAAAAGAAGCTTTATAACGTGATATGTGCCTTTATTAACAGTTCCACTAGCTTACATTTGATGATAAAGGCGAAGGCAGCAAGTGGGTAACAAATAAAACTGAAGTATGATTGAAAGTGAATTTCTTCGCAAAAATTTTTTTTATAGAATAAATTAAAGAAATGTCCATATTCTTACAGGAGACGCAGCTCGGACGGAAACAATACTTGTTGAGGTATGGGTCGTTCTGGCACTTGATAGCCATCTATTTTTCGATGCTACCGGTAGAGCTCAAGCTAGTCACTACTCATTAGTGCAAATTCTGCAGCCGTCATTCAGAAAGAAATGACGAAATCATGGGGACACACATTTGGTTACGTACATGGGAGACGAGCTTCTGAAATGTATACTCGTTGCTATTGCCATGAGGTTATTTTAAATACCACTCAATAAATGTAAAGAAGTAATTCAGGTGAACGGAAGGTCATCCTACTAGAACTATTAGATCAATGCAGCATTTTTAATGGTTTGTGTTGGTTACTGTGGTATGGAAAATGTGACAATGTCCCGTCGTGTACAAAACACATCTGTTGTCTACAGCAAGTATAAAGTTAATCCATTGTGCTGCTTGTAGTGAGAAAACTGGTAATAATTAGCGCCTGTCAACTTGTTTGGTGAAGTTTAGGGCTCTATGAGTCACTCACCGTCAATTTCTGTGCTCAAATTTATAGTACTACACAGGTAATGTGGTGTACGATGTGCAGTCCTACTTTCATATTGTCTATATAACGGATTCCAGGGGCAACAAAAATTTAATTTTTTAATAGTTCATATGATTATGAACCGAATTTAAAATGCTGTAACAATCTACTCATTAAGGAGTATAATCTTATGTTTAAGATTTAACATAGTAAAACAAGAATTACACTTAGAAAGTATGTATATGAGAACTTCACAAAATGATGAAAGGATATACTTTTATGGTATACAACGTTTTCGCTGCTAGTGCAATAAAATTTCAACACCGGGCATGAACATTTAATTTATTATTTCTTTACATCTTTATTCAGACTACGTCCGCACATACCAATGAATATACTTTAAAATTATATCAATGTACGACATATAGTTAAGGAGATATGACGTCATAAAAGACTGTACTCATGAAATGTTTGATAACATCACATATTTAACACATCAACTCATTTGACGGGGTTGGGGGTTAATGGTTGATACTCAAGGTAATCTGATGTCTTGCTTCTACAAAAGCTCGTGGATTTGAATCCACCAACTTTTAGGTTGTAGTGATAATTTATTATCCCATTGTATGTGGACGCTGCTTGATCGGTAAATAAATTGAAAACGATGAACTGAGAATTTTCAGCTTATCTCTTAAACTCGATTGGCATGGTGATCTCCCGCCGTCAGAGCTTTTCGCCTGCTTTAAGTACACCGTGAAAATGAATTAAAGCGTCACTTTTATGAAACACGGTCGTTTTCTCCAGTTTCGACGCAGAAGTGTGAAATTTGGCTCAGAGGTACTTACAACCTCCTGCTGCTCAGTGGGATGTCACCTTTGGATCGGCGACGCTTCAAACGGCAGGATTTTGACGCTTGCGAGGAAGAGGCCAGAGCCCAGATGTTCACGTGAATTATAAGCAGGGTTTATGAGGTCACAATGGCACCATATCTCACTACAATTCTGCCCAACGCCACCGTGGACGTGACACGCGATGGGAAGGGCTTCACACTCACAATTAACCATCTCTAACTCGTCTTGACGCCTATGCGACGGACGTCAGAATCACGATGCGCAGTGTTGAAATCGCGCGGTTATCTTATGGGTGACTAAGGGAAACATTTACAGACACGCAATCGCTCAAAACTGACACGAAAACACCTCACGAGATGGGATAAGGGCGTCAGTGAAACTACCTCCTCTTCTGAGGCGTTCATCTGCAAACTTTTCGCAGTTAAAAAAGACAGTGCGATGTGCAACAGAATTACGTTCTTGACAACCTTTGACTCTGCTGGTATCCCCTGATGAAGCAATCCTTCTCTTGGGATATCGTGGGGTTGCAACTTCACTGAAAATGATTTGAACCTTTTGGACTGCAGTGTGGATGCAGTTTTTATAGAGGTTAGAACTACTAGGGACCATACCAAGCCATTCGACAAAACTGAAAAGTTATCCGAAGCAGCGAAGGTGTTTATGCTCTATTACCGTCCTTTTTCGTGCTCTCTTGTGGCATGATCAAGTGTGGGGGAGGAGGATGGCGGGAGATGCAACATTTCATTAATAATAAAGCAAAGATTCCCTCTAACACCCCCTCACCCCCCTCGGTGCGACCGACGCATCTTTATTGAGCACTTAAAAATATACTTGTACAGAGACAACGCTTGACCGATTCAAGGCACCTGTGGGTAGACATGTCCAATCTACAGCTGAATAATGTTACACCACTACTCTAGCGCCTGCTTTCGGGCAGCTGATATTTAAAAAACATCAAAACGGTTGCCTGCCTAAAGGCGTTGTCACGTCCGAGCCTGAAGTTGTAAGGCGCCATGCATTCGCACTGGGACAGAGAATGTTGTAGGCACTTTTGAGCCAAGTTCCAAACATCTGCGTCGTAATGAGGGAAAACGACGGGGTTTCAAAGAAGTGACGCTTCAATTCTTTTGCATAGTGTATATGAACAAAGTAGCTGTCAGGCAGATTTGACCATGCAAGAGTGTGATTTATAGCCACTGGCGACCCAGTTCTTCGCGTACGCGTTTCAGTGCCATTCTCTACTTGTCTCACCTCTCACTCCTTCACGACCTGTGTTTGCAAAGACCCTTTTTCCTTGTTCCGAATTATCCCGTGTCTACAAGTTGCTGGAATAACTTCCCGAAAAATGTTTCACATGGAGTGCAACATTAGGGAAGTCATTATCTGCACACGACGCATGCCTGTTGACTAGCGTCGAACAAAAACCGAAGCAAAATGCCATGTATGTGAATTTTTGCATAGAATATTAGTAGTCTATTTCACAGTTTACGTTATTCAAATTGCACACTTTCATAATGTTGTTCTGATGCCAGTAGAACCTCAAAATTGTGCGTACAGTGATCCGGTCCGCTATCCATATTCAGAGGTATTGGGGCCGTGTATACTGGTAATGCTTTCCCCAGCATCCCACTAGACGGCAGTGGGGCCATGAGATGAGGCTATAACGCACTGTACAGCGCATCGGATTAGGATCTTGTCACCTACAGCTAAACAAAGGCGAGTGAGTCTTGGGGGAGAGCGAGGCAGTTGTCTGCATATGAAGCTGATGCAGCAGGATTGGCACAGCGACAGTAGCTTAGCGGCAGCATTTTAGTAGTTATTCACAGGATCAACTGCATGTCGAGCTCGAGCTATAGTCACGAGTTTAAACTGAACATTGGCGGGCAGGTGTTATGCTCGCCGGCCTGGCTAATTCACCGTCGAGATCACGAGAGTGTGCACGCTTGTGCGGGCTGCCTGCTTTACTCACAAGAAGCGCAATGACTACGGCTCGTGTCAACTGTTTTTTTTTTTTTTTGGTCATCAGTCTACTGACTCGTTTGATGCGGCCCGCCACGAATTCCTTTCCTGTGCTAACCTCTTCATCTCGGAGGAGCACTTGCAACCTACGTCCTCAATTATTTGCTTGACGTATTCCAATCTCTGTCTTCCTCTACAGTTTTTGCCCTTTACAGCTCCCTCTAGTACCATGGAAGTCATTCCCTCTTGTCTTAGCAGATGTCCTATCATCCTTTCCCTTCTCCTTATCAGTGTTTTCCACATATTCCCTTCCTCTCCGATTCTGCGTAGAACCTCCTCATTCCTTACCTTATCAGTCCACCTAATTTTCAACATTCGTCTATAGCACCACATCTCAAATGCTTCGATTCTCTTCTGTTCCGGTTTCCCACAGTCCATGTTTCACTACCATACAATGCTGTACTCCAGACGTACATCCTCAGAAATTTCTTCCTCAAATTAAGGCCGGTATTTGATATTAGTAGACTTCTCTTGGCCAGAAATGCCTTTTTTGCCATAGCGAGTCTGCTTTTGATGTCCTCCTTGCTCCGTCCGTCGTTGGTTATTTTACTGCCCAGGTAGCAGAATTCTTTAACTTCATTGACTTCGTGACCATCAAACCTGATGTTAAGTTTCTCGCTGTTCTCATTTCTACTACTTCTCATTACTTTCGTCTTTGTCCGATTTACTCTCAAACCATACTGTGTACTCATTAGACTGTTCATTCCGCTCAGCAGATCATTTAATTCTTCTTCACTTTCACTCAGGATGGCAATGTCATCAGCGAATCGTATCATTGATATCCTTTCACCTTGTATTTTAATTCCACTCCTGAACCTTTCTTTTATTTTCATCATTGCTTCCTCGATGTACAGATTGAAGAGTAGGGGCGAAAGGCTACAGCCTTGTCTTACGCCCTTCTTAATACGAGCACTTCGTTCTTGATCGTCCACTCTTATTATTCCCTCTTGGTTGTTGTACATATTGTATATGACCCGTCTCTCCCTATAGCTTACCCCTACTTTTTTCAGAATCTCGAACAGCTTGCACCATTTTATACTGTCGAATGCTTTTTCCAGGTCGACAAATCCTATGCAAGAGTCTTGATTTTTCTTTAGCCTTGCTTCCATTATTAGCCGTAATGTCAGAATTGCCTCTCTCGTCCCTTTACTTTTCCTAAAGCCAAACTGATCGTCACCTAGTGCATTCTTAATTTTCTTTTCCATTCTTCTGTATATTATTCTTGTAAGCAGCTTCGATGCATGAGCTGTTAAGCTGATTGTGCGATAATTCTCGCACTTGTCAGCTCTTGCCGTCTTCGGAATTGTGTGGATGACGCTTTTCCGAAAGTCAGATGGTATATCGCCAGACTCATATATTCTACAGACCAACGTGAATAGTCGTTTTGTTGCCACTTCCCACAATGATTTTAGAAATTCTAATGGAATGATATCTATCCCTTCTGCCTTATTCGACCGTAAGTCCTCCAAAGCTCTCTTAAATTCCGATTCTAATACTGGATCCCCTATCTCTTCTAAATCGACTCCTGTTTCTTCTTCTATCACATCAGACAAATCTTCACTCACATAGAGGCATTCAATGTATTCTTTCCACCTATCTGCTCTCTCCTCTGCATTTAACACTGGAATTCCCGTTGCACTCTTAATGTTACCACTGTTGCTTTTAATGTCACCAAAGGTTGTTTTGACTTTCCTGTATGCAGAGTCTGTCTTTCAGACAATCATATCTTTTTCGATGTCTTCACATTTTTCCTGCAGCCATTTCGTCTTAGCTTTCCTGCACTTCCTATTTACTTCATTCCTCAGCGACTTGTATTTCTGTATTCCTGATTTTCCCGGAACATGTTTGTACTTCCTCCTTTCATCAATCAACTGAAGTATTTCTTCTGTTACCCATGGTTTCTTCGCAGCTACCTTCTTTGTACCTATGTTTTCCTTCCCAACTTCTGTGATGGCCCTTTTTGGAGATGTCCATTCCTCTTCAACTGTACTGCCTACTGCGCTATTCCTTATTGCTGTATCTATAGCGTTAGAGAACTTCAAATGTATCTCGTCATTCCTTAGTACTTCCGTATCCCACTTCTTTGCGTATTGATTCTTCCTGACTAATGTCTTGAACTTCAGCCTACTCTTCATCACTACTGTATTGTGATGTGAGTCTATATCTGCTCCTGGGTACGCCTTACAATCCAGTATCTGATTTCGGAATCTCTGTCTGACCATGATGTAATCTAATTGAAATCTTCCCGTATCTCCCGGCCTTTTCCAAGTATACCTCCTCCTCTTGTGATTCTTGAACAGGGTATTCGCTATTACTAGCTGGAACTAGTTACAGAACTCAATTAGTCTTTCTCCTCTTTCATTCCTTGTCGCAAGCCCATATTCTCCTGTAACCTTTTCTTCTACTCCTTCCCCTACAACTGCATTCCAGTCGCCCATGACTATTAGATTTTCGTCCCCCTTTACATACTGCATTACCCTTTCAATATCCTCATACACTTTCTCTATCTGTTCATCTTCAGCTTGCGAAGTCAGCATGTATACCAGAACTATCGTTGTCGGTGTTTTTCTGCTGTCGATTCTGATTAGAACAACCCGGTCACTGAACTGTTCACAGTAACACACCCTCTGCCCTACCTTCCTATTCATAACGAATCCTACACCTGTTATACCATTTTCTGCTGCTGTTGATATTACCCGATACTCATCTGATCAGAAATCCTTGTCTTCCTTCCACTTCACTTCACTGACCCCTACTATATCTAGATTGAGCCGTTGCATTTCCCTTTTCAGATTTTCTAGTTTCCCTACCACGCTCAAGCTTCTGACAATCCACGCCCCGACTCGTAGAACGTTATCCTTTCGTTTATTATTCAATCTTTTTCTCCTGGTAACCTCCCCCTTGGCAGTCCCCTCCCGGAGATCCGAATGGGGGACTATTCCGGAATCTTTTGCCAATGGAGAGATCATCATGACACTTCTTCAAATACAGGCCACATGTCCTGTGGATACACGTTACGTGTCTTTAATGCAGTGCTTTCCATTGCCTTCTTCATCCTCATGTCGTTGATCATTGCTGATTCTTCCGCCTTTAGGGGCAATTTCCCACCCCTAGGACAAGAGTGTGCCCTGAACCTCTATCCGCTCCTCCGCCGTCTTTGACAAGGCCGTTGGCAGAATGAGGCTGACTTCTTATGCCGGAAGTCTTCGGCCGCCAACTGATATCGTGGCCAAATGTCACCGTGCTGCCTGCGGATTTTCATTACGACAAGGGGAGGACAGCACAAACTAGCAAACGGTGAGCGTTACAGCTTGATACGAAGGCACTTGTCTTCTTTGGTATTATCGTACCCGGAAGATTAATTTTGTTTAAGGGTCTCATGGTGTTTGAGAACATTCTGGTGAAGTCTGTATTGTAAGTGGTACACTCCTTGTCTAGACGGTTCCCTGATTTTTGCCTTTTGGCTCTGGTTGAGTGCCCTTAAGTTCTGTTACTTACGTTAATTCTTACACGTCTAGTCTTTGTACAATATAAATTCATATATTAGCAGGCCTCTGGCTTTGCTTAATATTTTGCCTTTAAGTTGTTTAGTTGTGCACTTGGTTAAGAGTATTGATCTGTTGCCCTTAGGGAGAAGAGAGAGAGAGAGAGAGAGAGAGAGAGAGAGAGAGAGAGAGAGAGATTTTGGCTAAACTGTGAATCATGTCCAGCAAAATGCGCTTGAAATCATATTGCGGAAAAGTATTTTTTTTAACTTTTACTGCCTAATATTTGTCCCAGCATTAGTAAAATCTAGTTACTTAAGGCAAGAGTAGCATTATATTAAATGGCGACCCTGATATAAGTTATTTTTAGTTTCGTTACTTGATTTTCAGATCAAATCACCCAAGAAAGTGTTCTCTTTCCTTAAGAAGGTAAAGCACATACGGTTTCTTTCATTTGAAGACGTTTGTTGTTCTTGTTTCTTACGTGTGTTTTAAATTACTGCAGCGCGTAATTTGCTACATGTAATAATTTACCTCCTTGAGACAGCACACTGCATTTTGGGATGCTTGATCCGGCGGTTATTTTGACGCTTTTATGGGCAGACGGATTCCACATAGGTATTGTATCTTGTTCAATGTTTACATTGTATATGTCTTAAGGGAAATAATTGTTTCCATTTATTACCTTTATAGTTGCCAATAATTTTTCGGGCTAATGGCTTTAATTGGTATCATTTGATATGATAAAATCTTGCAAGAGATTGTACTTCCGAATTTCTCGGTGTGTGCGTCTGACTCCATCCACTACCGTGTGCGTCTGGCTCCTTACACTACCAAATGGTATGTTCTGTCTTGCGGTAATTTTGACATTGCTAAAAATGATGCGTACAGAACGGCTGATGTCGCACAGAGTTGTGAAGTTCCACTGAGTATTGATCATTCTCGACATTAATAGGAAGACAAGAAAGACCCAATTTCCATAAAGGTTATTAGTTTATAATTTGTACTTTAACTGCCCGCAGCTCGTGGTCTAGCGGTACCGTTCTCGCTTCTCGCATTGGGTCCCGGGTTCGATTCCCGGCAGGGTCAGGGATTTTCCCTGCCTCGAATGACTGGATGTTGTGTCGTCTTCATCATCATCATTCATCCCCATTACGGTCGGAGGAAGGCAATTGCAAACTACCTCCGCTACGACCTTGCCTAGACGGCGGTGTGGGTCTCCCGCATCGTCCCCCACCCTCCTCGGAGTATGGGACGTCATCATGATCACTTTGTTGACTACCATTTCTCTCTTTCGAGCTTTAGATCATTTTAAAGCACACAAAAGGCCGTGAGTACATTGTCCTGACAAGTACACCAAGCTCCTGATTATCCGGGTCAATGCGAACCAAAGACAGTACGATTAACTGAATTAAAAAACGATTTGCATAAGAACTGTAAACTGTTTTGTAAAGTGATATGCCTAAAAGTAAGAATAAATTAGATAATAAATTAGATCATATGAACATAGAGTCTCCTTTGCATTTGTGCTCAAAATAATGTACAGCAAATGATGTGCCGATTGAGGATTTACATCTTAATGTTTAACTCACTTAGCAAGGCCACACAACAGCAGACCGCACTGTCTACGTAATCCATCAGACAAATTTACTCTAGTACCCTATAAAAATTAAAGTTAAACATGGAACTTCAAATTTTCAATCGGCACCTCATTTGCTATAAATGATTTCAAGCATCACTGCAAGTACACCAAACTCCTGATTAACCAGATAAATGGACGAATAACTGAATTAAGAAGTAATTTGCAAAAGAACTGTATTTCTCAGTTTAAGACAAGCTATTTCACAAAACGTTTTATCGGTTCTTTTTTAATTATTTTTTTTACAGTTAAATACAACACGAAGGTAATTGGTGAGCACAAAATAGCTAAGCCTTGAAGAGACGAACTTTTTGCGGCTTGATTTTGTTTTAGGTTTCCTTGAATCGATGAAGACAAAACTTGCCAAAAAAATACACACTCAGACTATTCACAAGAAAACTGTTATTATCACAAAGGTACATATTTTTTATGCTGCCATTGTTGACGAACATAAAGACAAATTGTTTTTCTGTTAGCAACTTCACTTTGGCGGTAAAAAAAATATTTTAACGAACAACACATTCAGACTGAAAATAAATGTGCGCACCTCTAGAACATTTGCCACACTTAAACAAGTAATGACTTTGTATACACTAAATTTGTATTAAATGCACAGAAAACTTTGCTCTATCTATTGAATTAATCATTACTGCCGATTTTACTATATGCAGACAATTATTAACCACTCAATATAATCCTTAAATATGATACACTCCATTCCAAACTACATTAATGTGAGCTCCGCCCATGTTCGATGTTAAAGTACAGTAACAACTTAGACAGCAGGTAGCGGAACTAGCAGCAGAGATTATGTAAAGAGTTTCATGATGCAATAACTTACCAACAGACGTATGATTTGTAGAAGTTTATTTTGTTTTATGAACTTCTATGTGCTACCAGTTTCGGCATCACATTGATGCCATCTTCAGACCCCACTCGTCATAGTCGTAAAATCGCTATACACGGAAGGAGCCATATAACTGGATCCGTGAATCAATCGTCCTGCAACAGCTCTTGGTGGCCAGGCGACATAGACTCAGTCTAACATCCAGTTATATGGCTCCTTATATACCTTCAGATGTGGCTGTTATCTAATTCTGATAGGCTGTTAAGAATGAAAGGGAGAAATGTTAGAACTTCTTTACTGGTGTTTTTATTGTATCTTTTCATTGCTGGGAAACCGACGTTTTGATCAGCGTTTGCTTTAGTCCTTGTGATTGGTGGAATTCAGCGAGTGGAAAACCAGGGGCAGTTGTGATGTGGCGTTGTTTTCCTGCTTTCTAGCGCCAGTTGAGACTCACCAGTACTCTATGTACCTGCGGCCGCTACGGTCTCCCGCGCGCCTATGTGTATTGCTTGACGTGAGCTGTTGTCCCGTGACGGTATTGTTGCTGACAGCCAAGACGTCAGAGGTCGGTACCCGTCTTCTCTGTTCATGTTGGCGGGTCGCTTGGCTATTTCTATTGCTTCTCTAATCTTTCTGCTGAAAGTAAGAGGCCGTTTCGCCAGTACCCAAGCTTCGCCAAAATCAATCTGTTTGCCGCACTCATCCTAGTGTTTTGCCACCGGATATATCTTTCTTGTTCAGATATCCGTGTGCTGGTGAGTGACCCCGTCTATCCTACATACACCAGTCCACATTCGCTCCTGATTTCGTGAATTCCAGCAGCATGTAGTTTGTCAACTGCATGTTTTGTAATGCGAAGAGCATCTTTTATTCTGTTGCTGCTTCAGAAAATCGGATTGATGCCTGCTCGGCGGAGGATTTTGCTTCCCACCCTTTAACCACTTGGGAAGAACCACTTGGGGGAAACACACACTGTATTAGCCGAAAATAAGGTACTAAGATATGTGGGTACAATGGAGATACATTTCGTCGTTAAAGACGTGAGCTATGAGCTATGTTGTAGTGGTTCAGTTGAATAATGGTGGTTTAATGAAGGCAGCCTGACCACATTTCAAGACTAACTACAAATGTCTCAGATTCACAATTGCGAAGTCGCAGTTGCCTCGACGCCACTTTTGGTTAGCGCCATTTTGCTGTAGACGGTGTACTTTAACCACAGCGGCACGCTAACAAATGGTTCAAATGGTTCTGAGCACTATGGGACTTAACATCTATGGTCATCAGTCCCCTAGAACTTAGAACTACTTAAACCTAACTAACCTAAGGACAGCACACAACACCCAGTCATCACGAGGCAGAGAAAATCCCTGACCCCACCGGGAATCGAACCCGGGAACCCGGGCGTGGGAAGCGGGAACGCTACCGCACGACCGGACGCTAACAGCTTGCAAGCTTAGCTATTTTAGAAATGTTTCCTCACTTGGCCCGGAAGCTAGTGATCATGCCCTTTTGGACATTAGATAAATCGCTCCATTTCCTCGTTGTGGCAAAGACCGCACTGTATTCCGCGTCCTCCTCCCTCCCCTGCCCCTCCCCACCGCCCTCGATACGCTGTATATACCGTCCACTGCTAGTGCTGCTAGCTGCCGTCTATAAATGGTTATTAGTAGTTGACGTCGAACACGGGCGGTGGTCGCAATGATATGACTGCACCGTGTGTAAACACCTTATACTGACTACAAATCAAACACACAAAGTTTACTTATTTTAACACGCAAACATGCGGTCGTAAAATCTCATACTGTCAGATCGATAACTTTTACAAACAGTAGCACCACCTGGCGGTAGCCCGTGAGTAAGTCGAGTGTATTAGTTGCAGAGATGGCTCACTTGTACACTTTTGTCGACTGTAACTCACTTGCAGACGCAGTGATTCATTGGTACTCGTACATTACAATACGATGCGGCCACATACCATACTGAAAAGGAATGCTGCCGCGAAACCCAAATCTCCTCGCCTGTGTTAAGCCGATTCATATTTGGTAGAGGCCTCGGGTCTATTGACAGCAATCGGGGTACATCGGCGAGCGGTCCGACGCCTGGCGCTGGCGCGAGTCTGTTTGTTGGTGCAGCTGAGGACTCCCATCTGCCACACCGAACACGCACCGGTGGAACAACAGCGCGCCGTGGCAGGGTGCGCCCCAGGGGGGGCCTCCACGTGCTGGCGGGGCCTCCACACTGCAGCTGCGCCGTGGTGCGCTCACACAATAGGCTCACATCCAGGGACAATCTTGGCGAATGTGCGCCAGGTCTTAATCGATTTCACAGAAAGAATGCAACTTGCCGTTGATGGTTTGAGTCCTACAGCACAATCATTGCATTACTTTTCCGAATCTACCACCGAGTTAGCTCTTTATTATCACACTAGCAGGGGAGAGTGTTGTGTCTTGCATCACTTTTCAGACTTTCGTCTCTAGCAAATCGTGTAATAGAAGTCTCACATATATTCTTATTCCATTTTGACAGTATTCACTTGATGTGAGCAGCAGTTTTCTTCTACTACAAATATTACTCAAGAAAGATGAAACTGTTGGAAGGCACAACGTAGTCACATACCTGCGAACAAATATTCCATTAAAATAAAAAGTGTTGCAGTCCAGAAAAATCTTGTCAGTATTGTATTTAATAATCTATACGTTACATTATCACTCCACTACACAACAATAATTGGTGAAGTGGAATGAAGGAGTCAAATGAGGTTGAAGTATCATCAAAAATAATTACAAGTCAAAAATTACAAGTTAAAAACATTTTGTATCAGAAGCTGTTGACAACTAGCACAAATTTTCGTTTTCAAGACAGGGAAGTTTGTTAAGATGATAAACGAACTATGGTAATTTGGAATGCGATGTTGTTCACTGCAGAAGGCCCTCTTCCGCTTTAATGTATTGTCCTTGTGGTCGGAAACTGCCCCTAAAGGCGGAAGAATCAGCAATGATCAACGGCATGATGATGCAGAAGGTAATAGAAACCAATGCATTAAAGACATATAACGCCTATCCACAGGAAGTGTGGCCTCTAACTGGAAAGTGTCATTATGATCTCTCCATTGGCGAAAGATTCCTGAATAGTCCCCCATTCGGATCTCTTGGAGCGGACTGCCAAGGGGGAGGTGGAAATGAGAAAAAGATTTAGTTAAATCTGTATATTGTGCAAGCAGTGAAGGAAACAAAAGAAAATTTCGGAGTAGGTATTAAAATCCATGGAGAAGAAATAAAAAAATTTGAGGTTCGCCGATGACATTGTAATTCTGTCAGAGACGGCAAAGGACTTGGAAGAGCAGTTGAACGGAATGGATAGTGTCTTGAAGGGAGGATATAAGATCAACATCAACAAAAGCCAAACGGGGATAATGGAATGTAGTCGGGTGATGCTGAGGGAATTAGATTAGGAAATGAGACACTTAAAGTAGTAAAGGAGCTTTGCTATTTGGGGAGCAAAATTACTGGTGATGATCGAAGTTGAAAGGATATAAAATGTAGACTGGTAATGGCAAGGAAAGCATTTCTGAAGAAGAGAAATTTGTTAACATCGAGTATAGATTTAAGTGTCAGGAAGTCGTTTCTGAAAGTATTTGTAATGAATGTAGCCATGTATGGAAGTGAAACAAGGACGATAAATAGTTTGGACAAGAAGAGAGTAGAAGCTTTCGATATGTGGTGCTACAGAAGAATGCTGAAGATTAGATGGGTAGATCACGTAACTAATGAGGAAGTATTGAATAGGATTGGGGAGAAGAGAAGTTTGTGGCAGAACTTGACTAGAAGAAGGGATGGTTGGTAGGACATGTTCTGAGGCATCAAGGGATCACCAATTTAGTATTGGAGGGCAACGTAGAGGGTAAAAATAGTAGAGGGAGACCAAGAGATGAATACACTAAGCAGATTTAGAAGGATGTAGGCTGCAGTTCGTATTGGGAGATGAAGAAGCTTGCACAGGATAGAGTAGCTTGGAGAGCTGCATCAAACCAGTCTCAGGACTGAACGCCTCAACAACAACAGCAATCAAAGAAAGGATAACATTCTACGAGTCGGAGCGTGAAATGTGAGAAGCTTGAACGTGGTGGGAAAGGTAGAAAGACGGCCGCTGTGGAACCGTGCTGTTGCTACGATCGCAGGTTCGAATCCTGCCTCTGGCATGGAAGTGTGTGATGTCCTTAGATTACTTAGGTTTAAGTAGTTCTAAGTCTAGGAGACTGATGACCTGAGATGTTAAGTCCCATAGTGCTTAGAGCCATTTGAAGGTAGAAGTGGCTGTTGTCAGAAAACTAATAGCAGTGGATACCGTTTATCATAGCCTGGATAATCTCTCGAAGGCACTGTTTTGAGAAACTAATATGTCAAGTTATGAATCTAGTAGTAGAAAATATGAAAAGAGAAATGCAAACGCTCAATCCAGATATAATAGTGGACAGTGAAATAAAATAGCTTTCTAGTCTAGTGCAGGGTAATATCAACAGCACCAGACAATGGTATAACAGGAATAGGATGCGTTATAAATATGGAGGTCGGGCAGAGAGTAAGTTACTGTGAACAGTTCATTGATAGGATTGTTCTGATGAAAATCGATAGCAAACCAGCACCGACAACGGTAGTTCAGGTATACGGGCTGATGCACACTGAAGATGAAGAGACAGAGAAAGTATATGAGGATACTGAAAAGGTAACAGAGTATGCAAAAGGAGATGAAAAATCAAATAGTAACGGGTGACTAGAATGTAGTTGTACGGGAAGGATTGGAAGAAAAGTTTACAAGAGAATATGGGCTTGGGAGTAGAAATGAGAGAGGAGAAAGACCAGTTCTGTAATAAATTTCAGATGGTAATAGCGAATGCTCTGTTCAACAATGGCAAGAGAAGGAGGTAAACTTGGAAAAGGCTGGGTGATAAGGGAAGATTCCAATTGGGTTACATCATGATCAGACAAAGATTCCGAAATCAAAGACTAGATTGTAAGGGGTGCCCAGAAGATATAGACTCAAATCACAATACAGTAATGATGGAGAGTAGGCTGAAGTTTGAGACATTGGTCAGGAAGAATCAATACGCAGAGAAGCGGGATACGGAAGTACTAAGGAATGACGAGATATGCTTGAAGTTCTATAAGGCTATAGATACAGCAATAAGGAATAGTTCAGTAGGCAGTACAGCTGAATAGGAATGGACATCTCTAAAAAAAGGCCATCAGAGAAGTTGGAACGAAAAACGTGGGTACATAGAAGGTAACTGCGAAGAAACCAACGGTAACAGAAGAAATACTTCGGTTGATTGAGGGAAGAATGAAGTACAAAAACGTTCAGGGAAATTAGGAATACAGAAATACAAGTCGCTGAAGAAGGAAACAAATGGGAAGTGCAGGCAAGCTAAGACGAAATGACTACATGAAAAAATCGAAGCGATAAAAATAGAAATGATTGTCGAATGGACTGATTCAACATATAGGAAAGTTAAAACGACCTACTGTGAAATGAAAAACAGAGGTGGTAACATTAAGAGTGCAACAGGAAGTCCACTGTTACGCGCAGAGGTGGAAAGCGTAGATTGAAGGCCTCTACCGGGGAAAGATTTAATGTGATAGAAGAAGAAACAGGAGTGGATATAGAGCAGATAGGAGGTCCAGTATTAGAATCAGAATTTAAGCGATCTTTGGAGGAATTAAGATCGAATAAGGCAGAGAATTTCTAAAATCATTGGGGAAAGTGGCAACAAAACGACTATTCACGTTGGTATGTAGAATGTATTAGTCTTACGACATACCATCTGACTTTCTCAAAAGTATCATCCAAGTGTGAGAGAATTATGTCACAATTAGCTTAACATCTCATGCATTCAAGATGCGGACAAGAATAATATACAGAAGAATGGAAAAGAAAATTGAGGACTTGTTAGATGATGATCAGTTTGGCTTCAGGAAAGGTAAAGGTACCTGAGAGGCAATTCTAACGTTGCGGTTAATAATGGAAGCAATACTAAAAAAAATCAAGACACGCTCATAGGTTTATTGACCTAGAAAAAGCATTCGACAGTGTAAAATGGTGCAAGATGTTCGGAAGTCTGAGAAAAATAGGGATAAATTATAGAGAGAGACGGGTAATGCACAAAATGTACAAGAGCTAAGAGGTAATAATAAGAGTGGACAACCAAGAACGAAATGCTCGGATTAAAAAGAGCGTAAAGACAAGGACGTAGTCTTTCGCCCCTATTGTTGAATGTGTACATCGAGAAGCTATCAAACCAATACACTGACAAGGAAAAGGAATAGATAGTTACATCTGTTAAGACATCAGGAAATGACTGCAATGGTGCTAAACGGAACTGTAGAGGGCATTGGTATCCTGAATGAAAGTGAAGAAGAATTTCATGACCTGTTGAATGGAATGGACACTAATGAGCACAGAATGTGGACTTATAGTAAATCGAAGAAAGATGAAAGTAGCAGAAATGAAAATAGCGAGAAACTTTACATCAGGATTTACACCAGGATTGATGGTCATGAAGTATATGCAGTTAAGGATTGCTACTACATAGGCAGCAAAAAAACCAATGACGGACGGAGCAAGGAGGACATCAAAAGCAGACTAGTATTAGCAAAAAGGATGTTCCTGGCCAAGAGAAGTCTACTAGTATCAAATATAGGCCTTAATTTGAGGAAGAAGGTTCTGAGAATGTACGTTTGGAGCATAGAGTTGTATGGTAGTGAAACATGGACTGTGGGAAAACCGGAACAGAAGAGAATCGAAGCATTTAAGATGTGGTGCTAGAGACAAATGTAGAAAATTAGGTGGACTGATAAGGTAAGGAGTGAGGAAGTTCTAAGCAGAATCTGGGAGGAAAGGAAAATGTGGGATACACTGACAAGGAAAAGAAATAGATAGATAGACATCTCTTAAGACATCAGGTAATGACTGCAATGGTGCTAAAGGGAACTGTAGAGGCCAAAATCTCTAGAGGAAGACAGACTGGACTACATCGACCAAAGAATTGAGGACACAGGTTGCAAGTGTTACTCTGAGATGAAGTCGTTGGCACTGGAGAGAATTTGTGGTGGGTAGCATCAAACCAATCAGAAGACTGATGACTAAAAAAAAAAAAAACAAAAAAAACAGGAGTCTGTATCTGAAGAACAAGACCAGTCACAGAAGAGTCGCTTGTAGCGACACTGGGAAAATTGCTTTAAATATACGCTGTAACGGCCATGAGCGTTAGCTACATTTGAGATTCGATGTGTTGAGTTGATATCATTCGAGAATGTCTGTAAGGTGACTAACGGCCAAGTATCAACATGCCAGTGAGTTGGAACGAGGTCGACTAATAGGGCTATGAGAAGCTGCATGTTCCTTCTGGGATATTGTAGGTAGAACTGTCAGGAATATAGTCACTGTACATGATTGCTGGTAGCGAAGGTTCCGGGAAAGTCCAGAAGCAGGTAGACCGGGCTCTGGACATTCCCTTCCGTCTACCAAGGGGAAGACCATCATGTTCGACGAGTCGCTCTGGCACATCGTACTGCATATGCAGCAACAATTGAGCAATGGTTGGCACCACAGTGGCACAATGAACACTTACAAATCGATTACTACACAGATACCTTAGAGCCAGAATCCCTGTTGCGTACATACCACTGATCCCAAACCACCGCCATTTGCGAGTTATGTGGTGTCAAGGGAGAGCTCGGTCGAGGACAGGGTGGAGGTCTTGTGTTTTCTGATGAATGCTGGTTCTGCCTGGCTGCCATTGATGGCCGTCTGTTGGTTAGAAGGGTGTCAGTCGAGAACCTGCACCAATCCTGTCTATGTACTAGATACACTGGACCTACACCTGGAATTACTGTCTAATGTGCGATTTAGTATAATAGCAGGAGCACTCTCATGGTTATCCCACGCGCCCTGACTACAAATTTGTACGTCAATCTGGTGATTAGACCATGAACAGCTTTCCAGGGAGTGGGTTTCCTACAGGATAACGGTCGTCCACATACCGCTGTTGTAACCCAACATGCTCTGCAGAGTGTCGACATATTGCCTTGGCCTGCTCGAACACCAGATCTGGGACCAGTCTGACACCAGCCTCATGCATAAAGACAGTAACTAGCCCTGTACCAAGTTCAACAGGCATGGAACTACGTCCCACAAACTAATATCCGGCGGTTCTAGGCGCTACATTCTGGAACCGCGCGACCGCTACGGTCGCACGTTCGAATCCTGCCTCGGGCATGGATGTGTGTGATGTCCTTAGGTTAGTTAGGTTTAAGTAGTTCTAAGTTCTAGGGAACTGATGACCTTAGAAGTTAAGACCCATAGTGTTCAGAGCCATTTGAACTAATATCCGGCCCTGTACTATACAACACGTGCAAGTTGCATGCATGCATTCAACATTCTGGTGGGTACACCGGTTATTAATGCACCAAAATTTCACATTTGCAAAGTCTTATCTTGCTCTTACATTAAACTATGATCTTGCAATGTTAATCACTTAAATATGTTACCTAGACAAATGTAGTCGCTAAATTTCATTACTCTACGTTAACTATGTTTTGGTGTTTCGACTTTTTTCCGTCAGTCTATTTACAGACCTCTTGCGTCACAATAATCAGAACAGTACAAGTTCTGGAAACTTGTGGCGTTCTCTGTGATTCTGAAATCAGTAGATCGACACACCAACAAGGAATTTTATGTGGTACTATGGTCCTAAGTACACTACTCTCTAGGGACAACACTTTACCCTACTTATTTGAACCAGTGTGGTACAGTCTCCAGTGCGATGGATCGATTGTCAGCATTCTGCCCGTTATTGCTGGCCAACATCTGTTGCAGCGCCCGCCTGCGTGGTCTGGTGATGGCGCAACAATAATATGATTCAGTGTTATCGGCGTCCGCGGAGGTCAGACAGTCAGAGGCCTAACCTCTGTGATTTGTGGCTTATCTAAGTGTCATCGAGTGTTAAGCGGGGCAGCCCCGACATTGCCTGTCTCCAAGCGGCGTAGTGAAGATTTTGATTTGTAGATACCACAAGTTTGTTGGATATGGTGGCCTAGTGTGGCAGACTTACCATCAAAGGGAGTACACGGTTCTGTCAGTAGTGATTTGAGTCAGCAGCTCATGGTCGTGCGGTAGCGTTCTCGCTTCCCGCGCCCGGGTTTCCGGGTTCGATTCCCGGCGGGGTTAGAGATTTTCTCTGCCTCGTGATGGCTGGATGTTGTGTGCTGTCCTTAGGTTAGTTAGGTTTAAGTTGTTCTAAGTTCTAGGGGACTGATGACCATAGATGTTAATTCCCATAGAGCTCAGAGCCATTTGAACCAGTTAGTGATTTATGCACTTTCAGTCTGCATTATGTTGACCGTTGATGGCTGTTACAGGTTTTGGAACTAATGCAAGTCTTCACTAGTATTATTAAAATTTAACACTTTGCCGGGCCAGATGTTTTCAGATGTTTCTTTAAAGGGGTTCTCTTACAAGCGGCCTTGAGGAAGTAAATTTTTGTGGAGTGTATATTCCTCCGTCATCAGCTTCTACGCTATCTGTCGTGCTCCCTGTTGAAATAAACCAAAATAGAGGATTTATAAATCAACATTGCACGCTCAGCTTTCAATTTTACTGGTTTTATTTTAAATACTTCTAAAGGTCTGCTACTGATCTAGTGTAATCCTCCCTCTATTTTAGTTCGATTATCATAGGTAACCATTTGTGCCCACGGATAGATAGACACATATCCAGCGATCACAGGCCCTGAAGACCACGCGCTGCTTCCACAAACTGCCTCCATTCCTTCCTTTTTTGCTCCCTGTTCCTCCAGGTGTCTCCAGTTCCCAGGGCTGCTAGGTCCTTCGGCAGGTCGACCATCCAGCGCTACCTTGGTCGTCCAGTGGGGCGTCTTCTGCTTGGTTTCTCCGCTTGTGCCATCTTTGCCTATTTTCCGTCTGTCATACGGGCCACATGGCCCACCCATTGTATTCTTTTGCTCTTTACCTTCTGTAGGATAATTGGTTGTCGCATCAGAAGGTAGATTTCCTTTTTTCTCCTCCTCCGTTCTCCGTTATCTAAAACTGGTCCCCATATCTTCCTCATTACTCTTCCTTCAAATATTAATAGTTTTTACCTTAGTTGCTTAGTCGTGCTCCATGTTTCTGAACCGTACATTACTGCTGGGCATATCACTGTGTTGTAGACTTTCATCTTAGTGTTCACTGAGATCGATTTAGAGCCGAACATGTCTCTGAGGGAATGCATGCGTTTCATTCCCGCTGCTATTCTTTCCTTGTTGTCCATTTTTATGTTGTCCATGGTAAGCCAAGTTCCAAGTATTTGAACTGGTGCACTCCCTTGAATCCCTTGCCATCTATGTCAAGAAATTTTCCTGCTCTTGTCTTCTTCCTAATTGCATTAACTCTGTTTTGTCTCGATTCACTTTGAGCTCTACCTTCTGTGCATAAATGTCCATTTTCTGGTGTATTTCTTTCAACTCGTGCTCACTCAGTAGTACTATGTCATCTGCATATGAGAGACAACTGAAGTTACCGTCCATCTCTACCCCAGCCCACTCCTGCTGCCTACACTCTTTTATTACTTTCTCTAATTGGAAATGAGAGACCATCCCCTTGTCTGAGGCCTGTCTCAATCTCGAATGCTTCTGATGTGACTCCAAGAAAACGTACTGCTGCCTTTGACCCTTCCATACTAGCTTGCACCATTCTCACTAGCTTCTCAGGTATTCTGAAGTCACGCATTGCATTGTATAGGCTATTCCTGAGAATGCTGTTATATGCACGTTGAAAATCGACGAACAGGTTGTAGATATCTCTGTCATATTCCTAATGTTTTTCTAACTATTGGCTTAGTGTGAAAATGTGATCTACTGTCGATCGGTTTGGTCGAAAGCCAGCTTTGTACTCCTGTATGTTGTTCTCTATGAATGGTTGCAATTTTCTGAGGATAATGATAAACAGCACCTTACACGTAATATTCAACAAGCTTATTCCTCTGTGGTTACCCCATTCCATTTTGCTTCCCTTCTTGTATATTGGGCGTATTATAGCCAGTTTCCATTATTTTGGCAGTGTCTCCTTCTCTCATATCAACTGGACCAGTTTATATATCTCTAAGTGTAAGCTCTCACGTCCCTTCTTGATTAATTCTGATGTTGTTTTGTTCTCCCCTGGGACTTTGTTGTTTCTGAGTCCTTTGATTGCGATGTTCACGTCTTCTTCATTAACTTCCCATTCTTCTTCATCTTCCCTTTCCTCCGTAGGGTTTGCAAGTAACATCTCATCTTGGAGAGTTCTGAGAGGTATTCTTTCCATCGTTCTACAATTCTTTCTTTGTAATTTATCAAGTTGCCATTCTTGTCTCTAATGAAAAAAGTTGGGCTCTGAAATCCAAGGTTCAAATGGTTCAAATGGCTCTGAGCACTATAGAACTTAACATCTATTGTCATCAGTCCCCTAGAACTTAGAACTACTTAAACCTAACTAACCTAAGGACATCACACAACACCCAGTCATCACGAGGCAGAGAAAATCCCTGACCCCGCCGGGAATGGAACCCGGGAACCCGGGCGCGAGAAGCGAGAACGCTACCGCACGACCACTAGCTGCGGACTGGAATCCAAGTTCCCTGTTTTTTATGAATTGGAAGAACTGCATTGTGTTCTTGTTTTGGCTCTCTGCCTCAACTTGTTCTTGCAAACAGGTTAGATACATTCTCTTCTCTGCTTTTAGGATTCGCTTTGTCTCCCTTCAGATGTTGATAAAATGTTCCCTTTTCTGCTCATTCTCCCTGTCAGCTAGCCACTTCTCCCTCATATTCCTTCTCTTTTCTGTAGGCTTCTGGCATGTCTCGTTGAACCATTTTCTCTTTATCATTATCTTCCTCCTCCTCAATATATCCTCCGCTACACTTAACTCCGTGGACTTTATTTCTTTCAACCTTTCCTCCACGTTCTCTCTTGGTTCCAGGGTCTCTAGGACCTCAAGGTTTTGGATTTCTATAGAATTTTATTCTTTAATGGCGCTTTCTCGTAGTTTCCCAAAATTCAAAGTAGGTTCTAGCTTCCCCATCTTCTTATGCATGTAGGTGAACATAAGTTTAAGCCTGCACACAATGAGGAAGTGGTCTGACGCACAGTCGGCTCCTCTATACGACCTGACGTCCATGACTCTATGGCTATAGCGCTGATCCACCAAGATGTGATCTGTCTGGGTGGTGGTTCTTCCATGTTCCCTTATGTATTCTCTTGTGTTCGAAGTAAGTCGAACTTACTCTTAGGTTCTTTGAGATAGCTAAGTTGATCGTCCTCTGACCATTCTCATTGGTCTCATTATGCTAACTATAGTTGGTATGTAGAAGTCTTCTTTTCCTGATTTTCCATTAAAATGTCCCAGCAATATCCTGATAGTTGGTGTGCTCTCAATTGTTTGTTCTAGTTAGTCGTAGAACTGTTCATTTTCCTCATCTGTTTTATCCTCAGTTGGGGCATGAACATTGATGAATGTGATGTCTGACACTTGTTTTCCAAGTACTATGTAGAATATTCTCTTGTTAACAGCTTTGAATTCTTTCACCGAATTTGCTGCTTTGTTGTGCATTACAAAAACAATACCGAAAAATGTTCAAATGTGTGTGAAATCTTATGGGACTTAACTGCTAAGGTCATCAGTCCCTAAGCTTACACACTACTTAACCTAAATGATCCTAATGACAGACACACACACACCCATGCCCGAGGAAAGACTCGAACCTCCGCCGGGACCAGCCGCACAGTCCATGACTGCAGCGCATTAAACCGCTCGGCTAATCCCGCGGCAACAATGCCGAATTCGTGTTAATCTACACATCCGCCATATAATAGTGTATATCCATCCTCTTTATGATTTCCCTCTCCTAGCCATCTTGTCTCTTGTACCGCCACCAGGTCGAGTTTATATCGGTTAATTTCTGAGACCATAGTCTGGATGGTTCGTGGTCTACACAGGCTCTGAACATTTCAAGATCCAAAATTAAAATTTCTAAATCGTACGCCGTTTGTCCTTCGCAGTTTTCGTATTCCATTGTATCCATCCACGTCTGAGGCAAGTTTGTATTTCGTAACCAAGAGTTTTTTTACAGGATTGGGTTGATAGCCCAATGCCCAACCCTCCTCCTTTATCCGGGCTTGGGACTGGCAGTGGCTGTTCCAAGGCTACTGACCCCAGGCGGAGGCGAAGACTAAATTTCCATTCCAAGTCCTATGATGAAATCGTTTTTCTTGGTTAAATTCAAGGGTAAGTAAGAATTCAGATTAACCTCTTTCCTGTCATCTTATTGATTTCAAATTTTCAATACAGCTAGCTGCAAGAGTTATAAATTTTGCTGTTAATAGTTAATTTTGGTAAATTAAAAATTCAAATTAAAGTTTGTCAGTTTTTTTTAAATTAAAGTTTTTTCATGTTCTGGTACCTTTCACTCACCCATATCCTCAATACCAATTTCATTATGAATATATACAGGCGCACTATCTTGTAAACGCTTCACAATGGTCTTATGATTGTGTTTGTTAGACTGCTGTGGCAGCATGTCAATTTTCAAATGAATCACCAACAACTGCTGTTTGTTATGCACTGAACGCTTTACCACACAGTGAACGCAAAATATTGAAGTGGTCTCAAAAGACCTCAGACTGTGCCATCAGGAAGATAGTAGAACATACCTTCCCATGTTATCTTTCGCGAATAGCAAGAATAATTAGCTACCTTCATCCTGCGGGTAGTCATAAGATGTCTGCGTCTGGGGAAACACTGTAGTGTAGAGAACTGTTGGTAAAGTGGTGTGATACTATGAGGATGTGCGCAGAAGGTACTGTCGCAGCTCTGACTTCCTTTGTTCCTCATGCACCATTAACATATGCAGACATTTTTGTGGATGATAATAATGAGGATAAAGATTTAATGTTAAACAAGGCTACCCGTTTATGAACTCAGCGTGTGATTTTCACCACTAAGAGTTCCTGCCAGTCACCCTTTCACCCTGAAACCATCTACTGAAATTAAGCTACTACCACGAAGATGTAGTAGTTGATAAAAAACTCCACCGCGTTTTTCATCTGTATCCGTTAGTTAACCGAGTAAAATATAATTAAAAGAACGTGCTTAGCATCGGCGCCTCCAGATTGCCTGGCCGGAGATTTTCTTGCCTCGGGGACTGGGTATTTGTATTGTCCTACTCTTTCCGTTTCAACTTCATCGCAAAGACGCACAAGTAACCGAAGTGGCTTCAAATAGAACGACCTTCCACCACGTTGCCAAAAATAGACGGCCAATAACGCCTTACTATCACTTTTTTGACGATTATTTCTATTCCACCGTTATTGTCACTAATCACTCTTGTCTAATGTAACATCTCTGGAGGCATAGCTGTGATCGTTGCTGAACTGACATCCATTAAAGTCTAACAGACTTCCAATCATGGCACACTGTCGATACCCGTTAAGTTGGTTCATCTACATAATTATGTACTTCATACTCGGTAAATTGAAAAAAAAAAAATTTTCTTGAGCGAGAGAAGTTTCTATCCAAAAAATTATTACGGATTACACGGCATCACCCATGCGGAACTCAGCTTGCCCTTGTCTCTCTGCATATCCTATGGAGTACGAGTGAAGAGAAACAAGAACATTCCATATTCGTAGACTTTTGGGAAATTTTCGACACAGTGTGACACGTCAGATTGAAGTTTATGTGAGTTGCTCGACAATTTTTTTAGGAACAGAGCCCAATACGTAATTCTGCATGCAGTTGTTCATCCGAGACAAAGGTATACCCAAGTTAGCCCAAGGAAGTGTAATTGGGCTGCTCCTTATTTCTATGTGCATAAACGATTCGACAGATAAGGAGAGCAGTAATCTGCGACTGTTGGCTGATGATGCTATAGTGTACAGGAGAAAGTCGCCGTTAGATGACTGCAGGAGGGTACAGAATGATCTGGACCGACTTCTTATTTGGCGTCATGAACCGCAGCTTGCTCTAAATTTGGCAAAATTTAAGTTGACGAAGACGAGTAGGAGCAACAATCCTGTAATATTCGAATACAGCATTAGCGATGTTCTGATTGACATAGTCACAGCGATTAAATATCAGGGAAAAGCGACAAAGTGGCATGAGCACTTAAGGTCGGTTGCAGGAAAGGCAAGTGGTTGAGTTCGGATTATTGAGACGATCCAAGGAAGTGAAACACGTACAGAAGAATAGGTCGAAAGAGAATGGTGGGGAAAAAGGAAGAAGAAGAAAAAGAAGAAGGGAAAAAGGAGGCTGCGCCATTTGCGACAGACAGCGGAACCAACCTACGGCCACTATTTTCTTCTAACAGTGCTAGAAGATAGCCTCTGCCGTGCACCGTATGGTGCCTTGTGAAGAATGTATGTTCAAAAATATTGTGAACTGCATGGTAGATGGTTCTTTCCTGTGTACCACATGTTACGGCGTCTTCCATTCTATTTCCTTTTTGCGTGTGGAGTACAGGAAAAATGTTCTCTTGGTTGGCTCTGTGAACGCTGTAAATAGTATAATGTCCTTGCAGTCTGTGCGACTGTAATATGTTATTAGATTTCTGGTTCTTAAAAAACTAGGTTGTCTTTCGGGATATAACAGTCGCGTTTCATCAAGCACCTGCAGGTTCAGATCCTTCAAGAACTTCGAGATCCTTTTCCATAGATTGTTAGTGATACGACTCCTTAGAAACTTTGCTATCTTTTGACAAAAGAAGTAAGGTAAACCATCTTCACAACAATTTTCTGTTGTTCCATTCTCAAATATCGTGCGGAAAAAACGGACCCATATCTTTCCGTGCGATCTCTGATTTCTCTTATTTTATTTTGATGATCGTTTCTGAACTACGTGAGAAAATAAGGAAAAGACGACCCGCATTGTGGAAGAACAAGTTACTGGTTCTGCATCAAGACAATGCAGAGGTTGAAACCGCATTTTCTTTTAAGAAGTTTCCAGCGAAGTGTAGCATCCCAGTGTTAGACCACCTGCCTTATTATCTTCACCAAGCACCATGTGAATTTTATCTATTCCCCATGATTAAATTTGCATTAAAAGGAACAATATTTCAGTCCGTTAAAACGGTGAGAGGAAAAGCGGCACTTATCATCAGGGAGCTCAAACAGAAAAATTTCCAGCACTGTTTCCATCATTGAAAAATTCGCGTGAGCCATTATAGTGAAAAAGGAGGGTAGTATATTGAGGGTGACACTTACTAAATATGTATATTTTTTAAAATAAAATGTTTTACAACAATAGTTCCTTTATTTTGTAGTCGCACCTCGTACTAAGTCTTAGTTAAAATCCACAAAAAAGTTAATGGCTGTACATTTTCACCTCAGATATCTTCCTTTTCCGTTTCGCCAAAGATATGTATAATGTGCCTCACCTTCACAAGTCGTTGATAGGATTCTACTAAAAGAATTGTATTTCTCATATCATTAAGACATTGAAATAAAATCTTTTCCCAAGTTTCAGAGCCAGCCGTTCATTATTAGAATTGTAACAGTAGTGGCGATTCATATTTTATTTTGGTCAGAGAGTTGTCATTAGTGACGAATTTTTAGTAATACCAACGTTTTGAAATTTACTTATTTTGCCAATACATAGGAAAGTTTCCAAGGATTGATATCACTAACAATCTATGGGAAAGGATCTCTGAGTTCCTGAAGAACCTGAACTGGAAGGTGCTTGAGGAAACACGCCGGCTATCTCCCGGAAGACTACTTACAATTTTTGAAGAACCAGGAATTTAAGAACATGTTACAATCACATACGTGTGGCATCCGCACAGACTGCGAGGGCATTGGACTATTTAAAACCTTAACAGAGCCAACTAAGAGAGCATTTCTCCTGTACTCCATACTCTAAAAGGATATAGGATGGAAGATGCCGTAACACGTGGTACACAGGAAAGTACCATCTAACAAGCACTTCACAATATTTCTGAACATACATTCTCCACAATGCATGGCAGAGATTATCTTTTACCACTGCTAGTCACTCGCCTTCCTGTTCCGCTCGCAAATGCAATGAGAAGAAAAGACTATTATGCTTCCTTAGGAGCTGTGAATTTTACTTACAGCTACGTGTACATAGCTCCTCTGCAAGTCACAAAAGTGCCTGCCACAGGGTTCATCGAATCCTGTGGCAGGCACTCTTGTGTGATTTTCGGAGGAGCCATGTATACGTAGCTGTAGATGTAAAGTTTGCCTTAATCATCTTTTATGAATTCCTACAGTTTCACAAACGGATCGAATACTCACTCGATAGTAAAATAGAATCACATTAACTACTTTTTCGATATTGTGGTATGTTTTTTGTGTTGATGGGGGTCCTGGGCGTGGGTCATTTTCAACGGACACCTTAGGAACGCTTAAACGACACAGAAACTCGAGTACGTGACACACCACCTACATTTGGTAAAATAAGCAATTTTTCCACGTTTCGTATGAAACTATTTGACTTTTTGTTGCTACATTTTTCTGACAAAACAGAGTAACAGCTCTTTCACAAACGAAGGCCACAGCCACACTATCTACAGTCAGAGATGCTGTATTCGACTGACAAGGCTTCACACTTCACAGCTATTGATCCTTCTTCTTCGGCACATGCGTACTTACTCTGTGACTGCATGACCCCCGTTATTTTATAACCGCACCTCAAACTAACCGCTGTGAATTGTCTCGCGATTCTCAGACCATTGAGGTATAGAATTAAAATCCTTTGGCAAGTATCAGTCCCAGGCATTATTATTAAAAGTACAATGGGTTATAGGGTTTCACTGAAATCGGAAGAGAAGTGGCGATTTATCTTCCCCGCACGTTTCATTTTTTTCAGAGAAACTCGGTCAGCAACGAGTTTTCTGTAATAGCTAACTTCTGTTGGTGGTATGACAAAATTTGCTTCTTTTACCAAAACTTGGAGAAGTTTAGAAGGATTCATCTCACTAACAATCCAATGCAGTTGAAACTGCTAGGAATCCTGAATGAGTGTATTATTAAACTAACAACTGAGAGCTAGACAGGTCAATAGTTTATGAAAAAGTCCACTGTCAGTACAAAACTGAATGTGTAATTTCTTCGCTTATGTTATTTCAAAACCCATATCGGTTTTTGTTTCGAAAACTACACATGGCCTTCAAAAAACATCACTTCATCTTTAAAATCTATAGCTACTTGCCCATTCTGGAAGATTAGAACGTTTGGCAATTTACGCATACCGCAAAATACCATTCTGTTTGTGTATTATTTTTTGCCAAAACCTCATTTCGGTATATCAAATGCTTTATGAGATATGAGGGATGTTATGAGTTTTTCACACACGCTTGATCATGTGCGCGCATGAGTGGCACTGAGTGCTTTTCATGTAATCTTTCCTGAGACTGATGATAGATATAGATTTCCGTCGAAATACAAAAAAACACATCAACATTTTAGTTATAATTCGTTTGCAGTAATGTATGACCTAACATGCACCAGAGCCAAACCCATGGTGACAGCTAGTTTTCATTGCAAACTATTCGAATTTCTCGTTGAACGGTGACTAACGGCAATTCCGGAAAGGACTGGACCAGCGTTTTACAATACTTCATTCACCTTTTTATTAGACAGTTTTACTCACCATTAAAAACCAATATGGAAGCCAGTTAAATCCAAATGAAGACAAACTCAATTAGTTAACTATAATAGTAATTTTAATTTAAACTTCGGTAAGGATCTGGAAAAAAATTTTATCATACAAAAAGAAACAGGATAATAAGATCACCACTACAGCTCGCACGTAGGGAAATTTTACATATAGGAAGAACAAGATAAACAGAGACCCCCAATAAAGATATATAACAAATGGGCAAATTACTAATTTATCTCTTGATATATTAAGACTACCAGACTCTTGGGGTGTTTGAACTCTATTGGCTCATGCCAAAATATCTGAAAAAGTTCCGGTAAGTTCCCGAACTGTTTGACGGTATGGCTTGGCTAGTCTCCAGTTCCGCGACCGAATGCAGCGCCACGGGGCCACTAGCGGCGGCACAGTTCCTCCTCGACGTAGTCAGATTCCGTTCGGCCGGCCACGGAAGACCAAACAGGAATGAAAATGCATCGAGGATTTTGGACACGCTATGCACAACCACCAGTCAGGCTTAGGAATAAAGTAACTGTGAGGCGGCCACCTGGCATGAAAACCACAGATCAGTACATTGAAATACAAAGGTTAAAGATAGCATACAAAGATCAGATGTAACAAACAAGGTCCAACTACACAATTCTTCAAAGGATTCAGCACTTTCAACCATCCTGATCCACTGACTTATAAACGATCACAATTTCAATCCAAACCCCGAGAAGAAACTCCTTCCACCCCGCCCGCTTGCGGGATGGAGAAGCCAGGCGAATCAGCATTTGACCTGGGTAATATGAACCTTGGAGATTTTACCGGTACCACGGTTGTACACCGTCGGGCTGACCTGTCAACAGCTTCAATACTCTGCTGGGGCCCACAAAACGCAAATACAATTTACCGGACCAAACCCAACCACCTTCCCTAGTACTACAGGAGTGTTTGCAACGATTGTAACGCCTGTTCTGCCTTCGATGAGCTAGATCAACTTTGCGTTTAGTGCTCTTCCAGATATGCTGGGTAACCCCTGGACTGATCTTCTCCGGGAAAATTTCGTCGTGAGACCATAAATTTGATAGTAGGGTTCTTAAGATGGTAGGCCAGCATTAGGAACACGGGAGCCGCCTTAGTCACATAATTTGGGACCGAATTAAAAGCAAAGTATTTAAGTATCCCACTTTCTTAGTTCCTCGGCATCAAGAATGATTAACGGAGACGTCGTATTCCTGTTAACTGTCTCTACGAACAAGGGCTAGGGGTAATGGGGGCTCGTGTTGATACACCGAACAGCATTCCGAAAACAAAATCTTCTAAATTCTCTAGATCTAAAGGCAGGAGCATTGTCAATCACCAAGAATTTAGAGAGACCAAAAACGGAGAAAATGTTGGTTAACAGCCGAATAGTCAATGTAGCAGTAGTTCCGTGACTGAGAATCAACCAGGAGAAACATAAAAAACCATCGATCATGACGATCACACAGCGGTTCCCATTCCTGGTACAAGGCAGAAGACCGACGTAATCGATGTAAAGTTTGTCCATTCGGTGATCCTCACGGGTTGAGTGTAGTAAACCTTTCCGTGAATTAGGATTAGGTTTGGCACATTTGCAACTATCTCACTACCCCCACCAAGAACTTGATATCCTTATATAAGGAGGATTAGCTAAGATTTTATCTAATATTTGCGGTCTTTTTTAGACCCCTAAATGCCCATAGAGGATGGAATTATGGAAGTCGTGGGAAACAGCGGGTACGAGCTTCGTGGGAAGGCAGATTTTCAAGTTGCCATCTTTATTGTCTTTGCGGCGAACTAGGCCTTTATGAAAGATGATCCTGAAACTGCTCACTCCCACGTAGCCTACTCTAAACAGCAGAAACAGGCGGGTCCTTATCTTGTTCCTGCCTCAGACCGGAGAAGAACTGGGAGGCCTCTCTTAATACAGCGCCCACACACTCGCCCTGTTGAGTATCGCCCCCTTCCTCAACATGGCTATGCCCCTCAAACATGCGACTGAAGGCGTGGTTCTCGGTACCCTTAATATGTCTGACGGTAAACCTTAAGACAAATAGATATACGGACTTCCCGGCGGACTCTCCTCCCTGTCTTCGTAGGGCTCCCCGAAACCATGCTCAGTGTCTGGTTAACCGCTCCAAATTGGAACTTCCTATCCTCAAGATAGAATTTGGTTGGTTGATCTGGAGGAAGGGACCAAACAGCGAGGTCATCGGTTCCATCGGATTAGGGGAGGATGGGGAAGGAAGTCGGCCGTGCCCTTTTAAAAGAACCATCTCGGCATTTGCCTGAAGCGATTTAGGGAAATCACGGAGAACCTAAATCAGGATGGTCAGACGCGGGTTTGAACCGTCGTCTCCCCGAATGCTACTCCAGTGTGCTACCCACTGAGCCACCTCGCTTGGTCAAGAAAGAATTTAAATTCCTCTAAAACGAATAGGGCAGTGAGAGCTTCCCTTTCGTAAACTCGAATTTGAGTTCCATGGGGTATAACACTATCGAAGCATAGGCTACGGGACGACGCTGGCCCTCGTGTTCTTGTTAGAGGACAGCAGCAACACCCGAGTGGGAGGCATCAGTCTCAACCCTAAAAACAAACTCAAAATTCAGAATAGCTAAGAGTGTTCACGAATCACAAGAGGAGGAGGTATACTTGGAAAAGGCCGGGAGATATGGGAAAATTTCAATTAGATTGCATCATGGTCAGACAGAGATTCCGAAATCAGATACTGGATTGTAAGGCGTACCCAGGAGAAGATATAGACTCAGATCACAATATAGTAGTGATGAAGAGTAGGCTGAAGTTCAAGACATTAGTCAGGAAGAATCAATACGCAAAGAAGTGGGAAACGGAAGTACTAAGGAATGACGAGATACGTTTGAAGTTCTCTAACGCTATAGATACAGCAATAAGGAATAACGCAGTAGGCAGTGCAGTTGAAGAGGAATGGACGTCTCTAAAAAGGGCCATCACAGAAATTGGGAAGGAAAACATAGGTACAAAGAAGGTAGCTGCGAAGGAACCATGGGTAACAGAAGAAATACTTCAGTTGATTGATGAAAGGAGGAAGTACAAACATGTTCCGGGAAAATCATGAATACAGAAATACAAGTCGCTGAGGAATGAAATAAACAGGAAGTGCAGGGAAGCTAAGACGAAATGGCTGCAGGAAAAATGTGAAGACATCGAAAAAGATATGATTGTCGGAAGGACAGACTCAGCATACAGGAAAGTCAAAACAACCTTTGGTGACATTAAAAGCAACGGTGGTAACATTAAGAGTGCAATGGGAATTCCACTATTAAATGCAGAGGAAAGAGCAGATAGGTGGAAAGAATACATTGAAAGCCTCTCTGAGGGTGAAGATTTGTCTGATGTGATAGAAGAAGAAACAGGAGTCGAATCAGAAGAGATAGGGGATCCAGTACTTGAATCGGAATTTAAACGAGCTTTGGAGCACTTACGGTAAAATAAGGCAGAAGGGATAGATAACATTCCATCAGAATTTCTAAAATCATTGGGGGAAGTGGCAACAAAACGACTATTCACGTTGGTGTGTAGAATATATGAGTCTGGCGATATACCATCTGACTTTCGGAAGAGCATCATCCACACAAATCCGAAGACGGCAAGAGCTGACAAGTGCGTGAATTATCGCACAATCAGCTTAACAGCTCATGCATCGAAGCTGCTTACAAGAATAATGTACAGAAGAACGGAAAAGAAAATTGAGAATGCGCTAGGTGACGATCAGTTTGGCTTTAGGAAAAGTAAAGGGACGAGAGAGGCAATTCTGACGTTGCGGCTAATAATGGAAGCAGGGCTAAAGAAAAATCAAGACACTTTCATAGGATTTGTCGACCTGGAAAAAGCGTTCGACAATATAAAATGGTGCAAGCTGTTCGAGATTCTGAAAAAAGTAGGGGTAAGCTATAGGGAGAGACGGGTCATATACAATATGTACAACAACCAAGAGTGAATAATAAGAGTGGACGATCAAGAAGGAAGTGCTCGTATTAAGAAGGGTGTAAGACAAGGCTGTAGCCTTTCGCCCCTACTCTTCAATCGGTACATCGAGGAAGCAATGATGGAAATAAAAGAAAGGGTCCAGAGTGGAATTAAAATGCAAGGTGAAAGGATATCAATGATACGATTCGCTGATGACATTGCTATCCTGAGTGAAAGTGAAGAAGAATTAAATGATCTGCTGAACGGAATGAACAGTCTAATGAGTACACAGTATGGTTTGAGAGTAAATCGGAGAAAGACGAAGGTAATGAGAAGTAGTAGAAATGAGAACATCGAGAAACTTAACATCAGGATTGATGGTCACGAAGTAAATGAAGTTAAGGAATTCTGCTACCTAGGCAGTAAAATAACCAATGACGGACGAAGCAAGGAGGACATCAAAAGCAGACTCGCTATGGCAAAAAAGGCATTTCTGGCCAGGAGAAGTCTACTAATATCAAATACCGGCCTTAATTTGAGGAAGAAACTTCTGAGGATGTACGTCTGGAGTACAGCATTGTATGGTAGGGAAACATGGACTGTGGGAAAACCGGAACAGAAGAGAATCGAAGAATTTGAGATGTGGTGCTATAGACGAATGTTGAAAATTAGGTGGACTGATAAGGTAAGGAATGAGGAGGTTCTACGCAGATTCGGAGAGGAAAGGAATATGTGGGAAACACTGATAAGGAGAAGGGACAGGATGATAGGACATCTGCTAAGACATGAGGGAATGACTTCCATGGTACTAGAGGGAGCTGTAGAGGGCCAAAACTGTAGAGGAAGACAGAGATTGGAATACGTCAAGCAAATGATTGAGGACGTAGGTTGCAAGTGCTACTCTGAGATGAAGAGGTTAGCACAGGAAAGGAATTCGTGGCGGGCCGCATCAAACCAGTCACTAGACTGATGACAAAAAAAGAGAATGATGGATTGCTAAGTGCTTCTTTAATAGCTACGAACGAGGCTTGTTGGCTCTCGCTCGAGACAAACTTCTACGTTTTTCCGTAAATTATTAAGGGGTGCCGCCGATTGCACGAGATTGGGAACAAATTTTCGAAAAAAATTGCCATGTCAATGAACCTTGCCTTGGGAGGAGAGAAACTGAAGATCACACGTCTCGGTAGACACTAAATGCTCCAAAAATGAAATCTGCGAACGAGCTAAACTGATATTAGACAGTTAAACTGTGAGCCCTGCCTCCCTATGGGTGGAAAAAATCTGTCGAAGGTACTCCAGGTGTTTATCGAAGGTGAAACTTTAAACAACTACACACTTAAACGCAAATTCTCCAAGCATATTATCTGTTAACAGAGGTAACACTCCGGTTCCGGTGGATGGCCCAAAGACGAATTCATAAAGATTACAAGCGGTGCAGAAGGCAGTAATGTGTTTACAGTCATTGGTAAACGGGATCTGATAATATGGCTGACATCTGAATCAGTGAAAAAGGAGGCACCAGAAATCTGGATAAACAGTTAAGAAGGTCTGGCAGGGGAATAACCTTCTTGTTCAATATCCTATAATGGACAATGGCCCAGTAATCACCAAACTCCTTTGTCACCAGAAAACTGGAGAGGCATATGGGGAAGTTATAGCTCTAATTAGGCCATCACGGATCGTATAATTGATTACTCACTTAAGATCTTCATTTTAGGTGGAGCTAGTCTTTATAGGGTCTGCCGAACAGGAATGTCACCGATCAAGCCCATCTTATGCCTGATTTTCTTCGTGACAACGGGAAAACCTGTAAGAAGCTGTAATAGTTTTCTCTGCTCGACTGACCCTAATTGACTCAGGTCAAACCCCTGACCCAGGGTCTGAATATACCGACCTCAGTAATTTTCTGGTTTTTGGCAAGCACACACATACGAACATCAGAACGAAAATTAAAGAAAAAAAAACAATAGTCCATTTGCGTTGTATGGAGTCGCACGCCAGAAAAATGTTAACCACTATCTCTTTAACACTGATAAGTTTGGTCGATCAGGATGACCCCACGACAGTTAACTTCCCCGCACTTCACCCAACGAGGCAACTTTTGTCCATTCACAGTCCGATATCTGAGATGTGGGGCATAAGGGAGGCATCTCGCAAATAGATCGAAATTCGAAATACCAGGCCAAGAAGGAGAAACTACTGCCCGAATACAGCAAAGAATTGAAGGACTCCTGCGCACAAATATAAGATAGCGTCTGAAATGCAACTGCTTTAATACGCCCCCAATGCTTAGATGGTTTGACAGCAATAACTCACCCCCGCACCTTATCGAGTCAGCTGTTCAGACGAGGACTTCGCTTCATGGGACAGTCACGCATTATGTATCCCATATCACCGCAGTGGTAGCAAAATCTGGCTTTATAATGAACGGAGTATGTCTTGTACGATACGTTATGTTCACCACGACCACGAGAATGTAAATAATTAAGTTTGTCGTGGCTTTCATCGGCAAATATTAGCCCGTCCAATTCTTGCAAGGATATAGGTTTAGTAGAATACATTACACGCAAACGATCTTTCGTCTTCATCCCCTCCAAGATATTCTGAACTACTTCGCCTTCCTTGAACTTCTAATGCGGCGACTGAAGTTCTGTCACGTTAGGTATAATCATATAAATTTTCTTGTGGCGACCGTACCTGCCAAAAGTGCTTCTGCTCTAGCAGCAAGATACCCAACACTTTAGCGTGATATTCAAAACGGACATTTAGCCATAAGAATAATTCGACTTTACTCAATAGAAAGCTCAGTAATAACTTTGGGATAGGCAACCTAGTGAATCCTCCAATAACTGGTTTATACCTGACCTCTTCTCCTTCCATAGCAGTGCTTTGTGGTATCTGACGGAGAGCAGGACTCTAACCACCTAACACCCAGTGTTTCATCTAAACCTAGAACATTCACATTGATTTGCGTTTCAATAATCAGCTTAAGAAAGAGTTCCACTAGATTGATCAACATTTAACTGTAGTTGTCAAATCAGTAACGCGGTTACCCCAATGTACGAGCTGAGCCTGCACACGAAAGGTTTGTTTTCGGGTGGGCTGGAAATTCTACGACTGCTGACAAATATAAAACAATAGATGCCCCTTCCTGACCGATAGTGAGGCACAAGGGCTGATCAGGAACCAACCGAACGAGCAGCACAGTTCCCTCAAACAGCTATCGGCGCACTTTGAGTTCCTGTTTGAGATTATCCCTTCGGAGAAAAGCAACACCGCGTCAGGAACTCGTTTCCATACTGTCAGAACAGTGTATCTGCTAGAACATAGAAATTAGTAATTTGTCAAAATACAAGCCCTGTACAACCCAAAATGTCAAAGGCGAATGAAGGTTTCTAACAGGGAAACGAAACCTCAACGTATTTCACCAGAGCACAGCCACCCTTTGCTATCATTAAACGGTGACCACCACGTATTTCGGGAAGGACTGGACCAGAAGTTTTCAGACCTTCATTTCCTTTTTATTACAGTTTTGTTGACCATTAAATTTAACAATTTCGTCGGAGATTAAATATCATTGGCAAAATACTCACCAAACAATTTTACAATTTCAATAAATATGAACAGATTTTGTGTTCTGTAAGCTAAACTATCAGTCAACATAGTAACTTCTTAAATCCCAATGAAAACAAACTCAATTAGTTAACTATAACATTAATTTGAACTCTGGTAAGAACCTGGAACAGAATTTTATCATAAAAAAAGACCTCAAGACTTCATTCCCAGTACAGAACAAAAGAAGGTCTATTACGATGGCTTAAGTAGCTAGGAGGAACAATTTCTGGTATAGAAACACTCAGCAGTACACGAATATTACATTACCATTAATGAGCAGGACAATAACATCACCAATACAGTTCCCAGAAAGGGAATTTTAACATACAGGAAGAACAAGGTAGAAACTAATCCCAATAAAGGTACAAAAATCAATGGCCAAGTTATTAATTGATCTCTTGATACAATAGGACTAGAGGACTCTTGGGGTGTTTGGACTCTAGTGGCTGATGCCAAAATATATGAGAAAGATCTGGTAAATAACTTAATTTCCATTCCGGAACTGCTGGACGATGTGGCTTGGCTTAGTTCCAAGTTCCATGATTAAATTCAGGACCACGGAGCCTCTAGCGGCAGCACAACTCGTCTGTGAGGTAGTCAAAATGCATTCAGTCGGCCACGGAAGACCGAACAGGAAAGGAAATGCAAAGAGATTAATGTGATAGTGCGGCTGCTTCTTGGCATACAAACTGCAGATCAGTATATCTAAATAATAAGGTTAAAGATATCATACAAGGATCAGATGTAACAAACAAGATAGCACTACAGAGTTCATCATAGGATTCAGCGCCTTTGGCCACCCTGACCCGCTGCCTTATAACGGATCACAAATTCAGACCGAAACCTGAAAAGCAATATTTGCTTAAGGATGAACACCCAAGAACCATATTATAATTAACAACAAGACCTGGATCGGTGCCAAGGCGAACGCAATAAAACATTAAATATAACCCCAAGAGAGACTGCTTGACCTAGTATAGTGCAAATTAGCAATCATTTAAATATATAAATGTAAAATCCTAACCAAAGTTTAAAAAAAAAAAAAAACATAAATGACCAGATATGATTATTATCCTGAATTACTGCCGAACTACACAAATGCCAAGATTTATGAACTTTGAGTAATTGAGTGCAAACTTCACTTAATTTGTCATATTAAACGTTATTTACGATAATTGTCCACAAAGGGGGGGGGGGGGGGGGGGCACATAAAATACCCTGCAACAGATTAAATCAAACTTAGGAAGAAAAAGCTGTTTAATAAGCAAATTCATAAAATATGCCATAATTGGCAGCATATGACAAGCAGAAACTTGATAGCGTGAAAAATCACCTGATGTCAGTTATCTGGAACAGGATAAAGGACCGATCAGTTTCTTTACCTGTCACAACATTCAACTAAAGTTCTATTCAAAGTGTTGCCATATGTTAGAGACAAGCCACTGCAGTTGTGTGTACGGAGGCGAGAACATAAGTCACTAGAAATAGAAGCAATTACTATCACCTAAACGTGTGACCTCGGCTGCACATGTGTCAATCTTATTGAAATCAACAACAGTCCTTCAGTGAGGTAAGGTAGCAACCGCACAAGTTACCCTGGTGCACTCACGACTATCAGGCAGCTCCCTTTTCTTGCTCTCTCTCAACCACGGAGCGATTGCCAAACCACCTCCTCATCGTGACAGGGCCTAACTTTTACCTTCCCTCAATCGTCGCCAGAGCACACCAACATCCTCGTGGATAAACCATAACTTTACGTGAGAATCGATAACCAGGGACCCGCAATTGCTCACATTTCTGAATATCACCATATGTATGACCGTTAACAAAGGAATAGGCATTTTATTATGAATCTTTCAGTCTATGAGATGTGAGAGATGAAATTTTGTTACTGAATAGTTCAACTAAAACCGCTGTAGAAACGTTGCAGAGCAGATAGCGGAGTCAGGAAATACTGTTTTTTCTTGCGGGAAAACGAGCATTTTCTGTGAAACCCTACCATTCAGATTGTGACGTCAGATTCTAAACAGGAGTATTTAATGGGCAGTGTAGCTATCTTTCAGAGAACATTACAAGGCAAAACGCATTGGGGCTGTGATGGCAAAAACATGCGAAGAGTGCAGCAGTCGACGAAACCTGCTTGGCAGCGGTCACCAAGTAAGCTTACAGTGAACTTCACTTCATGTGTTTAGTATGCGTCTTACAAATCTGAGAAGTATTTTAGGATGGACTGCGTGGCTGTTTTATAAGCAGACTTCTTAGTAGCTGGTTCAATTTTAAAAGTGTCTTACTAATGTATCTAAACTAACCACCTGCCTTACCTACTATTAAGCCTATGTGATAATTTCTTATCCCTACAATCACTACATCTAAGAGTGCCTATGGGATGAAGCTGAATTATTAGAGCGTACAAAGTTGGAAAAATATCATGATACTTGATGTCACAGCAGAAAACCACGCATCAGTACCAGCAGGAAGTCGATAAACAACGCAGTGTCATGGTCGGGGCTCACAGTCAAGTAGAATTTTTTGAAGAACACCGTATTCCTCGTTGACTGGAAATTATTTATTTCACAATTGCAATTTCTGCCTTTGCGCCATTTTCAAGTAGTATCGCAAAACCTAAAAGAATATAAAAATGCATCTCAGAGTGCACACAGAGAAATGCACAAAAATGTCGTGTAGACAGCAGTACAGTAAGAAAATTGTGAAAATAATACACCACTCTACATTTTGCTTCAGAAGCATATGAAGAATCATATGCCCTACCACTTTTTATTCTTATCTTTATTTTATTTTTGAAATCTCCAATCTTAAGTGTTGTCTTTTACTAGCTCTTTAAAAATAACGAGTGAGGATCCTCTACGTCTCATTTTATCCTCAGAGTATGTCTTGTTCTATCTAATGTATTTTTGCAGTGCATCACATTACTTTCTTTTATCTAAAGGATTTCAAGCACTTTGGAATTTATTATTATCTGTACATTTCTACATATCTATATTGCCCATATTAGTACTTGGTGAAAAGACATATCCAGTATTTTCGAGGTAACGTCTTGTGACGTATCGTCCAAATTGATTGCCTTGCACCGTTAGCTTTATCATTGAAGAGCATGTTGCCCCTTCTATGTTTTTTTCATCAGTATCAATATACACGTAAACAAAGTAATACGTCAGAATTCTGTTGCCGTGTTCTGAACGAATACCCAAGTCAGTGAGCGACTTTTTGAACAGATAGCATATGCATTTGTACGCTACTCTGTTATAAATATGTTTTCCTAGCGTGTCCCACTCCACTTTATGACCTCTAAAGCTGTATGTTGTCAACAGACGAAAAGAGATGTTATGATGTGAAGCTTGCAACTGTTGTCGCTAGTATTTGCTATCTTCGCACACGTCAGATGTTACCGTTTTCTACAGTGAATACACTTACTTTTGACGACGACATGTATACCTGTCGGAGGATCTTAAAGTCTGAAAGGTGCTGAATCAAACTGTGATTTATTATTTTCACCATTTATGTAATGTACTGCTGACTATGACATGTTTGTGCAGTTCCGTGTTTACAAAAAATGCCTCTGAGCACTATGGGACTTAACATCTGAGGTCATCAGTCCCCTAGAACTTAGAACTACTTAAACCTAACTAACCTAAGGACATCACACACCTCCATGCCCGAGGCAGGATTCGAACCTGCGATCGTAGCAATCGCGCCGCTCCTGACTAAAGCACCTAGAACCGCTCGGCCATCGCGGCAGGCTCCGTGTTTACACTCGGTTATTTACTTTTATATACTTTTAACTTTTGCAGCACTACTTACAAATCGTCCAAGGTCGAAATTGCTATTGCGAAATAGGTAATTTATACACTCAATGGCTAATGTGATGTCCTTTAAGAAAGGCAACGTGGTTGAAAGCAAACGTTGCTACAAGTAGCGTGAGCGCGGATCGCTGCTGATGGACAAAAGCCAGAATCGTTTTACACAAACCAAAGAGAGTCTAATTAACAGTCCCGTTATAGAAAATAAAGCAGAAGCTTTATTCGGGCTAGGAGAGAAATATGAACAGCTCGATTCGCGTCCGGGCCTAGGTATATATTTCCAGAAGAGGGCTAAATGTTTGTCGTATCTCATATGCTTGCAGTTGAAACTGGAGCCATTTTACAAATAATATAGTCGCTTCTTTCCGCGTCTCTTCCCATATCATAGGGGTGTCGGACCGTTAGACTGAATTAACGTTACATGCATCCACAGGAAGGTGAATGCGAAGTGAGAAATTAAGTTGTGTGATGTTCACAAAGATCGAAAAATACTGCACGGAAACATGTAATGTGCTCTGACTAATCAAGGTTTTTTACACTGCTTCTTATCACAGGACTTGGATGACTGGAGAGCTACGGAAACTGCTGCTACAGTCGCTGGTTCGAATCCTGCCTCGGGCATGGATGTGTGTGATGTCCTTAGATTAGTTAGGTTTAGGTAGTTCTAAGTCTAGGGGACTGATGACCTCAGATGTTAAGTCCCATAATGCTTAGAGCCATTTGAACCATTTGAACAACGAAAACGTGGAATCGACACTGTCTCCCTGGTGAAATGAAATGACAAATCTAGGGATGTACTACTACGTTTCGCTCTCGCATGGATCGTGATGACAAGTTCATAGTAATTATAGCACGCAAAGAGACCTTCAGTCATTTTCTCGAGCTCCATCCATGAATGGAAAGGTACGAGCCCTAACAGCCGGTGCAATGGAAGTCCCCTCTGCCAAGCACTTCACAATGGCTGTCACAATATGGATGCAGATGTACAGACCGCTGTATAAATAGCACCACTGGTCAATATGACGTCAAACTGCAACGGAATATTATCGGAGAAGGGGAAAAACGTATGGCAGAAGAAAAATAAACAGTTACAAAATTTAGCAATAGATGGTGCTGTAAGGATCATAATTTAATAGTGGTCGACTACAAATGACAAATGAATCATACAACAACGTCCAAGGTTCACGTTTGACGTTTAACAGCCTGTACTACTCAGCGTGCATGGGTGTACAGCTGTGATACTGTAAGGTAATCTACCACGGCAAGGTAATATCACATCGGATGGGAAAAATTGGTTATCAGTTGTCCTGAGGCAATCAAAATCAGATCGGATTATTAATTTCCTTGTGAGTGGCACAAAAGATGTTCAATATGCTGTCCACCGTTTTCTGCAAGTTGAAATCGAGAAACAGCATGTTCCACAACTGATTGAAGTGTTTCAGGGGTCACGATCAGAATGTGTTGCTCAATGCGCGTCTCCAATGCAGCTAAGTTTGCTGATAGCCCCACAGTCAGAAGTCAGGTGATCGGGAGGGCCAGGCTGTAGGCAAGTGGCGGCTGATAATTCTAGCATCTCCTAAATGGTGCTTCAGCAGCTGCTTAACTGTATTTTGAATGCGCAGAGGCGCGCCATATTGCATAAAAATGATCCCATCCACAAATCCACACTGTTGGAGAGCTGGAATGACGTGGTTGCGCAAAAGACACTCATAGCGGTTACCAGTGACGGTACAGGTAACAGGACCAGAAGCACCTGTCTCTTCGAGAAAACATGGCTCTATGATAAATGACGCCGTAAACAAGCACCACACAGCGACGTTTTCAGGATGAAGTGGTACTGGTCGTTTTGCTTGTGGATTTTCCGTTGCTCATATTCGACGATTCTGTGTACTGACATACCTGTCAGATAGAAGTGAGCTTCGTCTGTCCACAAAATCATCCACGGCCAATCATTGTCCACTTCCATCCGAGCAATAAATTCTACTGCAAAGGTCTCTCTTGCTGGCAGGTCAACAGGAAGCAACTCGTGCACATGGGTAGTTCTGAATGGATAGAAAAGAAGGATGATTCGTGGGATTTTACGCACCGTGATCACTGGTGTGTCCAATGTTCGGGCAATTCTCCGTGCACTACACGTTTTCACACCCCACTCGTCTCCTCCTGCATTGCTGTGGCATTGTTTCCCCCGATGTCGAATCAATTCGTTTCCTCCCTCTACCAGATTGCACACCAAAAGAACCCGTCTTTTCGAATTTCCGAATCATTTTCTCCAGACCCACGGCAGTCATCGGACCAACGCCATTTTTCAAACCCTTCAGTGTCCGGAAGTTCTGCAGAGTGACGTGTGCACAGTCACTATTCTTGTAATACAGCTTTAGAAGCAGAGTGCGATCCTGTATTGAGACAGTCATGGTGAACGTCGCAGACGCGAAAAGAGGAAACACCTTGTACCTGGCGTGTTTATACCAACTTCAATGGGACGTTGGCATGACAGGTGTTTTCATTTACGTATTCTGACACATACAATGCACATCTATTGATTAATTTTCACACTATTTTTTTTCTTCTGCCATACGTTTTTCCTCTTCTCCGATAGTGTTCCGTTGCAATTTGAGGTCATTCTGACCAGTGGTGTTATTTCTGCAGCGTTTTGAAAGTTTTACGTACTTTAATTATAGTCATCCTGTATATGTAGATGTAAGTTCTAAAATATATGTGGTAATGTAGTGGTTTACAGTGCACCACATGATCACTCCAAGGGGAAAAATGTAATGTACATTGTTTTAATTACGTATTTCATTTTCATGTTAAACCTAACAGGTAATGGTACCACTTGAGTAGGCAGAAGTAAATAATAAAAAACTGCAAATTGGCCACTGTTTTTCCTTAATGGAGTACGGCAAGTCTGTGAAAGGATCCGGCATCTGTGAATTGGTTGATTGATTGAAGTGAGGGAGGGGACCAAACAGCGACGTCATCGGTCCCATCGAATTAGGGAAGAATGGGGAAGGAAGCCCGCCGTGCCCTTTCAAGGAAACAATCCCAGCATTTGCTTGGAGCGATTTAGGGAAATCACGGAAAACCTAATTCACGATGGCCGGACGCGGGTTTGAGCCGTCGTCCTCCCGAATGCGAGTTGGGTGTGCTAGCCACTGTGCCACCCGCTTATCTGTGAATTCATTTCAGGTGATCTGTTCATTCCATGATAATGAAATACGAAAACTTTGTCTGGTCTTGACTCTGTTTTGTTCAATAATGTCATATATTTTGATCTACTCTGCTCGTTGGCAAAAAAATGTTCCTAGTCCAGAAAGGGATGGTCACAATAAACTGTGTTTTAAGTCAACAAACTATGTCCTGGTAGTTGTTCAACAATCTCATAATGTTGTCTCTGCCATCACTGCATATTTCACCTGCCTCGAGATGACTGGGTGTTTGTGTTGTCCTCATCATTTCATCATCATTCATGAAAGTGGCGAGATTGGGCTGAGAAAAGGTTGGGAATTTGTACGGACGCTGATAACCGCGCAGTTGAGAGCCCCACAAACCAGACATCATCATCGTCACTGCATGCGTAGACCGTTATGGGATTTAAATTTAATAATATGAACTGCTACATGCAGCTCTGCACTTTGTTCTGTGCAAATATCTTGATTCTGAGAACTGCTGCTCTCTACATTCGTTTGAACCAGCTTATGTAGTTATGCCTTGGTCTACCTTTAAAAATTTTACTCCTCGCATTTCGCTCCATTGCGAAACTGACCATTTGTTAGCGACTCAGGATGCGCCCAATTAACTGATCCCTTATTTTAGTCAATTTCTGCAGTAAGTTTTTATACCCCCAGTTCGATTCATTTTTTCCTAATTAATTACCCGATCGATCCATCCATAATTCTCCTGTAGCATTGTACTGAAAAAATCTTGCATTCATTCCCTATCTGAACTGCTTATCGTCCCCTCCAGAAAAAACATTAAGAAAATACTTCCTAACATTTAAATATATTATTTGTCCTTTTCAGACGCGGTTGCATTGCTACTGTCTGGATTTTAACGGTTTTGCTGGATTAAAAAGCAAAAATTCTCTACTTCGTTTAGTATTTCATTTCCTAAGTTCATTCTCTCAGCATCACCCGATACTACCCTACATTCAATTATTCTTGTTTTACTTTTGGTGATTTTCATTTCATAACCTTTTTACAAGACTGTTCATTCAACCAATATTCCAAGCCATTGGTGAGTGCGACACAATTAGTAACTCTTCTCTACCAGTTCTCTTTTCAAATTTCTTCTTGGTTTCCTCTAATGCTTGTTCACTGTGCAGATTGAATAACAACGGCGGTGGCCTACAATCCGGTCTGAATCTCTTCTCAACCCGTCTCAGATACTAACTTTCTCTTATGACTTCTCCTGAGTGAGCACTACGACTTACTACCCAGACATTACGAAGGTAAAGAACGTCTGTTCTACCGTGCTGGTGGAAGCATTGCTGGACGTGTACTCGCTGGCCATCGGGGCTCAGTTCGAAGCGGGACACACCACTGAAGACAATTCTACTCCACTGAATGAGAATACAGACCGAAGAGGTGTCTGGAGAAGCCTCGTACAGTGGTGGGATGCCAATCCGACTGTCACCTACTATGCCGTTCGTCACTCAAGAGTGATGGTTTGATTTTCATTTCTTTTCATAGCAGGGCCCCTTTCGTTGTAATCTACTGAAACCTTCCAGTACGGAGGTACGTCGAAATTATTCTACGTTCCGTTTTGCTTCCCTTCATGGCAAGTCATTCTGGGCTCGCATTTTAGCAAGATGAGCCCGTCCGCACAAAGCGAGAGTTTCTACTGATTGCCTTCGTGCTTGCCAAACCCTACCTTGGACGACAAGGTAGCCGCATCTCTCTTCAATTGAGAAGGTTTGGAGTGTTATGGGCTGGACCCTCCAACCAGTTAGGGATTTTGACGATGTAACGCGCCGATTGGACAGAATTTGGCGCTATATTACTGAGGAGGACTGCCAACAACTACGCCATTCAGTACCAAGCCGAATAACTGTTTGCAAGGGTCGGAGATGGACTAAAGCGTTATTGACTTGTTCAAATTGTGAAGCTCTTCCTCTTAAATAAATCATCAAATTTTTCTGAAATTGTAATCATTTATTTATCTGTACATGTACGTCACATCTAACGATTACCGTCCTATTCAGATAGTTGATTTTGGCGTCATTCTTCCGCCTGTGACCACGGTCCAGATATTACTGTAAACAATTATTGACCTTATTTACCTGCTGGGGTGAAGTCCACTCGAATTTTGTTTTCATCGTGATCAAGGAATTTTACTTGTTATTCTCTTGTTGAGTCTTGCCTTCAAGAACTGTTTTAGGATGTAAATTATGTTGTGTAGAAGAATACTTTATGTTAAACAAATTATTTGTGAAAATGAGTCCTCTCCTACACGACCACCACCCAAAACGCCACTCCACCCATGTCCCAGTTTCAAATTGGTATCAGTGCATAATTGTGCATTGTGCCGGCGTGTGGCTTCTGGCTATCACACGAGATAGCGGTTCAGAGGAAGGTGGCTGCAGACACGTTGGCGGAGCTGTCCCAGCAATTTCAGCAGGCCACAGGTAAGCTGGTGCATTTGACAGCGGGAGAAAGCAAGGACAGATGAAATCAGTATTATTCTAACGGCCGACTAGGAGTTTGAAGTAGTATTGCAGTTAAGGGAATGTGAGTCACTTTCCTGTCGATAGGTGAATAGGCTACAAGCAAAAGGGCACGCATGAATTAATAATTTGTTGCGAGTAACTGATGAGGAGACTAGACTTGTACTGAATTAGTTAGAGGAGAGATTGGCAAGGCCAGAAATTATAGTTGGTGATAAGTGAACACCAGATTCCATGCAAGGTAGACAGATTTGTACGAATTCAGTAATGGGAGACACTGGTGGAAACGGAGGGTAAATTATTGAAGACGTAATTCGGTGGGATTCCCCACCCGTAACACTAAACAACAATGATGAGTAACAAAGAACTTTCAGTACCATCAATACATTGTACTGTCAAATTTTTGTACAATGTTTTATTTCATTAATGGAACAGAACAAGGTGTTTTCACTGAGTGACGTGGAATTTTTGCATTTAACATATCCTCTTACTAGAGGTAGTTGGCAACCAGAATAACGAGGGCCACAGTTGAGAGGGTCATTGCGGTTAAATTCCCACCAATAGCTATGCAAGGGAATGGTTCACGCGTGTCCAATGCAATGATTTATTTACGTTACGCACGTCAATTGGGAATAAATATTCCTGAAGTTAAAATCTTCGGGGTTATCAGGCCGCGTCATATTTCCTCTAAAATAATCCACTAGAAGTAGTGGACACCCGATGATCCTGAAGAAGATCCCAGCAGAGGGCTCGAAACATCGATTATTTTAGTGGAAATATGTCGCGGCCTAATAACCGAGAAGATTTGAACTTCAGTGACAACGGCCACGAAAGCCTACAGACTTACATAAATAAATAACACGTTTGGAGATTAGTTTAACTGGATTCACACAGCCGCATGCGCATTTTGCCTTCCAGAAACAGGCTAAGGCGAAGGCTGATATCGCAGAAGATATTAAACATCAGATTTTTCGTGGGTGATGTTAGCTCAGTCCTTTGTACCTTCAAGGATTTCGAAGAACTAGCTTGTCAGATCAAATAGTTTTACGTATCTTGACCAAGTTTGGGATTCCAACACTGAAGCAAGTATGATAGATAAAAAGTGTTGCGAGATTAGGGCATAAAAATGTAACCGTTATTTTCTTTGAGGAGCGACAGAACAGAGGAAGGGTTCGGGCACTAGCAGTTGACGGAGCCCTAAGGGTACAGCGAAAGTTGTCAGTTCCATCACTCGTCCTATAGGAAATAAAACAAGGTGAACACATCGTTGGCACGGAACACCGCTTACTTGCTGTTGATAATGAACCGATAAGTGATCTGTTGGACACTGGTAGCTCAACGACAGTAGTGATTGAAAGATGGTTTCGCACACGCTGGGCAGTGTGTGAGAGGTCGCATTTGAATCTGGTTGACAGCCCATATGTGTTGGCCAACTCTGGTGCCTTGCAGGTGTTGCAGTAGGTTTCTGCCACGTTGAGAATCCCCAACTTCGCACGGAAAGTAAAGTTCCGGATAGTGGAGTGGGTATCCACTGAAAAATTTCTGGATTCTCATGCAATTAAGAGAACTGGATTGATCCCGTATTGGGCACATTTCCGCTTCACAGTTCAGTTTTGCAGAAAATGTATATTCCAGTTTTGCCTTCATGTTGAATCGCTGGTGGCGGAAGTCCAGCAGAGGGATATGGGAGGTGATGTACTAAAATTAGATCATCCATTACCGAGTCAGAAGAAGCAAATACAGCAGTTGTGAAATGAATTTGGCTACGTGCTAAACGATAGATTAGGAGTGACTAATGTAGTTAAGTACCGTATTGAACTAATGGATATGTGCCGGCAAAGAGACCATCTTATCGCATTTTGCCAAAACACTTGAAGAAATTGGGAGACACGTTGCAGGAAGAGTTATTCGCCCGTTCAAATCACCTATTCTGAAACCACATTTCTTGTGCGTAACTCATCTGGCAAACCAAAGACGCTACTAGACTGTAGACTACTTAATAAGTGGGTGACCCTCCATTCTGCCACGCTTGTATATCTGTTTTGGCTGGATCACAGGTTTCTGTATTTTCACTACCTTGGATTTGAACCAGGTATATTATAAGATTCCATTGTAAGAGGAATCGAAGTATATCATGGCATTTGCCGCCGGCAGTAACTTTTTTTAATAGGATGCTTGAAAATGTGACGACTTTTAGTAAAAATTGGTAGACGCATATGGAACACTATAGGAAAGCGATCATGAGCCTTAGGAAGGAGGGAATGACTGTCAAACCTAAAAATTTGAAGGTAACTTCACTGACATGTCGCTTGTAGGGCATATCGTGTCACATGAGGGAGTCAACATTGATCCTCAATGTACCAAATCCTTAAGAAAAACCCCCCTTCCCGCCTGCGGAGAAATGCAAAGACAACAACAAAATTTGTGAGAAAGATTAATTTTTTTAGGGAATTTGTAGCGAATTTAGCACGGTTGGCAAGGCTACTAATGAATTATGGAAAAATGGTAGCAAATTCGAGTGGAGTGAACCCCAAAAAAGCAGATCTCGAGGACTAGAAGGAGGCCTCGGAAGGTGCTCTCTGTTGACAATTCCATATTCTATTGAAGAATTCATAGTGTAAAACAATGTCTCCATGGACAGCATGGTGACTTTATTATTTAAAGGGTACACAGAAGCGAGAGAGAGAGTATTATATGCTTTTAGAGCACTTGCACCACTGAGAGAAAGTAATCCATTTGTGGACTTGAGACACTTGCATCTATGGTCACCTGGAAAAACTTAGGTTGTATCTGGAACATGGGCGCATTCAGTTAGAGATCAACAGTCAGGTCATGTATTGGTGCTGACCAAGGCACATGGGTCACACCGCTAAGTGTACTACGTGAATTTCGGCTTTTTATTTTGAAGTCAGGCATTTTAGATGGATTGACAACATTGTCGCAGATGGCTTGGGCCGCATGTTTCAACGGCATTCTGGAGCGAGTGAGGTAAGTGGGCTGAACCAGGATAGTAAGCTGCAGGGAATGAACGATATTTTGGGAGACTTACCTGCATTGTGTAAAGATGGTGCCAAGTATCGGGGAAACGATGAGCCCTTGAGGGTAGTTGAACAGAAAGTAGAAATAAGAGATGTGATAAGGTCGTATTCTCTAGAGAATGGCATCCTGCATTTTAAACTCCAGGCACAGCATAGTGATACGTATATAAGTTGTACCTATGTTATTCACTTATTATCAGTGGAGGCACTTGTGTGTCTTCAAAACATGCACCAAGCTCTGAACAGCTTGTATGGAAGAGTACGAATGAACATATTAGGAATATGGCCCGAGTGTTCAGAACCTCTTCCAAGCGCAGGCTCCTTAAGCTGTAGAAGCTGCAGTGGAGAAATTATTATAGAGTTTTTGTGCCCGTTTCGCAGACCATGGGCGAGAAACAAGATCAAGATCAAAATAACCGCTCTTAAACGCCAGCAAATAGAGGAAGTTAAAATAAGTTCGAGAGACAACAGCGGCATTGAAAATTAAAAAACTGCGCTTTTTCCACCTTCCGGCCGAATTCAAAAGAGGACGCCGGCTACACATAAGTTCCCTCCGAAATGATTATGGAATCCAAATTATTCACCAGCAGGACATAAAAAAAAATTGCCCATGATTATTCCACGAGACTGTGTGCTGAAGGGGACACTGGCGACAACGACAATTGTGGGCCTTTTTAAACTGCGTTGACCCGACTGTGACGGATGCAGAAAACGCAGAACATCAAGCTGCTATCACTACAGAACAACTGTACGAAGCGTTGAAAGGAAGCCTGAGGAACAAATCCGCTGGACCCGGTGAGTTACCCGTAAAGATTTACCTAAAGTGCTGGAATTTAATCGGTAGTACGCTGACTGGGGCGTTGGACGAACTACGTACGTCTGCCGTTATTCCCTGTGAGTTTTTCGAAGGGCTTATAGTGTTTGTTTCTAAAAGTGTATGTACTAATGATTTGAAAACCATGCGTCCCATACCGCTCCTAAACGCTGACTACATGATAGTTGCTAGGGTATTGCTTCGTCGATTGAACACCATTTCTGATCGCCTCATCGGTCAATATCAGTCGTGTGCAGTCCCAAGGAGGACAATACAGCAAGCGTTGGAAGAATACCGGGATGTAACGGCTGTCACCTCGGCGTCCAACTGCAGAGTGGCCATCATGTCGTTATACATGGACAAAGCGTTTGACAGGGTCCGTCACAACTACCTGCTACGTGTCATGTCGACAATGGGCATTAATCCTTCTTTCGTCGATATCAACAGGAGATTATACACTCATGCAACTTCAAGAATTCTTGTCAATAAACAATGCACAGCGAGAATTCCCATCGTAGCGTCGATACGACAAGGCTGCCCCCTCTCGATGCTGCTGTTCTCATTATCAATCTAGCCTCTTCTACGATAATTACTTGTCAAGCTCTCTGGAATTGAAATTGGAGGCAACAAATTTGTCTGCAGGTGTTACGCTGATGACCTGGCCGTGTATCTGACTGATCCGACCGATGTTATGAAGACACAAGACCTGATTCGGACATATAGTTCTTGTTCTGGAGCTAAAATTAATGTAAGGAAATCTAGCATTTTGCAGTTAGGCAGAAGGATCGGATTCTTTTAATCAGGACCAGCTGAACAAACGGATACCATCAGAATTCTGGGGATACGGCTTAGCAAATGTCCTGTCATGACAGCGGCCTGGAATTGAAAAATGAAGCTCAACAGTCTCCGGGCCGTATTACGAGAATTCCACCAGTTCTCTAGATATGATACAAAAAATCACGCTGATAAATCTTCCTGTACTTCCTAAGATGTACTACCTCCCAAGTATTTTCCCTTTACCTTTAACAATAGCGAAACGAATTGAATTTGCTCTAGCGTGGTTCATATAGAGGGAGCGAATGCTTCGGGTAGATTTTCAAACTATGGCTCTACCCGAAACGAGAGGTGGTTTAGGTCTCACCAACGTTGGAGACAAATGCAGAGCTCTCTTGATATCTCGGAGGGTAAAGGCCTTAGCAGCAGGTGATGGAAATCTCACTGCTTACGTTGTGAATGCAGCGTCTCCTCCAGAAAACAGGGTTCCATTTATGCTCGGCCGTATAGATTATAGGTTGTCGCATATTAAAACATATGTTATTGAGAAGAGCTACATCCGACAAACGGTAAGGATCTACACAAGCAAGTTTATAAAGGACTTACGGAAGATAAGTGTATAAGCAAATTAGCGAAGAACTCTACAATCATTTGGAGTCGAGTCTGGCATAACATTCATGTTACAACCCTACCGTCACATGTAAGAGCTACGTGGTATTGGGATTTATACAACACGATAAGCACAAATGAGCGCCTCTTTAAGACTGGCTTGTCAAATACCGGCCAATGCATGGACTGTCAGACGACTGACACTCTACTCACCATTTTACTTGTGGCGCCGCTAACTAGGTATGGCTATGGACACGACATAAATTGGCTATCATGAATCACACGACTGATGTGCTCTGGAAGAACTGCTCGCTCCCACAAGATGGTCTTATGCAAATCAGAAACAACTTTCAACGTTTTGGCTCATGGGTAAGTTCGTAGAGTTGTCAAAGAAGAGCAAATCTCTAGTCCAATTTCAATACGACCTCATGCAAAAGTACGCAAAAATTTCCCAGCAAAGAAAATGGAAGGCCCAAATGGATGGCTGTTTGCCGGGAGTTTTGAAGACAGTGTGACAAGCAAAGAGCGCCGTCTTCGTATGTAGTCATGTCTGACTGCCTTCTCACACTACAGAGAGAATTTGATTTAACGCAAACATTCTAATCCTAAATGGGAGAGGTGTATCCTCAAGGTTCTTTGTATTCACATAACGTTTATGTTTTAATTTTCAGCCAGCCGCTGTGGCCGAGCGGTTCTAGACGCTTCAGTCCGGAACCACTTTCACGGCCGCAGGTTCGAATCCTACCTCGGGCATGGACGTGTGTGATGTCCTTAGGTTAGTTAGGTTTAAATAGTGCTAAGTCTAGCTGACTGATGACCTCAGATGTTAAGTCCCATAGTGCTTAGAGCCATTTCAGTTTTCAGAAAGTTTGTTTGTTTATTTACGAGAGCACGGCGCACGGTTAGTGCCAGTAGAATAACGTGTTGTGATTTGGAGAAATACAAAGGCACATTTAGCTATGAGGCAGCAGGCATGCCCGAAACCACCATTTCTGTTTGAATTAAAACAAAAAACATACAACAGGACAGTACCTTCGTCATTATCTGGCGCAACTAAGATGTAACTTCAAGTGTGCACCGTCGGACGAGTGGCGCACTCCAAGTTACGAGAAGCCGCAATAGTAAACTTAATCAGGAAAACGACGCACAGGACAATCCAGACATGATTGTGGACTCAATGGAATCCAATTCTTCGAGAGACCAAATTTGCAGCCGTCACTAGGCTGCAACAATTGTTTCCACGTAGTGAATGTCGTCTTATAGTTTTAAAAAAAGATAAGAAAAAAGCTGTCTATTCCCTTTCCTGATTTTAGAGCAAAGAGTATGTCATGTGGGTGTGGCGATGGGCTGGCCAGGCATCGTGTATCGACCCCTGCCTTACCCCGTCCTGCTACCGTGGAGCTTCTTCTCTCGAAAAATAAACAAAAAAAGGAAAAAAAGGAGTAAGCACGTAGTCTCTTATGCGCGAGGTCTCTGGATAAAATCTAGCTCCCGTTAGTTTATTTTTCAATCCCACGTAATTATATTTTTTTTCCTGACATTTAACATGAAGAAATGTGAAAAAGTCTTTTTTTACTTTAGTTTTTTTTAACGTGTCTATAGCAAAAGAAACTTTGTTTACATTCATAAACGCTTCTCGGTAGCCACACAATTTTGGGGCGAACCATGCATATCGAAGCATAGCACCAAATATTGGTGCAGATAACTCACAAAAAGGAGCTGTACCAGCAGCGAGACTCAATCCAGAGCTCGCACTTATGAAACTAAGCGCCAACTCGGTCTTTAACAAAAGCCGGTAGAACACTTACGCGGGAAAGGCAAAGGCCTTGACTTCGAGTCTTGTTCCAGCTCACAGTTTTAATCTGCCAGGAAGTTTCACATCTGATATTGTCAGAAAAGGAGAAAGTGATCAAATGTAGATGTCCTAAAATTAAAAGCAAATTAATAATTTTCTATATTGCTTATATTACAAAACATTAAAACGAGAGGACTAATTCTAGTTAACTAAGAAACCGTGGATCACTCTGTCCACGTCAGCAGTCTTCGTACGTTATTGCTGCTTTTGTGTATTTAATGTTATATGCTGGCGTGTTGGATAAAGAAGCAGCCTTCTGCTGTAATTTTCTGACAACAGGTCGTATTAAAATATGGTGTACTCCATTTGCAGGGTTGTCTGTTTAACATTATTCACCCGGTCTTTCTGACCTTGTATTACATTGTCAACGTTTTTCGTATATACTCGTTCTTGAGACGCCCTGCTAACCCCGCAGGACAAATAGTATAAATTGTTGAAAGGAGCCAAAATAAGGGGCTGTCAGCTACACTAGAACATACAACTTTATTATTTGATCAGACATTACAAGATAAAAAAAATTACTTTTTATTAACACACAGTTTTAATCCTTGGGACTTAATTACCAGCTGAAAGCCTCTTTAATTTTAAAACAGCTAAAGGCCAATAACTTAAAACGCAAGCATAGTCAGAAGCCTTATCTTAAAACAGTTCTTTAGTTAGGCTGAAGTAAACAAGTTAAATTCAAATAGGCTGAAGGCCTAATACTTAAAACTCCATAACATTAACTTTTTTTTAAATATCAAAGGCCTCATGTGAAACAGTTCTTTGAACTAGGCTAAAGGTCTTAAGACCGCAACAACTCAAACACAAAATCGGCTGAGGGTCCAAGATCTAAAAAACTCAACAACATTAAAAACTTTAAAATACCAAAGGGCTTACGTGAAACAGTACTTTAAACTGGGCTGAAGGCCTTAAGAGAAAGACAACTCTAATTAAAAAAAAAAAATCGGCGAGAATGAGTACAAGTACAAGCAACAAGAAGAAATTAGAAAAAAAGGGTCAATACACCAAAGGATTCTCAGATGTTCGAGGGTCAGCCTGTAATTCAAATACTAACGCTCGCTTAGGTGAGACAGGCAGTCGGGCAAACCATTCACGATCCGACCACAACCCAACCGACCGACAGTCAGCGGACCCGCCGACAAGATAACTTCCACTTCACCCGACAAGGGCACAACAGGGAGTTCCACGGAACAACATAGAAGATATTGGCGCCCACAACCAATCATACATGGAGCTGTCAAACTACCCACCGTGCTGGACAGCAACAACACGGTGAGGAAACTACACTGCATGAAATTTACGTCAACGGCCAGGGCAGGTAACCGGAACGTTAACAGCCACAAGGCAGATGATTCCGCTGGTGCACTTCGATTCAAATAACGAAATGCAGTGAAACTCCACTGGAGGGTGGCTAGAATTTTCCAACTTGAAACCCACGCTGTTGCTCGAAGGAATGTCCCAACAGCTGACAACGAACTCCAAACGACACAATGTGAACAGTCTTGACTTGCTGGTAGATTAAATCAAAATTCAACTTTCATGACCAGTGTCGGTGAGCCACGATCCGCGTAGCAATGGGAACAGCGCCACACACTCCGACACCACGTAGACATCGCCAGCGGGCCCGTCCGAGAATTGCTCCCTGGTCCACGTCAAGCGACCGACTGGTCGCACATCGCCCAGCTGGAAACTATAAGCGCCAGGTCAGAGATCGTCCAAGGTGCGAGTATCGATACACACGCCTGCTCCTACTCGCGGAAGGAGAGGATAACAGCATAATCGCGATAACTGCGACGAAACACAGAATTGCAATGAAAGTTTAATGCAGCGCATAGCATGAGCCATCCACGGCTCAATGGTTTTCTTATATTTTCTATGTGCCAATGTTCTTAGCGTATACATTAATCTTTGTTCCTGTTATTCTAGTTCTTATGAATGTCGCAGGATGTAACAGTGTTTATTTGCATCCCAGCTATCAGCCTTTCCATCAACTTTCGATTTGGCTTTCACAAGTACAAACCATGGTTAGTCTTACTACAGCTACGAGTAGGTCACACTCAAATCAGGCCTGCTGTACATATAAACATTTCTAGCCTTTGACAAGTTATTCTTTGCGAGGATGTTGGTTATAGATTAGATAATTGACTGCAATCTGATTAGGTATGGTATGTCTCTCTTTGTATATTATTTTTTTTATCTTCATAATAATTTTCTCTGTGTAACTTATTTACTTTGCTTATCTTTTTCCTATTGGTTTTGAATTAGTTTTATTGAAAGATTTACTCTCATGGATATGGTATGTTTTACACATTACCTTTTTAATGTAACTTTGTTAATTTATACATAAAGCACACTTACTTGATAGTCATTTCTGTCCTCTTAAATAGCCCCAGCTGTTTGGATGATGGAACGTTTTCAATCTGCTGATACATATTTTACCATGAGTATTATTACTTTTGCCGGCCGGGGTGGCCGTGCGGTTCTAGGCGCTCCAGTCCGGAGCCGCGCTGTTGCTACGGTCGCAGGTTCGAATCCTGCCTCGGGCATGGGTGTATGTGATGTCCTTAGGTTAGTTAGGTTTAAGTAGTTCTAAGTTCTAGGGGACTGATGACCGCAGCAGTTGAGTCCCATAGTGCTCAGAGCCATTTGAACCATATTATTACTTTTATTTACTCCTTACTTTTAAACTTTTACGTGTTCGAGGTTTAGGTCGTAATATTTGAATGAGGACAATTTTCTGTTATTTGCTTATTCTCAGATCTGAAATGGTTGCTTAATCAGTGGAAAAATAAATTAAATGACCGACTTTGTTGATGCAATTGCATTAAAAATTATTTTGTTATTTCGCCTTGCAAGAGTGTTCTGTTTTTTAAGCCATATGGTACAGAAAAATGTATTGAGAAAAAATGCGTAGACATGCAGTTGGTTGAGAGTAGCTTTGCTTCACTGAGTAGACGGCGATGAGAGTGGTCATAAACTGAATTGGGGAGAAGTTGATTTGAATTTTGTTTTCATTGCGTTAGAGATTTTACATGTTGTTATCCTCTTGTTCAGCCCTGCCTTCGGTAGTTTTAAGAGCACAATGCAACTTGAGAGTGCTGTGAACCTCATGGGCAATAACGTGGTTCTTTTATCCTTTTTAACTACAGACGTAAGTTTTTTACTCATCAGATGAATTTGCAGTTACGAATAACGACTACCATCAGCTGTAGAGTGGAATGACGACAGTGAAAATTTGTGCCGGACCGGGACTCCACCCCAGACTTCCCACTTATCGCGAGCAGTTGCCTCACCATGTGGCTATCCGTGCACTACTTACGGCGAGACCCAAACTTCCATATGTCCCGCACGTATAGACAAATGGTAAGGCGACTCCTCGCGGTAAGTGGGAAGTCTGGGGTGGAGTCCCGGTCCGGCACAAATTTTCACTGTCTTCAATCCATTCTACAGCTGATGGTAGTCATTATTCGCAATTGCAAATTCATCTGATTAGTTCCGTAACGGTAGAGGTCGCCACAGTGCAACGTCGTCAGAATAACACAGGCACTGTAACATCGTATAAGTTTTTTTAGTTTAAATTCATTTGATACAGAGAACACAAGCTGAATAAATTTTGCAACAGGCATGTTTTAATGGATATTATAGTTTTTGACTCATTTAATTTACATAAAGTTCGCTGAATATCTATTACGTTTTTCCACTGTAGAACTAATTAAGGTTTTGAATTTTCGAAGAGAACTGAAACAGGTCATAACAAGCAGAAAGAACCTATTTTATTTAAACAGTGAAAGCATCTGTTACCAATATCGACTGCAAGCTACAATTAGGTTTTCTCTGGTTTTTTTTTTGTGGATGTGCAATACGTGTTTTTGTGTTAGGTGCGTCACTATTAATTTCTATTTTTCCGTTCACGGTGTCTTTTACCACGGCAGCACGCGGACTGTTTAGAAACTTAGCCGTTTCGGAAATGCTTCCACCCTTGACCCGAAAGCCAATGATCATGCCGTTTTGGTCGTCAGAAAGATCGCTCCCTTTCCAAATTACAACTACTTCACTATGTCCTGCTTCCCCCCGACACACTTTATATACCATCCACTGCTACGGCTGCCACCTGCCATCTGTGTGTGATTTTGCACGTCGACGTCGAACATTAACGTGGACTGGACAATGTAGCATGGCATTCCTTTCGAAATCAGTTGTTGAACATATTGAGATATTACTGCCTCCTCCAGGAAAGGTAACATCCGTCTTGCAGAATTGCCAAGTATATTCAGGTGGAATCCGTAAATCCATTGTCCAGTTCTTAAATTTGTTTACGTGCTGCATGGGTACGCAACAACTACTCTTACCAATATGTTACCGAGAGAGAGAATCGGGCTTTCAGTTTGAATGGGCCTTTTCAACTTCAAATCGCTGAATGGATGCGTTTCGTCGTGGTACTGCCCCAAGCGTTGATGTCCACACACAGTCCTTGAAACAAATTACCACAAGAATTGCGTTTGGACAATCAGAGCCTGGGACTTATAACAGAGATTTCTTCGTTTTTCTTGCTCAGCTCATCTTTCAGCAATGGGACTCGACGTATTGAGTAATGCATTAGTTGCCCACAGGGTCGCCAGTGCACGATGAATCTTCTGCACCTAGAAAGTAAAATTTCGATGATAGTGAAATAACTGAATAGAAAAACTTGTAATATGTGAGTGTGACATCCTGAAATATTTCTAATTATACACACAATAATCATGTACGAAACTTCCATTACTATTCTACAACATTTATTTCAGTACAGTGAGACTTATAGAGTGAGGCCAAATTTTGCTGAAGCTCATAGCTGGAGACTGATATTCTTGATGACAATCAGCAGTTAATTATTTTATTTGGTATTCGTGACTAAGAAATATTTGTTTTATGCAAACGCGCTCTCAACGTTTCTATTAACTTGTTTTGAACATCCTTAATCACCATCCAATGAGAGATTCAGTGTCTTCTTTACTTAAGAGATGCCGATTTAATCGTCAATATTTGTTACTGTTGTTTTACGCCCATTAAGAATTGGAGCCATAGCCTGAACTTCACATGCCGGCCCGTAGCCGACGAGGTAATAACCAAAAGCTTGTCAGTGTCGTATATTCAATTTGATCAAAACAAAGAATTTATAGTCATTTTTTCAATTATCTTTTCAGTGTTCTTTCTTTGCCAGCATGAGATTAGATTTTCCGCGGAAACTCACATTATTCATTCTAGCAAATTTTCAGAGGGCAGTGAAGGGTACAGATGTAGTGGTTCAAATGTTTTTATGTATAGATGCATAACTATTTGACTGCGTGCAAGATGATAATGTTTGAAATTCTTCATCATAGGTAGTGAATAGTGCATTCTAGAACGTAGTGCATTACTTCTGGAAGCTACGGTACAAAAAATTTTCGTACTACTAGGTTGTCTTCACAGAAGAAAGCCTCATCACTCTCCACACAGTGTGTTTTTGTAGGATACACTCAACAGGAATTTGTTTCCAGTACGGAACTTTCATTCTGCAACAAACTGCATTCAGTTTCGAAGCTTGAAAGTTATAGCCGGCGCGGGAATCAAATGAGATACGTTCCATCTTATCACACTACTAAACGTTCACTGTGATAGCTCTATAGGATCGTATGATCAGTGATAGGATTTAGCTGGATGTTATGGGTTGTCAGTTGTGGTATTCTGACTTCACTGTGATGCTGAAGTCTGATTCTGGTCACCTAAGGAAAAGCACCCCATATGATCATGCAAATGAATTAAAAGAAAAGACATTATGGGTACAACACTATGAACATAGACATATTAACTAGAGGAGGGGTCATATGAGCTGTAAAAGAAGTACTGTTCACTAAAACAATCTGGTTCATTATCAAAAACTAGAAAATAAGGGTTACCCAGCGAGAGAAACAACTGAACGTTTAATGCTTGGATAAAGGGTTGTAATAATACACTATAATCTTGGCACAGGTGGGTGAAATATAAAGTTATGTGGATAATACACGAATACGACCGGTGACTGTAACATAGTAAATTACGGGAGAAGTAAACATGGTTAGTAACTTACAAGAAGAACGTGGAAGACCAGGATGGAACCCAATGAGATCGCCATAGAGTATAATGAAAGCAAACTAACTAGCCACGAAGTACTGAAACAAAATAATTGGATTGTGCAGGTAATGAACTATACCATATTCCGACAGAACCGCCGATTTTGACGAAGGTCCATCCTAAAAAAAACTCTTAGTGTAATGCAGAAGGTAGTGGCGAAAGGAGCTGGATATTCTGAGTTCATGTCTCTCTCTGTACTCAGGTGGAAAAATCCTTCTGGGCCGGCTCAAGGCTCGCTCATCAGTCATCCAGCATCAAGATCGCCATATGGTGAATCATTACTCTTCCATGGCCTAAGAGTGTCTTTACTCCTACATTTTCCACCTGATGTCGTTACTCTCCGAACTCCTAACATGAGTCTTTACTCTCCAAACTGTTAAGTTGACGCGTACTTCAAAATGGTTCTAATGGCTCTAAGCACTATGGGACTTAACATCTGAGGTCATCAGTCCCCTAGACTTAAAACTACTTAAACCTAACTAACCTAAGGACATCACACACAACCACGCCCGAGGCAGGATTCGAACCTGCGACCGTAGCAGCAGCGCGGTTCCGGACTGAAACGGCTAGAACCGCTCGGCCACAGGGGCCAGGTGACGCATACTCTTTGATCTCCTAGCAGGAAGTGTTCTCTTCTGGAAGCTCTGTAACTTCGTCGTTTCTGTCAGAGCAGGGATCTCGCAGGCCAGTGGTGGCAGATGTTGTGAATTCCATCCAGTAAAACTCACGTTAAGATGTTAAACACTCTCCTACTCCTGTGGATTTCCTACCAGTTGTGCTCTGGTATTGGGTGGGGTGGGATGGGGGGGGGGGGGGGGAGGTACGGGCAGGAAATCTCTCCCACTGATTGGAATAATTTTGAAATCGACACCTATGAAATGATCTACACATATGCACGGACGAGAAAGTGCGTGTTAAACAAAAAATAATATTAGGAGGCAATCAGAACTCTCTGAAATTTAAACCTTTCGTTATTTTCTGACATCGCTCCCCATGACACCTTTCTGGAGATTCCTTATCTCGCTAACAGGTTTCTGTAAACAATGCTGCATTTTATAGACAGAAAGAGACGCCCCATGTCTTGTCAGGGTGTGGGATGGCCGAACTGGAATGGACGAGATTGATAGTATGTCTACCTGAGACTGAGTCCCAATCTTGGACTCTGAACATTTTCATGGTAGCTAGTCCCTCTTAAATTGCTGGCTAGATCGTAGGCTCACTGGTGAGCAGTCTCTTAACTGTACTAAACAGAGAGAAGTGGAAAAAAGGCAACAACAACGACAGTCACTGGAAGTTATGAATTTTTATTGCAATTACTATGCAGCATTAGAGGGCGACTGCTTGATTAAGAGTACTGAGCATAAAGTATTCTGAAATTTGTTGTATGACGGTTTCCGAGGAAAGTGACTGCCTAACAATGTGGCATATCAGAAAATTTTGTACGCTATTCCACGTCGAATTGACGCCGTTTTCTTTTATCAAGGCCAGCGGCGATGTTACACGATATTTGCGTGATGTATCCAGAGGAAACAGATATTTTGTCTTGTGTACTTATATTGAGACAGGTGGTTTTCACTTGTTTACGATATTAAGCAGAAATTTCAATAAAACGCCCTTCTGCAGGAAGCCTGCATATTTATGTCGAGCTGTAAGACAGGTGAAGAGCGGACAATGTTTATCTCTTTCCACGAAAACGTGAATGAGCGGCCGCCCATAGAACGTCACCTCAGTAACGACCTCGGCTGACAAATGAGGCGCGAGCCGGGCCGTTGTTTCGCCGCCATGGCTTTTTACGCAGACGCCCGTTTTCAGAAGTGATCAATAGCTGGCCGGTCCCCACAAATTCGCGCCGTAAGCCGGGCCGACGCTCCGCTCAGTCATTATCAGCTTACTGCTGCGATAGCCGGCGCGCCGGCGATTAACTGCGACCTGCGCCGCGCTCTGATTGGATCACGGCCCCGAGTTTGTGTCTGCCAAAGCGGGATCAGTTACCTCGATCTGGTTCGAGAGCCCCTTTGCGGATTCCACGCCGAGTGCGAGCACGGCTCGTCGCTGAAGAGTTATGGCGAAACCGTGACCTTTCGCTTTTTAGCGCAGTGCTAGACTATTCATCTATTTGTACTGCAAGCAGTTAAACTGAAACACGGAAAGACAAATGAGATAGTTTTAAATGAAAAGGATGTTTTAACAATACAGTACCGTATCGACATGGCCTGAACACTGATCACATGGAATAGTGCACACAAAACACACGGGAAATGATTGTCCTCCGACTACAACCCCAGTCAGTCACTTTCGGAATCAGTCAAATAAAATAATGTATGCACTCTTTGAAACTCTTGAACTAAGGCAATAAAAAGTTCTGTGTGTAATAAATTAGAAGAGAGTAAAATTTTTAGTAACGCTTCGATTTATTCGGAAGAGTTTAAACAAATATGGTATTATCATTTGAAATACGGAAGTGTGTGATAAAATGTTACCGGAAAACAGAGAGAGTGGGTGAGGTTCGACAACGTTGCAGAGTTGCAATTTGGACACCACCAGCTTCACGGTTAGCAATTATAAGAACCTGACACAAGTTCGAAGGCGATGGAACGGTTCACGTGTACACACAATCCCAGAAAAACTCTAGCAGGCAATGCTCTCGTAAGCAAACCCAGTGCTCACACAATTTTGTGGACTAAGATTTGGTAGCCTTACATTCCGAAATTTCTCCGTGCTCTGAATGAAGATTATCCTGGCAGGTGAACTGAATTTTGTGAGTGGTTCATCAACATGTGTGAATAAGAAGAATGTTTCCAAATTCTAATTCTTCGGTCGGATGAAGCAATCTTTAAACTTATTGGGACATTTAATAGCTATAATTTCGTGTGCTAGACTACCGAATATCCATTCGTAACTGAAGGAACGCATGTTAATCTGTCAGACGTATCAGTTTGGTGTGGTCTGTAGTTTAGTGTTAATCGGGTCGTATTTCTTGGAGAGACTGTCAAAGGTGACTCTTACTTTAAAATGTTGCACGTGATAACTCCAGGTCTTCAGAACGTTATTGACAAGGCTGATTATTACTTTCAACCGGACGGGGCACCATTACACTTTCAGCTTGACATGAGGTAATTTCTCAATCGCAAATTTCCTCCGATATTTTGAGCGTAAATACTCCCTTAATCCATACCACAACAAATTATGGGGTCGAATGGTCCTCTCTTGATACTAAATATTGATCTTGTCAAAGGCCGAGAAACGTAACGCATAGGAATAAAAGAGATCACAGAACGTATTCAAATAATGGCAGCACAAATGGTCACATATTTGTCTGCGACACAGGAGAGCTTCACAGAAATTCTGAAAGTTGAAACGAACTGGTGAATGCTTCAGGATTGTCTAGATGCAAAGTATCTCGCGAAAGAAGTGGCCGTGCGGTTCTAGGCGCTGCAGTCTGGAACCGCGAGACCGCTACGGTCGCAGGTTCGAATCCTGCCTCGGGCATGGGTGTGTGTGATGTCCTTAGGTTAGTTAGATTTAAGTAGTTCTAAGTTCTAGGGGACTTATGACCAAAGATGTTGAGTCCCACAGTACTCAGAGCCATTTAAACCATTTTTATTAATCCAGTCTCGAAACTTACTGAATATAAGGGGTAAGACGCTCTATTTTTCAGAAATAATGGTGTAAGATATTGTTGAAAACCAAACAGGAGCAGTGTTTATCCACTCCACGATCCCAACGGTCTACCTACATAGTGTGAGACGTGGCAACGGGTTGTGGTTTTGGTGTTCCCATATTTTTCTTCGGACCCTGTGTGTAGTAGATTGTGCTTGGCCGTCTTATCTTTCAACACATACCGAACGTAATTTGAGGAGCTCCTCGTGAGGTGGACCAGATAGAGTGAGAGTGCGCCGCGCAGTGTTAATTATTGAGTCCGGTAAGGCCGGAGCGCTCCGCAGTCCGGCAGCGGCAGCGGCAGCGGCAGCGGCGGCGTCCCGGCCCGGCGTGTAACCGCCGCCACTTACCCGGCTGGGGTGGGGCGCACCTCCTGCAGAATTCAGCCGCAGCGACGCCACCGGACAAAGCGCCGGCCCGCCGCTTGAATGTTTAAAACTTTGATCTGACGCCTCGGCTGCTCTCCTGCTGCTGCTGCTACTGCTTCTGCTGCATTATTATTATAGCGAGAGCAGACTGGGGCCGGAGGCCGGTACAGTTAATGTTTGATGTCGCCGCTATCTCAGGATTGTTATGAGGAGGATGCCGCTCCCGGCTGACGGAAGGAAACAGGTTGCTGAGCATTACCTGTTAGTTTGAGTGCCTCCTATCAGAAGCTGTATGTACAAAGGATACAACTCACAGATAGATTCTACAGATTATGTGGACCATACTGATTTCCATTACTAGCTCCTAAACTCAGGTTTAAATTAAGCAAACACTCTCTAAGACAAGAGAGAGAGAGAGAGAGAGAGAGAGAGAGAGAGAGAGAGAGAGAGAGAGACCGACGCACTGCGAAGGAATTATCCGAACGACATGGCAATCGGTCGATATGATGCACGTGTACCGACAAACAAATAATTCTGATTACAGATAAACTGGATGATTTATTCAAGCGGAGGAGCTCCACAAATTGAGCAAGCCAAAAACGGATTGGTACACTTGAATTTCCTATGCACGAAGTTATTCAGCTTAACTGTGAGAGTTGCTGGAAGTCCTTCTCGGGGATATCGTGCAAAATTGTGTCCAATTGGCGCGTTAGATTGAGATGGTTAGTTGACCCTGCCCACAATGCTCCAAACGTTCTTAACAGGGGAGAGATCGGGCGACCCTGATGGGCAAGATGTGTTTGGCAACTACGAAGAAAAGTAGTAGAAACTCACGCCGTGTGCGGGCATTATTGTTGTGGTCTTCAATCCTGAGACTGGTTTGATGCAGCTCTCCATGCTACTCTACCCTGTGCAAGCTGCTTCATCTCCCAGTACGTACTGCAGCCGACATCCTTCTGAATCTGCTTAGTGTATTCATCTCTTGGTCTCTCACTACGCTTTTTACCCTCCACGTTGCCCTCCAATACTAAACTGGTGATCCCTTGATGCCTCAGAACATGTCCTACTAACGGATCCCTTCTTCTAGTCAAGTTGTGCCACAAACTCCTCCCCAGTTCTATTCAATACTCCCTCATTAGGTATGTGATCTACCCATCTAATCTTCAGCATTCTTCTGTAGCACCACATTTCGAAAGCTTCTATTCTCTTCTTAACCATACAGTAAAGCTGCATGCCCTCGGGAAAAATCACAGGCATTATCTTGCAGAAATGTGAGCCCAAGATAGCTTGTAATTAAGGGCAACAAAACAGGGCGTAGAATATCGTCAACATACGCTTTGCTGTAGGGGTATTGCGAATGACAGCCAAAGGGGTCTTGATATGAAAAGCAATGGTGCCGCAGACTATTACTTCTGCTTGTCTGAAGGTATGGAGGGCGACAGACAGATTCGTATCCCATCACTGTTATAGGCGTCCCCAGACGCATATTCAGTGTGGAATATCGCTGACTGGAGTGTAGTTACCTCTAGCGATGTGTCCCGCTTTGAAATGAGCGTCGATAGCCATCGAAGATGTGTCAAGAGACGCCCCAGAGGGCGTTGGGATATCAATCTGACTGTCGCCCACCGTACAACCCCACAACCAGAAGTGATGGTGTAGGTCTCATTTCTTTTAACAGCGGGGCCGCTTTGGTTGCCATCCGCGGCACCGTTGCAGCACATAGCTAAATCGATGATATTCAACGTCATTCTTTGCAAGTCATGCTGGAGTTACATTTCAGGAAGATAGTGCACATCCGAGTATGACAACAGTTTCTGGTGCATCTCCTCGTACTTGCCAAACCGTACCTTGGCCAACAGGGTTGTCAGATCTCTCCCCATTTCAGAACGTTTGTATCATTGTGGGCAGGGCCCTCCAATCAGCTGGGGTTTCTTAATCTGAAGCGGCAGTCGGATAGAATTTCTTACATTATACCTCTGGAGGATGCAGAGGTGTACCAGCGCTACTAACTTACTCAATTTGTGAAGCTCTTTCTCTTGACGAAATCACCCATTTGTTCTAACGTTGTTATAAATACACTCCTGGAAATGGAAAAATGAACACATTGACACCGGTGTGTCAGACCCACCATACTTGCTCCGGACACTGCGAGAGGGCTGTACAGGCAATGATCACACGCACGGCACAGCGGACACACCAGGAACCGCGGTATTGGCCGTCGAATGGCGCTAGCTGCGCAGCATTTGTGCACCGCCGCCGTCAGTGTCAGCCAGTTTGCCGTGGCATACGGAGCTCCATCGCAGTCTTTAACACTGGTAGCATGCCGCGACAGCGTGGACGTGAACCGTATGTGCAGTTGACGGACTTTGAGCGAGGGCGTATAGTGGGCATGCGGGAGGCCGGGTGGACGTACCGCCGAATTGCTCAAAACGTGGGGCGTGAGGTCTCCACAGTACATCGATGTTGTCGCCAGTGGTCGGCGGAAGGTGCACGTGCCCGTCGACCTGGGACCGGACCGCAGCGACGCACGGATGCACGCCAAGACCGTAGGATCCTACACAGTGCCGTAGGGGACCGCACCGCCACTTCCCAGCAAATTAGGGACACTGTTGCTCCTGGGGTATCGGCGAGGACCATTCGCAACCGTCTCCATGAAGCTGGGCTACGGTCCCGCACACCGTTAGGCCGTCTTCCGCTCACGCCCCAACATCGTGCAGCCCGCCTCCAGTGGTGTCGCGACAGGCGTGAATGGAGGGACGAATGGAGACGTGTCGTCTTCAGCGATGAGAGTCGCTTCTGCCTTGGTGCCAATGATGGTCGTATGCGTGTTTGGCGCCGTGTAGGTGAGCGCCACAATCAGGACTGCATACGACCGAGGCACATAGGGCCAACACCCGGCATCATGGTGTGGGGAGCGATCTCCTACACTGGCCGTACACCACTGGTGATCGTCGAGGGGACACTGAATAGTGCACGGTACATCCAAACCGTCATCGAACCCATCGTTCTACCATTCCTAGACCGGCAAGGGAACTTGCTGTTCCAACAGGACAATGCACGTCCGCATGTATCCCGTGCCACCCAACGTGCTCTAGAAGGTGTAAGTCAACTACCCTGGCCAGCAAGATCTCCGGATCTGTCCCCCATTGAGCATGTTTGGGACTGGATGAAGCGTCGTCTCACGCGGTCTGCACGTCCAGCACGAACGCTGGTCCAACTGAGGCGCCAGGTGGAAATGGCATGGCAAGCCGTTCCACAGGACTACATCCAGCATCTCTACGATCGTCTCCATGGGAGAATAGCAGCCTGCATTGCTGCGAAAGGTGGATATACACTGTACTAGTGCCGACATTGTGCATGCTCTGTTGCCTGTGTCTATGTGCCTGTGGTTCTGTCAGTGTGATCATGTGATGTATCTGACCCCAGGAGTGTGTCAATAAAGTTTCCCCTTCCTGGGACAATGAATTCACAGTGTTCTTATTTCAATTTCCAGGAGTGTAATATGTCTGTACATGCACATCACCTCTACTGGTTTCCTTCCAATTCAGGTAATTCCTTTGTGTTAAATCTTTTTTGTGTCTCAGAGTGTACTTTGAAGGGTATACTGAAGTCAGCCGAGCGGTCTAGGCGCGGCAGTCATGGACTGTGCGGCTGGTCCCAGCGGAGGTTCGAGTCCTTCCTCGGGCATAGGTGTGTGTGTTTGTCCTTAGGGTAATTTAGCTTAAGTAGTGTGTAAGCTTAGGGACTGATGACCTTAGCAGTTAAGTCCCATACAATTTCACACACATACTTTTCTTTTTTACTGGAGTCATTCACAAACAGAAAATTCTCTATTTTTAGAAGTTGTCAAAAGAAAACGGTTCTGAAACTGTAGCTGTCATTCCACAAACTACAATACGTTACCTGAATAACCTGCATGGTTTCTCAGGTTATCTCGGCGTAACTAAATAACGGCCTGCTTGTAACTGTTCAGACGAGTTATTGATACCATTTTTATATTTTGACAAACGACTAGTCTTGTTTTACAGGTGCTGGAAGCCGCAAACCATGCTGTTGTGCATAATCTTCGCTTCGACTGCGACCTAGCTGTGAAGTACTGTCGGTGTTACGCTGCTATATTTATAACTAAGTTCGACTACTGGCTGCCAAATGCCCTTTTGATGCTGCTGTATTTCATAGGTCATGTACTGAATGTACATGTCTGTGTTACACAAGTTATCATTCTTCCTTTACTGCAAGATTTGAACCTAAACTCGAAGGTCAACATTTCGGAGGCTGTTCATGGATGTTTTCTGTGTATTTTGATACAAGCGGCCTATGATCTCTAATGGTTCATTAAAGAAAAATGATAAAAATATGATTTGTTCAGTTTGTTGCCCAATAATCTCTGTTTCTGTGAAAATACACCACACCGAAAAATTATTTAATATGCGCTCATTCAAGCAAGAAAGGATCCAGTATCTAGTAAGCACTTATCTACAGTTACAGAAGTACTATGTTGTGGTTGCTATCACTGTGGGAAGAGCTCACCATAGAGTCACTGTGTCGTTATTATGTCGCTACCGGTGATCTCATAAACGAGGTGCGGATCGGCCAGCTTCTCATCAGTGAACCCATCAATAATTTGTATATAAATGTTAACGTACAAGTGAACCCAGAGGCAGAACTCAACCATATTGAATGCAAGCTTTAGAACGAAATTAAATTTCTCATTACTGTCGCCAGTAGCAAACACCTTGCACATGCATGCATGTCCAAAGGGACAGTGCATCGTATTCAGAACAACACAGGTACTGCAACACCGTATTTATCAGCCGACACCAGGAAGGCGACTCTCAAGTAAAATGTCTCAACTGCATGGAATATACATAATGGATGCACAAGTACAAGTTGTAGACGTATGGTTGATGACATATGAAAGTTTGAGGCCTTGATTCGTGTAAGGATAGCAAAACGGTAAGACGACCGCTGGTGATAAGTGCGAAATCCGGCTTCGTGTCTCAGTCTAGCACAAATTTTCTTTGTCGTCATTTCGTTTTACAGCTGACGGTTGTCCGTATTCGCAAACGCGAATACATTTAATGTACTTCCAAAGTTTGTCTAAGTTTCATGTTCAGCCTGTATACCGAAATGGAAAGAAGGAATCCCGTTATTAAGGTGAAAACTGTACTTGTAATATTGCTGCCACCTAAATCTCAAACTGTAAACAATTAAACACTTTTCATCTTCGGACAATATATTCACACTGCACATAGGAAAGAAGTGAAGATCTATTGTATGACGATCAATTTCATTACAGAAAGTTAGAGACTTAGCAGTTAATTACACATTTATGCTCAGAGTGAAAGAGATCTGAAATTGTTTCATGCCATTTGTCGGCGCAAGACAGAACATCCAGTGAAAATTATGAATTTATGCTAGGAGTTGGAGATACCGGGAACTACTTTATGGTATTTGGCATCTTGAAATACTTTGTTAAAAACTTTGACGAAAGTCTTAATGAAGTGAAGAGGGAAGGGAGTAGGAGATGACGGGAAGACGCCACGTAAAAAGAGACATAAGAATCGGGTGCAAAGGTAATCACTAGTAATAGAGCGACAGAAGAAGGAAAATCAAGCTGGTGATAAAAAATGAAAGGAGACTTGAAGATCAAAGTAACGTTACACTTTTATTGAGAGTGTAATATATAAGGCACTATTCGAATCAGACATCAATGGAAAAGAAATTGGGACAGGCTACAGTGGAAAATGTGTAACATAAGAATACTGATCACAATTCAACACTAATGAATCGTGACATCTGTAGCATTTCCTACGGCGTGTCACTTAAGAAAGATTCCATACTAGAGTTCTGGAGGTATGGAGTCCAAATACACTGGCCATGTAATCCAAACTGTACTGGAAATAAAAGGTTAAACACATGCATGGTTATCAGAGCATTATTTCTGTAATTGAAAATGAATGTTATTATTGGAAGAACGTAGAGTTATCTATGAGGAGGTTTTTCATTACGTCCATAGTGAGTGGAAATGGATATTTAATATCTTTTATACGTGGTGTGTAAGCGTTTGTATCAAGGTGTGTAAGCGTCTGGATTTCGTCTTGTTTATATGGCAACGCAATCGACTTTGGTACGACAATTATTGATATGCATGATTTTTAATTGTTGCGTCTAGCTAGCATTCCCGGAGATCAAAATCATGAATCTTAAAGCATGAAACTGGTTAAGTGGCGTGGTGAAATGAAATGTCGTGTGGCTAGGGCCTCCCGTCGGGTAGACCGGTCGCCTGGTGCAAATCTTTTGAGTTGACGCCGCTTCAGAGACTTGCGCGTCTATGGGGATAAGATGATGATGATGATGAAGACAACACAACACCTAGTCCCTGAGCGGAGAAAATGTCCGACCCAGCCGGGAATCGAACAGGGGCCCCTTGGCATGACGGTCCGTCGCACTGACCACTCATTCATGGAGTGACTGCCCTTACATATCTTGCCATACGTTTTCATGTTCAGGCAGTAAATTTCGGCCACATGATATGATGCACCAAATCGCTATTCTAGAGGAGTGAAACATAGAATTAGAACCTTCAACAATTTACTGCTCGCTCAATACCGAAACTGTGCTAATACAGTATTCTCACTAAAGCCCCCCTTATTGAGTGGGACAAGAGGCGTCAAAAGGTTCTTCGTTACTTGTAATAGCTTTCTGTTCTTTTAGCAGGTGGTACATCACTTAACAGAGAGATGACGCAGGTTTTAAAATCCCGGATCACGTTGGACAGGTTTTCTTGACATTAATCCATACTCCATGCTTCAAAACGTGGAATAGTGCTCAGTTGATCTCATCTTCAGTAGAACTTTAAATGCTAGCCTTCTTTGCATAAACATGTTTGATCACTATCAGTTTCGTAGTAAGTTTTTGGGAGAATGGTTGGATGATAACTTAAGATCAGAAGAACGTCTGAACTACTACATGAAATGGTGAATAAGTATTGATATCTCTTAAGAATGCGTAGGAACTACTGTAACTTTGAAACAATACCATGAATTTACGAAAGAAATGTGCGTAACCTGTCAAGGTATGGTTTTATGACCTTCCGAAATACATTTTTTGCAAAACAGTGATGTACAATCAATACGTGATCAATAAGGAACATGAATAACTATGATAACTAAATAAACTGTACTGCGTTAATTTCATTAACCTGTCTACTTTCTTAGATTTACTGTGTGGCGTAATATCTTATGTTTTCATCGAGATCATTTACCGGTTTCTTTAAGAAATCTACAATTACGGTGTCTCAGCTCTGCCTACACATCAGTATAGTCTGTTCGAAATAAATGTGTTAAAATCGAGAGGAAAGGTGCCACATCTGTTCATATATACAGCTGAATTCAGTCTTTATCCGGCAAAACATAGAAAGCGCTGACTTAAAATGCAGAGTTTTTATATCTTTCTAATAAACTTCTTTAAGCATAAGAGATCATTCATATTCTGCGCATTTTATCGGTAATAGTGCGATATCGATATATATCAATTATGCTATTAACCTTTTGAGTACCAGCGGTTTCTAACTGATACCACCAGGTTTTTTAAGTTCCTGCATCTTTAGCGTGGAATCACCGATGCTGTTGCAAGACAGAGACGTCTACCGGTACAGTGAGGTACTTCTACGCGTGTAGACAATTGTAGCAGTCATTTATAGCCTTTAAAGCCGCAGTCGGTGTGGAGATTGTGCTATGTGATTGTATGAGATCATTTGCTTTATAGTGGCCATATTGAGGAGATCATTGACAGTGAAAGTAAAGATATCTAAAGTTGCATATTTGAGTTTTATGACTTGTTTCTAAATGAAACTACTCGGCGGTGTGTAGTTTTGATATGACGTTTATTAAATTTTAGGACTGTGTCAAGGAAACTTGTATCTCATGAACTGATGGGTGACAGAAAACCGTGTCACGATGGTTCCAAAGCGAAAGCACCTCGCTAAAGCAATTTCTTCTTGTATTCATTAGTTGCTATGATGGTCAGTTTTGTGAAAAATTTTAAAATTAAGGTACTCTATCTCACTGGGACTCTGACGGTTACCGGCCGGAGTGGCCGTGCGGTTCTAGGCGCTACAGTCTGGAGCCGAGCGACCGCTACGGTCGCAGGTTCGAATCCTGCCTCGGGGATGGATGTGTGTTGTCCTTAGGTTAGTTAGGTTTAATTAGTTCTAAGTTCTAGGCGACTGATGACCTCAGAAGTTAAGTCGCGTAGTGCTCAGAGCCATTTGAACCATTTTGAACTCTGACGGTTATAGTACATTATTTAAATAGCATTATTTATTTAGTTGCTGGTTATTTAAGTTGCTGCTTTGTCATGAAGAAGAGTGCGTCAAATCATATATTGTTGATATGGATGCGATCCGTACCAAATAGGGCTATATACACTCCTGGAAATTGAAATAAGAACACGGTGAATTCATTGTCCCAGGAAGGGGAAACTTTATTGACACACTCCTGGGGTCAGATACATCACATGATCACACTGACAGAACCACAGGCACATAGACACAGGCAACAGAGCATGCACAATGTCGGCACTAGTACAGTGTATATCCACCTTTCGCAGCAATGCAGGGTGCTATTCTCCCATGGAGACGATCGTAGAGATGCTGGATGTGGACCTGTGGAACGCCATGCCATTTCCACCTGGCGCCTCAGTTGGCCCAGCGTTCGTGCTGGACGTGCAGACCGCGTGAGAGGACGCTTCATCCAGTCCCAAACATGCTCAATGGGGGACAGATCCGGAGATCTTGCTGGCCAGGGTAGTTGACTTACACCTTCTAGAGCACGTTGGGTGGCACGGGATACATGCGGACGTGCATTGTCCTGTTGGCACAGCAAGTTCCCTCGCCGGTCTAGGAATGGTAGAACGATGGGTTCGATGATGGTTTGGATGTACCGTGCACTATTCAGTGTCCCCTCGACGATCACCAGTGGTGTACGGCCAGTGTAGGAGATCGCTCCCCACACCATGATGCCGGGTGTTGGCCCTGTGTGCCTCCATCGTATGCAGTCCTGATTGTGGCGCTCACCTGCACGGCGCCAAACACGCATACGACCATCATTGGCACCAAGGCAGAAGCGACTCTCATCGCTGAAGACGACACGTCTCCATTCGTCCCTCCATTCACGCCTGTCGCGACACCACTGGAGGCGGGCTGCACGATGTTGGGGCGTGAGCGGAAGACGGCCTAACGGTGTGCGGGACCGTAGCCCAGCTTCATGGAGACGGTTGCGAATGGTCCTCGCCGATACCCCAGGAGCAACAGTGTCCCTAATTTGCTGGGAAGTGGCGGTGCGGTCCCCTACGGCACTGCGTAGGATCCTAAGGTCTTGGCGTGCATCCGTGCGTCGCTGCGGTCCGGTCCCAGCTCGACGGGCACGTGCACCTTCCGCCGACCACTGGCGACAACATCGATGTACTGTGGAGACCTCACGCCCCACGTGTTGAGCAATTCGGCGGTACGTCCACCCGGCCTCCCGCATGCCCACTATACGCCCTCGCTCAAAGTCCGTCAACTGCACATACGGTTCACGTCCACGCTGTCGCGGCATGCTACCAGTGTTAAAGACTGCGATGGAGCTCCGTATGCCACGGCAAACTGGCTGACACTGACGGCGGCGGTGGACAAATGCTGCGCAGCTAGCGCCATTCGACGGTCAACACCGCGGTTCCTGGTGTGTCCGCTGTGCCGTGCGTGTGATCATTGCTTGTACAGCCCTCTCGCAGTGTCCGGAGCAAGTATGGTGGGTCTGACACACCGGTGTCAATGTGTTCTTTTTTCGATTTCCAGGAGTGTAGAAAGAAGGGAGGCGTGAATTAAGTTTGTTGTCCTCACGGGAGAGCTTCACGGAAACATTGAAAAACCCGAATTGGCGGACTCCTGTAGATTAGTCACCACAGGCGACTCACAAAATTTCAGGTATTAAGAAAAGAATCTAACATAACGCTAGCGAAGGATCAGCGAAGACAAGATAAGGCTAATTACAGGCTGCACAGAGGTATTGAAGCAGTAACTATACCTTTGCTACACCCTGCTGGAATGAGAAGAAACTCTAACTTATGATACCTGCTAAGTACTTCCTACCGTGCATTTCCCCATTGGTTTGAGGAATATGTATGCAGGTGCAGTTGTAAAGGAATTACAAAAGGCAGTCGGAAAGAGCTAAGCATTCAGCTTTGACGCTGTGACATTAGATCTTCCACCCCAGTGAAACATGTATTCTAAGCACACCAACAAACAGGCGAATTGTAACATAAGAATGTACTTACTGTTTTCAAAAAGTGGGGGGATGGAAGCAGTCCAATTGCGATGGAGACAACAATACTACTTCGACATATATAAATCTACGAAAAGTGGTCTAGATATAAAAAAAGAAGGAAATGTCAGTTAGTAGCATTATTTTTGTAAGAAAAACATAAATGCTGCAAATCAGGGAGAAAATTATTATGAAATGACAGAATCTGACCACGATATTTTAGAACACTTGAGCTATTCTGAGTATTGTGATAGCCCTGGCTTCTATTTAAGTACAGTCGCTGCGACGAATGTGAGCCTTAGCCTCATGGAGCGTGTCCACCTACATCAACTCGACCAACGGGAAATGAGATCACTATGGATCAACTTTGGATAGTTGACTTTGTTGTGGTGAAATATAGTTCTTTGCTGTATACTGGAAACGTAATGCATATCGATAGTGCTGAACGATTTCTTCCTGCTACAGCGAAACAAATTTTGAAGGTGACGTTATAAAACAATTAGACAAAAATTATGTGAAAATTAAACTCACCACTTCGTGAGAGGTCGATTTGTTCCTTGTGATTTTCATAGAAAATATCTTTGTAAGCTATTATTTACTATTAACATGCACATCACTTTCTTCTCCGTTTTTTATTGGAATAAATGTTTTGTAGTTACTAATTTACGTTTATTTATCAGGTTCTGCCATGACTTTATGTCGCCTTACTCCAGGAAGAATTCCAACTTGCCCCATGTATGGGGTAAATTGGTATAGATGTACCGTTTCGTACGTACGTTTTTAGGACCACAACACATAACTGTAAATGGGCTAAGCTATTATTCAGTCACCGCAGCCACCTACCTTGTATCGCCGTTTTTCTAATGACGTACCTGTTTCAAAAGTGTTCAGTGCATCTCAAACGTACGAGGGACGTTGAATAAATAATGTAAAACATTATGCTTCTGAAACCAGCTTCGTTCTATTCAGGATTCCAATACAGCATATATTGCGCACTCTTTTCGCTTTTTCAACATAACCTGTGTTCAATGTTCAATGCGACTGCCTAACGCCGCATTATGGGGAGGGCCTTTATGCCCGCTATGGTACCACTCTAGTGGTCGACCTCGGGGCCAACGTCTTGCTGTATCACTAAGCACCCGATCACCCACGTACTGCTTCCCGCCGAGTGCATAATTCGTTGGACCAAACAAAACGAAGCTCTTTATGGTCTCCCATAAAGCGGAGAGGAAGCCAGTGGGCACAAACCTTTGAGTACTGCAACCGGCAGGCGAGTGTGTCAGATCTATCAACACAAACGTCTAGTTGAACATCGAGGTGTTTAATTCTGATAGACCGATAACTTCGAATGAGAGTGACCACATGTTCCAACACTGCAGAAAACTTAGCTGTGTGCGGCCGGTGGGCACGCGGGATATCGAACAGGTTTGCGCGACCTTGTTGCGATGATGACAAACACATTGGCCAAAGACTTTCGTTCACTACCACGTCTCCGTAGACAGGAACGCAACTCCCATTAGTCTCCATTTTCAAGGTTCCGTGCAGCGCCGCCACCTATCGGAAATTCATGAAACTGTAGGGGCCGAAGCGGGAATATTTCAGAGGTCCCAAAACAAATTCTGATTTTTCCAATTGAATATGGCAGGTAAATGAATGTGTTGCACTGCCTATTGAACGACCATTGTCTAAGTCCATATTTAGAAAATGGACAATCTGTCAAAAGTAAAGCAAGGCCGGGATGGTCAATAATACGCCTGTTCAACGAAATAACAACTGAATTCACTACTTCAACAATCATCCCTCTACCATCTTCCACACCTACAAATCCTTAATCCATCCCATCCTCTGTTCTGCCAGTCCTGCATGGATCTCTGCCCCCCCCCCCCCCAAATTCTGTAAGTCCCTCCAGATCCTTGAGCATCATGCACTACGCCTCGCCTTCCATGTATGCCTCCCGTCACCCATGCGGATCTTCTATGACCTCATTCCTTTCCCCCATCTGCTCCTATTCCTCGAACATATCCGCATACTCTGCACCTCCCGCCGCCTCGATCCCCCTCACCCCCTGATTGCTCCTCTCCCTTACCATCCCCACCCCCTGCCACGCCTTCACTGTTGTGTCCCTCCTACCCGCCATCTCTACACCATTCATCTCCTTTACCAAGGTGGCTTCTATCATCTCCCCCTCCCAGATGATGCCCTCTCTCCCTCCATCTATCCCTCCTATCAACTCTGTTCCTTACCCCATCTCCTTTCCTCCATCCTTTCCCTGGGCTCCCTCTTCCCCCCTTCCATCCTGTTTTCTCCCCATCAAACCTCTCCCTAACCCCCCCCCCCCCCCGAGTCCTCTTGTATTCCCCTCCTCTTCCTTCCCCACTCCCTGATGCGTCTGCCCACCACCCACCACTCCTCTTATGGGGCCTCATACTTCATCGGCTCTTTTCACCTCTCCTCCCTTTTTTATTTTACCATCATCTGTCCAGTTTCCCCCCACCTGCTCTCGGCTGTGGTCTGTCACATTTGCCAACTTCTTAGTGCAGTGTTCCAGCGAATGTTAAGTGTTGTTCGTCTTTCTAGTGTTGCGAACAGAAACCATGCTGTCGCTGGGTGTGAATTTTATGTCTTTTGCGAACAGAAACCAGACTGTCGCCGTGCTTTTTAATTGTCTGTCTATTATTTTACCTGTCTGCTTCGTATGTATTTTATTAGCATCATCATCCCTGTGTTCTATGTTTTAAATTCCACGATTTTTTCGCCATGTTATTATTTAAGTCTCCGATATTATCGCCTGTTTTTATTATTTATTCTCTTCATCTTTTTAAAACACAGTCTGTAGGCTGAAGAGCGGCATACTAAGCTGCTGCCAGCCCGTCCCCTTCGGGGGGGAATCGAAACTCAATAAAAAAAGAAAAAAAAATTCAACACTATTAGCTGACACAGATAGTTTGCCTCTAATAGGCAATCATCTGCTTAACCGTCGGTTGCCCCCCGCCTTTCGATTTTGCTTTACTCCCCCCCCCCTTTTTCCCCCATATCTGTCCAGGTCCTCCCCCCCCCCCCCATCTGCCCTTGCCTGTGGTATGTTATCTTCGTGCCGACTTTTTGTGCAGTGTTTCCAGTGATTGTTAAGTGTTGTGCGTCTTTTCCGAAGTGTTGCGAATGGACATCACACTGTCGCAGGGTGTGATTTTTATATCTCTTGTGAACAGAAACCAGACTGTCACCGTGTTTTTTAATTGTCTGTCTACTATTTTCCCTGTCTGCTTCCTGTGTATTTTATTATCATCGCCCAGCATTTGCTTTATGTTTTAACTTTACACAATTTTCCGCCGTCTTACAATTTAGATCACCGTTTTATCGCCTGCTGTTTTTGATTCTTATCTTCTTATGTTTTAAAAATTATGTAAGCTGAAGAGCAGCGTACTAAGCTGCTGCCAGCCCGCCCCCTTCGGGAGAATCGAAATCCAATAAAGGGAAAAACAATGACACCTTCTTAAGGGGGGTAAGACGTCAAACGGGCCGACTTGGAGCAGCAGAGGCACCACACGACATTTTAATTTCTACTGTCTATACTTTTACAAATAAATTCATAAAACTTTGTCAACATGACCAGGAGGGATTCAGAATTCACACTCTTAGCAATGTAAGTTTGAAAATATAACAAAATAAATTTTTTTGACGTGTGAAATTTCATCATTTTTTCGCTTACTATTGGCAGCATTTGTTGCTATAGGTACACTTTTTTTTATAAGCCAGAGAGATATATCGATGAATTTTGCACAGCATACAAACCATACTTACAGTGTAAGAAACTCTAGAATTTTCCAAATCTATTAAAAACTGTGGTAAAAATTGAGATAATTAACCATAAAATTTGAGTGTTTTCTAAACATGAAGTTTAAAATGTAACAGCTCATTCATTTTTTCATTAATTAAATAAGTTCTAGAGTTTCATACAGCTGTAAGTATGGTATGTATGCTGTGCAAAATTCATCGAAGAATCTCTCTTACTTATGAAGAAAAGTGTACCTACAGTAATAAATGCAGCCAATAGTAAGTGAAAAAATGATGAAATATCACACGTAAGAAAAAAATTATTTTGATATATTTTTGAACTTACATTGCTAAATGTGTGAATTCTGTATCCCTCCTGGTCATGTTGACAAAGTTTTATGAATTTATTTGTAAAAGTATAGATATATTACTTGTATTACTGTATATAAATTATCACTTGTTATTAAAACCTACTGGAATCCACAGTATTTCGAGATATCCCCACAGTTAAATTAAAGCTGTGTGAAAGAGTAACACTATCTTCAGTTTTGGTTATGCATGCAGTAAACAGTATAAGGAAAATAGAAAAACTGAGAAAAGAACAGAAAAATTGAGAAAAGAAGAGTGCACCTACTGTCGTCAGAGGGATTGCTGCTGGAGGCGTCCGCCACTATCCGGCGCCTATCGGCAGTCGGCGGCGTGTATATTAGCGCAGTGCCGGACCGCGGACAGCGGTCTGTGACGTGGCTTTGTGTGGCTGGGCTCCATTAGCTGCCGTCCTGTGTGCGCCTACCTATGCGGCCGTGCCTGCACCCCTGCGCCACCACCGGGCTACCGGCGCAACACAAAGCACGCCGACAAATTGTGCCGCCCAGGCGGAACGCCGCTTTGTCCCGCGCGTTTTTAATGGCACCAGCGGCGCCGGCGTCGGTGCTGAAGCAGCCATCACCAGTCCGTCCCGAGGAAAATTAGCCCGCCGAGGCGGACGGAATCTCCGTCGCTCGACGTCTCCTCAGGCTGCTGGGCTCCCGAGACCGGACTGCCGTCTGTTAACTGTCTCTACGGCACGGCGTCGCTCGCCAGTCGCCGGCACGTAACAGGCCCGGAACCGGGCTTGTCTCGGGATTGAGACAGCCTCAGAAGCTCTGTTTGCAGGCTTAGTGCTGGTGCTGCTCTTGACTACGACTTCAAAGCTCGAGCAGTTTACGCTACAGCTCGGGAAATCCTGATCACTCGTCTTGTGATTTAGCAATGCTTATTCGTATTGCCGCCACGTCTGGTGTTAGTATTATTATTGTCCTATGATTGATAATAATAATAGTAACAGCGAAAGAATCATAATCTGGCCACAAAAAGGTTGATATGATCTTTTTTCAAATACCCTAACTGAAAAGTGGGATACCAGCTGCTTCATTAAAAGTGGGGAACCAGCTTTCTCAGTCTACGTTGTAAGACGTGTATATTTCTATTGTCTATTGTCAAATCACAATTTATGAAAGATGTTTATATTTTATTAATAGGATTAAGTAGGAATAATTAATATTTGTCATGTTGGAAATAATTGTGGTAGCAGGGAATGTCTGCACCAAAGTATTGTTGACAAGACAGACCGCCATATGGATACATTTTAAGAAAAGAGCGGGAAAGACCGCGCATTGATACATTTTGTAATGGTAGCAGCCATTGCCTGCACCAGAAAGCATTGTTAGCAGGAGATACCTCACTTTAGCGTTCGTAGGAGTCAGTAGCAAGCGAGAAGTGAAGCGAGTCGGTAGCAGGTCTGAAGAGTGTACCTGAGAGGAGCGGTGTGCCTGCCAGCCACTAGCTATGATTTACAAGAGATTATAAACGGATGTACAGAGACATCAGCTAACTATTATAATAAGGGGGACTAATATTATTGAATTAATTTTTGAGAAACTCAAGACTACTGAAGGTATGTTTGCGCATTGCTAGTTGCAAGATTATTGTAAAAAGTAAGTCCCATTTGAAGGTTTGTAAAATCATTTCATTCAGAATATAATTAACTTTTGCCAGAAATATTGCATTTCTAATTATAATCCATCCCAAAAACCATCAACGTAAAACTTTGCAAAATTTTATTGTTGTCAAGAAAAAGTTTAACTATGAATTACGTAACTTCAGTCAAATTAATTAAAGAATAACGTCAGCTTTGCTAATAAGGAATAACTTCAGCTTTGGTAATAAATACAGCCACTTATTATGACAGCCACCAGCAGTTAATAGAGTACAGTAAACCAGAGTAAGTATATTCATGTCGCAGTTCGATGTAGCAATCAGATGGCGATCCAGTAACAGTAAAAAAGGTGAGGAACAGTTTTGGGTTATTGCAGATAACGACTGAGGGCCACACGACGACGACACATTCTATGTTTCGTCGAAATAATCCGAAAATCACTTTTAAAAAAAGCGGCAATTAAATTTGTATGCGAAGATTGAGAAAGAGAATAAATTTCAAAGGGAAGATTTCATTTGTTATTATTAAGCAAGAGATAGAAATCCTAAGGGAAGGTTACATAGGTTATTGTAAAGGGGAAGGTTACGTAACAAAAGAGGTATAGAGGAGATGCGAAGGTTTCAACGTTCGTCAGCAACTTTAAAAATATTTCCAAAAACTTTGGGATGCGAACATAATCGCGCTCTTTTGAACATGCAGCTTAACCTCTCACTCCCACGAGCTGCCTGACTAACAGCTCACACCCAGTCGCTATACGTCCTTCATACACATCCACTACCACTTATCTATTCTCTATCACTCATTCTACCCAATTCATTGTCATTATAATTTTATGTCTCCTCTCTTGCACTCTCTTACTGTTACTAGTTCATTGATTTCTTCCCGCTGCTGCTCTCTCTCCTCACCGTCACTACCTCTCTCTTCCTCGTTGTCATTGTCACAAACCCTGTCTCTTATTATTAATGGCTCTAACCCACTTTCTCTTTCTCTTCATCTCTCTCTCACTGGCACGTCTCCTTCACTCTTTTCCATGCAGTGTCATGCCACTGTCGACTATGTACCTCACACTGCCATTGTCTCCTTTCCTCTTTCTGCGCGCCTGCCAGTGTGGCCGAGCGGTTTTAAGCCCTTCAGTCTGGAACCGCGCGACCGCTACGGTCGCAGGTTCGAATCCTGCGTCGGGTTGGATGTCTGTGATGTCCTTAGGTTAGTTAGGTTTAAGTATTTCTAAGTTCTATGGTACTAATGACCTCAGATGTTAAGTCCCTTAGTGCTCAGAGCCATTTGAACCATTTGAACCAATCTTTCTGTGCCACAGCTGCCATCTACCGTCTTCTGGTGGGTCATCATTCACATTGCCTTCCTCTTTCAACATAAGAAAGCTTGAATATGTTCGCAAACCAAAACTTTTAGGAAAATTTTTAAAGCTGCTGAAGAAGTTGGAATGGGGCAACTGCTACTTATTTTTCAGAATTTTGAAGCAGGAGCATATTCACCTTATTTGTGCTGCGATAGGAACGTTTGTTCTCTGGTTCCCTTCTTTGTCCTGCCAAACTAGGGCATGTTACTCACATGAAAAGAACTTGATGAGTAAAATTTTGATAATTTACTTACGTGAATTTAGCATAACCCAAAATGTATAATTTTGTACCTCAGACTGGACTTTACGTGACGAGAAGTTTTGCGTGTATACTACAACATGGGGTGACAAGAACCTTTCTGATGATAACGAAGACAGTTTACGGCATATTTCTCCGGGCCACGTCACCTTATAAAACACGTTTTCGCTTCTCACTGGATTTTACGGGCGTATTTTCCTGTACAAGTAGGGTAAATTTGAACCTCTGTGTCTCGGAAACGGATGAAGATATCAAGAAAATTTTCAAGATCGTTCTAAATCGGGACCTTAGGAATATATAGTCAAAATTACATCAATTTGGAATCCGTGGCCGGCCGGAGTGGTCGAGCGGTTCTAGGCGCTTCAGTCTGGAACCGCGCTACCGCTACGGTCGCAGGTTCGAATCCTGCCTTGGGCATGGATGTGTGTGATGTCCTTAGGTTAGTTAGGTTTAAATAGTTCTAAGTTCTAGGGGATTGATGACCTCATAATTTAAGTCCCAAAGTGCTCAGAGCCATTTGAATCATTTTTGGAATCCGTGGTTCGGTTTTGATACCCAAAAATCGCGTTTTTGGAGTGTTACTCAATAACGCATAGAGAATATACCGTTAAAACATGAATAACTTCTTGCTATTAGTTATTTAGACATCCGTTGCGGACAGCGAGAAAACCGTGCAAAGCGTTTTTTTCAGGGTTTCTCACAAACCGCCAGTGAACTAAACGGTGGCTCCACAACCCCGTTAAGGCGTGTCGTGGACCACGTCTAATGAAGAAAGAACCAACCAATCTGGTCCATTTGCCTACTCTGGGGGAAGTATAAAATATTGATACTTTGACCCTGTACAGTAGTACAGCTGCAGAAAGATGATCCTTCTGTAGAATATACAAATGGTCCCTAGCCCACGGGCGATCCTGAACACTCAACGTTACCTTTCTACCACCGGTAGAACCCCACGTACGAGCCCCGAAAATATCTGGTTTTTCTGATCGCCTTTTTGGAAAATAGTGGTAGAGCATACTGCCGCATGTGTACCGATTAACAGCGGAATTGAGGAACATCCAAGTGGTTGTTCCTTCACATTAATTGGAAGCTGACAGAATGGATATAAACAACGTGATACTTCTCATCTCTCAACAACCTACAAGATTCTTTCAAAATCAATTCAGGCTAGGGCGGGAAGACGTTTGGGCTCACAATTAGGTGAATACCATGGAGGGTTCAGGACAATATATAGAAGTAAGAAATTCGTAGCGAACTTTATGGCTTATGATTCATTTGACCGATTTTCTTCGAACTCTGAAGGAATTTCGCTCAGACCGCACAACTGGTCAGTTTCCAAACCCTGATGGATTTTTTCCCTTTGCCTTCTATTACTGGATACTGGCTCAGTTAGGTAATATTGTAGATAGCCAGTTATGTTCGATGTAGCTGAAAATCTCAAATTTAAGCACGATTGTATGCTATGTCCTTAGACAATTCAGAGTGGTTGGATTGGTGTGTGCTCGCAACTGCACTATGGCAAACAATTCATTGATCAGTCGGGAGTGAGGTGTTGCACTGGGTTTTTAAAGTAATATAGAATTTCTAAACTGCTATTCTCCGCTACATCCAGAAAGAGGAGGAAGGACATACTGTTTGACAGGATACCTCTGCAAGACTGAGCCCTCTGCGACCTATTGAGAAGCACTAACCATGACCCACTTAAACTACAATCCAGTCCATAGTAGCAGTAGTTATCATTGACAAACGGGTGAAATCGCTCAAAAACGCGCACATACCATGCACTCATGTCCCAATGTGCACAGAGAGCTCGCCAATCCCTTCATACATCACCAACGCCAACGCTCAGGGGTCAGAGAAAAGTGACACCACGGCCGCAGCAGCTGTAATGGACGTGCGTGAATGGCACAAAGGACCACTCACAGCAATGGAGGGCATCTGAGAATGATTGGAGTGGTAGGAATTCGGATGTTATCAATACATCCAACGCTAACAACTGGCAGTGATCGATATTCAACCACTCAATTTCCCATCGAGAGTAAACACAACGCACGTGACCGTGGAGACTGCACAATGCTTACTGAGAATTAGTTTGTTAGGTACCGAGAGGGCGCCGCTGCCAGGAGTTGCTACTGCTGCTGTGTGCAAGAACCGGATAGCTTGCCGGCTGGAACTTTTATTTATACCCAACGCTCGCGAGACCTTTAAGCCAGCACACCCATTCGTTCTAGCCACACATTGCTTCCGCCACGCGTCTTGCATGCCAAACGGTGTCGTCCTAGCAACCCAGCCGGATATCACTGTAATTAAAATTAAATGTTACCACTGAGGCCCCAACCGGATGACGTTCGACAATGAGCGAAATATCGGAAATACCTACTCCTGACGTCTGTGGCTCTGGATGTATCAATATTTGTATCCCCCTTATTACACGACATATTTTTGCACATAAAATCACTCGTGCCCCTTTGCGGTGCTTTGAAATCGCCACGCCGGCCGGTGTGGCCGAGCGGTTCTAGGCGCTTCAGTCTGGAACCGCGTGACCGCTACGGTCGCAGTTTCGAATCCTGCCTCGGGAATGGATGTGTGTGATGTCCTTAGGTTAGATAGGTTTAAGTAGTTCTAAGTTCTAGGGGACTGATGATCTCAGATGTTACGTCCCATAGTGCTCAGAGACATTTGAACCATTTTTGAAATCGCGGCCTCCCATGTCAAATCCCTGCCTTCATTAGGACTGAACATATTTTCTTTGCACGTGTTGGAACAATGACCATAGTAGTTTTACAACGTAACACAAACTTTGTAAGCCTACCGACCACAGCGAATCTATTGCACATCCCCTACTAAGCATAATGCTACGCCACAGTTAAATGCTGGTGGCACCCAACAACAGTGAGCGAAAATCTATGATAGGTGGTCATGCCTCATTTGTTTTTCTAGAAAATCGTACCAATGTGTCTTAGGAAGAGAGACGTAATCGTCTTACAAGCTACCGGATTTTAAAACACGATCGCAGCGACCATGTTACTGTCACCCTGCATAAAAAGCGATCTTAGTTCTGTATGTACACACAAGTATTTCTAACGATACCCATGTTAAAAACTATACAACCTTTTCAAATCGAGGTATGGTATTGCTTCTGAATGACGTAGTTTTCCATACAAATACTGTGACATTGAATATAGTCCGTTATTGCAAGGTGTGTTTTAATAGACCGACAGTGTGGTGCACCTCACCAGGGGTGTAAGCTCTGAATAAATTTAGCTTTATCACCATATTTAGAAAAATATTCGACTAAGGAACGTGGTATTACGCCGATATTTGCAACTCCCTCATGCTGTTGCTAGATATTTCCCACGCTAACCAACAGTATTTGTAATGCATTCCATCTCAATGTGGACATGTAACAGAGGTCCTGCGATGTATCAACAGGGTTATGGGCGAGGGAGGATAATGGTGAACTGACACTGATCACATACAGTAGATGGTGTAGTATTTGAGGAATCACTTAAAAAATACAATATTACAATGAGGTTGTAAGAAATGTACAAAACGTATGAGCAACAAACTGCCTCTTCAGATCTATAGTGTTACGCTTTCTGGTAGAAATGATGTCTGCGAGTTGGAATCATGTCTCTCCATCCAAGCAGATACTTGTTTTGGATGCTATGGAGATGTCTTTTAATGACTACAGCCACTGGTGAATCATATTCGTGGCACGCTCATGTCTCGAAATACACTCCTGGAAATGGAAAAAAGAACACATTGACACCGGTGTGTCAGACCCACCATACTTGCTCCGGACACTGCGAGAGGGCTGTACAAGCAATGATCACACGCACGGCACAGCGGACACACCAGGAACCGCGGTGTTGGCCGTCGAATGGCGCTAGCTGCGCAGCATTTGTGCACCGCCGCCGTCAGTGTCAGCCAGTTTGCCGTGGCATACGGAGCTCCATCGCAGTCTTTAACACTGGTAGCATGCCGCGACAGCGTGGACGTGAACCGTATGTGCAGTTGACGGACTCTGAGCGAGGGCGTATAGTGGGCATGCGGGAGGCCGGGTGGACGTACCGCCGAATTGCTCAACACGTGGGGCGTGAGGTCTCCACAGTACATCGATGTTGTCGCCAGTGGTCGGCGGAAGGTGCACGTGCCCGTCGACCTGGGACCGGACCGCAGCAACGCACGGATGCACGCCAAGACCGTAGGATCCTACGCAGAGCCGTAGGGGACCGCACCGCCACTTCCCAGCAAATTAGGGACACTGTTGCTCCTGGGGTATCGGCGAGGACCATTCGCAACCGTCTCCATGAAGCTGGGCTACGGTCCCGCACACCGTTAGGCCGTCTTCCGCTCACGCCCCAACATCGTGCAGCCCGCCTCCAGTGGTGTCGCGACAGGCGTGAATGGAGGGACGAATGGAGACGTGTCGTCTTCAGCGATGAGAGTCGCTTCTGCCTTGGTGCCAATGATGGTCGTATGCGTGTTTGGCGCCGTGCAGGTGAGCGCCACAATCAGGACTGCATACGACCGAGGCACACAGGGCCAACACCCGGCATCATGGTGTGGGGAGCGATCTCCTACACTGGCCGTACACCACTGGTGATCGTCGAGGGGACACTGAATAGTGCACGGTACATCCAAACCGTCATCGAACCCATCGTTCTACCATTCCTAGACCGGCAAGGGAACTTGCTGTTCCAACAGGACAATGCACGTCCGCATGTATCCCGTGCCATCCAACGTGCTCTAGAAGGTGTAAGTCAACTACCCTGGCTAGCAAGATCTCCGGATCTGTCCCCCATTGAGCATGTTTGGGACTGGATGAAGCGTCGTCTCACGCGGTCTGCACGTCCAGCACGAACGCTGGTCCAACTGAGGCGCCAGGTGGAAATGGCATGGCAAGCCGTTCCACAGGACTACATCCAGCATCTCTACGATCGTCTCCATGGGAGAATAGCAGCCTGCATTGCTGCGAAAGGTGGATATACACTGTACTAGTGCCGACATTGTGCATGCTCTGTTGCCTGTGTCTATGTGCCTGTGGTTCTGTCAGTGTGATCATGTGATGTATCTGACCCCAGGAATGTGTCAATAAAGTTTCCCCTTCCTGGGACAATGAATTCACGGTGTTTTTATTTCAATTTCCAGGAGTGTAGTTGACATTTTTGGAACGTATCAGCTGAGGACCCCTTGTAGCAAAACTCCAGCATGGTTTTAGGCAGGCCCTCTGCATTTTGTAACTCTTCCTCAGTCTCTACCTCGCCATCCCTGCAGCTTTATTCATGAGTCCTTCTGCATCATCTGGAGAAGCAGGACTGTGATTTGACCACTCAGCAGAAATGAGAACATGCTGTCATAGCTCAGCCAACTGTGTACAAAGTGTAAGGCCAGCGCCAAATGAAGCTTTCTCCTGCAACATGAGATAGTAGAAAAGACAGTACAAACAGTTATAGAAGCGTTTCTTATTGGGAAAATTATGAAGACTCCACATCATAGTGGGAATTGGAAGAAGGACAAGGATTTCGTATCTCTAAAATATATAAAAGTACTGTAGTCTGAAGGAGATCTGCGTTCCTCAGAGTGCATCCATTTCTGTCACCCAAACATTTCCTCTGTTCTTGTTAGTTTGTACTATCCAACATACAAGTCTCTAAATTATAAAAGCTCCACTAATGTCAACCGGAAGACGACTGAATAAGATATGACCCTGTCCCTCTCTTCCAATATAGTGAAAATAAATACCATCTGCAGGCTGACATCGAGCATATGTCACGATCTTATCAAATGTACAGGTATTAGTGCATTGGAGCAGATGGTGAGTGATTGAAGTCGCTTGCACAGACCAGTGTATAGTTTCATCACCTGTATTGTAGGAGGACTATATTCCACAGACTATCAATTGATAAAGATGAACCCATTGTTCTTCATTCACAAGCAGTTCGATACAGTGCTTTTTTTGCTGTATTACATCCAAGCACTGTATGACTACAGTTTTATTCACTGTCGTGCATTTTGTTTTTCCATCACAACTCCGAGGTCAGTGTCAGGAGCTAAACTGACAGTGCATTTTGATCCACTGGCTCAAATGGAAAGCTGAACATCGCAGGGTGTAAATTATGCTGCTTCCACAACAAAAAAGAAGGCTGAAATAAACGACAGAGGTGGTGTTCCTTATTGACAAAAATGTGGAGGATATTGCAACATATGGAAACTAGAAGAGTTTGTGGCACTGTGTTGCGTTTCCATACATTTGCCCACAGGTGATTACCTCTTGACTCTCACAATGATGGGGTATCAGAAGTCTAAGTGTTCCATTTTGAAGTGATCAAGGGCATTGATTCCCTAAACTGCAGCCATGTACTTGATAAATGTTATGTTGCTGTCCATCCCTGGACGGTGTTGCTCCCAGCAAAACACTCTCCATCTCAAACAAGTGGTGTTAGTCAATCATTATGTGGAAATCAATAGTGTACTAGTGGACAGATGGAATGGAAAAGACACTGGCAGTATGGGAAAATGTACTGTAATAAACACCACAGTAGATAATCTGATCAATTTTAGCAGTGTTATCAGATTTTCTGTAGTTTCAACACTGACCGATGGCATAGCAGAATGCTTCCAAATTTCTGTACCATCACTAAAAAACTCCTCAACTTCTTTGTGTGTACCATGTACTAGATTTTGAATGTAGGTAGATGACTTTTAGTATGTCCATTCACGGTTAATTCTCCAACATACACACCAAACTACAACAGTCAGTGTCTTATACTGATGCAGCTAGGTTATCTACATATTTCTAGCGATTTCCTGTATTTTCCTATGTGGGTGGGAGTCACAAAGTATTCTCGCATTCTTAGGGTAAAGGTTGAGATTGAAGGATCTATCTGCATTGTATTTGACCAACCCTCTATACAAACTGTTGCTGATTTAATATGCGGCTGACCAGAAGTAGGAGGTTACTACACCCACTACATTCCATATCTGATGAAGGGACAGAGAGGGCTGAGTCTATTAGTGCTGTTCAGCAACGACTGTTCCCCACCCATCTTACTCATGACACCCATCCAAGAGCAGAGGATGCACACTTGTTGAGGAGGTTAGCACGCCTTATCAGTGTAAAGTAGATAAGAGAGTGTTGTGAGCATATAACAGTTAAGAAGAAATGTGCGGTTTGTATATGATGGAGTTCTAGATGGACAGAGCTTGAAGCATTTATGTAAATCAACTATAAATTATAAAGTGTAGACTTAGTATCTGAATCAGTACGAAGAAGGTAACAGGAAGAGAGAAATGACTGTAGAACATAAGCACTCGCTCTCCTAAGGCTATATGGTTCTGCACTTAAGCACACTATAATGTTAAAACCTTGTGGTTTCTGAATTGTTACTCATGTGGAGTGCAATGCTCTTAATACTCTAATGGTGAACATATATGTCCAACATCTGACATACATCCACCCTGCGAGTTTTCTGTCCCACTCACTATGGAGCCAAACTTCAAGATGATGAAACTACTTCGTTCTACACCAAGAAGAAACGTAGATTCTTTATGACATATGCGCAATATAACTTTCTGGAGGTGTATAGCGCCCACTTTTCACAACCAATTATGGTTCAGAAATGATACTATGCTCACATGAGTCACATAAAATGATTGTCAGCAAAGAAATTGAAAAACACACAGCAGTGGTGTTTGGCATGTGAAATTACTCACCATTCTGCGCGAACTGTGTGGACAGGAAAAATGTCGAGCAAATGTATACATAGGGTTTGCAATAGTTCACATACACCTGTCAGTAACTTAGAATCATTGCAGTTATGAACACGAAGACTCGATTTACGTCCAAGATGTGGCAGAGATAAATAGAGTACTTAGCATATATCTTAATTTATCTACAGGATGATATTGAAATACGTCCTCCTTCGATGGACATGATTGATCACACAACTGTGGAAGCCATCTGTGATATGGAGGCATTTGTTGGTAACGATTGCAGGTAGATAGCGCTTTAAGTCACACAATTGTGTACAAGTCACTCACAAGTTATACCACATAACTCATGCACCCTGAGAGAACACAAAAAAAGGTTGAATGCATGATAAATGACCTTTAGCAACATCTTCCTCTCTCTAGAAGGCATCATCAGCCTATCATTGGATCATACCTCGTTACAAACCCTCTCAACCGATCACTTACTTTCTATTATTCTTAAATGTAGATCCATGTCGATTTAGAGGCAGATAGTTCTCCTTTCCATGAAAGAATCAAAGACAGAAGTCAGCTTGTATGTATCACTATTACCTCAATAGACATGCAGTAGAATATTGTTAAAACCATACAGAAATTGTTCTGTAAGGTAGCTGATACCACATGGTTGTCACTGGTGGAGAGTACAGAGAAGTATATTGTAAATTCTGTCTGTTAGGGTTTAAAACACCTAAACAGTCTTTTACAGTGTCAAACACTTGATCCATTCTGTAGTTGTGTATTGTAGCCCCCCAGGTGGTAATACAATAGCCTTTTGCTAAGGACACTTTGTAAAAATGTGTAAAATGGTTGCCAATAACTTTGGGGCCACATCTATTCTTGTGATCCGACATGTATACAGCTATTACTCTATATTTGGTGGTTATCCACATTGAACATTCTGTTCCATCCGTCTTATCTCTGTCAACGAAAAATAATTGTTTCTCTGTTTCCTGCTGATTCCATGTCAGCTTTTCCTAGCATTCTTCTTGCTGTCACATACTCGTTCCCATGTAAGAGAATTTTCCTGCATCAAGGTGACGACATGCAAGTACTCCCTCATTGGCCCTCAATATCTTCGCGTTTTGGCGTATTTTCCCCCACTTTATACGTATTTTCTGTCAATTTTCGTAATTTATCAATTTTATGTCGCATCTGCGCATGCAGTCATGACACCATCTCTCGCCACGTATTCTAAAATTGCTTGTAAATATAGTACAGTTGTCAACACCTAGCGAAAAATGCACTAATTTTCTGGTCAAACGGTACAGTACTGCACTGTACTTGAATGCATCCAGTCACACCCAACAACGTATTGTACAGTTACAATGCATTTGCTCTGTTTCCGTATGTCTGTGTCTGTGCGTGTGATGCAGATGGCTCCCATGACCCAGAGTAGAAACAAGTTAGTGCTGAGCGTGGACCCTCAATATGCCACATATGGGATAGTGTTTGAAGATGGATCCACCTCTAATATTAGCCTGGGGATAATGTGCGCTGGATACTTGAGTCTAACATCAAAGTAATAGGACTATATAAGACGTCTTTCAACAGTTGTGACTGTCGAAAACAGTGTATGCTACGCTTATGTAGAGGTATACAATGTACATTTCGCTTTTAGCATAGTATAATACGTTTATGTGTGTCCTTACACTATGTTTGTATCCTGTGTTACCCAATGTCGTTTGTAATACAAGTATTTTTCTACAAATGATGGTTATTTTGATAAGTATAAATAATATAGTGCTTATGTGAAAGATGTGCCAAAATTATTCCTTGTTCTCTATTGATATCTATGTAAAGTGTAGGTTGTGTTAATATGTTTGTAATGAATTCTTTAATGTGTGACTATAGTTGGATTTTGCTACTTTCTTAATGACCAATACTGATATCATGTTAAAGATGTTTCATTGATGTGTCATTAACAAGAAAATTCAGTGAACCATGGGGCATATGTAACTCCAATAATCGATAACTTTATGTATATTCCATGTAAGTTCTCTGCTGACGTTGTACACTAGTGTATCTGCATAGTCAAAATATTTGGTTGTGTAAATATATAATGTTAATTATTGTGGCTTTTTAAGAAGTTGTATTGTAACTGTACCTCTGGTGAATAAAGTAGTATGTAGAAACTCTGTATATTTTACTGGTTCATAAGTAAGGAAACTGAATGTAAAACCTGTAGTAAAGCCCCGCCACTACGGAAGTAGTTTGGCGGAGCTACAAAAGGTGAACTTGGCAGAAAAGTTGCTTGATTCCTTTGTGTCGAGTGGCAGTTCGAGTGATACTGAGTGGCCAGTGGCACTCTTGGTCAGTTATTGTGATCAATTTGGATGTATAAATTTAGGTAAGGAGAACTTGTGAGCATGTAAATTAGCCTTGGATGGAATGTAAAGTGGATTATCGACCATGGTATCATTATTGGTCCTGCTTGTTTAAATTTATGACGCCAAGGAGGGTTATATCAGAGTATGGTTAACATCAAGAATACGTTTGCTTTACTGGCAATTTTATAGTCACTCTAATTCACCACAAGCACCACCACCTCCAGCAGAACTGTTATCTAAATGTTTACATCCAATGAACCAGGTATTATGTATTGAATAATAACTTTTTCTGGAACTTCTAACACACCTGCCCACACCCAGGGTTATCCCCAGTGACAGTCCTTGACAGGGTCCTATCCATGTGAATTAATTTCCAGTATCCTGTTTTTGTTAAACTGACAATTTTAGCAGTGAAAGGTTTCACAGTTTTTATTAACTTGGTGGAGTATGAAGTTTGAATAATTTTCTGTACAGTAATAAATGATTTACTCGAGATAATATTTCGTCTTGAAGTTTCCTAAAGTGTAATCGTAAAGAAAGCTTTTAAATGAGTAAGAAGCTGCCATTAAAATAATAAATACCAAAAATGTAAAGTGCTTATAGCTGGCTGTAAGTAAAATTTATAAAAGACTGCAGTATAATTTCACTTTTAATGAGTTTGTATAATTGTAATTGTTTGTTTCTTATTTATATATTGTTTTAAAGTAGTAGTGGCTTTACAAAGCAGTTGGACTTCGAGTCAAATGAGAGATTTGTTGCCAAGTCCTATTGTTATTATTCGTTATGCTTAAATTTGTTACTAAAGGAATTCGCCATTTTCTTAATTTTGTGTGTTACTATATAGGTTAGCTTATAGTTCTTCAAACCATACCAGTTTAATAGACCCCATAAGGTACTTAGCATGTGTGATGAATGGAAGTAAAGACTCTTTCTGAGCAAGTGTAGCATTCAGTGCAATCATTTATTCTACTTTAAAACGATAACAGTACTGACCATTTGTATACAGCTGCTTCATGTGCATAATTCTGAAGCACATAGTATTCAGTACAGTCTGAAGTCGTGATCTTTCTTTTGACAGTTAATTAAAATAATAGTAGCTCATGCTATTGTCAGCCAGACTTTGTTAGTAGTTTTACATGCATATATTGATTACATTGTATATTAGTTTTTGCCAGTTGTATGTGTTATTTTGAGACATCGTTCACTGCTACATTTACCGTGCATTCTATGTTCTGCATGAGGATTACCTGTTATGATGTTTGGTAGCGCAAATTGTATAATACTGAGGTTAAATGTGTTATAAGAGATTACTCAGGGTATCAAATGTGGTTAGTTTCCTTATACAAAGTTTATTTCTCTTTGCCATAAAACTTGATACTGCGTTGCCTAATTAGGTTGGCGACTGCATGCATGTATAATAATAGTTATTTTGCTATTGCTACTCTTTCACTTACTTTATGATCGTGAAATTATAGTCTTATTCCTTGTCATTAGGTAGTCACAGTCAGGATAAATCTTTCACGGAAGGTAAACATTATTGGCGATTGCCAGTTCGGTAAGGGCCGATAGTGTTATAGAATGCAATGGATACAGCACCCTCCTGTTTCTGGTCTGCTGCAAATTAAGTTTGTGACACTGTTGTAGGGAGGGTTAATCAAAGACAAGTTGGAGACATCTTTCAATCTCCAACTCCAAGGGCGCTCCTGTGTGTGTTGTGGGAGCAGCAAAGTTTACACCATGCAACGTTCAGCTTCCTGTGAGAGCCAATGGATTGAAATGCGTTCATGCCAGTTTATCTCCTTACACAGATCTTGAAACCATAGTGGAAAGACAAAATGTATGGTGGTGTACAAAGCTGTATTCATACATTGCTTGGATCTGCTATAGTAGAAACAGTGATGTATCAAACTGCTTATGAATAAACAACACAGGGACCATATCTTGCAGTTGATGCCTTTGGGATATGGTCCACCTACAATATGGGTGAAAACTGGTCTGTGCAAGCAACTTTGATCAATAGCCACCTGCTTCAGTGGACTAATATCTTTATTTTTAATAGGATCGCCACATATGCTCGATGTCAGCATGCAAACAGTATTTATTTTCGATATATCAGAAGAGACGGACACAGTCAGTTTTTATCGATGATGATGATGATGATGCTGGTTTATGGGGCGCTCAACTGCACGGTTATCAGCGCCCGTACAAATTCCCAACCTTTGCTTAGTATAATCTCGTCACTTTGGTGAATGATGATGAAATGATGAGGACAACACAAACACCCAGTAATCTCGAGGTAGGTGAAAATTTCTGATCCCGCCGGGAATCGAACCCGGGAGCCCGTGCTCGGGAAGCGAGAACGTGACTGCGAGACCACGAGCTGCGGACCAGTTCTTATCGAGTTGTCTACCAACTGACGTTCGTGGAGTTTTCATAGTTGGTAGTTTTCCTCTATTGGATGGTACAAAATAACGAGGAGAGAGAGAATGTTTGGGTGACAGACATGGATGCACACTGTAGGATGCAGATCTGCTTCAGACTGCAGTACCTGTATGTAGTTTGGAGACACACCAAAATGCAGTACCAAAATCCTCTTCGTTCTTTCAGTTTTCTTATGATGTGGAGTCTTCCTAAGATTTCGAACAAGAAACGTCTCTGTAACTGCTTGTAGTGATTTTTCTACTACCTCATGTTGCAGGAGTAAGCTTCGTTTGGTGCTGGCGTTACACATTGTGCACAGATGGCTGACCTATGACAGCATGTTCTCATTGACAGTCCTGTTGCGTTAAGTCCGCTCAACCTTCTGCTCCAGGGTTTGCGGAAGGTCTAAGATGTAGCGCTCTGTGACTTCCGCTCAATTCCGACTTAAATTGGAACAATCAGATAGATAAAGCTGCAGGGAGGAGATAGATAAAGCTGCAGGGAGGGTGGGGCAGAAACTGAGGAAGAGTTACAGGAATGCAGAGAGTCTGTCTAAAACCATGCTGGAGTTTTCTATATGGGGTCCTCAGCATATAAATTCAAAAACGGTGATTCGATTCGAGATATGAGGGTGCCGTGAATACGATTCACCAATGGCTGTGATCATTATAAAACATCTCCATGGAATCCGTCTCCAGCATGTGGTTGGATGGAGAGACATGATTCCAAATCGCAGACACAATTTCTACTAAACTATGTAACACTACAGATCTGAAATGGGAGTGTATTGCTCATAGGATTTTGTACATTTCTTACAACCTCATTGTAATATTATAGTTTTAAGAGATTCCTCATATAGTACACCACCTACTATATGTGATAATTCTCAATTCACCATTATGCTCCATCGCCTATAACCCTGTTAACATACCGCAGAACCTCTGTTACATTGTCTACATCGTATTGAGATAGAATGCATTACTAATACGGTTGGTTAGCGTGGGAAATATCTAGCAGGAACAAGAAGGAGTTACAAATATCTGCGTAATACCACGATCCTTAATAGAAGATTTTTCTAAATTCGGTGATAAGGATAATTTTATTACGAGGTCACACTGTTGGTGAGGTGCACCCACACTGTCATCTGTTAATATACAACTTGCAATAACCGTCTATATTCATTGTCACGGTATTTGTGTGGAGGACCACTTCATTCGGAAGCTAAATGATACCTCGATTTGTAATGGATGTATAGTTTCTAACATGGATATCGTTAGAAATACTTGTGTGTACCTGTAGAATTAAGACCGCTTTTTATGCTGGGTGACAGTAACATGGTCTCTGCGATCGTGTTTTAACATCTGGTCGCTTATAAGACGAGTACGTTTCCCCTCCCAAGACACACTGATATCACTTTCAAGAAAAACAAATGAGGCATGATCATCTATCACAGATTTTCGCTCACTGTCATTTGGTGCAACTAGCATTCAGCTGCGGCGAAGTGTTCTGCTTAGTACGGGATGTGTGATAGATTTGCTGTGATCGGTTTTTAATGTGTGTGTGTTGGGGTGTAAAGTTACTAGGGTCGTTGTTCCAACATGTGCAAAGAAAATATTTTCAGTCCTAATGAAGGTAGAGATTTGATGTGGGAGGTTGTGATTTCAACTCACTGATAGCCGCAAAGGGGAACAAAGGCTTTGACATGGAAAATTAAGTCCAGTCATAAGAGGGATATAGATATTGATACATCCAGAGCCACAGCCGACAGGAGTGGGCATTTCCGATATTTCGCTCATTGTCCAACGTCATCCAGTTGGGGCTGCAGTGGTAACATTTAATTGTAATTAAAGTGATAACTATCCGGCTGTGTTAGTAGGACGACACCGTTTGGCGGGCAAGACGCGTGGCGGAAGGAATCTGTGGCTAGAACGAATGGGTGTGCTGGCTTAAGGGTCTCGCGAGCGTTGGGTATAAATAAAAGTTCCAGCCGGCTGGCTGGCCTGTTCTTGCACACAGGAGCAGGAGCAAGTCCTGGCAGCGGCGCCCTCTCGCTACCTAAGTAACAAACTAGTACTCAGTAAGCATTTGGCTCTCTCTACGATCTCATGTGTTGCATGTACACTCCATGGAAAATTGAGTGACTCAACATCGATTACTGCCAATTGTTAGCGTTGGATGTATTGGTAACATTCGGATTCCTTTCACACCGAACATCCTCACATGTCCTCCATGACTGTGAGTGGTGCGCTCTGTCACACGCACATGTCCGTGATGGCTGCCGTGGTCATCGTGTCAGTATTTCCTAACCTCTGAGCGTTGCTGTTAGTGGAGTATGAGGGTATTGGCGCACTGTAAGTGGACATTGAGACATGAGTGGATGGGATGTGTGTGTGTTTCAGTTATCTCAGATGTCCAGTCATGAGAACTACTGCTACTAATGCATGTCGTGTTTAGTGCTTCTCAGTACATTGCATTGGGCTTGGTCTTGCAGAGGTAGTTGTTCTTGCCACAATCCTATGAAACAGCAGGTCTATCCTCCTCATTCTGGATCTAGTGAAGAAAGCAATGTAGGAATTCTATATTGCTTTAGAAGCTCAACTGCAACGTCAAATTCGTGATTGATCAGTTTATCGTTTCTGTTAGTGGTGTGAGAGAACACTCATCCATCCAACCACTTCCAAAAATTATTTAATAGCACAGTATGCAACTGAGATGAAGTTTGAAATTTTCAACTATCCCCACCATAATGAACTTTGTACCAAATGAACTAACTGTGCCAGTATCCACCAATAAGAGACAAGGATAAAAAATGCAGTAGGATTTGAAAACCAGGCAGTTGTGGGTCGAGTCCCACCAGATATAGCAGTCCTAGTATCCACCAAAAGGATGCAAGGAAAAATACCCCCCATTTAATTAATTAATCAACCAGTCTGATAGACTGAGGGAATATTTCAAAGACATGCGCAATTGGGGACTTACCAGGCATCCACTACTTTGTTCAGGATGATGATGGGGTTAGTGTGGCAGATGACAGACGCTACCTACTTTCTTCTCAAATGTCTATGTTCCATCCACTACAGGTTTCCATAGCAGTGAAAGTGTGAGAATAAAGGAATGTACCAACAATCAACGAGAGCTTTGCATGAGTAATAAGAGGGCAGGAGAGGGCAGTCGATGGGAGGAGGGGTTCGGGGACATCTCATATGTGTGTGACTGCATATGTTGAGTCAACCAAACAGGAAGTATCCACTTGAGAGAACTAGAGAGAGAGAGGGAGAGAGCCTATTTTGAGAGGAGTTTCTCAGGTATCAAATACCAAAAAATTGCTGTCACCTGAAGCTTTTGTTGAGGGATCAGTGCACACCACATGAGTTCATCTACATGCTGCTTGGCAGCTGACATCAGTCAGTGGGCCCGAACGTGTATAGTGCCAACTGCGTGTGCAGGAATATAGGTTGGATGGCTGTGTGGTAGCTGACATCAGTCAGTGGGCCCAGATATGCGTAGTGGAAACTGTGTGTGCAGGAATATGTGAAGTGCGCAGGCCCGGTGTTGTGGTCGGGGGATGGGTGTACAATGCTCTGCAGTCAGTGCAAAAGATGTCTAACAGTGTAATTACGAGAGGTGAGTTATGTTAATGGTATTCGTTTTGTTATCTGAATAAAAAAAGCGATGTATTTAACTATGGCTTTTCTATGTATTTTACAAGAACTGCATCTCCCCAAACAACAGAGAATGATGAACAACATAAATCCAAACCCTGCAAATTGAATTTTCTAAACAAACAGCATATCCTTTGCTGTGTAATTGAATTTCTTGGTGTCAGATACTTCCTCTCCAGCACAGAACCACCGATTTTCATGTGGGGGTGGAAGGGGAGGGCTGGGGGATTTTCCAGTTGGGGGGTGTTTTATTTATTGATTGAATTAATTACTCAATAAAATTGATGAAGTGGGCTGGGGTTTTCGAATAACTCTGACCTGAGAGTGTATTAGAGGGGCGGAGGGAGGATTGGAGGTTTGCAGAGGGGATTGGGAGGAGAATAGGGAGGGAAGAGGTGGCAAGTTTCTCAGAATGACAAATTATCCCCAGGGGATCATAAATAAACCCCCAGGGGATCACAATCTACTTAGCAGAACAGTAGGTTAAGGGGAAGGAGAAGGGATCGTTAATCAATCAAGCTTGCTCCTGAATGTCATAGCCCTGTTACCCTACTACTTAGGATATCCACAAATGCATTCCAGTCAAGAAGAATCTCCAAGAGCACCTTGGATACCACAGAAATCCAAACCAAAGAAACTGGCAAAAATTGGAGCGAAGTGACAGACATACAGCACAGGAAACGAATTCGGAAATATTGGACAGGCACAAAAAAGGGAGAAATGCAGTTGGAGTAGCAGTTGGAGTAGCTCTGTCTGGAAATGGCCAACATGGAAAGAAAAACTGCGTAACATTGACTGCAGTATTTTGTAAGGGGCGGGGGTAGGCCATGTGTAAGAATAGCAAGTAGTACATAAACAAAAGTTCACAACCAGCCCGATCCTCGCTGCTCTTGTGATCTACTGACGCTTATTTGGCGTTACCTGACGACGTCTGTTTCAGCTGTAATTAAACGTCACGATAGAAATCAGTATAATTCGATTTATTTCGGATATTAAGCATTCAATTCCTTATTAATTTTATTTCTTGTTTCATATTAACTTTACTCTTAATCTCAAGCTGATTCAGAGCTAGTAACTTATTACCCACTTTTGTACTGTTTGAACCTGGATCGAAATGCTATTACAGTTGAAAGAAAGGTATGGAAGTACAAGCAGCAGACATTATATTCTCGAGGAGAGGAAATAATGCACAAGAAGAGGTTTCATTAAAAATGAATAATTTAGTAATCAGTTATTGTACATGCTATGAATCAGGAAGCAGCTGACTATGGGGACCGAATGTGAATAGAAAGAGAGATTAAAGAATATCCAACAATATTCTGAAACGTAACCCGAAAGGAATGAGGACATAAGTCGACCAAGGAAACTATGAGTATAAATTCTGTGAGAGCGTAACAGGCAGATGCCTCGTTCCAAGTAATTAAGATGACGATGACGAACAGGACGGTAGGTAGATGTACATGTTAGATCTGTGTGAATCTTTCAACATGAATTGGGTTATAACGGATTTTATCCATTGCTGTCGCTGTCTTCGGAAAAGGTTACAATACAGTATTCCCTTGTTTCAGGTCTTTACAGGAAAAAAGAACGGCGGAATTATGGGCAGAAATAATAAGGAACAACTGTTCAGAACCCGACATAAATTAAAGAATCCTGACATTGTTTTGTTACAGAATTTTGTATGTACACACCGATAGAATCGGTAAAACTAGTTTCTCATCCACATGAACAGTTATTAGTACTGACAGTCACAAAAACCTCCGGAATAATTACGGTATTAGGAAACCGAATTCCTGGCATTGAGATGCCTTTTGTACCTAGCTCTCCCTAATAATTCCTCGTCCTATTCAGTTAATTCAGTCGGCTGATGACTGTGGCTCAGTATTGGCCTTCTCGCGTTCTCGGTATTTGTGTATTCAGTATTTGTGGTTTCATTAAACGGAACGACCACTGTTCGTGGAAGTTTATTGTCATGGAATACAATTAGTGATGGCATTGCTGTTTTTGCGATTGGGAACTTTCGTAATTAATTGTGTTTTCAAGTAAAGGCCCTTGTCTGGCGCTTGACGTCAGCAAGTATGATATGAGGGACGTTTTCGTGAATCCTAAGAATGATAGGTCGAGTTCATCACCTTAATGCACCGTAATGGAGAAATATATTGCAGAAAAATTAAAAATTTAAACAGTATTAGGCTTTACGAGTCATATATTACTTTGACAGTTCCATATTCTAGAGAAACAATAAGAAGCTTTCAAGACAACAACACTGCGTAAAGGGAATGAACGACACTTACAATAATCAGGAAACCAGGGGAATGAAATCTTGCGTAACTGGACACAGATGCCAATGCTGTGATAAAAATGACACCGATTTGTAGTCTGTTGCTGAAATCAAAACTGCTTTCCCTGAAAAGCTCACAGAATTGTTGCTTCAGTTCAATGAAGAGTCGGCACTGGATAATCAGAATTTCGTGAACTTCTCTGTAGACAAGTGTACTTTTGATACCTTTGAATCATATCTATCAATCACTGGGCACATCACATGTCTCTATATCATATTTCAGTTCACAAAGTCGTGTCTTGCCATTATGTAGTGAACTTTAATAACATAGGAATACAATTTCTTTACCAGCGACATACTGAGCAAAATCGCAATAGTGTACACTCAATGCAGCAAATATGAAAATAAGTATCAATGAACATATGTAAATTTAATCTGTCAATGCAGCAGCAGAAGAAAATGAAATACTTTCTAACGCAAGCAGGTCAAAATAACCTGACTTCTGAAGAATGACAATCATGATTGGGTTATCCCTCCAAATTGAATTTTACCCTCTAAATCATTCAAGATGTGATGAAAGCAACCTTTCTGGAATCAAAGTTTGAAAAAGCAAGGTTGGTGTCACAAGTAAACACCAGTAACGTGCAGAATATTTGCCAGAGTAACTTATTACAGCTCAGCCAAAAATCATTTTGGTAATGAAAAAGAAACTACCGCTGCTACTACATGTTTTAGTACTGCTACACAAGTATCCAAGAAAGTGTAGTACAGGTTGTATCAAAAACAATCACTCATTTTGACACTTCTGTTTTTCTGAAACTAATAAATATATACAATGAATTTTGTTTTTTGATGAATGGGAAACTCCAAAAGTTTTTTTCATACCTCTTCATGGGTGTTCAATATGACCCCCTTGAGATACACGGCATATGTCAATGCGTTCCCACACTGCAACGAGCATGTCTTGACTTACAGCTTCCACAACTGCTGTTATGCGATGTCTCAGCTGATTCATTGTTGTTGGTAATAGAAGCACATAAACAGAGTCTTTTATAGACAACTCCCCAAAAGGAATAATCACATATAGTACAGAGTCTTTTATAGACCTCCACAAGAAATAATCACATACAGTCAGGTCTGGTTATCATGGAGGCCAGTAATGTAAGGCCGAATCATTTGGTCCAGTGCGACCGATCCATCGTTCAGTAATCCACCGCCGCACTTCTAAATCTGCCTCATCCTGTTGGTAAATGAAGTCGTTCGAATCAGTCTCCAACCGTGGGAAAAGAAAGTTCTCAAGCAAGTCGCGATATGTGCTTCATGAAACAGTGTTCTCGGCAAAGAAAAATGGACCATACACCTTTTCCCGGCAAACTACACAAAACACATTGAATTTTGGATTGTCCCTCTCATGTTTTACATCTTCAAGTGGGTGTTCCGTATCCCATATTCTCACATTATGATGGTTCACCTTTCTATTTAAATGGAATGTTGCCTCGTCACTAAACACTAAGCTTGGCAGAAAACTTGCGAAGAATGATATTACAGGACTCCACACGTTGTTATCTGTCATCTTCACCAAGAGCTTGCATTAGCTGACTTTTGCATGGTTTCATGTGTAAACGTCGACGCAACACACGCCAAAGGACACCTGGAGCATGTTGTGCTGTCGAGCTGCAAGGCGAACGGATTTCTGTGGACTCCTTGTGAACCCATGGCGGATGCTTTCGACCTCTGTACCAGACACTAGGGGACGGCCCGGCGATCTGCCTTTACACAAACGACCTGTTTCTCGGAACTGTTCAGGCCATGGACTAATGCTCTGTGCTGTAGGCGGATCCACACCATACCTAGTATGAGAGTCACGCTGAACAGTAGTTATTAGTGACCCGCACTGCGCAAAACATAGAACACAAAACGCACTCTGTTGTCCCGGTACCATTTTTACTAGAACTGAAGTGGGAGCACACTGCCGCTACCTAGCGGAAACCACGTAAAACTCGAGAGTTTGCTCTTTCCAACAGTATGTTGTTCATTCACATATCTCAAATAATAAATAATTATGGTTTTTTAAAAATCGGATGTTCTTTCTGATACACCCTGTGTAGTGGGGAATTTTATACGTGTTGTATGGGTTCAATACATCATCCATTCAGACAATATGTTGTCTCATTAAAATGAAATTTCGGATTTCATTTTTATGCACGTTTATATGGAGTGAAACAGGCAATGTCATTCTTATCTCTTACAATACAAAGCGAATATATTCTGAGAACTGTAGATTACTAACAAAACCCAACAATTTTGATATTTCCTGTACAAATGGTCTTCAAAATATTTTCAAACTTCCGTTATGAAGTCCTGTGGGATGTCGTACCAGGAAGTATGTTTTACTTAATATTAATTTTCCTTTAATAAAGTTTTTCATAGTGGGTGCTACGCAGCCACAAATTTATTTAAAGACAATTCCATTTTCCACTTGTGCCATTTGATGACCACAATCAATATTTAAACAGTACCTGCTAAAGTCGGCGATTTATTAATTTCAAATGCTTACTAATGTGATCTGCAGAGCTAGTACGTGACTTTCAAAGGTTACAGAAAGCTACTAGGTCAGATACCATTACACAAAACTCTTCTCCACACTTTATCACTCATAATAAAGACGCAAATACATCGGTGCAATACAGAGCCCAGAATTCCCCTTAAACAGATGTCTAACACGAAATATTAGTCAGAAAGTGCACCATAACAAGCGATGAATACGACCGCTGATTAGAAAAATGTCACAGCATATAAGGAACAAGCTGAATAAATAATAGCAAACTATACTCACTTAATAGTAATTCAGCAACTGAGTATCGAAAGATTCCCAATTTTTGTCCAATGTCTAATAAATTACTTAACTTATTCAAAAACACACATGTAAGAATACGCTTCAGTGTCCCGAAGATCCTATGTCGAACGCTTATACGTAATATAAAATCACACGTGCTAATGTGGCATCCACAAAATTACCTACCACCAGTGCAAAAAATGCCAGGAGAAAACAAACGACTACTTCTTTATTATTTCTCAATGATCGACATTGACAGACTCGAGAGTAGATTATCTGACGCAAACTGCATGCCTAACAAGATGACTAACAACTCGGAATAATATCATTAACTTTTATTTACAGTTATATACGCAGTTCTGCAGGGAATTTCAGAAAAAAAACATTGCAGTAAAGAAAAGCTGCTTAGTACAGACTCGCAGAAAATTCAAGGCTTCTTTTTAAGAGAACATAGATTTTTCAAGGTGGAGGAATGCAACAATCAACATCAGAAACACGCTTTAAAGAAACAGGGCACTGAATGAAAACTGAATAAAACATGGACACTTTGCACAAAATCGTAAAACGAAGAAATAGAAATATTCATCTACTATGCAGTAAATACAGCAGAGGTACGTCGACCCAGGTGGTAAAGAAATGATAAGTTAGCTATTATTTCCGAAACGTTCGACGTTCACAGACTCGATAATCGATATCCTGGCGTACACCGCATGCCTGCCACATTGGAGTAATGTTGTGATTGGTGATGAGCAGCTAAAAACCGAGTTCTTCAACGAATTTCAGAAGAAAATGCAGAGAAGGTAAGATGCTTAGCGCTCTGTCCTCAGTGCTTGTAATATTGTGATGCATTTTTACAATATGATATAGTACGAGGGGTGGAACTTAAATAGTGGCAACTATTTATTTACAACCGATACAAAAGAGTTACATGTTTGCACCTGTTACTGTCCTTCAAAGTAGTAACCAGCGTTATGTATAAACATATGCCAGCGATGTGGAAGGCGTAGTATACAGTTATCAGACCCTGTTCTGTTGACAGTGCGAATGGAGCGGTCTGCTGCCTGCCGAATCTCTGGAACAGTTCTGAAGCGAATGTCACGAAGTGGTTCCGTCATGTTCAGAATCAAATCAAAGTCACAAGGACTTGAGTCCGGGGAGTATGGTCGATGATACAGTACGCTGGTGACTACTATGAAGGACAGTAACAGGTGCAAACATGTAACTCTTTTCTATCGGTTGTGAATAAGTAGTTGCCATTATTTAACCCTCGTAATTGACAATCAAGCCTGGAACGCACAAATATTAAGTAAAACGAATCACATGAAGAGACGATGTTAAATAACCATTGAAACACAGAAACTGGTGCAAGAAAATGACGTTCAACACTACAATAACAAACTTCTCCCCATTCCCACACCCCATTTCCGGACAAGAAGAAATTGCGTCAAGGTTATTTTAGACGCAATTGTAAGATATAAAATAACCAATTTTAAATTATTTGAGTGATTTTAGCTTATGAACACATGTAATAAAATGCCTGATGATTAGGCAAAATGCGCTGAATACTGATAGAACTACTCAGTTCAAAAATAAATTAAAAATCTGACTGGAAACAAACGAAACAATTTATTCATCTCTCGATATCTACACTTAGCCCTTATGGCACCAATAAGCTACAGACGTATATGCCACAACATTCAGTCGTGCATCAAGCTTGTTTCTGGTAAGCTCATCATCTTTTAATTTTTTATTTTATTTACGTGTAGGAAAACATCTTTGAATATCCAGCTGTGAAACATTCACTAACGTTATTCCTTTTAATATGTATTCGCCTGGTATGGTTTGATGCTGTTCTCTATTGTGTTTTCATGTTTCACCTCTTGTTATTTGCTCTCCAGCAAATATCTGTACTTTGAATCACTGTGTGTTTCACCTACATTTGTTACTGTTATTGAATTTATGTAACTCTGTCGAGGAACAGCTTACATACTAGTCTAACAATGGTTTCTGACTGGGTAACAGCGCTGGGAAAGTTAATATGCTCCCACATACAAGCGCTAGACGTCAGGGAAAATCGTCGGTCTTTCATTCGGGACACGCAGCTACCGCCTGTGTGTATTTGCTGTCGCGACGCGGACGTAACGTCGATGCGTCGCTTTGCGGAGGCTTTCAGTTGGCTGTCCAACAGAGGGAGAGAAAGAGGACGTGACATTGCGGTACTACACGCCGGCCGATAAGCAAGTTTAATGGGGCTATAAAGAGCGCCGGAGGCTTACGTATAATTGGCCTTCAGCCGCGCCAGATAACGGCTGATTGATGCCCACAAGTTGGCGGTTCGACAGAGCGCACCACCGTCGCCGACGCCCGGGATGATTTAATTCGGCGTCGTCACCGGCTGCGGCGCTGGCGTCTGCAACGCCACGCGGGAGCGGGGGCTAACTGCGACATCCATAACTTCGCAACTTGTTTTCATTACCACACCTGGCAGCGTAACTTCCATGCACCGACGGCTTCTGGGTTGATATACTGACAGCAGATGTGCTAAGGTTACATTGTGGGCTATATAAAAGCGGTAGAGAATTAATCGAGATATCATTATACATTTGGACCCACAGATGTAGTAGATGATGCTTCACCCTAAATTATCTGACGTAGTTAAAGTGTTCTTCAGTAATGACTTATTTACTTGTCATTTGAACGTTCATTTTTACCCACGCTGTTTCCTGGACTCGAGTAGGCACCTCGGCCCCAGATCGAATCCACCCAGCGGATTAACGACGAGGGCCGGTGTGCTGGACAGCCTGGATGTGGTTTTTAGGGTTTTTAGGAGGTTTTCCACATCCCCTAGGAGGACACTGGGCTGGTCCCCATGTCCCACCTCAGCTACACGACTCGCAGACATTTGAAGAACGCTCGCAGTATTTCATTGCTTACACTAGATGCAGACAGTTGGGGTACACATCTTCTGTCCCGGGGAATATGGGATGTCGAAAGGAAAGCTATGCGGCCACCCTCCGACAGTAACATCGCCAAAGTCCATATTAACAAGGCCGACCCCACTTTTCAGTGGGACAAAGGCCACAGCAAATGATGTTGATCTGAACATTTTGCGTTTGTGGAGTGCGAAAGTAGTGGTGTGACGGAAGTCTTTTGATTCGATGCGTTTGCTCGAAGCGCATGCCGGTGAATCACGAATAGCGCTACCTGCACGGTAGCGCAATAGTGACACAGTGTGCTTATATTCAGGAGGACCGTGGTTCAAGACCCCATGCAGTAATCCAGATTCCTCAGTTTTCTCCATGAGTGGCTTGAATAAATGCCGGATGGTTCCTTTGAATAGGACTCAGCATATTTCCTTCTCTGAATCTTTAAAACCCAAGCCTGAGCTCCGTCTCTAGTGACATTAACAGTATTATTTGGAGGTAGTCATAAAATTTTAACCATCACCTCGAAAGAAATAAAATTCGATTATTATTGTATGTCTGCAGGTTCATCCTGCAGTCAGGACACGTACAGGAACCTTTGTACCACAGTACCGCAGCACGTCTCCAGACGAGCAACAATAAAATGGTGGAGACCATTGCTAAAATGCAGTATGTACGAGGGCTAGTCGTAAAGTCATCTCCAATTCTGACTCCTCTGGAGGCGTGGTGCGATACTGTGGCGCGGCGGTTTGAGTATGTATCAGGACTGCAGGCATGAGTCCAGAAACGAATAAAAAATAAATTATGTAACTTTCCTTTTTTTCTGTCTGCGAAATGTTTTGTGAATGGAGTTAGTAGTGAAGAAGTAATAAATTAAAACGTCATGTATGATGCGGAAGTCTCTCACGCATCCAAGTGTTTACGACGTCATATATCCTGAACTGTGTATTGTACAACGATAATTTTTTTCTAGGTACATTCAGCGGCACATGTGGTACTGTCTGTGGAAAGTGTTACGAATAGAGTTTGTAGCAGAGTAACAATAAATTTAAATGTCATACATGAAGCGGTAGTTTTTCAGACATGTCAGTATTTAACATCATGTCTCTTGAACTATGTGTCGAACAATAAAATATTTTTGTAGGTACACTCAGCGGTATGTTTGGATACTGCATGCGAAAAATGTTGCAAATAATATTAGTAGCAAAGAAATAATAAATTTAAACGTCTTGCATTATGAGGTAGTTTTTCACGCGTACAATGTTTATGACCTCATATATCCTGAACTAAGTGTCCTACAGTGATGTAATTATTCTAGCACTTTCAATAGTATATGTGAATACTGTCTGAAAGATTTTCCAAACATATAGTTAGTAATAAAGAAGTAATAAATTAAAAGGTCATGCTTAATGTGGCAGTTCTCATCTACATCTACGTGATTACTCTGCTATTCACAATAAAGTGCCTGGCAGAGGGATCAATGAACCATCTTCAAGCTGTCTCTCTACCGTTCCACTCTCGAACGGCACGCGGGAAAAACGAGCACTTAAATTTTTCTGTGAGAGCCCTGATTTCTCTTATTTTATCGTGATGATCATTTCTCCCTATGTAGATGTTTTCGCAACTGGAGGAGAAAACTGGTGATTGAAATTTCATGAGAAGATCCTGTCGCAACGAAAAACGCCTTTGATTTAATGATTGCCATTCCAATTCACGTTTCATGTCTGTGACACTATCTCCCCTATTTTTCGATAATACAAAACGAGCTGCCCTTCTTTGTACTTTTTCGATGTCATCCGTCAGTCCCCTCTTATGCGGATCCGACACCGCATAGCAGTACTCCAGAATAGGGCGGACAAGCGTAGTGTAAGCAGTCTCTTTGGTAGACCTGTTGCACCTTCTAAGTGTTCTGCCAATGAACCGCAGTCTTTGGTTTGCTCTACCCACAATATTATCTATGTGATCGTTCCAATTTAGGTTATTTGTAATTGTAATCCCTAAGTATTTAGTTGAATTTACAGCCCTCAACTTTGTGTGACTTATCGCGTAATCGAAATTTAGCTGATTTCTTTTAGTACTCATGTCAATAACTTCACACTTTTTTTTATCCAGGATCTACATCATTTTGCAAGTCGTTTTGATCACCTGATGACTTTTCAAGACGGTAAATGACAGCATAATCTGCAAACAATCTAAGACGGCTACTCAGATTGTCTCCTATGTCGTTAATATAGATCAATAACATTAGAGGGCCTATAACACTTCCTTGGGGAACGCCGGATATTACTTCTGTTTTACTCGATGACTTTCAGTCTGGTACTACGAACTGTGACCTTTCTGACAGAAAATCACGAATCCAGTCGCACAACTGAAGCGATACTCCGTAGGCACGCAGTTTGGCTAGAAGACTGTTGTTTTACTGCCTGAAGAGAGAAAAGTAGGAAATGATTACTTTTTTCATTTTGTGAGGGTCGTCAGTGACAAACTGTTTCGTTAAAGTTTGAAATTATGTGTAAAGTTCGTTGCTAGTCTGTAAGTACTCTCATTCTCAAATGCTAGATAACTAAGGTATTGATATTCTCACGTCGTATGCTAAACTTCTTTTTCACCCCCAACCCCACCCTACCCCTTTGATAATTGTTACCTCCACAACGAAAGTTTCCAGACAGTAAATGATAAGTGTTCCAAGTTTGGTTGAAAACTCTCCAGTGGTTTAGATACGCGCGCGCGCACACATACACACACACACACACACACACACACACACACACACACACACACACATACACGTAAGTACATCCGTTTTTATTATTTGTGCGGATGTTGTAGTAGTGAAATCTCAGTCCTGTCGGTAAAAGCCAGCGTGGTGGTGTTTGTCAAGAGTGATGATTACTGATTCCGGTGCGCTGAAGCGTGCGAATCGACAGAACAGTTCGTTGCCTAACTTCCCTCACGCACCGCACATCGTTAGAAGTGCATTGTTTCCTGCCCACGACCGTGAGTGAGACTTTCCGTGACGCCACAGAAGCTGCGAGGATACGGCGAAGGTACATTTCAGCAGTGTCTAGCCAGAATGAACACAGGGGAAGAAGGGTATGAATTGGAGCTAGGAGAGATGTTAATATGCGGCAAACAGAAAGGTTAGAGAAAGATCAGGTAATGTGTCTCCAGATATAAGAGAAGGTTAAAAAATATCTGTTCGACTGACGTATAGTCCAGAATACGTATACGAATCACGCAAAATCGCCTTGAACGCTCAGGTAATCATCCCGCCGACGCGCCCGGTAGAAGATACCTGTTTGTCAAGAAACCGTGTCCTGCTCCATGAAGAAATCCCTAACGGCCTGCTGCACATCGTCGTCAGACGTGAATCGTTGCCTCTTCAAAGCCTTTTTTAAGGCCGAAGAGCTTGACAATCGCATGGGGGACATTCGGACTGTAGGGTGAGTACTCGAGAGTCTCCCACGTGAGTTGGCGTAACTTTTGCGTTACGATATTTTCGATAGGGCGGCGTGCTTTACCATGAAGCGGCATCACTCCATGGCGCTTCATTCCACAACAGTGGTTTTAGACGTACATGATTCCCCATACACATTATTCATTCTCTGGTGGATTACAACCGGTGTTTGTTCTACGGCATCCAAGAAACGAATAGCAGCACGTTGGTACTGTTTGGACGCATCTGGTTATAACCTGACATAGTTCAAGTTTCCGTATTTGTCGCACGCACGCCGGAAAGACACGAATGTCACACTAATTTCGTTCCTACAGGTTGGTGCTAACAGAAGGTTCTCTAAAATCCCTCTTACAAACTTCTAGAGCTATATCTGAATTAGAACCCATGTCTCGAAACGTACCGTTTCCGTGCTGCAACCATTTGAAAACATGTTGGTAACCCGACCAACTGTAAGTATAATTTATTAGATGTGACCCAGTATATCACTTATTTTATGGTGCCACTCATTAATAACCGAGGAAACAAAAAGGACACTTAATCGCTTGTCGCAAACACTATTTCTTATAGTTTAACATTATCAACTTTTCTCCTTTTCAAAGGAAGTTTGATTCTGATTCACTACAAGTAAGGTTCGATGTGCTGACCACCAAGCTCGATGCACGCATTGTGCCTACCAATGATGTAGTACACACGCTCTGATGTCTCTGCAATCTACCTCGAAGCGACTTCAGTTAGTGCCACTAGATCTTCTTCTGTCTCTACAGTAGTCTCATAAACCATATTGCTCTGACACTTACTGACATGTGAATGAGGCTCGACCAGGTCAAAGGGATAGGATAGATATCAAATGACATCATCCGATCAGATGTAAGCATTCAGTTCAAAGTATTGTCTACTGAGTCCTCTCTATAAGTACTAGAACTTTGTAAGGAGAGTTTTAGAACACCCTGTATACCTGCATCTGAGTCGCGCTATGTGGCGTATACGCTGCAGCAAAGCTCTCAGAGGGAAACTGTAAGCTCCCTTTCATGATTGCGATAATTCATAACGGAAATTACACGACGAGAACTTGAACAAAAGATTAGTTCTCTGAAGGCAGTCACCGTATCGACTGTGTAAGATTATCTTCACTAGGGCACACTAGGTCATTCGTTTCATCCCGGTCCACCATTAAGATGATACCGAAGCGAATACTTTCTGCGTCAGTTACAAGTCATGCCATTTACACCGCGAGAAATGACGGAGAAAATGAGAGGAGAGGGGAGAGAGGGAAAGGGAAAGAGAGAGAGAGAGGGAGAGAGAGAGGATGAGGGAGAGAGTGGGAGAGAAAGAGAGAGAAGTAATTCACATCCCAAAAAAGCGACGGACGCGTGTGCTTTGAGGAGCAGCACGCCGAGACACGGGCGCAACTGGGAAATCGATATGATCCCCTGAGGTGGCGGCTGCCCGGCAAACACCGGCCGCCAATCTCGCAGCTTGCAGCCTGGCCGCCACAAACTTGGCTCAGCACCGGCTGTGCTTAGACCAGGCCGCAGCCGTCGAGAGCCCGCAGACGCGACAAGGGCCGCCCCAGGCTAGGATGGCTCTTCAGCCGCTGCGTAACTCTTCTCGCACCGCAGTCCCGTGTGGCGGTTCGATTAGCTGTTTCAATTTATTTATCTCTCTTCAATGGCGTTCAAAGCCATTTTAATACATACGCTGAGATGACGAAAGTCATGGGATAGCTTTACGCACAAACACAGATGGCAGCAGTATCCCCTACACGGTATTAAAGGGAAATGTATTGGCGGACCTGTTATTTGTACTCAGCTGATTCGTGTGGAACTGTTTCCGACGTCATTATGGCCACATGACTGGAATTAACAACGCGGAACGGTAGTTGGAGCTAGACGCATGGGACATTCCGTTTCCGAAAATGTTAGGGATTTCAATATTCGAAGACCAATAGTGTCAACAGCGCTCAGAATACCAAATTTCAGGCATTACCTCTCACCAAGGACAACACGGTGGCCGACAGCACTTTACGACCGACAGCAGTGGCGTTTGCATAGAGTTGTCAGTGTTGATATGCAAGAAACTCAATGTGAAATAATCTCAGAGATCAATGTGGAACGTACAACGAAGGTATGCTTAGGACAGAGCAACCAAATGTAGCGTTAATGGGCTGTGGCAGCATACGACATGGACTGCTGTGCTGAGCTCGTCACCATACCAGTTGGACCCTAGACGACTGGTACACAGTGACTTGGTCAGATGAGTCCAGATTTCAGTTGGTAAGAACTGATGGTAGGGTTCTAGTGCGGCGCAGACCCTACGAAGCTACCCACCCAAGTTGTAAACAAGTCAGTGTGCAAGCTGATGGTGTCTCCATAAGGATACGGGCTGTGTTTACGGGGTACAGACTGGGTCTTCTGATACTTCTGAAACGGTCATTGGCTGAAAATGCCTATGTTCGGACAATTGGTGTCTATTTGCAGCCATTCATAGACTTCATGTTCCCGAACAACGAGGGTACTTTTTATCGATAACAATGCGCCATATCACTTGGCCACAGTACTTCGTGATTAATTTGAAGAACATTCTGGATATTTCGATCAAATGATATGGCCAACCATCAAACATTTACGCGACGTAATAGAGAGCTCATTTCGTTGAGTTTTGCAATTATGGCCGACTATAGGGGCAGAATGGCTCAATATTTTTGTAGGGGACTTCCAACGACTTTTTGAGTCCAGGGCGCATAGAGTTGCAGCATGACTTTTGTCTCCTCAACGCCTTAGAATGCTGAAATTATTTATTTGTAAAACCTAAGACCGTATTTTCGGCTTTTAACCACTTCCAAGTGGAACACAAGCACATTTTCGTGTATTAGAACATGACAAAATTTAAAAACATCAGACATTTACTTCACGTTTTCACAGCATACTGACCCATTAGCTTTCGGTAGTGTGCTCTCAGAAACTCCATTTTCTCAAATTGATATTTCGACCGTGTACCTTTCGGCCACCTTGTGAGAAGGTGGACACAGTTTCAGTTAAAGACCGACAGATATGATAACAATGCTTCTGCGCAATCCATTCGTTCATTCAGAAAGCCTCAAAAAGTAACAATTCACGCAAAAAACATACTCGAGGAGTGAGTCATTGAGCAAATTGTACTGCGGCACCTTGAAGCTCATCATGAGGGAAATAGGAAAGTATTAGGAGATTTTGCGAAGTGAAAACTTTCAGCTGTGGTTATGTTCAAATGGTTCAAATGGCTCTGAGCACTATGGGACTTAACATCTGTGGTCATCAGTCCCCTAGAACTTAGAACTACTTAAACCTAACTAACCTAAGGACATCAGACACATCCATGCCCGAGGCAGGATTCGAACCTGCGACCGTAGCGGTCGCGCGGTTCCGGACTGTGTGCCTAGAACCGCTAGACCACCGCGGCCGGCAAGTGGTTATGTTAAAAAGATCGGTTGTACCCAAGACACAAAACAGTGATGAGATTGTTACTAACACAAGTAATACACGCATATTCACAAGACTTTTCTGGCATCGTTAGATGTTTTCCTTTACGAAAGTTTGCCAGTGACACTGGCGGAGAAATCCAGTTTTCAGGTAAAGTATCAACAGTTTATTTTACTTTGACAGTCCTAAGGCGACATGGTTGTGACTTTAGATAGGTAACTAGGGATTTATGTGTCAACGTATGAAAAAACTGTTAATTTTCAGGGTGATAAAGTTGCTACAATTACTGATACCTAAAACCTTTATATTTCATTAATGCACTTTAATCTGTGTAAAGTCTGTAGGGTTCCTCGGCTAGAATCAGTGTCCATAAAATCATTTTGCGTGTTAGGTATCGTTATCATGAAACACTTAAATAACTGTTTAAAGAACTTTTCGACCGTCTTTGCAATGGTCCCCTTGAGGGCGATTAAACGGTTCAGCTCTCTGTCGGTTCAGTCGCAGTTGCGGGCACCGCCGCAAGGGCGGTCGAAATCTCGGTTGTATAGTTGCTTCGCTGTTTCATAATGACAGGGCTAACACTTAAAAACAGTCTATTCGGACAATATATTATCCATTTGCCTCTGTCTTTATGGAAGAATATATGCAGCAAACTCAGAAGTGAAATAATAATGGCAGGGAACAGATACCAGTGCTAAAGTTTAACAGTCAACAAGCGCTGGCCCCCCTAAGAAAATAGGACACATTTTAAAATAACAAGCTGTTCGTTACTGCACTGTTCGTTTACGAAGAAATGTAATCTCACAGCTATTGTTTCATTAGCAAGAATAGCAGTGTAAAAAACTCTTTCAGATATATTCGGAGAATTTTATCGCATAGTGATTGTACTCACGCTTTTTTCTTTTCGTCATTTACGGAAACGCAGTTTGGAGTTTCATATGAAGAGGGATTCTAATGAGATGGTCCCGCTCTACGATGAAAATATGGGCACACGTAGCGGTGGGATTCTGAATTACAGCACATAGCGAAAGGCAATATCTTACAAATTTAGGTATGCTTCTAAGTGAATTCCAGCACTACATGAGTATGCCTATACTTGTGTGTCTTTTTCTGCTTCGTGTAAGTTTTAGGTTGATGAATGGAGTCCTCTTGATCAAGTACTATGGAATTGGAAAATACCTATTATCGGGGATGCGAAGAGGATAAAAACAGCTTTGGTAATGCTAATTTTTATCGAAAACGTTTATCTCATTTACAATAACAAATAATAATAATACTAGAATACAGTGGGGCACAAATACATTGTTATATTTGCACATGTACTTGATGCGCACAGTTTTTATATCTTATAATTTAATGCTGCAGTAGTATGTTCTTTCGAACTTAGACAAAATATTGGTTCGAATGGAAGGGATGAAGTAGCGTTGCTGACAACGGACAAAGTGATGATGCCGGAGGTAAGCTCTACGACCAGCACATAGGAAGGGATGAGACTGCAATATAAATGTAGCATAGCTATCAGAGGACGCCGGTTCCTTAAATAATTTTTCGTGCTTTGGACGCGGAGAAACTAACCACTCTGGAAGACTTCAAAGGCAGCGGATGAGCACACTCACGGGAGCGAGCCAGACAGGGGACAGAGTAGGAAGTTAAGGCTGCCTCCCCCTACCCCACGGCCCTGCTTCACCCACCCTCCTCCCTCCCACGCCAGTCCGCTCTCACAGTCATCGATCCGACATCTGCCAAACTTCGCGCAAAAATTTCCTTTCGCCAACTCCGAGTTCGACTTAGGCGGGAGGGAAGAACCCATTTAAGTTTCCTATTTGCTTGTCTGACGCACACTCCTTGCTTGGAACTTTGCATTTATTGCAGCAAAATTGCTTTTCCGAAATAATATGTAACTTGACTGAAAGGCTTTGAAATTCGATACTTTTTCCACAAAAATACAAAAAGCAATTTCTGTGGGCTTGAAGCAATTGCAGCTGTGCTTACAAAAAGACTGCTGTTTAGAAACAAGCACCTGTGTCTATAACATTATATCTGTTTGAAAATGAGCTACTGAAAGAGATGTCCTGCAGTGTATGCGCAGCGTGATCTGTAACCGGAAGAGATTAACTGTTCAGAAGTTATATTATAAAGTAAGATCTATCCATCATAAATGAGAGTGTATAAGTCTTGTAAGGTGTAATCGTCATTATACTTTATAAAAGTACTAGAAACTATAGCTCTAAGAATTGATAGAATATAAGGTGTAATGTAGGGGGGAGGTTTGTACCTGGAAGATGGTTTACCTAGGAACACGGGATTTTCTTCGTCAGTGTTTCAGTCCAGTGGCTGTTTATAGCATCACATGAGCGAAGGTGCAGTATAGATCACAAGAAGCAGTTTCCGACATTTTATACTGTTTTCCTTGTGAGACATGAAGTTGTGTTTTGTGCAGCGTCTGTACATATTATGAGTTCTACATCTTTAAGTGTTATACGATACGAATTTCCTTTTCTGGAGGTTACTGTTAATTCTTCTGTTACAGAGCTTTATGGTGAGTAAAATTAGTCTTACAAACATTTGGACGATTATGGCATACTTCGACAGTCATGCACCATCTTGTTCCCTGACAGGTCTAAATGGGACACATGATATTTGCAAAAGAGCTGAGTTTCTTAAACATGCTAACAATTTTCTCTGACTTGAAACTGAAAACGTGTATTAATTGCCAATAACTTCTATTTCATACCTTTTTTAGTTGTAACTGTTTTTGATAATGTTCTTTCTTAGTCTGGTTTCACTCACTGGTTATTGATTTGTATTAGAATAATAATGTAAGACGCATACTACTAAATACGGCATTGATAAGAATTTCTCCATTGTAACACTTTAAAATGTGAATAGAATATTTGTTCCTAGGTAAGTGACCGTGTTGTACTTTGGAACTTGTTTTTACATTTAGAAAGACTTTAATTTTACAAAGTAATATTTTTAATGTGAGAAAAAGACTGCAACAAATAAAAAGTGAATGCTATTTTTAAAAACGGAATAAGAAAGTGTATTAAGCTTCTATTACAGGACAGGCTAGAGGTGGAAGTCTGAGAAGGGTTCGAAGGTTTAGCACTCTCCTCTACTAATTTATGACATGTAGGTGGAGGAAGAAAGGAAAGGTGCATGTAGACGATAGAGCAAAAGTGATAACGAGAGCTGGGAATGCTGCATTTCATTGCTGGTGAAGAGGATGTACACGACAAGTCATGATCCCGCCCACACTGCTTCGTTTTCATCCCCCATATCGGCATTTATATCAAATCATGCGTGATCGCCCATAATTCCTTAGATAAGAAGTCACGCACCATTGTTTAACTCAGAGTGCGTACCAGATGGGTCCCGTGCATGCCTACACAAGACCAAAAACAGTCGTGGAAAAGAATTTGGTCATGACTTACTGGATAAGTATCAGTCTGAAAGTGATAGTTATCTGAACGCCATCATATCGGAGATGAGACGTGGTGTGTGCACTACGGGTCGGAATCCAAAAGACAGTCTATGGAGTGGCGACAAGCGAATTCACCAACAAAGAAAAGCTTTAAGGCACAGTCACATTCTTCTGTAATACACTCCTGGAAATGGAAAAAAGAACACATTGACACCGGTGTGTCAGACCCACCATACTTGCTCCGGACACTGCGAGAGGGCTGTACAAGCAATGATCACACGCACGGCACAGCGGACACACCAGGAACCGCGGTGTTGGCCGTCGAATGGCGCTAGCTGCGCAGCATTTGTGCACCTCCGCCGTCAGTGTCAGCCAGTTTGCCGTGGCATACGGAGCTCCATCGCAGTCTTTAACACTGGTAGCATGCCGCGACAGCGTGGACGTGAACCGTATGTGCAGTTGACGGACTTTGAGCGAGGGCGTATAGTGGGCATGCGGGAGGCCGGGTGGACGTACCGCCGAATTGCTCAACACGTGGGGCGTGAGGTCTCCACAGTACATCGATGTTGTCGCCAGTGGTCGGCGGAAGGTGCACGTGCCCGTCGACCTGGGACCGGACCGCAGCGACGCACGGATGCACGCCAAGACCGTAGGATCCTACGCAGTGCCGTAGGGGACCGCACCGCCACTTCCCAGCAAATTAGGGACACTGTTGCTCCTGGGGTATCGGCGAGGACCATTCGCAACCGTCTCCATGAAGCTGGGCTACGGTCCCGCACACCGTTAGGCCGTCTTCCGCTCACGCCGCAACATCGTGCAGCCCGCCTCCAGTGGTGTCGCGACAGGCGTGAATGGAGGGACGAATGGAGACGTGTCGTCTTCAGCGATGAGAGTCGCTTCTGCCTTGGTGCCAATGATGGTCGTATGCGTGTTTGGCGCCGTGCAGGTGAGCGCCACAGTCAGGACTGCATACGACCGAGGCACACAGGGCCAACACCCGGCATCATGGTGTGGGGAGCGATCTCCTACACTGGCCGTACACCACTGGTGATAGTCGAGGGGACACTGAATAGTGCACGGTACATCCAAACCGTCATCGAACCCATCGTTCTACCATTCCTAGACCGGCAAGGGAACTTGCTGTTCCAACAGGACAATCCACGTCCGCATGTATCCCGTGCCACCCAACGTGCTCTAGAAGGTGTAAGTCAACTACCCTGGCCAGCAAGATCTCCGGATCTGTCCCCCATTGAGCATGTTTGGGACTGGATGAAGCGTCGTCTCACGCGGTCTGCACGTCCAGCACGAACGCTGGTCCAACTGAGGCGCCAGGTTGAAATGGCATATCAAGCCGTTCCACAGGACTACATCCAGCATCTCTACGATCGTCTCCATGGGAGAATAGCAGCCTGCATTGCTGCGAAAGGTGGATATACACTGTACTAGTGCCGACATTGTGCATGCTCTGTTGCCTGTGTCTATGTGCCTGTGGTTCTGTCAGTGTGATCATGTGATGTATCTGACCCCAGGAATGTGTCAATAAAGTTTCCCCTTCCTGGGACAATGAATTCACGGTGTTCTTATTTCAATATCCAGGAGTGTAGTTATGATCCGGTTCTTTTGGATATCTTGGAGCGTAAAGCAACTAATTAAGAACACTAAAAGATGATACAGGATAAAGCGGAAGCCCGAAGGCCGTAAGACTTCTACGACTCTGTAATACACTGCAGATTTTGTCTCGACTATCCTACCGTATTCAAAGTCCTGATTTAGCACCTTCAAGCTTACATCTTTGTGAAGGTATGCAAGACGCGCTACACGGACAGCACTTTCCAGATGCGATATTGTAATGCCTTTGCATCGTACTTCTTTTCAGCACAGGCACTGGAATATCGTAATTTATCCGTCACCACCGAGCAAGAGACTTTCAATTGAGATGTCTCCTCTATACGGGTATATACACAGTCACGTACGAGTACAGATTGTAGACACATGGTTGACGACGTATGGAAGTTTGGATCTGGCAGTGAGACATGCAGGGATAGCCTAATGGTGCCGGCACGGTAGCTGAGCGTGTTCAGTGAGAGGGCTGGCTGACCTCTGTAATAAAAAAAGGCTGACCAAACGAATCAGCGAGGGACTTCAACGGCTGTCAAGTGACGTCCGCTCAGACCAAAAGCAACGAACATTCACGGACAAAATAGGGAAAAAATGGTATGGCGACTGCTCGCAATAACCGGAAAATCCGGGTTTCATTTCCGATCAGGCAAAAATTTTCAGTGTTGTCATTCCATTATAACGCTGCTGGTTGTCCATATTCGCCAGTGCGAATACATTTCCTGTTTTCTAGATGCTGTCACCAAAGCTGTGAGGCACCGGCTAGCCTCAACAGGTTCAGTTTCTTGTTAACTCTACTTACAGGCTCTCGTTCAGCGTTGACAAAAGTGTATAATGAATGGTGCTTCATGGAGAAAAGCATGTAGCTGAAATCTTGCTAAGTTTAGCTCTGCTGTTGATTTTTCTGCATCTATTGTAGTTTCTGTGAAAGTAAATCTGAGCTATTAACTTCAGAATGACCCTCGTACGTCGATTATTCTGTGGACAGATGCATTTTTGTTGCAACATTACCTTTTGTCTTAAGATGTGAAGAAGGTACCGTACCCTGTATCTCTGTAAGCCGTGTACATTTTGCTGTGGCTATTTTCATATGTACCCCTCCCGATGCTGTGTTTTAATCGCTGAGAGGTAAACCAGAATGACATGTGTCTACTTCGCTGTGTGAAACCAACCAAACGTCACACTTAAATTGTCATCGATCTATCACGTGGATTCAGCTCCCGTTTGCACAGCAGTGAGTAATTCAATGAGATATCTCTGTTTGATAGGCACCTACATGCCAGACAGCAATTTGGAACGCTTTCCGACTGTTTCTGTCTGTCGCGGGACGACAGGAGTACATTAGCGAGAAAATTCAAAATTAGTTCAACACCAACGTCTGTGCATCTTCGAATTTAGTTGGCATAATTATTGATCCATTAAGTTTCAGGAATACAGCCACTAAAAATGACACATCGATACTCCAACACTAATCCGCCCCGTAGCCGAATATTCAGTTAGGCATGTTCTTTTCCACCACTCAACGTCACTGGCGCTTGTGTATCTATGGTTTAAAACAACGGAACTCACTCTGAGGATGGCCGGACAATATGCGGCCGAAATATCAGTCGAAAAAATTTTATTTGCGTGGCTACATGCCCGAAATTTAATCGACTAAGAACTGTTGTTTCGGTCTGTTCACTCACTCTGAAGATGATCGAAAGTTATACAGCCGATATATTAGAAAACGAACAAACAGAATTTATGTGGCTGCATCCCTGCAATTTAATGGATCAACAGCAACGTAATATGTCTAGTAGACTCACAGACAGCACAAAAAAAGGCACCAGTTTCGGAATGACTCTCGTGTTTAGGACGATTAGCGTCCCTCTTTGCTGCACCAGAACGGTAATTAAGCTGTAGAAGAGAAAAATGTGGTAACAATTCCAGTTTTGTTCTTAACATTAAGCTTTCTGTATCCGGCAAGGACCATACCTCACTTATGCCTGGTCGACGAGCCTCATCCATTTCTTTAAACTGTTTGTCACTATCGTCGAAAGTCTAAAACACGATTATAAACTCGTATTATGTTACAGTGGTTCTCAGTATGAGGTAATCAGCCACATATGGGTAAAATGAGGTTCTCTGAGGGGTACAAACAAAAGGGTTCGCCCGTGTTTCGGTCGCAAAAATTACTTTCTTTCTTGTAGAAATAGTAAACAGCCGATCAGTTGCAAATTGCAAGGTTTATTGAAACCCCTTTACCATAATTTCGACGTTTATACAAACGTTTTCTCTGTAGGAAATAGAGACAACTGGATTACATGTGGTGGCAGAGGTGCGTTGAAATATTACAGCTTGTGAAACGAATCTATGAACATCTTTCTCACATACTCCACGCACTACATACATACTCTGCCCTTCGTACCATGCTTCCATGACGGTAAAAATGAGACATCAGATATTCTTAAGTATCTCACAAAAATGCCTTTTCCTAGTTCTAATTATAGGTATATCTCATAATAGACCAGAAATCGCACCATTGATCACTGCAGTACAATCAACAAATAAGTTGACAACACTACAAAACGTAACAATAACTATGTGAAAGCTACTACCCTGGTGTACGGCTTACTCTAAAATGTTCAAATGTGTGTGAAATCTTATGGGACTTAACTGCTAAGGTCGTCAGTCCCTGAACTTACTCACTACTTAACCTAAATTATAGTAAGCACAAACACACACACCCATGCCCGAGGGAGGACTCTAACCTACGCCAGGATCAGCCGCACAGTCCATCACTACAGCGCCCAAGACCGCTCGGCTGATTCCGCGCGGCACGGCACACTCTGTTTTACTATTATTAGTGTAGTGGTGCGATGCTAAACAATGGCAGCTTGAAGTCTTCCAGTATCTGCCAATTCAGAGGTTAGGAGTCCATCAATCCGTTGATTTACAAATAATACGTATAACGCACAAATTTTAAATAGGGGTGCGTGGTGTGGGGGAAGCGTGCGTCTATAGGGAGAGGAGTGGTGCAGATAAAGCTTGTTTTGTAATGTCTACCATCAGTGTTGATAGTTATCATTGTTTTCTGACAAGGAATCGCAGGTAGGCCCCGCGATGCACTGAGAATCGTTTCATAATTAAAAACAAAAAAAAGGTTGCTAAAAATGAGCAGTACTTACCGTCTCATTGAGTCATTATCTTATTGTTTAATAAAACACTCAATTTACGTTTCGCCATTTTGGAAATGAAAGCATTCGAAGTAGTTTTTTTTTTTTTTTCATTCAAGCCATCATTATGGCCGGGAATGTACTGGCGGGGGCGAAAGTGTCGGGGGAGGGTGCTAGCTAATATCTGAGTGCACTCAATGGAAATGGTTTCCGAATGTGTGAGAACAACTGTCTTACAGTAATGTTCATTTTTACATGTGCTGGTATACAGTGCTCTCTGCTCCCCAGTCGCTTCCTTTTCCTCTCTCTCTCTCTCTCTCTCTCTCTCTCTCTCTCTCTGTCTCTCTTTCTCCCTCTCCCTCACCCTCTCCCCTTTCTTTCTTTGTCCCTCCGTCACACACGCAGGTGCTCGCCCGCGCGCACACACACACACACTCACACACACACACACACACACACACACGCACACACACAGTCAGAGATAGTTATAATGGAGAATTCACGGGAAACCGCGCCGGTTTGCCCGTACGCTATGCATAGCTGTAGTCTATAGAGCTGGGGAGACTGAGAGGAGGCTGACTTTTTGCTGCTGCCACTAACTTGGAGGGATTTAGTGCCTTCGGTGAGTGTCGCTGGGCCGTCAGAGCCAGCAACAAACGAGCCGGCAGTTTTTGCGCCCCCGGGGGAAAGCGATCGCCGTCGGCCGCCTGAGCCGCACCTCGGCCAGCTAGCCTGCAGCTAGGTGCAGCGATTGATGGCGCGTCGCGCGCCGCGCCGATCCGTCTTCGTTTGGCGCCGATGCCGCCAGCCAGGGAGAGGCCGGCCGGGCGACGGCGTCGGCTGCTGCTGCTCGATTAAACACTGCCGGTGCCGCCGCGGCCGGCGCCGCGCAACCTGTGCCTGCGCTGTGGAGCCCGCACAGTGTCGCAGACACGAGGCTGACGGGAAGAGTCTGCCAGGGCGAAAATCCCCTCTAAAGGCTTTTACGTGGATTACTGCCTCACAGAAGCTAGCCTCTTCGTAATTTATTGACATATTTGGTAGTTTGGCGTCGTTTCGTCCAGTTTACTTTCAGTTACCGTAGAACTGCTCGATCACCAGATTCTGACTCCAATCGGGCACATATGGGATATCATCAAACAAGTGCAGTGTCATCCACACCCAGAGTCATTCAAAATCTGCGTTGTTGTTGTTGTGGTCTTCAGTCCCGAGACTGGTTTGATGCAGCTCTCAATGCTACTCTATCCTGTGCAAGCTTCGTCATCTCCCAGTACCTACTGCAGCCCACATCCTTCTGAAACTGCTTAGTGTATTCATCTCTTGGTCTCCCTCTACAATTTTTACCCTCCACGCTGCCCTCCAATACTAAATTGGTAATCCCTCGATGTCTCAGAACATGTCCTACCATCCGATCCCTTCTTGTAGTCAAGTTGTGGCACAAGCTCCTCTTCTCCCCAATTCTATTCAATACCTCCTCATTAGTTATGTGATCTACCCATCTAATCTTCAGCATTCTTCTGTAGCACCACATTTCGAAAGCTTCTATTCTCTTTTTGTCTAAACTAATTATCATCCACGTTTCACTTCCATACATGACTACATTCCATACAAATACTTTCAGAAACGACTTCCTAACATTTAAATCTACACTCGATGTTAAGAAATTTTTCTTCTTCAGAAACTCTTTCCTTGCCATTGCCAGTCTACATTTTATTTTCTGTCTACTCCTTTACTACTTTAAGTGTCTCATTTCCTAATCTAATTCCCTCAGCATCACCCGACTTAATTCGACTACATTCTATTATCTTCGTTTTGCTTTTGTTGATGTTCATCTTATACCCTCCTTTCAAGACACTGTCCATTCCGTTCAACTGCTCTTCCAAGTCCTTTGCTGTCTCTGACAGAATTACAATGTCATCGGCGAACCTGAATTTTTTTATTTCTTCTCCGTGATTTTAATAACTACTCCGAATTTTTCTTTTGTTTCCTTTACTGCTTTCTCAATATACAGATTGAATAACATCGGGGAGAGGCTACAACCCTGTCTTACTCCCTTCCAAACCACTGCTTCCCTTTCATGTTCCTCGACTCTTATAACTGCCATCTCATTTCTGTACAAATTGTAAATAGCCTTTCGCTCCCTGTATTTTACCCCTGACACCTTCAGAATTTGAAAGAGAGTATTCCAATCAACATTGTTAAAAGCTTTCACTAAGTCTACAAATGCCAGGAACGTGGGTTTGCCTTTCCTTAATCTTTCTTCTAAGGTAAGTCGTAGGGTCAGTATTGCCTCACGTGTTCCAACATTTCTGCCGAATCCAAACTGATCTTCCCCGAGGTCGGCTTCTATCAGTTTTTCCATTCGTCTGTAAGGAATTCGCGTTAGTATTTTGCAGCTATGACTTATTAAACTGGTAGTTCGGTAATTTTCACATCTGTCAACACCTGCTTTATTTGGGATAGGAATTATTATATTCTTCTTGAAGTCTGAGGGTATTTCGCCTGTCTCGTAAATCTTGCTCAACAGATGCGTTAACTGTCCCTCTATTGACCGTCCATGTGCAACAGGCATGGAACTCCATTACACAAACTGACACCCGTCACCTGTGCGACAAGTTCTTTGCACGTTTGCATGCTGGTATTCAACATTGCGGCGGTTACACAGGTTATTAATGTACCAGCATTTCATATTTGCAATGTCTCATCATATATATATATATATATATATATATATACCCCGGCAAAATTTGGCAACTGCTACACAGGTTTGGGATTTGAACATACATCGTAATCTTTTCTCCCTCTCCTCTTGCTTTGTCCATCTCCGCCTGCTTCCCTCTCTCATTGTGCATCTCCTAGTCTAAAATGAATAGATAAATCGGTTGGGATCATAGTACGAGTATACAAGGCACTGCTGCAGTTGGATCTGTGATTACAGGAACTTCAGTGACAATATAGTTTTAATTAGGGAATGGGTAGGATAGACAATATTAGATATAGTAACGATATTACATGACTGAATTAGGGTACCTTAGGTACCTGAAACATCATAATGATGAAATATTGTAAAATTATGATGAAATGTAGTTTCTGTCCGAAACTAAGTGTAACAAATGTAAAATTCTGAATTTATAAAATTCCTACAGGAAAACTTGAATGTAACTATTGTTTAGCTATGTCTAATGATCCAGGATTTATGTTAGTAACAAAATCAAATCTATATTTAAAAAGTTATAAACATTTCCACACCAAATATTATCGTCGGAAGGCTTTTCATGTATTTTGTGAAAGATAGTAATGTAATTTCGGCATGTTTATTATTCTGAAAACATTACAAGTAACTGTAAATTCAAATGCCGGAACTTGGTTTAAAAACTTTATATTTTACACATCAAAATTACTGTTTTAAACAATGAATATGTTTATTTTTCGATAGTTGTAAAGTATATAAGAACCAGCAGCAACAGCCCTGGAATAGCTGGTATTGCCTCAGATTTTGCTAAGTCAATGTTGCGTCATCTTTGTATAGAGAGTGAACAATTAATTAAGTACATTTTCATTTCGGCCACATCATTTGGTAGAATCGATTAACCTGATGAGTCGATCCTGGCGCACGGAGAGCCCAAGACTTCATTAAAGGTGGAGATAATTGCAGCGAAGAGATACACTACCAAATTACTATCATCAAGAAACAGCAATCAAGTATCCAATCTTGGTAACAACGAAAGAGGGTTACATAGAAAAATTTCTGAAAGTTTTTCGATGGAGTTCCGTTTCCTCCTGATTCAGGAGGAATTTCACATGATTCGTGACATAATTATACAAATTGAAAATAAACCAAAAAGTCCTATGAAAATATGTTAGATTTTCGATCGTTACGGAACTGGAATGGGTTGAGGACTACACACTTCCATGAATGAATATGAAGACAACTGTGAATACTACTTACGAGGTGCTGTGTATGCGTTGCGGTGGTCAGAATAATGGTGGGACAAATGACTGATCCATCCTACAAGAGGTGTAGGGCTTTTTCAATAGGTGTCAGAACTGTGAAGTCGCACTGAGGCAAGTGAAATCTACCTAGTGTACAATCGTGGGTGGAATGAGAGACCATTCGTGAGGCCGTTTGCGTGTCGTGGTCGAGTATTATTTAACTGAGCCAGTCCACTGTGTCCGTGAATATTCAAATGCACCCCGTACCTTCATCCATACAAAATACGCAGACATGTTGTTTGTGAACTGCTGCTGTAATGGCAGTACCCGTGTGGCTGTGACCGAATACCAGTGACGTTTCCCTGATCGACGAATTACCTGTTCCAGGGTTTTCCCAGGGTTCTTCAAACATAACCTGAATCCGGAACACTGCCCAGTGTACATATAACATCAGAATTTGAGCCCGTCCAATCAAATGAGGAAAGGAAAGACATTATTGCAATGGTATAAGGGAGTCCCACCACCAGTATACGGTGGCTTAGCCGTCAGCTGGATATTCCACAAACGCGAATGTGGCGTATGTTACATTCCGTTACATTCCGACTGCTTGTACCCATTCCATGTACAGCCCATTCAGCATCAGCAGCTAAGTGACTCAGGAAGCAGAAAATAATTTTGTGAATCGTCGGCTGTACACAGAGACGTCGTGCAATACACTTTATTTACAGATGAGGCTGCGTTTACACGCAGCGGTGCCATGAACACCCACAGTTCTTATACATGGGGGTGGAGAACCCACATGGCACTAGATAAACAAAATTCCATGATAGATTCTCAGTGAACGTGTGATGTGTTATGATTGATGACCTGGTGATAGGGCTTGCGCTCCCGCCAAATCACATGACAGCCACAGCATATACACATTTCCTGAAAGATGACCTAAATGCACTTTTGGAAGACATGCGTTACAGAAACGACGGAAAATGTACCTGCAGCATGATGGACCATTGATTCACTGTACCAGACAAGTATCTAAGTAACTAAATAACACATTTAGTCAATGGTGGATTGGCAGTGGTAGATCCATTCTGGCCTGCCAGATCACACTACCTAACCTCCTTAGACTTCCGCTTATGGGGCTGGCTAAAGGGGGATATTTACGCTATTAAGGTGGATACATGTGAAGAACTTACCGCTCACATCACCAATGTTCGACGTGCAACACAATATACCATCCAACGTATTGACAAGAGCATTGAGACGGGTGGGAGATTTTTTGAACACCTCTTGCAAGATTGATCAGTGATCTGTCCCACTATTATTCTGTCCACCAAAGTGCCTACTCAGCATTTCTTTTTAGTAATATTCAAACCTGAAACTTCCTCTCAGATTAAAACTGTGTGCCGGAGTGAGACTCGAACTTGGGACCTTTGTCTTTCACGGGCAAGTGCTCTACCATCTGAGCTACGCAAGCACGACTCACGATCCGTCGTCACAGCTTTACTTCCACCAGTCTACCTTCCAAACTTCACAGAAGCTCCTCTACGAATCTTGCAAAACTAGCAATCCTCGAAGAAAGGATATTGCGGAGACATGGCTTCGCCACTGCCTGGGGGATGTTTCCAGAATGAGATTTTCACTCTGCCGAGTTCGAGTCTTGGTCCAGCACACAGATTTAATCTGCCAGTAAGTTTCATATCAGCGCACACTCCGCTGCAGAGTGCAAATCTCATTCTGGAATATTCACACTTGTTTCATAATCATCCATGTGTGTAGTATTCAACGAGCTCCAGTTCCGTAACGACTGAAAATCAGGCATATGTTCATACGACGTTTTCAGTTTATTTTTACGTGTAAAACCACCTCTCAAATTATGTGACATTTCTCCTGAGTCATCCTGTGTACTGGGTGATAGGGGCGGCCAGAGTGGCCGAGCGGTACTACGCGCTACACTCTGGAACCGCGCGACCGCTATGATCGCAGGTTCGAATCCTGCCTCGGGCATGGATGTGTGTGATGTCCTTAGATTAGTTAGGTTTCTAAGTTCTAGAGGACTGATGACCACAGGAGTTAAGTCCCATAGTGCTCAGAGCCATTTGAACCATATTTTTGGGTGATCGGGAACAGTCTGAAAAACTTATAAGGGTGTTGCTCCGTTTCCGATCTGACTAGCATTGAAATTAGCTATTCAGGTCGTTGCGTGGGGAAATTAAAGTGGTCTGTCAGATACAATTGGCATGAGCTGTTCTCATAGCGTAGATGATAGTACATGAGACTGATCAGCCTTCATCTACATACATACTCCGCAATCCACCATACGGTTCGTGGCGGAGGGTTCCTCGTACCACAACTAGCATCTTCTTTCCCTGTTCCATTCCCAAACAGAACGAGGGAAAAATGAGTGCCTATATGCCTTTGGCATGAGTTCGTCCTTACTAGTGTCCCATGCCAGATTTTTTATCGCCTCCTTGTTCGGTTTTAGAACACCAAACGAAGAACATGTTTTGCAACACCATCTTTCGCAGGCTGCTTAAATTTACTCGCACATCGACCAGACTGGCTAACTTCACTGCTAATTGTATCGGAAACGGTACAAGATATCGAAACTTTGTCTTAATAATAATGTATCACCACAACCTACCATGCAACACCCTTACAACTTTTCTGACTATTTCTGATCACCCTGAATAAACGGTCTGCAATTACTGTTTATAACATACCATGGCGGCGCAGGTGAAGTCGAACGCACAAATTTATATGGGACACTGTCGATTATCAAGCCGAAAAACAGCCTCAAATTGGTCTACATAAGCCACCTAAGCTACAGTAGATGCGCATCATGCACGAGTTTGGCTAAAATCGTCCCTGAAGATCCAGAACCTATTGTTCTTGGGCGTACAACATAAAAAATTGATGTTTGAGTAAATTTTACCTCAAAATATTCTGCAGTTTAATAGCACAACAAAATTATTTTGATAGCTGGCCCTCTTGCTACAAAACTTGTGTTCTTGTAACGTTTAATTTAAGACTAAATTCTAAAACGCTATTAGTATTTGTGTAATGCACCCAAACATCTTTTTCAGCTCATTATTTTCATGAGAAAGTTTACATTAATAATGTTAACAAAACATCTGACTAAGCCGATGGCGAAAGAGAACGAGAGCATACACAAAGTAAACAGCATATCACATATGCTGTGTAGCTTAGCTGGATTTTGTAGGCTAATTTGAAGCTATTTCCTGGCTTCATTGACGGCAGTGTTCCATTAAAAGTTATTAGTTTCGACTTCACCTACACCACCGTTGTACGTCGTGTACAGTTATCGTTTACACACTGTATAAGTACGTATTATTGAGTTTAGTAAGACTTAACACCCTTTTGTACGTCGTAGAAGTGCCAAGATATCAAAATAAGTAGGCAGGGAATTACGTGCATTTGATCCTATCCACTTTTGTAACAACTGGAGTGTTACAGTGAATATGTCTTTTTCAAAGGAAGGACGTTATTTCCTTTAATAGCATTCAAAATCTTATGAAATAACATTAACACTTGTTAATGTTAGCGTTGAAAATTTTTGCAAAATCACCCAATTAATATGATAAAACAGAAAGCTAAGGTGTCTACTCTCGACTACTGCAATGTGAACATCGCTAATAAGTGATAGCATGGCAGGATCTGTCATATGCTGTAAGAAGGTAAGGCTGCTAAAATGAAAACATATTTCCTCTTGGTACAGTTTTATAAGACATGAACACGGTGTCAGCTACAATTTTTGAAAACTAACTTCTAGTGTATCATAACGGGCTTAGCGGTGGTGGTTGTTGGGATGTTTAAGGCGGACTAAACAGCTAAGGTCATCAGTCCCCCATTCCAAAAAAACAGGCGAGACGAAAATTTGCGGAGCAGGTAAATCCCCAAGGGGAAGGAGACTCCCCCCCAAGCACTGAAAGAACACAAATGCAGCAACGAACACTACAGACAAGAAGAGTACAGATGAACACCAGACAGGAAGAAACAGAAGAAAAGAAGATGGCCGGAGACTGGTTGACTGACCACGAGAACAAAAAAAAGGGAAAGAGCCAACCACCAGACTACACACCAAAATCTGCAACCAATTATGAGAGACTCGAGGACAAGAGACACAGAAATGGAAAGGTGTAGGACCTCCCTAAATGGAACCATAAAAAGGACTACCACGGATAAAATTTAAAACGTCGTCAGCCATGGAGGCATCGTCATATAAAACCAAAGGCAAAGTGCCCGGGAGATTAAAAGACTGCCGGAGGGTGCGCAGTTGGGGGCACTCCAACAAAATGTGTCAGCCGGGACCCACACCGACACAGGGGGGGATCCTCCCGACGCAAAAGATGGCTGTGTGTCAGGTAGGTATGGCCGATGCGGAGCCGACACAGGACGACAGAGTCCCTACGAGAAGCCCGCAGAGAGGACTGCCACACATCGGTCGTCTCCTTAACAGCCCACAGTTTATTCGGGGATGTCAGGCCACGCCACTCATCATTCCACATCCCAAGCACCTTACGGCGCAACACCAACTGCAGATCATGAGCCGGGAGACCGATCTCCAAAGCAGGGGCGTCGATCGCCCCTCTGGCCAGCCTGTCGACACGTTCGTTCCCCGGGATGCCAACGTGACCTGGCGTCCAAACAAAGACCACCGAATGACCAGAGCGGGTAATGGCAGAAACAGACTCCTGAATAAAAGATACCAGAGGAGAAGAGGTATAGCAGCGGTCGATAGCCTGGAGGCTGCTTAGGGAGTCACTGCAGATGACGATGGACGTACCTGAGCAGGAATGCATATGCTCAAGAGCGCGCAATATGGCCACCAGCTCTGCAGTAAAAATACTGCAGCCAGCCGGCAAGGAGCGCTGTTCAACATGGGCAGCGTGAGCAAAAGCGTAGTCAGTATGACCATCAACCAGGGAACCATAAGTGTAGACAGTCTCACAGCCCGAAAATGAGGCGAGGAGCGCAAGAAAACGGCGACGGAGGGCCACAGGCGGAACCGAGTCCTTGGGTCCCCATGTCAAGTCCAGACGGAAGGACGGCCGGGGCATACACCAGGGAGGTGTAGGTGCACAGACCCGGAAGGGAGGCAGAAGAGGGAATGACCCCAGTTCCGAAAGTAGGGACTGGACGCGGACAGCAATGGAAAGCCCAGACCTAGGTCGCCGGTTGGGCAGATGGAGGACCATGGAAGGGAAATGCAGGCGTCGATTGGGATGGCCCGGCGAGCAATGCACGTGGACAGCATACTCGGCGAGCAGTCGATGGCGGCGAATCCGCAGCGGGGAACCCTGGCCTCCACCAGTAGACTATCCACAGGGCTCATACGGAAAGCGCCAGTTGCAAGCCGAACCCCACATTGGTGTATGGAGTCCAACAACGTCAACACTGAGGGTGATGCAGACCCATAGGCCAGGCTCCCATAATCAAGCCTGGACTGCACAAGGACTCTGTACAATCTCAACAGTGTGCTGCTCAGGCACCGGAGGGCGTTGAGGTGCCGCCAGCACTTTCGCTTCAGCTGAGTAATATGAGGAACCCATGTGAGCCGGGCATCAAAGACGAGTCCTAAGAAGTGGCTAGTGTCCACCACTTCAAGGAGGTGGCCGTCAAGGTAAAGTTCAGGATGAGGGTGGACCGTCTGACGCCTGCAGAAGTGCATAACTCGAGTCTTGGCTGTAGAGAACTGAAAACTATGAGTCAGAGCTCATGATGCTGCCTTGTGAACGGCCACTTGCAGCCTGCGTTCGGCGACTCCCGTAGTCATTGAGCTAAATGAGATGCAGAAGTCGTCGGCATACAAAGAAGGAGACACCGATGACCCTATGGCTGCAGCCAGACCATTAATGGCCACTAGAAATAAGGAGACACTTAACACCGAGCCCTGTGGGACCCCATTTTCCTGTATATAAGATGAACTAGAGGCGGCACCAACCTGCACCCGGAAAGAGCGGCGCAATAAAAAGGTTTGAAGAAAAGCTGGGAGCTGACCACAAAGACCCCACTCATGCAACGTAGCAAGGATGTGATGCCTCCAGGTGGTGTCCTATGCCTTCCACAGATCAAAAAATACAGCAATGACATGATGACATACGGCAAAGGCCGTACGGATACAGATTCCAGCCGCACGAATTTGTCCGCAGCAGACCGGCCCCGACGGAAGCCACCCTGGGATGGAGCGAGGAGACCCCGTGACTCAAGGACCCAACACAAACGCCGCCCCACCATATGTTCGAGCAATTTGCACAAAATGGTGGTGAGGGTAATGGGACGATAGCTGTCCACCGCCAGTGGGTCCGCACCGGGCTTCAAGATGGGGACAATAACACCCTCTCGCCATTGCGACGGGAACATGCCCTCGCTCCAAATGTGGTTAAAGATGGTGAGGATGTGTCTCTGGCAGTCCCTGGAGAGATGCTTCAGCATCTGCACGTGGATGCAGTCTCGTCCTGGTGCTGTATCAGGGCAATCGGCGAGGGCAGCGAGGAATTCCCTCTCGCTGAAAGGAGCATTGTATGTTTCAGAAAGACGCGTGTGGAATGATAACGGCGTCTGCTCGGCTCGCTCTTTTAGAGAGCGAAAGGCGGGGGGGTAAGTTGCAGTCGCACAGCTCGTAGCAAAGTGCGCAGCAAGGTGTTCAGCAATGGCGGCAGGGTCCGTGCAGACAGTGCCGTCCAGGGAGATCCCAGGGACACCCATAGGGGTCCGGTATCCATAAATCCGCCGGATCCAGGACCACACGAGCGAGGGGGAGACACGGGAGCCCAATGATGCGACATACCTCTCCCAGCACTCCTACTTACGCCGTGCAATAAGACGACGGGCCAAGCCACGGAGCCTCTTAAAGGCGACGAGGGTTTCCAGAGACGGGTGCTGCCTATGATGCTGGAGAGCCCGCCTATGATCGCGAATAGCCTCAGCAATCACTGGCGACCACCAGGGTACAGCCTTACTCCAAGGGAGTCCAGAAGAGCGGGGGATGGCAGCCTTGGCCACAGAAATGATTGACGTGGTCAAGACACGGACCACCTCATCAATGTCACACTGTGGGGGAGACTCAATGGAGGCAGCGGAAGTAAAAGCCAGCCAGTCAGCCCTGTTGAGAGCCCAGCAGGGCAGGCGCCCAGAAGAATGACACTGGGGCAGTGACAAATAGATGGGAAAATGGTCACTACCACACAGGTCAGGATGCACTCTCCAGTGGAGGGATGGGACAAGTCCTGGGCTTCAAAGTGAGAGATCGATGGGTGGGAACGAGCCATGGGCCACACTGAAATGCGTGAGAGCACTGGTGTTCAAGAGGCTAAGGTCGAGCTGAGCCAACACATGCTCCACGGCACGCCCACGGTCATCGGAGACAGTTCCACCCCATAGAGGGTTGCGGGCATTGAAATCGCCCAGAAGCAGCAATGGTGGCGGGAGTTGAGCCAGCAGCGCAGCCAAGACATGTCGGGGGAGCTCCCCATCCGGAGGTATGTAAACAGAGCAAACAGTAATATCCGGCGAGAGCTCAACCCGGACAGAGACTGCCTCTAAAGGCGTCAGAAGGGCTACTGGCGAGCTACAGACAGAGTGGTGAACAAAGAGGCAAACTCCACCTGACGCTCGTTGACAGGCAGCGCGGTTCTTATAATATCCGCGATAAATGCGAAGAGTGGGGGCCCGCTTTGCTGGAAACCAAGTTTCCTGAAGAGCAATGCAGAGAACAGGGGAAACACCCAGAAGCATCCGGAGCTCTGGCAGGCGGCGGAAATAACCGCCGCATTTCCACTGGAGAATGGAAGCAGTAAGGGACTAGGAGTGCGTGAAGGCGACTAAGAGGCAGACGGCGCCTCAGAGCCAACTGCCGCCACCAGGGGAGAGTCAGCTGTGTCCAAAGGAAAGGCCCCCGAGGGTTCCGTGAGGGCGAGATCCGCGGCAGAGGCGAGGATCTGCACCTCATCCCTGGAGCCAGAACTATTTACAGCAGGTGGTACTGAAACCGCCGGAAAGTCCTTCTTCTTGGACATGTTCCGTTCCTTCTTCTCGCGCCTGTCCTTAGTGTTAGAGGGCTGGGTGAGCTTCTCTGAAGGAGCGTCGGAGGCTGACGACGACGCAGAAGCCCGACGACCAGCAGGTGGCGGAACCTTCAGCCACTGGCTGACATCCGGCTGGGTAGGAGAAGAAACAGAGGAAGGGAGAGTCCCGAGGGACCCCTTCCGCGAGAGAGGAACCGGCAGAGGCAACGCCGGCGGAGAAGGAGGGGGAGGGATCGAGCACCCCGGTTTTTGAGCAGATGTCACTCCCGAAGTAAGCGTTGGGGGAGCGACAGAAGGGGTTTGCCCCCAACTGCTATGGGGGCAACAGAGGAAGGCTTGCCCCCAGACACTAGGGGGCAGACAGAGATGCACGGCCCCGAGGGCCCACCGAAGGCGGCACAGATGAGGCGACAACTGCCGCTCGCGAGGGCGACGATAACGTGGCTGCAGCATAAGATGTTCGAAGGGAAACAGGATACAACTTTTCAAATTTCAGTTTTGCCTCTTGATAAGTAAGCCTGTCTAGGGTCTTAAATTCCATTATCTTCTGCTCCTTATGAAGAATGGGGCAATCTGGCGAGCATGGAGAGTGGTGCTTCCCACAGATGACACATACAGGTGGAGGCGCACATGGAGAATCGGGATGAGAGGGGCGTCCGCATTCTCGATATGTGGCGCTGGATGGGCAATGGGAGGACATATGCCCAAACTTCCAGCACTGGAAGCACCGCATTGGGGGAGGGACATATGGCTTGACGTCACAATGGTAAACCATTACCTTGACCTTCTCGGGCAATACAGCACCCTCGAAGGCCAAGATAAAGGCACCGGTGGCCACCCTGTTATTCTTGGGTCCTCTATGTACACAACGGACAAAATGTACACCACGTCGTTCCAAGTCAGCTCTCAGCTCGTCGTCGGATTGTAACAATAGGTCACGATGATAAATAACCCCTGGACCATATTTAAGCTACTGTGGGGAGTGACAGTAACAGGGACGTCACCCAGCTTATCACACAAGAGCAACGCTCGTGACTGGGCTGGGGATGACGTCTTGAGGAGGATGGACCCATTCCTCATATTAGACAATCCCGCCACTTCCCCAAACTTATCCTCCAGGTGTTCCACAAAAAACAGAAACTTTGTAGTAAGAAAGGAGTCACCATCAGTCCTGTTGCAGACAAGGTATTGTGGTACATAAGGCTCCCGCTTGGCACTAGATCTGCGCCCCTCCCACGGCGCAGTCAACGAGGGGAACGACTGAGGGTCATATTGCGCAGCATCAAAGTCAACTCTGTCTCGCTTAGAGACGCTGGTGGCCGTGCAACCACCAGATTGGTGTTATTTATTGCGCTTCATTGCGCCACATCCACCCAGATGCCACCTACTCCGAACGAGGGCTCTCTCCAAGGGCGCCACCCAGCCAAAGCAACAGGTACCTGGCCGATATCCCGTTGCCCGGAGTCCCCGTGCCCCAGACAAGATGGGCACATACTCCTTGGCATGCGTGGGGAGGAAACAGCTCTGGCATCTGTAGTGCGATCCCTGCGTGGTCAGGGGGCTACCACCAAGAGGGTACATGACGACCCCACCACAACAGACTGGCTACCGTGCTGGATTTTAGGTGTTGAAAGGGTCCACAGTTGTCGGGGGCGATAAGAAGGGGATTGCGCACAAGACGAGATGGAGGCAACCCAGAAGACGTTGGGTGTAAATCCCGCCAAACGACAATAGGTAGCGTGCAAGATGGTGGTGCATGATGGACCAATAGAGAAACACCCCGTAAGGCGTCTTTCCCCAAATGGCACGCACTAACAACGGAAATTTGGAAAAATGGAGGTCAAACCCAAGAGGGGACCATCACATAAGGCCGAAACGTTTGAGACTCCTTTTAGTCGCCTCTTACTACAGGCAGGAATACCGCAGGCCTATTCTTACCCCCGAACCCGCAGGGGGGCATAACAGGCTTAGCAAAACGATTTAAAATGTGTACTTAGCATATCGAAGTGAGCAACTGCTGCGAAGACATGTGAGCTGTCGAAAGACTAGATACGACGGCAGACTCTGGGATGGAAAAATATTCCGTATATGTAGTCCACCAATAAAGGAGGTAGCACGTAAAATCTTCGTTCGACAAATACTTGAATATTTATGTCTCAGATCCGTACCAGATAGGATTGATAGAGGAATTATGGAAGATCCAAAGAGTGGCAGCACATTTCGTTACAGGTTCATTTAGTACGCACAATAGTGTCACTGATACGCTCAGCAAACTCAAGTGGCAGAGGCTACAAGAGAGGCGTTCTGTATCAAGGTACAGTACGCTGTTGAAGTTCAGAGAGCGTCCGTGCCTGAGGAGTCAACCGATATATTTCTTCCCCCTACGTATATTTTGTGAAAAGACCACCAACGTAAAACTTGCGTGTCATGGCTAATACGCAGGCTAACTACCAATTGTTCTTCTCGCGAGCTATTCGCGACCGTAACAGCGAAAGTGGGAAGTGACAGGGGCACAAAGAGTACCTTCTGCCACACTCCATGAGGTGTCTTGTGGAGTGTAGATGTAGATACAGAGAACACCACTTGGCAGCGTTTCTACCGAAACAGCCAGTTCCGGCCACCTTGCCTTTCATTTTCACCATGCTTCTTGGATGCCTTTGTGTAACTTTCAGTGCCAACATCAAAAGTATTGTGTCACTGTGCTCTTATTTTCAATAACTTTTGAATGCCGTTAAAACGAATTATTTCATTTAAAAAGAAAGAAGTTTACATCCATTAATATATCGACTGATTCAATATGTAAGAGTATTAACAAGAAAAAGAAAGAAAAATACTGTAATTTACCGAAAACATCTTTTCGATATGTTGAACTGTTCAAGAAATAGAAGGGATACTACGCCACTGAAATTCGTCACGATTGATCTGTTGTAGCGTTCACAAGATAATAGAAGGGATGCTACGCCACTGAAATTCGTCGCGATCGATCTGTTACAGTTTGAGAAGAACAGTAAAATCTTCATTACTCAGTACAATGATAACAACAACGGAGGCACTTTTGATGGCATAATTTTTCATATGACTGAAATATCGTTAACTCACATCTTTAACTCAACGGAAATCAGCACAAAGTAATTTTAGAACCAGATTACTGCCGAGCATATTGAGTAATTGCGAACATACGTGGCTGCCGGGTTCACCGAATGCATTACGGTAAATCCCAGCAAAAATGATGTTTCCTACAGAGTGTACTTTAAGTCTTTTCAGAGAAGTCACTGTCCTACTTAGGCTTTTTTATTTTTGAAATGAATACTATGTTTCATGATTTCTCGCTTTAGTTAATTTCGCCAGCTTGGGAATTTTCAAGCTGCGTAGATATGCATTCCGTCTGTAATATGATACATGTAACCTTCACGAGGATCTTTGTCACTGTGTGAACATCAACCTCATTAAATACGTTCGTTCACATTTGAAATGAAACACATGACAACGCTTCTGACAATCGTCCGAAATAACATATCTGTCCCTGTCTCTCTCTCTCTCTCTCTCTCTCTCTCTAGCTCTCTCCCTCCCTCTCTCTCTCTCTCTCTCTCTCTCTCAGTGGCTCTCGGAGGTTTCGATTGGTTTCCAGGAAAATATTGGAACTGCCAATACGCCTGCCAACGAAAAATTTCCAATTATTGTGTACCTGTTCGCGCAACTGCCTACTCCATGGGATTTTGATCGAAAGAACCAGGACATCAACAACTGTTCGTTTTGTGCAGTTTAACAGGTGAATGAAAGATGAAACAAACCTTAAGGACACCGTTAAGAGCGAATGAGACCAATTTCAGGCGCTCTAAATGCTGCCGAAGAGCTGCTCAGCTCTGTTGGTGAGCATTTTCAGAGATTAGTACGCGATGGACACCTCTATTGGAGAGCATCTTCAGAGATTAATACGCGATGCATGTTCGAATGATGCAAATGGGGGAGCTTTCCGAAAAAGGAATGGATTCAGGCGCGAGTCACTGATTCTCTTCTTGTAACATACAATGACTGCAGCGTATGATCCAGAGAAGTCAACCTCATTCATCAAAGCTGTCTGCCAGGAGCATTCTGGTTGTTCACTGAAGAAACAGATTACTTTTGAGGAGTGATAGGCTGCGTTAAGAGTGGCACCGACGACACTTACCAGACGACATCGCCAGAGGTCGCCCGATAATATCGGTTGACACACAGCACGTCCGATTTCCTTAGCCAGTTTTTGGCGGGGTCGAGGCGGTTGGTTCTGGCTACAATATATTATATGAAGTACGTCAGATTTTAAACCCCTTGGGTGAGATTCAAGCCACGACGCCTGTTGGTCGGGCTTCATCCACAGTTCATTGAATACTCAATGACCTGTGGATGAACCCCGACGAACAGGCATTACACGCATTGATCAAAAATGATAGTGTATTGAGAATGGCTAGTTTCTAGCTGAGATCTAGATCTGCCAATAAAAATTTGAAAAGGACGACTCATAGCTGAAATTTACTATTTACAAGTCAATACAAAAGTCGCTGAGTGAAACAGGCTTCTGAGTGGAAATGTTGATTACTGGAAATGTTGAACTAACGTTTTTTAATGTGTTGTGTGCTCGCACCAATAAAAGGGTGCCATTTTTCTCTTTTTACGTACAGAATTCACATCTTACGTAGTTGTGCCCATAACAACCATGATCGTAAGAAAACGTTGGTAAGGTCGCTATCAGATATTTCTGCCTCCATTCTGATGTGTGGACTATACAGCGTCCGTCCAAAAAATTCGTAGAATGATTTTATTCCAGCATTCGACTAGTAAGCTGTGAACAGCCAGTGTTAAGTGATGGACGTTTGGCTGTAGTGCAAGAATGTTGTTGTGTCACAAATCGCAAAGAAGTAACGAACTGAATATCTCTAAATCGAGTATTCAAGACACATCCCTGAATGGAAATGGGAAACATTTGTGCAAAGATTGTCCCGAATACCTTGAATTCCGAATAAAGGAGAAGGAACGATGCGTGGACACCTGCTGCTACTTGTTGAAATGAAAACGCGGATTTATCTATTCTGGAAAAAATGATCACTTGTTGTTGTCAATACGAATCTGCCAGAAAACAACAAAATGCGGAATGGGCCTCTGATGGTTCGTTAAGACCGAAGAAGGTGCGAATGTGACGCGCTAGTTGTACATCTCAAAGACGTAGCCTACTTTTCGTACAGTTTCACGCTGTAGGGTCAACGTTCATTTCGCTGTACTCAAGTGAGGGAGATTGTACAACACCTGGAGCATAAAAACCACCATCTTAACTTTTCTCTGTTTTTTTTTATTATTCGAGTCTGGAAACTTTCTGAATATGAGAGGTAAGACGCTCTATGATTACAATACGTTTCAGTGACGCGAGTAACAGAGAATTTGAAAATTCCCAGGGGGCGAAATACTTTCGAAAATAAAAATAACCTAAGCAGGAAATTCACTTCCTTCAAGAAATTCACAGCATCCGCGGACCATGTACACAAAAGACTACGTCTAACAAGAGGTACGGTTAGGTTGAAGGGGTTTCTATTGACAGGCCATAAGACAGCTGAAGATGAGATTACCAACGAAGAGTTACTAAATCGAATCGGGAAAAAATATCTTCTTGGCACAACCAACAGAGCGAATGAACCCTGAGGCGAGAAGGAATAGTTACAAGTTTTTGGACTCAGAAGCACATCACCACCAACAACAACCGATAAATACTAATAGTGTCAGTTTTATCAGTTTACAAAAATTGATTTATTACTGTTTTACGTGGTACACGTAAACTGACAGACTGAACGGTAGATGGGCAGCTATAGTCAATCAGCTTAATGAGTATTGTAGCACAATCAATATTAATTGAGCTGTTAACGTTTTATTTGATTTCTGTGGATGGGGAGGACTGTACGGTTAACGAACAACACAATGAACTACACCATCTACCCAAGACCAAATATTAATATTATACTAATAGACAGAATAATAAAACTAAATTCAAAATAAGTATTATTGTTTAAGCTAGCCACCAATGCAAGGGATTTTCTACAACCATTATTTTTTCTACAGTAATACTAACTAAAACATCAGGAGTGTTTTCAGAGTTGACAAGAAAAAGTATTTGAAACTCAAAATTATTTTAATATTGCACGTCCTATATTTTCTTTATATGACTGGCCTCATTACAGTATATCGTATGGCTTCTATTACTGATATTTACGAGGGTTATTCCAAAAGTAAGGTCCGATCGGTCGCGAAATGGAAACGACTATGAAAATCCGGTAAAGCTTTGCACAGATGTGTTGGGTAGTGTCTCTAGTATAACCCCACTTAGCATCACGTCGCTCTTCTCATTTCTGAGCTCGCAGTGAGTGCGTAAAGATGTCTAGAAAATAGTGTCTGCCGCCAAGTACGAGGGCCTGGTGAGAAATTTCGCCTGAAGCTATGCTGCCAACATTACATAACTGTCGTGCTGTTTCGTCTTCACGACAATTCTCAGCCGCATTCTGCAGGGGCAATGAAGATGCTCCTGCATCGTTTTCAAATGGAAATGTTAGATTACCCACAATACAGTCCGCAATTGTCTCCCCCTGAGTTTCATCTCTGGTCACATGAACCGCTGTCTTTAAAGACAACATTTTGACACAGACAACGAGGTGTAGGCCAGCGTGGAGAATTGGCGGAAAGCACTGGCGGCTGCCTTCTATGAGGAGGCTATTGAAAAGTTGGTACAACGCTATGACAAAAGTCTAAGTCAGAACGGCGACTACGTAGAGAAGTAGCTGAAAGGTGTAGCTAATTGTTACAAGTAAAACATTTCTGATGTTCACTGTGGTTTCAATTTGGCAATCAATCGGACCTTACTTTTGGAATAACCCTCGTACATTCTATTTAACGGCTGCAGAACAGGAGCTACAAAAAATAACATGGTTGTAAAAGTACACCACAGAAACATTATCATGAACACTGGTCTCATACTGCGTGTCACAGGTTTCAGATGATGCATAAACATTAACTTCATCGGTACCGTCGTCCCACAGTGTGCGTTACTGTTTCCAGTTACTACAGTTCTCAGAAAATACATTAAACTTTAATTTCATTAGTCTATACTAAATATAAATATGCTTCTTCGTGATTTCATGCTGAATATTTGACGATAAATTGAAATGAAAATTTATTTTTAAACAGGTGCACGTACCTTACGATACTAGTTGTTCCCCGGATTACTGTCGTCTACAAAGCGACCACCATTTAACCGCAACACATAAACGGCTACCTGAATAACAGCAGAAATAAAGACACATTAGATGACAGTAACATAATTCCCTCAGTGTAATATTTATTTAATATTACAAAGTATTAGAGCGTGTTATGTGTATGTTACGCAAGTGCATCGAAAGATTTAGTGTCACAGAAAAATTCGAATACTATATATATGTTTTAGAACGTACTAATAAGATTCATCAGTTAGATGTGCGATTAATGCTCATTTCGTCATAAGTATCAATACAGAAAGTAGGGACAAGAATTTTTAAGTTCGTCAAACGCTTGGTACTGCAGAAAAATGTGATCTATATGAATCGATAAATATTTGACACTCCTTAAAGGCGTTTAGCTTGCTCGTGAATGCAGAACTCTCTCAAAGAATAAACAGAAAACAGGTGGCAATCACTTAAAAATACAATAGATTTATATAATAAAATAACAGAATAGCACAAATCCACAGAACAGACTTTAACAGTAACCATTGAGAACATACATATTTCACATGATTCCACGCTGCTGCTGCGTTTAATCACTCAAATAAACTGATGTTACACGATAAGCGGTTCTGTCAAATAAGCTTTTACGCACAGATGTGTCAATGAGTATTAATATTAATTCCAACATACAAATATTTGTATTTATATTTTCATGTAGATATTATATGCACACAGTGTATAGGCGCAGACAAATAAATTAACTTTTGTACAGTGCTTTTTGAGCCAATGATTTGAATCTTTTAAATATTTCGTATGAAAATAGCTTTTTAGCACAGCTATGATAGGACTGAACCCCACTGCCTGACGACACAGGTGAAGCATCTAAGAAGGGAAGGGTGAAACGAAGCTTCAAACCGAGACGGTATGTGATGTTATTTTAGTGATTACAAAATCGAGTCACATTTAAAAAGAACTTGGCAGTAGGAGCCCTATTATTAGTATGATGTTGCACCTACTATGACCTTTGTGCACGTACCGAATTGATTAGGAAGGGTGTCTTTATCCGTTGCATCCTCTCCTGAGGCAAACTGACCGACAGCTGTTGTAACTGGTAGCTGACGTCCTGGGTACCGGCACTGTGGTGGAGCTGACGGCCGAGCTGGTCCCACACTTCTTCTATGGGGAAAAGATCTGGATACCTGGTTGGTCACGTCGGTGCCTCAAGTTCACGCAGACAGTTCATATGGATCTTGCCGTGTATGGACGAGCACCGTTTTGCAGAGAAACAGGACCACGATATTGTCACATCAGCGGTAACACAGGACACATAGTATCCGTGATGTGACGTTGAGCCGTTAGAGTTCTTTCAGTCACTACCAGCACTCGCCGTAAGTCAAGCCTATGGCTCCGCAAATGATGACACCAGCAGTAACACCGCTACGCCTTTCCAAAACATTTGAAGAATGAGACCTGTCACCATGTCGCCACCATCCTCGCAGATGATGTGTGATCTGTGGTAGTGCCCATGCTTTCCGGTCACGACACCAGCCCAAACGCAGCTGATTGTTGTGTTCTGGAGATAACAGCACCCTACGCATGAGATGCTAATTTCTTTGCCCGCCTACTCCTGGTCTCTCACCAACGGCACAGGATGACACAGAATGTTGTAAGAAGCCCATTACTTATTCTCAGATGACAGTCGTAGACGTTACGGTGGTCTAGCGGTTCTGGCGCTGCAGTCCGGAACCGCGGGACTGCTACGGTCGCAGGTTCGAATCCTGCCTCGGGCATGGATGTGTGTGATGTCCTTAGGTTAGTTAGGTTTAAGTAGTTCTAAGTTCTAGGGGACTTATGACCTAAGATGTTGAGTCCCATAGTGCTCAGAGCCATTTTTTTGTAGATGTTACGGGGCTACAATGTGCTTGGTGCTCAATACGGCGACTCTCCCCATTGCTAGTTATTTGTGTTCTAACGAGACCTTGAGAACCAGTATGCCTACCCTCACGTTCCCATGAAGCCCAACATCGGGTGACTGTGACATCCGACGGCCACAAACATCTAGACATTGGACAATTCCACCAGCTGGCCAAACGGTGGTACTTTTAAACTCTGTCGCGCGCCGATAAGTTGTCGTACACGAGTATACTGCATCTCCGTATTCTTCACAATCACCACTCAAACTCTGAAGCTGTTCATGGCTCTTATATAGTTCTCTGGTATCAACCTTGTAGTCGAACAACATTAACGCACTTTGGTGACCGTTCTGTCTGTCACAGACTATTGTAACTCTAATCATCTACAGTCCCGCAAATATTGTGTAGATATGCGCAATTGCAATGGCAACCAGCCATATCTTCTGGAACAGAAGAAATATGGTGGACTGATAAAATAAGGAATGATGAGATTTTCTGCAGAATCGACGAAAAAAGGGAACACGTAGAAAACACTGACAACAAAAGCCGGCCGGAGTGGCCGTGCGGTTCTAGGCGCTAGAGTCCGGAGCCGGGCGACCGCTACGGTCGCAGGTTCGAATCCTGCCTCGGGCATGGATGTGTGTGATGTCCTTAGGTTAGTTAGGTTTAATTAGTTCTATGTTCTAGGCTACTGATGACCTCAGAAGTTAAGTCGCATAGTGCTCAGGGCCATTTGAACCATTTTGACAACAAGGACAGGATGACAAAACATATCTGAAGACAACAGGGAATAACTGTCATGCTACTGGAAGGAACTGTAGAGGGTAAAACAGAAGGGGAAGAGAGAGAGACTGCTACTCACCCAGTAAATGTCTGAGGATGTGAGATACACGCACTACTCTGAGAAGAAGAGACTTGTGCATCAAACGTCAGAAGACTGGTCACTCAAAAAAGAAAAGTGCATTTCGTGACCTGAAATGGTGAGCCACTATCATTATTTACTCTGTTTTAATGAAAAGTAAGTCATCGGTTTCGAAAGTGGGTTTCGTAGTCAGACTAAAGAGGACGTTCCATAATTTGCCCTCTGAATGCCTTTATTGTATATGAAAGTGAGTTCGCATGGGCATTTTGATATCACTGCGATTAGACATTTGTAGATTTGTTGCACCCAACAGCAGAGAAATAAATTTGACTTTTTTGTGAAGATGTCTAATAATGTAATATAGCAAACCACACATTTTAAGGAATAAAAGAGTTATTTTTAATAACTCTCAAGCCTGCTTCACTTCATTCACATGAAGCAAGCAAAAGGGTACACAGACATTGACACGAAAAAAACTTAACTCCGCCGGAACAGGCTATGAAGGCCCAACAGCACTAACCAGCCGCCGTGTCATCCTCAGCCCTCAGGAGTCACTGGATGCGGATATGGGGGGGGGGGGGGGGGGGGGGCATGTGCTCAGTACACCGATCTACTGGCCGTAAGTTTACGAGACCGGAGACGCTACTTCTCAATCATGTAGCCCTTCAGTCTGCCTCACCCCGCTTGCTAGCAGCGCCCGGCAGACAGGATGGTCACCCATCCAATTGCTAGCCCAGCTTGACAGTGCTTAATTTCGATGATCTAACGGGAACCGGTGTTACCACTGCAGCAAGGTCGTTGGCACATACACAATGACAGCTAATTCAAAGTAGCGGCAAGAGGACAAATGTTAGGCGTGTTTACGCATGAGTAGGGTGAAGACGGATGCTGCATATAGGAAAATTAAAGAGGCCTTTGGTGATAAGTGAAGCGGCTATTTGATATTGAGTACTACGATGGCAAACCAGCACTAAGAAGAGAAGGAGAAGCTGAAAGGTATGTGCAATATATGAAACGTGTATATAGATGAAACATAATAAAGGACATTAAAACAGAAAGAGAAGAGGAAATACGTTAAAAAATGGCTCTGAGCACTATGGGACTAAACATTTATGGTCATCAGTCCCCTAGAACTTAGAACTAATTAAACCTAACTAACCTAAGAACATCACACACATCCATGCCCGAGGCAGGATTCGAACCTGCGACCGTAGCAGTCGCGCGGTTCCGGACTGAGCGCCTAGAACCGCTAGACCACCGCGGTCGGCGAAATACGTTAAGATATGGTAGATATGACACTGCGTAAAGACAGAGCACTGAGAGAGCTGGTGCACACGACATTCTTTCATAACTATTGAGATCCTTGCGGGAGTCTACCGTGGCGCAACTCCAAGATATATGGGGAAAGCAAAGTACATACACTTTCCAAGAAAGAATCTAATAATTTCACTTCGACTTGAGGCACATATTGACAGACGTGAATGCTATCGAACCATCAATTTAAAAAACGATGGTTGCAAAATATTGACAACGATTATTTACAGAAGCATGGACAAATTAGTATAAGCCAATGTAGAGCACGATTATTTTTGGTTTAGGAGAAATATAAGAATACATGATGCAATATTGACCCTATATCTTATCTTACGAAACAGGTTGACGTAAAACAGTTCTATGTTTGTAGGATACGTAGATTAAGAGAAAGCGTTTGGCAGTGTTACATGGACTATATACTTTGAAATTTTGAAGGTAGCAGGAAAAAATGTAGGACGCGAAAAGTTGTTTACAACTTGTGCAAAAGCTATACTGCAGTTATAAAATTCGAAGGGGTTGAAAGGAAAACAGTTCTTAAGAAGGGAATGAGACAGGCCAGTAGCTTATTCCCCGGGTTGATTCCACATGCACGTTGAGCAATCAGTAAAGGAAATCAACGACAAATTGGGAAAGCAAAGAATATTTCAGGCAGAAGAAATAAAAACTTTGAGGTTTCGCGATATTACTGCAATTATGTCAGAGTTGGCTAAGAACTTGGAAAAGCAGTCTGGAACAGATAGTGTCTTGAGTAGAGATTAGATGATGAATATCAATTAAAGTAAAACAACCAAAACTGAATTTAGTAGAATTAAATATGGGAATGCTCAGGGTATTAGGTTAAGAAGTGAGACAGTAAATGTAGTAGATGAGTTTACCTACCTGGGCGGCGAAAATAACTGATGATGACCGAAGCAGAGAGGATATAAAATTCAAACTGGCAATAGCATGGAAATCACTTTTGACAAAAAGGAATTTGTTAGTATCTAAGATAAATTTGAGAGTTACGAAGTCTTTTATGAAGTTATAATAAATTATGAAGCTTTTTGTCTGGAGTGTGGCGTAGTACGGAAGTAAAACCCCGACGACAAGCGATTCTAACAAGAAGAGAACTTTTGAAATGTGCTGCAGAAAAATGCTGAAGCTAATATTGATAAATCAAATAATTAACCAGGAAGTACTGAATCATATTGAGGAGAAAAGAAATTTACGGTGCAACTTGTCTCAAGGCAGAAATCAGTTGGTAGAATACGTCCTGAGCCTTCAAGGAATAGTGTTGGTGATGGAGAGAATTGTGTGTGTGTGTGTGTGTGTGTGTGTGTGTGTGTGTGTGTGTGTGTGTGTGCGTGTGCGTGCGTGTGTGTGCGTGGGTTTCGATTTTTTTTTTTTGGGGGGGGGGGGATTGTAGAGGGGTACTACGCGTCAATACAGTGAGCGAGTTCAAATAGATATAGGTTGCAGTAGTTAGTCAGACATGAAGAGGCTTAGACAGGAGAGATTAGCGTGGACCGAAGACCACTCCAAGAATAACAACTGCTGCCATTTGACTGTATGCTTTTTATTATTTGCATTAGCATAATTTGCATTTTGAGCCATTATCAAGTGTAACTGGGTAAGACATCAGTACATGAGAAATATGACTGAACATAATTTCGTCATCGAAATATTACAGTTCATATCTATATATATGAACGGCTGTCTCGTCGTGAAATACGAGAAAAAAATCATACGCAGGAGCTACATTCAGCGCTATACGCAACGTACAAGCAGCGCCAAAGAAACTGGTGTAGTTATGGGTATTCAAATACAGAGATATGTAAACATCCAGACTACAGCGCTGCGGTTGGCAGCGCCTATATACAGGGCTATTACAAATGATTGAAGCGATTTCATAAATTCACTGTAGCTCCATTCATGGACATATGGTCACGACACACTACAGATACGTAGAAAAGCTCATAAAGTTTTGCTCGGCTGAAGCCGCACTTCAGGTTTCTGCCGCCAGAGCGCTCAAGAGCGCAGTGAGACAAAATGGCGACAGGAGCCGAGAAAGCGTATGTCGTGCTTGAAATGCACTCACATCAGTCAGTCATAACAGTGCAACGACACTTCAGGACGAAGTTCAACAAAGATCCACCAACTGCTAACTCCATTTGGCGATGGTATGCGCAGTTTAAAGCTTCTGGATGCCTCTGTAAGGGGAAATCAACGAGTCGGCGTGCAGTGAGCGAAGAAACGGTTGAACGCGTGCGGGCAAGTTTCACGCATAGTGATGTGAAAGATTCAGTGTTTAAACCTCCTCTACCAAGAAACGTGCCAGAACTGCGAGCTCGCATCAACAGTGCTTTCGAACTCATTGATGGGGACATGCTGTGCCGAGTGTGGGAGGAACTTGATTATCGGCTTGATGTCTGCCGAATCACTAAAGGGGCACATATCGAACATTTGTGAATGCCTAAAAAAACTTTTTGAGTTTTTGTATGTGTGTGCAAAGCATTGTGAAAATATCTCAAATAATAAAGTTATTGTAGAGCTGTGAAATCGCTTCAAGCATTTGTAATAACCCTGTATAACAACAAGTGTCTGGCATAGTTGTTAGATCGGTTACTGGTGCTACAGTAGCAGGGTATCAAGATTTAAGTGAGTTTGAATGTGGTGCTATAGTTGGCGCACTTAACGATGAAGTGGGAATTTTCCAGTGAATATCAGAAATCCGGTAAAACAACAAATCTCCGACATCGCTGCGGCTGAAAAAAGATCCTGCCAAGAACGGGACCAACCAGTACTGAAGAGAATCGTTCAACTTGACAGAAGAGCAGCTCTTCCGCAGATTGCTGCAGATTCCAATGCTGGGCCATCAGCAAGTGTGCGAATTATTCAATGATACATCATCGATATGGGCTTTCGGAGCCGAAGGCCCACTCGTGTACCATTGATGACTGCAGACACAAAGCTTTATGGTATGCTTGGGCCCGTCAGCACCGACAATGGACTGCTGATGACTGGAAACATATTGCCTTGTCGTACTAGTCTTGTTTCAAACTGTATCGAGCGGATGGATGTGTAGGGGGATGGAGACAACCTCATGAATCCGTGTACTCTGCATGTCAGCGGGGAACAGTTCAGGTATGTGGAGGCACTATAACGATATGGGGCGTGTGGAGTGATATGGGACCCGTGATACGTCTAGATACGACTCTGACGCATGACACCTGCATCCATTTATGTCCATTGTGCATTCTGACAGACTTGGGCAGTTCCATCAGGATAATGCGACACCCAACACGTCCAGAATTGCCACACAGTGTCCCCAGGAACACTCTTCTGTGTTTAAACATTTCCGCTGACCATCAATCCCCCCAGCCATGAACGTTGTTGAGCATGACGAGGATTTATGGGCAGCCCTGAAGAATTCATGGTGTCAGTTCCTCTAGCACTACTTCAGACATTAGTCGAGTGTACGCCATGTCGTGTTGCGGCACTTCTGCCTGTTCACTGGGGTTCTTCACGACATTAGGCAGGTGTGCCAGTTTCTTTGGCTCTTCAGTGTATATTCTTCTACGACCTATGTTATGCTAATATTTCCAAAGCGCTGACGTGGTATGCACAAAACATAATGTAAACAAAAACTCTTCTTTCGTGCGTACCACATCGGTGTCTTTGCTAACATTAATCCACTACAGTACAGGACGCGCTGTGCGTGCTATCAAATGCAATAACTTTGCATTACTTATTCTCCTATTTCATGACTGGACAAGCCTGAACAGTTGTGTTTTGACGACAACATGTTATGCATTACCAAACTAGTAATTCCTTGATGCCTCAGGATGTTTCTTACCAACCGGTTCCTCTTTTGGTCAAGTTGTAGCACACATATCTTTTTCACAACTCAGTTTTGTACCTGTTTATTTATCATTCGAACTACATATATAATCTCCAGCATTATTCTATAGCACCACACTCGAAAAGCGGCTGTTCTGTTTCAATCTGAACTGCCTATTGACACTTCTCAGTTCCACACATCGCTACCCTCTAAAGAAATAACTTCAGGAAAGACATCCTAACACTAAAATTGATATAAGATATCAACAATTTCCTTTGTTTCATAAATGCTTTTCTTGCTTACTTCGTCCATCCACAGTTATTTTGTCTCCCAAATACGCCGGCCTCCAAAATTAAAGCAACCAACTGCTATTTCCCTTTCCTGTGCCTAACTCACGAAATAATCATATAAGCTATCAACAGGCGTTGTTATGATCGTGTTCTGGACGGAAGATTTCATTCCGATCAACGGCCAACCACACTAGCAATAGCGTCTGGCATCTATTAAGCGGAGTAATGTTTGCGGGGTAGTGCCACATCCACAATCGCTCTGTACACAGTAACAGACGGTGCAATATGGCACAGAGAAGACGCCTACAGACTATCTGCAGTGGAGGATCATAGGAAGAATGGAAGTAGGGCAGTCGTAAACCCATGTGGTCCGATGGCTTTACGTGAGTCGTTGTTTCTCAGATGTGGGAACCGTTAACAGAGACCGAAACTGTATCCCAGAGACCAGGACACTGCCGACCACATGTGGCATCAGAAAGAGTGGACCGTTAATTTAGCAGTAAGGGAATGACGGTACCTCCTGGCATCTGACCTTACAGCATCCGCTGGACCTGTTGTATCGAGGCAAAGTTGTGCACAGAAGGCTTCATCAGAGTGGCCTTCATTGTTGGAGACCTGCCGTCTGTTTACCTCTGGCGTTCTTCGCAGAAGGGAATGTCTGCAATGGAGCCGTCAACATGCCACCTGGATGGTTGAATTGTGGGCCAATGTTCTTTTCACACATGAGTCCCGATTTGGTCTGGAGGGTGATTCCCGTCGAATTCACATCTGGAGGGCAAGTGTAACTTGATTTTGGGATCCAACACTGCGGAAAGAGACCGATATCGAGGAGGATCCCTAATGGTGTCGGCAGGGATTACGTTGACAACACGAACACCTCTTCATAAAATTGTTCGGATGAATCAGCATGATTTAACTGCTCTCATTTATCGTGAGGAGATTTTGGGATCTCACGCGCGATTATTGCGCGGTGCTGTGGCCTCAGACTTTGTATTGATGGACGATAACTGTCGATCTCATACAGCAAGAGAGAATGATGATGTTTGGAGCGGATGATATTGCACGCAAGGCGTGGCTGCTCGCTGTCCCTATCTGAATCCCATATAGCACGCCTGGGATGCATTAGGGAAAGGGGTTACATCACGTCAGCATCCACCAACCACCCTCCAAGACTTGTGTGCACTTCTGCAGGACGAATGGGCGTTATTAATTCAACATTTGACTGATGACATCATTCGCTGCATGTTCCATCGTTTTCAGGCCTCTATTGGTTCCTTATACTGAGCACATTAACTATTTCTCAGAATGTGTGTGCAAATCCGTTAAGTTGAAAAAAGAAAGAAAAAGAACATTTTTGTCTACCGTTATGCGTGTTCCAGTTTAACACGTTGTATATTCTTTACATTGTTTCTTCTTTAGTGTCACCTGTTTGCGCTATTTTGTGGCAAAATAAACGCAACTCCTCTTCCAAGACCTTAGCCGTCTCTGGTAGAATTACAACACGGTATAAAGTTCGTAATTAGTCATGGTGTGAAATACTCTCACAGAGATCTGTTTATTTACTGACGAAAGTCAACTGCCAATCAGCTACAAAAGATAGTAATACACTATGTGATCAAAAGTATCCGGACACACCCAAAAACATAAATTTCTCATATTAGGTGCATTGTAATGCCATCTGCTGCCAGGTAATCCGTATCAGCGACCTCAGTAGTCATTAGACATCGTGACAGAGCAGAATGGGGTGCTCCGCGGACCTCACAGGCTTCGAAAGTGGTCAGGTGATTGTGTGTCACTTGTGTCATACGTCTGTACGCGAGATGTCCACACCCCTAAACATCCCTTGCTCCACTGTCTCCAATGTGATAGTGAAGTGGAAAAATGAAGGGACACGTACAGCACAAAACCGTACAGACCGACCTCGCCTGCTGACTGACAAAGACCACCGACAGTTTAAGAGGGTCGTAATGTGTAATAGGCAAACAGTTGTTCAGACTATCACACAGGAATTACAGACTGCATCAGGATCCACTGTAAGTACTATGACAGTTAGGCGGGAGGTGAGAAAACTTGGATTTCATGGTGGAGCGGCTGCTCATACGCCACACATCACCACGGTAAATGCCAAGCGAGCCTCGCTTGGTGTAAGGAGCGTAAACACTGGACGATTGAACAGCGGAAAAAAGTTGTGTAACGGTTCACGGTACACAATGTGGCGATCCGATAGCAAGGTGTAGGTATGGCGAATGCCCGGTGAACGTCATCTGCCAACGTGTGTAGTGACAACAGTAAAATTCGGAGGCGGTTGTGTTGTGGTGTGGTCGTGTTTTTCATGGAGGGCGCCTGCAACCCCTTTTGTTTTGCACAGTCACACGTTGATGTTTTACGCACCTTTTTGTTTCCCACTTTTGCATCTTTCAACACGATTGAGCACCTGTTCATAATGCACGGCCTGTGGCGGAGTGGTTACACGACAGTAACATCCCTGTAACGGATTGGCCTGCACAGAGTCCTGACCTGAATCCTATAGAATCCCTTTGGGATGTTTTGGAATGCCGACTTCGTGTCAGGCCTCACCGACCGATATCGATACCTCTCCTCAGTGCAGCACTATGTGAAGAATGGGCTGCTGCCATTCCCCAAGAAACCTTCCAGCACCCGACTGACCGTATGCCTGCGAGTGTTGCAGCTGTCATCAAGACTAATGGTAGGCCAGCACCATACTGAATTCTAGCATTACCGATGCAGGGCGTCACGAAATTGTAAGTCGTTTTTAGCCAGGTGTCCGGACACTTTCGATCAAATATTGTATATGTCAGGTACACATCAGTGCCACCAACGATCCAGCCGTCGGTTCAAAGGCCTTCTTCGCCTAATGTATATCTGTTTTAAAGCAAAGGATGAATACAATCTTACACCTATGGTATAATGTTTTTATCTCTTGAGATTTTACAAAAAATAATATTCACTGATACATCATCGAAAATATGTAGCCTTTGGCAGCCAAGATACTACTCAGGGCTAATGCTTGCACCACTTTCCAAAATGTGCTCACTACATAAACCATAAATGACTAACTGTAAACACAAAGAATTTATTACTACTTTGGAAATTAGGATAACGACTGATTTTCAAAAGAACATAGCTATAGTGAGTCCAGAAATGACCTTTGAACACTTCTGTCTGTTCGTTTAACACGTTTATGTCATTCATCTCTTAAAACACAAAACATTCCTAGTTCTCGTCACCAAAAGAAACTATTAATAATGTCATACATGTGTTGGTGATATGCCACTGACTCACAGAATGTGTGGAAGAATTATTAGACTACATTGCCGTTCTATTAATTATCTCCAACGAAAGCCGAATGTTTAAATTTCGCATTTAAGGAGTCGTTAACGCAAGAGTGTCGTACAAACATACCGTCTATCGAACGGACTCCTGTATGCATATCGTAGTGACAAGTGTCCCTGGCATAGAGAAACAACTGAAAGAGTTGAAAACAAATACGTCTCTATGTCCTGTTGGAATTCCAGTTTCGTTTTTACAAAGAGTACTCTATGCCAATGGCCCCTTATCTAGCTCGTATTTATCGCGAATCTCTCGCCCAATGCAAAGTCCCAAGCGACTGGTGAAAAAGCTCAGCTGAATCCCGTATATAAGAAGAGCATACAAACAGACCCTAATACGATTTGCTGCAGATACCTTGAACTTATTCTCAGTACGAATGTAATAAATTTTCTGGAGATCGAGACGCTTATGTCCATGAATCGGCATGGATTTAGAGAGTATCGCTCGTGTGAAACTCAGCTTGCCCGTTTCTCGATATGTTGTTAGAATTTTTGGAAGGTATGGTTCATCATTAAGGCAGATCACATATAGGACGCTAGCGCGAACTATTTTTGAGTACTGCTCGAGTGTTTGGGATCCATACTAGAACGGATTAAAGGAAGACATCGAAGAAATTCAGAGGCCAGTTGCTAGATTTGTTACCGATAGGTCCGAACAAGACGCAGGTGCTACAGAGATGCTTCGGGAACACAGAAGGGAATGTCTGGCGGGTAGGCGAAGTTTGATTCGAGGAACACTGGTGAGAAAATTTAGAGAAACGGCATTAGAAGATGACAGCAGAACGATTCTAATGTCGCCGACATACATTTCGCGTAAGGACGACGAAAATAAGTTACGAGAAACTAGGAAGCATAGTGGCAGTCATTTTTCCCTCGCTCTATAAGGAAGTGGATCAGGAAAGGAAATGACTGGTAGTGGTACAGGGTGCCCTCCGCCAGGCACAGTACTGTGGCTTGCGCAGTATGTATGTAGATGTACACATATGACGAATAACGAACTTTCAGAAAGAGGCAAGGCCGACTGGTTTCTCTTTCCTCTAAGAACTCAGTTAATGACCAATATGTTAGTTGCTCGTAAGCCCTAATCTTCCTTTCTTTTTGGGTCTTTTCTTTTTTGACTGTGACTGCCGGCTCTCTGGAGGCAAGCCTAGCCTCTCCAACAAAATGTAACTCCCATTTGACGACGAGCCGTTGCGCGTGTCACTTCACGAAACACTCCACTTTTCTTGCTTAAGTTGTCAACCGGAAATATGCCTGAGCCGACGAGTGTGCAGTCTGCAGCGGTGCTGCGCTACATCTACTGTGTGATACCGCCACAGCCAGGCCGCGCCTAACGCCCCGCTCATTCCGGGTCGCCGCCCGAGGATTTATGTCCCCAGAGGCAGAGACCCCGCATGCAGATCGTCTTTTATGAAGACGGACGCCCGGCACGTATCACGTCATTAGTCACACGCTGCGCGTACAGCACTCCCACTATCCGGAGCGGGCAGACATGGCTCGTGAAGAATCCAAAGCGCTTCCGGCAGAGGGTATTTGCACGGCGGCGTGTCCACCACGAGGGCATGGCACTTCTCTCCGATGTGAATGAACGGAGAACACTTGTGTATTATCCAGTTACACCACGACGAAAAGTAAGAGGGGATCCACAAAGTGAAGAGCGTTTCGGCATACCAAGATATTCTTTAACAACAACATGGCATATACACTGAGGTGACAAAACTAATAGAACACCTCCTAGTATCGTGTCTCACATTTTTGGCGGCGTAGTCTAGGAACTCTACGTGGCAACGACCTCACAAGTAGCTGTAAATCACCTGTAGAAATGCTCAGCCATGCTGTCTCTATAACGGTCCATAATCGCATGTGTTGTTGGTGAATGATTTTTTTCATCAACCGACCTTTACGTCGGGTGACTGAGGTGGCCAAATGATTCCCTCGGATTCTTCAGAGTATTCTTCAAAAATGGTAAACAATTGTGGCTTCGTGACATGGCGCATACGTAATAATTACATAGCCGGCCGAAGTGGCCGTGCGGTTAAAGGCGCTGCAGTCTGGAACCGCAAGACCGCTACGGTCGCAGGTTCGAATCCGGCCTCGGGCATGGATGTTTGTGATGTCCTTAGGTTAGTTAGGTTTAACTAGTTCTAAGTTCTAGGGGACTAATGACCTCAGCAGTTGAGTCCCATAGTGCTCAGAGCCATTTGAGCCAATAATTACATAGTTGTTTGGGAACATGAAGTCCATGAATGGTGCAAATGTTCTCCAAGTAGCCGAATGTAACCATTTCCAGTTAATGACCGGTTCAACTGGAACAGGAGACCCCGTCCATTTCACGTAAACACAGCCCACACTGTTACGGAGCCACCACCTGCTTGCACAGTGCCCTTGTCGATAACATGGACCCCTCTGATCGTGGAGTGTGCATCACACCCGAACCCTATCATCACCTACCACCAACTGAAATCGGTACTTCTCTAATCAGGTCACGGGTTCAACCGAGTCGTCTAGGGTTCAACCGATATTCTCACTGGCCCAGGAGAGGCGCTGTAGGTGGTGTCGTGCCCTTAGCAAGGCACTCGCGTCCGTCATCTGCTGCCATAGCGAATTAACTCCAAACGGATACTTCCGCCGTACGTCACGCATTGGTTTCTGCGATTATTTCACACAGTGTTTCTTGTCTCTAAACAGTGACAACTCTAAGCAGTTGCCGTCGCTCCCGGTCGTCAACTGAAGGCCATATGCCAATGCATTGTCCATGGTGAGAGGTAATGTCTGAAATTGGGTATTCTCGACACACTCTTGCACTGTGTATCTAATGTGACGTTACGGCGTCTCACCGAGCACTAGTACTTGAACTTCCCCCCGCGGCCGGGAGCTGCGAATAGCGCGCCGCCGGAGAGCAGCGGTTGTCCGCCAGCTTTGAAAGAGGGTGATGTGGTGGATGCCACGAGGAAATTCTGCGCTTAGCAAGGAGGAGCCGTCCAGGAAGAACGAAACGGGTCCTGCACACTGACGTGTGGCGAACGGAGGACGTGTGCGGACATTGGCTGCGGAGGTCTGAGTTGTCGACATGTAATGGCAAATGGTCGGTAGAGACGGTAGGGCAAAATGACATTGTAGTTAGTTGGAGTGAAAAGTATCATTTGCCTCAGACAGTGGTCTGCTCGCTTGGGGTGAAATATTGTGTCTTTTGCAAGCACTCTGCTTTGGGTACTAAATTTCTAACTGTGTCTGAACAATTTGAACTAGGCGCTGGAGGTTTGTGAACTCTGTGTATATTGATAAAATTGTCTGTTTTGGTAGTTCAAGTGTTCTGAACTTGCAGGCCTTTTTTGCCGCTGCTGCCTTGCGTTACCTCTGTTTCTACATGCATGGGAAAAGCAACCTTGTGTTTCATTGGAAATAAATGTGAAAACTTTACGATTCTTGTCAGCTGTGCTGAAGCAGTGACTCGATGGACGGAAATTGTCCACAAATATGTTACTGGGTAGGCTGTTATTCTAATTAAGCTTCCTACTTACGTTACCAAACAATTGTGATGTTTTGATGTGTCAGTTACTGACTACTTATAGTTGTTTATCCCTTGGCATATGGTACATAAGAAGTTATGCTTATACATGTCTAAGTGTTCTTGGTAATTGGTTGAAATCAAAAACGTTAACTTGAGTCACTGCAATTCTAGAATTCTCCCGTGGACACGTCTCATCAAGGAAATAGTGGTTTTGCGTACTCCTAGCTCATGACTTGACTTGAGCGGTTGGGGCTTATTTGATGTATTTGTTGTTCGGCTGATTACCGTTTAGGGTGTAATTAGAAACATTTGCTCAGGTCGCTGTGTTGGTAACGAATGAAATTCGTCCCAAATCATTATTGTCGGCTTGTCATTTCTAACCCTTTACCTACTAGTTTTGGTAACTGCGCAGGAGCTGAAAGTCTAAACTGTCGAATGCGTATGTTTTGGCATTAGTGGCCATTTGTAGTAGACTTCGGAAGAATGTGCAAAGGTGAGTTGTCAAGATACGTTGAAATTGTTGCAAGGAATGCTATCAGGTACCAAATAGTATGCTACAGGCGTTGAATTGTAACTGTGTGACCTGTATTGTAATATTTCTGCAACACTGACTGATATTGCTAAACCTGGTGCCTGTTGCTTTATAAGAAGGAAATCAATATATCATTGGTATTCCGGATATTCATTGATATTACGTATTTTATTTCTTGTTTTATAATTATTGAGACTTTCAAATTTGATGTTCTGAGAAGAAAGAGAAGTGGCGTATTTAAGTGATTTCCGGTATTTTCATTGATATTTTGTATTTTAATTCTCATTTTTAAATTACTGCATTTCAAATTTAATGTTACTAGTAGCGTATTCTCCATGTGTCTCACGCCTTCGTGTAACGCAAGGTCGTTAACAGAAAACAAATGAAATTTGTGTGAGCATGTATTCTCCTCTTAACCCAGTACTACCCACGCCCACTGCAACTCCGTCCTTGCTACATCTCGGAATATTGAATTCCCTTGCTATTTCCGAAAAGGAAATCCCATGCGTCTAGCTCCAACTACTGTTCCGTGTTCAAAGCTTGTTAATTCCCGTCGGAAACCTTTTCACCTGAATCTCCTGAGTACAAAAGGCAGCTCCTCCATCGCACTGCCCTTTTAAAGCCTGTGTACGAGACACTGTCACCACCTGTGTATCTGAATATCTCTATCCCATGAGTTCTGTCACCTCAGTGTATTCTGTCTACCTTTCCACACAGCAGCCTTTGAGATTAAGGCAGTCTTCGTACCTCGGCAACAGTTTGTCTGCACATTCTTCATACTATGTGGTCACCTGGCTGTTCAACCAGATCACGACAGCATCCTTCAGGCCTCCATATATTCGAAACATTTACCAGCAAAGTGCTACTTCAGTGAGTCGTTGATTCTGTTGAATGATGCGACAGACATTTTGTCTCAGCGTACCTGTGATGACGGAGGATCGCCCTGATCTCTTTCCGTTATGAACTGCTGCTCTCTCATTGCTAAACACTGTGCATCAATTTCGGACACTGGATACAATCATTACAGCTTCACTACAAATGATAACAAGTCTGCGGATAAGGTCACTGGATCTAACATTTTCCGCCTGCAGAAAACAAATAATACCACGTACCTCACAGTTGGCAGGACTAGTAATTGGCACAATCATGGTCGCAGCCATCTCTGCATTTACCACAAGACAAGGTCCGACATACAGCCGCATGCGGCGACTGTCCGCATAAACTTGAACACCATATACCAATGTGCGCTGCACCACACTGGTGTGCGGAGGGGTGTATGCGAGGAAGTTCTTTATTTTCTGGTTGGCCTTTGTGTTAAAGGGCCACCCACGAAAGTGCATGGTGCCAATATGTTCCAAAAAGACGTGGGTTGAAATGGGATTTTTCAGGTGGTCAATCTTGGATTCTGTTGATCACGGGGATGAGGGGTTAACCGTTTTGGGTAGCTATTTCCCTAGCGATATACCCATCGGAAGAAGTGGCATACTGCCCCTATCCTCCTCATACAACGTAGTGTCAAAACTCAAACATTACACGTTTCCTCCCACCCAGGCAAATTGAGCAAATACGTTAGTTCTTTTGCATTAGATATGATCGAGGGTGGACCCTAGCCGGCTCATAAAATCAGAATTTGGTAATGGGTGGTTCCCAAGAAAATCCTTGATTTTTGATTGGGGAAAGTATCAATTGTGGGGAAGGCCACTTCTACAATTTCTGTTCAAAATTACCGTACCTATCCACGTAAAATAGGCACGTATTATCCGGTTTAGAGCCTAAATGTAGTTTTAACTGATGCTCCTAGGACCATCTCAAAGGTTCTGAGGTAACCAAAGTATTTTTTCACCATTGTATTGTACGTGCTGTCGTGGCTCAATTACACGTTGTGATTATGTGCTTTTCTAGTCAAATATTTTCTAAGTCATTGCGTTTAGTTGCCCTCACTTTCCTATTCAAACCAATTTTCGCGGAACTGCACTCTGCATTTTCAAGCTAATATTTGTTCTATAGTGCCAGTGGCAGATATTGGTATTCACTTACGTTGTTTCCATTGTCAACGTCAAACTATTCACTAGTCGAGGTAAGCCGTCTTCTTGTACATGGGCTCCAGGACGGAAGGTAAGCGATGGAGCCGACGGAGTTGGCAGACTTGCCGTTCATAATTTTATATGACACGTAATTATTTTACGTTTCGTAGTTTGAGTTACTCTAACAGTCAGGCTACACTGTGTGGTGCCGTAAGCACCACTGCTTATAATTTTTCAAGTAAATTCCGATATTTATTGAGACTAATCTGGTACTTACAACTCAAATATTTTGTATACCCTTTAGCAAACACGTTGGGCTAACTGGGCCGTTCCTGTTCTAGGTCATATTTTCTTAATATTGCAGTAAGATTCCGATACTATACAAATTCACGTGGTTACCTGATCTGATCGGTCGGTGCAGAAGGCGATCTATAAAGTTGTGCTGCAGTCTTCTTATGAAAACTTTTCATTTCCCAAGATTGCTATGTTACCACATTAGTGGACTTTTAGTTTCGGCTATATAAATTGCCACCTTCAGGTCCATAAAAGGAAAAATGCTTTGGTTTCATGCTTAAAGCAATATAAAAAAACTACGGTATGGAATACACAAAACTCCGGGGACACAAAATTACCTACCCATTCTCAATGAATTATTTGTATGTCGTGGGCCGCCATATATGATCCTTTACAGCACGCTTGCTCTATTTATGTATAGTTTGTGTAATTTTCTCGTCATGATTACTTGGTGTTAAATTGACTTGGTTAATTGTAATGTTACACAGACGTCGGACTTTATTACATTATTTCTAACTGACGTCATGGATTGCGGGCCGCCACGCTGTGGTTCCACTCAGCACTCAGCGTTTGCTTTGTACTGTAGGTCTAGTCGGCAGTTAGGGTAAATCCGGGAGAGGTGCCGCAACCTTTGTACTTTCGGCAGACGCAGACTCAATGCTCGTGAACTGGCACTAAAGTTGCTCAGAGGATGCCACGCCATAATAAAAGTGGTTACGTTTCCATCGAGCAAGTTTTCCATGTTACGGTCGAGCAAGTTTCAATGAGCTCTGGGGGAATAACTGAGGCAAGTATATAAATATCCCTCCAAAACGTTTTCAGCGTCACGATTAGTTCTTAGTCCACATCTACATTTATACTCCGCAAGCCACCCAACGGTGTGTGGTGGAGGGCACTTTACGTGCCACTGTCATTACCTCCCTTTCCGGTTCCAGTCGCGTATGTTTCGCGGGAAGAACGAGTGCCGGAAAGCCTCCGTGCGCGCTCGAATCTCTCTAATTTTACATTCGTGATCTCCTCGGGAGGTATAAGTAGGGGGAAGCAACATATTCGATACCTCATCCAGAAACGCATCCTCTCGAAACCTGGACAGCAAGCTACACCGCGATGCAGAGCGCCTCTCTTGCAGAGTCTGCCACTGGAGTTTGCTAAACATCTCCATAACGCTGTCACGGTTACCAAATAACCCTGTGACGAAACGCGCCGCTCTTCTTTGGATCTTCTCTATCTCCTCTGTCAACCCGACCTGGTGCGGATCCCACACTGACGAGCAAGTATAGGTCGAACGAGCGTTTTGTAAGCCACCTCCTTTGTTGATGGACTACATTTTCTAAGGACTCTCCCAATGAATATCAACCTGGTACCCGCCTTACCAACAATTAATTTTATACGATCATTCCAATTCAAATCGTTCCACACGCATACTCCCAGATATCTTACAGAAGTAACTGCTACCAGTGTTTGTTCCGCTATCATATATTTATACAACAAAGGATCCTTCTTTTTATGTATTCGCAATACGTTACATTTGTCTATGTTAAGGGTCTGTGTTAAACAGCTAAATATTTCCAAATGTTTGATGCTCGTATTAACAGTATGTTCTATTTGACGTGTTTTGTTTCTAGTTCGGCCATCTCGGTTATCAAGGTCATGAATATATAAGGTGCGGCGTCAGTCCCCTACAGATCGAGATATACACCGCAATAAAATTAGATACATATATTTTCTTTAGGAATAATTGCCAAGCAAATCAAAATAACAGTTTTAAATAGGCGAAAACATTTCTATTTTCATTGTGATTTCGTTCAAATGACTTAGCACACATCTTTAAGGTGTTCACACAGTCTCGTGAAGATCAAAGGACAATAATATATATATATATATATATATATATATATATATATATATATATATATGCGCCAATTAATTTAAGTTTTTCGCCGGATATTGGAAGAACACCTGTAGCGAATTTGTTAATGAAATTATATTTTTAATTTTTAGAGTAAAACACCTAATTGAAATAATAATCCAATGTGGTTAATTTTAGGATTAAGAAAAATGCCTATCTTTTACAAACGTTAACCATGGTCCAAACGTCGTGCTCTTTGGGTCCCAGAAAGATTGAAGGGGGCTGTTTCAGAATACATTTGGGGGATATGTGTTAGTTTTAATGTTTCTTAACAATAAATAAGGAAACCAGTTATCTAAACGAATGAACTACTTTGATATATAAATAAAATGGCATTAAAAATAATGTTAACACTTCATCTAACAATTTTTAGGTCAAAATCCGTATATACACTTAAGAAACAAAGGTTTTGTAGGATGTGGCATATCACCCATAGCGTAAGGTATAGACGCCATAATGTAAAGATATTTTCATGGTCAAACATATGTTAACTGTTACACAGAAAAGATGTCATAGACAACTAATGTGTTTCATTGTACACAAAAAGTATTTACAAAAAGTGGTCCATGGGACTTCACATATGCGATTTTGAGAACGTGCGCCATTTCTCCCAGATTTTAAGTTACTCTTTCGCAGCCAACATATCATGTTCCATGAAATGACATTATGCGATATGTACCTGTTGTCTTCATATCATACAAAGTCTAAGTGGTACGTAGATTATGATTGCACATCTTACATGTTATTTTCATGTCTCGACTTTCTTATGGTATGTTTTTAATTTATTTTATTTATTAGACCTATTAATTATTGTATTTTGATTTGAATTGTATTCGTCCATAAGATCAGAACTTTATATTTATTACCACACAGCACATTGTATGTTATTACTGTGACAGAGTAGTTTAAATCATTGTATGATGTAATTACCACTGCCTGGTTTTATGGGTACCTAATTTTTTGTCATTGAGTTTTTGTGTATGCCCTACAGTGTGTTTTATACTGCTGTAAGATGTAAATCGTCATGTTTCCTTATGTAGGTGTTAAGATGGGAGTTTATATTGCCAAAACTAGTAATCCACTAATATTTTAACATAGCGATCTTAAGAAATAAATAAAAGTTTTCATAACAAGACTGCAGTTAAAAAATTCATGTCTTTAAACTTTCTATATGAGAGGGCATTTTAGTTCAAAGCTTATTTCGGACTACCATTTATGTTACGAGGGATAATCCAGAAAATAACTGACTTGTTAGTCTATCGCGGCGGTGGGTAGGACTACACCCGCCATCTACTTGCCATAACATTTCTACACTCAGTACTTTGCTTTCTGTGACGTGTTAAAATGTATGCTGCAACAGTGAATACCGCCACTTGTGACGTGCGTTATGTGATTAGGTTTATGTTGAGAAAAAAATTGTACACCAACTGAAATTTATCACAACTTTTGTCTTGTGGACGGAAACGGAATAATGAGTGAAAAGGCTTAGCGTTGTGACTGACGAACTGGTGATATTAATTGTGAAACAAAAAGGCATCCGATGGGATGGGGTCACACAAATTCTCCAAAGAAGCCAAGAAAGTGTTTGCAAACGCTGTCAGCAATAAATATTATGGCTACTGTTTTGGGACTCTAAGGGAGTGATTCTCGTTGATTTCCTTGAACGTGACACAACAGTTACCACAGAGTGGTATTGTCAAGCACTGATAAAGCCGGTGATACAAAACAAGCGTCGAAGGAAAATTAGGCAAAAAGTTTCGTTGTTGTTTTTCTTTATGACAACTCACGTCCATACAAGGCCAATCGAACCCGAGAGTTCCTCCGGGGTTTTCGATGGGAGGTGTTTGGTCATCCACCACACATCCCGAATGTGGCACCGAGCGACTACCACCTCTTCCCAAAGCTGGAAACATGGCTCGCTACACAACGCTTTGATACTGACGCTGAGCTGCATGCAGGTTTTAAGCAGTGGTTGCATTCGCAGGAGACAGATTTCTGCTGAGACTGTACTGAAAAATTTAGGTTGTGTTAAGTGCCTCAACTTCAGTGCCAATTGTGTAGAAAAATAGCTTAAGAGATTGTCTTTAAAATGTACGAGGGTCACAAAAAAACAGTAAAAATGCACACTATTTTTGTAAAAATACAGTTTTCATTCTTCATATGTGAAAGTTTTACAGCGTGTAGACACATCCATTCCACTTGTTTTCAAACTTAGTTCAATCTGTTCCCGTGAGTGGCGGCGTCACAGCATGTCGCCGTCCGCGGTGGTCTAGCGGTTCTAGGCGCTCAGTCGGGAACCGCGCGACCGCTACGGTCGCGGGTTCGAATCCTGCCTCGGGCGTGGATATGTGTGATGTCCTTAGGTTGGTTAGGTTTAAGTTGTACTAAGTTCTAGGGGACTGATGACCACAGATGTTAAGTCCAATAGCGCTCAGAGCCATTTGAACCATTTGAACCACAGCATGTCTTGAAGATTGCTACTACACTTGACGTTCGTCAGAAGCAACGTGCTGTCATAGAATTCCTGTGCTGTGAAAACATGACAGTGGGAAACATCCACAAGAGGTTGAAAAAGGTGCATGGAGATGCCGCTGTCGATCATAGTACAGTCAGTCGGTGGGCAAGCAGGTTACGTGATGAAAGCGGGCACGGCAATATTGAGGATTGTCCTCGCAGCGGCAGGCCTCGTACTTCACACACTCCAGGCAATGTGCAGAGAGTTAACAGATGCATCACAGTGAACGAATTGTCACGCTGCGTTGGGATAGGGGAAGGAAGTCTTTGCAGAATACTGATAGTGTTGGCGTTAGAAAAGTTTGTGCCAGGTGGGCTCCCAGGATGTTGACAGTAGCTCACAAAGAAACAAGAAAAACGGTATGCAGCGAACTTTTGGAACAATACCAGAATGGTTGAGATGAATTTGTTGGAAGTATTGTGACAGGTGATGAAACATGGCTCCATCATTTTTCATCAGAGACGAAGAGGCAGTCAATGGAGTAGCATCATGCAAATTCACCAAAGAAATAAAATTCAAAACCACATCTTCTGGTGGAAAAGTTATGGCTACGGTGTTTTTCGATTCCGAAGGACTCTTGCTTGTGGACATCATGCCAAGTGGAACCACCATAAATTCTGATGCATATGTGACGACACTGAAGAAACTTCAAGCTCGGCTGAGTCGTGTTCGACCACATCGACAAAAGCAGGATGCTTTGCTGTTGCACTGCCACATGTCAGTAAAAAACCATGGAAGCGATCACAAAACTCTGATGGACAACACTGAAACACCTGCCTTACAGTCCTGACCTGGCTTCATGTGACTATCATCTCTTTGGGAAACTGGAAGACTCTCTTCGTGGAACAAGGTTTGAAGATGATGACTCCCTTGTGCACGCTGCCAAACAGTGGCTCCAACAGGCTGGTCCAGAATTTTACCGTGCGGGTATACAGCCGTTGTTTCCAAGATGGCGTAAGGCAGTTGAGAGGGATGGAAATTATGTGAAGAAATGAAAATATTGTTCCTGAAGTATGTATCTACACACTGTAAAACTTTCAAACATGTAGAATAAAATGGATTAAAAAAATAGTGTGCGTTTCTTTTGGATCCTCGTATGTAATAAAATTTGATTTTACCCGTATTGTTAATTTTTTATTTCAAAACGTCCGTTACTTTGGGAAAAAACGACATTTTGTCTATGGAGTGAGTGATTGATTATTTTGTAAAATTTATTTTTGTTTATTTATAGACGCAATCACATGTTTATGACACAGTCATAACTGGTTTCGGCCATACAATGACCATCTTCAGATTCTAAAGGCGACATATAGTGAACTCAGGTTCATGCGTTGTCAAACTCATTTGACAACGCATGAACCTGTGTTCAGTGTATGCTGCCTTTAGAGTCTGAAGATGGTCATTGTGTGGCCGGAACCGGTTATGACTGTGTCATAAACATGTGATTGCCTCTATAAATAAAGAAAAAAAAAATTACGTCCGTTACTTTCTGGATAGTCTCGTATAGTAGTCAATACGCTTCCTACCATGGGACGTGAAGTAGAGATCCGTACACTCGTGAAAGACTCAGTCTGTTCAGGACATTCCCCAACATTCGACATAGGTCTCTAGTTCTGATTATGAGACAAGAGAAGCAGCCGGGCTTAATTACGCTGTGGAGTGCAGAGGGTGGGCGTTACTCCTGGTCAGAGCAAGGACCGTGCTCCGTTGCAGTGTTCGCCTTGCGCTGGCGCTGAGCTTCCCCCGAGCCATGGGAAATCCCGCGCAGCACACAGTCTGTAGTGCAGACTGCGCTGCTGGGATTTAAGCGGCCAGAGGCGAGCAACTGGCCGGCCGCTGATCTGCTGTGCGCCGCCCCGGCGTCCGGGACACGCGGGGATTCCGGCGACCCGCTCTCTGGCTTCTAGAAACTTGGGTGTTCGCTCCAACTCCTGTTTCAAACAGGGAAAACTCGTTACTTAACATCGGATGTACTCAGCCCGCGTCATGATGTGACAGACATTTTCTTCTTCCTCTAAAGAGCAGTATTGTTTGGTTTATTAACATATTTTTTCCCCTTGAGATCGGTCCTAAATTAGACAACAGAAAAGCTGGAATTTAGGCCAAACAGATTTTCTAACAAACTTTCACGTTCGTTCACTATACGCATCATGTGTAACTTGTAACAGATCTACCCGGTTAGTCGGTTAATAATGATGCTTCTCGCTTACGTACACCATGGACAGAAGTGTTTCTACACGCAATATACTGAAACTGCAGATGAGAATCACGAGGGCAACACTTACTGGGCGTCATAATGGCAGGTCGGCAACGGTGTGCGAAACGTAAGGACGAGAATAGCTTTCGCGTGATGTGTTAGTGTCAAGAATCATAGCCCGATGTAACTCGAGCGATACATAGAAAGAGATGATACAGAGTATTACAAAAGTAAAACTCAAAGAAATACGCAATGAGACCAACATAAATAGTAGTAAGTCTATTCAAATAAAATTGTTACACTGAGGTCACGACGATTCAAGATGGTCCCTGGCCATTAGAAATGGCAGCTCATGGTTCTTGATACGTGTCAGATCAACACGGACGGTAGTGCACGCTCTACAACGTGCTCCCAAGCTGTTCACAAAGTGCGTAAGGAGCATGTTCTGTTTATACAGCCGGCCGGGGTGGCCGAGCGGTTCTAGGCGCTACAGTCTAGAACCGCGCGACCGCGACGGTCGCAAGTTAGAATCCTGCCTCGGGCATAGGTGTGTGTGATGACCTTAGGTTAGTTAGCTTCAAGTAGTTCTAAATTGTAGGGGACTGACGACCTCAGAATTAAAGTCCCATATTGCTCAGAGCCATTTGAACCATTTCTCCAGTGCAGTTCTCAACTGTTGGTGGACGTGGACGCGCTGCACTACGTCTGCCAAACGCATACCAAACGTTCGCGCTGCAGCATGTGGACGCACTGCCATCCGCCTTCGCTCCGCATCCCACACCTCCTAGATGGGACTTAAGCCGGGGGACGGAGCAAGCCGTCTATTCGATCCACGTTCCAAAAGTTACTACGCCTCTGCTGCTCGATGGTGTCGCTCATTGTCATCCAAGACGTCGGGGCTGTATACTCCTTGTTCTAAATGGTTCAAATGGCTCTGAGCACTATGGGACTTAACATCTACGGTCATCAGTCCCCTAGAACTCAGAACTACTTAAACCTAACCAACCTAAGGACATCACACACATCCATGCCCGAGGCAGGATTCGAACCTGCGACCTTAGCGGACTCGCGGTTCCAGACTGAAGCGCCTAGAACCGCATGGCCACCCAGGCCGGCGTTCAGCTATGTACTGAGCAAGATAGCTAGAAGTGAATAGACGAGCGCAGCCTTGCAGCACCACGAGGTCGGCCGACTTGGCAGTGACTCATCATGGTTCAAATGGTTCAAATGGCTCTGAGCACTATGGGACTCAACTGCTGTGGTTATCAGTCCCCTAGAACTTAGAACTACTTAAACCTAACTAACCTAAGGACATCACACACATCCATGCCCGAGGCAGGATTCGAACCTGCGGCCGTAGCAGTCGCACGGTTCCGGACTGCGCGCCTAGAACCGCGAGACCACCGCGGCCGGCGACTCATCATGCAAAAGATACTTTCGTCCTTACGTTTTGCACACCATCGTATTTGAAAAGAGATGGGCGATCTATACTTTAAAAAGAGATATAGAAGTAAAAGATATTCAATAGAAAATTACCACAACCCCCCCCCCCCCCTCCCACCGTGCAGAACACAGTTACTCAGAACTACCATTAATTTCTAGATTCTAATATGGCAGATTAGATCAGTGATTTAAGCCCTACAAAAATGATTTGACGTTTTATTACAAAAATGTTTTTATGCCTTCAAGATGGAACTTCACCATTAATGGTGCAGTCGCAACTGAAGTAATAGAACACTCTTTGCTTCAGTAACAGTACGGGATTGGGACATATACTGCAGTTTTACAGACGTCTGCCTGTGTTTTCCAGACTGAAATTTGCAAACAATTTAGTGCAGCACCAAGCAGACTCCTTCAAATACACATAATTTCACATAATTTTCAGTGCATGAAGAAGAATCTTGAGTACTGCAAGAGTACTGTGGAGTATGTCAAGGTGTACTGAAATGTGCTCCGAAACACTTGCGTCTATGCTCACAATGTACTCTGACGTTGTATCTGCAACAAATCGTCTCTTACGCTGCTCTACAGGGCGAGCGAGCTTCCTACCTTCATGTAATGTGATGTGGCGTAGACGTCCAACACCTCGCCGCTTTCTCTTGGTTGCAGCGTCTTTCAAACACTTTGCTTTGATGCTCTCTACAGCAGCACAAGAATAGCAGATCAAATTTCCAGTCCCCGAGATTCTCGGTCCCAGGCGCCAAGTCAGAAAAAGTCGGAAAAGGTTTCCCCTTCTGCTGCCGGTGTCTTCGTTTGAATGATACCCCATTTATATATGATCCACGTCAAGTACAATGCTGCCAGGTGGTATTCTATTTCATGTTTTCCCAAGTCTTGCACAGATGACGAGTGAATTACGTATGCAGAAGGCAGGTATCATTGACATTCCTTGACGCAACTTGGCATACAGTGAAATGACAAAAGTAATTGGATACCTTCTAATATTGTGTCGGACCTCCTTTTGTCTGACGTAGTGCAGCATGATCTCAACAAGTCGTTGGACGTTCGCTGCAGAAATACTGAGCCATGCTGGCTCCATATCTATCCGTAATTGCGAAAGAGACGCCAGTGCAGAATTTTCTGCACGAACTGACCTCTCGGTTATGACCCATAAATGTCCGGTGGAATTCATGTTGAGCGATTTCAGGGGCCAGATCATTCGCTCAAATTGTCCTAAGTGTTCTAACATGGCTCATTGTCATCCATAATGATTCCTTCGTTGTTTGGGAACATGGCGTCCATGAATGGCTGCAGATGGTCTCCAAATGGCCGAGCGGCATCGTCCCTAGTCTATGATGAGTATAGTTGGATCAGGGGACACAGTATATTCCATGAAAACCCTACCAACATCCTTCTGGAGTTTGGAGCCAGCACCAACTAAACAGTGTCATGTTGACAGCATGCGTCCACAGCTTCGTGGGGTCTGCGCCACACTCTAACCTTGCCATCAGCTCTTACCAGCTGAGATTGCGACTCATCTGACCAGGCCACAGTTTTCCAGTCGTCATGGGTCCAAACTATTTGGTCACAAGCGCAAGAGAGGCGCTGCAGGTGAAATCATTCTACAAGCAAAGGCACTTATGTCGGTCCTGTGCTGTCATAGCCCGTTAATTCCAAATTTCGCCGATGTATGCTCAAGGATACATTCGTGGTACGTCACAAATTGATTTCTGCTGTTATTTTACGCATTGTTCCTTGTTCTGAACACTGACAACTCTACGCAAACGCGTCTACTCTCGCTCGTAGAGTGAAAATCGTCGGCCGCTACGTTATGCATAGTGAGAGGCAATGCCCGAAATTAGGCATTCTCGGCACTCTCTTGCCGCTGTGGATATCGGAATATTGAATTCCCTAACGATTTCCGAAATGGAATCTCCCATACGTCTAGCTCAATTTACCGTTACGGGTTCAGAGTCTGTTAATTCCCGTCGTGTGGCTATAATCAGCTTTTCGCTTGAATCCCCTGATTACAAATGATAGCCCTGCCAATTCACTGCCCTTTGAAACCTTGTTTACGCCATACTGCTACCATCTGTATACGGCCATATCGATGTCCCATGACATTTGTCACCTCAGTGAAATGCTCTGTGCAAACTTTAACACACTTCATAGTAATAAATACAGTTTGTATAAGGCTGTGACAACGTGGAAATAACAAAAATGAAAGTGAGTAATTGTTGTAAAGTATCAGGTGTTCTTCAGACCAGAACAGTTACAATGAACTTCAGTATGTGATTCAAATAAAAAAGAATGAACCAACCGACGGTAGAGAAATTCAAGGAAATATGTAAAAAAATACTCGGTCAACGCAGACCCATGTGTTCATAATTGTTAAGGAATTGGTGATGCGTCGAAATACGGAGGTACTAGATAATCTGTGTGGCCTGATATCGAGGGGTGCAGCTTAAAGTGTGAATAAGTTGTACACTTGACTAGACGATGCCACAGAACCTCCGAATATAACAACGTATAAAGGATATGGGTTGCTATTCAAACGGCTTATTAGTTTAAATTTCAGTGAGAACATAATGTGACTAAACGACTTGCGTTAAAGAACAAGATTTCGCAAGTTCGCGGCGTCTGTTGACGTGAATTTCAGCGTTCTACCTGGGAAACGAATGCAGTATTTCTAACAACTTGGGCTGTAGAGGCAGCTCTAGCAGGAACCTAACGCGAAACTGAGAGTCGCTCCGCAAACTCGATCCCGACGTCCGCGTGCGTGCTCAGAATGGTTGCTTCACACCAGATCCACCACACACACCTCGCCTCATACCGAGCAAGTCTGGAACCGCCTTCGAGGTATGACTGTCAGGTAACTGCACTGGTATAAGAAATATTTTCAGTCACATGATTACTCTGAAATTCACAGTTAAGGGCCTGGCATGGCAGAGGATTCATCGACCCCCTTCAAGCTATTTCTCTACAGTTCCACTCTCGAACAGCGCGCGGAGAAGACGAGCACTTAAATCTTTCTGTGCGAGCTCTAATTCTCTAATTTTATTATGATCATTTCGCACTATGTGGGTGGACGCCAGCAGAATATTTTCGCAATCGGAGGAGAAAGTTGCCGATTGAAATTTCACGAGAAGTTCCTGGCGCAACAAAAAACGCCACCCCAGTTCGCGTATCATGTACTTGATATTCTCTCCCCTATTTCGCAGTACTAAAAAAAGAGCTGATCTTCTTTATATTTTTTCGATGTCCTTCATCACTCCCATTTGATGCGATGCGGGTTTCACAGTCCCCGTCAATACACCAGAAGAGCACGGTCTAGCGTGGTGTAAGCAATCTCTTTAGTAGACCTGTCGCACTTTCTCAGCGTTCTGCCAATAAACCAGTCTTTGGTTTGCTTTACCCACAAAATTGTCTAAGTTATTCAAGTTATTCGTAATTTTAATTCCGAAATACTTAGTTGAATTTACAGCTTTTGTCTGATTTATCGTGTAAGCGAAATTTAGCGGATTTCTTCCAGAACTCGTGTGAATCACTTCACACTTTTCATTATTTAGAATCAAAAATTTCAAATGCCTCTAAGCACGATGGGACTTAACATCTGAGGTCATCAGTTCCCTAGACTTAGAACTATTTAAACCTAACCAACCTAAGGACATCACACACATCCATGCCCGATGCAGGATTCGAACCTGCGACCGTAGCAGCAGCGTGGTTTCGGACTGAAGCGCGTAGAACCGCTCAGCCATACCTTGTAAGCACATGATTTCTTCCTCATATCATGACCAATAAATACTTCATAAATGTTAAGACAGTCGATCTAAGAACGTTGTGCACAGGTTAACATATACGCTCTTTTCCGCAGCTATACCTTTTATTTCACATTACCAAATTTACAGACATATTACTTATACAATTTACAGTATCTGTTTTAGTGTCCAAGAAGTCCGAAGGGTTTCCGGGTTACCAATTTCGAGGACGTTCTTCCGCAATGTGTCTGACAGTGCGTCATGGAAAGCAAAAGGTGCACTCTGCACTCGTAGTCTTTCTCCATCTGTATAGTAGATCACTGCATCTTCCATGTGTGCTCCGCATCCTGTTATGGCGTACTCGATGTTCACCGTAGGTGTAACCATAAAGTATCTTACCCGTTACACCTTGGAGGTGGTAAGCCGGCAACAACGTTGGATGCTAGACAATCCTTGTGATCTTCTACCACAACACATCACAGGGGCTCCCCGACAGGAAAAGTTGCTTCATGACCAGCTGAACATATTCGTTAAAGACAGTACGCGTTGAGTGTTGCAATTCTGTAGAGTTACTGCTCCTCTATAAATGATACGTCTACTGTCACTTGTACGGGAGACATGAGAAGTAGTAGAAACGAGAACAGCAGGAAATTTAACATCAGAATTGATGGTTACGAATTAGATGAGGTTAAGGAATTTTGCTACCTAGGCAGTGAAATAACCAATGACGGAAGGAGCAAGGAGGTCATCAAAAGAAGACTATGGATCGCAAAAGGACATTCCTGGCCAAGAGAAGTCTAGTAGTATCAAACATAGGTCTTAATTTGAGGAAGAAGTTTCGAGAACGTACATGTGGAGTACAGCATTGTATGGTAGTCAAACATGGACTGTGGGAAAGCCGGAACAGAAGAAATGAAAGCATGTGAGATGTCGTGCTACAGACGAATGTTGAATATTAGGTGGACTGATAAGGTACGGAATGAGGAGGTTCTGTGCCGAATCGGAGAGGAAAGGAATATGTGGAAAACATTGATGAGGAGAAGGCACAGGACGATAGGACATCTGTTACGACATCAGGGGATGAATTCCATGATATTAAAGCGACCTGTAGAGGACAAAAACTGTAGAAGAAGACCGAGATTGGAAAACATCCTGCAAATAATCGAGGACGTCGGTTGCAAGTGCTACTTTGAGATGAAGAGGTTGGCACAGGGCAGGAATTCGTGGCGGGCCGCATCAAACCAGTCAGAAGACTGACGGGAAAAAAATGCGGTGCTCCAACAAGTTACATCTCAATATTCATTTCAGAATCTTACTGGGGCTCACCCACGTGTGGGGAGAAGTGAGTAGTGTGCGCTTGGCTGGACGTCTCATATCGTTCGCAAAGCCTTTCGTTTCAACGACATCACGATTTGGTGCCTATGACAAGGGCAGGCAGTGTACAGGATGATTCCTACCCCTACAAAAAGATTTTACGCAACCGACAACGCCTTGAGAAACCTCGAGCGAATTCATATTCACTCGCTCGCTAAGTGCAAACTGCTGGTCCTACAGAAAAAATCAAAAATGAACAGGGTCTTTTTGTAGGAAACGTAATGTATTTGAATTTTGTACTGAGATACGGGGTTGGAAGCCACGCTCTTCTAGATATTGAAAAAAAAAAATGCAGATTCTACCAAAAACGTATCCGAGTACAATATTCAACTACATTAAATTTACTACAAAAATATCGTGTTGATTTTTCCTGTAGGACTAGGAGTTTGCACATAGCGAGCGAGAGTATGAAAATCTTGCACATGGTATATGAAGGCGTTGCAGGTTGCATAAAACCCATGGATCGGGGCAGCTGAATCACTCTATGCGTAACAATCATCCCTTTGGCAGCCCTTGTATGAAACTTTCAGTAGTCGAACTTGTCGATAGAAATGTAACTGGCGAACGAAAAGTTTCCATTTGAGGGCGTTGGTGCAGCGTATATGCGACGTAGTGCGTCTCCAATGCGAGTATATAAGCACCGACAAGTAAGCAAGAGATTGATGTGTCACTCGTGGCTTTCCGACGTGCGTGCAGTAAATGTGGAAACGTGAGCTATGACAACATTATTACCAGACGCGTCCGAACACTTCCAATGAGCCGTTATTCTTTTGTTGGCTGCCGGGAGGACAAACACTGGTACACATTCATTGGAAAATGGAGAATGTGACTGGGACAACATGTCTATCTCAAACCACAGTTGTGTGATGCTGCGCCAAGTTTCATTGCTTCATGATTAAGCACTTGCGCATATCACAAATGCCGTATGGTGGAAGTTACACCAACTCAAGAGAGCGACACCCGAGCACCCGCGCTATAGTTCTGACCTCTCCCCATGCGATTATCACGTCATCAGTCTCTTTAAAGGAAGTCCTGAAGAGTTGACGATTACTGTCGACGATTACTGTTGGATGAGGATAAGCTGCAGAAATTTGCGGACTTCTTCAGGCAGCAGAACTCTTCAACGTGATGCATCGATGGGATGCTTGCCTCATTGCTCACGGAGATTATGCCTGATTGGCGTATTATTTTGGAAAGTATGGCCTCAGAACGGGAACTTTTTGATTGCCCCTTCTATTTAAGCACCTGGACACATCTGAGGTTCACCAGCCTACAACCTACCAATGAGTTGTATGTTATGTTCAAATACAAATAACTGAATACGAATTTAGTTTTACCAGATGTCTACCAAAACGAAAACTGCATAATTCGGTTGCACCACAGCACCACTACTTTGCTTCTGTCAACAGTATAGTTTTATGATACGTCCACAGTCTACTTACTCCGTATACGCCACTGGTTTCCGTACAGGAGTTTTCAGTTTTCTGTCCGTTTTTTTTTTTGTAGTCTATTCTCCGTAGGTATTAACAACGAGTGAAAAGAGATAGCGGCAGATATGGAGGAACAGACCTTTCACACACCACGGTATGAAGATTTTTCTATGTAAAGCTCACAGTGTTCCAACAGTGTATTTCTGGTTTACCATGAAGCATTCCTGAAAGATGTCTGTAACTTATGATTAACAACATAAAATTCATCTATGATTAAGAGCATAAAATTCATCCTCGAAACGGAGAACGACGCAGTTGGAGCACTTTGACCTATTGAGCTGCGTATGTCAGTTACTTTTAGAGGCTTCACAGATTATTGAAAAACGTATTTTCAAAACTAGCAATAAGCATATCATACGCCTGTTTGTATCACTTATTTCGGCAGATGACAGCGAACCTTTTTTTCTTATTACTCGAAAGCCATTTAAAAACTGAAAATTTCTCGTCCATAAATGGAGAGATGAATGTTGGGGTTTTCCTAGCGCAGACTGGAAAACAAATGTATCAGTGAAGAGAATATAACGAAAATGCTGTGGATTAGGGTTCAACCCGCAGCTAGGAAAAATGATAGCTGAGTAAGTGAAGTTTTTGAGTGGGTTCCAAGAAATAAGAAAGAAATAAACGACGACACTGGATGGATGATATGAAAAACACACAGAAACAACATCGATGCTCAAGACCGCACTGCGTGAAAAGCTGTGGAAGAGGGTGTCAAATGGTTGGTGATGAAGAAATAGCGCTAAACGTTCAAACAGTACGTATTCGAGTCGCTCTGAGGCTGGTGATAACCAGTAGTGATCGATGCATAAGTAGAATTTCATGAGTAGTAATAAGCTGATTGTATAACGTAAGGCTCATAGCCCGATATTTCATCAACAGTTGAGCAGTACAGCACCTTGCTTACAATATGATTAATCATCTGTAAAAGCGATAATATGATCTACTCTACAGGATCTGCTCTTCTAGTCAAGAAGGTGAGCAACATGTTGTTGTTGTTGTTGTTGTTGTTGTTGTTGAGATCCCAAGACTGATATAATCCTAATCTGTATCGACACTTGCATCCCTTGAACTTGTAAGTCAGTCCTTCTTTTCCCCCTAAAATTTTTTCACTCTCCCTCCCTGTCTCCCATGCCCCAGTCTTCCCTTCAGTACGAAACTGACGTTCCATTGATTGCTCAGAATGTGTCCTATCGAAGTGTTCATGAAGTCCGCACTTTCCTTCTTTAGTTGTCCGATCTGACCATTTCAGAATTTTATCTTCTTGTCTTACCCGAACGCTGTCCACGTTTCACTTCCGTTATATTGATATTGCAGATAAATACCTTCAGGAAAGGCTTCCTAACGCTTAAATTTTTATTTAATTATAGTAAATTTCTCTTTTTCAGAAATTCATTTGTGACAATTACCAGTTTGTATTTCACGTCCTCCCTACTCCGCTGCCTATCTTCTCTACTCCGCTATCTATTTACTTTGATGCCAAAGTAGAGAAAATATTATTTAAGTGTCTCTTTTTTGTTCATCTTGTAATCTTCTAGCAAGCCATTAATTCCTAGTCTTTTGCATGCCGCTGCGAATTTTTTTGAGGATAGTCATTTTCTTGCATAGACTGTTTTGTTTTTGAAACAAAAACTGTATTTCATGCTTTTCCCGCTGGGTAATTTCACCCTTTGTGGCATCGTTTCATACGATCACTGTGGTAATGGGTACACCTCTCACAGATGTGAATTTTAAATACAAAATGAATAAGGCGCAACTATTTTGTGGGTTCTGTCATTGCACCAGTGTACACTACATTAAAACGGTAGTTTCACGTTTAAAATAAAACTACACATGACATGATGAACGTCTTACAATTACTTTGATTTATTTCGCAAATAAACACAGAGTATGCAAGGAAATGAGTTTCCTCAAGATTATGCATTCCATTCAACTGATTTTAATATTCCTTTGCTGTCTCTGAAAGAGTTAGAGCTCTTTGCTGATTGAATAGCATAGGGGATAGGCGATAACTGCATTACATTTTCTTCTCAACTACTGTTTCCCTTTCAAGTACCTTAACTTCGGTCTGGCTTCTGCACAAGCTATAGATAACATTTTGGTGTCTTTGTTTTATTTCTCCCACCTTCCTAATTTCGAAGAATGTATTCGAGTCAACATTTCCAAAAGCCTCATATAAATTTACAAATGCTACCTACAAGGCGGCTCCCTTTTCATTCCTTTTATCCTTCCCATGTTCTGCTACCTTTCTCGTTGCGCTTCCTTTTTCTACTATCGAATTTCATTCCTTCATCAAATTTAAATTTCCGACTTCTTTTAAAACAAGCAGCAAAATTTCTTTTGTCTCATCATGCATTCTCTTAATCGATTGGTCGTCTTTGAGGCTGTTAGGCATTTAAACCTGTATTACGTGTAGGTTGTAGTACTTTTGTTTAGCTTGATTACGATAATTTTACTACCCCATTCGTAGTAGGTTACTCGCATTACTTTACCTTATTTATTATTAGACCTACCATTCCATTATGCCTAGTTAATTTTGTGTTAATAAACCTCTACTGACCTAACTTGTCATCACTGTTTCTAACCAACTTATCCGAAAATTCCATATTATGAGCTGTAGAGAAGCAGATTCCTAATGATAATTTCTTACCGTAGTTCTGATCAGACATTTGACCTGAGACTATTTTACGTTGGGAATATTTTATCCAAGAAGATTCCATCATTATTAAACTAAAATAGAGCTTCATGTTGTCGTATAATTTAACGCCTGTAGTTACACAGCAAATAAAAATAAATAATAAGTTTTTTCTGTGCAATAAGGCGGCTATTTCAGCAGAGTCGTGGCAGTCTTTGTAAGATTACTTCAACATTCTGCAAGGGTCGACTGACACAGGGGGCAAAAAGAGAGGATGGAACTTATGAGTGTAGCCGTTGCTGCTCTGAGGCGTTAGCACGCTGCTATAACTTTCCGGTAAAGAAGCATCGCTTTATGTGCCGTGTGTCTCAGAGGTGGTGTGCCGGCGGGCCGCGCCACCGTAGGGTCAGGCTAATCGAGTTGGCTGCGACGTCCCAAGTCTGCCCTCCCTCCGCTTCCCTTCCCTCCTCTTCAAAGACCGCCCTTCCCACTTGCGTCTCCAGCTCCAGCACGTTACGACGCCGCGCCTGGAATTCCGACGACCCGCCGAACGCGAGGGCGGCTTTGGGGGCCGATCGTTACCCCCAGAGGCGCACACACGCGTCCCCGGCCTCCTCTCTCTGCCTTTGTTTACAACTTCCTCTAAGATTATTACTTCTCGTCCAAAAATTTCAAGCGGTGACAAGAAGCTAATGTTAACTCAGGAACATTCTTTCAGCTTTCTTTCATCCCGGGCTCAAAGTTGCTACCTAACGGCAATAATGTTTCCCTTTCATCAACAAGGCTGCTGAAGCGATGTGTAGTCACTAAATTGTTTCCCCTCTTGGTTATCTACAGGAGCGACGAGACATCACACTCTATTTCACTAAAGTTTCAAGTTTCTGCGTCTAATTCCAGGGATTATTAACATATCAGAAGCAGATAATCAGTAACGAGGCGACACGTGAGAATTTTTAACTCGTTCCGTTTAATCAACACAGTTCGGCAATAAATATCGACAGTATATTGCAGAGAGTTGGCGCCTGAGTTTCAAGACCAGAATGCGATAACACGGGAGTGACATTATCTATCAGAATTAAGCCGCAGTTTCATTGTTAAATAATAATGCAGACTTCAGCACTGTAAACTAAGCTGAGGTCAATGACCAATCAACCAGTAGATTTTAGAGTGCGAACTTTAAATCGCCAAGGTTCGATGCTACTGCATGAAAATTCTGGTATTTTTCTTTGGTTTGTTTTACTGCTTTTACTGCTTTTAACAGTGTACTGACTCGCTCGGTCGACGCACGTTTTGTCGTGCTGGCTCTCCCGCTAACAGTCCGGGGCGGCGTCATACGTTTGCTGACATCTCTCTGAGCTAGTTGACCACGTTCACCCTCTTTCAGCGGTATATCCCATCTCAAGGTCCAGTTGATGCAGATGAAGAATAAGCAGTAGAGGGGGAAAATGGAGAGACAGACTAAGATTAGAACATGCAAAACAGATCAAGAGGATGATGGGCGTAATAGCTACGCAGAAATTGGAAAATGACGAACACAGCTTCAAACAAGTCAAAAACACATAATTTAAAAAAGAGACCTAAAAATCTCTTGACGAACATGACGGACAGGTAGGGACAACAGTGTCAAAACCGCTTCACAGTTAAGACCGTTGACAGTTGAGCTTCATGAAAAATTAACCGTACAATCATCATGAACTTGACACGCATGTTGAGTACGTACTTCCTAGGAGACATTTCTGGGACGTGTCGACTCCAGTGAAAATTAGTCCCATGACTTTCAGTTGATTTCGGATCGAACAGTAACTTCCTGTCTCTTCCCACGTGATGGATGTTTCAAGATATTATGTCACGTATGAGTGCAATATCCAAAATTTGCCAGGTCACCGATCAATTAGTGTGTAATTGGTAAGAGAAGGAATGCGGTTCATAGAAATGTTTGAGAATCATAACGTTAACCCTGTCATAGCTAAACACTAATGCCTCCAATATCAGTTTCAGACACAATCTTCAATGTTCCATCAGTGTCCGTGCGGTAGCGTTCTCGCTTCCTGCACCCGTGTTCGCGGGTTCGATTCCCGGCGGGGTCAGGGATTTTCTCTGCCTCGTGATGACTGGGTGTTGTGTGCTGTCCTTAGGTTAGTTAGGTTTAAGTAGTTCTAAGTTCTAGGGGACTGATGACCATAGATGTTAAGTCCCATAGTGCTCAGAGCCATTTGAACCATCAGTGTCCGTGAATGTGTAAATTTCACTTCTAATACTGTTTCATCCTGGTATATCGCAAACAGCATGAATTTGGTGGGTGTATTTGATTACAGGTCTCTGGTTTCAAAGCTCGCATTTGCTTTCAGATTTTTGTATCTATGTGCACTGCAAATATTGATAAATCAAAATATATCCCCGCAGTTGTTTCATAAGCAACTTACAAAAGACGCACACGACTGGCATCACAGACAACCTACATTTGGTTGGCATTCACAAAAATTGAAACATTGCATGTATATGTAATATCTCACATCAACTCTCAAGTGAAACTTGGCATCTGTTTAAAACGTGTCTTCCCACCAATTTAAGGGACGTGACGTCTCCAAATTAGTTATATATACGTGTTTTATAACATAACTGAGATGCCCATAAGACTAATTTTTACGAGGGTCAGTCAAAAAGTAATGCCTCCTATTTTTTTTCTACGTTTAATTGTCAGGAAATTTAAATGCAATTACATAGGTTGAAAACCACAACATTGAGGATCATTTTGTCATTTTTCAATGTAATCTCCGCCCATCTCTACAGTTTTGGTCCATCTTTGAACAAGGGCATGTATCCCAGCACGGTAAAAATCACAGCTCTGCTTCCTAAGCCATTGACGCACGGATGTTTTGACGGCCTCCTCATCTTCAAAATGAATCCCACGATGAGCTTCTTTTAGTGGCCCGAACAGATGGAAGTCTGATGGTACCAGGTCAGGGCTGTATGGGGGATGAGGCAAAACTTCCCATCCAATTTTGACAATCTCGTCAGAGGTGTGACGACTGGTGTGTGGTCTTGCATTGTCATGCAAAAGAAGAACATCTGCCATTGAATTTGTTGGGCGAACTCGCTGAAGACGTGCTTTAAGTTTGTTGAGGGTTGTGACGTATTGAACAGAATTTATTGTGCATCCCTGCTCCAAAAAATCAACCAGAATCACACCCTCTGTATCCCAGAAAACTGTTGCCATAACTTTCCCTGCCGATCGCACAGTTTTGAATTTTTTCTTCCTCGGCGAGCTTGTGTGACGCCACTCCATTGACTGCCTCTTTGATTCGGGTTCAAAAAAATGCACCCATGTTTCGTCCCCGGTCACAATTTTTTTCAGAAACTCATCTCCCTCCAAACGGAAGCGCTGCAAGTGTTGGGAGGCTATTGTTTTCCTTGCCTCTTTATTCTGATCGGTTAACATTCTTGGAACCCACCGTGCACAAACTTTTGAGTACCCCAATTGTTTAATAATCGTGATCACACTGCCTTTACTAAGAGAAATAATGCGACACACTTCATCTGCAGTCACCCGACGGTCACCACGAATGATGTCATCAACTTGCTGAATGTTGTGTGGAGTCACTGCACTCACCGGCCTGCCGCTCCGCTTTTCGTCAGTCAACGGTGTTTGCCCTTCAGCTTCCTTACAACAACGAACCCATCGTCTAACAGTGCTGACATCCACTGTCACAACACCATACACCTTCTTCAGTCTTTCATGAATGCGTATGGGCGTTTCACCTTCTGCATTCAAGAATTCAATCACACAACGCTGTCTCAAACGAACATCGATGTCGGCCATCTTACAAACTTCTGCTGTGCTGCCACCTGTTGACACAGAAAGTTACTACTGCAGTGGATTGCAGAAGAAGGTTTGAGGAATGGCGCCAAATTCAAATTTTTCACTTAACTTAATTTCTTTAAGTAGAAAAAAAATGGGAGGCATTACTTTTTGACCGACCCTCGTATATTCGTATTTACCTACAAGAGTTTATCTGTTGCATATTAAATTTGGTTGAATGCATATCAATGTGGTAAGAGCCACTCATGAGCCCATTATTTCCAAGGAACCTTGTCTGAAATTTGAGAAAAATTAAATAAGTGAAATATTTAATGAATTTAAAATTAATGAAAATTTGTGAACAAAATGTCTCATCATAAAGTCATTTTCGTTGTAATTGGAAAAATGTCTTAGGTTTTGGAAATATGTAATTGGATTGTAGGCGTACCCAGGAGCTGGTCACAATTTAATAACGATGAAGAGTAGAGTGAAGTTTAACAGAAATAGATACTATGAACATAGATACGGTGATAATGAATACGAGAGCAGACAGGAGTGAATATTTTACTATAGGGCAATCAAATATTTTCGATAGGCAAAATGAGGTAAAAGGAAGGTAACTGCGAAGAAACCACGGGTAACAGAAGAAACGCTTCGACTGATCAAAGTAAGACGGAAGTACAAATATGTTCAGAAAAATTCAGGCATACAGAATTACTAGTACTTATTAATACAATAAACAGCAAGCGCGGTTAAGCCAAGGCGAAATGGTTGTAGAAAAGTGTGAAAAAGTAGAAAAATAGACGATTATTCAAGGGCTGACTCGTCTCGTAGAAATGTCTAAATAACATTAAGTGAAATTAAATGCAAGGGTGGTAACACTAAGAGTTCAAAGGAAATTCCATTATTAAACGCGGGGTAGAGAATGGATAAGCGTGAAAAGTACACTTAAGACCTTTCTTAGGCAGAAAAACTTGTCTGATGCACTATATAAGAAATTGGAGTTGACATGGAAGACATACTGGATCTACTACTAGAATTTAAAAGAGCTCTGGACTACTTCAGACCAATAAGCCAGAAGAGATACAGAACATTCCATCTGAATTTCTAAAATCACGTTGGGTAAACGGGGAGGAGGGGGAGGGGGCGGAGGGGGGGGGGGGGATGGCAACCAACCAACTACTCAAGTTGATATGTAGGATCCATGTATCGGACCATGATCTACCATCTGATTTTCGGAAAAATACCATCCACACAATTCCGAAGGCAGCATTGGTAGGTAAGTGCGAGAATTAGAGCACACTCAGCTTAACAGCTCTTGCACCCAAGTTGCTGACAAGGATATCATATAGAAAAACTGAAAAGACAATTGAGGATATGTTAAAAGACGATCAGTTTGACTATAGAAAAGGTGAGGGCACGAGAGGGGCAGTTCCCACGTTGCGCTTCATAATGAAAGCAAGACTGAAGAAAAACGAAGACACATTAATAGGATATTCCATCTATAAAAAGATTTCGTTTGTGTAAAATGGGCCAAGATGTACGAAATTCTAACAAAAATAGGAGAAAGCTGTAGGGAGAGACGGGAAATGTCCAATATGTACATGAGTCAACAATAGTATGTTACGAAGACCGGAACTGAAGAGCTTGGTGTAAATCGTGTTTATGACAGGAACGCATTCTCTCGTCCCTTCTGTTCAGTCTATACATCGAAGTAGTAATGACGGAAATAAAAGAAAAATTCAAGAGTGTGAATAAAATTGAAGGCTAAGTTAAATCAGTGAAAACATTCGCTGAGGACATTGCTATCCTCTGTGAATAAAAAGAACAATTATAGGATCTATTTAATGGAATGCACGGCCTAATGAGTAAGTAGTATGGATTGGGAGTACACCAACAAAAGGCAATGGACGTGACATGCCGTAGAAATGAGAACAGCGAAAAGTTGAGTATCATAACTGGTGCTTGTGAATTAAATGTTAAGGAGTGCTGCTACCTTTTAAGCAAAATAATCCATGACGGACAAAACAAGGAGGACGTAAAAAGCAAACTATCGCGGCAAAGAGACCGTTCTTCGTCAAGAGAAGTCTGCTGGCATCGAACACAGGCCTTACAGTGAGGAAGGAATTTCTGAGAATGTACGTTTGTTCCATAGCATTGAATAGTACTGAATATAGTTTGGAAACAGGAACAGAAGGGAATCGAAGCGTTTGAGATGCGGTGCTACAGAAGTTTGATGAAAATTAGGTGGACTGATAAGATAAGAAGATGAAGAGCTTGGCGCAGGAGAGGAATTCATGAGGAATTCGTGGAGGGCCGCGTCAAACCAGCTTCTGGCTGATAACTAAGGAATGGAATATTTCCGTCGTTATGGAGAATTTACTATTAACTCAGGTGATGTGTTTGGGTTACAGTTTTATGTGTAAAACACGATCTTCTGCCCTGCTACATGTGGTGGATATATGTTACTATTCAAATGAGTCGTTCAGTTCAATTTCTATGTTGCACAATAGCTTCCTTTGTTGCTATATGATACAATTTTGGAATTAGTTAAACGATTTGATCCCCTAGAACGTAATATCCCTTTACAGTCTTTGCTATGGATACTGAATTCTTTGCAGTAAAATATTAACTTTATGAATTAAACTGGTTTCAACATTCTCGATACGGTTTTTTTATGGTGCTCCTAAAGTACCATTTCGGAAGGTTTCATTGGTATCTATATAGTCAGCAAGCAATCAGCAATGTTGTGCTGTTGTCAGAATTATTTTTCGTCGATAAGGAAAGAACTGAATTTAAATTTCGTTTGGATTCAAATAGCTTGATGCTAGGTGTCGCGACAGTCTCTGACTTGATAAGCGAGTCAAAAATTGTATCACTGTCTTCACACAACCATTCAAGGTTTTGTGGGAGAAAATATTTGAGAATTTTATCTTCGTTCATGTACACCCAAGGAAAAGAAAGTCTCATGTTATTTAAAGGAAATGATCCGTATTTCATAGTCGGTTGTTTGTTCCATGAAAGATTTAGTACTCGTCCTGAGTTTGCAGTAGGAATTATTTACCAGCTTCTTTACAGCGGTGCTACGAAGAACTATATAGGTGTGGTATCTTTTCTGGTATTGCTATTTCTTTCACGCACTTGACGGCTAGCACAATATAGAGTCAATAATTTCACTGCGCTGCAGCCGTGCTGTACCTCGCCATCAATTACGGGGCGCTGTGCATACAGTGCTTTTCGAATGGACTGCCGGCGAGCGCGACATGGTATTTGAAAAGCAAGCCGGGGTGGCATCGCGAACAATGGGAGTTCGTGACTGGAATACATATCTGCACGCCAGTCCTCTTCACTATCCGCCTCTGGCGCAGTAATTATTGGCAGTATCAACTGAACGTCGCTGGCATTCATCATTAAATCACCATAAACGTTGACTGTTGTGACTGGTTTCGCTTTGAGAACAGCGCGACGGCTTCTAACAACGACTAACCCTTCTGTGACGTGCGCCACCTTAGGTACAGACTCTTTGCCTATGATTTTAAAATTCGAGGAAACATTTACTGTTGTGTTACATCTCCTACAACCATACATTGCCAAGGTAGCTTGTGTAGAACAGTAACTTCATTACGTAAGTTCATTCGCTTTACACTAACGTTAATCTGAACTGCAGTCTGTTGCGGAATGGTTATGTTTGTAGTACGCTGGGGTCATCTTTTAGAAACCAGGAACCTTTCAGTACGATTGGACATGGATTACGCAAGTACGTAGTGAGGAGAAACTGTCTTTTGTGTGCGTCCATGACAGCTTGATACCGTGTTACTTGACTTCCGTAAGCATTCGATGAAACGTCTCTGTGTCACCAGTCTTCTGGGTATTCGACATGACACGACACGATTTCTCTCGTGCACCAAACTCTCCATCTTAAAGTGGCACTTATATGCAAAGTCCTTAATCATTTCTTCGATGTGATCAAAAGTTTCCCTTCCCGCTGGTTTTTGCTGTATAACTCCCTGTAGCATCATGCAAATCCTACCATCATGTCCCTTCTTTTAGTCAGGGTCGTCCATATATACGATTCTGCGGGGTGCCTACTCATTTCTGAAGTCAGACAAATTTATCTTTGGAACAAGTCTGAAACACTTCGGTTCTCCCCCTGACCATGATTCATTTGCATGCAATGGTGTGCTGTGAACGTACATGATCATAACTTTCGTTCATGAGTCGAGGCTAAGTTTCAGTACCAAGAAACGTATTTTAGCGCCGAAGACCCCTTCTCACTGTTTCTTGCATCCTCCTCGTTTCGTTAGTCATGCGTTATTTTGCTTCCAAGATACGAATTCCTTCACTTTTTAAATTATGAGATCTCCAATTTTGATGTTTATTGTCAACATCATTTTTACAGTTCATCATTACTTTCGCCTTGCTTTAGTTTAATCTCAGTCAGTTCCATTCAACAGGGTTTATTATTCCGTCAGGCTGTCCAGAGCATATTAGTGTCATCAGCGAATCTTATCATTGATATCTTTTTCCCCAAATCTTAATCCCACACCTGAAACTTCATTTTCTTCTCGTCACTGTATCGGGACAACAGAAGTTTACTAATGTCAAACATAGGCCTAAATTTGAGGAATAAATTTCTGATAACGTACTTCTGGGGTACAGCATTGTATGGTAGTGAAAAATTGAATGTGAGGAAACCGGAACAGGAGAGAATCGAAGCGCTTGAGATGTGGTGCTACAGACGAATGTTGAAAGTAGGTGGACCGATAAGACAGTAAATGAGGAGGTTCTGCGCAGAATCGGAGAGGAAAGGAATATGTGGAAAACACTAATAAGGAGGAGGGACAAGATGACAGAACATCTGATAAGACATAAGGGAATCACTTCATGGTACTAGAGGGCAAAAACTGTAGAGGAAGACAGAGATTGGAATACATTCAGCAAATACGTAGATAGCAAGAGCTACTCTGACATGAAGGGGTCCACCGGAGTGGAATTCTTGGCGGGCCACATCAAACCAGTCAGAAGACTAGACTAATAACCCCAAAAAAATTGGGAAGAGACGTAGGTCCTCAACAATTTGTCGAAATATCTCCCGGTTGATTCCCACCTGTTGTGCAGCTCGTCTGATGGATTTCCTCGGTCTGGTTTGAAACAAAGCGTGTGTATCCTCGATGTTTTCAGGCGTTTCCACCATTGTTGAACGGCCGACATTGCCAACACTGTCAACCCGACCATTGCTCGTTCTCTATAACTTGCAAATCAATTTCTTCATTACTAGGGCACTTGGACAGGTTGGCTTCATCTTGAACTAGGTCGCAAATTTTCTTTAGAGCCGCAGTTGGGCTGTTATTGCTCTCGTGGTAGGCCGTCACAAGCGCTGTACACTGTACCGTAACATTTTCACGTGCAAATGACCGACAACAATAAGACGTGGCGCATACTAAATCCCATCACGTCCCGCGGCCAATCGTGCAACTTGAACGTCCTAAAGCAAACCGTTCAGAAGTTATAACCAGTTTTATTCCATAGTTCAATAAGTGTCACCATGTTATTCTCAACATCAGTTTCCAAATAGACTGCCTTATTTTCTCCCGCTAAAATGTAGTTTTGGATACTTTTATTGAATACCCCCGTTACACATGTTGTTGTTCGAGCTTTCGGAACATACATTCTGAAAAAAAAAAAAAAACGGAACACAAAGGAATTATCCGAATGGGACAGAAATGTACTTGTATGGATGACTTATTCAAGAGAAAGTCCCTCAAAAATTGAGCAAGCAATAACGTTTGTTACCTTTGGTCCATATGCAAGCAGTTATTCGGCTTCGCATTGATCAGAACAGTTGGTGGATGTCGTCCTGGGAGATATCATTCCAGATTCACTCCATTTGGCATGTTAGGTCGTCAAAATACCGAGATCTTGTCCATAATGATCCACAATTTCTCAACTGGGAGAGACCCGGCATTCTTGATGGGCAAGGTAGTGTTTGGCAAGCATGACACAAACAGTGGAAACTCTCGCCACGTGCATGCGGGCGTTATCTTGGTTAAAGGTGAGCTCAAGATTCCTTGCCACGTAGGGCAACAAAACAGGGCGTAGAATATCGTCGTTGCCGTTCTGTAAAGATGCCGCGGACGACAACGAAAAGGGTTCTGCTATGAGATAGCACCACAGACCATAGTTCTTGGTTGACAGGTCACGTGATGGGTGACAGGTTGGCAACCCACCGTTGTCAGGGGTGTCTCCAGTCACGTCTTCCCTGTCATCGGCCCTCAGTGAAGAAATGCTGCTCCAGTACATGAGATTCCAGGCCGAAAGTGTCCTACACCATTGCAAATGCGCTTGTTGGTGTAGAGGAGTCAGCGGCGGTCGGTACACGGAGGGCCGTGAGCTCAGCCTCCTTCTGTGAGCCATATGTTAATAGTTGGTCACTGAAGCACCAGTTGCCAGTCGGATCGATGATAATGATGAATCCGAGTCTCCTAGTGCCTCTCTGATGATAGCTCGGTCCTCATGTTGTGTCAGCTCTTTACGTCGATCACTTTCTTCTTGATATTGTCTTCGTCCATTGTTTATCCATTCCTGCCAAAAGCGTCGAATAATGGCATCGATCCTATTCAAATGTAGAGCGATTCGCCAGTTACTCCAACCGGTTTCCTTGAGCCCAATTACGCGTCCTCTCTCAAATGCTGACATCTGCGTATATTATTAACGTGCGTGTCAGCCAGGCATAGTTACTGACCAACTGAGTACACGGAATGAAATCTGCAATGGTTTTGTGCCCTTATATTGACATGTGTTCTGTTTACTATCCACGCTAGATGAGCGGTAAAACTACGCTGAAGCGTGGCACATACATCCATCGGCTTCGTAAGTTTACAGTTACATTTTTTCTTATCTTAGAGTGTATATTCTACAAGTTCAACATCCGTTTCAATCATCACGAAGGAGAATTGGAGCTGTTTCCTCACAATCCGTACCTAGTGCTGCAGGGAGAAACCATGAACTTAGCGATTATAAAACTTCAGCACATGAGGAAACGCTGCTAAATCCCTGAATGACAAACAATGAATAGTTAAAGATATGGCCAAACATCTAAGTTATAGTGATGGGTTCCCGGGTTCGATTCCCGGCGGTGTCAGGGATTTTCTCTGCCTCGTGATGGCTGGGTGTTGTGTGATGTCCTTAGGTTACTTAGGTTTAAGTAGTTCTAAGTTCTAGGGGACTGATGACCATAGATGTTAAGTCCCATAGTGCTCAGAGCCGTTTTTATAGTGATGGGTTCGCTAGTGCCGTAAAATATAGTAAATGAAAATCAATGATCCAGCAAGTTCGGTTTGTTTACGAAAGTACGAGGAAAACAGGGTCGTCACAAGCGACAAACACCGTTGGAAACAGAAAAATGAATATACTAAACTTTCTAATGCAAAAAACATGATTTTTATCTTACGTCTGTGGGGGAAAGACCGTGGTTGTTATGGCAAAGGAAATATATACAGTTATATTTCTGATGACGGAATGACACGTATTTGCTCGGCTTTAACTATTAAGATGAGTGATTACTCAAACAGTACAAGAAGGAAAGACCAAATGATCATAAACCACATGCCTAAGCTTTGTGGTCTCCATAACAACTTATTACTGTTACATTACTTAACATGATATCATACCATCCTACCCGTCGTTGCTGACTCAAAAGTTCACTTTGCGCACCGTTCTCATCATAGCTGGTTCGATGATTACAGTTGCAGACCTTTTTATTTGTGTGCTGCTCCAAGTTTCTCCTTCGCTTCGTTTGGGAATAGTGTATGAAGGTAGGCTGCTGTCCTAGTATGCCTCCACAAGGCGTCGATGCTGATGTTCGAAGTCTGCTGCACCACCCAATGTAGGATGGAAGACTTCTACATCGAATTGATGCAAGCTATTGCTCACAAAAACCGCCCTGACTTCAAATAGGAACGATTACTTTCTTCATACAACACTGCAGGATGTGGACACACAGTGACATATGGAGGTTCGGGTCTGTCGGGGAGCCCTACACAGATTGCCAAAGTTGTTTAGCTGACCGCTCGCATAAAATTGGAAATCGAGGTTCGAGTCCAGGCACGGCACAAATTTTCATATGTCGCTAAAATGTTGTATATCATGTCTAATCGTATTCGCAGTCTGCGAATACACCTTCCATTCAACACATGCATCCATGTTGAAGTAAACTGCATAATAGGCCTTAGAAAACAGACACAGTGAAACAAAAAAAAGTAATGGTGTACTCTATGATTTCAGCCTGGGATCAGAATGAGTCGAGTTCCCCTCCCATAATAATGCAAGTCGAAAGCCAAACATGTAGCTTTAAGTGCTCTGTGTCTATACAAGACTCTGGAGAAGATATTATATCATGGAACATTCTGCAGCTGCATTCGCAAGGATAATATTTTTTAACGAAGAAAGTTCTTTCGGCCAGCTGATCGCCCCTGAACGCCCAGTTTTATTGCCCAGACGCCCCTCTGCATCGTTCAATCCCTGTTCTCTTGTGACCCGGCAGAACACGTGCAGTGCGATACATCCTGCCGCTTTCACACACACACACACACACACACACAGAAAAACACTTACATGGAAGGGCTTGACCCCAAGGTTGTTCAACAGCATGCACTGTCCTATTTCACACACAATATATACCGTATTCACGAAAACCATTCAGAAAACAAAGAGATTACAATTAATGAACTAAAGCAGCTCACCTTAAACCCTAAATTAATCCAGAGTTTATTTTACCAGTATCAAAACAATGTAATGTGACTAATTAATGATATCAAAAGCAAGATTCACAAATCAGTTAAAAAAATGTTTCAAATGGCTCTGAGCACTATGAGACTTAACTTCTGAAGTCATCAGTCGCCTAGAACTTAGAACTAATTAAACCTAACTATCCTAAGGATATCACACACATCCATGCCCGAGGCTGGATTCGAACCTGCGACCGTAGTGGTCGCTCGGCTCCTGACTGCAGCGCCTAGAACCGCACGGCCACTCCGGCCGGCCAAATTACTTAAGTCTTATAATAAAACTGTACATTAAAATTTCTCTCATAAAAATAAAATATCAAATTCATTTACCACGCGGAGCCAGACCATGAGGCAAAACCACACAAATAAAAGATTGCACCATTTAAGAAGTTTAACGGGATTAAATTTATGAGAATAATAACATTTAACCAACAATATACAGTTACAGAAATACGAGTCAGAAGAACATATTACTGAGGAAAGATTAGGTGCTTAAAACTATTCATAATCACACTTACAGAACAGATACAAGAACGTAGCTCCAACTAACATTCCGCGTTCAGGGTCCGTTAATTTACATCACGTGGCCAAAAGCACTTCAGAAACCTGTCCACACGAATCACCTGCGTGGGAATAATAGCTCCGTCAACGCACTACTCTTTTACACCTTGCGTACTCGGTATTACCGCCATCTGAATATGTGCATAAAGCTACCCCATGACTTTTGTCACCTCAGGGTATTCCAGTCGTTTTTGCTTCGTTAATCACATGCTAACGTTAATTTATTCTTGTTTGATAATAACTCGAGGTTTTTATAATCTGCACGGAGCAGAGAAACGCGAGATACGTAGAAAAAGTACGTGCGAGGAGGTTCTCCTGGAGAGAAATCGTGGAGGCAGGCGCGACTGGAAGGCGGCCTCATCTGCAGGAGCGGCCAGTAAATTTGTCCTCCATTAGCTGACTCCCTTAAGACGCGCGCCGGCCGCGCATACTAATGCCCGCCTAAGTGCGCGGCTGCGACGTGCCGCGGCTCGCCCCCGTCCGCCGGAATTTACTCGCCGCTGCACGGCCTCACTGCTGCCCCGCGCTCCCGGCCCACAATTACAGCCGCGCTGAATTACAGCAAAAATGGCTGCAGATTTCGCGGCGGCCTCGGCGAATGCACAATAAAGAAGCCCCAGGGGGGAACTTTTATGAAATCACCGGCGGTCCCTCGCTGTTTCGCAGCGATAACCTGAAAGTACTCTCTAGGAACAGAAGAAGAAAACGACAAACCCACGCTGTCTTAGTAGTCAATGGGGCATAGGGGAAGTGCAACTGCTGTGTAGCCGAGTTAAAGAACCAGTTAACCTACTGAAGAACAGAGCGAAGACAAATTTTGTAACTGTAGGATGTATCTTGTGAAGGAATATGCTTGGATGTCATGGATAAAGCACTACCTCAGACTTTGGATTTAGATGCGGAGAGACACGGCACCTGTAGCTTTATTATTGGTTGCAATGCCGTGACCTAAGAGAGGTAGTGCTTGTGAAATTTCATCGCCTTTGGATATTTATATGACAAGGCGTGCCACAAATATTCCCAAGCTAATCATCCACCTTTATTCCACGTACAACTCCATCTACGTCTAGATAAGTACTCGGGAAGGCGCCGTATGGTGTGTGGTGTATGGTGTATACTCCCTTTCCTGTTCCACTTGCAAATCGAGCGAAGGAAAAAAAGACTATCTATATGCCTCCGTACGAGCCTTAATTTCACTTGTATTCATGGTCGTTACATGAGATGCACATCGGTTCAAATGGTTCCAAAGGCTCTGAGCACCATGGGACTTAACATCTGAGGTCATCAGTCCCTTAGAACGTAGAACTACTTAAACCTAACTAACCTAAGTACATCACACACATCCATGCCCGAAGCAGGATTCGAACCAGCGACCGTAGCGGTCGCGGGATTCCAGACTGAAGCGCCTAGAACCGCTGGGCCACACCGGCCGGCTGCACATCGGCGCTGGTAGAATAGTTCTGCTGTCAGCTTCAAATACCGATTTCCTAAATTTTGCTCATTAGTGTCCCTCAAAAAGAACACTTCCTTCCCTAAAGATATTCAAATTTGCGTCCTCACACCATCTTCGCAATACAAGAATATTGTTCGAACCTACCGGTAACAAATCTAGCTCCTCGTCTCTGAACTATTTCGATCCCTTCCTGCAATCCGACCTGGTGGGGATCATGCGTCTTGTATAGTAGTCACTCTGTGACGACTTCTCGAACACCGAAGCATCGCCAGCAAAAAGCCGCAGATTACTGCTCGCCATGTTCTTCAGACAATTTATGTACAAAGAGAATAACCGCGGTCCTATCACATTTCCCTGACCCGCTCCTTACGGTCCCTATGTACTGATGTACGCTTGCGTCGAAAACACCGTACCGGGTAATATTACTTAAGAAGCTCCGTGCCACTCATATAAATGGGAACCCAATCCATGTACTGTCACCTTCGCCATAGTCTGCAGTAGGGCACCGTGTCAAAAGCTATATTGTCGAATCTGCATGTTGCCCTTCACCCACAGTTCACAGGACATCATGTGACAAAAGGGGAAGCTGATTTCGCAAGAGCATTGACTTCTAGCATCGTGCCGATCTGTGGACAGAAGTTTCTCCCTCTCAAGGAAACTAATCGTATTCGAACTGAGAATACATTGTAGAAATCGATGTTAAAGACACTGGTCTGTAATTTTGTAGGTCAGTTCTTTAACCCTTTTCATATACAGGAATCACCTGCGCCTTTTTTTTCACCCTGCCACCGTGCAAGTTAAACTATAAGAATGATACTTGTTAAGGCTACGAACGGCTCCCCCCGTCCGAGGTTCGAGGCCTCCCTCGGGCATGGGTGTGTGTGTTGTCCATAATGTTAGTTTAAGCTTAAGTAGTGTGTAGGCTTAGGGACCGATGACATCTGCAGTTTGGTCCCATAAGACCTTACCACAAATTTTTAAGGCTACGAACAATAATAAAAATTGAATCTTACTTATTTATTGAGGCTAAAACTTATATTGTTCACCATATTTAACATTATATTACACATTTTCAGGAATGAATGCATACTCGCAGAGAACAGAAAATCAGTCACCCCCCCTGAAGACAATTGCGGAGGAGGAAGTGAGTCCACATACTTCCCCTGGTATGCTAATTAAACTGAAAACACTAGTTCTTGGTCAGATCCATTGGAGCTTCCATACTAGAATGACGGATATGAAACCAACGTTCAAGAGCGGGATAAAATTCAGAGTAAAAGGACAAGATTCGCTGATGAGAATGCTATTCTCAGCGAAAGTGAAGAGGAAATACAGGACATGTTGAGTAGAGTGAAAAGTAATGAGAAGTAGGACAAATGACACATCAAGAAGTAGACGCAGTTAATGATTCTTGTTACCTAGGCAGAAAATAGTCCATGTTGGACAGAACAAGGGGAACATACGAGATCAGACTCTAGTTTTATCTGTTTCTTCGGCGTGAAACGAATTGTCATTAACGACTTCCTGTCTCCTCGTCAGTGAGTCAGTGCAGTGTCCTACCATGGTGTCCTCTGGTGCTAGAGGGAGAACGTAAGAAGAAACCGTCAGGAAAAGTGGCATACAAGCGCCATTGGTTCCTCCATCGATTACCACATTGATCAACCAGGAGTTTCCGGCGGAAAACAAACTGACAGTTGTTCAGATGCCTTTGTATTCTCCCGACCTGGCAGGGAGTGACAATATTTTATTCTCCAGAATGTAACTTGTTGAAAGGCTTAGGAAGCGACGCAATTAGAACTAAATTGTTTCATGATAAATGCATTGCAGGAGCTTTCGGTTCACGGAAAAACCGCAGGAAGCGGTATATACACTGCCACGGAGACTACTTTCAAGGAGACAGTAGTGAAATGACCCACGTAAGGTGCAACTTTAATTATTGGTTTATTCCGGGAACTATTTTTTAGCACCTTCCATTTGGTGGTGCAACGATGACCAGTTTACAGGGTGACCATGAAGGGTCGTTGAACAGATGCACGTAATTATAGGCCTACATCGTTGACGTCAATCTGTTGTAGAATTATGAAACATGTTTTACGTTCAAGAACTGTGACACTTGTGGAGATGGAAAACCTCCTCTACAAAAAATCAAAATGGAATTCGCAAACAGAGACCTTGCGAAACTCAGCTCGCTCTGTTCCTCCACGAGATTCATAGAGCTGGTGATAACTTCGCTTAGGTTGGTGCCATGTTCCTTGACTTGAGGAAGGCATTTGACACCATCACTCACTGTCGTTTAATGGAGAAACAGAAAACAGCTTACCGACTATCGGACCACACTTGTGGAAAATTTGGAAATTTGTGGTAAGTTCCTATGGGACCAAACTATTGATATCATCGGTCCCTAGGCTACACACAACTTACTCTAACATAAACTAAATTACGCTAAGGGCAACACACACACTCCCATGCCCGACGGAGGAATCGCGAACCCTAGTAAGGCGCCCTAGACCGCGCCTAAGACAGCGGTTACCCCGCGCGTCTCCCCCGCTTGTGATTGGATTCAATGCCTCCTTGCAGATAAAGTTCAACACGCCGCTCTCAGCGGAACAAAATCGACGGATGTAAAGGTACCATTTGCAGTACCGCAAAGAAATGTGAAAGGACCGTTACGATTTAGGGTATATATAAATGATTCTATAGACGGCGTCGGAAGTTCTTTAAGTTTGTTCGCAGATGATGCGGTAGTATACAAAAAAGTACCAACGCCAGAAGATAGTAGAGATTTGCCAAATGATCTCCAAAGGATTGGTCAATAATGCAGGCTCTGGTAATATAACATATTGCGCCTCCAAAGGAAAAGAAATCCGCTACTGTACAAGTACACTGTTGATGAAAAATTGCAGTAAACAGTATTTACTGCAAAACATCAAGGATTTACTATCAAGAGCGATCTTAAGTGGAATAAACAAACAGTAGTAAAAGCAGATGCCAATCTTAAAGAAATGTAACTCATCCACGAAGGAAGTCGCTTACAAGGAGCTTTATCGACAGGTTCTTGAGTACTGTTCATCAATCTGGGATCCTTAGCATGTAAGAATCGTGGAAGAAAATGGTTCGAATGGCTCTGAGCACTATGGGACTTAACATCTGAGGTCATCAGTCCGCTAAAACCTAGAACTTCAGCCGGCCGTAGTGGCCGAGCGGTTCTAGGCGCTGCAGTCTGAAACCGCGCGACTGCTACGGTCGCAGTTCGAATCCTGCCTCGGGCATTGATGTGTGTGATGTCCTTAGGTTAGTTAGGTTTAATTACTTCTAAGTTCTAGGGGACTGATGACCTCAGCCGTTAAGTTCCATAGTGCTCAGAGCCTAGAACTACTTAAACCTAACTAAGGACATCACACACATCCATGCCCGAGGCAAGATTCGAATCTGCGACCGTAGCGGCAGCGCGGTTCCAGACTGAAGCGCCTAGAACCGCTCAGCCACCCCAGCCGGCAATCGTGGAAGAATTGGAGAAGACCCAAAGAAGAGTGGCCCATTTCATCACGGGATCGTTTAGTCAGCACGGGAGCGATACAGACATGCTCATCAAACTCCAGTAGCAGACGTTGCAAGAGAATAGTTGTGCGTCACGGAAAGACTTACGATTGAAACTTTCCGGGAAGAGTCGGAAAACACCTAACTTCCTCCCATATACATCTTGCGAAATGACCACGACGAGAAAATTCGAGAAATATCTAATACAGAAGCCTACCGAGACTTATTCTTCCCACTCGCCATCTCGCCATTCACGAGTCTAATAAGAGCAACAATGAGGGGGGGGAAATCGCAGTTAGTCGTACCAAAGTACCCTCCACCACACATCTTAGACGGCTTGCGGAGTATAATATAGATGTATGTGTAGACATTGCAGATGCATGCGATGTGTAAAATGGGTTGATGGTTTTTGGTTTTGAAGGTAGAAACTTTGTAAGAAACAAATCCTGCATCTAACTTCCGTGACAAGTCGTAAAATATCCAAGAGCTTTCGGGCGATTGCTCCTCAGTCATTCTCAAGTCGTGACCAACTGACAATGGCCGAGCAGCGTTCTTATGAATGCTCTTGCATATTTTACTACTTAAGACTACTGGAACCTACAGAAAATTTAATTTGTGTATACAGTGCAGAAAAAGAAATTAGTACACTTGGAAGATGGTGTTGAGTTTGATCCGATGATGCCTTATGCCGTCTGGGGGATAGTAGATGCACCGACAATGGTTTCAGTGTCGTCCGCCAACAGATAGCTTAGCGACATAGCTACCAGATCGGCATCTGTGTCTACCCCTAAACAGGGAATGCTCACTGCTAGAAGGCACAGTGTGGTCCAGACTTGTGAAGCAACCAGGCAACCATGCCACGGAGACGCCCTCGTGCTTCCTACAGCCAATTGAACGGGTTTGAGGGAAGTCAATTTGTGGCTCGCTGAGTGATGCGATAGTCCTTTCAGAGAATTTCCACACATGTAGGACGTGCTGCATAATTTGTGCAACGATGCTGGCAGTAGTGGTCACAGGAACATTTCACATCCACAGATGAGGTTCTGGACGTCCCCGCAGCGCAGACGCCCGCCAGGATCGTCGTACTGTAAGTACAGCCGTGGCAGATCGTACAGCTACCACAGCACAGATAAGAGGACTTGTGAGCCCAGACGCGTCAATGCGAAGTGTTGCGAACCGGTTATTAGTAATGAGACTACTGGAAAGCACACCTCTATCTTGCCACAGAACTGACATGCGCGACTCTACTGGTGCTGTCAGAGGATCACTTGGATGGCACGCCATGGTATTCAGCAATGAAAGCAGATTCTGCCTGTACGCAAGTGATGGTCGTTTGTGCGTACGAAGTAGACCTGGTGAGTACTGTCTTGTAGATTGAGTTCGTCCAAGACACACTGTCCAAACTCCAGGCCTTAGGTTGTAGGGTTTGAATAAACTACAACCCTTGCTCACGTTTGGTGATTCTGGAGGGGACGGTAACCAGTGCATTATGTAGTTGGACCCTTCTTCTGACGCCGCGCGGGATTAGCCGAGCGGTCTGAGTCGCTGCAGTCATGGACTGTGCGGCTGGTCCCGGCGGAGGTTCGAGTGCTCCCTCGGGCATGGGTGTGTGAGTTTGTTCTTAGGATAATTTGGGTTAAGTAGGGTGTAAGATTAGGGACTGATGACCTTAGCAGTTAAGTCCCATAAGATTTCACACACTCACCCTTCTTCCGTCCTTGTAACAGAAGGTCATTTAGTGTTCTAACAACATAATGCTCGCCCCCACACTGCCAGTGAATCAACGCGCTTTGCAGGAGGCACAGCAATGTCCCCGGCCAACACGATCTCAGAACTTGTCACCACTCAAGCACGTGTGGGATATGAAGGGGCGAGAATTGCCTCTGGCAACCGACAACTCTTACAGAACTATGTGAATACCTCGAGCAAGCGTGGATAACGTATCCCACGACAGTGTTCACAGTATGTACGATGACAGAATCAGAGCCTTTATTGCCGCCTGTGGACGCTACACCACGTACTAATATGGGTGATTCAGCATGGATTGATACCTTGTACCTCAGAACCATGTGTGCCATTGAACTATAAATGTAATGGTTTCATGTACTCCAATCGCACTTTTTGCAACAATAAACCTTCAGTGATGTGGAAATGTCTAAAAGGGTATATTGCCGACAGTATGTCACCTTGCCGGCCGCGGCGGCCGCGCGACTGCTACGGTCGCAGGTTCGAATCCTGCCTTGGCCATGGATGTGGTGATGTCCTTAGGTTAGTTGGGTTTAAGTAGTTCTAAGTTCTAGGGGACTGATGACCACAGATGTTAAGTCCCATAGTGCTCAGAGCCATTTGAACCCTTTGACTATATCACCTTGAGACCAAACGTTTTCACAAAACCTTTCTGGTTCTACCCTAAGTTATAATTCATGCCAGGTTTCTATTCTTATTCGAGTAGAAGATGTTTTTGGAACAACCTGTACAAGCGGCGGCAGGTGCCTTTCTCTGGCTGCCTGCGGGGAGACTTCAGGATGGCGTAACGTCAGCGTGTCGGGATGCGGCGCGGCGGCCGCGGCCGCGACACGGCCGGGCCTTGTCCGCCTGCAGCAAATAGCCGCGCGCACGTGTCACCGCGGCCCGCGCTGCACACGTGGCCGTCACGTGTCCCGCCACCGCAGCAGCGCCCGCGGTCGCATCGCCTTGACGTAAGGCTACCTGTTATATCGCGCCTGCTGGCACCCGACCACAACAGCGCGGGGCCTCCGTGTAGCGGACTAAATACGTGGCACGACATGTACTACGGGTGAGAAAACTGGAATCGTCTCAAATGGTGTAAACACCGTTGTTGGCAACCACGAAGGGTTTGCCATTTCAAACTTTAACTAACACTGACGGGAAGCGTTAGGCCTACGACATAAACATCTTGACAGATTGATATCAAAAGGATACTACAATATTTCCTTCTCTGTGTGGTGTGTTGATCCTTACGTGAGCTTATTTTCAATGATGACAAAAATCACTGCTAAAGTTGAAGACTGGTGTCAATGTGTGACAGCTACTAGACGTGTCTAACGGTACTGGAAATTTTCAGGTAGAGACCGATACACAGCGAGACCTGTAAGATAAGCACATGAAGCTCGTAGCCTTCTTTCATACCGTGACAAAGGTCGAATCATTGGCATGAGGAATGTGGGAATGTTGTCCGACCGAGGACACAGCTAGCAGGTTGTAATGACTGCTGAACGAGTTGTGAGGGAGTCAAAGGCGTGGCCATAAAATGAACTTGGTTCGTTTTAGAATAAACTGCAACACGAGAGGGTCGTAGGACTGTTCAACTGTTCAGTTGAAAAGACGGATGACAACGTCTGAAATCAGGACAGGGATTACAGAGAGAGTGTTGCCACGAGCCGTATTGAAAGCTGTTTTGAGATCTCTAGTTGCCATGCGTCGTTTGCCGCTGTCAGCAACCCATATGGGACAGAGACTTATATGGAGTAGAGCTAGAGACAAATAATGACGAGATTCTCCGCGGAAAGGAACATATGGCAAACAATGACAAGAACAGTTGAGGGGAACAAGACAAGTATAAGAGTATTTAACATCGTGCAGCACCGTCAGCAACTGTTATAATTAAACATATAACTCGTCAGCCTAAGTTGCAGCCGGTCAGAGTGGCCGAGCGGATCTAGGCGCTACAGTCTGGAACCGCGCGATCGCTACAGTCGCACGTTCGAATCCTGCCTCGGGCATGGATGTGCGTGATGTCCTTAGGTTAGTTAGGTTTAAGTAGTTCTAAGTTCTAGGGGACTGATGACCTCAGAAGTTAAGTCCCATTGTGCTCAGAGCCATTTTGAAACTCAGTTGCAAATAGAAACCAATCTTTAACTAGGTTTCGGCCAAAATAATTTGGCCTTCTTCAGAAACTATTGACACTAAACTATTGCGTGCCAAAGTTTGGCCATGTCAAGTATAAAACTATAGCACACCTTGACAAAGCGGTTGACAAAATGGGGATGACTTCTTATGCCAGAAGTGTTTGACAGCCAATACTGATTATTGGCTCTGAGCACTATTAGACTTAACATCTAGGGTCATCAGTCCCATAGAACTTAGAACTACTTAAACCTAACTAACCTAAGGACATCACACACATCTATGCCCGAGGCAAGATTCGAATCTGCGACCGTAGCGGTCCCGCTGTTCCAGGCTGAAGCGCCTAGAATCGATCGTCCACCCCGACCGGCTGCCGATTATTAATCAAAATTAAAGTGGTAGAGGGTTTTGAGCCTGGGACCGATTACGATTTTGATTACTATTCAAAGACTTTACCCCTAGATCACTGGGCGCATTTACCAATCTGCAGACCTCCTTTAGGTGTCGGAGGGACTTAGTTTCAAACTAGAATTGTGCAGGGGAAGAACGGCTGCCGGAATTCGTCCGAACAAGCTGAAAATTCTCATATTGACGGTAGTAAAAGAACGGTTAAAGAGCGGAATTTAAATTCAGAGTGAAATGATATCAATGATAAGACTCACTGGTGACATTGCTATACCCAGTAAAAGTGAAGAAAAATTACAGGATCTGCTGACTGGAATGAAAAGTCTAATGAGTACAGAATATGGACTGAGAGTAAATCGAAGAAGGGTGAAAGTAATAAGAAGTGGCGAAATCCGAACAGCGAGGAACTTAACATCAGGATCGGTGATCACGAAGTAGATGAAGTTATGGTACTCTGCTATCTAGGCAACGAAATGACTCATGACGGACGGAACAAGGAAGACATCAAAAGCAGACCAGCAATGCCAAAAGGGCATTCTTGGCCAAGAGAAGTCTACTAATAGCAAACATAGATCTTAACTTGGGGAAGAAATTTCTGAGAATGTACGTTTGGACCGCAGCATTGTATGGTAGTGAAGCATAAGGTTCTTCAATTCTCTGCTCTTCCGGTTTTCCAGCAGTTCATTTCCGTAAACCGGAACAGAAGAGAATCAAAGAATCTGAGATGCGGTGCTACTGAAGAATGTTGAAAATTAGATGGACTGATAAGGTAAGGAATGAAAAGGTTCTCTGCAGTATCGGCGGCAAAAAGAATATATGAACATGGAAAATAATGACAAGAATAAGGAATGGGATAACAGGAGATCTGTTACGACATGAGCGAATAACTCAGATGGTACCAGAGGGAGCTGTCAAGGGTAAAAACTGTAGAGGAAGATGGAGATTGGAATAGATTCAGCAAGTAATTAGGAAATAGGCTGTAAGTGCTACTGAAAAGAAAGCAGCGTATGGCGTGGCGTTCCCAGTCGTACTGATTCGGCACTGGACTATTTGTAGACAACATGTACCTGATACGTACTCCCGAGGTACAAAAAAAAAAAAAGAAAAAAAAGTTCTAATGGCTATAACCACTGTGGGACTTAACATCTGAGGTCATCATTCCCCTAGGCTTGGAACTACTTAAACCTAACTAACCTAAGGACATCACACATATCCATACCCGAGGCAGGATTCGAACCTGCGACCATAGCAGCACGGCGGTTCCGGCCTGAGGGGTCTGGAACCGCTCGGCCAGAGTGGCCGGCCCTGAGGTACACGTCCACTGTAATAATGTTCACAACTGTGTGACGAGTATCCTCTCAATCCGCTATTTCCGCTTCTCTATTAACTAAATATGAGAAAATGGCATACCATAATGATAATCGATTTTGAATTTAACCATTCTTATTCTATCCTTTTCCCGGTCGTTATTGAGTCGGCATAGTTACAAGTGTTGAGACATTGTTAGTGTCAGTGTGTGCCCGGATGACTTCCCTGACACCAACGACAAAACTACCCCCTCCCTGTGCAAAATTCGTGGAGACCATCCGTCTGAGTTTTAAGTTAATCTCATGGTCAAGAGTGAGAACGTTTTCTGAATGTTTGCATAGCATGCATCTGACACAGGTCGTGGGTACCGGCATGGTATTTACCCAGATGGACGTGCAAAAGCGCTTAAAAACTATGTTCACGCAGGACGAATCACCAGCCCTTATCGTTAATTCGCGAGACGGATTTGATCCGAGGTAGGGTCACCTTTTCAAACCCGGAAGTGGTGCGTTAGCGCGCTGTTTTTTCCGAGTGAGTAAGCAGTTTGTTATTAGTACTGGGTTTGCTATCACGAAAAGGTCGCTACATCGAAGTCCACCCAGATTACGTGTATACCTACAGCATTCACTTGAGTTAGCCATTGCTCTTTAACGTTTCATTCTATCACTGTAAACAAAACTATACTGCTCCATGTTGCACTGTACTTCGCCTTTATCCCACCAACCCTTCTACTCTATGACTTGTATGTGTTCACCCCCCGAGCCTGCACACCTTTTACTGCAGACGCCAAAAGCTCTTACAATTCTCTGACTGACGGCACATCCTCATGTCACCTGTGGTCCTGGGTCCTGCAAGTGTAGATGAAATTTCTGCAGCTTTATAACTTGAAGCTACTGCTGTTGCCTATGTGTAGCTGTCAGTATAGGATTTGAGTAGTTAACCCATTAATGTTTAACGTTGATTAAAGCATTGTTTACTTGTATTAAGTACGATCAAAGTGGTTGAGCGCTATCAATCTTTAACGAGTTTTTGTTAGATCACTTTTTTTCCTGTCTCTCTGTTCGGTAAAAATTTTGCAGTTGATTTTAAACCAACTTGTCGATGAGCTAGAGAGTTTAAACATAGTTCAGAATTGGACGAAAATGTAATATTAACTGGCTTTCTTGGCACTATGTTGGTCAGACGAAGGTGAGAATAATTATGGCTACGTCTGACATCTTGGCTGCCTTGCATGATCGGTGTGTTGTTCAGATAGTATCGGAATGTATTATCGGTGGAATGCGAGCAGATGGGCACTGCTGATCAGTAAATGGGGGAATGTGGGCAGAGAGACGGGGAGGGTGAGACCTGTGCAATGTATGTGCCACACACATACATTCAGCAATCCTCAGATAAATGGCCAATAGTGAGTTGTTATAATTACAGTGCAGTGTGCACTACAATTATCGTACGTCAGCGAAATGTGTTAAATATTCTAATACATTAATGTGGAACAGATTTATGGTGGGAAATATGAGTTCCAATTCTGGCCACTCTAGCGCTGCAAATCTAGAGCTCTGAAAGAAAGACATAAGGAAATACTTCCGTATGTAATGGATCAGGGATGGGATATTTGCCAGAAAGGTCAATCAAGTGACAAAGGGATAATGTTGATTTAATAAAAACCGCCGCTTACACAGTTTGTTCAATCTGAGGTTCAGAGACGCTGACGAGATGCTGTACAGTGCCACATTTGGACCTGGTGGCTCAAATTGGAACTAATTTTTTCAAGCGTACATCGGTTTTGCATTAACGCCTTAGCATATGTACCTAGTTTTGCTGCCATGCAATAATTACAGCGCACAATAGACCTCCATGAGAAGCTACATTTTAATTATAACCTCCTCGTAAAAAGCTAATGGAAAAAATATGATCTCATCAAAATTTCTGAGAAATACCACATGTCCCAGACTAAAAACATAAAATAATTATTTAAATAGAAGTAAGGTTTTGAGATAAAGCGTTTTTAAATTGGACTAACGCCATACAGATACCCCTAAAATTTGTAGTTGTTGATTTTTATTAACAATAATTGTAAGATATTTAAAGAAAAAAGTGTGGCACATGAAATAGATATTAGTTAATAGGAAAATTATGCACATAATGGATCTTACACGCTATTAAAATTCAATTTTCAGGGCTATCTGTACGGGGTTAGCAATCGGTATGGGGCTAAAATGAATCTATTTTATACTTTTAAGTAGGAATAAAAAACGTGTTATATTAAAATTTATTTGTATCCAAATAAGTATTACTGAGAAATATAGGAACCCCTGCCCCATATTCGAAAAATAGTGTTAACCCAAACGATTGTCACGGGATTTTTTTAGTTTTGCTCGGATGAGTCAACTGACATAGATTTTGCCGCACCAAAGACAGAGTCAGTGTTCCAGTATTGACCCCTCTCATAACTACATTCCTAGATGCGGAAAGAAAGCGAACACGGCCTTTATAACACATGCTGACAGTGGCGCCTGCTCCGGGCTGTCTCCTTGGTGACATGTTGCCTCCTGACGCTTGGTGGCGCGCAGCGGCGATCACTTGCCGCGGGCGGCGGCGGCGGCGGCGGCGGCGGCGGCGGCCCGCGGGCGGATTATCGCCATTAGGGGCGGCTGAGGGGCGCAAACAGGATCCGGCGCTTTGTCTGCGGCGCGGTAATTGAACTGTGCCCGCGTCAAAGGCCGGCGCGGATTATGCCGGTCACCGCGGACCGCCATTAATCCGATGGCCGTGTCTGCCCTTACGGCAAAATAATAAGCCGGGCCCTCGCTGTGTGCTCCCGCAGTTACTCGAGCGCCGGACTCCGGCTCAGACGTTCGTTTACCATCGCGAGAAAGAACCAAAGAGTGGCTCTCAGATAAGGAGAGCAACACGCACCTAAATACCAAGTAAACTTAAGCATATCCTGCCGTATAAAAAATTTAAAATCGGTTACGAGAAAGCAATTTGGTGACTTCTTCAACAACCGACGGTATTTCAACAAGTTATCATCCTCGTCATATCAAGACACAAATTCCACGAGAGGGCGCTGTACAGGGAATTTAAAACATTTGGTGCTCATTAATTATACATGTATACATGTCATACCTGATCTTTGCGTCAAGTCCGTAAGAACCGGCAGAATTTTGATCCTAACGCCACTATGGATCAAAACACAAAGGCATTAAAGGAATTAGATGTCAGTGGGCATTGACTTGAATCGATGAGGTTGAAAAATCAGCCGGATCGTGGTTCGAACACGGGTCACCTGCTTACTAGGCAGATCCGGATACAGTGATCACCACAACTGCATTGACTCCCATCAGATCCAGATTCTCAACTTGTCCACACACTACTGGTGTATTGCCCTTTGCCCATTATCCTCACTACTCGTGGAATTTCGCCGATCCCTTCTAGAGTTCGAGTTTGGTGCGCATCTGCACTGAAGGGATCATCAGCTGTCCATGTCTTCATTACATATGTGGTATCTGTTCTTTTGGACACGTCAATATGTTCAATATCACTTTTATGTAGTGTACGTACGTGTTCATTTAATCTGTTTGTGTGTTGTTGGGAAGCGTGTGGCCATTATGGTCTAGCAGGTAGAAAACAAGAATGAAGAAAATTCCTGACTTAACCACAGAGTAATTTTTCTGCATAAGTTGTGTGTAACGTAAGAGAGTACTTAAGGATTTCACCGTATAGTTAAATACTGAAACCACTGAAGGTATTACTTACAGTCTGTTTGTATGTAGTATGCATGTAGAATGTCAGTTTTTATGTAGTGTAGTATGTGTTCATTTAATTTGTTGGTGTATTGTTGGAAAGTGTGTGGCCATTATGGTCTAGCAGGTAGAGTACTAGTCTCCGATAATGCATGTCCCAGGCTCAATCCACGATAGGTGCAGGGAAATTTTCTAGTTTCAGTAACCCCAGGACAGTCTATAGTCCCCTCAGCCTACTATCCAACGAGTTACTTACTCACTGTAGGTGCTACAGTGTTAGTAAAAAATTGGCCTCCTTTGTCACCTGCCCGCATTCTTCTCTGTTATCGCTTTCCTTATCCATTACGTGACTCCCATTGCTTTGATGTCCTCCTCCATATCTTCGATCCATCTTTCCCTGGATATTTCTCTTTTCCTTCCCCTTCAGACTTCCCTATAAACACTTTTGATACCTACTATTGTGGATAAAGTGATGTACGGGGAAAGGTTACGGCCCATGTACCATCATGTGTCATTTCCAGTTACTACCTTATTGACGTAAATACCTCTTAAACAAGGAGGCCTTCGGCGACTACAATTTCAGTTAATTACAACACAGATTTCGTAAGATATCATACCTCAATAACAGGCCAATAAAAACATGTAGGCCTTGATTAATAAGTGTTACAGCTAACCCAAATTATGAAATAGCCCTTAATTTAATGAAAAGGGAATAGTCAAACCTTCAACAATAACAGCTTCAGTTAAGTATAATTACGAAATAGAAAATAGGCAGGCCTTCTTTAAAACAGCTTCAGTTATGTAAAATAACCTAACAAAAAACAGGCAAGTCTTCTTTAATTACAGCTTTAGGTAAGTATAATAACCAAATAGAGAACAAGAAGGCCTTCTATAATAAAGGCTTCAGTTAAGTAAAATAACCAAACAAAAAAAAGCTGGCCTTCTTTAATAAGAGCTTCAGTTAAGTAAGACTGCCAAATAGAAAACAGGTAAGACTTAACGAATAGCTGCTTCACTTAAGTAACCAAGAGTTTGAATTGTCTCCTCACAAGGGGTGCACCAGAAGGCTTATACGCAAAGAGAAGAAGACTACACCAAATGGGAAAGCCAAAAGAGGATACAACGAGAGGACCGTTGGGCACACACCGGCAAAAGAGATATTAATACAGGAAGGTAGGTTGCATGAAGGCAACAATAACGAGCCAAACGATATGCCCGCGTCATAGCAAGATACTGCCTCTACAATGACGGTGAGACTAGGCCGCCCATCCAATTACGTAGCCTCAGTGACTGCAACTTTTGAGACGCAGGCACATCCTGAGTCAATTAATTAACAGAGCTATAACGTCTGCAATGCCCGGAGGTATCTCGAAAGCGGCAAGCGGGCGCAATATAAGAGAAAGGTACCTATTAGGTGTTGGCACACGTTTCGCAGATACGTCGGCTAAAACCTAACCATCTACGTACTGCCTGTCGACGGGGGGGTCGGGCCACAGCATAGAAGAAACACGTTATCGCTCCGGCCCAATAAAACTCATCGGTTCACGCTGTTTAAGATATTATATTAACAACCAATCATGGCTAGTATCGGCTCAGGAAAAGCAAACAAGAACCACAATTCAAGGAACCAACTGGTGATGAAATAAATCAGCTAAGAAATCGCAGTGATCGCAGAAGACCTATCGGTCTGAATAAGAAAATAATCAAAACTTAACTGAAGTTCACTAATCGAAGCTGAAGCTTGCTGGTGCCAAAGGGGTCCCAGAATCGCGCACCGCGGAACTGGCTTCAACTCTCTCATCGGTGTGCCAGGTCCCAGAACTGGCTGGGCAGGCTACACACGAAGACGGTACACGAAGGCAGCCACGGATTCAAATGGGCCCACATTATGCCCCACAATCACTCTCCGGACTCTGTGTTCAAGGCACTTGAGCAAGAGCTCGCCCTATTCCCCGATCGGATCTCTCACATCGTCGTCCTCGCTCAGTTACCATTTCATAATCGACCCCGCCACAACAAGAGAGTGGCGGTAACTGCCTTGGATGCTTTGTGCTGTGCAGTGTTAAATGCAAAATTGAGCCATGCAAGGTGGTATCCCATTTACTCGGAGACTTATAATGGTAAATGATCAAAGCTGACTTATGGTTGTGATTCGCTCTCTCAACAAACGATGCCTGGGGATAATACGGCATGGTGATTAGGTGCTTACCAGCGTTACGAAAGCGAAACTACTTAACATGTTCAGAAACAAAAGCCGGAGCGTTATCGCTAACAAGAGCTTTATGGGATCCAACTGAAATTTTCGGTCAGATGTGCAATGGTAATGGCTCCCGTGACCCTACGACTGTGAATTAACCATAAAAACCTGGAAAACGCATCAAAACGACCAGAATATATCGGTTCCCTTTCTTGGTACGAGGAAGAAGCATTACGTAATCGATAAAGAGTTTGTCCACAGGGTACTCCACGCTCTCGGAAAGTAACAACCCCTCGGGAGAACTACACTCATGCTCATAAATTATGGTAATTGCAGGATGTGGTACCACACAAGGTGGCACTACACAAAACTTGCGCTAATAGCACAGGAACACAGGGAACACACACGACACAGATCTTTAAGTCCATGGTATTGGTGATAAGTTTAGAAAACCGTCCCGAAACACATGTGCTACAAAACGCCACTGTTTCCTGCGCATGTACCCTGACATCAATATGGGATATGATCACCATGCACACATACACAGACCACACAACGGGTTGGCATACTCTGGATCAGGTGGTCGAGCAGCTGCTGGGGTATAGCGATACGTCGACCGAGAGCATCCCAGACGTGCCCGATGGGGTTTAGGTCTGGAGAAAAGGCAGGCCACTCCATTCACCTGGTATCTTCTGTTTCTAGGTACTCCTCCACGATAGTAGCTCGGTGGGACCGTGCTTTATCATCCATCTAGGGTAAGGTATTACTGGGTTTAGCCTTCTTACAGGCTTCTGACTCATCCACTAATCACCTGATATCCTTGCAAAACATTGGCCAAGTGAGGTGAGCCCTAATCTTTTCCAAGGTTTTATAGAGTGCCAGATGTCCTCCCAATAGAGAATTATGAAAATAATGGAAAATGGGAGGCACCAGCTCCTGAGGCAAATAAATTTTGAAGTCCCTCGCTTCGTTGACGTGTTTACTTAGTACGCCATTCCTAGTGGAGTAGTCGGCAACCTCACCACCAGGTAGGAGTTGTTTTCTTAACGGACCCCACAATGTATCTTAATCCTGTTTGGCTCTACGGTCCACAAACAACTGGGAAACTTCACCTCAAATAGTACATACAACGGGCTGATACTCACTAAGGCCTTTATTCCCTACAGCTCCCTCCTCCTGACACATGTGACTGAGGGCGTCAGCGACTTGGTTGTCGGTTTCTGTTATGTGTCGGGCCTTGAAATGAAATGCGGAGAAGTGTACCTCCCAGCTGGCAACCCTACCTGGGTCGAGCCAATACCCGACTTCGGGCCGTCTCGAGATCAAATCCCTATGATCAAGATAGAGCTGGAACTTCTCTAATGCGAAAAGCATAACTAGCACTTCCCGCTCTTAACGGAGTAATTCATCTCGCGATCTTCTAGACGTGAAAGGTAATGAGCGTCCTATACCTTAATCCTGCTGCTACAGCACTGCAGTATCGCCGGCATTGGAGGCATCAGTTTGAACGCTAGATCTTTTGCTGAAATCCGGGATGGCTAAGATTGGTGAGTTGGTGATAGCCGTTTTGATAACTTCAAAAGCCGCCTGTTGGCTCTCACCCCAGAAAAATTTCTCCCTCCTTACGTAGTTTATTCACGGGAGTGGCTATCTAGGTAAAATCAGGGACTAAACGGCCAAAATAATTCGCCATCCCAATAAATACGGCTATCTCCTTTCCATTTGTACGCTGAGGAAATTTCTTCAAAACTTAGGTCGTTCCTGGTGAAACATAATGCCGTCCCTGGCAATTAAATTGCCCAGAAAGGACACCTTTTTCCTAGCAAGTGTAATCTTGGACGCCTTAACGGTCAGTCCCGCATCCCGAAATTTGGAGAGGACCTCTTGAAGATGGGAAATATGATCCTCAAACTACTGACTATAAATGAGAACGTCATCAAGGTAATTAAAGGCACAAGGCAATTTGAAGTCGCCCAGGATATAACAAACGAAACGAAACGGCCGCCCCAGTGTACAAGCCGAACGGCACTCGGTTTAAATAGTGAAGGTTCGAATCAGTGCTGAACGCGGTAAGAGGTAAGAAGAATGATAATAAGCTTGGTTGAGATCAAGCACCGTGAACCACTTAGCACCCGAAAACCAGGTAAAGTAGTTGTGAAGATCCGGCAAGGGAACAGTTTCTAAGATAGCCTTTTTATTACGGACTCTACAATCAATCATTGGCTGTAGTCCTAGGCCTGAGCTTCAGGAATGAGAAAAATCGGTGACGCGTAGGCAGATGGTCTAATGACACCTCACCAGATTCTGTCTCAAGTATTTCATTTTAGGTTCTGAGAGGCGATAAAGCGGCTATCGCAATGGAATATCTTCAGTCGCACGTATGTGGTGCTGTGACTTACTAGAGAAACCTTCGGGGAACTCCTCTAAGAAATTCAACAACTACCCTACCTGACTTGGCTCAAGATATGTCAAATCATATTCTCTGGAATTGCAATTTACCGAATCTCCCACACTTGCGCAGCGGCAAATAGCAAGAGAAAAAACTTAAAAGAGAGGATGCGGCTCGCAAAGTCGAGAACTAATCTAGTTTTCTGAATAAAATAACACACGAGCAACAAATAGAGAGCATAACGGGCCATGACAAATACAAATGGACAATCTACGTCGCACCTCGCAGACCAGAAGCAACTCTTGCTCGTAATGCGCACAACATCTCTGAGAACAGGGGTGCACGGAAGATAATGCACACAAATGTCCAAACTCCAAATACCAATTATAGTTCAACAAGGACGCCGCGCTACCGGAATCCGACAGCACGCACAGGGATTGTTGTTCCACACTGGCACAGATAAAAGGGAAGGCACACCCGGAGGGAGCCTGAATACGCACGCACCATGGGGCACGCCTCCGAAAGAAACAATCAGCCTCCTCCTTCACCTGGGGTCGTTTGCCCGGTCTCGGACCTCATGCTAAGGGACACTGGTACAGTAACTAATCGTGGGCGCCGAACCGGGAATAACCTTTCCCAGAAAATGTGTAGCATGCTTGAGGAGCCCTATTAATTCTCCAGATGCGCGAAGGAGTTTCCCCAGCTGCGACATAGACGCGTATACAAACAGTGATCCAATACTGTCAAATGTTTTTTATTCCAGTCTCTGATCACAATATCAATTCTTTAGACGATGACCGGTTTCAGTCCATAATGACCACCCTCAGATATTTTTTACACCATGTCCTAAAGTGATAAGACCATAATGGCATCGTCGAAACATATAAATATAATCAGCACAGCATCGTCATATGGCTCTAAAATAAGGTGTAGAATAGGCCACATCGTTCACACAGTGATTATTGCAACTAGCTACTCTAATAATCACTGTGTGGACAATGTGGCCTATTCTACAACTTATTTTAGAACCATATGACGATGCTGTGCTGATTATATTTATATGTTTTGACGATGCCATTATGGCCTTATCACTTTAGCACATGGTGTAGAAAAGATCTGAGGATGGTCATTACGGACTGAAACCGTTCATCCTCTAAAGAATTGATATTGTGATCAGAGACTGGAATAAAAAAAATTTGGAGTTTCCATGTCCTCCTCACGTCTCCGCTCATCATCGGCAGATGACAAGGATTCAGTCAAATCAACAAATGTTTACAGTTCCTGGAAGCTAGTAGGGTGGGAAAAAAAGGCCAAGGGCGACCTATTCTCGGGACGCATGCCATCGAAAATATTTGATACAGTATTGAGTTCCTAAAGCGACAATCCAAGAGCCAAGGTGGCTAGGAGCACTCTCCCGACATACTGGCTGAGTCGTTCAAATGACGGCTGGAGCTGCCAGTAATATTTGCGTTCAGGCTCGTTCCGCATCCGCAGCGAGAGCTTCCTACCACCAATCAGTCCCCTTAGTTGTCCTGTTTAGCCCTCCGGCTTCAAGACTTCAGATGTAAAATCATTCAGAATACTTTTCTCCAAAGGGTAGAGAATTTGCTAATATCACATGGTGAGGCGTCCCCAAGGCATCCGCATGAAATACAAACCGTACCAACAGACACAAAAACTGCTGGGAACAGTCAAAAGTATCTAGCGAAAGCTCTGAAATACCATTGAATAAGCAGATAATTTGTTTGGGTAGCCTAGCTTTAGCCGGAGAGCTACCTATGCCTTGGGCCCCGGACATCTGATCAAAGAATTGATTCGTGGGGGTAGTTGCTGGACTTGCCCCCGCTTCCTGACTTTCCAATCTTAAAGACTCTGCTTGGACCTAAAAATCCCTTGCTCAATCACTCAACTGCCCCACCCTTGTAACTTCTGGCTGGCTAAGTTACAAGGAGGTAATGTCGCTCACACGATTCCCCAAATGTGCTAAATGGCCCTGAATCCTACCAATTGCCCTAACAGTCAGTGGACTGTCCTGCAGAAAGGACAAGTTCCGCTGACCTCGTTCAACGCCGCGGAAATATTATTGAGAGAAACACCTCCCCAACGGTGCTAGACGAAACGCAAGGCGGGATGTAAAACGCCGCATTGTATGCTACGCTCCAGAGTTATAAGTTTATACTGCACTTCCTTCAGATGCCCTATTCCCGGGCAGACCCTTCGGTCCATAGCAAGCTAGATCATGCGAACAACAGAATAAATTAATACAATGCTCGACAGACAGTAAGGGATCCTTGTGCGCTAAGGAAAAGATCAAAAGAAATGACAAAGGGCTAGAGAAAGGACAGACAATCCTAAGCCGGCCACAGCCCCCCCCCCCCTCCCAACCCCCACCACCGCCAGCAGAACGCAACCACGCTCTGCTACCAGTTGAAACCTGTAATTATGGATAACAGCTTCAATAAAATAAAATTACCAAACAGAAAACCGGCAGGGGTTTGTTTGGTAACGGTTTCAGTTAAATAAAATACCAAATTGACAATTGGCCAGACTTGAGTAATAACAGCTTCAGTTAATTCAAGTTACCATATAATAACGGCTTCAGTTAAGTAAAACAACAAAACAGAAAACAATCAGGCCTTGTTTAATAGTAAGACTACCAAATAGAAAATAGGTAAGCGTTCACGAATAACTGCTTCACTTACATAACGAAGAGTTTGAATTGCCTCTTCACAAGGGTGCACCAGAAGGCTTATACGCAAGAAGCATAAGTCTACACCAAATAGGAAGACCAAGAAAATCTACAACGAGATGTATGGCCATTTTCTTTGGGTACAGACCGTTAAAAGAAATATTAATACAGCAAGGTTACTTACGTGAATGCAGAAAAAGAAACTTGTCAGACCTTATACCCGCGTCACTGCAAGTTACCGCCTCCACAACGCCCGAAAGAAAACTAAGCTGCCAAACCTATTTACATAAACTCAGCAATTGCAACTTTTGAGACTTAAGTACCTCCTAAGTCAATACAAGGCGCCCTGTAGACATCCCCTGGGGCTTAACAACCTGGCAAGCAGCTCTCCCGGCTCTCTCTCTCTCTCTTCAGGCCAATAGCATGTTCACAAACTTCATCTGTGTCTTTTTATTATTCACAAGTGTCTTTTTGTTTCATAGGACTGTCGTATGACAAGAGTTTCGAAAAGGGTTTAGCCAATAAACAACATTTTGCGATCACTGACATAAAACTTTTGTAGTGGCATTTAGTGAACCAATCGACTCTATTTGCAGTAACCTTCTGTAACGCCACAATTCTCACGCGATTCTCTTCTTTTCCAGTTTTCTCGCACTTTGGATTAATAGAAGAAGAGGATACAGACTTTAACTGGCACAAAATGTTGCGGATCATCCACGAACTGCTGTTATCCACTAATGGAAGGGCAAAGTAGTACTACGTTGTCAGCAGAAAAATCCCAACAAACTCAAGACTAAACTCCATTCCTCTGGCAAATTCTCCACTGTGGGTCACATACAATCTCACTGAGACGGAAGGACATCAATTATTAATTTGCAGTAATGCAAACAGCGTATGGTTGTCCATCATCAAAACATCTGCAAGCATCCAATGGACTTCGCCGAACACTGTAACACCGACTAACATTCTATATCTAGATGAACACCCTTACCCGGAAATGAACAATAGTGCCGTCAGCTGATTAAAGCGACGTACAACGTATACATGTGCTCAAAAAGGGACAGGACTGAAGAAGATTTCTGGTTGCACATGGTAAGCAACAGCTGAAAGAAATTAACAGCTTTTATGAGAAATATGTATCCTCTCTCAAAAGAACTATAATAAGAATTCTACAAAAGGATCACCTAAAAAATTACTCAGTTGACATATTCCCACAGAGGCTGAAATGTGAGTGTATCGTAGGGAAAATAATTATTTATAAAATGGGTTTGTATTCTGTTATGCTCTGTTATGAGATGTGATTACATGAAAGTGTTAAATAAAATTTTGAGAAAAAAAGTGCTGATCGTCAGGCGTATATTCCGACAAATATATTCCCACTAATATTCATGTTTGACGACAAAAGAAGTCTTTCAGCAAGGAATGATCCATGCCTGTATTATCTGCTTCTTATACACGGTTCATTTCGTCCGCCACCCTGTACATTACTTCCAATTTACTATAGGGGAGATTAAAAGTTTACGTTTGAGGGCATAGCAGCAGTGTATGTGCAACGTAGCGCGGCTCCGATGCGGGTATACAAGCACCGACGTGTGGGCAAGAGATTAGTGTGACGATCCTGTCGTTCAGACGTGCAACCGGTAAAAGCGGAAACGTGAACTGTGGCGACGTTATTACCAAATGTGTCCAATCAGAACGAACTTGCTGTTATTCTTTAATTGGCCGTCCAAGGACATTCACATGTAGACAACCATCAGAGAATAACGAATGACTATGGGTCAACATCACCTCCGAAAACCGAGTTGCGTGCTGCTAATTCTTGATAACGCACATCCCCATAACGCGAACGTCATAACGCAGTAGTTACGCCGTCTCGCGAGGGACACACTCGAGCACTCTCCCTACAGTCCTGATCTCTCCACTTGTTATTATCACATCTTCAGTAGTCGATCCCTGCCGGACGAGGATGTTCAGTAGGCAGTTACGGACTTATTGACTCGTTTTACCAATCGGGTATCATCAGCCTGGTGCATTGGTGGGGTGATTGCCACAGTGTTCACGGCGATTTTGCCTGACTAGCCTAGCGATTTGGACTGTATGGGTTTCAAACGGAAACTTTTTGATCGCCCTTAATACATGTTCCCATTTTTAATACTTCCAGTAGCACAAAGTAATCAGAAAGTACAATGACGGAAAAAATCACAACACCAAAAAATAATTAATGAGCTATCGTGAATGCTTTTGTTAATGTAAGTGCGAGACAAATCATTGCCATAGTGAAATGCTGGTACACTATTAACCAGTGTAACCGCCAGAATAATGAGTGCAAACATGCAAACGTCCATGCATTAAGTTCTACTGGTGCCGGATGTCAGTTTGTGGGAAGGAATGTTATGTCTCTTGCATTGGGTCAATAGATACAGGGACGATTGATGCTGTTTGTGGATGACGCTGGGGTTTTCGTCGCATAATGCTAGCATATGTGCTCGATTGGAGACAGATCTGGTAATCAAGCAAGCCAAGACAGCATGTCGACAACCCGTAGAGAACAACAGCGGTATATGGGCGACCGTTCTGGTATTGGAAAACACCCCCTGGAAAGAATGTGAATGTCGTGTGACTTGGGCCTCCCGTCGGGCAGACCGTTCGCCGGGTGCAATTCTTTCGATCTGACCCCACTTCGGCGACTTGCGCGTCGACGAGGATGAAATGATGATGATTAGGACAACACAACACCCAGTCCCTGAGCGGAGAAAATCTCCGAATCAGTCGGGAATCGAACCCGGGTCCTTAGGATTGACATTATGTCGCGCTGACCACTAAGCTACCGGGGGCGGACACCCCCTGGAATGCTGTTCAGCCGGCCGTTGTGGCCGAGCAGTTCTAGGCGCTTCAGTCCGGAACCGCGCAGCTGCTACGAGCAGAGGTTCGAATCCTGCCTCGGGCATGGATGTGTATGATGTCCGTTGGTTAGATAGGTTGAAATAGTTCTAAGTCTAGGGGACTGATGACATCAGATGTCAAGCCCCATAGTGCTCAAAGCCATTTGAACCATTGAATGCTGTTCACGAATGGCAGCGCAACACAGCACGAATCACCAGACTGACATAGAGGTTTGCACTAGGGTGCGTGGTGTGACGTATAATTATATATATATATATATATATATATATATATATATATATATATATATATATATATATAAATTTTCGTTCCCTAAGTGTCACGTCTTTCAGTGCCACACAAATTTTTATTTTTAAAGGGGATCTCTTAAGACTATTTCCATCACCCCTCAAATTTCTCCCTCATATCACAAAATTGTCATCTGATGTAGTACAAACTGAAAAAAGAAATTCCTTTTAAAGCACAGTTTCGTATATAATTTATATTCAAAACCTTACACCTGTGTCACAGAACAAATCCTACATAGAGAATACTTTACACAAGTTTAAGGGAAGAAATGCTTCCGATAATTATTACAGTATTTAAAGAACATCAAAATATGAATAGGTTGAAATGAACAAACAGACATGAGACTATGTTAATCAATTCAACTGTAAAAACGTAGGGAGCATATTATTAGCAAAATGAGAAATATGCAAAAGTGAAATGCCAAGATGCGCACTTCTCAATTGGGAGTAAATCAAAACAATCAGAATGACTGAAAGAGAGCACAAAAACATGAGCCCTAAACGAATAAGAGTTAAGCAACTAAGCAAATAAGAGAATAGGCAAAAATGAGATGCCAACAAAATGAGAGCTGGCCGAACTCCGTCGGCACTTACATACAGTTGCGCTCGTGGCGGCACCTTGCGGCCGTTCGCAACACTCACGCCTGCGATCGCAAGGCACTCTTAGCGCTCGTGGCGGCGTCTAGTGGCCCGTACGAAAGTTGTGCGATTGCTGTCGCAGGTCGACCCTTAATCTGCGATGTTACAGTGGGTAACCACGAGAGTACTCCTGCTGTTACGAAATCGCACCCCAGACCATAACTCCAGGTGAAGGTCGAGTGCGCTTAGCACGGAGACAGATTGCCTGCACGCCCTCAACTGGGCTGCTTCTGAACAACAAATGACCATCACTGGCACCGAAGCAGAGCCAGCTTACAGGCTTCCACTGTGCCCTCTAATGATCACTCTCTTGACACCACTGAATGCGCAAATAGTGGTGGTTTGGGGTCAGCGGATTGCAGACTACAGGGCGTCTGACTCGGAGTTGTGCTTGAAGTAACTGATTTGTAGCAATTCGTTCTATTACTGTGGTGCCAGCCTGCTCAAATTCCCGCTGCAGGTGCAATACAATGCACCAAAGCCATATGCCGTACGTGATGGTCTTCCCTTTCCATAGTGCCAAGTGGCCGATCGGAGCAGGGCCTTCTTACCACCGTACATTCTCGTGACTATTGCTGCCAGGCTAGTGTATTCTGGCTACATTCATGTCTTGTCTTTCTGCAATACCGCGGACCATGGAGCTTCTCGTAGCTCTGTTAATGAGTCGTTCAAACTCAGTGAAGTGTTGTGATTACGAAGGTTTTCCCGGGGTAATAATTGCTATCAAGCGATATCGCTATCAATTACATTACCAGTTGCCAAGTTTGTCTTATTTGCTGATGATACAAACATTGTAATAAATAGTAAATCAAATATAAATTTAGGAAGGGCAGCTAATCAAATTTTTACGTAAATTAATAAGTGGTTCATAGCCAATTCACTGTCATTAAACTTCGAAAAGACGAAATGGAAATAGAGGAAGTTGAGAGTGTAAAATTCTTGGGATTACAACTTGATAATACATTCAGTTGGAAGCAATATACTAACGAACTGATAAAGCGCCTAAAGAAGTCTGTATTTGCAATGCGAATGATGTCAGACATAGGAGATATAAATATAAAAAAACCTAGCATATTTTGCTTATTTTCAATCCATTGTGTCATATGGTATCATATTTTGGGATAACTCCACAAACAGAGAAAAAATTTTCAGAGTACAGAAGGGTATAAGAAGAGTAATGAGTAGTGTCAATCCAAGAACATCATGTCGAAACCTATTCAAAGAATTGGGCATATTAACCACAGCTTCTCAGTATATTTATTCCTTAATCAAGTTTGTTGTAAATGATACATCTCTATATCCAGCTAACTGCTTAGTAGACAGTATCAATACTAGGAATAAGAACAATATACATAAATATTTAAAATCACTTACTCTTGCCCAGAAAGGAGTCCAGTATTCAGCAACACACATTTCAATACGTTACCAGCACCCATTAAGAGTTTAGTTTCAGACAAGGCAAAATTTAAACATAATTTAAAAGAATTTTTGGTGGCCAACTCCTTCTGTTCCATCCATGAGTTTCTCAACAAGTGCAGTAGACCATTTTCATGAAAATTTATTATACTTTAATTTTTGACAATACTTGGTTGAAACAGCCAAGTAATTACCTACTGTGTGACTGATGGATGTATGGAAAGCAGATGTAAGCCTTAAATCAGTAAATAGTGGAAGTTTAATTTTAAATCTTGTACATAATCTGACTGTTCTTAACTGAGGATGACTGAAATGAATAATTTACTTTAATTTTTGACAGTACTTGGTTGTAATAGCCAAGAAACTAGCAGATGTCTGAATGATGGATTTAATGAAAACAGATGTAAGTATTAAACCTGTAAATATTAGAATTTAAAATTTAATTCGTGTACATAATTGTACTGTTTATTGACGGAGGATCACTAAAATTAATGAAACTCAAGTTTTTCTAATTACATTTTTGTAATGTGTTTATCTGACATGTTCCACACCCAGGAGGATTCCCTCTTTTATCGGTCTATGGAATGAATAATTAATCTAATCCACTCTAAAGCAATATCTCGACTTCGCCTGTTTCCACCACTGGCGGTGCAGTTAGGCACCTTCTCGCGCATGCGTTGTGGGCCTTCTAGGGCCTGTATAGACGCCGCCGCTTGTGCTGAGAAGTCAGTTCCGGCGAGAGCATGCACCAGCACTGTCACCTGAAGATGGGGCCACTTGGACCGCGGAAATATTGTGTCAAGATGACGTTATGATCCGGCTGCACACCCAAGAAGAATATTATCAGTGAAGTGTTGATAATGGCCGCCTTGGAGGTATTCTTGACGGACCTGAAGCAACCTATTTATAATCCCTGCTAGCACCACTCATATGCTACTAGTGGGAAATTTGTATAGACATCATCTTTCTGATGTAGCAACATGCCTACTAACTATCGTTTGTCTCCTAGTTGGTGTTGCGATCTTTCTTCCCGCCAGTGTACATTGGTGAAAGCTCTTAGTTAGCGTCCCTGCATACTGCTTCAAATGCCAAGGATAAGCGCAGCCCTGCTAGACAACAGCTTCAGCACTTCCATAGCGTAACAATGTGATTTAACAGTAAAATATACCCTCCAATATTGGGACATAGTCCATCAGTTGTGCCGCCCGTGTGACAATGAATGCACATCAATTGAGCGGCCGATGGGTGAGGGTCTATGCGAGGAGGACAAGGCTGACCAAACAGGAGGCTCGCAAACAAGCGCCGACCACAATGGCGAGCGGGGCAGCGACCGCAGTGCGGGACGGCCCCACGCCCGGGGCGGCGGCCTTTGACATGCAGATAGTGCCAGCACTGCAACACGCCGCCAATTACGGAGCCGAAATTTGTTCTCGGCCGCCGGGCGATGTGTTAACAACTCGTACTCCCCATATACATAATTCATACTTTTTTCCACTCCCGCCGGTAATTATGATCAATTAGGTGTGAAGAAATCAATGTGTGTGGGTGAAATTAACGGGTTGCATCACAATGGCGTAATAGGAACGCTTCATTTTTTTTTGTCACTTGCTAACAGGTCTCGGAGACTGACGGGGAGGGCGCGACTGGGGAACAATTTACACTGGGGTGCAATCAGGACTGCGTTTGTGGCCGTGTGCGTCTTTGTCACTGTTTGGCGATGTATCAAGGGCGGAGACTATGCTTTAGGGCTGAGCATTATTTATATGTAAAGCGGATTGCTTCACGCACGAAAAAAAACGTCGAGTACTCATTAAATACCATTGGAGTTGTATGCAAATCGTATGAAGGCGTTCGTTACACGGAACAGCGACCAGGCGTTTATGAACCAGCTCCGAGAGTCCTTTGCTCCGCGGTCAGTCACTATAGAGTAACGCAGCACGCAGGGACGTAATGTAGTTGCGCTGCCACCACGAATCACCATCGCTGTTGGAAAATGTTATATCAGAAATCTTAAATTAAGTAATGACGAGAAAGAGGAACAGCAACGAATCACAATTTTATTGTATAAGAAGTGCATGCACGCTGAAAAGTGGTGTCTCCGATGTTTTTTATTCTGTTTCCAGTAGTGGTGCATATGTTACATGTTATGCATATTACTCGGTTGACTTTTCCGCTTAGCTGACGCAAGTTCCAGCACTCTGACGCCAGAGACCACGAATTGTAGTGTGTAATATGGTGGTGAGCAAAGTAACTAGGTCGGTGCGTGCTGTGCTCGAGTTTCACCACAGAAAACGTGCCTCCAGTTGAAAACCATAGTGGAATGGGAGGTGTGTACAGTGATGGTTGTATCGACATCAGTAATCTACGTTGCTGGGTTGTTCTTAACGTAATGAAGGAGGCGGTGATGCTATCCTCAACGTGTGTGGCAGAGCTCGGTGTGGGCGACGGCGTACGGGAACCGACGAGACTCATCGGAATTGGGCTGATGAGCTCAGCAGAGACAATACTGGCAACCACTATGCACATATTTTTCTCTGCCGCAGTTCTGCTATGATGGCCTGTACATGCTCTCGTGATATGCCACACATGCCTGAGAGCAGTATCTGCGTTATCCTACAATCTTCTGTTTCCACTTCAGTGAAACTGGAATATTATCCTAGTAAAAGGCATGCAATGGAATGCCTCAACCGTAATTGAGAACAGAATAACAATTGCGGGGCAATTTCTTTCCAGCACGCCCTCGTAATAAGCGATACTGCCGTGAGTGTGGGAAGTGGAGCGTGTTGGTGGTGTCACTGGACGTAAATTCCATCATTTCCAGACAAACATACAATCATCGTGTTTCACATCATGCTAAGAGCAGTGGTTTTCTGGTTTTGAAATGGATTCAGAATGAGGCCATGTTTCTAAATTCTTATTTACAGTTTTCTAATTTTTTTGGGTGGGACGTGCGTGGCCCACTGGACTCGCGGAGGAATAAATGGTTCCGCAGAGACACGAATGTCCTACTTAAAATATTGTTCTGACTAGGGGGTAAGTGAGTACCATTGTTATGTCAAACAAATTCCATGTTAAATAGCCACCCGAAAGATATAACATTCATCACAAGAAAAAACTAAAATGGTACAGCGTCAGCTTTTTACACCCAGCGTCCATAGCGGAGTACAGAGTTGTAACGGATAGCCAGCCGGGGTGACCGAGCGGTTCTAGGCCCTACAGTCTGGAACCGCGTGACCGCTACGGTCTCAGGTTCGAATCCTGCCTCGGGCATCGATGTGTGTGATGTCCTTAGGTTAGCTAGGTTTAAGTAGTTCTAAGTTCTAGGGGACTGATAACCTCAGAAGTTGTCCCATAGTGCTCAGAGACATTTGAACCATTTTTTTGTAACGGATGCTGCAGAACGATACGACGGGTGGAAAGGTAGATATGCTATTGGCAGTAGGTCACTCAGAAGGTGGCATCGTCTTTCTCAATTTCATTTGGACGTTGCAATAGTAAACAGTTTCAACACGCAAAACTGTACTAAAGGAAGCTTCCTGGCAGATTAAAACTATGTGCCGGACGGAGACTCGAACTCGGGATCTTTGCCTTTCGCGGGCAAGTGCTCTACCAACTGAGCAACCCAAGCACGACTCACGCCCCGTCCTCACAGCTTTTAATTCCGCCAATCTGTACTACAGGAGGTAAACGTGACCAAATTTCTTTTCACTTTGCTTTTGTAGGGAGGCTATCAAGTGAGAGAAATACAAAAAAACGTATAATTAATTTGTGGAGTTTACCGCTTCATATCAAATCGAGGGAAATAAAATGAGATTACAGCACCGGATATAGTATAAATGTAAAAAATTGGACACAAATATAAACGAAAGATACACATATTGCTTTGAATAAATGTGGCAATACTGTTCGTCTTACTGCGTATTTCTCTCGGTTACCTTATGCATTATACCGTAGTACTTCTTTCTATGTGTGATCCACGTTTCCAGAATGATTTTTTTTTCACTCTGCAGTGGAGTGTGCGCTGATATGAAATTTTCTGGCAGACTAAAACTGTGTGCCGGACTGAGACTCGAACTCAGTATCTTTGCCTTTCGCAGGCTCTACCGACTGAGATATCGAGATAGCCTGGAAGCGACACTTTGTGAATAAGTTACTTCTATCCTTTTTTCACGCTAGTGCATAGACTCCAACTAGGACAATGGTGACGCACACTGCTCAGGAAAAACGTTGCACAGTCAGCGCTGTTAGTAGTTCATGACCATTGACTTTTACGCTTAAGTTAGGCTCTAGCACATGTAAAATTCATTTGGGCTTATGGCATAAAGTAGTGGTATACGTTTTCGTAGCCCTAATTCAGAAGAAGATGAAAAGTTCCTTAGCCATACAATTGTAAAGAGTGGCTGATGGTTTCTGTGTAAGCGTTACGTCATTAAACAAACGCTCCCTCACCACAGACAGGGCTATGTAACGATCGCTGATAGAATCTGAAGTTCTGATAGCACCCTCAATGAAGAAGACCATTGAAGGACGGAATAGTGGGTGAATATTCAGCATTTTTGTTTCATATTGCATCACTCTAAATTGAAAACTACTAACAGTTTTATCCTGGAGCGCCTTTCGACTAGAAAGCCTGCAAAATTAGGAAACGAACTGAAAACCATAGTCTCCGTGGCAGTCGAACAATGTTTTGCTCTAGGCCCTCAGCGTCATCAAATAGTATCTTACTACTGTAAGTAACTAGCTAATTTGGATAATCTAACTAATAGAGACAAAAATCATGGACTGTGGTTGCCCTTCAGGTCTTCTCAACCAAACAAAACTACTTTTTCCTCCAGTATTCCTTCTTCCCCTAATTCTGCGTACAGGCAGGGTCATGTAGTGATATAATAGCAAATGATGAATGCAGTTCCCTTTGCTTGTTTTTCGTTGTGTCGTGTGTAGTGAGGTTTCAGGAACAATGGCTGCGATGTCATCACGTTCCACGGCACGTCAAATGAGAGTTGTCATGATGTGAGTACTAACTGGCGAGCTATTCGTCCTACTTTGATGATACATAGTGGGAAACAATGAATGATAGTCACTATCACCATCATGTGCAAGCATTACTTAAGAAGCGCCTAATCTTCCCTGCTTTCGATTTTTCCTGCCACACGCTGTTTTATGTAACATCGGTAAGTTTGCTTTTGGGCGACAGATTATTTCAGGAACTTTGTGTTCATAATGAGAGCACGATTGGATTCTTATTGACCGATGATATCCGTAATAGATGGGTAATGAATATTAAACGGCCAGTTGATCGATGTAAATATGCACACTATGTTCAGTGCGAGCTGCGCGTGCATTTCATTAACAACGGCGGGCCGCTTATTATGCGTTATTTTCCCATCAGCAGCCACGAATCGCCGATACACTGCCGTGATTGTCGCCCTCATTTGAACCAGTTCGGATTTATTATCGTCCGACACTGCAACTGAGTACTTCGTCCAGTAGTCGAGCGTCCCAAGACATGGCAATTAATACCTGGCTAGTAGCTTACCGAAAATCATACTTACCACACGCCATTCGCGAGTATAACGGGGGATCAGTTAGTTGTACTAGAAGTTCACGCCGCCACACACCACGTCAGGTAGCTTGCGGAGTATTGATGTAGATACAAACCAGTTATTATGTGCAATTTTCTCTTCTTTTATGTCACTCTTTCAATAGTTTGCAAAGGGTTCGATAATGTGTTGAAATTTTCAGTCCAGAATTTCTATGAAATATAATATCGTCGGAAACATATTCTAATTTCCTTCAGTCCCAAAGATTTTTTTTTAACTGCAGGTTCCTGTGTCAAGTTAAACCCCGCCAGGGTAGCCGAGAGCGCTAATGCGCTACTTCCTGGACTCAGGCAGGCGTGCCTTCCCCAGATCGAATCCGCCTGGTGGATTAACGACGAGGGCCGGTATGCCCGCCAGCCTGGATGTGGTTTTTAGGCAGTTTTCCACATCCTGCTAGGTGAATACCGGGACGGCCCCCACGTTCCACCTCAGTTACACATTTCGCAGACATTTAACCACGTTCGCACTATTCCATGGCTTACACTAGATGCAGACAGCTGGGGTACACTATTTCCGTCTCTGGGTGTTCGGAGTGGCGGCAGGAAGGGCATCCGGCTTCCCTCTGTAACTAACACTGCCAAATCAATAGTAACACGGCCGACCCAGCGTGACGCTGGAAAAAGGCCCCAAGAATGAAAGAATTCCTGTGCCAAGTTATACACTTCTGAGTGTTTTAGCATGTATTCCACTAGCCTGTTTTTTCCTTACAGAAATATATTTGACAGACGTCGTCCATGTACTATCCTTTTGAAGCCTTAACAAGATGTTTCGAAATCTTTAGCATTAACTTTTTCTTATGACTCCAAAACTGTTTCATCAGTTTCTAGGTCGATTAGCTCTACGAATATGCTTCGATCTTTCTCAAATCTATCTTCCATTACAAAGTGTACCTACAGACATTCCTTTCTGGTGACTACTTTTGCTAAGGCAAAAGCGATCATCATCAATCAGACACTCAGGTTACTTTTCTGTTGTTTCTCATTTTATTCCGATGATCTGGAAATTTGTTTGGACCATAGTTCTCGCATTTATGAGTCCTTACTATTTTCAGAACGTGTCAATGATACTCTTCCGAAAGGCGAGTGTACTTTGAACTGACAAAGGTCATGGGGTAGCGATATGCACATTTACAGTGGCGGTAGCATCGGGTACACAAGATACAAAAGGTTCGTGCACTGGTGGAGCTGTCATTTCTACTCACGTGATTCATGTGAAAAGTTATGGGCGCACGACGAGACTCAACAGAGTTTTGTACGCGAAATCGTAGATGGAGCTAGACGGATTCGACTTTTCATTTCGGAAATCATATGCAAATTAAATATTCCGAAATCCACAGTATCATGAGTGTGCCGAGAATACCAAATTTCATGCATTACCCCCAACACCGACAACGTAGTGGCTGATCGCCTTAACTTAACGATCAAAAGCAGGGGTTTTTGCGTAGAGTTATCAGTTCTAGCAGGCAATCAGCACTGTGTGAAACAACAGCAGAACTCAATGTGGGGCATACAACGAACGTATCTGTTACGACATTGCGGCGAAATTTGGCATTATGGGCTATGGCAGCAGACGATCGACGCTAGTGTCTTTGGTAGGCAGCGTCTGCAGCGCCTCTCCTGGGCTCGTGACCATATAAGTTGGGGCCTAGACAACTTGAAAACTGTGTCCTGATCAGATGAGTCCCGATTTCAGTTGGTTAGAGCTGACCGAAGTGTTTGAGTGTAGCGCAGGTCGCACGGCGTCATTGAACTAGGTTGTCAACATAGAACTGTGCAAACTGGTGGTGGCTCCATAATGGCGTGGGCTGTTCACGTGGAGTGTACTAAATCCTCTGGTCCAACCGAACCGATCACTGACTGGAGATAGCTGTGTTCGGCTACTTGGCGACTATTTGCAGCCTTTAATGGTTTTCATGTCCCCAAACAACGATGTAAATTTTTGTGGATGACAATGCGGCATGTCACAGGCCCACAATCGATCGCGAATTGTCTGAAGAACATTGTCGACAGTCTGAGCAAATGACTGGGCCACATGAATCGCCCAGCATGAATCCTATCGGACACTGATGGGACATAATCGTCATTTTGCGCACAAAATCTTGCACCGGCAAAATTTCGTAATTATGGGCGGCTTAAGAGGCAGCAAGGCTCAACATTTCTACAGTGGACTTCCAACGACTTGTTCAGTCCATGCCACGTCGAGCTGCCGCACAACGCCATGCAGAGGGAGGTCCAGCATGATATTAGGTGATATCACATGATTTTTTTCATCTCAGCTTACGTCTGATGGATTCTACTCACTAGCATGAAAAAATCCGTTGGATTTCTCCCTAAGATATTAGAAATTTTGAAGAAATCTTATGAATACCATGTGATTTGTGTGATCGTGAGTCTACTCCCATCCCTTCCCCTTAGTGTGCTCTTCCATATGTCTACTCTCTTATCTGGGTTCAGCAGTGAAATTCTTTTTTGCACTCATAATGCTGATGGACATTCTATTAAATTCTCCTAAGGGTTTTTCTACTTCGCTATAAGTTGATGATCCTATCTTTTCAATTTATTCTTATTTTCATATGTTCGCCTAAGGTTCTTCATATTTAATTCCTAAGTGACGTATATGATTCAATTCCTCCCTTTAAATGAACATTTTTGCGTTCACGTAATTCACCAGTCACAGTTGCTCTTTGCTCATTTGTAATTAATGCTCTGCATCAACTAGAAGTTAACGAATTTCGTCTGTTAATCTTTTTATCATGGACCTTACCGTTGGTGCGGAGGCTTGCGTGCCTCAGAGATACAGATAGCCATACCGCACTCCAGTCAAATGCGTGCTTCCTGAAGAGGGGCAGCAGCCATTCCAGTAGCGTAGGGTCAACGGTCTGGATGAGTGACTGATCTGGCCTTGTAACATTAACAAAAACGGCCTTGCTGTGCTGCGACTGTGAAAGGCTGAAAGCAAGGGGAAACCACAGCCGTAATTTTTCCCGACGGCATGCAGCTTTACTGTATAGTTAGGTGATGACGGCGTCGTCTCGGGTAAAATATTCCGGAAGTAAAATAGTCCCCCATTCGGATCTCCGGGCGGTCACTACTCAGGAAGATGTCGTTATTAGGAGAAACAAAACAGGCGTTCTACGGATCGGAGCGTGGAATGTCAGATCCCTTAATCGGGTAGGTAGGCTATAAAATTTAAAAAGGTGAATGGATAGATTAAAGTTACATATAATGGGAACTAGTAAAGTTTGGTGGCAGGAGGAACAAGACATTTGGTCAAGTGAGTACAGGGTTATGAATACAAAATAAAACAGGGGTAATGCAGGAGTAGGTATAATAATGAATAAAAAAACAGGAGTGCGCGTAAGCTACAAAGAACCGCATAGTAAACGCATTATTGTAACCAAGAGAGATATGAATTCCACGCCTACCACAGCAGTACAAGTTTATTTGCCAAATATCTCCCCAGACGACGAAGAGATTGAAGAAATGGGGACGAAAATTTAATAGTCATGGGGGACTGGAATTCAACAGTAGGAAAAGGAAGAGAAGGAAAAGTAGTAGGTGAATATAGAGTGGGAGTACGGAATGAAAGAAGAAGGCGCCTAGTAGAATTTTGCACAGAGAATAACTTAATCATAGCTAACACTTGGTTTAAGAATCCTGAAAGGAAGTTGTTTACATGGAAGAGACCTGGAGACACTGGTAGGTTTCAGATAGATTATGTAATGGTAAGACAGTGATTTAGGAACCAGATTTTCAATTGTAAGACATTTCCAGGGGCAGATGTGGACTCTGACCACTATCTGTTGGTTATGAACTGTAGATTAAAACTGAAGAAACTGCAAAAAGGTGGGAATTTAAGGACATGGGACCTGGATAAACTGAAAGAACTAGAGGTTTAGAGAGTTTCACAGAGAGCATTAGGGAACGATAGACATGAATGGGGGAAAGAAATACAGTAGAAGAAGAATGGACAGCTTTTAGAGATGAAGTAGCGAAAGCAGCAGACAATCAAGTAGGTAAAAACACGAGGGCTAGTAGCTATCCTATATATTGAATTTAATTGATGAAAGGAGAAAATGTAAAAATGCAGTAAATGAATTAGGCAAAAAGGAACACAAATTCTCAAAACTGAGATCGACAGGAAGTGCAAAATGGCTAAGCAGGGATGGCTAGGGGACAAATGTAAGAATGTTGAGGCCTAAGGGGTAAAATAGTTACTGCCTACAGGAAAATTAAAGAGACCTTGGAGGAAAGAGAACCACCTGTAAGAATATCAAGAGCTCAGATGGAAAACCACTTCTAAGAAAGGAAGGCAAAGCAGAAAGTTGTAAGGAGTATACAGAGAGTCTATGGAAGGGTAATGTACGTGAGGGCAGTATTATGGCAATGAAAGAGGATGAAGATGAAGATAAAATGGGAAATATGATACTGCATGAAGAAAAGGCGGGAATTTAAGGAGATGGGACCTGGATAAACTGAAAGAACCAGAGGTTGTACAGAGTTTCAGGGAGAGCATAAGGGAATAATTGACAGGAATGGGGAAAGAAATACAGTAGAGGAAGAATGGGTAGCTTTGAGGAATGAAATAGTGAAGAGGAACAAGTAGGTAAAGTAGACGAGGGCTAGTAGAAATCCTTGGGTAACAGAAGAGATACTGAATTTAATTGATGAAAGGAGAAAATACAAAATTGCAGTAAGTGAAGCACGCAAAAAGGAATACAAACCTCTCAAAAATGAGATCGACAGGATGTGCAAAATGGCTAAGCAGGGATGGCTAAATGACAAATATAAGGATGTAGAGGCTTATCTCACGAGGTGTAAGATAGATACTGCCTACAGGAAAATTATAGAGACGTTTGGAGAAAAGAGAACCACTTGCATGAATATCAAGAGCTCAGATGGAAACCCAGTTCTAAGCAAAGAAGGGAAAGCAGAAAGGTGGAAGGGGTATATAGAGAGTCTATACAGGAGCGATGTTTTTGAGGACAATATTATGGAAATGGAAGAGGAGGTGACCAAGATCTATGAGACAGGCGAAATTCCCTCAGACTTCAAGAAGAATGTAATAATTCCTATCCCAAAGAAAGCGGGTGTTGATAGATGTGAAACTTACCGAACTATAAGTTTAAAAATTCACAGCTGCAAAATACTAACGCGAAATCTTTACAGACGAATGGAAAAAGGATGAAGATCAGTTTGGATTCCGTAGAAATGTTGGAACACTGAGGCAATACTGACCCTACGACTTATCTTAGAAGAAAAATTAAGGAAAGGTAAACATACGTTTCTAGCATTTGTAGACTTAGAGAAAGCTTTTGACAGTGTTGACTGGAATACTCTCTTTTAAATTCTGAAGGTGCCACGGGTAAAATACAGGGAGCGAAAGGCTATATACAATTTGTACAGAAATTAGATGGCAGTTATAAGAGTCGAGGGACATGAAAGGGAAGCACTGGTTGGGAAGGGAGTGAGACAGGGTTGTAGCCTCTCCCCGATGCTATTCAATCTGTATATTCAGCAAGGAGTAAAGGAAACAAAAGAAAAGTTCGGAGAAGGTATTAAAATCCATGGAGAAGAAATAAAAACTATGAGGTTCGCCGATGACATTGTAATTCTGTCAGAGACAGCAAAGGGCTTGGAAGATCAGTTGAACGGAATGGACAGCGTCTTGAAAGGAGGGTATAAGATGAACATCAACAAAAGCAAAACGAGGATAATGGAATGTAGTCGAATTAAGACGGGTGATGCTGTGGGAATTAGATAGGAAATGAGAAACTTAAAGTAGTAAAGGAGTTTTGCAATTTGGGGAGCAAAATAACTGATGATGGTCGAAGTGGAGAGGATATAAAATGTTGACTGGCAATCGCAAGGAAAGCGTTTCTGAAGAAGAGAAATTTGTTAACACTGAGTATTGACTTAACTGTCAGGAAGTCGTTTCTGAATGTATTTGTATGAAGTGTAGTCATGTATGGAAGTGAAACATGGACGATAAATAGTTTAGACAAGAAGAGAATAGAAGCTTTCGAAATGTGATGCTACAGAAGAATGCTGAAGATTAGATGGGTAGATCACATAACTAATGAGGAGGTATTGGATAGGATTGGGGAGAAGAGGAGTTTGTGGCACAACTTGACTAGAAGAAGGGATCGGTTGGTAGGACATGTTCTGAGGCATCAAGGGATCACCATTTTAGTACTGGAGGGCAGCGTGGAGGATAAAAATCGTAGAGGGAGACCAAGAGATGAATACACTAAACAGATTCAGAAGGATGTAGGCTGCAGTAGGTACTGCGAGATGAACAAGCTTGCACAGGATAGAGTAGTATGGAGAGCTGCATCAAACCAGTGTCAGGACTGAAGACCACAACAACAACAACATGAAGAATTTGAAAGGTCACTGAAAAACATTCGAAACAGGGCCCCGGGAGTAGACACCATTCCATTAGAACTACTGATACCCTTGACAGAGCCAACCCTGACAAAACTCTTCCATCTGGTGAGCAAGATGTATGAGACCGGTGAAGTACCCTCAGACTTCAAGAAGAACATTATAATTCCAATCCCAAAGAAATCAGATGATGATAAGTGTGAAATTACCAGACTATCAGTTTAAAAAGCCATGGATGCAAATACTAACACGAATTCTTCATAGAAGAATGGAAAAACTGGTAGATGCCGACTTCGGGAAGATCACTTTGGATTCCGTAGAAATGTTGGAACACATGAGGTAATATTGACCATACGTTTCTAGCATTTGCAGACCTAGAGAAAGCTTTTGACAATGCTGATTGTAATACTCTCTTTCAAATTCTGGAGGTGGCAGGGGTCAAATACAAGGAGCGAAAGGCTATTTACAATTTGTACAGAAACCAGATGGCAGTTATAAGAGTCGATGGGAAACAGTGGTTGTGAAGGGAGTGTACAGGGTTGTAGCCTATCCCCAATGTTATTAAATCTGTATATTGAGCAAGCAGTAAAGGATAAAAAGAAAAATTTGGTGTAGGAATTAAAATCCATGGAGAAGAATTAAAAAGTTTGAGATTTACCGATGACATTGTAATTCTGTTGGAGACAGCAAAGGACCTGGAAGAGCACCCAAACGGAATAGATAGTGTCCCTGAAAGGAGGATATAAGATGAACATCAACAAAAGCAAATCGAAGATAATGGAATATAGTCGAATTAAATCAGGTGATGCTGATGCTGATGGAATTAGATTTGGAAATGAGACACTTAAAGTTTTGCTATTTGGGAATCAAAATAACTGATGATGGCCGAAGTAGTGAGGAGATAAACTGTAGACTGGCAATGGAAAGGAAATCGTTTCTGAAGAAGAGAAATTTGTTAACATCGAGTATAGATTTAGGCGTCAGGAAGTCTTTTCTGAAAGTATTTGTGTGGAGTGTAGGCATGTGTGGAAGTGAAACATGGACGACAAATAGTTTAGACAAGAAGATAATAGAAGCTTTCGAAATGTGCTGCTACATAAGAATGCTGAAAATTAGATGGGGTTGATCACGTAACTAATGAGGAGATACTGAACAGAATTGGGGAGAAGAGAAATTTGTGGCACAACTTGACTAGAAGAAGGGATCGGTTGGTAGGACATGGCATCAAGGGACCACCGATTTAATATTGGAGGGCAGAGTGTAGGGTAAAAATCGTAGGGAAGACCAAGAGATGAATACACTAAGCAGATTCAGAATGATGTAGGGTGCAGTAGGTACTGGGAGATGAAACTTACACACGGTGGAGCAGCATGGAGTGCTGCGTCAAACCAGATTCTGGACTGAAGATCACAACAACAATCTTCTTACGCTTGTCTAAATCTAATATTTTCTGAAAGAAGTTCACAGCAAGAAAGTATTATTCAGATATGAGATTGTTTTTGTCCTGCCTCTCGTCATTCTTCATTGTCCTAATTTTACTTTGTTGTTAATTTTATTCTCCGCAGGCATCAAAATGTTATCGAGAGTTACTCTTTGTATCTGACGGGGTTGCACCTGTAGCACGTTTTGAAAACTTTCGCCATAGTTTGTTGTCCTGCACGGCGTCAAAGCTGATGTTAGTTAAATTTAAGAAGAGTGCCATACAGGAAGTATAAGTTAGTTTATCGTTTTGTGTTACATATGCCTGTCGTCGTATTTGATAGAATCTTACCAGCGAAAGAGCGTAATGTACGCATCTAGTCTGGCTATCGTGTCAGAACGATGTTAAAACGGTTGCTATTCATGGGAACCTGGAAACGATGACGTAACTGGAATAGTGATGAACGTCAGTATGAGCCACTAAAATCAATAGTAGAGGCACGGAATTTATAGAACATCCCTACTGTAAGAAGTGTTATTCAGTTGAGTTTTTCGTTATTTTTTATCTGATATTAGTTTTGCGTTTGCTGAATAATAAGCCAAGTTGCAGGTTCCACCTTAAGAAATAAGAATGTAGTCGATCTATGTCAAAATACGATATGATAAAGAACTTAAATCGTCGTTTTGCATCAATTTGAACCAGTTAGTCTCACATTAACAACAGTTCTGACAATTTCCTTTAAGACATAAGTTTGTGCACAAAGGTCATAAAGATATCTCCCGATATAAAGATATCTCCTGATATTGCAGAATTGTTTAAATATTGCCTCACAACCGCGTATTACAAATGGAACAATGAGTTGTGTAAGACCAATGGCGTGGCTTTGGGGAGGCCGTTGAGCCCATTTACAGCGAATTGCTTTACGGAGAAATGCGAGAAGCAGCCATTCAAACAGGCACAAAAAACCGAATATTCGGTTCCGCTACGCATATGATACGTTTGTTTTATGGAGGGATGACAGAGAGGAACTAGGTTATTTTCGCAAGCAGCTGAACGGGATTAATCCGAAGATTCAATTTACCGTGGAGGTGGAGCCACGCGGAAGACTAAATTTTCTTGACGTGCTGGTTTTCAAGAATAGAGATCGTAGGTTAAGCAACATATTTTACCAGGAAACCTCGCACACAGACCGCTAGTTACATCTGGATTCGAAGTATCACTCACGACAAGAACGTGGTAGCATAAAAACGTTGGCGGGTGGAGCAATGACATCTGGGAACCAGAGCTGCTTGAAGTGGAAATAAGACACTTCACCAATGCATTGTTTACGAATGATTACTCGTCTGCTAATGTAAAAAGCATGTTAAAGATGGCCGCGGAAAAATCATAGCGATGCACAAGCGCTTGTCAAATAGAAAGTTTTCCTGCCTTTCATTAAGGACGTTACTGACTACCCAGGAAAAATTTTGAAGAAACCGAACACTTTGTTATTCTACAAACCCTCCCAGAAGATACAGGATCACCTAAAATTTGCCAAGGATGCTCGCAAGCCTCAGGTAAAAGCAGATATTTACAGGATGCCCTGTAATTGTGGGTAGGTGTACGTGCGTACTACAAAGAGAAGAGAAAAAAACGATTAGAGGGGCACAAGAGCAACTGTAAAACTGGAGATTGATAGATCAGCTATTGCGGAACATTCCTTGCAACCACGAGGTCACCACATTAATTTTGATAGAACTGAAGTACCAGCTGCCACAAGCGCATACTATGAAATGCTGCACACAGCGGTTGTTAAACAGGACAGGAATTTTAATAGGAAGGAGGAGGACATGAAATTGAATGACGTCTAGATCCTGGTGCTGTAGAAGATTTGTACAAGACTTCCACCTTGGGGTGAAAGCAACAGCGTATGGCGGCGACCGGCGACGGTCAATTGCGCTCGTGCGTTTGCACGCATAAACGGTATTTTTGTTTAGTTAGCATAGAGCCAGGGTGTCACCCCGGGCACTCAAAGAAGCTATGACTGCCGTAGAAAATGTCCTCCGTAGATGGGAATGAAATGATGGGTTTTAATATGAAATCCATTCAACCTTGGAATAATAGCCTGGAATATTTTATTAACACTGGAAAAGTCTTCTTAATCATTACTGTTTTTCTTCGCAGATCATTACCCGGCAGCAAATTCCAAATTTCTGTCACAGAGTTACTTAACATTTTTCATCATCCAGATAAAAGCCGATGAGGAGCGAGTCCTGCGTGATACTTATTTACATGAATGAGTGTCACTTAAATGAGCATGCCGACAAGATTTTTTTTTTAGAATGGACAACATTTTCCACCTAGACCGTTATTAAATGTATTTCTTCACCAAAATCGCGATGTCTGCTCACTGCGTTTTTTCGAGTGATAGTTCGCTATGAAAAGTATCAATGCACGTCGTTTCTTTTAAAGTGAACTATCACATGAGAATCACACACAGTGCAAATTTGCGATCGTGGTGAATAAATATATTTACTGACACTCCAGGCGGAAAATGAAGTACCTTATGAAATACTGTGGGGCTGTGGACGCATGTGAACAGAAAATAATCCGCAAGCTCCACTGAATATTCTTTACTGAACGGTTTCGCTCTGTTTAACCAGATCATCTCCATGAACTGTGGCATTTTCAGTTCAAGGTGGTTGGCTGATTACATCGTCGATGAGGGATTTGTGGGTGTCCTGAAAAATTCCAACAGTCGCTTGTTCCCTTGCAGGCAATGACTCCTCTCGCCAGACAATAATTTTGCGGAAATTCCATAAACGTTGCACTGATGGATGTGGGGTATTGTGGTAAGTTCCAAAGAAAGAGTCCTTTGCCGAAACCTGTTAGGTTTCTAACGGCCGGTTCTAGGCTCTTCAGTCTGAAACCGCGCGACCGCTACGGTCGCAGGTTCGAGTCCTGCCTCGAGCATGCATGTGTGTGATGTCCTTAGGTTAGTTAGGTTTAAGTGGTTCTAAGATCTAGGGGACTGATGACCTCAGCAGTTAAGTCCCATAGTGCTCAGAGCCATTTGAATCATTTTTGGTTTTTAATGGCTAACCTCTCGATTTTGTAGACTGTCGCGGAATGTAGCACTGGGAGTTTTTCCACGGCACAGAACTGGTCTTCAGATCGTGGTCTAGTGGCTAGCGTTGCTGCCTCTGGACCACGGGGTCCGAGGTTCGATTCCCGGCTGGATCGGGGATTTTTCTCCGCTCGGTGACTGGGAGATTGTGTTGTCCACATCATTTCATCATCATTCGTGAAAGCAGCGAGCCTGGACTGGGCAAAGATTGGGAATTTATACGGACGCTGATAACCGTGCAGTTGAGCGCCCCACACACCAAATACCATCATCATCAGCAAAGAACTGGATCTGAGGAGGTCGTATGTCGTGTTTACTATTTCACCAACATCGTTGTCATATAATACAATTTGTAATTTTCGTGTAGAATAAAGGTTGTTAGCAATTTTAGGCGTGCTAGTTAAGCAAGAAAAATAATATTCTGCTTCAAAAAGTCGTCTGCTTAGAGGTTACTAGCGACAGAGTAATAGCAAGAAGAGTCATGCAGGGATTCACCTTAATTGATTCAAGAAAAAACAGAAAATCTAGGTCTGGATGGTCGCATACACTTGAAAGCCACTCCCTGGCGTGGTCATTATCTTAAGCACTGTACGTTATCCCTTGGTAATAAACCTTATGATATGTTACATAATGAAAGCAAGGTTTTTTTATTGGATTCGTCGACCTACAAAAAGAGTTCGACAACGTAAAATCTTGCGAAATTTTCGGTATTCTAAGGAATATAGAGGTACTGTGCAATATATAGGTGAACTAAGATCAAAAATAGGAATAAAAGACTAAGAACGAAGAGCTGGCCCCTACAGATCAATCTACAGATCGCAGATGCGATGGCGAAAATAAAAGAAAGATTCGGAAGTGAGGTTAAGGTTCAGAGTGAAGTGATGTTAATGATAAAATTCGCTGCTGGCTTTCCTGTCCTCAGTGAATCTGGTGAAGTATTACGGACCTTACTTAATGGAATGTCTAATGAGTACCGAATATGGGTCGAGGATAAAGAGAAGAATGGCGAAAGTAATGATGAATAGCAGAAAAGAGAACAGTGAAAAAGTTAAAGCACAGGTAAATTTGGCCAAAAGAGTGCCAAACATCGCCCTTAATTTAAGAAATTTGTGGGGATATACATTAGCGTTCTGTGGAAGTGAATCATGAGATGTGCGAAAACCGATAAAGAATCGAAGCATCTGATATTTGGTGGTATAGGAGGATACTGAAAATTAGGTAGGGTGATAGGGTGAGAAATAAGGAGGTTCTCAGTAAAATCGATGAAGAGAAGAACATTTGGACAACACTGACAAAAATGAGGAACAGGATAATAACACATATGTTACGACGTGAAGGAATAACCCAGGGTGTAGGTCACATCAACCCATTCAGAAGACTAACCCAGACGCGGGGCCGCATCAAACCAATCAGAAGACCGACGGTAAAAAGTTGAACAGTGGGGCCGGCGCTTGTGATTAGGTGATTAGTTTTACACAGGATAATGTGAGAAAACGGACAAAAATGAGGAAGAAATTATTGTCCTTGTGGGAATTGAGACTAAAGAAACTGTGGAGTAAAACAGACATCGATCGCGGTAATACAAAATGAGAGTTGTGAGAGTAGGGTTGATTCAGTTATTAATCAGAAACATTAAGTATAGCATCTGTAACTGTCTTCTTAAAAGAGACGTTTAAATGGTTCAAATGGCTCTGAGCACTATGGGACTTAACATCTATAGTCATCAGTCCCTTAGAACGTAAAACTGCTTAAACCTAACTAACCTAAGGACATCACGCAACACCCAGTCATCATGAGGCAGAGAAAATCCCTAACCCCGCCGGGAATCGAACCCGGGAACCCGGGCGTGGGAAGCGAGAACACTACCGCACGTCCACGAGACAAAAGAGACGTTCATCCCATGCTGACCAGATGCATTACCACGGCACTATCAGTATTTTTTGCTGGTATGTTGAATAGTTTCAATGAAACTGGAAGGTGGAATCATGTCCATACAGCCATCTCTCACTATCCTAGAAATTTTGTTCAACGTATCTGCTGTATAAGGGTCCATTTATTCTTACATGTCTTTATTATTTTTAAAATTAACCTATTATTTTAATGACGGGGCTTTGCCATATGAATGGGGAATAGTTAATGATATATGATGTTAAACGGCTGGTCTGGCTACAGCATACGTAGAAAGAAAACGTGAAAATGACGTATCTCAATACCATTTCGTTAGTGTACGACATTCACCGTAAAGGTATTTCCTATCAGTATTCAATGAAGATGCAAGGAGAATAATTAATGATTATATCTCATGCGGATTATGGAGCTCATATTTTCTTATTCGCTTTAACGGTGTGCATCCAGGGATTCAAGGGAGTTTTTTGTTATAAGTCCGGCGTATGGGTTTTTAATGATAATTTTTTTTTGTGCCACAGTCCAGATAAACTTGGGAGGTGGTAGCTTGTTGTTTACCATATGGCTCTAATTGTAAGCGTTAAAATGTCTAATGATGATGTATTACTCTTCCGTATCTGCTAGTGATAATAATGAAGAACCCTAAGGCATGGGTAAGCTTATGTTTCCGTCACTGTTGGAGGCACGGGATGATGTAAGACACTGCTTACTCCGTTAAAGCCCATACACGGACAAAGGCCAGGGCTTGGAATCTTTACAGCACTCACTTAATTAGGAAATCATTATTTAATCAATTTTTAAGTTGCAGTCTGTTATTTTGTGAACGATAGATGTTGGACTGCGTGCAGTAGCGCTTAGTAAAGTACGACGTTCACGCTGGACAACAGTTGAGCGTATGGGCGTCTCTCAAACGCTTGGGTGCTCCCATTGGCTTCCAGTTAAAGGCCCGAAAATACAAATAATTAACTGACTGGAAATGTCTCTATCCGTTCCATTCGAAAATTGTATTCATACCATCGAAAAACAGGCAATGAACCTAGAAAAATTCAGTAAGTAAATTTCTCGGATGACCTTATTTATTGTTAATGGACTCTGTGTTATGCACTGAAGCGTCAAGGTAACTGGTGTAGATGTGCATATTCAAATACGGAGATATGTAAACAGGCAGAATACGGTGTTGCATTCGGAAACGTCTATCTTAGACAAGAAGTGTCTGACGCAGTTGTTGAGGCCGGACGGTGTGGCCGGGCGGTTCTAGGCGCTTCAGTCTGGAACCGCGCGACCGCTCTGGTCGCAGGTTCGAATCCTGCCTCGGGCATAGATGTGTGTGATGTCCTTAGGTTAGATAGGTTTAAGAAGTTCTAAGTTCTAGGAGACTGATGACCTCAGATGTCCCATGGTGCTCAGAGGCATTTGAGCAGTTGTTGATCTGTTACTGCTGCTAAAATGTCAGGTTATCAGGATTTAAGTGATTTTTAACGTGATGTTATAGTTGGCGCACGAACGATGAGACGCAGCATCTCCTAGATAGCAATGAAATGGGGATTTTCCCGTATGATCATATCAGGACTTTACTGTGAATATCAGGAATCCGATAAAACATCAAATCTCCGACATCGCTGCGGCCGAAAAGAGATCCTGCAAGAACGAGACCAACGACTATTGGAAGGGAAGGCCTTGACAACTGCACGACACAAAGCTTTACGCCTCGCCCGGGCCCTTCAAACCGACATTGGACTGTTGATGACTAGAAAAATGTTGCCTGGTCGTACGAGGGGATGGACTGTATGGGTATCGAGACAGGCTCATGAATCCATGGACCCTGCATGTCAGCAAGACTGTTCAAGCTGGTCAAGGCACTGGGGCGTGTTCAGTAGGAGTGATGTGGGACTGATACGTCTGGATACGAATCTAACAGGTGACATGTACGTAAGAAGCCTGTCTGACTACATGCATCACCTGCATCCATTCGCGTCCATTGTGCATTCCGACGGACTTGGGCAATTCCATCAGGACAATTCGACACCCCACACGTCCAGTATTGCTTCAGAGTGGTTTCAGGAACACTCTTCTGAGTTTAAACACTTACACTGGCCAGCGAACTCCCCAGACATGAACATTATTGAGCATATCTGGGTTGCAACGTGCTGTTCAGATCTCCATCCCTCGTACCTTACGGATTTATGGACAGCCTTGCAAGATTCGCGGTGTAAGTTCCATCCAGCACTACTCCAGACATTCGTCGAGTTCATGCCACGTCGTGTTGCGGCAGTCGCGGGGGCCTTACACGACATTAGGCAGGTGTACCAGTTTCTTTGGCTTTTCAGTGTGTAACAATCATCAATCCACTGCACTCTACACTTAAAAACTAGTTGCAAGCACGCGGTCAGCAACTGTTCGACTAATTTAAACCGCAAGATCTTTGAGTTCTAACCTAAATGTTCAGGCCGGTTAACTTTTTACAGATTTGACTAGTATGACCAAAGAACCAGCATTCGGTGAATGTGTTACCTCCTGCATTTTCATACATTTCAGTGCTACGTTTTAGCCATTGGCTTGTGATAGAATTCATGACAACTTTGAGTGCATAGAACCACTTAGCATTTCTTTGCCGTAAGAGAACAAGTAAGGGATATTTAAAGTATACAAAGAAAGGTAGCACTAATAGTCACAGTATTCTTCGCTCTTGTGAGAGCATCACGGAAGTGGTGAGAAATGGTGAGAGATCTGAACGGGCAGACGCTGGAATATAGACATGAAGTACTCCGCGAAAGCATAATTACAGAAGTTTCAAAAACTAACATGAAGTGAGAAATCTAGGAATATTTTACTATTTTCTTCATATTGATGTCGCACGGACTACGAACAATAGATCACATCAGTTACGATGCGCAAAGATGCATTTAAGTCGTTACCCTTCTCGCTCTGCATACATTACTGGAACAGAAAGAAAACCTTACCTATGTTAAGGAGTGACTATCCCGGAACACAGAACTCAGTACCAGCTGCACGTCACGTAACTAACAGCTTCCAGATGCAACAAAAATTGGATTTCCAAGCTTACGCATAACTACTGACTGTATTTAAGAAATTAAAATACTGTCGTAGTCTACTCACTGAGAGACATAGCCTTACGTTAAAAGTTTAAGACAATAAGACAGATATTACAGTGAGAAACTATGTGTTGGTCCTGAGTCAGCGCAAATGACGGCACACAAATACCCTGCTTTACTCATCCAGTATGAGAGCACTTAGAGGCTTCCAACAAACTTTGAGCAGAATTTCAAGCCTTTCTGACACATTTCCTCGCTGACACGCCTTACAAAATGATGAAAGTAAACAAAAGTTTATCCCTTATTCCAGTTTCGCTGTTCATGCAGTAAAATTTCAGAAGCAGTCACTACGTTTTAATTTATTACTTCTTTACTACCAACTCCACACGCAACTCAGTTTTCATTAAAAAAAATTGTTCAAATGGTTCTGAGCACTATGGGATCTAACATCTAAGGTCATCAGTCCCGTAGAACGTAGAACTACTTAAACCTAACTAACCTAAGGACATCACACACATCCATGGCCGAGGCAGGATTCGAACCTGCATCCGTAGCGGTCGCGCGGTTCCAGACTGTAGCGTCTACAAACGCTCGGCCACCCCGGCCGGCTTAAATGTTTTAAGTGGCCTATAATATAATTACAAATTTACAGAAAAAGAAATTTTTTATATAAAAGTGTAAGTACTGACTAACAACACAAGACAGAGACAGTACTTACATGTCATGTATAAAACAAATAACAGGCCAAAAGGACTTCAGTAAAAATTTTTTTTAAGAAGAATGCATGAAGGCGAGACACTATGTGCTGCTCATACCTGTACAGCCATACGTAGCACTTTTATATAAAAAATTTCTTTTACCATAAATTTGCAATTATTTTATAGGCCACTTTAAACATTTAAATTCTCATGCAGGCACCCTTAGAAGCGTTGGAACCCGGTAAATAAGACTAAAAATTGTGACCGAGGGCTCATTTGTTTCAATTTTAACATAGTTAGTAACTGTAATACCTGTCTTACTGTGTTACACTTTTAACGTAAGGCTATGTCTCTCAATGAGTAGACTACGACCGCATTTTAATTTTCATGCGTGAAAATCTTGCTTTTGCTTAAAATGAAGTTGAAATTACCCAGACTATGCACTTCCAGTGCTTCACAGTAACACTTAGCGAAATAGAACTAACTTTGGGCATAATTTCAAATCTTTTCTAAACATCTTTTTCCTCGCTTACATCTTAATGTCGAATATTTAACACATTAACTCATTCTTGAAGTAATCAGACATTTGAATGTGTTTTACGTATGGAAGTTTGAATGTTAAAAATCTAAGAACAATGGGAAGCACCCTTTGCCACGTACTTCACATTTTTTCACAGTGCAGATGTACAAGCAGGTGCTGCGTAGCGTTTGAACTTGGAACACATACACTACGTGTCTTTTACCTGAGTGAAGAGGGCTGAACTATCTTGTACTCAATGTGGGAGATGTGGCGCAGTCATCGACCGTTTTCTGACAAAATGTATAAAGAAGTATAAGACGCGGCAAGAATGAACAGCTGTCTCATGTCATTCACGTAAGTTTTGGCATGACAATGTTTATTTGCAAGTGTAGTAAGTCGCACCACAGGAAAACACTCATTTCGTCCCAAACTGAAACACATTCTACAAAGATTTATTACAAATAACATCAAAACACTCGAGGAGCTCCGCCTCTGCAAAACGAGACCTTGAGTTATTACACAAAACATGTTTCAAGTACTACAGTGGATTGTGGACTTCACCAAGAACTGATACGCCTCGTCTCAACTTTCACATCGGGAAAGAAATGATTTTTGAAAGAAAAAAAAATGTCGTTTCAAAATATAATTTTGTATTATCTCTGGAGTATTATTCAAAATTAATGTACAGTATGAATCGCAAATCGTCTGTCATTTGAGAAATATATCTTATTCAGTAGTTGTCTGTCACACAACACCTTGTGTTTACTTCATGCTCCCTGCTAAATTTAACAGTCCGCTGCAGAGGCACTGGATTGTAAATGAATTGGGACATCCTTATTCTCCCATTACTAGGTTGCTTGGTCGTTGCCCGAATAGGAACGGGACTTAAGGGTGGGCTGGGTGTAGCAGAGCCTTGGAGCAGAGAATTAAAAGTACAAAAAAAGTCACTATCACTAACGGATCTCTACAGGTTAGCAATAAATTCAGCGTTTCCGCTAAAATGCACACAACTCATTTTTATTTCGCTACTCGTTTAACCTTTAAATCAGTAAGAATCTGCTCGTGTTAAATCGAAACACACGTATAAATTTTTACCCTCATTGGAAGCAATTACCTTCTCACAATCATGACAAACTGTATAGATAATCGCCAACAATCACAATGGTACCCTATAGAGAGTTTCATACATATAACTGTATTTATTAATTTCATTCGACTGGAATGTCAACGGTACAATGCGAGAGAGTGAGGTACGTGTACAGAACGTATTCAAAGAGAAAACTGCCTATAACAAAACATGGAACAAATGAAAGTGACAATGAAAACTATAGTAAGAATCTGCTCAGTAGCAGAACTGGGAGGTATTGTCAGGATTACTGACTGGATATCGAGGTGACGCTAGTGAGAAGGCTGTCAAGGTACTTTTAAGCACAAGCCATACTACCGCTCCTTGCTTTTAATTTCCTAATAATGTCTAAGAAACTCAGTTCAAAAGAGAGCGGCCTTCTCGAGCATCTTCCAAGCGTCCTCACATGACCTATAGGGTCTATGTGATCGAGGCTGGTGTGAAATCAAAAAATAATTGCGGAATAGTCTTGATCGAAAAATATTAGTGACCTTATTAGTGATTGTTATGGACAAGACATTTCAGTAAAAGCATTTGTAAATATAAGGTCGCATGGAACTTAAACAATGTCTAGTTTCATGAAATACTTGTAGCTTGGTTGGCAAACGACGATGACTAGGCAATAGCAGTTGTCAGTATTCTTACATCCAGCCAAATGTGCTCTGGTCAGATAGTAATTTATTATGTCAAGATCGTCACTACTTAATACAAACTTAAATATTACTGGTTTCGGCATATTAACTGGCATCTGGAAATGTGCCAAAAAGATGGCAGCTAATATTGCGAAACCGATCATGTAATTGTATATAATAAGTATTGGTCATCTTGACATTATAGATTATTGTTTGATTATGAATAGGTCCCCTACATCCATGTAACAATACGTCAATTAAAACATATTTTAGACAACAATTAATAACAAAAATTGTAATATTGGCTACAGTGGACAACCATTGGTAGCTAATATTACAATAACTAATAATTATTATTATTACAATTACTATCATTCACTGTAAAAAATTTAGTAACTGACAAGAAAAGAGATGAGACTTGGGATGATCTGTTGTTGAAAACTTATAGAATTCAGCTGGAAATTTGAGGTAGTGCTGAAAACCCGCGATCAGGAGGAATGAATCAGGAAAAAATCCTGGATTCTCTTTGCATGAACAGGTTCTCGTACTTTTCTATGTTTCCTTCTCGAAATACAATTACAACGACACAAATGCCCTGCTGTTATATGGATACTGCAATCTTCACTTTTATATTAGCTATGTCGTTGATTCTGCAACAGGGCATATCCTTCCATGAAATAACTGATATGCAGAACGTGAAAGGAATACAGTATGCAAAAAGTGTACGAAGAATACAGTAATCCATGGTGTTAAAGACGTAGGGATCAAACTGAAACACCGCAGATACAAACTCTAAACATATCTAGATATCTAAACTTCAAAAGTAAAAGCTCTCCCCTAGAGATCCATATAGTAGTGTGATGAGACAACAACTAACATTCACATTCGGCAATGTACGAGGTTCAAATCCATAATCAGCTATCCACATTTAGATTTTCCTTGTTCTCCCCAAATCGACTAAGGCTAGGTTAATATTACGATAAACCTTTTGAAAAGATCGTGGCCATCCACTATCTCACTTATCTGAATTAATAAGTTCGTCGTCGACGAGAAACGAAAAATTCTCCTTCATTTACTTGTTCGATCATTCACGTCTCCAGGGAAATGGGAGTGAAGATGGATGGTAGCTTGATAGGTGACACTTTGGAGTATTGTAAAAATAATTCATTGTTTCCGCCATCTGAGTAATGTAGCAGGCTTAATAAGAGGAACGATCGGAAGAGGACTGCGGTTGAATCAAGTCCAAGGGGTGGCCGAGAGAGAGGACCCCTCGCGTTCTGAGTGGTCGATAAGGAGCAGGAGGCAGCTGGGAGAGGGGTGGGGGGCCGGGGGAAGCTGGTGGCAGGGAGGGCACGTTTGTTCTGCGGGGTGGCCGCTGCGGCTCATAAACCAAGTTATGTCGGAGGAAGCGATGGCAACGTCTTATGAAATCATAAAGAGACAGCCCTCTGCGGCCGTCCTCTCGTCTGCTTCAAAGGCCGACGTCCCATGAATGCGTTCCCGAGCGCGTGCTACAACTGGAAACAGCGGCAGTAACGTTTTAAATGTATCCGGCCGGGCTTCCGACTGCAAACACAAACAGCAGGAGGTGATTTTCTTTTCTCCGTTGCAAAACGCAACCTTAATATATCTACTGATAACTTTTTGTTTCTTTTATTTGAAAGACGAAGACCAACAACGAAGTGCTTGGATTAAAAAGGAGACGGGGATACACCCTTTCGCCCCTACTATTCAATCTTAAACCGAGAAAGCAATGACGGAAATAAGATAAAGACCCAAAAGTGAGATTAAAATTCATTTCATATTTGCAGAATATGGACTGAGAGTAAACCAGAAAACGACAAACTAATGAGAAGTAGCAGAAATGAAAACAGCGAGAATAAATTGATGGTCCCGAAGAGGACACATTTAAGGAATTCTGCTGCTCATGACGGTGACGGAAGGATGTATGTCCACACATCTGCTACCAACTATATCGTTTTATACAACCCGCAATGCGTAGTCACAAATTCCACATTACACAGCTGGGAAAATGCTTATATTACGAATAATTAGAGTACAACTCTGTCATTTCGGTGTTTAATACATTATTTATTTCAATTTTACCTCGTTTTAAGCATTATTTTCGCTCCTTTATACACCTAGTCATTAGGCACGACAAGTTAACATAGTTACATTGTAGACGGGGGTTAGAAAAATTATTTAAAGTATTGATGTTTTGCGAATGGACTATACCACTTGTCAATTGTGTTCAGAATCGTTTTAACATGAGGTTACTGGACGTCACCACCTTGCAGTAAGACGACTTCATACTTTTGTTGGGCTGCATCAGACAATTTCGCTAGGAGTAACTGAATCCTTTTGCATATTCACTAGCAACCATTCAAGTTGATTCAGTTGCCCCTTAAGCCGGCCGGAGTGGCCGTGCTGCTCTAGGCGCTACAGTCTGGAGCCGCGTGACCGCTACGGTCGCAGGTTCGAATCCTGCCTCGGGCATGGATGTGTGTGATGTCCTTAGGTTAGTTAGGTTTAAGTAGTTCTAAGTTCCAGGGGACTGATGACCACAGCAGTTAAGTCCCATAGTGCTCAGAGCCATTTGAACCAATCAGTTGCCCCTTCCGATGTAGTTTCACGCAACACCACATGACATAACAGTGTTGTTGGCCAGTTTGTTCTGCGATGTGAAACACATTTTAAAAATATTTCAGAATAACTGGTTAAGGAAACAAAGACAAAATTTTTCAAATGGCTCTGAGCACTATGGGACTCAGTTGCTGAGGTCATTAGTCCCCTAGAACTTAGAACTAGGTAAACTTAACTAACCTAAGGACATCACAAACATCCATGCCCGAGGCAGGATTCGAACCTGCGACCGTAGCGGTCTTGCGGTTCCAGACTGCAGCGCCTTTAACCGCACGGCCACTTCGGCCGGCCAAACGAAGACATCTTATACTTACTCTACAAATATTGTTTATGAAACTACTTTAGCACGCAGCGAGTAATACATTTATCTTTTTACTGGGTTGTATACCGGAAAGTTGTTAGTTCCATGCTTCCTATTTTGGTATCTCCAGTTAAGTTCGTTGTTTCCGACGGTGATAAGGCAACATTTTTGAATCATTTTTGAATGATTACGAGCTGTAAACGGAACAAACTTACAGAGACATCCAAAACCCTTAGTACTACACCGCTAATTACTCAAAGAAGGATTGGACACGCTTTGATAAAGTAGCGGAGTTCGTGTGTCGTGCACATGGGGCTTTTTTAGGTTAGAGAATTCCTCCCTTGGGAGCAAAGACGATTTGCCTGTTAAATCAAACACAGCGACCTCAGAGAATCTTGGTCCTCGCAAATCAGAGATAGAAAAAATTAATATTATTTTAGTAAACTGCTGGAGCATCCAAGGAAAGTCCCAGGATTAGTATCGCTCACTGAAGTTCACAATGCACATTCGATAAAATCTAGCGAGGTTATCACGGATTCCGAATGTGAATTAATCTGGGTGAAATTGAGTAGCAAAGATGGTGATCTTCTGCCGTGAAATATCCAGAGCGACCTTAAGTGGAACGACCATATAGAAGAGACAGTGGGGAAAAAGCAGACACCACACTCAGATTTGTCGAAAGAATGTTACAGAAATGTAACTCATCCACGAAAGACGTGGCTTATGAGGCGCTTGTTCGTCCGATTCTTGAGTATAGTTCGTCTACCTGGGATCTCTATCAGGTGGGACTGATAGAGCAGATAGAGAAGATCCAACGAAGAGCGGCGCGTTTCGTCACGGGAGAGCGTTACGGAGATGTTAAACAAACTCCACTGGCAGACGTTACAAGTGAGGCTTTGTGCACCAAGGAGAGATTTACTACCAAAATTTCGGAACAGCACTATTCAGGAGGAGACGGACGACCTATTACTTACCCCCACATACATCTCGCGTATTGATCACGAGGAGAAAATTCGAGAAGCCAATACAGAGGCTTACCAACAATCAATGTCCTCACGCACTATTCCGGAGTGGAACAGGGTTGGAGGGATCAGATAGTGGTATAGAAAGTACCCTCCGCCACAAACCATTAGGTGGCTTGACTAATGTGATGTTTTGATGTAAATGTAGATGAAATCAGCCAGAAGAGTACTAAGCTGAAAAAAATGTGATAGAGCATTTTAGACCCATCAAAACAACATTTTCTAACATGATGCACAGTGAACTGCGGATGAAGAGCAACAGGCAGATTCCATATCTCTAGATTCCCGGAAAGCATTTGATACATGCGCCACTGCAGACTGTTAACGAAGGTACGTGCATACGGAATAGGATCCCAGATATGTGGCTGACTTGAAGACTTCTTGAGTAATGGAAGTAGGTACGTTGTCCTCGACTGCGAGTGGTCATCGAAGACAGGAGAAACATCAGGAGTTCTCCAGAGAAGTGTGATAGAATCGTTGCTATATTCTATATATGTAAATGGTCAGGAAGTCGGTGGGCAGCAATCTGCGGTTGTTCGCTGCTGATGCTGAGGTGTCAGGGAAGGTGTCAGAGATAAGTGACTGTAGGCTGATACAAGATGACTTAGAGAACATTTCTAGTTGGTGTGATTAACGGCAGCTGTATCTCAATATAGAAAACATGTAAATATCTGTGCGTAACGTTGCGAAGACATATGAAATGGGACGAGCACGTGAGGAATGTGGTAGGGAAGGTGAAAGGTTGGCATCGGTTTATTGAGAAAATTTTAGAAAAGCGTAGTTCACCTGCAAAGGACACTGCATATAAGACGCCAGCGTGGTCTATTCTTGAGGAGTGCTAGGGTGTTTGGGATCAGCACCAGGTCGGATTGAAAGAAGACATGGAAGCAATTCAGAGGCGAGCTGCCAGAAATGTTACCGGTGGGTTCGAATAGCATACAAATATTGCAGATGTGCTTCGGGCAGTCATGTGGGAATCCCTGGACGGAAGACGACATTCATTTTGAGGAAAAATAAACCGGTAAAATTTAGAGAACCGACACTTTAAGCTTAGAGCGGAAAGATCCTACTGCCGCTGACTTACATTTTGCATACGGGCGACAAAGATAAGATACGAGAAATTAGGGTTCACACAGAGGCATATAGACAGTCGTTTCTCTCTCGCTCTATCTGCGAGTGGAACAGATTCAGGGTGTCCTCCGCTACGCATCGTATGGTGACTTCCGGAGTATGTATGTAGACGCAGATGTAGATGTTGATGTAGAATCCGATCCTCTAAATCTGGTGTATGCACTGTCCACCGCCTCCATGCACGTGCTTCTGTCCGAAAAGATCCGCGATCACACAAATACCCAAAAGGGGCTTGTAATGCTGTGTGGTGTGGTTAACGTCTGTGAGGGTACTTGTTTTGGTGCAGCCGTGCTGCCTCACGAACGTTTCCATGTTCTTGGTCGTACACGAACACAATCTTGGCTTGAATACGGAACCATTCTGCTGCTTACAACATGCTGCGTCAACCGCACAGCTTGCAACATACAAGGCACACAGCGCAAGTGGTCAGAGGAACTGTCATTCGTCAGCGCCATCCACCTTGGCAACGATGCATATCCGGACACATGCTTATCGGCTCTTTATTCTTCATTTCTATTCTGGAATCCCTCCCTGTAGTGTGTCGGTTTTATTAGTGTTAACACTGTGTACAAGGTAGCGTTTGTGTTAATGTACACTGTATGTTACCTCTAATCCAAATTTCATCAGAATCTGTCAAACACACACACACACACACACATACACACACACACACACACACACACACACACATTGCCGCGCGGGGTAGCCACGTGGTTAGAGGCGTTTTGTCACGGTTAGCGCGGTCCCCCCCGTCGGTGGTTCGAGTCCTCCCTCGGGTATGGGTGTGTGTGTTGTCGTTAGCGTAAATTAGTTTAAGTTAGATTAAGCAGTGTGTAAGTCTACGGACCGATGACCTAGCAGTTTGGCCCCATAGAACCTTACCACACATTTCCAAATTTCCAAACCAACACAAACAAACAAACAAACAAACACACACACACACACACACACACACACACACACACACACACACACACACACATTCACAAGCATTCGTATTTACAGTTTACACTGAAGGGCTGAAGAAGCTGATATAGGCATGTGTATTCAAATACGGAGATATGTAAACAGGCAGGATACAGTGCAACGCCTGGCACAGTTATGAGATCGCTTACTACTGCTAAAATTGCACGTTATTAAGATTTTAGTGAGTATGAACATGGTGTTATAGTCGGCGCACGAGTGAAAGGACACAGCTTCTCCGAGGTAGCGATGAACTGGTGATTTTCCAGTAAGACCATTTCACTTGTGTACCGTTAATATCAGGAATCCGGTAAAACATCAGATCCCCGACATCGCTGCGGCCGGAAAAATATCCAGCTAGAACTGGACCAACGATGACTGAAGACAGTCTTTCAGCGTGACAAAAGTGCAACCCTTCCACAAACTGCTGCAGATTTCAATGCTAGGCCATGAATAAGTGCCACCATGCGAACCATTCAATGAAACATCATCAATTCCTGTACCCTTGATGACTGCACGACACAAAGCTTTACATCTCACCTGGGCCCCTTCGTCACCGACAATGGACTGTTGATGACTGTAAACTTTCTGCCTGGTCGGACGAGCGTTGAATCAAGTTGTATCGAGCAGATGGACATGTACGGGTATGAAGACAACCTCATCAATCCACGGATCTGTATGTCAGCAGGGGACTATTCAAGCTGATGGAGGTTTTGTAATGGTGTGGGGCGCGTGCAGTTGGAGTGATATGAGAGCCCTGATACGTCTAGATACGACTATGACCGGTGACACGTACGTAAGCATCCTGTCTGATCACCTGCGTCCATTCATGTACATTGTGCATTCCGACAGATTCGGGCATTACCAGCAGCACAATGCGACACCCCTCACGTCCAGAATTGCTACAGAGTCGCTCCAGGAATACTCTTCTGAGTTTAAACATTTCCGCTGGCCGGCAAACTCCCCAGACATGAATGTTATTGAGCATATCTGGGATGCCTTGCAACGTGCTGTTCAGAAGAGATCACCAACCACTCGTACTCTTACCAATTAATGGATAGCCCTGTGGGATTCCCTCCAGCATAACTTCAGACATTAGTTGAGTCCATGACACGTCTTGTTGCGGAACTTTGCGAGCTCGTAGGGGCTCTAAACGATGTTAGGCAGATGTACCATTTTCTTTGGCTCTTTATATGTAAAATACAAGACTAGCAGGTAGCAGGACTGATGGAGACATGAATCTAGGGAAATGGGAAAGACCCGGACGTATATTTATCCGTGTTCGGAGGAATAAAAGATGATACTGTTGGAAGTGTGGGACCCTCTCAATGACAACAGCTGTTTTGAGCAGGAGACAGTTTTCTCAGGATTCATCACATGACCTCTTCACCAAGCGCTCACTTCAACTACATCTCCCTGAGATTTCACACCAGAGCGGCTAATGGGTGATCCACAACCAACGGAGCTTCTGAGAAGACGGAGGTAGCGCCCGTCGAAATGAGGCCTGCGATCAGCATCGTGCCCGTCCATTGTGTGATTTATGCTTTGGCGCCTGGCGTCTGGAGCCAGGCAGCCAGCGGGCGTCAGTCAGAGGCGCGACATTATGCGCGGCGGGGCCGCGGAGCAGCGGGAGATGAATTGCCAGGCGGCGCGGCGCGGTTTTGTGGGCGCGGCTGATCGCGGCTGACACGGCGCTTTCATTAGGCGGGATGAAGTTGTGCGCCGCGGGAAAGCGGCCAGCCGTCCCGTGTTAATGCGTCTGCGGCGCGGGTCGCGGGGCCAACCCGCCTCTCGCTCCTATCCCACCACCCCACACTCGCTGACCCCACTCTGACAGTCCCGCTTGGTATAACGCCCCCTGACAATGCGCCCACTCCAAATGCTCTCAGCGCTCTTGTCTCGTATTATTCCGTGACTTAACGTTCTTTCTGACAGCTTACTACCGACATTTTTCTCTCTGCCAATAAATGCACATGCTACCAAATAAGGGACAACAATGAGGAGACAAGTGTCATGGATTGTTGCTGTTGTGGTTTTCAGTCAGGAAACTGGTTTGATGCAGCTTTTCATGTTACTGTATCCTCCGAATAACTACAGGAACCTGCAGCCTTCTGAATCTGCGTTCTGCCTCCCTCTACGATGTTAACACCTCTCGTTCCCCGCCACACTTCCCTGCAACACAAAACTGATGATCCCTTGATGTGTCCTATCAGCCGATCCCTTCTTTTGATCAAGCTGTGCTACAAATTTCTTGCCTCCCCAATTGTGTTCATTTCCTCCTCATTAGTCACGTGATCTACCCATGTAATCTTCAACATTCTTTTGCAGCACTACATTTCAAAAGCCTCTGTTCTCTTTTTGTATAAACAGTTTATCGTTCACGATTCGTTTCCATGAATGACTACACTCCTGACAAATGCCTTCAGAAACACTTCCTGTATTTCACGTTTGAAATTTATCTTCTTCAGAAATGGTTTCCTCCCCATTACCAGTCTGCATTTCATATCCTCTCTATTTCGGCATTTGTCAGTAATTTGGCTGCCCAAGTAGTAAAAATCATCTACTGCTTTAAGGGTCTCGTTTCTTAATATAATTCACTTAATATCAGCAGATTAAATGCAATGTTCATCTTGTATCCTGCATTCAAGACATTGTCCACTCCTTTCACTGCTCTTCGAAGTCATTCACTGTCTCTGGGACAATAACTGGACTTTATTTCCTTCTTCAACTATTTTTCTTTGGTTTCCTTTACTAGTCTCTACATGTACAAATTTAATAACATCTGGAATAGGCTACAGCCTTGTCTCAATGTTTCCCCTCCATGCACCTCGACTCTTACAACTGCCGTCTAGTTTCTATATAAGTTGTAAATAGCCTTTTCCTCCCTGTATTTTACCCATACTACATTCAGAATTTCAAAGAGAGTATTCCAGTCAACATTGTCAAAAGCTTCCTCTAAGTCTACAAATTCTATAAACATAGATCTTCCTTTCCTTGACCTATGTTCTAAGATATGTTGTAGGATCAGTTTTCCCTCACGTGTTCCTATATTTCTCCGCAATCCAAACTGATCTTCCCTTTTTCCACTGTTCTGTAAAGGATTCGTGTTAGTATTTTGCAACCATGACTTATTAAAGTGATAGTTAAGTATTTTTCATACCTGACAACAACTGATTTCTTTCGAATTGGAATTGTTACATTCTTCTTGAAGTCTGAGCGTATTTCGCCTGCCTCATATATCTTCCTCACCAGATGGAGGAGTTTTGTCCTGGCTGGCTCTCCCAACGCTAAAAGCAGTTCTGGCAGTATATCATCAATTCTAGAGCCTTTGTTTCGATTTACATCTTTGAGAGCTCTTTCAAATTCTTCTCGGACTATGATATCCCCCATCTCATCTTCATCTACGCACACTTTCCTTTTTGAAATATTTCTTTCAAGTTCAGCTCCCTTGTATAAACCCCTCTACAGTCCTTACACCTTTCAGCTTCCCCTTCATTTCTTAGGACTGATTTCCCATTTCAGCTCAAAAAAGGTTCAAATGGCTCTGAGCACTATGGGACTTAACATCTGAGGTCATCAGTCCCCTAGAACTTAGAACTTCTTAAACCTAATTAACCTAGGGACATCACACACATCCATGCCTGAAGCAGGATTCGAACCTGCGACCGTAGCAGTCGCGCGAATCCGGATTGAAGCGCCTCGAACCACTCGGCCACCAAGGCCGGCCCCATTTCAGCTCTTGATATTCATACAGCCGCTTGTATTTTCCCCAAAGGTCTCTTTAATTCTCCTGTAGGCGGTATCTGTCTTTGCGCTTCTAAATTTTTACATTCGTCCTATAGCCATTCCTGCTTAGCTATTTTACACTTCCTGTCAATCTGATTTTTTAAACATTTGTATCCTCTGTCGCCTGCTCCATTTGCTGCATTTGTTTTCTTCCTTAATCAACTAAATTCAGTATCTCTTGTTATCCTAGGATTTTTACTAGGTCTTGTCTTTTTACCAATTTGATCCTCTGCTGTCTTCGCTATTTCATCTCTTAAAGCTACCTAGTCGTCTTCCACTGTGTTCCTCCCCCTGTTCTAGTCAACCATTGCTTAATGGGCCCTCTGAAATTCTGAGCAGACGTCGGTTCTTTCAATTTATACGGGTCCCATACCCTTACTTACCCACTTTTTTCCAGTTTCTCCAGTTTTATTGTGGTGAGAGTCCATATCTGTCCCTGGAAAAGTCTGACCATTTAAAACCTGACCATAAATCTCTGTCTTACCATTGTATAGTCAATCTGAAACCTTACAGCGTCTCCAGATCTTTTCCACGAACGCATCTTGCTTTTATAATTCTTAAACCAACTGCTTTGTACAATATTCTAATAGATGGCTTTCTATATCATTCCTTTCAGCGAGTCCATATTCACCTACAATTTTTCCTTCACTCCCTTTTCCTAGTATCGAATTCCAGTCTTGGGATACCTTCTAATATTGTCTCAGACCTCCTTTTGTCCAGCGTAGTGCAGCAACTCGACGTGGCAGGGACTCAAAAACTCTTTCCTTCACGTGAAGCATGTACTTGACATGGTTGTTCTGGTAAAATGTCCCCGGTTGGCCTTTAATTAGGCATCACCGTTCTGTTTAATATAGTTCTTGGGATTTTAAACCATGACAGAATGTATCTTCTACTTCTTTGGGAGAATTGACGGAATATTTTGAATTGGGGGATCGAGAGGGGGACCCATTTACTGATGCATGGCACCAACAGACGCGGCTTCTCCCGCTAGGGAGGCGTCCGAACCCATATCACTGCCTCTGTGATGGGTGAGATGACTTAATGGATGTTCGGCCATATAGGGGAATGACAGGGGTGGAGCCCCCAGAAGGCCCGCTGGGCTGGCTAGACTTGGAGGTGGATCCAGGTGGTGGTTGGCTGCATCAGTGTTTGGTTCCGACATGACATAAAAGGAGAGGCCATGTGGCCATGGGAGCAGAGAAAATGGAAGACTGGTCCAGTAAGTGGGGCTGTGGACAAAGCTCTCGTGTACTGGTGACATTGATAGAGGCTACTGGCAGCCTCTCGGCACAGTGCCCTCAATTCTTAGCCCACTGGTTGGTATCGGTATTGGTGCTTCCAGAATCATGCCTTTGGATGTCTTCATGTGCTGCATTGTCGTGTGGAGGGGCAGCGATGATTCGCCTAACAGCGCACTCTTGTCCTTGGCCCTAATTATGGTTAGCTTCGGCCTACCTGTTGCGGCCACAGTCCTATAAATCCCAGTTAGTACTGGACACTTTCGGAAAGGAATAGCGCCCTTGAAAGCACAGGGTAAATCAACGTCGACACAGACAGTATGTCTGGCAACGATGAGTAGAACTACTGGCCGTTATGAACGACACACACATATTCGTAAATAGAAAGAGTCAGGTCCCCAACCTGAGTGAACTGCAAGGAGAGGAACGTAGTTATTGCTTAAATAAGCGATGCTCCATCCACTACATACCGTATTACGTCAACTATAGCTACTGAGGCATACAGGACGTAAGACAATTGTTATAGTAAGTTATATACAGATGAAGAAATGAGTACAACAATTTGTATAAACAACATTTCGTCAATGTTTAGTAAAAATATAAATAGAAAATATAACCAATAGCAATCGGTTGTGAGAAAATCCGTAAGGATTTGCCGAAAACTCGTAGATCGTATACCTGCAAAGACTGTGGTTAAGCAACGCCAGTGGTATCCATGGAGGCGATTTCAGAGCTGTGACAGCGACTGAATGCAGGCAGGTGGATAGAAATGCATGTCAGGTGTTGCAGACTGCTCCTAGATCGTAGTGCCAGTGAAGATACAGCTTGAATGACGCTGTTATTTGCCATGGAAGTGGAATGGAGATGTCGATGTGGACATCTCATCGGAAGACGTTTACAAAGTTCCAACGGCGACTAGCTGTTACAGAATACTGGCATGTACCTGAGATAACTGCCGAAGTGGATGTCCGATCCTCCAGATGACAGTGATCAAGTAACCAACAATGTAAAATAGGTGTACGTAATAACCAGTACATGGAAAATAGGTTACATCAAAGGATGACGACACAAAATATCATGGGCCAATCAAAGTTGTGAAACAGTAAAAAAGTAAGCAATTAAAATTTAAGAGAGACTGCGAAAAGAGTTGTTTACTGTCATGAATATTCCATAAAATTAAACTTCATTCATGACTACGTTAGTAGGTCGATGTTGTTTTGTGACAATTAATGTTTTATTGAAAGATGTTGTTTCCCTTCGTTTTTATTCATCTTTTTATTTCTGCAAATAATAATGTCAGTTTAATGCTTATTGCTATTTCATATACATTTATGACTTAGCAACTTCCACTCGGAATTTCAAACAGCTACTTCAACGGCGCTGTGTCATACGCCTTGTCGAGACCAATGAACAGCAAATGGCTTTTAGGAATCCTTTCCAGTCTCTTTTCCAGTAGATGTCTTAAAGTGAAAAGGTTGTCACTATCGCGTCTCACCTTCCGTAATCCACTATGCATTCAGCGTCAATCAACATCACCCGTCTTCCACCTTTTAGTACCTGACCATACAACCTACTAATAATGTTTGTAATATTGACTCCACAGTAATTTTCATGTATCTTGTTAGTTCCTTTCTGATAAACTGGACATAGGTATATCAAATTCCGTTCCATGGGCGCTTCTTCTCCCTCTAACTACATGAAACAACTTATAAAAACATTCCCGTAACACATTCTGTCCATACCTAACTACTTCTGTTAGTATGTTTGCTGGTCCTTGAGATTTTCCATTTTCCATTGTTCGACAAATCAGTCGACGGTGTCTGTTTAGCAGGTGACACGCACGATGATCTACAAGTTCGGTGACTAAGTTTTGGTTGCTGTGTCTGTGATCGTGCGCAATATGATGCATGGAGGGGTTCTCCCGCCACACTGCATCAGATATGCGGGCACGCACTTCAGCTCCCTGTAGTTTCTGGCGAGTAATAGCTAGTATTTTCGCCTTAATCATGTTGCGTTCAGTATATACTTCCGACGAGTGTAGATGGTCATCAAGGTCACGGAAGGCGCTGAAGTAGAAATGTTTAGTGTGCCTGTGCCAAGCGGCCACCTCCATGCTGTAAGTGATGGAAGTACGGCGAAGCATCGGTTTGCCGCATTTCAGCCACCAATCCATGTCGGATGCGTTAGATCGGAGACGCTGTTCGCTTCTTGCCCGCGTCTCATGATTCGCTGACGACAATCAGGATCCTGTAGACGCTGAGTGTTAAGTTTCCTCCAAACATCCTGGGGGGAAAGGAGCAATGTACATATGTGCGCGCAGTGGTCAGAGAATACCATTGCCAGCCCTCCATATTGAGCACCGCATGAACCAACATACGGGAGACTTAAATACGGTCTAACCGACTAGCCGAATGGCTCGTGTGAAACGTAAATCCCGAGTCGTCGGCGGGCCATACCTCCCAGGTATCCCGTAGGGCTAGAACACGAACAATGAGTCGCAGCTCCTGACACGGTGTAAAATTCGGGTATTAATCTTTCCGCCCGAGTACGCCGTTAAAGCCCCCTCCAAAGAGAAGATGTTCACGTTGACCTAAGAACAGCGTGGCCACCTCCTCCGCATAAAATTGTCCTCTTTCACGCTGACGTCCAGTACCATAAGGCGGACAGTCTTTAATGACACTCGTGGAGTGAATCGTGAAAGCCACATCTCTGGCAGACGGGAGATACATGAGGTCTTCAATCAGGATGCCTTCGCGTACTTAGACCACCACTCCACTGCCAAGGTGATCACCATGAGAGGCATAGGAGTCGTAGCGTGCTATACAGGGTAGCGCAGCTGATTGCACCTCCTGTAACAATGGAATGTCTAATTCCGAAGCCCAATCATTTGTTTGAGAATACGTATCTTGACCGGCGCGCGGTCGCCGTTGACATACAGTATCGCTACACGGTATGCTGGAGCTGCACCCTACCGGGGTGGGGGGCTACAGGTCGCTGCCGTGAAGATGCAGGGGCAGCAAGAGCTGCGCGGCGCAGAAGTGAACATCAGCAGGTGGCCTCCCTTAACGGCGGATATTCCTGCACGGGATCTGCTGTTTCTTCAGAAACCTTGCACCAACCCGTGGTGACTCCGTCGCCGTGGTATTCATATGCTCAACGGCTGCTGACCCTACCAGATCGGCTGGTGTCGTTCCTTTTTTGGCAGGGGATGAAGAAGCAGAAACATTCCGTTCCGTCGATGCGAAAGCCACCGTTCCACAGGCGCAATGACGACGCCGTCATACACGGTGTCAGGCGGCGAAACGTTGATTTCCTCAAAAGGTAGTGTATCATTTGGGCAGGGCGAAGACTCCCGTTCCGACGTCGTACACCGCATTCTTTTGCGCTGTTTAGGGGAGCGTTGTTTACGCAATCGTCCTTCCCTGTCCGAAGACGGAATCGCGCCAGTCCGGCAGAAATGCCGCAGTCGGGACGACCACAGAGTCGACCAAGTAGTCACGTTGGACATCAGCGTCGGCCACGGTCGCAGCCGGAAACTGAGGACATTGTCAGTCACCTCGTCCGCAACCGGTTGGGGAAGGAGCTAACAATATACATCAGCAGTTCAGTTGAGTCCGAGAGCCGCCGAGCGGCCGACGGCGACTTAAGCGCCGTCGTGTATGTGGTCGGAAGTACCGTAGATGCCTACAGTTGGCAGCTCCGAAGCCGGCCGGAGTGGCCGAGAGGTTATAGGCGCTACAGTCTGGAACCGCGCGACCACTACGGCCGCAGGTTCGAATTCTGCCTCGGGTATGGATGTGTGTGATATCCTTAGGTTATTTGGATTTAAGTAGTTCTAAGTTCTAGGGGACTGATGACTTCAGAAGTTAAGTCCCATAGTGCTCAGAGCCATTTGAACCATTTTTGGTAGCTGCGATATCCGTCGCTGCAGACATTCAGATCTGATGTGTCCCTCTTTTCGACATCCAGAACAAGAACGTCGCTGTCTTCTGTCCATGACCATCGCCCGACATTCGCTGATGATCAGACAAGACGGAACATGACTGCGCAGATCAACTGAGACCTGTCACAACTCGTTAAGAACACCTGTACGTGCGGAAGTGGACTTCAGCCTTCTGCCTTACGAACACGAAGAGTGCAATATGACCGGAAAGCTGTTATGACTTTCTCTGCAGATACTTCGAATGGCAGTTCGCACACGCGAATAGTTCTAACGCCTAATCCCGAATTTTCGAATTTAACGACGTCACCGCACCGTGACGGAAACGGAGTCCCTGTTTCGTCGCACTCAAAACGCGCTCGCACGCACCGCCATTGACCATTTTAACATAAACGGTGTTGCTGAGAATCGAGAAGTTAATACCCATAAGTTCCGATGGTGGGATCCTTGCCACCTCACGGAGAAAATGTTCCACATCTAAGGCTTTGGGTCGTGTATATTCCGTGAAAAAATTGAAACGTAATACCGAATTCCTAAACTTACTTGACATGATCTCAGAGCGTGAAGCTCGCGCGCAGACTAAATCGCAATTTAAAGAAACACGAGCTCACACGCTCCGCAGGCGGAAGTACAGCACGTCGACTCCGGGCGGCCTCTAAAGATAGACTGTAGGCAGGTGCGGTAACCACTGCGCCATCCGGGACACAGAGCTATCGCAGCTACAGGGACTATCTCGGCACGCCTCGTTGTCCTTCCACCCTCCCTATGAGCGCCACATATCAACATTCCTGTCCATTTAACTCCCGTTCCCCACTCAGAGATTCCCATAGGTGAAGAAGATGGATCCACTGCCCAGCTAGCCTTGTCAATTATATGTATGCGTGATGTCTATTCTTTCAACGTATTTATGTCATTACTTGAGGTAACAGTTGATAGAACATATCCTGAGGCATCAAGGATCGCCAGTTTGGCACTGGATGAAAATTTAGAGGTTAAAATTTTTAGAGGGAGACCCATGAATGAACACAGTAAGCAGGCTGTAATTGATGTACGTTGCAACAGTTATACAGAGACGAAGAGGTTGGCTCACGATAGAGTAGCTTGCTACATCAGACCAGTCTTCCAATTACATGTTACAATAACAAGAACAACAACATATCATCGGTAGAAAATTGCATACTCCCTACTATTTTCCTACAGCTCTTTAATTTTCTTTTGCGTACTCAGTAACTATTCTTCTACGGTATGCTAAGTAGTTAAATAAACTTTCATTTTGGCAAATATAGACATATTTCTTCCCTTTTTCGCCTATTCATATACAGCCCATATTCTTACGTTCATTATAATGTAATTTTCGTCGAAGCCATAATTGCTGTTCATGGGAAACGCTTTACAGCTGGACGAACGCTCGCCTTAACAACAAAATCCACACTTTCCCCTTCATTAGTGTATTCGTTCGCTAATGTGCATTTCGAAGCCACAGCATCCTTATCAGTCCTTCAGTTGTTACGAAAGACCTTCCCTGTGATGTCAACAAGCGAAAGATGAGTTTCGGATGATGATGCAGTGACTTCGAAACGTACGCTGACAAATTAAAGACACTGTCGAAAAGACAGTAAATAGATTTTACGAGGATTCTTCTATCAGTTTTTTGTCATCGCATATTTATTCTTAACAGAATTTGGCGAAATTATCAGCCAACATTCCTCTTGCATGTACTATTTTTCTAGGAAATTCTACGTAAGCCTCAAGAAGTTCTATGGTTTTACACCAGTATTGTGCAAGGGTATGTTTTCACTGTTTGTAAAGGCTTCTGTCCTGTGCACAAAGTCAAGTTTGAGCTGCATGTATTACCCCCTCAGCATCTTCAGTTTGTATTCCACGTAGAGAATCCTGACCCAAACAGATTCTACTCCAAGTGCACCAAGTCTGTACTACAGGGTGGGTGAGATAACAATATCCAGATCAAAGTGGTGTTGTGTTCCTAGGTTCTGATTCTTACGTGTGGGCATATATTGTCGTGTTGTAGTAAGATTTCTTTTTTGATAGGCAGCAGCATTTTATATTAAAGTAAGAATGAAAATTTCCTCGAAAAGGCTACTAATAATGCAGTAACTTTACAGGTATACGTTATGTACAAAATTTCAAATACATTTGCGACAGAGTAATACTGTACGTAAATTCAGCTCGCAGGTGCTAGAATTCTATTTACAAAGGAGCACTGTTAGAGATTCATGAAATGAGCTAAAACAATGTCACTAAAAAGAGATACTAAGGAAGTTTAAGTGATAAGGAAAAATTGGAATGTAGTGAACGCTAGATACATAGGCGTAAGCACTACGTCTTGACGGTGTTAAGTAAAGTAATCTTACATTAAAACAAATTGATAAACTCTTATAGAAGGCCAGTGATAAATGTAATAATATTAGAGATGAATATTATATATAAAATTATCTGTAAAACATTTATGTAGCAGAGTGATACTGCACGAAAATTTAGCGCACGGGAGATAACAATTCTATTATAAAAATTACTTCTGTTACAAAAAGGTGGAAGAAAGAATAAAATGGATAAAGTTACACCACAATAAAAGAATGAGAACCTTCAGTTTAACTGCACAGAGGCTCAAAAGTCTTGGAATACTAACAGTAGGAACGTGTGCTGGAAAAACCACAAAAAATGAAGCCCAGGTATATGAAATGTAAGTAGGTTAACAGCAGAGAGGATATATTTTGAGGAAAACGGTACATCCGCCGATGTTAGAAGAGATAGGTAAAATGAAAACGCTCAAATGCGCTCCTCACACTACGTTGTTGTTCTTTGATATTACATGTCTGTACAGGAACATTGGGTAGGAAAGGGGGAAGTGTTCATAATTCTTCCTATGCTGGACATTTACTTATTGCAGGCCATTCTCTGAGAGAACTAGAAGAAACCGTAATTTCGCATAAGGAAATAAAAGGTTGGAAATGACGCTAGTGGCCATTAAAATTGCTACACCAAGAAGAAATCATAAAAAGAAGAAAAAATCATAAAATAAGGTTTACACATGGAATAATCCTGGAAATACTAGAAGGTATCAGATAGATTATATAATGGTAAAACAGAGATTTAGGAACCAGGTATTAAATTGTAAGACATTTCCAGGGGCAGGTGTGGACTCTGACCACAATCTATTGGTCATGAACTGCAGACTAAAACTGAAGAAACTTCAGAAAGGTGGGAATTTAAGGAGATGGGACCTGGACAAACTGATTAAACCACAGGTTGTACAGAGTTTCAGGAAGAGCATAAGGAAACAATTGTCACAAATGGGGGAAAGAAATACGATAGAAGAAGAATGCGTAGCTCTGAGGGATGAAGTAGTGAGGCAGCAGAGGATCAAGTAGGTAAAAAGGCGAGGAATCCTTGGGTAACAGAAGAAATATTGAATTTAATTGATGAAAGGAGAAAATATAAAAACGCAGAAATGAAGCAGGCAAAAAGGAATACAAACATCTCAAAAATGAGATCGACAGGAATTGCAAAATGGCTACGCAGGGATGGCTAGAGGACAAATGTAAGGATGTAGAGGCTTATCTCACTAGGGGTGAGATAGATACTGCCTACAGGAAAATTAAAGAGACCTTTGGAGAAAAGAGAACCACTTGTATGAATATCAAGAGCTCAGATGGAAACCCAGTTCTAAGCAAAGAAGGGAAAGCAGAAAGGTGGAAGGAGTATATAGAGGGTCTATACAAGGGCGACGTACTTGAGGACAATATTCTGGAAATGGAAGAGAATGTAGATGAAGACGAAATGGGAGACACAATACTGCGTGAAGAGTTTGACAGAGCACTGAAAGACCTGAGTCGAAACAAGGCCCCGGGAGTAGACAACATTCCATTAGAACTACTGACGGCCTTGGGAGAGCCATCTGGTGAGCAAGATGTATGAGACAGGCGAAGTACCCTCGGACTTCAGGAGGAATGTAATAATTCCAATCCCAAAGAAGGCAGGTGTTGACAGATTACCGAACAATCAGTTTAATAAGCCACAGCTGCAAAATACTAACGCGAATTCTGTACAGACGAATGGAAAAACTAGTAGAAGCTGACCTTGGGGAAGATCAGTTTCGATTCCGTAGAAATATTGGAACACGTGAGGCAATACTGGCCTTACGACTCATCTCTGAAGAAAGATTAAGGGAAGGCAAACCTATGTTTCCAGCATTTGTAGACTTAGAGAAAGCATTTGACAATGTTGACTGGAATACCCTCTTTCAAATTCTAAAGGTGGCAGGGGTAACATACACGGAGCGAAAGACTATTTACAATTTGTACAGAAACCAGATGGCAGTTATAAGAGTCGAGGGACATGAAAGGGAGGCAGTGGTTGGGAAGGGAGTGAGACAGGGTTGTAGCCTCTCCCCGATGTTATTCAATCTGTATATTGAGCAAGCAGTGAAGAAAACAAAAGAAAAATTCGGAGTAGGTATTAAAATCCATGGAGAAGAAATAAAAACTTTGAGGTTCGCCGATGACATTGTAATTCTATCAGAGACAACAAAGGAATTGGAAGAGCTGCTGAACGGAATGGACCGTGTCTTGAAAGGAGGATATAAGATGAACATCAACAAAATCAAAACGAGGATAGTGGAATGTAGTCGAATTAAGTCGGGTGATGCTGAGGGAATTAGATTAGGAAATGAGACACTTAAAGTAGTAAAGGAGTTTTGCTATTTGGGGAGCAAAATAACTGATGATGTAGAGAGGATATAAAATGTAGACTTTCAATGGCAAGGAAAGCGTTTCTAAAGAAGAGAAATTTGTTAACATCGTGTATAGATTTAAGTGTCAGGAAGTCGTTTCTGAAAGTATTTGTATGGAGTGTAGCCATGTATGGAAGTGAAACATAGAGGATAAATAGTTTGAACAAGAAGAGAATAGAAGGTTTCGAAATTTGATGCTACGGAAGAATGCTGAAGATTAGATGAGTAGATCACATAACTAATGAGGAGGTATTGAATAGAATTGGGGAGGGGTTTATGGCACAACTTGACAAGAAGAAGGGACCGGTTGGTAGGACATGTTCTGAGGCATCAAGGGATCACAAAAGTAGCATTGGAAGGCAGCGTGGAGGGTAAAAATCATAGAGGGAGACCAAGAGATGAATACACTAAGCAGATTCATAAGGATGTAGGTTGCAGTAAGTACTGTGAGATGAAGAAGCTTGCACAGGATAGAGTAGCATGGAGAGCTGCATCAAACCAGTCTCAGAATTGAAGACCGCAAAAACAACATCAACAACAAGAAATAACGTTTTCATGCAATTTGGATGCATAGATCCTGAGAAATCAGTACCCAGAACAACCACCTCTGGCCGTAATAACGGCCTTGATGCGCCTGATCTCGACCAACGCGAGCAGCAATGTCGCGATACGATAAACCGGAATCGCGATAAGCTACAATCCGACCTTTATGAAAGTCGGAAACATGATGGTAGTACGCATTTCTCCTCCTTACACGAGGCATCACAACAACGTTTCACCAGGCAACGCCGGTCAACTGCTGTTTGTGTATGAGAAATCGGTTGGAAACTTTCCTAACGTAAGCACGTTGAAGATGTCGCTACCGGCGCCAACCTTGTGTGATGCTCTGAAAAGCTAATCATTTTCATATCATAGCATCTTCTTCCTGTCGGTTAACTTTCGCGTCTGTAGCCCGTTAACCTCTGGTGTAGCAATTTCAATGGCCAGTAGTGTAGATTTATTGGAAGAATTTAAAATTTATAAACATCTTGCTAAGAGAGACGGTAACATTTTGAACGATCAGTTACAACTCGCGAGTAATCACTTGTCTGATGGCTTTGAAACGCCGCTCACGGTCACTAATACATGTATACCGACCTCCGCTAACATCGGCGAATGTTCCGTTTTCCTCATAATATTCCTCTCTAATGTTGAGCTACCTACATTTCATATAACTCGGTTTCATTTTACGTGGAGTTTTCAGCACACGTTCCTACAGTTTTTATTCCAAAGAATTGTATTTGGTAATTTTTCCATGTAAGCCTCCGTGCAGTTAAGCACAGGGTTCTCATTTTTTTATGTTGTGATGTAACTTTATCCATTTTACTCTTTCCTCCACCTTCTTGTTATCTTCTGCATGCTAAATTTGCGTGGAGTATCAGTCTGTTACAAAAATGTTTTACAAGCAGTTTTTTATATAATGACACCTCTAAAATTATTGAATTTATTACTGACCTTCTATAAGAGATTATCATTTTGCTTTAATGTAAAATTACGTTACTTAACATCGGCAAGACGTAGCATCTATATAGTGTCCACTGCATTCCAATTTTTCCTCAGTGTTCAAGTTTCAGTTGCGTTAAGCGGAAGTTTCTTTTTTTAGTGAGGTTGTTTTATATCATACTTGCTCTTCTTTCCCAACGAATTTGTAACACTGGTGCTTTGTAAATAGAATGGTAGAACGTGCACGCTCAATTTTCGTACAGTATTAATCTGTCAGCAAATGTATTAGAAATTTTATACGTAATGTATAGCTGTAAGGTTACTTCATTATTAGTAGTTTTGTAGAAGACTTTTTATTCTTGCTTTAATGTGAAATGCTGTTACTAAACGCAATCAACACGTAGTTCTTAAGCTCATGGATGTAGCGCCCTCTTCATTCCAAGTTTTCCTTACGCCTTTGAACAGTTCGCCTTTATCTCTGCCATGTTGAATATTTATGTGACTCAAATATTTTAGTCTTTGGACTCCTGACATAATTTTACGTAGAGAAGACCCTTTACCAGTGGGCGAACACATTTTTGCGTTGATTCTGACGTACGGTGGTGTCAACTGGCTGCTGTCTCAAGCCATGGCATGTGATGTTTCTAGTTTCCATATCAATTTTATGAATGACAAAAGCCACTCGGCTTCAGCTAATGTAATTTACACCATGTGATGTAACAATTTAGTATGCTTACCACAGAGATATTTCTGTACTGTTAATATTTCGTTGTGTATGAAAAAATAGTTTGTAAATGGTTATACACATTTTAGGGCTCATGCCTTCTGAAGAATACGTTTTTTATGAGTATCGGAACATGTCAAGGGCTAAATAAACCTTTGGTTTTCAACTGGTGGGTTGATTTAAAAATCTCTATCGAGTTGAAACCTGTCGACTAGGAAAGAGGAATGAAATGGGAAGCCATCGGATAGAACTTCAAACCGACCACAACTGAATCATTATTAATACTTCGTTTATAAGTGATGAAAATGTCTGGAACAGACCTAGAGACAACGGTGACGACTTTCGTAAAGACGACGTGGGCTCTATAACTCATAAAATATCTCGTTTCTAGCAAATCCTTAGCTTTTTGCCAAATATTACCTCATTTTCGACTGCTGTTAATCCACAAATCATAATTAGCTTTTACAAGCTGTTATTTCTTCTGCGAACTGAGCATCTTTAGTCGTTTGAATTGGTTAACTTTCAGTCATCTGTTGTTCAGAGTTGTATAATAAATGACCTTGATGGGCCACAGGACAGGCACATCTCCATATATTTTTTTTAAATATTTTTTTATTTGGTTTAAACTGTCAGAGCTTGGGTGCTTCTCTTGTTACCGGTGAATCAAGGGAGTGGTATGTAACGTGCTATACTTTGCTCAGTGAATACGCAATTGCGCGACCTATGTGTAAAGGGCGGGTACGTAAAGAATGCATCTTATACTATCTATGCTCTTATACCATCTATGCTCTTACACTTTCTAATTTGAATGTCGTTCTTATTTCTTTCTTTTAATGTCTTTTTGTGTACCTGATTATGGAACTAATTACTTACAAGTCACCATTAAATTACCAACGCTTTAATGGTGCCAGTTTTCAGTGCACAAGCAACGCAGTCAATGAGTATTTTGTGAATAACGAACTACCTTCCAGTTACATCCAGGACGTACCCGAAAGAGCTAACATTCGCTAAATTAGCGACCACCACCAACACTAGTAACAGCACCACCCTAACACGTGAACGTCTTTAATATGATTCTGATTCTCTGACGGTGACAATTCTTGTACTGTAAATTAATCGAGAAAAGAAGGTGGTCTCCAGTAATGCCAATGTAGTTTATGGGTTACAACATCAGTCCTGGAATAATCACAGGTCCATGTCAGTGTCGTTGGGCACTCTTCGACATGGCACGGGAGGAGGATTTATGCAGATGTGTACGACCAGGGCGTGGTTACTATTGCTCTGCTGTGATACTTCTATAGTTGCGTTTTAACGTTAATAGTGCGTTTTGAGAGACGTACACAAGTGCAGACAAATATGAACTGTAGAAGTAACTGAATGAGTGTTCAAATCTAATTTTAAGGGAAATGTAATTCTTGAGAAGAATTTCACTATAAGTATGTTTTTGTATGGGTAAATCTGGATTTAATAGCATAGCTTAAATATAAAATCTCTGTACCGCGCAACTAAATGAATTATTCGTGTCCCCAGTGAACGGACGTTCCACAATGTCAGCCTGTACCCATATTTCATTATTGATAGACTGTGGGTGTGTGTTTCATTTAGCTTAAAATGTTTGTTCATACAGAATTGTTTGATACGCGTGTAATAAACCGCTTAAACCAAACAGTGTAACGTATTGCTTTCCATGCTTGAAGCTACACATGCTGGACACCCGTGCATTAGAAGAGGGAACGAAATGCAGTCAATGTGTAATCGCAAGCGCTCGCAGCGGAAATAAACGTCACTACAAACATTCTGGTAACAGAGAGCACTCGAAAATTATCAGTAAGTTGCTGAGTAATGTAGCTTGACTTCAGTGATGCTTATAACAGCATTTTATTTTCTATTCAGCACTCTTAAACACTGAGCTATTCATTTGTTCGTAAAAATAAACAATACGAAGGCTCAGAAATGGTTTGCAGCAGTGGAAACATGTGTCTGAAACTTTATGCGTTGGGAAAGTAAATGAATACTTCGAGATGTTTCTCTTACCTCCAGCGAACTCAGTTAATATCTCTGGGCACGGACTGCAAACTCAGGGAGGGACACAAGTTTAGTTAACAAGATGGAGCCGGTCTCTGTGACACATCTAACGTACTGCTCTCAGTGGGGTTGTTATTCAACAGCGACGAGCGAGATGGAGTCTCGACGGCAGTTTGCAATGCTAAACAATTTCTCTGTGGAGCTAGGCGGATGGCAATCCGTTCTCGGCGCAGCGTTGTCCGCAGACATACTACCGAAACCTCAGCTCATCGTTCTGGTCAGAGCTGATTTGCGTCTGGAGGCTTAACTTTTCTTATGTTTGCAAATCGTGTTCGAGAATGCTGATGTATTCCTACAGTCAAACCCATTTTTCACCAAGAGTCTTAACGATTTGAGAGCAATAATACATTGTTCGTGGGAAAAAAATCAATTATTTAGTTACTATGTTATGTCTGTCAGTAGGTAAGTTACAATATTCTCACCAATAAATAATAAATTAAAGAGACACATTACTCATACATGAGCAGCAAGACTACGCAGTCCTACTGACTGCATTACTTTCTCGTTTCGCTGTCTTGATTTTTTTGATAACACACTCCCGTTTTCCTGTTGTACTGTAATTTTAGGAAAAAACCGATTGGTTAAATAATACATGACCAACTGTAACCCGTTCCTCTTTCTCTTAATGCTGTTGATGTCCTTCATAGCTATATCAGATGCAATCTTCCATTGAACACTTGTTCCAATTACATCGGTTTTATCCCTTGTGTTACTGCATAACTGAATGAAATAAAGTGAACTATTATTCTCCTTTATGACGGTAAATACAAAAGAGATGCTAAAGCTATGTGAAAATTTTCTGTATTGTATTTATTAAGAAGGTACCAGTCTAGAATGGATCATCTTTTCTTTTTAATGTAATGTCGATGGCAAATACATTATAGACAAAATAAATCTACATCTGCGTGACAATTCTGTACTTAACACTTTAGTGTTTGGCAGAGATTACATGGAACCGTTTTCAAATTAATAAATCTGCTTTCCATCACTTTTTTCACGATGGTCATTTCTCCTTATGCAGGTGGAGTCGACAAAATATTTTCACATTCGGAGGAGAAAGTTATATTTCGTGAAGAGATCTCACCACAGTGATAAAGCCTTAATTATTTCTACCTCGACTAGTTTATCATACCCATAACACTCTCTCACCTGTTTCACGATAAAACAAAAAGGCTGCTCTTCTTTGAACTTTTTGTGTGGCCTCCTCTAATCGTAAGTCGTAAGGATCCTACAACACTGAGAAATACTCAAAAGGATGACGGAAATTAGTAGTGTAGAGAGTTAATTTAGCAGATCTGGTACATCTTCTATTTCCTGCCAATAAAAAGCAGTCTTTGGTTCGCCTTCCCTTCAAAAACTCTTGTGTGATGGTTCAAATTTAAGTAATTCGTAAATGTCATCTTTAGGTATTTAGTTGTATGACAACCTTTAACTTTATATGATTTATAGTGTATCCGAAAATTAAAGGAGTTTCTTAATATTGATGTGGAGGATCTCACACTTTCTACTGTTTTTCACTCTTGCCACTTTTCACACTCTGCAGATACCTTATTTATTATTGACGTTTTGACGAGTGTACTAGACAGTAAACGACACCATCACCTGAAAACAATCTAAGATGTCAGCTCAGATCGTCTCCTAATTCGGTTACATAAATTAGGAGCTGTAGAGTGCCAATATCAATCTTTGAAAACGACAGGTACTATTTCTGTTTCATTCGATGACTCCCAGTCAGTGACATGTCTGACAGGAAATCACGATTTCAGTCGTACAACTGAGACGGTACTCCATTAGATTAGAAGCCGCTTGTGCGGAACGATGTGAAAAGCCTTTCATAAATCTAGATCCCCTGTCGATCGCAATCATTACTTCGCATGATTAATGAGCCATTTGTGTTTCACAGAATCGATTTTTCTGAATCCATGCTGGCTGTTTGTCACACGTCGTTTCCTTCTACATCTTTCATATCGTTGAAGCACAGTATATCTTCCAAAATCCTAAACCAGTTGTTCCTGCAGAGGTTGAGTTGTATTAACAGAGGATTTTCATCTACAAATCGTTGAAGGGAGTTTGATATTTACGTGTAACGTTCGCTTCTAAGAAAACTACGCAAAATCAGCAAGGCAATATTTTTCATACATGATAGAACACAAGTGAGTCACCATTCTCCATGACTATTGACGGATTCCATCGTCATTAGATACGCTGAAGGTAGTATGAAATGGGATTAGATTTTTTCTTTTTCTCTTCTTGTATTTGTAACTGAAACTCTTAGAATATTATCCATTTTGAGAATTATTTGAGGCAGATACTTAACGTTATTAGTAAATTTCTAGCGGAATTTTGTCTGTAAGTATGAGACAACATAATAAAAGTGATAAAATGATTCAAAGGTTAGTAAATTTTAAGTATGCTCATAACAATCGTTAAAATGAGTATTTTTTCACGCAGAAATTAGTATTGTACAAAGGCAGCTGTACCCAATGACTTATATGAGTTTGTAATACGTGATATTATTTTTAGTTAAGGAAAGGAATAAGTCTTACGAAGGCACAGGTTCCGTAACGTCTTACATTATATAGTGTCGACGCTCCCTACCTTTCTGGATTCCAGCAGAAGTTGAGTGATAGCTGTTGTGTCAGTAGATCCTGAAAAATAGAAGCAAAGATTATAAGAGTAAACGAAGGAGGCTGGCAGACATTTATAGAAGTTTTAATCTGCCGGAAGTTTCAGATCAGCGCACACTCTGCTGAAAATTTCATTCTAGAAACGACCCCAAGACTGTGGCTAAGCCATGTCTCCGCAATATCCTTTCTCCCAGAAGTGCTAGTTCTGCAAGGTTCGCAGGAGAGATTCAGTGAAGTTTGGAAGGTAGGAGACGAGGTACTGGCAGAAGTGAAGCTGTGAGGACGGGGCGTGTGTCGTGCTTGGGTAGCTCAGTCGGTAGAGCACTTGCCCGCGAACGGAAAAGATCCCGAGTTCGAGTCTCAGTCCGGCACACAGTTTTAATCTGCCAGGATGTTTCAACTACAGCATTACCTTAACAAAGACAAATTATAGCAAAAATAAACAATTCACTGTCATACCACACTGGACAAAAATTTCAGATAAAATCAGACTAGCACTCCAAGGAAACAACCTAAAAATAAGCTTCAGAACACAGAACACATTACAGTCTCAAATTTCTCACAACGTAGATCAATCCTGTAAACTAGCACATTCAGGTGCTTTTAAGTTAAGATGTGGCAACTGTGAGAAACTTTACAAAGAAAAAAATTGGTGAAATCTCGAAACAGGTTTTAGAGAACATCTGAACCTAACTGGCGCAAACCTATCTTCAATTATAAAAAATTAAAAAAAAAGACTACCTATTCAGTAATGTGACAAAGATGAGATACATATTCCTGAAAAAGATAGTTTACTAAATATTTCGGTGGAAATAGAAATATTCACATATATAATGACTCACCCTGACATTTTTTAAATGAACAGGCTGATCTAAAAAACAAAACAAAAATCATCGAAAATGTCACTAGTATACTTTAATTAGAGACATTTTTTGTTCTGCTAATAGAGACAATCAGCATTAAATGTATATATGATGTATACCAGAAGTTTATTTGCGTGTACAGTAATTGATAATGAGAATCGCATACATTTTAGAAAAAATTTCCATCTGCTGATTAGATATATATGTTAGTATTTATAATATAATCGTATTACTACATAAATATAGAGAAAAAGTGGCAGTGACATATGCTAGAGAACATCACACATGAGCTAAGTCAAATTACACATTCCTGAAAATCAGTGATACGTAAAATTAAACAATACACACTATAAGTAACTTACTGTAATAAATACAAGTCTTTTGTGTAATACAGATACCACTGATGGTGGGAAATGTCCAAAATTGGTCTGGAGAATTAAAATGCTACCACAAAATGTCTTTTGTTCAACAATTAGTTAATAAGAAGACCTTTTACCGTTGTTTTGGTTTGTTGGCACTATAGATCTCAAATAAATTACTCTCCATAGCTAGTTTCAAATGCTCTATTTCTGCAAAACACAATTTCTTGGAAGTTACGTTGAAACTATGAAGCGAGTGCTGATGTTGCTAATTTGGTTCTGTGTTTAAACTAACCCCCTTCTTATTTTTCTTGAAGTTAAACTCTAATTCACACATTTATTTATTAATATATTTTATATAGTTGCAGTCTTTTCTGGCGCTTTAATGGTGAATATTAACTGAAGCTATATTTTGGAGGGATGGGGGAAAAGAGGGAGAAAGAGAGAGTGAGTAAGTGAGAGTGAGAGAGAGAGAGAGAGAGAGAGAGAGAGAGAGAGAGAGAGAGAGAGAGAGGTGGGGGGGGGGGGGAGGCGAAGAAGAGAGTGTAACAGACTCTACCATCCTCCGGAACCAAATCCTGGATCCGTACCTGCTGAGTAGTAACTGCAACTAACGTATTGTTCTCTAGGTTTGTGAATACACAATTCTACGTAAGAAATGCTACATTAAAGCGTCAAATAATAGTAGCTATCAATATCATTTCAGTCAAACAAGAAAAATCGTGAGATTGATTTTAAAAGGCACGAACGTGGCTGTAAAGTAGGGCCGAAATTTGGAACTGTTACAAACTTCACTAAAACTTATATTCATCGTGTTTCGTGTAATACGAAGCATTTCGATTCCTTACTCGAAAAATAAAAGGATTGTAGAGCCACTTGGGAAATTAAAGTTCCTTGAGAAGTAAATAATGTATTTGTCTGACTCACTGAGCCTTGGGTATCGATCTGCCTAGGTTCAATGGTTTTACTGTATTTGCTTTCCATTTCGAGACTACATTTGGAACGGGAGATTAGAGTGACGAGTATTACAATGGTAAACACGAATACACTCCAGTATGGTAATAAGAACAAACAGAAGGGTGGGGCATAGCTGCCCTACAGAGGCAAAGAGCCAGCAGTTTGGCTGCTGCTTGTAATCGAGATATGTCATGGATTATGAAATTTCTTCCTTTTTCTTACAGAGTCGGCTAGTCATACATAGCAAGGAAACGTGTAACGACCGTGCATATGATAAGTACCCTACCAATAAGAAACAAGCACTTGATAAAACAATGCATGCTGATGTAAATTTCTGTTTTATGGTTCTGTGATATTGCGTCTCTCTATAGGTTTCGTTGCAGTGCCACCATTAAAAGTATGCACTGATATATGCCCCACGGCAAGACGCAGCAAATTGTTAACGATAATTTTAGTAAATTTTGGTCTTCATAATTACTACTGCTTTCCCTGGCGAGTGTGCAGACCAACTGAATGCCTCTTTTACGGCGTCTTTTTGGACGAAAGTTCATTACAATCGTAATTTTTATTTTCTTTAACCTCATAGGGGGCAGAGACCCCCACTAAGCACATTTAAAAGAGCGAATTTGTTCGTAATTTTTTTAAGGAGGTAGTCATCCTAGTCCATACCAAGAGCTGAATACTGAGACTACCTATCCATCGAATAAGCAGCGAAGAAAGAATACAGTTATATATACAAGTACCTGTTCACTTACTTATTGTAAGGGCGTTCATGTAGTAAACAATTTGTAGCGCACAGCATTATCTATGAGTCACTCTGAATTCAGCGGACACTTTAGGTCTACATGGAATACATAGTTCCAGTATGTTTGCCTTTAACCTGAGCTGATATCCATGGGCACTATTCTTTTGGACACAACTCGTACGAAATTTATTGGTAATCTTCAAACGAAAGAAATCCACGATATCCGCTGCTTTTTGAATGACTATTTCTCCGAAGATTGGAAAAGAAAAGAAGACCGTGCAGTTACCTTAGTTGTTAAAATAATCACAGGCATATTCCAAACACAAAATTTCTTTCAGTTATCAGATTGTTTTCCATATCCTTCTACGTTTGTCCCGACCATATGCATTGAACGTCGGCTCTTCGCAAAGCTGTGCTGTCGTGAACCCTCACCGTGAACAGTTTCCTTCCCATCCACCGCCGTCTGTAGCAATGGAAACACGCATTCTGCGTAGAGATTTTAGGTTCTCTCTAAATAACGGGACATGAGACAGTCTGATGAGAAACTACCGTGGTCGTATTTGAACAGCAAATTAATTAATATATTTCGAGGCACGTCACCTCCAGATATTGTGCAGTGAAGATATGGATGTTATGAAATGTCATCACCATCATCAACCACACGACAGCCTTTTGTGAGTCTTGGCCGTTGGTAGAAGATTATTCCACTTTTTCTTATTTGGTGCCCAACTGCTCCAAAACAGAATTCCGGATTTTCTTAATTCCTCTCTGACACTTCCATTTCACCTTATATTTGGTCTTCTAACATTCCTAGTTCCTCCAGGAACTGTGTTGAATATTTTATTACTCATGCTGTCATTGACTCTTAGTACATGTTCTCTACAATACACTTTTTTAATTTAAATACAACAGAAAATATGTGATTTATTAGATTTTTACATTATCTATTTAATGGTTCGTATTTGAATCTCCACCACCAGAAAACATGTTTTCCACTGACCAAAGAACTACAGCCTAGACCTTTCCTTAAAGTAACCGATGCTACTTTTCATCGTTATTGTCGTTTCAACATCGACTGACAATACCGGCCAGACTAAAACTTGATAAGGCATAACTTTAGTTTTTTCTAAACAGCAGCTTAGACTTAAAAGTTTTTGAGACCATAGTAGCACCTGCTGTCGAACAATTCTCGTTTCCATATTTCCGATCTGAATTTCTTCCTACAGTTCGCTTATGATATAAGGCAAAGGAAACCAAGTAAACTGAGCATAACCCCAAACTTACATGAAGCGATTTCTACGAATGGGGGTTCGCTAGGATAATCTTTATTCGTTACAGACATATACTTTGTTTCCCTTTCATTTATCTGCACATACATCTGGGTAATAACATTCTCAAAATTTGCAAGGGCTACTTTCATTGCAAAATGTGAACAAATATTAAATCCAGAAAGCATGAAAAAGCATTTTCTTGCAGGAAATAAAATAATAACTGCAGTTAAAAATGTAACAAGTATAGACTGAGAAAGACATCACAGGAAAACCAGTGAAATGTCTCTATTAAGCAGTTAAAAACGGTACCAGTGACAAGTCTAAATATAGTAAAAAATAATAAAACTTGTAAAACTTTTATTCATGGCTATCAATGAGCAGCTGTCTAGCACATTTTATGAATACAAATAATCTTCAGCTGCAGAGTTTTTATTAGATTAATTTCTAGACTAGTTTCGGCAAATTACATCGGGCAGCAATCCTCAAGCAAACTGGACGGTATAGTACTACAAAAAGGGTGTAAAGGGTATAGGATAAGAATTTAGGGGCTACGAAGACTGGATCACCATTAACAGCGGATTAGTAGCAATAAGAATACAGTAATAACCAGATTACAGACGTACCTTCGTAATTTTTTTGCATAGAATTGTCAAGCCCTTAAAAGTAAGATAACAGTAACGTATGGTATCCAAAGAAAGCCTCGCTTCATACATAAAATATTTAGAATACGATGAGACAGATGATAATTAGCATCAACAGACTGATAGTTTAACTACAAAAGATTTCACTTATACGTATAAGAAGCAACCAGCGTTAGTGTGCCTAAAAGCTTACGAATACTAAGCATTATGAGGGCGCTCGTACCTATAACATTCGTCGAACGAAACTGAACATCAAGCTTAAAAAATGAAACACCATTGAGACTTTATATCACGAGCTAATCTAGCGTGTAACTTAAAATGGGTACAATGACCATGTTTATTTAATAAGCAGCTGATGGTGACGCCTTGGGCCAGTGACGAAGTGGCGCTACATTGAACTTCGCAGTATCTTGACGTAGAGGCCGGTAGAGGCCGGCCTCTGGGTACAAGTTTTCAGCGACGCATGTAAGCGGGCCCATCCCGGCCGAGACATCCGACTCGATGCCGAGCGTGAGGTCCCAGAGCGTAAGTTGCCTTTCAGTTTAGGACCTCTACCATCTTGGCTAGACAACAAAATAGAGGAAAAATGAGCATTAAAAATCATTAACCTAATAGGGGGCTATAAGTCATTTAAATCGACAGGAACAAAAGGTCGTTTCTACTGTGTGATATAAGCCATCGGTTAAGAAACAGGCTGGTTATAAATCATCTGAAAGGAGAGAAAATACGATCAAATAAAACTCTAAGCGGGAGCTCGTCATTCAGCAGATGTTTGGAGCCCAGATGGCAATGCTTATAAATTTCTATTTCTATAAATGATTCATTTTGCGCCCTTCATTCACTAAGTGCAAGATTTCCACATTAAGATACGAATGCGGTGTAAGTGCTTTTCAGCTTTAAGATATTTTGCGAACGTTGGCTTATAAGCTGGCCGTCTATGTCCAATAAATGTTCGTGACCTATAAGTGTACTCTATGGCCAGAAAGACGGTCTTAATACTAAAGCTTACTTCTTGATTACTTGTAGATTACTGCACGCTACTCATGTTGATCAGTGCGTGATTTGATCATTCAGCAACACCATAAAAATCCTTTAGCGTTTGAGAGTGCCCAGAAGCTACTAGATCACGAACAAGATCGGAAAACTTTCCCAAAATTTTGTGAGAGGTTTACTAATAAAACCAATGTATCTTTTGACGAAGCTGCGGTCGATATTCCAAATAAAGGTGTCAAGCGTGATATAGAAAACCCCTTAGGCCAGGTTGAAACTAGCTATGGACGCTGTTAAATTAGGCAGGTGTGAACAAGGCAAGACAGTGTGTAATGTTACCAATCTCGTCACAAAGCAGGTGAAGAATAGCAACCAGGTTAAGAATAAATCCCTTGGAAGAGTTGAGTGTACTAATAGAAAGCTTAGCGATGACAATGCATTTATCATTAAGGCAGATATAGGGAAGTCATGTGTCATCTTGTATAGAGTCGGTAATGCTAACTAAACGTTAGCTTCCTTCTCTCAGAATAATATTCATTACATCAGCAGGAAACCCATGACTAATTTCCAGAAAGAACTCAAAGACGCCTTTGACTTTGTGATTCTCTCTTTCCCCTGTTGAACGTACGATATCGTTATGTAGAAACCCAACAGCTCGAACCCTGTGACCACAAGTTAAGATACACAAACAACAATGGCCGATTCGTCCGATTGTCAATAGAACTGGTAGCCCTGGCTACTTCCTACCCAAAAAACTGTTACTTCTTCTTAAAAAAAGTTAACATTTAAAATTTCTTTGACTGTTAAAATAGAAAAGGAATAATTAATTCTTTAAAAGGTGTTACGTTTCCCTCTGGATGTTTGCTTGCATCCCTTTACTGATTAAAGATGGCCCTGCTACAAACAAATATTTTTCCATTCCGTTCCTAGGTGACATTTCCTATCGGATTTCGAAGTTATTTAAAAAATACGACCACTCTGCGGCGTCCACCACTAATACTCTCACTAAGCTTCTTTTCATAAATAACGAGAGACCTCTAAAATCTAGGATCTACAAAATTCAGTGCAGCGTATGCCCAGGACATTGGTTTCGTGAACATTTATTGAACAAACACAGCGCGAATGCTTATAAGTCAACATTCGCAGAACATCTTAAAGTTGAAAAACAAGCTCACCCAACGCTTTCGTTACTTAATATAAAGATCTTGCACTTAGTGAATCATCATCATCAGTTATCTGCTATATTAGCAGGTCCTTTGCCTCTCCATTTTCTGCGATCCATTGCTTCCTTCTTAAGGCTGCTGTATGTTGTACCGTCCATCATGTCATCCAGTATCGAATCTCTTCCTTCCTCGCTTCCTTTTCCCTTCTACATAAGCTTCTAAAACTGTTTTTATCAGTCCGTCATTCTTTCTTAATATATGCCCAATCCAATTTCTTTTTCTTCTCTTTATTACATCTAGTAACTGTCTTTTCTCTCCCACTCTTCTCAGTACCTCTTCATTATTTACTCTGTCCATCCAACTTATTCTTTCCATCTTCCGCCATGTCCAGATCTCAAAAGCCTCCCGCCTTTCTCTGTCTTTTTTTCTCATAGTCCATGTTCCAGCGCCATATAGAAGAACACTCCATACAAGACATTTTATGAGTCTCTTTCTGAGTTCTCTGTCCAGACCGCTGCAGAAGATTCTCCTTTTCTTATAAAACGCCTCTTTTGCCATTGCTATCCTTGTTTTAATTTCTGTGGTGCGCTTCTAGTCGGTGTCTATCCTGCTGCCAAGATACTTAAAATTTTGCACCTGTTCTAGTGTTTCTCCATTCAGTACAATTTTTATTTCCTCCTATTGCCAATACTTTTGTTTTATTTGTGTTAATTTTCATTCCATAATTTCTTCCGTTAGTTGCAATGGTGTCCACCAAACCCTGTAATTATTTTTCCCCTGTGGCTAGAAGGACCATGTCATCAGCAAATCTCAAGCACCCTACTCTTCTTCCTCTAATTTCTACTCCTTTGTCATCTAATGAGCATTGGTCAATCATATTTTCCAAGTACAGGTTGAAAAGAGTAGGTGATAAACAGCATCCTTGTCTTACTCCTTTCCCTAGTCTGATCCAGTTTGTATTTTCTCCTCTCACTTTAACTGAAACTTTTTGATTAAGGTACAATCAGTTTATAAGTCTTCTGGTTTTCCAGTCCACTCTCTTTTCCCTCATAATAGTCGCCAGCTTGTTCCAAACCACATTGTCAAATGCCTTTTCTAAATCGATGAAGCACATATATAGGTCTCTTCCTTTTGCAATAAACCTTTCTCCCAAGATTCGTAGGAGCCCTATTGCATCTCTGGTGCCTGTATTCCGTCCAAAGCCAAACTGCTCCTCGCCGGGATTCTCCTCTATTACGTTTTTAAGTCTTTTATTAATTATTCTTAACACCACTTTGGCTGCATGTGAAATGAGGCTGATTGTCCTGTGCTCCCTGCATTTCTTGGTTCCTTGTTTTTTCGGTAATGGAATCATTACTGTTGTCAAAAAGTCCTCAGGCCATTCACCACTGTCATATATTTTATTACATAACCTCAATATCTCTCTTATTCCATTGTGGTTCAAGCATTTTAGTATTTCTCCCGGTATTGTATCTGTACCTACTGCTTTGCCATTTTTCATTGCAGCAATGGCAGACTTTACTTCTTCCATTATGATGGTCGGTCCTTTCTCTTCATCACTTACACTGTTGTGTGATTCAAGTTCCAGAGTTTCTGGTTTGCTATTTGTGTCATATAGCTCTTTTATACATTCTTCCCATCTCTGGAGGACATCGTCACGATCTTTGTACACTACCTCTTCGTCTTTACTCAAAATTTCCATAGTAGCACTTCCTGCTCTGTTTGTTCCCATGTCATAGTCTTTACTCTGTTGTATAGTAAGTCGTATCTTCCCTTCCTGTCCAGTTCTTCAGTTTCATCACATTCCTCTTTTAGCCATTTTTCCTAGCCTGCTCTGTTTCTCTTCGCAGTTCGTTATTTAACCTTCGGTATATCTTTCTTGCATCTTCAGTGTTCTTGTTTTTCAATTTTCTTCTCTCCTCCATCTTGGAAATCATTTTTTGTGTGACCCATGTTTTTTTTTACCTTTTTCCTTTTGCATATCCTATATTTTGCTGTCCTGCTTTAATGATTCCTTCTTTCAGCATATTCCAGTACTCGTTGGCATTATCAGGTGTTTCTTTGTCTCGTAATGTGTTTAGAAAGTCCCGAGACAGCATTTCTGTAATTTGTTCTTTGTTGGACCTTATCTTCTCTAGATCCCACTTCTTCACCATTGTCGCCTTTTTCAGTTTTTTCATTCTTATTTCTATTTCTGCCATAAGTAAGTTGTGGTCACTATTAATATCTGTACCTGGTAATGTGTGCACCTTCTTGATTCCATTCCTGTACCTTTCTTCTACCAGTATAAAATCGATTTGGTTTCTATATTTATCCCCTGGTGATTTCCAAGTGTAGAGCCTCCTCTTATGGTTCTTGAACCATGTCTTTGCCACTATCAGCTGCCTTTCCCTGCAGAAGTCAATTAACCATTCACCTCTGTCATTTCTCTTTCCAAGACCATGACTGCCTACTATGTTTCCCTCTTTCCCTTCCCCAACAATGGCGTTCCAGTCTCCCATTACTATTTTGCAGCATTTTTTATTTTCGTCCATTATTCTCTCTATTACATTGTACGTTTCCTCCACAATTTGGTCATCATGTTCTGAAGTTGGCATATACACCTGGACAATCAGTAAATCTTTTTGTGCTCCTTTCAGCCTTACACCAATAACCCGGTCATCTGCATAGTCTACATATTCCACACATTTAGCCAATTCCTTTGTCATAATCATTCCTACTCCATTAATTCCTTTTACTTCTCCCCCTGAGTAGTAGAATACATATTCATCTGACTGCAACTCTCCATGTCCATTCCATCTTACCTCAGCAACTCCTACGAGGTCCATATGATTCTTTTCCATCTCTATTTTAAGGTTTTCTAGTTTTCCTGCTTGTAGCAGAGTTCTGACATTCCAGGTACCAATTCTTGATTTGATTTTTCGCCTCCTTTCAAGTTGTGTGTGTGTGTGTGTGTGTCCCCCCCCCCCCCCCCGGAGATCCGAATGGGGGACTATTTTACCTCCAGACACTGATTTAACATGAGAGGAAGCCATTTTTTGTGCATCTGCGGTGGTATTCCGTTGCCTTCCGCAGTTCTGGAGGCCGCCTCTAACATGGGATACAGACCCTTTTGGAGCCGCCCGCTCCGGGTCAGACGCTGCATGAGAAGTATAGGTTGGAAAATGAAAGACCCCTAGCCCTCGAAACCTAATAGCGTCAGGGTCGGAAAAGAACAAGAGCTGGCCGAGGGTGGCCAGATAGGAAAGATAAAAGTGAGGAGCCTGGCATAAGTAAGTGGAAGCAGTGCCAGGACTCAGCTCGGGGCCCCGTGGTCGCCAGCCACGTATCACTAGGTGTGACTCCCTGAGGACACTTAGTGGATAATGGGTGTAAAATGAAATTTATAAGCATTCCTGTCGGGGTGCCAAACATCTACCCAATGATCAGCTCTCGCTCAGAAATAGGTTGTTATTTGATTGCATTTTCTCTCTTTTCAAATGATTTTCTATTTCCTTAACCAACGGTTTACATCACACTGTAAAAACGAACATTTTTACCTGTCCCTCCAAATTAGTAACCTCCCTATTTGGTTAGTGCTGTTATTGATTCTAAAGAACGTTCTGTTGTTTGCTCATTTTTTCTTCAGATTCGTTGTATAGTCAAGAGGTCTTCATGCCTTTCAATCTAATTTATTTTTTTATATGTTTTTTTAACCTTTAACTGGGGATGTGGGGTGTTCACAGCACCCCGAGTGTAAAAGTTTATTGGTATTTAGTGAAGCATATTGGTCACACTGTTGAGCGCCTTTTTACCTTTGTTCAAAGGAATGCACATTGTTGGGAAACCATTGTTCGTGTTTTTAAAAGTACGCAACACTGTACACAACAAGTTTTAAACGCTGGGCTGCTGATAACACCACACCTACCTAGTAGTGCTGCTTTCTTTGCTGAGCCGTGTGCATCATGATGTCATATGAGGAGGAGCGAAAACGTCTTAGAAAGCAGTTGGAGGAAGTTGTTAATGAAGATCAAGACTGTGAGATTCCAGAGTTTGAAAATTCAGATCACAATGAACAAGAAAAGTGCGAAGAAAGCGATTATGCATTGCATGTGATCAATCTGATGACGATGCTAGTGAAGAGTGGGCTGCTGTAGCCGAGTGGTTCTAGGCGCTTGAGACAGAAACCGCACTGCTGCTACGGTCGCACGTTCAAATACTGGATGTGTGTGATGTCCTTAGGTTGGTTAGGTTTAGGTAGTTCCAATTCTAGGGGACTGATGACCATAGATGTTAAGTCCGATAGTGCTTAGAGCCATTTGAACCATTTGCTAGAGATGATACGGCTTCCTCCTTTCCAACAACACCAGGGAGGTTTATGCTTGGTAAGGATAGAGTAACTAAATGGATGAGTACACCTAAGCCTAATAATATCAGAACATGGAAGCAAAATATAGTAACTCAGCTTCCTGGACCTAACTAATTGCTAAAGTATGCAAGACTTCTGTAGAATGTTTTGATGTGTTCCTAAATGAGCAAATAATTCGCTCAATAGTAGAGTACACCAACCTTTATATTGATCGCACCGAGGCCTACTACAAGAACAAAAATAGGTGCCGGAAAGCAGATGTAGTAGAAATACGATCTTTCATTGGACTACTTATAATTGCTGGTTCTTGTAGAGCATCTAAAATGAATTTAAAATATCTGTTTTCTTCACAGGAACTACGAGTAGAAATATTTCGCACTACTATGTCACTGGACAGATTTTTGTTCCTTATGAGCTGTTTGACATTTGATAATGTTCATGACAGGAAGCAACGTAAGGAACTGGATAAAATGGCTGCAATACGGGAAGTACTCACCTTGTTCAACGAAAATGTAGAAATGCATACAGCCTTGGAAGTTATACCACGATTGATGAACAACTGGTTCCCTTCAGAAGTAAATGTACCTTTTAGGTGTATATACCTATCAAACTTGCTATATAGAGAATAAAAATCTCAAATGGAAGTGTATAGGGGAAAACAGCCTGAAGGGCCTTTCCAAGTTTCTAATTCAGGTAAGGACGTCGTTTTGGGACTTACTGAGGGGATTCAAGGAACTGGACGAAATATAACAACAGATAACTGGTACACTGGTATCTTGCTTGCTGAAGAATTACCGAAAAGTGGCTAACACTTGTTGGCACAATGAGAAAAAACAAGCCTCAGCTTCCAGCTGAACTGACTGTCATAAAAGGGAGAGAAACTGCAAGTATAATTTTGGCTTACACAGGGGACATCACTTGTCTTTCACATGTACCTAAGAAAGGTAAAAATGATATACTGCTGTCAACAATGCGTCCAAATTCCAAGAGTATTGACACTACAACAGGTAACAGAAAGAAACTTGAGGTCATTACCTTCTACAACCTTACAAAAGGTGGAGTCGACACAGTTGACAAGTTGTGTGCAACATACACCGTAGCAAGAAGAACAAAACGATGGCCATTAGTGGTGTTCTTTCGGATGGTAGATATTGTTTGAATTAATGCTGAAGTTATAATGAAGAGCAACATCCCTAGTTTTGCTGGGAAGAAAGAATTATTGTCTTAAGTTATATAAATATGTCTGTTGCTTTGTTTGTTAACATCTCTCTGTGGTTTTAAAATGGATAACGCTTTTCTAATTTAATTTGAAAAAGTAAGTATGTATACGAACATTTGAAACCATTTCACACATTATTGATTTATCAGTTACGGATAATTATTGAGTACCTTAGTGATTAAAACTGGACTTCAATAAGTTAATAAAACACTAAATGGAATGTTTATTGTATAATAAACAATTTAAGAAAAAAAGTCAAAACCTCAGTATCGTATTTATGTATGGTGCTGTGAAATCCCCATGTCCCTAGTTATGTTATGAATGTTCACCTTCCCAGTTAAAGGGTAAATGTTAACTGTGATGGCTCTCCAGCACCGCGGCCTCCTATCTGTATAGTGTTCAGTGTGCCTAATACACTTTCCTACGTTACGCCATTATCTGGCTAAGTTTATAATTTACTGACGTAGATATGCTGTACTGCAGCTAGTATTTATAAGAGATATTAGCACAAGACCTAAATGGGAAAACAACTTGTAAATACGGTATGGAACCTCCCGCTCGCCATCGAGTCGGAAGTTTTAGCGGGCGTCGGCTCACTTAAATGCGTCGCTGAAAACTCGTATCCAGACGATGACCTCTACGTCAAGATACTGCAAAGTTCGATTTAGCTCCACTTCTCCATCGGCCCACGCTGCCATCATCAGCTACTTATTAAATAAACCCGATAATTGTACCTATTGTTCTGCCCTTTTTACAGACTGTTATTTTTGTGTTAAAATTTATATGCTAGATTAGCAAGTGACGTAAGGTCCCAATGGTGTTCAATTTCTTCAAGACTGATGTTCAGTTTCGTTTCACTTATGTTATAGACATGAGCGCCCTCATTGCGCTTAGTCTTCGAAAGCTATTAGGCACACTAGCGATCGTTGCTTCTAATACATGTAAGTGAAAAGTTTTGTAGCTTAACTATCACTGTTGGTGCTTATCATCATATGTCCCACGTGTTTTTAATATTCTACTTATGAAGCGATGTTTTCTTTGGCCGCCATACGTTGCTGTTAACTACTTGACAAGTCTACGTAAAAAAGGAAAAAAAAATTACGAAGGTACGTCTATAATCTGTTTGTTACTATACAGTTATTGTTACTAATCCGCTGTCCAGTCCTGGTAATCGCTAAATTCTTATTCTATACCCTTTCCTGTATGACTCTATCGTCCTGTGTTTGATGATTGCTTCCCGATGTAAGCATAATTGTATGACCTTCTGAGGACAAGCAATTAATTGGCCAAAACTAGCCAAGCAATTACTGATTACATTTATTCCTAAAAAAATTAGTCTTTGTTATTTAATTCAAGAATGGCTTGCAGTGCAGTTGGATTTTAAAATTTTACATGAGAGAGAGAGAGAGAGAGAGAGAGAGAGAGAGAGAGAGAGAGAGAGAGATCAAACCAATTTATGGTTAATTTCTTAAAACTTTAATTCTGATCAAATGACTCTTTTTTCGGTATTCTCTATCATGACATTCCATTATAATATAGGCGATGTACAGGCAAACGGTTACGTATGATATTACCCGTAAAAAGATTTATATAAAAGTTTGGAACCAAGAAATTATATTACGTACAAAGGGGTACGAGAGTACAAGGTGATATTGGACTCACGCTACTTCATTGCCACTGCAATCTCCTTCTTAAACGTGTTTTTCAGTGGGACTTGAATGAATTATTACTTTCATATATTTAATGTAATTGCTGATTCCAATAAAAAGATCAGAAAATTTATTCTCTGTAACTTTGAATCATATGTATCTTGGACGGTCTCAGATGATAACAATACGCTATCAACACGGACGTTCGTAAAATTTCTTCATTTCTTCGTTCTTACACATCTCACAACTTCATGTAAGAAAAGTTATTCAAGAGGAAGTTCGCCCTTATTTTGATGAGTCAGTAAGAAAGCCCGAATGTGACAAGTTCTGAGAGTGATAGTTACAATATAAAAGTAAGTAATTTTGGTATACTGTTAATTTTTACTTGTTGCTGTCTAACTACATCTGAATGAAACATAATTTTCGTACCATACGCGTTTCGCCTTTATTCGTAGCAAGCCATCGTCAGTGGCCTGAAATAAGTGCATATTTTTGCTATTTGGTTTACATTTTGAGACAACGTGTATATAGGTGAAAAACAATTCTGGTGGCTGATTGTTCTATGGCATAGCAATATTTTAAATTTTACTTAGAGGTTCCATGCATGATTATCTACATGTGCTTTAGTTCCGTTTGTGGCGCTGTTCTTGTTCTTATAACTGCCATTTGGGTTTTCTTTTCCACACTTCACAGCACTAACAACTGAACACTTGTTTTGATACTATGTTTTGTTTTGTGTTGCCGACTGTCGGCTATTACCGTCACAGATCGGATGTTATTGCCAACGTTCGAGTGTAATTCTTTCTTTTTTCCTATCTGTGATCTGATTGTGTGTGTGTGTGTGTGTGTGTGTGTGTGTGTGTGAAATGGTATTTATTTCAGTACGCTTCTTTTCGCACAGAACATGAAAAACCCCACGGTTCTCATGGCAATAATAGAAAAACTAAACACAAAATATACACAGCACAAAACAAACATAAACAGAAAATAATGAATTAATTAAAAAAAGACACAGAGATACGTTTACATTTGGAATGTGAAACAGCAAGAACGCCAACACACATTCCACTCACGTTTGGTTAACCTTACAGAGACAGAACTACACTAAAAAGAAAAAAATCTGTTGGAAAAGGGTTGCAACACTGCACCAGCAGCAAGTTAAACAATCAATACATAGAAAAGCTCATAGCAAAAACAGAATACATCCTCACACGTGAAGACAACAAAATAATTTTGAAATAACATAGCACTGACAAGATAACTATTAAAGAAAGAAATGAAAGGCATAATAAAGCAAATACAGACGACAAATAATAAGTGTTGGGTAGTTTGGGTGAAGAGACCAAACTGCGAGGTTATTGGTCTTATCGGCTTAGGGTAGGACGGGGAAGTAAGGCGGCCGTGCCCTGTCAAAGGAACCATCCCGGCATTGGCCTGGAGCGATTTAGGGAACTCACGGAAAATCTAAATCAGGATGGCCGGAAGCGGGGCTGAACCGTCGTCCTCCCGAATACGAGTCCAGGGTGCTAACCACTGCGCCACCTCGCTCGGTACACATAATATGAACAACCAAACAGACGCGTCCTCTATGAAAACGATAAAACGAAAGTTAATAAACAATAATGTTGTAATAAAAAGAGCAGACAAGGGAACTGTAACAGTAGTTATGAACAAAAGGAAATACATCACAAAAACCAAGGAATACACAAATGCCAACACCATACAAAGACTGAAGTCAAATCCAGCTACACGATTCCAGGCAAATCTGAAATGAACACCAAAAAACATTGAAAATGCACTCAAAGAGAAACAAAAATACTACATGACACAGAAAAACCCACAAGCACCAAAACTCTGCAGCCAGCAAAAGTTAATCCCGAAACACTATAAAATAGAAAACAATAGGTCAGTAGTAAACACAGGAAATCTAATAGAACGCATCTGGAACATACAGGTACCACACACAGCATCACTGATTTCATTCGACAAAACACGTGTACCTCCATCCTTATCACAGAAAAAAATAGAAACAACAGAGCAAAAGCTCACATCCCACAGCAACCTCAGTATTGAAGCAATAACAGAAATAACAAATTTCCTCAAACTGACAACTAAACAAAACTACTTCCAGTCTGAGAATGAATATTTTCTGCAAAATGATGGAATGCCCAGGGGATCCCCAAAATCAGGAACATTAGCATACATTTCACCAGTCATCTAGAAATCAGGTATTTGAAAATATGACCACTAATAAAAGATTTGAAATCATATATTGATAGAGATATGTGGATGACATCATTTGTCTAGTAAATGAGCCAAATGAAAAACTAGATGAACTCCACTGTGAAATCAACAAAGCACATCAGAACATAAAATTCACACTTGAAAAAGAAAATCAAATAAATTTTCCTGACATAACAATAATAAAAGAAAATGGCAAACATACATTTAACATCTTCAGAAAACCAACAGCCACAGGCACAATAATACATTCCACATCTAGTCACTTCTGCAACTAGATGCTCACTGCCCTAAGACATATGTTATATAGACTAAACAGGATCCCAGTAAACAAGAGAAGCTATGAAAAGAAATGAGTACAATCATACAAATAGCTACAAACAATGGGTATGACATACATGTAGTATGACTCAGTCAAATAATAAAAACATAAAAAAAAACATTTCCAGAGTACAAGGTAACTCACAAGCTGGAAATCCACAGTCACACTCAGCACACACACACACACACACACACACACACACACACACACACACACAGTAACAACATCACACCGAAAAGAAGTAGATGGAAATGCCGTGTGGCTAGGGCAGACCGTTCACCTGGTGCAAGTCTTTCAAGTGGACGCCACTTCAGTGACTTGCATGTCGATGAGGATGAAATTATGATGATAAGCACACCACAACATCCAGTCCCTCAGTGGAGAAGATCTCCTACCCAGCCGGGAATAGAACACGGGCCGTTACACATGAGATTCCATCGCGCTGACCACTCAGCTACCAGGGGCGCACAAGAAGGAGATTCTGTGACTTGCACACATAAATTAACACACAGAGTGGCAAACATACTACAGAAATAAGGTTTCCGTATATCATATAAAACTGTGCAAACCCTCCAATGAAACTTAAGCCAACCAAGAGGAAGAAATTCCAGGGATAAGGAATATACAGACTTGAATGTTAAAGTTCTGACGCATTATACATAAGCATGACATGCAGGAAATTCAAAACACGGAATAAAGGAGACATCAGGTGTAGGAAGTATTCGAAACAAACCATTCCACAATTGCAGAACACTTAGAACACCATAATCACCATCCTAGAAACATGGAACAAGGTATGAAAATACTGAGCATAAACAGTCATATCAAATACCTTACACAAATGTAAGAAAACTTCCACATCCCAAAAGCCATTGCTGTAAACAAACACTTGATAACATTAGCTTACAATCCCGAGATGGGAAATGAAAATGTAAAGAAAACGTACTGAACAGTTCTGTGTAATATTTTCCATCGTATACCTGCGATAAATTATCCACACAGTCGAGACACGTACATCCAAAATGAAAATACTGCAAAAGAATTAAACGGATTGGTGGATGGTCATGGTGACGGCTGGTGCTGAGGATTAAATCAATTGAAATAAAACAGTATGAGGCAGTTTTGAATGTCAAAACTATGAAGTTAAGAAAGTATATAAAGCAAGCGATGTCTTCAAGTAATAGAATCACCCAATCACAAAACTTGATCATTGTGACACGGTGCTGGCTTCATTTCAGAATCACTGTTGGTGCAGTTGTCCTCAGAACGTGCTGAAATGAAAGGAGCTGGCGCTTGAGAAATGCTTGTCAATAGCAGCACACGCTTCAGGCGGAGAGCCTCTTTAATTTTTCTGCCCACTGGACTGAAAATGTATTTCTGTAGCACAGCATCGCACGTTGAGGGAAAGTGGATTCTAAAGCCTTATTATTCGCCGAAATTGCTTTTGGTATGGTAATTAAACAGTATTTAATAAGTTTCTTTATTTTTTTAAAAAAATGAGGCGGAATTGCTTCGGAGGCAGACTGGAGGATTATAAAACAGATTCTTTATTCAGAGATCAATAAACCCCTTTTCATTTTCACGAAAAAAGTGACTCACTGCTTTAGAACTTACAGAACAATAGGTTTCCCAGTAGCGCTAGCAAATTCTTCTATGTGCATGATTAGTGAAGAACTATGTTTTCTCTTAGATATCACTGGAAAGACTTCAATAACTCATGGAATTCATCAGCTTGACTGAAGTATAGTGACACAGTTTCCTAATCAGTCACTCTCCGAACATATGTAAATAAAAATAAATACTGCACCTTTTTAATAACAGTAGGTGTAGGGGCGCTATAGAAGCTTATGTTGATTATTGATTACATGAAAAAGCAAGGGTATTATCAAAACAGTTTCCTTTTGTGAATATCTATCTATGTTAAAATTCGGTATCACTGTCACCACATGAGCTAAATCACTCTTCCACAAGTACATGATGCGGGTCTTAATATAAATAAGATTACCAAATGCTCTCTTTCAGAAGGATACATCATCAGTAATTAACGTTTTGGGTCGGGTAATCTTTCAGCTATACATTGTGCGTCGGAAAATCTTCGGTATTTTTACATGGGAGTAGTAGGTACTTGCACAACTTTGTTCACAAGTAAAACAAATGTAACTGATTTATATATACGACGTCACAATCATGCCCCTTATCTATCACGTCATCATGGTTTCCATCGCTGTCACACGACGGAAAATTTATAAATTAAACACGGCAAATGGCGGGAAATTTAAAAAATTAAGGCTAACTGACATTTAAAACTTAAAGATAGCGAATATGGGCAATTTAAAAATTAAAAATCGTTAACTGTGAGAAATTTAAAATTCAAACACGCCGTTGGCACGTAACATAAAAAACGAAGAAGGTAAATTTAAAAATTGCAATGTGTTTGTGATCGAGGAAATTTTTTAAAACTTTTTGCCATCAAGTAAAACGAATCTGCCAGTAAGACTGACTATACGACAGTATTTTCATAAGCTTCCTCTTCTTTTCACCTGAATTGTAGTCCATAAAAATGTTCGATTATTTATCAACAAAAGTATTCTCTTTAATTGTATTTCCACTGTAAGCAACTAAAATTCTGTTTCATCTGTAGATTTCATTTCTGTCTGTTTTATGCACTACAAAAAAGTCTATGTCACTGTATTGCCTCATCAGTAAATTATCAGTATCAGATTACTGTTCCATCTATTAATTACCTCAAGAAAATGATCCTTGCCTAAGTCAGCATTTGAATAACACAGAATCCTTCTGCTTCATCTGTATAGCTTCCTAAGTGAATTTGCAATCTCAGTACCAGGTTTAGTTTCTTTCAGAGCAACGACTCTTGAATATTTGGATTACAAATCAGTTGCTGCTTGCTTCTTCAGCTTGCATGCTGATTACAGCAGTACAGTACATCACATCGTGGAGGACATAAAAAACAAACTAGAAGATACCTGTGAACATAATTTAATCTGATTGGATTAAATATAATTGGCTGCATATGGATCAGCTATTTTCTCATAGGTAGAAAAATGCTATGCTGTAATTGCCAACGTCGTTTTCATGGATTGAATTCTTTTTAAGTTTCCCCACCCATGCTATCTTTGTTTCTTTTCAATGACTAGTAAAAATATTGCACTGCAGTTCAGTGTTTCATTTTAATAGGCAACTTTTTTAAAATTTCTCCACCAGTAGTGTATTTCATTTTTAACTGCTGTGACTGGCTGCGTGCACACACACACACACACACACACACACACACACACACACACACACACACACACACACACACACACCTACTCATGAACTTTTGTGCTATATTCAAAAGTACTCTATTGCATTTTCAACATAAGCAACTAAACATTGAGAATCACTCTATCATTACACAGTGCTGGCTTCAAGTCAGTATCACAGTTGATGCAGTTGTCCTCAGAAATGCTGAAATGAAAGGATCTGCCACTTGAGAAATGCTTGTCAATAGCAGCACACACTTCAGGCAGAGAGCCTCTTTAATTTTTCTGCGCACTGGACTGCAAAATAAATTTCTCACAAGTTCCATCTAGCAATTATAAATTTAATGCAGTTGTTGTCTTGGATTTTTAAATTTCTAGCCAGTGGATCTCTGATTATTAAATCTCCTATCATCTAGTGTCTTCAATCGTTCTATTTTCTGCCATTAACTAGCCATTGGGACAAGTATTTTACCATTATATGGACCTGATCACCCAAAATGATCACATAATCCTAGTAAGAAACGTGAACTTGCAGAGTAACCTTGGGGTCAATGGAATACTGCAATGTGACTGGCCAAATCATCATTAAACCGATCCCATATTTCACTCTTGGCTGCAAGCCCTCTGCATCATTAGCTTGGGATGTCATACACCAGACACAAACTCAGTTAGATTCTGGAAACAGTGTAAACATCTGACCATTGCTCAGTAGATCAGGTTTTATGGCTTCAGCACTACATATTCTTGTTATGGGCATTTGCATCAGTGGTGTGTGGTTTTGGAGTGACAGCTCGTCCTTCAATCCTCTTCAATGATCGTCTGTTACAGTCACTCAACACAAACTGTTGTCCACATTGTGAGTTAGCACATGATTTTTTCCACTTTCCTTGTAGGAAGTATAAATCTTTGATATGAGATCTCTTGAATCACCAAACAGTTCAGCTAACTAAGTTAGGGAAGAAACCAACATACGTGAACCATCAATTTTCCACTTGTTCGAATCTAAAATAATGCATTCACATCTACATAGAAAACTGTTATTGCTAGCACTGACATCTGCTATACATTGATGACATTGCACAGGTGCCAGTTGTTGTCAAATACAAAAGTGCCAGCTGCAAGTTTTGCTAACATCTGGATTTATGTTCAAGCGTGCTGTAATAGTGGTGTTTTCATGTTTTCGTCTAACACCTCTACATACAATGGTGACTGAATGATCGCTTATAGCTTGCGGGAGAATAGGTTTTGAACCCACCGTCCTAAGTAGCTGTACACTGTAAGGATCTTGGTCAAAGCTGTAAACAAAGCAGAATAGCTCAGAGACGTGTGTGCTTGCGAGGGAAGCATTAATTACTTCTGGTGCTGGGTCGGTGCTGGCCACTCACCAGTCGGTCAATCACACCACTCCCTCTGATTAGTGGATCGCTGACTTGTCTGACTGTGGTCCGCAGCTCGTGGTCTCGCAGTCGCTTTCTCGCTTCCAGAGCACAGGGTCCCGGGTTCGATTCCCGGCTGGTCAGGGATTTTCACCTGCCTCGAGACGACTGGGTGTTTGTGTTGTCCTCATTATTTCATCATACTTCATGAAAGTGGCAAGATTGGGCTGAGCAGAGGTTGGGAATTTGTACGGGCGCTGATAACCGAGCAATTGAGCGCCCCACAAACCAAATATCATCATCATCATCGTTGTCTGACTGTGTATAGTTACACTGCGACTGTGTTGCAGACCCTATCTGTGCACAGTTGCTTAGCAGCTTTCACCATGTCAAAACAGAAGGGAAAAGGGGGGAGTGTGGAGTGGCAGGTAGTGATCGGGGCTAGCAGGCAACCAAGTGCCAGTGGAGCCGGTGATCCCGCCCCATGGATCTGACCACTACCGAATCGCCCACACAAAGGCGATTGTTTTGGCACAGACAAGGATGACAGGGGAGGGATGGTGGCAGACTCGTCTGGTTATGACTGGAGGCATTTACAGCCTAACAGTAGTGGTGTGATTTTGAGGGTTGGCTCAGTGTTGCATGGTGTGAATGTGTTATCATCCAGTGCTACCGACTGCAGACACTAAGCAGGTGGTGGCTTGTACGGTCTCATTTGGACCCTCAAGCCCATTGGTGATTGGGAAACAATCCCACTGAATAATGTTGACTGGCGTTGTAGGTAGCTGCAGTGGATGGTGACTGCGTGATGATGCTTCACCAGTCTTCAGGGCAGAAACCTGCTCCACAACAGTCGCTGACTCAATGTCCTTCACTGGCTGGGTGGCCGGTATGACGGACAGGTGTGTTGACAGGCAGACATCCCACACATCCAAGCCATTTCTGTAACACTATGGGTTGCCGACCATTATGCTAAGGCCTGCCATGGCAAAAAATTTTGTAGCAGATGCTTGCTGCTTACAGTGCAGTTGTGGTAAAGATTACACTTTGTTGTACGATTTTGATGATATCATCAAAATAACGTTTCTGGAACTCCTGATAAATCTGAGAAATATATTAGGAACTTTCAAAAAGTTTCCATTCGAAGGCTGTACAATCCATAAGCTGATTCCAACGAGACAAGATCTCCGTGATTATTGAAGGCAGTATCCCACAGACATACAAGGCTGAAGATATTCTTTTGCTAAAAGACCACTTCCTGCTGCGAGAACTGCTGCTGTAACTGCCTGCTGCACATCCTCATCTGATGGGCATCGCCGACCCTTCAAGGCGTTTTTTGAGGGACCAAAGGTGTGGTAATCGCATGTAGAGAGAGACCAGGGCTATAGGTGTGGGTACTCGAGAGTGTCCCAATTGAGTTGGCTGGCCTCCCAGATAGACCAGCGTCCTGTGTCGAATTGCGACCAGCATGGAACTTGGTACACTATTCCACAGCGGTGGTTTTCGACATAATTGCTGCATCATACACAGTCTCCATACCCCAGTGGATGTCTACCGGTGTTTGTCCTTTTGCAACCAAGAAAAGAATAACAACACATTGGTCCAGTTTGAACTGATTTTGTAACAACGTTAGTATAGTTCGAGTTTACGAATTCACCGCATGCATGTCGGAAACCCATTAATTTCATACTGATCTGCTGAAGACATACCACTGCTTCTATATCTGCATCGGAGTCGCCTTCATGATCTTTTGTGGGAACGCTTCGACAACAGTGATCTCAACAGCCGTGTACCGCAAGTCTCTAGAGGAACGGAAGGTTCCAAATGCTTGGGAAAGAGCACAGGTAGTCCCAATCTTCAAGAAATGTCGTCGACCAGATGCACAAAACTATAGACCTATATCTCTGACGTCGATCTGTTGTAGAATTTTAGAACATGTTTTTTGCTCGCGTATCATGTCGTTTCTGGAAACCCAGAATCTACTCTGTAGGAATCAACATGGATTCCGGAAACAGCGATCGTGCGAGACCCAACTTGCTTTATTTGTTCATGAGACGCAGAAAATATTAGATACAGGCTCCCAGGTAGGTGCTATTTTCCTTGATTTTCGGAAGGCTTTCGATACAGTTCCGCACTGTCGCCTGATAAACAAAGTAAGAGCCTACGGAATATCAGACCAGCTGTGTGGCTGGATTGAAGAGTTTTTAGCAAAAAGAACACATAATGTTGTTCTCAATGGAAAGACGTCTACAGACGTTAAAGTAACCTCTGGCGTGTCACAGGGGACTGTTATGGGACCATTGCTTTTCACAATGTATATAAATGACCTAGTAGATAGTGTCGGAAGTTCCATGCGGCTTTTCGCGGATGATGCAGTAGTATACAGAGAAGTTGCAGCATTAGAAAATTGTAGCGAAATGCAGAAAGATCTGCAGCGGATAGGCACTTGGTGCAGGGAGTGGCAACTGACCCTTAACATAGACAAATGTAATGTATTGCGAATACATAGAAAGAAGGATCCTTTATTGTATGATTATATGATAGCGGAACAAACACTGGTAGCAGTTACTTCTGTAAAATATCTGGGAGTATGCGTGCGGAACGATTTGAAGTGGAATGATCATACAAAATTAATTGTTGGTAAGGCGGGTACCAGGTTGAGATTCATTGGGAGAGTCCTTAGAAAATGTAGTCCATCAACAAAGGAGATGGCTTGCAAAACACTCGTTCGACCTATACCTCAGTATTGCTCATCAGTGTGGGATCCGTACCAGATCGGGTTGACGGAGGAGATAGAGAAGATCCAAAGAAGAGCGGCACGTTTCGTCACAGGGTTATTTGGTAAGCGTGATAGCGTTACGGAGATGTTTAGCAAACTCAAGTGGCAGACTCTGCAAGACAGACGCTCTGCATCGCAATGTAGCTTGCTGTCCAGGTTTCGAGACAGTGTGTTCCTGGATGAGGTATCGAACATATTGCTTCCCCCTCCTTATACCTCCCGAGGAGATCACGAATGTAAAATTAGAGAGAGTCAAGCGCGCACGGAGGCTTTCCGGCAGTCGTTCTTCCCGCGAACCATACGCGACTGGATCAGAAAAGGGAGGCAATGACAGTGGCACGTAAAGTACCCTCCGCCACACACCGTTTTGTAGCTTGCGGAGTATAAATGTAGATGTAGATGTAGATGCAGAACTGAGTCAGAACACAGAGGATGAAATTAGAGACTGAATTCAGTACGCAAGCCGATCGCTGCCAGCTGCCTAGTTCGGGGCCTGATTAATGTGCGACATATAATGACCGCTGGCTGATGCTCTGTGACCAGTATTAACTCTGTGTATGCCTGACTTCTGAAGCGAAGATTCCGGTACCATATTTGTGAACTTAAGCGTCTCTCGTTTCTGGTAGGGGACTCCATTACTCCTTTCGAGTGCCTGTTGTTTGTTGGTTCTTTTGTTGTTTGAAATTTATGCGAGTGTTTCCTACTTGTTCAGAAGACGTAAACCTTGTAGCTCCTAGAAGAATAACTGCACCAAGTGCCTATCCGCTGCAGATCTTTCTGCATTTCGCTACAATTTTCTAATGCTGCAACTTCTCTGTATACTACAGCATCATTCGCGAAAAGCCGCATGGAACTTCCGACACTATCTACTAGGTCATTTATATATATTGTGAAAAGCAATGGTCCCATAACAGTCCCCTGTGACACGCCAGAGGTTACTTTAACATCTGCAGACGTCTCTCCATTGAGAACAGTATTATGTGTTCTTTTTGCTAAAAACTCTTCAATCCAGCCACACAGCTGGTCTGATATTCCGTAGGCTCTTACTTTGTTTATCAGGCGACAGTGCGGAACTGTATCGAACGCCTTCCGGAAGTCAAGGAAAATAGCATCTACCTGGGAGCCTGTATCTAATATTTTCTGCGTCTCATGAACAAATAAAGCAAGTTGGGTCTCACACGATCGCTGTTTCCGGAATCCATGTTGATTCCTACAGAGTAGATTCTGGGTTTCCAGAAACGACATGATACGCGAGCAAAAAACATGTTCTAAAATTCTACAACAGATCGACGTCAGAGATATAGGTCTATAAAAAAAATGGTTCTGAGCACTATGGGACTCAACTGCTGTGGTCATAAGTCCCCTAGAACGTAGAACTACTTAAACCTAACTAACCTAAGGACATCACACACATCCATGCCCGAGGCAGGATTTGAACCTGCGACCGTAGCGGTCGTGCGGTTCCAGACTGTAGCGCCTTTAACCGCTCGGCCACTCCCACCGGCTATAGGTCTATAGTTTTGTGCATCTGGTCGACGACCCTTCTTGAAGATTGGGACTACCTGTGCTCTTTTCCAATCATTTGGAACCTTCCGTTCCTCTAGAGACTTGAGGTACACGGCTGTTGAGATCACTGTTGTCGAAGCGTTCCCACAAAAGATCATGAAGGCGACTCCGATGCAGGTATAGAAGCAGTGATATGTCTTCAGCAGATCAGTATGAAATTAATGGGTTTCCGACATGAATGCGGTGAATGCGTAAACTCGAACTGTACTAACGTTGTTACAAAATCAGTTCAAACTGGACCAATGTGTTGTTATTCTTTTCTTGGTAGCATTGGGAGAGTCCTTAGAAAATGTAGTCCATCAACAAAGGAGATGGCTTGCAAAACACTCGTTCGACCTATACCTGAGTATTGCTCATTAGTGTGGGGTCCGTACCAGATCGGGTTGACGGAGGAGATAGAGAAGATCCAAAGAAGAGCGGCGCGTTTCGTCACAGGGTTATTTGGTAAGCGTGATAGCGTTACGGAGATGTTTAGCAAACTCAAGTGGCAGACTCTGCAAGACAGACGCTCTGCATCGCGATGTAGCATTTTATTTAAGATGGATATGAACAAAAACAATACCTAAATATGTTAACATAAATCGTATTTTGGAATAATTCATAAATTTCAAGGTTTTGATAAACAAAAACTTATTTTCACGCTGATGTAGCTTCTTCGAAGCGTAACCTTGCAGAAGTGTACTTTTGGTTTTGGAAAGTGAATCGAGTCGATCTGTTTGTAATGAAGCATGATGAAGGAAATGTGTTACACGCTGGCAACTCGGGACTATTTGGTTTTGGGATATGGATAGTAATTGCTTTTTGGATTCCACTGTTCTTACATTGAAAACGGAATTACTATGTCAAAAATACGCAAACAGATATTTGTTAGATTGAATAAACAGCCAAAATGGAAAACTGCGTTTTATTCAAACAAATCATGGAAACCCGGACCATTATCAAGGCCAGCAGAAGAAATCGTCCTCGAGAAAACGCTGTCGAAGTTAAGTAACCGAAGTCACTGACTGAATGTACTCCACTCCAACCTAATTCGAAGTGCAAATTTCATGCAAGTTTGCTCTAAAATGCCTTCATTAACTACCTGTTCTCAATAATATATTTATGGGATCTGGGAGCATTTCGAGCAAGAATCGGTACTATTGTGGTTAGAAGACGATGTGAGATTTTTTGAGCACTAGCTGCAGTAAACGCGAACTAGGCAAATAGGGAAAATATTTTGAGTTTGAAATTAATTGTGTTTAATTTTTTTCATTAGTCTTTCGACTGGTTTCATATGCTTTCAGCTATTTGTCGGATATATTCCAGTCCCTGTTTTTCCTTACTAACTCTAGTACTATAGAAGCTGTTTCCGAAACATCCAACTCCTGCTTGATGTGTATATTTGTAGTGTCTGTGGACTTGTAAAATTGTATGGATCTTTGTAGTTAAAATTAATTCCAAATATCATCCCAAATTCCTGCATGTAGAAGATTTAGTGTTGTGAATTCCGATGAATCCTTCTCGAACACTCAGTATTGCCACTTACATATCTATCTGGATTTGAAGTGGAGCATCAGGAACAGCACAGCTCAAACGGAACTACAGATCAGTTCGCAACATCTTTCGCTGACCTTCCGTTACCGGTAACAGTTGCAGTATAGTCCGCTAATTATTTAAATCTACACTACAACATGTAACATACCTACACGAATAGCGAAAGGGGAGTTTTGACGGAAACCTAAGTTACATAGCATTCCTGCCACTAGGTCCTGGCCTCAATTTACTCCCTTTGCTATTCCCTCAGTGTGGTAATTCTAAGGATCAGAGACACAAATTTCTTATAAGGCTGCTCTATACGTTTTTGCACGTCGATCGTCGCAAGCTACACCCTAAAAATATATCAGCTATGCCGTTAAATAGATCATAATCCATTTACCTCACCTCTCTTAGCTCTCAGTGGTTGAATCAGCCGTTGTAACAATTGTTTTATTTTCTTCTTTGAGTTGCCTAACTAAAGTACCTGCAGACTGTTAATGGCAGGAACAATACACTCTTTGCTATTAAATGAAATGGAAAATAGCGCGACTGGTGTCGTCAAAAACGTCACAAAATTTATGAAAATCCTGAATTTGTTTCCTTATAAAAATTTAGGTCCATTTACGAAAAAAAGTCACTGTACTAGAAGAGCAAATCATGAAGTGCAAACCGTGCGATTTGTTGCACATTATCCTTCCATGTATTCCACTGCGATCTTATTTCAGTGCGAAAAACGTTGCATTCGACTTGTAGAAGGACGGTGCCCCAAATTCCATCATTTAACTGAAGCAATTTGTATTTTCCTTAAATAACTTATGGTAAATGCCATGACGGTTTCTTCCAAAAGGCCTTGTTTATTTCTTAGACTAGCCACGTCCCCTATATTAAATGGCGCCATCAGAAATGGACCGGTAAATCTCCATGTTGGTTTCTTAATTCAAGCAGCCCTTTTTACCAACAATGAAGGCTTTTATCGGAATTACATCCGTAAACATTTGGACACAATCTATAAATATAATGTTCGAATCGGTTCTCTAAATGTTGCGAATTCAGTAAACTGATCCATGAAGTGGCTTAATTAATGTGATGCCGCCAATATATCTCTGATAATTACGAGCGACACACAAACACGCTCACCCTGCATCATAGAAACAGCCAGTTTGCGCGCGTGTGTGGGCTGCTCCAGCAGACGTGGTTCATACAGCTTCATTGGCAAAATGGATAGATATTGCTGCTATGTCGAATCATCATTATTGCACCATTGCACAGATTGCTGACTACGTGATTCGATTCACCTGCATAAAACTTTGGATTAGTCGTATATAGATCCTACCCTATGGAACGGAATAGGCGGCTTTTAAGTTGAGAAACACAGACACACAAAGATAAACACACACACACACACACACACACACACACACACACACACACACACACACACACTAACACGCAGTTTGAGCAGCTGATAAACTAAAGAGAATCCCTACTAAAGAGAGGCACTATTGATTTCCTGTAAACCGACCTCATTCTGTATTTCTCCCTAAATCTACAGTATCACTGAAGACGAAAATCCCGTTACTCGTTACGACGTACATCGTGAATGAGAATAGACCGCAGAAAACGCGAAGAGATGTCAGCATCCAGAATCACCCTAAAAATAACCAAATGTTAATCCAGCTTACCATTCGTGAGACTTCATGGAATGGTACCTCTGGCCATTAAATACGGATTCCATCTCCATATGGACAATGAAGACCACAATACACGCAGACATATATCAAAGTCATACAAAAGTACTGTATGGTTTCACCATAGTTGGGAGAGAAAAGGCCGGCGGTTGTGGCCGAGTGGTTCTAGGCGCTACAGTCTGGAACCGAGCGACTGCTACGGTCGCAGGTTCGAATCCTGCCTCGGGCATGGATGTGTGTGATGTCCTTAGGTAAGTTAGGTTTAAGTAGTTCTAAGTTCTATGGGACTGATGACCTCAGAAATTAAGTCCCATAGTGCTCAGAGCCATTTGAACCATTTGGAAGAGCAAAGACGGGATTTCTATGGCATCGTTCAATCTGACGAGGAGAGAGACAACCTCTGTAATCTCCAACTGGACATACGCCTGAGATGAATGGCGGAAGGCTTCTTTGAAAGAGTGAAGTAGAACGCTTTCCTCATCCATCTCTAATCCGAACTGAACCCTAAGACCATATTTTTTCTTTCTTTTTTTCCAATATTAAGCAGATGGGCCTTGTCAGGCATTCACTAAAATTCTTTCTAACACAAAATCTTTTGGTCACGATGTAGTTTCGACAGTATGTAATGACGCTTAGTCTGTCAGATTTTGACATATTGTAGAAAATAGACCCTAACCAACAAAGATTTATGAACGGTGTGGTGGCTATACAGAATAATATCAAAAGTCACCCATATTTATCTGAATTTCGCAGAAACTGAGCAGTAAAATCACAGTAATTATCTGGGAGGAAACTGACCAAAAGCTATAAATGTGCTGATGGTGCAACACAATATGCGCCTGTGGAAAAAATCCTTTTAAATCCCTTTTGATTAATTCTTCAGGGTGAAGGCACGAACGTGAATGAGCTCTTGATTAAACATGCATCGTACAACAACAAAAATAACACAATTTAAACCGATTGAGGCTGTTAATTGAATTATATTAGCAGATAGATATCGTGACGGTAACCACGTATCTCAATGAAAAAGCTTTTGATAACAGTCGCATCCAGTACGTCTAATTAGTGTGGCAGTCGCTTTATTAAGCGATGCTCAATAACACAGTGAACGGTGGGGGGGGGGGGGGGGGGAGGAGTTATGTGAAAATTAATGCCCAAAAGCCAATCCACGAAAACTGCAGAAGGGGTTGCCAATTACGAATATCCAGAGGCCAACTGGGACCTGTGTCAGAGTTGATTACAACCACCACTCTAAAGAGAGATACAAATGCCTCTGTACATTGTGCCGTATTCCAAGCGATGCAAAGGTGTTTGATTTTCATGTAAAGTGGCACGGAAAAGGATGATTTATCTGCGCGGTAGAGGAAAATGGACACAGTGGTACCAAACAAAGAACACACGGTGTATTTATACATAATTTCAGTTCCACAGATAATGAAATTGGAAAGCAAAAGAGCATTCAATAAGAAAAAAACATATGCATAGCGTTCATGTTTCCTACATCTGTACAATGAAACATCAGCAAGATATTATTTATAATATAGAAACAAAGTGTATGCATAAGCATTATGATGTGAATGGCTACATCACGCTAAAAATTTATTTTTACTGGGGCGCAGCAGATGATATACGTGATTTTCTGACGCTTCATTTTATCTGGTCATAATCTATGTAGTGTTAAAATAAAGGAATTGCGGTTGTAGCAGTATTCTATACCAGTATCCAGTAAGAAACCATTATTCTTCCTCATCATATTTTGTAACTTTTTTTTAAGATAATGTTCCCTTCCTCTTTGATCATACCGACTGGAAGGCAAAGACGAAATGATAGAAATATTTTTTATGAGTGCAGAAGTGTGAGCATGAAAAATAGTTTTAATTCTTTTCTACGTCTAGCTGTACTTCATTTAGCAAGCGCACGGTTCCGTATAAAATTTAGCAAATTTTCTGCAAGCCGGAAAGGTAATTCATGTCTGACTGTCTACGGCCTGGCGGTGACCCTAATGTGTGAGTATGAAGACGACTGCTTCCAAAACAGACGGCTTTCACCCAACTCTAATTAAAATGCAATAGATTTATAGGATAGGACAGCTTATGCAAGACACCTTTTTAGTTTTGTTTTACCCAGACTTGTTTCAGAAATTTTTGTGCTATCTTCACAGGGCTGTTTTTTACTTTCTTACTGTAAAATTGTTGTTACATAATAACATTGTGTGAACTTTTGTACATAATATTTACAACTGTAAATGAATAATTGTTGTGAAATAGTATACATCATTTGTTCTTAATTCACAGTTGAGATATGTATTAACGACCTGATACTCTATCTGTTATTTGTAACAGTAAGTCTGAAGTTCTAGTTCTAGCTGAAATGGCAAAAGAGTGGATGTATGCATTAGTTTACATACCTTACATGTTGCTAGCTACTCTGTCACACAATCTACAACTTCTCATCTGCAAACAGGACTGGGGCAGAGAGAGAGAGAGAGAGAGAGAGTGAGAGAGAGAGAGAGAGAGCGAGAGAGAGAGAGACAGACAGAGAGAGAAAGAGACAGGGAGGGAGAGAGAGAATGGATTTTTTTGACAACTAAGTCACACACACAGTGGTAATATATTAAAGAAACAAGGACGCAACATATTATACAGAAACAACCACACAATACAAAGAAGACTTGGAAGAAATACCACCAACACTGACAAATACAGCCCGTCCAGTGTATACCAACTTACTTGCAACTGCTGTCAGTCTGTATATATGGGTCAAACATGCAGGAATTTGAGAATGAGGTATATAGACATCTCAGAGCACTGAAAAGCAACAGCTCACACTCAACATTCGCAGACCATCTGATAGTACACAATCACCACACAACAAACTTTGAAACTGACTTACACATCCCTAAAACTAGGAGCAGCTTATACCATAAATTAAGTATAGAAGAAAACTATCACATCCAAAAATCAATAGGCCAAGGAAATAAAGTACTAAATGAATACACATCACTGTGCAATGAAACCTTCTTTGCTACAACTGGAGAACTATACAAATAACATCCACACCAAAACTACTCACGAAGAAAAGAAAAAGCATTCTTTCTCTCTCTCTCTCTCTCTCTCTCTCTCTCTCTCTCTCTCTCTCTCTCTGTCTCCTCCTCTCTCTGCCCGAGTCCATAACACAAACACACACACACACAAAGCAAACACCACAAGTGCCAAATACACTTCAGACTCGCGCGCCTCACCCAGCCAAACACGCTACGAAACAAATGAATACTAAACAGCCACAACAAGACGTAATAGAAGAAAAACTCTGCCTATGTTTTGAAAAATCTGAGAAAGTGCAGTGTCAAGCGACCATAGGTCACGAAATCCGCCTATTCACCTCGCCAGCAACATATGATAACGCACTACAACATCAAAGCCGTACGTTACACACAAAGAACGTGATGTATACTCAGTTTCGTTTGTAAGTGCATAATAAACAGAAAAATAAAAATTACGTTTCGCCTTGCAGATGAGAAGTTGCAGATTGTGTAGCAGACCAGCCAGCAACGTAAACGTCCAATAACAACATGTAAGGTACATGTAAACTGTGGTGTCACCGCCAGACACCACACTTGCTAGGTGGTAGCCTTTAAATCGGCCGCGGTCCGTTAGTATACGTCGGACCCGCGTGTCGCCATTGTCAGTGATTGCAGACCGAGCGCCGCCACACGGCAGGTCTAGAAAGACTTCCTAGCACTCGCCCCAGTTGTACAGCCGACTTTGCTAGCGATGGTCCACTGACAAATTACGCTCTCTTTTGCCGAGACGATAGTTAGCATAGCCTTCAGCTACGTCATTTGCTACGACCTAGCAAGGCGCCATTATCAGTTGCTATTGATCTTGTAATTCATGTATCATCAAGAGCGATGTTCACCAATTATGGATTAAAGTTAAGTATTCCACAAGCTACGTACTTTTTTTACTAGACTCAACTCCTTTAACTGTTCCAGACCTCACGCCAGCCTGCGTGAGCTTAAACGCGTGCCTTTCGGCTATCTCATAGTGGCTTGGCTGTCTTGCCAAGTCACAACATAAACTAATGCATACATCCACTCTTTTGCCAATTAAGTTAGAACTAGAACTTTACACATAATGTTACAAGCAACACACAGTGCATCAGGTCGTTAATACATATCTCAGCTGTGAACTATGAATAAATAATGTATACCATTTTACAACAATTATTTGTTCACAATTGTAAATATTATTTACCAAAATTTCGCTAAATATTAATATGTAACAACAATGTAACAGTAAGAAAATAAAAAACAACCCACTGAAGACAGCACAAAAAATGTGCTCAAATACGTGTGGGTAAAACAAAACTAAAAACGTGTTTTGCATAAGGCGGAATTGCTCGTCCTATTTTTATAGCAAGCATGGACATAAGAAGAAGAACTGCTACACCACAAGATGATTGCAACAAATTTAGTTGCCACTTTGCTCTCTTTCCACAAGATCTCAAATGATTTTAAAACACTATATCCCACTGTGAAGAAATATCTAGTTGTTTCAACACCAATGTGGATAATACAGGGACATCATGTAAAGTAAAATGCTATAAAAGAAAAATGCTATGAAAAGGAATGGCACCCCAGATCACCAGTCCTGGTTGTCGAGCCATACGGCGAGCGACAGTCAGGTTAGTATCCCACCGCTGTTCGGGGCTTCTCCAGACATGTATTCGGTAGACTGAGTAGAATTGTCTTCAGTGGTGAGTCCCGACGACCAGCAAAGTCGTGCCTAGACGAGACCCAGGCAGCAGTGAGATACCAGCCTGATTGTCGCCCACCATATAGCGCGACAACCAGGAGCGATGATCTGGGGTGGCACTCCTTTCCATACCAGGACCCCTTTGGTTGTCATCCGCGCTACCTTTACAACTCAGCGGTAGATCGACGATATTCTCTGCCCCGTTTTGTTGCCCTTCATGGCAAGTCATCCTTAAGGGCAAACCCTTACATGGAAAGAGTCTCTACTGTTTGTCCTCGCTCATTCCAAACCCTAGCATGGCGAGCAATGTCTCCGAATCTCACCCCAATTGAGAATACTTGGTTGGAGTGATATGGGCAGGGCCTTCCAACCAGATCGGAGCTTTGACGATCTAATGCACCAGTTGGACAGAATTTGGCACGATATCGCTTCCGAGGACATGCAACAAATTTATCAGTCATTGCCAAGCAAAATAACTGCTTGCATATGCGTCAGATGTGTACCAATGCGTTTGTGGCTTGCTCAATTTGTAAAGATCTTTTTCTCGATTGAATCATCAATTTTTTCTGAAATTTATGTGCACATGCGCATCACATCTACCGTCCATTCGGATAATTCTTTCGTAGTCTACATCTACATCTACATCTACATGATTACTCTGTAATTCACATTCAAGTGCTTGGCAGAGGGTTCATCGAACCACAATCTCCCTACCATTCCACTCCCGAACAGCGCGCGGGAAAAACGAACACCTAAACCTTTCTGTTCTTGCTCTGATTTCTCTTATTTTATTTTGATGATCATTCCTACCTATGTAGGTTGGGCTCAACAAAATATTTTCGCATTCGGAAGAGAAAGTTGGTGACTGAAATTTCGTAAATAGATCTCGCCGCGACGGAAAACGTCTTTGGTTTAATGACTTCTATCCCAACACGCGTATCATGTCTGCCACACTCTCTCCCCTATTACATGATAATACAAAACGAGCTGCCCTTTTTTGCACCCTTTCGATGTCCTCCGTCAATCCCACCTGGTAAGAATCCCACACCGCGCAGCAATATTCTAACAGAGGACGAACGAGCGTAGTGTAAGCTGTCTCTTTAGTGGACTTGTTGCATCTTCTAAGTGTCCTGCCAATGAAATGCAACCTTTGGCTCACCTTCCCCACAATATTATCTATGTGGCTTTCCAACTGAAGTTGTTCGTAATTTTTACACTCAGGGACTTAGTTGAATTGACAGCCTTGAGCATTGTACAATTTATCGAGTAATCGAATTCCAACGGATTTCTCTCGGATCTCATGTGGATCACCTCACACTTTTCGTTATTTAGCGTCAACTGCCACCTGCCACACCATGCAGCAATATTTTCTACATCGCTTTGCAACTGATACTGGTCTTCGGATGACCTTACTAGACGGCATCATCTGCGAACAACCTAAGAGAACGACCCAGATTGTCACCCAGGTCATTTGTATAAATCAGGAACAGCAGAGGTCCCAGGACGCTTCCCTGGGGAACAGCTGATATCACTTCAGTTTACTCGATGATTTGCCGTCTATTACTACGAACTGCGACCTTCCTGACAGGAAATCACGAATCCAGTCGGACAACTGAGACGATACCCCATAAGCCTGCAGTTTCATTAGAAGTCGTTTGTGAGGAACGGTGTCAAAAGCTTTCCGGAAATCTAGAAATAGGGAATCAACTTGAGATGCCCTGTCGATAGCGGCCATTGTGTCGTTTTTTTCTTCTCTTAGAGTATTTAACTGACGTGACTGCGTCAAGCAGTGTAAAGCATATTCTCTATGAAGCACTTCACGAACAAATGTGCAGGGGGCGCAGCGAGGCTCCTAGTTCTCCGCTAAATATCAGCGAAAGTTATTTGGCCTTGGGGAAGGTGCCCTCCACGTAGCACCCCGTGTGGGGTCTTTTCCAGCTGACGGAGGGAGCGAGGAGGCTCCCAGGCGGCCCCTTCAGAGCGCGGGGGCTGCCAAACAATCCCGGGCCCAACAGCGTCCGTCGCAGCGCAGCGCAGCGTGCAGCCCGCGGGGCTTCCCCGCCATCAGCCGGCCGGCCAGCGACGGCCTCGTTTGCGCTCGCGCGCCCCTCATATTCTCGCGGCATAAATTCGCTGCCGAGGGGGCGGACAAAGTGGCTGCCGTTAGGCGCGGACGACGACGACGACAACGGAGCGCCGCCAAATTTATGCAAAGTACGTAAAGATTTGGGGCAGCCAGACTGCAGCGCGTCTCCGTAATGCGCGCGCGGTTCGCCGCAGGGTGCGGGGTTGGAGGTGGAGCACGAGCGTGTCCACATCGCCGGTTATTACCGCCCGTGGCGCTGCACGAAAAAGCTGCCCTCTGCGGCGAGCTCAACAGGGCGCATCCCAGGCCGGAGATCCTCATGGAAAAAAAGAAAAAAAAACTGTTCTACTACACTATCAAGGTCCAGGGCATTGTCCCTACAGAAATTACACCAAGGAAGAGGGGAAGAAAAGTAGGAAGATTAGGGTTTAACATCCAATCTATGATATCAAAGATGGAGCATCAAGCTCTGGAAGTGATAAGCAATCGCAACATTCAGCTTAAGTGAACTGCGGAAATCGTGGATGAACTAAATGTAGATGGTTAGTAATGGATTTCAACACCTGTCATCACGAATATGATTTTTTTTAAATTATTTATTTATTGCGAACATAAAAGCTGCTCTCGTATGTGTGTCTAGAGCAGGTCGTACAATACATTGGTACACCGAAAATTCTCTTTGTAATAATATGCATGGTTTTTTCTTAAATCTAATAATGCGATATTGACTGTTCCGCTGCTGTGAACGTGTATGCAGGTACTGGGTGTTTTGGACGTGTGTACTGGGGCTGCTTGGGTTTTCTTGCGGTGCTATGGACGTCTGAATCCATCCTGAGCCACCGACCTCAGTGCTGCTGACGAGTTACTTCCACATCTCGTCGATAAAAAGTGTCGAATATGTGCCTCATTACTTGCTATCATTTGCAGGAAACCTAGTTTTGATAGCTTGTTCGTTTATAAGATGATTGTTATGAACACATGAGCCTTGATGTACAAGGGCATGGAGATAAAACCCAACAACTCGAGATAATATGAGTTATCCTTATGCTTTCGCTTTGAAATATAATATAGATTCTTATCTATATTTTATTAACTGCGATATACGAGATAAAATGAACTAGACACAAAACATGAACGCATTGTTTCGCGGCGATCTGCACTAACGAAATCCCGTCGAGCTTCCAGTCACACAAATGGATTTTAAACCACTTGACGTGATTGAAAAGGCTTTAAAATTTTACACAATGTTTTAATTTGATGCCGCACTGTGGCATATAACGAAAGAAACGCAATTATGTATCAACTGAAGATATCAGACGGTATGATCTGTAAAAATCAATTTTCTCACCTAATAGTTTTCGAAAAATTGGATGATAAGTATTTCATATCTGCTACGAGGAACATCGACCCTGAGCGCTGGTGCCAGCATTTGGCGAGCGGTACAGCCATAACATAAGCCGTCTCAGTACGGTATGCAAAGAGCACATCTGTAGCAGGAAAAGGATTTATATGCTAATTCATACAATGAAACTCAGTTTTATTCGCAATTTCGGTTTTGCGATGCTTTGCTGGAGTCATCCCAATCAAATAACCCTCACCGCGTCTCTCATGGGGCGCCCAGTGCCCACAGAAAGTGTTGGTTTGTTTCCCATTACAAGCAAAATGATTTTTAAAAAGGAATTTGATAGGGAGGACGAACGCCATATGACCTACACTTCACCCCATCTGTTGAACCTCTCCACTTTAGGCCACAACCACGACGCCCAGATTTGAAATCACGTGGGTATCGTATGGATAGCCGAGGGAAACAATGTAGGGACACCGCTGCTCAGTATCGATACGAAGAGGTCTCAGGGTATGGCATAAAGGGCGTCAATGATATCACTGCTTCCGTTGACGCATTGATTCCCACTCATTTTGCTGTCGAACACAACAGTTTGCAGTGCGATGAATAACAGAACGATGTTTTTGGCAACCTTTGACACTACTGACTACCCCCACCCCCACCCCCACCCCCCCGGACATTCCAACCCTCCTCTAAGAATAGTGTGCGTCTACCAACTTATTGAACATGATTGCGTCCCTTTGGAGCGTTGTGCCGCAGTGATAGCGAACCATTTCGACATCCTTGAGCTGAGTGGCACTATTTCGCTGAACCAGCACCTGCTAGCCGCATGTGAAATTTAGAGGGTATCGATAGGGACTGTCACGTCAGCCCCTTCTATTCAGAGACTGGCTTTCTCTGTACCGACACATTTATCAAACAATCAACAAGAATGTTCGGGGTCAACAAGAATGTGCGGGTGCTACCGAGGACGGCTGTCGCACTCTTCGAGATTACGCCACATGTGGGCGCGAAACAGGCGGACTGAAAAAGTATAGACACCCTTTGCTGCTTCGGATCACATTCAAATGTCGTGGAATGGTTTGGAACAGATTCTAGTGATTCCACCCTTTACACCAGAGCAAAACATTGCGGTCGCGTTGTGCTCCAAAGGCGGTGTGTCTGAAATGTTTTATTCGGCCACCCACAAGAAAGCCGCGTGGTTTCAACGCTGGGCACTGCGATTCTCACCTGCATCTCAGAGACTTCAACACGAGGGGTGTAATGTGGGCAAGAGAGGGTGTGACAACCATCCCACCGCGTGTGACGTTGGTCAGAACTGTGATGAAATTTGGTACCAATGTGACACCATCGACCTACCTTACACGCCACATGAACTTCTTAGCTCCGCTCTTTCTCAGGCAAGTGTCGACTGCTTGCTATATCGAAAGTCGCATAGCGCACTGGTGACGTCACCACGCTTTCGCACCATCGCAGGGGAAGGTTGTAGGCAAGTTTGAGCCAAATTTGAAACTTCTGCTTTGTTGTGGGAGACAATACACGTGGGTTCGAAAAAGTAAGCTTTAATTGTGTTGCGCGGTGTAGATTGAAGAGTAGTGGCAAAAGATTGCATCCCTGATTTTTAATTTTTTAATCCGAGTCTTCCATTCATAACGACTTTCCTTTGTTCTTGAACGTATTGTATTTAATACGTCTTTCCCCACAATTAGCACGTATTTTTCTTAGAACAACGAATAATTTGCACCACTTTACATTGACAAACGCTTTTCCGAGGTCGAGAAATCATAAAAAAAACACCTTGATTATTATTAAGCTCCTAGCCACTTAGTGCTATTCAGCCTATCGTTTACACCAGAGTTTGGGCGTTATAAGCAAGCCAGAAGCGAAGTTGTTAAAATAATCATCTGATGTAATTTGTACGAACAAATCATGAGCAGATATCAAAATTTTCAAAATTATCACATATTATATAAGTAGCTTTCCGCAAAGAGGCCAGATTAGTATTGGTTATTTGAAGGGGATCATGTTGATGTTTATATCATCTAAACAGGACCAGAAAGTATATAGAAAGTGGCTTCTGTTGCTCGCAGTTTGAGAACCTCCGTTTACTCTTTCGCATCCTGTTAATGTTGTGTCTTTCGGACACATCGGACACATAATACCAAATATACAACACATTATCAGAAACGTGTAGAACATGGCCGCTAGCTCTTTCCCTTGCCTATTCCAGTAAGATGACAGCAGGTACCCAACTAGTGCCGATTGTTCCTTCATCGATCCCATCCTTAGTCTCAAGGCCATTCTTAGTATACTTCGCGCCTGTACTGAAAAAATGGATTCAGAAGGGTTTGATCAAATTAGGTCGATACTATATAGCTACCATTGATATACTTGGTACACCGTCAGGAATTAACATTTATGTATATATAAATCCTGATCTGCAAGCATGTTACTGTTTTTTTACTGCATTTTTAAAATTCTGAATAGCTAAGAAAGGTTGTATGTTGAAATAACGTATTTGTACACAATTACACTTCTCCTGCATTTAAATCCGCTCAGCACACATACGTGATTCACATACACACATCAAAAAAGTTTTGCATTACCCCGGTTCCCAGAACACCTGAAAATAGACGTCTACAGGGGATATTGTATCACAGACACAGTCCCTTTGACTGTTCAGAGATGTCACTAAACCCACCTAAAGAGGTACTGGCAGAAGTAAAGGTGTGAGGAAGGAGCGTGGGTCGTGCTTGGGTAGCACAGTGGCAGAACACTTGCCTGCGAAAGGCAAAGGTCCCGAGTTCGAATCTTGGTCCGGCACACAGTTTTAATCTGCCAGAAAGTTTCCACCAAAAGATGTAAGCAATTATGCATGAGCAGCGCCTACTAGACGGAGAAGGTTCGACAGCCGATCAGTTCCAGTCATGCCATCAGGAAGGAGGTACACGGCACGTGTTATTGTAGTTCAACCGTACCTAGACGGTCAATGCCGCGGTTCGATTGCGTCCGCATTGATACTTTGTGCCAGGAAGGGCTTTCAACAAGGGAAGGGTCCAGGCGTCTCGGTGTGAACCAAAGCCAGTTGTTCGGACATGGAGGAGATACTGAGAGACAGGAACTGTCGATGGCATGTCTCGCTCAGGCCGCCTAAGGGCTACTACTGAAGTAGATGACCGGTTCGGAGGAACCCTGACAGCAACGACACCATGTTGAATAATGCGTCTCGGGAAGCCACAGAACGTCGTGTTACGACTCAAACTGTGCGTAATAAGCTGCATGATGCGCAACTTCACTCCCGACGACCATGGCGAGGTCCATCTTTGCAACCACGACATCATGCAGCGCGGTACAGATGGGCCCAACAACGTGCCGAATGGACCGCTCAGGATTGCCATCAGGTTCTCTTCACCGATGAGTGTCGCATATGCTTTCAACCAGACAATCGACAGAGACGTGTTTGCAGGCAAACCGGTCAGGCTGAACGTCTTAGACACACTGTCCAGCGAGTGCAACAAGGTGGAGGTTCCGTGCTGTTTTGGGGTGGCATTATATGGGGCCGACGTAGGCCGCTGGTGGTCATGGAATGCGCTATAACGGCTGTACGACCGATAGTGCAACCCTATCTGCAGCATACTGACGAGCCATTCGTCTTCATGGACGACAATCCGCGCCCCCATCGTGCACATCTTGTGATGGACGTCCCTCAGGATAACCACATCGCTCGACTAGAGTAGCCAGCATGTTTTCCAGACATGAACCCTATCGAACAAGACTGGGATGGATTGAAAAGGGCTATTGACGAACGACGTGACCCGTCAACCACTCTGAGGGATCTACGCCGAATCGCCGTTGAAGTGTGAGACATTCTGGACCAACAGTGCCTTGATGAAATTGTGGATAGTGTGCCACGACGAATACAGGCATGCATCATTGCAAGAGGACGTGCTACTGGGTATTGGAGGTACCAGTGTGTACAGCAATCTGGACCACCACATTTGAAGGTCTCGCTGGATGGTGGTACAATACGCAATGTGTGGTTTTCATGAGTAATAAAAAGGGTAGAAATGATGTTTATGTTGATCTCTATTCCAATTTTCTGTACAGGTTCCGGAACTCTCGGAACCGAGGCGATGCGAAACTTTATTTTGTGTGTGTAGGCTATACACACTGAGTTATTGTCCAAATGTCAAACAGATCCATGCGATATTATAAATGTTCCTATAATTACTATACCTCGATCGCCGAATTACATTAAATATTAGCTCTGCAAGATGAACAGTACACCTTTAGATGTGATAATTATTCTTCAAATAACTTCATGATACGTTATGTATGTCATTAAAAAAATCTAATGGTCTAAGATACGTCTTCGAAATATACAACGCGTCGTCATATGAAGAAAGCACGTTCTCTTATGGAGTTTCCGTCGGAAAGTATGTATAGAACGTCTGTTGACTAGGTCAATGATTTTATAGTCTATCTGTTCAAAATCGTTCAGATAGCTTTAATCACTATGGGACTTAACATCTGAGGTCTTCAGTTCGCTAGACTTAGAACTCCTTAAACCTGACTAACCTAAGGACATCACACAGGATTCGAACCTGATACCGTAGCAGCAGGGCGGCTCCGGACTGAAGCGCCTAGAACCTCTCGGCCACGGAGGCCGGCAGTCTATCTGTAAAATCGTTGACCTAGCGCCTCGATAGTAGCTAAGAATGTGAACTGCTTCCCTGTCACTGATTCTCCATTTATCGAAGGTAGCAGCAAGCTCGGGACTCCTTGCAACTCGACATCCTCTTCTTTTTTTTTTATTAGTAGAGAAGAAAATTTTGGGATAGTGTTACCGGTCGATGTTCTTGGAGTTTTCTTGAAAGCAAGTAAATTTGATTCTACACTACTTGATATCATAGACTGAAGAGTCAAAGAAACTGGTACACTTGCCTAATATCGTGTAGGTCCCCCTCGAGAAAACGGAAGCACCGCAATACTACGTGGCATGGACCCGACTAATGTCTGAAGAAGAGCTAGAGGGAATTGACATAATTAATCCTGCAGGGCTGTCCATAAATCCGTGAGAGTACATGGGAGTGGAGATCTCAACACCACGTTGAAAGACATCCCAGATATACTCAGTAACGTTCATGTCTGGGGAGCTCGGTGGCCAGAGGAAGTGTTTAAGTTCAGAAGGGTGTTCCTGAAGCCACTCTGTAGCAATTCTGGATATGTGAGGTGTCTCACTGTCGTGCTGGAATTACCCAAGTCCGTCTGAACGCTCAATGGACATGAATGAATGCAGGTGATCGGACAGGACGCTGACGTTCGTGCCACCTGTCAGAATCGTATCTAGAAGTACTAGGAGCCCCATATCGCTCCAACTGCACACACCCCACCATACCCGTACACGTCCATCCGCTCGATACAATTTGAAACGACACTCGTCCGAGAGACTAATAACTGTGTCAGACACTTGTCTTATATAACCGTTGCCAATTGCAGCGCCGTATTATGCCTGTATTTGAATACGCATGCCTACACCAGTTTCTTCGGCTCTTCAGTGTATATTCCGAATGTTAGACGGAGAAAAAAATGGTTAGTACTATGTGGATGATATAAGTTTAACGAACGACATTTGAGTATAAAGAGAAGATTTTTTTACTTTACTTTGAAATGTATATATGTCTAAAATTTTGGTCACAGATTCGTAAATAACTGATTTAAGAATCTGCTGAGGAATATCAATTTTGCTCTCGCCATTTTTCAGCTGCCTCTGCTCTCTCAGATGTCCTATTTTTCCTGGGTAGCTGGTAGCGGAGTCAGTGCACGAACTCTGGCAGGCCTTACTTATAAACCGTTTAGCAGTAGTGATGATATTTAAAGCACTAGTTTGGGATATCCCAAAAACGTCATCAGGTTTTTGAACAATATCTGTTTCTTTTCGCTTATGAGCCTTCGGTAACCTTCAGTTGCGTTTTTTTGTAGGTGCCTCCATTGTTGACAAAAAGCTTCTAATTATTTATACAGTGTTTCAGTTCTTCTGTCAGAATTTGTTGTTTTCCCCAATGAATCAACACTTCGCCTCCAATTAGTGCCGCATCTTGACACACAAGTAATATATACACCTACATTTTTTTTAAATATTAACATTGGGCAGATGACAGTATAGTATCATTGACTTACAGGGACTAATAACCGAGTAAATATATATTTCTTAAACAAACTGAAGAAGAGGACCGTTGGGCCGATCCGGATTGATTCGAAAGAAAGAAATTCTCAGCTCGTCCCGCTGCCCCACCAACTTTATCTGACATCACGTCATCCAACCAGTGACGTGTGACATGCTAAGGCAGTAAGGTAGGGAAAGTGAGGCAAAGAAATGGTAACATTGTGTAATGAATGGGATACGCACGGAGAAGGAATTTTTTTATTTCTTTTTATTTTTTGCAAGTTGATGGTCTTATCTTTTAGATTTTCCGATTTTGAAGGTCCAAGCGCACCCCTTCCTCTTATCCCAATTTCTCATATCTGACTTTGGAAGCAAACAAAAAAATCTATAAATGAAATAGAAAGTGGCATATAAGGTTCACCCTTTTTTGTATGTTATCTCCGGACATAGCGGTGGCACCATCCCTTAGCATGATAAAGAACTACGTGAGATACAAGGTTACACGTGACTCATATAACTGCATTGGAGACACTACATAGTTTGCCAAGAAAGAGAAAAAACTAGTACCCCTTTTAGTATTAACAATAACTGTTCTTAAGAAAAAATGTAAATTCTCGCAGGAACTGTAAGCTACTCTCTGAAGTCTTAACACTTATTGTCATATCACCTGGGTCCTGTTGTAGGTATTTCCAAAATATTCCTTTCTTCGCCAATTTTACGGAGAATGTTTTCATCTGAAACGCCCCGACTCTATCCTCTTCCGCTTTCCTCGCAGTACGGATACAATGCTGGGTTCCTCACATAGTTCCCAGAAACTACTTACCTTTTTTCAAGGTAGGATCTAAGAGGACATGCTGAAAAGTAATGCCTCTGAAGTTTCTATGTGATAACTCTTGCAGAATTTGAAATACAACAAACGTTATTAACATTCTACATCTTTAGTGTGTACATATCTATTTCCCAATATAATCACCCAACGAGAAACCAGTTAGTTGAAACCGTCGACTTTGTTGCATCGCTTCATGACTATCGAAGCGAAGTCGTCGAAGGTATTGTTCTGGAAACCGATGAAAATCTGGTAGTAGGCCTACCAAGGCGTCGCATTGTTAAAGATGTCGTAGCGCTCATGTGCAGTCTGGCATTTTCATGATGAAGGGGAGGACGTGTTATGTGTGGACGAACTCTTCGCATTCGAAACTCAAATACAGCTCGCTGTATCTCATGCGCCGACATAGTTACGTTACACACTACCAACTTACACCCAGCAATTTGGGGTCCTCTAGTGGCCGAGTGCTGCAAAAAGGTAGACATGAAGAATGAAGCTGTAGACTGTTAATAGCGTTCGATTTCTTGAAAGGCTTTAGGAGTTTTCACATAAGAAATTCGGAGGCATTACTTTACAACACGCCCTCGTACGTTTCTTACTGGTGGAATTTCTGTGGCGAGGGATGCCCGATTTGCCTGAGCCATTACGCTCCTTACGTCTTCCTTGATACGCCACTTAGGTGACGCAGTGGTTAGTATACTTCACTCGCATTTGGGAAAACGACGGTTCAAACCCGCGTCCGGCCATCCTGATTTAGGTTTTCCCTGATTTCCCTAAATCCCTTCAGGTAAATGCCGCGATGGTTCCTCTGAAAGGACACAGCCGACTTCCTTCCCCATCCTTCCCTACTCCGATGGGACCGATAATCTCGCTGTTTGGTCCCCTCACCCAACCAACCAATCAACCTTAATACGTCAGCCATGCATTATTTTGTTTATAAGGTCCCAATATCAATAACAAATTTGACGATAATCTCTATTTGCTGCACTCAGCACTTCGGTCTTTGCTTACTGTCAAACCACTCTCTATGTTCAGTAGTCTGCTCATCCAATTCAGTAGTTGGAATTCTTCCCCACACGCTATGAGGACAGCAATATGATCAGCAAATCTTACTGCTTATTTCCTTCCAATTTTAATGGTAATAGTGAGTTGTTATTTTATTTCCGTCTTTTCTTCTTCGATGCACAGCTTGAATTGTATGGGAGAAAGACTGTATCCTAGCATTAGCCAATTTTAATGCAAGAACAATAATCATTGTCCTCTATTCTTATGGTTCTTTTTACTGGTTAAATAAGTGGAAATTACTGTTCCGGTCGTATTTAGTGTGATTGGTGTTTAACAGCAGAAATACGTTGTTGTGGGATTAAATTTATGGCCATGCCCTCGGGCATGGGTGTGTGTGTGTGTGTGTGTGTGTGTGTGTGTGTGTGTGTGTGTTTTTCCTTAGGATAATTTAGGTTAAGTAGTGTGTAAGCTTAGGGACTGATAACCTTAGCAGTTAAGTCCCATAAGATTTCACACACATTTGAACATTTTTTAAATTTATGGCTCGCCTCTGCCCTACCAATTTTTATGGAGTAGAGCTGCTAGTAATGACGCCGGTCACTGTGACAGGATACTCTTACAAAAGGTGAGTAGGAAATTAAATCGTCATTTCAGATCATTACACGTCAAGCAAAACTGAAAATTTGAACTTTAAAAAGGGTAGGTATGGACGAAAAGGTAGATTCTTCACACACGTGAAAGTCTCTCTCCTCTCAAAAACCATTCGTGTTGGACATATCATATTTTCACGCGTTTTGTTCCATGACCTGTGTGCACTAATTGTAGATAATATGTTAACAGTCTCTGGTATTTTTATGGAACATGAAGGTCCTATACCAAAATACTCCATCAGTAGACCAAAACACATCGGGAATGGAGGAAAAGATCTAAGATGTCGACTTGGAAAATCGAATACGAATCATACGTAGATGCGTTGTTTATTACCGCGTTGAATATCCATGTTTGTGAAGAGGAACAAACCAAGGGTCATTTACTAAACGGAGCCTTGTACCCTCTGCAGTTTCGTGTGGAAGACCTAATTATGGCAATTGTAAATGAATATAACCTTTCTTAATACTGATCTGCCGGCCACGGTGGTCTCGCGGTTCTAGGCGCTCAGTCCGGAACCGCGCGACTGCTACGGTCGCAGGTTCGAATCCTGCCTCGGGCATGGATGTGTGTGGTGTCCTTAGGTTAGTTAGGTTTAAGTAGTTCTAAGTTCTAGGGGACTGATGACCGCAGATGTTAAGTCCCATAGTGCTCAGAGCCATTTGAACCATTTTTGAACCAATACTGATCTAGTATGTTTTAAGAAATATTCGTCGTTGCTGAAACGTACTTTTTTTTTTTTTTTTTTTTGCATTAGTCTTCTGATTCGTTTGATGCGGCGCGCCACAATTCCTCTCCTGTGCTAACCTCTTCATCTTAAGAGTAGCACAGAATAGCACTTGCAACCTACGTCCTCAATTATTTTCTGGATGTATTCCAATCTCTATCTTTCTTTACAGTTTTTTCCCCCTACAGCTCCATCTAGTACCATGGAAGTCATTCCCTCATATCTTCACCGATGTCCTATCATCCTGTTCTTTCTCGTTATCAGTGTTCTCGGCATATTCCTTTCCTCTCCGTTTCTGTGTAGAATCTTCTCATTCCTTACCTTATCAATCCATCTTATTTTCAACATTCATCTGTTGCACCACATCTCAAATGCTTCGATTCCCTTCTGTTCGGATTTTCCCACAGTCCGTGTTTCACTACCATACAATGCTGTACGCCAGATGTACATTCTCAGAAATTTATTCCTCCAATTAAGGCCGATATTTGATACTAGTAGACTTCTCTTGGCCAGGAATGCCTTTTTTGCCATAGGTAGTCCGCTTTTGATAGAGTGTTATCGATCCCCTCTGCCTTATTTGACCTTAAATTCTCCAAAGCTCTTTTAAATTCTGATTCTAATACTGACTCCCCTATCTCTTCTAAATCAACTCCTGTTTCTTCTTGTATCACATCAGACAATTCTTCCTCCTCACAGAAGCTTTCAATGTAGTCTTTCCACCTATCTGCTCTCTCCTCTGCATTTATCAGTAGAATTTCCGTTGCACTCTTAATGTTGCCACCCTTGCTTTTAATGTCATCGAAGGTTGTTTGACTTCCCTGTATGCTGAGTCCTTCCGACAATCATTTCCTTTTCGATGTCTTCACAATTTTCCTGCAGCCATTTCGTCTTAGCTTCCCTGGACTTCCTTTTTATTTCATTCCCCATTGACTTGTAGTTCTGCATTAGTGATTTCCCGAAACATTTTTGTACTTCCTCCTTTCATCGATCAAATGAATATTTCTTCTGTTACCAATAGTTTCTTCCCAGGTACCTTCTTTGTAACTATGTTTTTCTTCCCCACTTTTGTGATGGCCCGTTTTAGAGATATCCATTGCTCTTCAACTGTACTGCCTACTGAGCTATTCGTTATTGCTGTATCTATAGCCTTACAGAACTTCAAATGTATCTCGTCATTCCCTAGTAATTCCGTATCCCATTTCTTTGCGTATTGATTCTTCCTGAGTAATTTCATAATGCTTATTTACTATGAATTTTCCTTTTCATTTTGTCAGTGCTGACAATGTTGTTTTGTCGTAACATATTTCTTTGGAACAACGTTATTTTTGTCACGAGTAAATTAATAAATGGAAAACGTTTTCGGAGAAAATTGTGTACTTACAAACCTACGAACAGACGATTGTGCAACGGAGTAAAACAACATATTCGTGTTAGATGTCTTCATTGTGTTCTAGGCCGACCCAAACAGGACGGGTAAAAAAGCAATTCAGTTTACAAGCATATTTAATATGTAAATAATTATTTAAATAAAAGTAAATTTTTAGTTTAACATCTTATTATATAGGACGAAAAGATATAATAAAATAACATCTCTTAGACCTGTACACATAGTTCTGTAAATTCGTGATTCAGAATTTTTAATAGATATGAAAATACTTGGAACATTTTTATCGAAAAACTGAATAGATAAAGATGTCAACTATTCTTGCATCAATTGCCCTGGACCCCATATTTTCGTTACACATGTTACAAGTATTTTCGTAGTCATTAAAAATTCACAATTATAAATTTTCAGAATCATTTGTAAGGGGCTAGGAATCTATATGGGGCCAGGATGAATTACTTTATACTTTTAAGTCTGATGTGGAAATGTGCGATATTAAAATTTTATTTTTATTTAATAAATATTTTCTGGCTTTTATTCTAGTCTGTGTTGAGTTCGTCAACCGGTTTCTAGTATCTTGATGTGATTACAACAAAGGCATCTGGGAAATTTCAGGCTTTTACTTTCTCTTCAACTGAGTCACCCAACGCATTGTTTATTTCTACGTATGTTACTCAAAGAAGACGGCGATGGTAGAATTTAGAGAGATTCGAGATCACAGGGAAGATTACCGGCAGTTATTCTTCCTACGAACCATTAGCGACTGAAATAGGAAAGAGAGGGAACGGCAATGCTACACAAAATACCCTCCGCCACATACCAGACAAGAAAGTGAGTTAATATTGCACAGCCAACCATTTCTGAGCTATGTTGAATGTTCCACGTCTTTAGCTCATCGGGAAATGACAGCGCCCTCCGTCACAAACCACACAAGAGAGATAATTAATATTGCATTGTCATACAGTTGTGAGCTGTGTTGAGAGTTTCAAGTCGCTAGGTCGTCGGGAAGTTAAATAAAATCAGCTACAAAATTTATACCAAACAGCTAGACAACGTAGTGAGTTCATAAAAAAAAAAGAAAAATAAGTCATGTGTACATCAAATTTGCTTGAAATCACTCCAGGAATTCTTGAATTAGCGTTTTGTAAACACCTTTTTCACTCTCACCCTCACCCTCGGCTTCAGGGTTGCTAGGAGGGACTTAATGTCACTGTATTTTTACTCCCACACTATTTCATTGTCATTCAGTTACGAGCTGTGTTTAAGATAGCACTTCGTGATGTTCGCTTAGAATCAATTTCGAAATATGTATCAAACAGACAGGCAAGAAAGCGACCTAATAAAAACATGTTAAAATAAGAAGAAAGCCCGTATCACTGCAAGGCAGAAATTGACAATTTAGAAGTTACAAGACTATCGGGTAATGTTTCTGTTGGCTCATCTACTCATTTTCTTCATTTTCAATGTTTTAGAAGTGGTTTCACAAATGAGTTAGACCTCTGACGCCGGTCGCAGTGAGTTTAGAGCAATAGAAGCATTTTTCTGTGACAAGCGTCACACCTTCAGCTATATTGATAGGTTTTATTTTATTTGCGATCGACTTCGGTATTACACCATCTTCATGCTGCTCTAACCAGATGATCGTGTAGATATCGAGTAATCACCGTCATGCTGAATCTTCTTTATTTCTCATGGTGTGAATGATCGCATTTGGAGTTGATGTGTCGTCGCCATTGACACTTGTTAGTCCTTTGGTTACTTAAAGCAGCATTTTCATGCAATTGCTGTTCAGAGCAAACTCATGCCATCACCCTCTCTCAACTCACACTCCTCCAGCTGTCCGTTTCTGCAGTTTTGCACCGATATTAATCTGGGCGTAGCAATGGTACAATAGAACTTGTTCATGTACAGCAGTTAGACATATCCAAATTTACATATGTCAAGTAACATATATGTAAACGATATTAACTATACATAAGGAAAGAAAAAATTCAAAATAAACACGCCAGTAAAATTCCCTCACATTATCATAGAAGCTTAGAGACACGAGGTGTCCTTTGGTATAGACGTGGTGGAGTGGCTGTGGAGTGTAGGCCAGCGGTGGCTACGAAACCTCCGCCGCAAGGTATAACATCTTGTAGTCTTGACCTTCAATGCTGAATTGCTACGACGATCCCAGATACCCCCTTTGAAGGTGCATGTTTTACTAGTGGTGCCGTTGACGTCGGAAGGCCGCGGCGGGACGTCTATTTGAAGTATTCATCCTGTTTTGCTAACAGTGTTTACCCCTATCGGTAGCCTAGGCCTAATAGCAATATGTTCCACTGAGTGAGCAGTGCCAGTGACGGGAAGATCCACTGAACTGTCGTGTATATGAATTAGCTTATTTTAAATTGATCTAAATTTGTAAATACTTTGACATGTCCTATATCCTTGTAAAAAGATATCTACGGATGAATAAAGCTACTACTACTACTAATACTACTACTAGGTGTCCGCAGCTACAGGGGCAGAAGTTCGCCCTAGTGCGGGTGGGTGAAGGCAGTACCACCCTGGCTTCGAACCGCTGTCCTCCAAGGCATGTGTTTGGTTGCTACCTTGGAGTCTGGGGACGGATTATCTGTCGTGTCATTCTGAGCCCACAGGTGTGGTCTTAGAACTGTGAACCGCTCTACTGGAAATGACTGCACAGTCCGGCTTCAGCTGTTGGCTGGCCCAAGACTTAATGCAGAATTTCTTGGATCGGAAGTGTTGGAGGTTGCTACCAGACTATGCATAACTGTGCTAGAATCAGACAGCGTTTATAGTTGTTAATAGGAGGCTTGTTGTGCCGATATATTGCTTCCAGGCACGTACATACATTCGTGTCTGAATAGTGTGGAAATACTCCATAGGTCGGTTCGTAGTTGCACGTCATTTTTGCAATTTTATCACAGCTGCAAGGCTCGGTCCGGCAACCTTATGGTGTACAAACAGCCTTTCTTTTGTGAAATTACGTCTCAGCGCCTCCACTTCCGCCTTCTTGCATCACATACAGCTACAATGCAGCTGCCTCTCACTCAGTAACGCCCACAAGTGTCGACTGCGTTTCACAAGATTTTTCGAATATCTATAGAAGATATTCGACAACTTGTCCATACGGTGCAGTTACTAGAAGTCTTGTCCGCCCCCGTAGCTGAGTGGTTCTGAGTGAACGGATCAACGAACAACCAGAACGGATGTCATCAGACGTCCGCCACGAACAAATTCGACGAACAATATAGAACAAAGCGAGATTAAAAAAAAATAATAATAAAAAATTGTTCAGCGCGACAGAATGTCAATCCTAAGGGCCCGTGTTCGATTCCCGGCTGGGTCGGAGATTTTCTCCGCTCAGGGACTGGGTGTTGTGTTGTCCTAATCATCATCATTTCTTCCCCGTCAACGCGCAAGTCGCCGAAGCGGCGTCAAATCGAAAGACTTGCACCCGGCGAACGGTCTACCAGACGGGAGGCCCTAGTCACACGACATTCACATTTATTTTACTGGAAGTCTTGTCATTACATTACCTATGAAGTAGTACAGTACGTAGCTTGTACCAGACTGATTCTAGAAGTCTGTCAGAAATATTAAGAATGAGCTAAGAGATGATAACGCAGGGTTTTGGCCTTGCGATGGCGGAAAGCGTTTTGAGAAATGGTGACCGCGAGGAGGGTGGGGAGAGCCAAGTAATTTGCTGTATGTATATATGGGGCAGGCTGCGAGGGCCGGGTTGTCAGGGGACATTTGTTGCGTTAACCTCCTAGTTGCTGGACTTATCGCCGGGCGCAGGCGAGTGGGTGGGATGTAGAGTCTCACTGGACTCCAGTAATTACATTCCAGCTGGCTACTGCGCTCCGGTTTCTTGTGAATATTCAGGAGAACGGTTGGCCCACTGTCTTGTGGACGTCAGGCAAGCTGCTTGGCAATCGTAATTCGGCCGTGGTGCACGTTCCAACTCTAGTTTGCTCCTTCAATGGGTGACGTCTTACAGTGACGGAGTACTGACCTGGTGGTCCAGCGCATTTAGCACTTCGTTTGCTTGGCTCACAGAGTACGTGCTTTAGGATTTTCCATTTTTCAAGCTTAGGAGACTGGCACTGGTTCAAAACTCTCCCTTATTAATTATAATAGAGAAGATCAAATCTCAACCAGGTTCTTTACTTATTGCATGCACTTATATACCATCTGAAAACGCTTGATTTGAAAGCTAAGTCTTCTTCATCTGATGGAGCCGTGCTATGTAAACTCAACTTTCATCTGAGGACATACAGGGGTTGGACAGAAATAGGGAAACAACGGTCGAAATGCTAGCTTCAGCACAAATACGAATGCTGGCAAAGCCTTCATGTTGCTCTCCTGTATTTCCAATGTACTCAACACGTTAAAATTGTCAGTCGTGGACAGAACAGTGTTATGAGTAATTATAAGTACAATAATTCAGAGCCCAGCGAATTCAAGCGAGCGTAGGCAGATTGTTGGTGCTCATATGGCAGGTGGTGCCATAACAGAGAGAGCCGAAGTGTTTGATGTATCAAGACGCACCGTAACGAAGATTCAGACTGCATGCTGTGAAAGCAGGAAAATATCAACCACTAAATGTAAGCACAGGCTTCCGCTGCCAATGTCACAGTCAATAAAGCTCTCTAGGATATGTACCCACATTGTCAGTATGTAAAATTCTCGGACGTTTCAGCCACTGTTGCGAAGCTCTTTGTCAGGTTTTTTTGCTAACTGTTGAGTGAAAGAAATTTGGGTTTTTGTAGTGGCAGAGGACGCTGTCATCGTAATCTGACAGGAATTGACAATGAGGAGGAGGGGTGTTAGACGTCCTTTATTGGTGTTCTCATTATTTCTTTCCAATAGTGGAGATAGACTTCCTTCACTGGTGTGTGCCTAATTGCTTGCCACTGGTGGAAATACCCGAATGAAAAGTTGTGACGTAGCGCTGTTTACTTGGTGCCGGCTGAAGCGTGCCAGTACTCTGTGTACTTGTGTACCCGTACTCCGTATTCTTTTTAGCGGGTCGCTTGGTTGTTTCTACCTCCGGTCTAATCTTTCTCCTGCTGTTTCGCTAGTACGCAGAATATTCAAAATTCTGTGACTATCGAACCCATCTTGGTTTTCTGCCACCGCCGACCTGGTGTTTTGTCTTAGTCGGATATGTCTTTCGTGTTCAGATATCCACGTGTCGATGGGTCACCCTGTCTCCCTTACATACGCTTGACAACACTCGCACCCAGTTTTGTAAACTAAAACAGCATGTAGCGTGTCAACTGCATCTATCGCAGAGCCAAGAATATCTTTGGCTTTTATTTCGTCGCTGTTTTTGGAAAACTGGCTCGATACCCGCTCGATAGAGTAATTTGCCTACAGTTTCAGTGACCCCTTGAATATGTAGTTGTAGGGCGAGCCGGACGGGGTGGCCGAGCAGTTCTAGGTGCTACGTTCTGGAACCGCGTGGCCGCTACGGTCGCAGGTTCGAATCCTGCCTCGGCCATGGATGTGTGTGATGTACTTAGGTTAGTTAGGTTTAAGTAGTTCTAAGTTCTAGGGGACTGATGACCTCAGATGTTAAGTCCCATAGTGCTAAGAGCCATTCGAACCATTTTTAGTAGGGCGACTTTTGTGCTTCCTTCTGCACTTCCCTGTTGCCTTTGAAGCCATAGTTTTATGTATCTTCTTCACTTCATAACCACTGACTCCAAACACGGACCGGAGGTTTTGTAGTTCAGACGTTCTTCATCGCTAATTCAGTGAGCCTTCTTAGTTAAAGTGTCCAATCCATTCTTCTGCGCAAGGCGATGGTGGTAGGAGGCAAGTAGGTATCTGGGCTTCCTACATAATCTGCAGCCAAGTTTACCATCAGGCTTTCGGTGAACTTCCCCGTTGAGGACAGGCACTCCTCTTCCCTCCCCCATTCTTTTCTATCTCGATAGTGAACTGAATTTAGCTGTGCTGCTGGTTGAGATGTTGGTGGAAGTCATATTCTGTGTTGACAGTTAGCGAGGGTCATCAAATTATCGGAACCATCATTCCGACCAATGTGCACGTGGATACGTAAACATGAAAGATATACCTGACTAAGACTAAGTGGCAGAACACCAGGGTGGGTGCGGCAAGCATACATAATTTCGAGAAGCCTGCGTACTAGCCAAACGGCAACTTACCTTCAGGAGGAAGACTAGAGTGGCGACAGTAATAGTCAAGCGACCTGCCAACACGAGTAGAGAAGACGGGTACAGAACTACGGCGTCTTGCCTGCCAGCAGTAACAGCGCTATGGAGTGGCTGCTTTCGCGAAGCAACCCACACAGGTGCACGGGAGACTGAGCGTGACCCCGACGCCAAAGTTTGACTCTCAGCAATTTACCACTCGTGACAAAAGGGTTTATTTTGAAGTGGTTTTACTAAGTGTTACATCGTACCGTGATTAAGCGTTCACGTTAACCGCGCCGACCACCTGCAATTGGATTGCAGTGACGATTGTGGTGTGTGTGTGTGTGTGTGTGTGTGTTGTAAGTAGGCTGTTTATGTTTTCTTATTGGCAACGTTACGTAGCGCTCTGTATGAAAATCACTGGCTGTGCTGTGTGCAGTCTGTGGCTAGTTTGCATTGTTGTCTGCCATTGTAGTGTTGGGTAGCTGGATGTGAACACCGCGTAGCGTTGCGCAGTTTGAGATGAGCCGAAAGCAGTGGTGGATGTGGGGGAGAGAAATGGCGGAGTTTTGAAATTTGTAAGACTGGATGTCATGAACTGCTATATATATATTATGACTTTTGATGACTATTAAGGTAAATACATTGTTTGTTCTCTATAAAAATCTTTCATTTGCTAACTATGCCTATCAGTAGTTACTGCCTTCCGTAGTTTGAATCTTTTATTTAGCTGGCAGTAGTGGCGCTCGCTGTATTGCAGTAGTTCGCGTAACGAAGATTTTTGGTGAGGTAAGTGATTTGTGAAACGTATAGGTTAATGTTAGTCAGGGCCATTCTTTTGTAGGGATTTTTGAAAGTCAGATTGCATTGCGCTAAAAATATTGTGTGTCAGTTTAAGCACAGTCACGTATAATGGTTCTACGGGGACTTTTCAGTGTGTGCTAATTGATGAAATAGTGTGTGAAGATATCAAAGAGAGACTTGTGCTGAGTATACCCATCATTAAATTGTAAGGCAGAGGGAGTGACTGCCTCACATTTGTGTAAAATCAAGAATATGACAATGACTGCAGAACATCGCACTGACTATTACTGCAATAGAACCTTGACGATTGTGTTAATTCATTATTCAGCAGCTGGAACACTGATACGAAACAACTCCCAGAGCAATATTAACAGATCAGCCCTTTATCCTTAGGACACGGTCAGTCTAACTCATTTGTTAGGCTGCTTCTCGGTGATTATAAAATCCATATCTATCGAGAGTGTTTCAAAATGGTTGAAATGACTCTAAGTACTATGGGACTTAACATCGGAGGTCATAAGTCCCCTAGACTTAGAACATCTTAAACCTAACTAACATAAGTACATCACACACATCCATGCCCGAGACAGGGTGAGAACCTACGACCATAGCAGCAGCGCGGTTCCGGACTGAAGCGCCAGGAACCGCTCGGTCACAGCGGCCGGCTTGGGGGTGTTTCATATGGAGGAATAAAAGAAAGTGAATTGGTCGGATGAGTCTTGTTTTGTATTTTTTCAACTTCTGTCTGAGTTAAAGTCCCAACACTGAAACATGGCGAGGGTTTGGTGATAATTTGGGTAGCTGCATCGTTGTATTCCATGAGCCCCATGGTAACTCTGCACTGTCGAATAACAGCCAGAAATTATGTGACCATTTGCCTGATAAGTCAAACCAAAGGTATAATGTTTTTTCCCAAATGGTGATGCCGTGCTCCTAGATGTCAGGGCCCCTGTACACATATCTCGCGTCGTCCACGACTGGTTTTTTGAGCAGGAGGCTAAAGTGTCACATCTTCTTTGGCCATCACAGTCACAAGATCTCAGTACTAAAGAGTCTATATTGGAGAAAAGGGTGCATGATCGCTATCCGTTCCCGCCATGGTTGCCTGAACTTGCCACTAATTTTGCAGGAAGAATAATGTAAGATTCCATTGAAAAACATACTGGACGTATTTACCATACAGAGACAAGTAGAAGCTGTTTTCAGTGCCATATAAGATTCCTACACCTCACGGTAATGTGGGGTGTTTTGGATTATAGGTTTTGTATTTCGAAACATTTATCTTTAACGGCTTGGGAGTCAAGTAAGAAGCATCTAAAGTAATGGATATGACAACCATGTATAGAGTCCCATCAGGTTTTAAAATGTGGTATTCAGTCCTCCAGTTTTTGTGTCACTATCGTCAAATGTCCTTGACATCATTGTTGTAGAATCCTAGAACATATTGTGAACTCAAACGTAATGAAGTGTCGAACAAAATGATCTCATCCTTGCCAACCAGCATGGATCAATGAAACAAGGATCATGTGAAATCAAACATGCATGTTTTTCACATGACGTACTGAAAGGCATATATCACGGAATTAAGACAGATGCTGTGTTTCTTGACTTTCTAAAGGAATTTACTTCAGAGTCTCAGCTACTTTTATTACTGAAACTAGGGTGACATGAAGCATCAAACGAAATTTGTGACAGAATGGAGGATTCCTTGATGGGAGTAACACAGCTGGTTCGCTTAGTTGGAGAATCAGGGGCAAATGTAGCTTCAGACTGTTCTTGCTGTACATGTTGTATATTAATGACGTTGCAGATAACAGTAACAGTAACCTCAGACGTTTTTCAGAGGATACGATTATTTACAGTTAAATACCATCTGAAATAAGCTACACAAGTATTAAGTCAGATCTTGAAAGAATTTCAAAGTTGTGCAAAGACAGAAAATTTGCTTTAAACAACACAACACAACACCCAGTCCCTGAGCGAGGAAAATTTCCGACCCAGCCGAGAATCGAACCCGGGCCCATAGGATTGACATTCTGTCGCGCTGCACACTTTTTTTTAAAAAATCTCACTTTGTTCTATATTGTTTCTCGAATTTGTTCGTGGCGGACGTCCGATGACGTCCGATCTGGTTGTTCGTTGATCCGTTCACTCAGAACCACAAATGTAAAGCTGTGCAATTCGCACAACGAAAAAGGCTTAATATCCTATGACTACAGTATCAACGAGTCGCAATAGAAATCGCTAAAGTAATACAAATACTTGTGTGTAAAGGTTTTTTAGGGTATGAAATTGAACGATCACAGATGCTCAGTCATACGTAAAGTAGGTGGCAGACATAGGTTCGTTGGTAGTGAAACTGAAATGGATGCAGTCAAGTAAAAAGTTTGCTTACAAAAAACTCATGCGACACAGCTTAGAATATTTATTGCTCAGACGTGTCGGACCTGTAGGACTAACAGGGGATGCTGAATGCGCAAAGAATAGCAGATGGAATTGTTAGAGGTGTGTTTCATCCATGGGTAAATGTCGTGGACTTGCTGAAGAAACGGTACTAGCAGAGGCTAGGTACGAGAAAATCTGTTTACCAGTTTTAGGTTATGGAGCTAGCATTACACCGTAACCCTCCACGTGGCACAATGAGACGAATATTGAAAAACCCACTCACATTATATAAATCTATAGATTTTCCTATATTTTTGAATGGATGAAAAAGCTCGACTCCTTTTTCCGATGATACAAGGAAAATTTAACTGTCTGAAATGAAGTTTCTCCGCTATTTAACGGGACTCTCGTTCCTATATCACGTAATTAATCGGTGTTAGTAGTGTCTAGTTTGGCTCTGAAATAAGTTTGTTTCCAAATAAATTTTCTGCTACGAGTCACTATTTTCTTTCATTCATAATTTACACAACGCGATTCGGCATACAATTTCCATTTTCAAGTTCATTTTCCCTTTCTACTAAACTATTGTTGGATAATGTTTTCGATGTATGAAGTTCGGCTTTGTTTTCCTGATTTTGCTACAGTATATAAAAAAACGAACAATTTTTAGTTAGTTATAGATTTTTACATGTAGAAATTTGGAAGAAATTGTGCTTACAGTTTTCTTATGGTCCATTTATGTAGAATCTTACACATATTAAACATCACACACAATTTTCAATGCACAGCATACATCAAGAATAACCTACATTAAAAAACACAAAGATTTTAAATGCATTTGACAAGGGTAATGTTACAGCTCTTCCACGGAGAACGATATGCTTTTGTACAGAGAGTATTTATCTTAACAATATGAATACTGTTAATTGAAAATTGTGTGTGATGTTTAATATATGTAAGACTGCACAAATGGATCATATGAAAACTGCAAGGATAAGTTCTTCCAAAATTTGCCACTAACTGCCTATAAAAATCGCTAACTAATTAAAAGTTGGTCGTTTTTTATGTATTGCAGCAAAATCAACAAATCAAAGCAGAACATCACACATAGGAAACAATACGTAAAAATGGCACAGCACAAAGAGAAAACGCACTTGAAAATGGGAATCATTTCCAGAAATGCGTCGTGTAAAATGTGACTAAAGAAAAATTGAGACTGGTAACAGAAACGTTTCTCAAAACAAATCCATTGTTTCCACAGTCGTACGATTTCACAAAATCGTTTAAAAGGGACAAAATCAGACTCTGTAATAAGATCTTGAAATAAATCTGCGTTAGTAGTATCTCGTTTCAACGTGGGATCGCTATCCACTCTTCACCTCAATTAACAACTTAGCACGTTATGCAACATTTCACTCGCAAAATGGCCACTCTGCACAAAAAAATACCATGATCATCACACTGAATCACCGCCTTCTTGTAGTCCTCATTATTATTTTTATTTGATGAGATTTTCCTCTATACAAAGGTTTTCGTCCAGCATAAAAGGCCGGCCGAAGTGGCCGTGCGGTTAAAGGCGCTGCAGTCTGGAACCGCAAGACCGCTACGGTCGCAGGTTCGAATCCTGCCTCGGGCATGGATGTTTGTGATGTCCTTAGGTTAGTTAGGTTTAACTAATTCTAAGTTCTAGGTGACTAATGACATCAGCAGTTGAGTCCCATAGTGCTCAGAGCCATTTGAACCAGCATAAAAAATACCCGTAAATTATTACATCTGTTACGTATCAACTTAATTTATCTCCTAGGATGTCCCTCCAGGTGTTGCGATGTTGTGTATCTTCTTCTTCTGCGACAATTCTTCTCTTTGATAACTGTACATTTTGCAGCCAATTGGTAATTGGGTGTCCTCTTCTTTCCCTCCGGTTACCGTTCCAGGATCATTTTCGGTATTCTGGCTTCCTCAAAGCTTCTGACATGCCCGTACTATTGTAACTTCCTTCTATCCATCACTTACATTCTCTTTATTATTCGTGATTATATTTATTAAATAAGGGTCACTTAATTAGGAGAGAAGGTATAGGCAGTACGTTTCATAAATGGAATTTGGTTCCACTGTCGGCTGACTTTTATTCAAATAAAAAAAAATAGAATCTTCCTGCAATGACACTCTTGAAAAAGAAAAACGCAAGGAAACAAAATGAAATACTGAAGCTTAGGAGGACTGAAAGTAGAGCAAAATTAGATGGTCTCATCTGCACACCTCGCAATTTCAAATGTATAAGAGAAAAAACTAACTAAATCCGCATCCAAAATGCACAAAGAACCAAATAAATGAGAGCTACTCAGATTACGGACTCGGAAATATAAAACTAAAACCCCATGCTAATAGAAAATCCAGGGCTTACACCTTCATAGGGCGCGGTCAGCAAGGACGAAAGCCAGAAAGTCAATGAACAGAATACAAAATTTTCCGTTGTCGACCTAAACTCTATTGCGGAGGCGACAGCATGCTTGTAGCCATTGTGAAAGTATGTTAAAACAAATGCGAATATATTCGAATGTAAAAGTTTTTGGGAAATTTTTGAAGTGTGATGAGGAAGGAGAATGAGACAGCTGGCACCCCATTTTTCAGTCAGAGAATTTTTTGTTTTCCGATAGAAACATTTTTTTCGCTGGTTCCCCCTTTTCCCTGCTGCACAAGGGCAGGTGACGTTTGAAAAGAAATGTCTTGGTCAGTAAAATTTAGGAAGTTGATTGATATGAAACTGAACTAAAAATTAATTTCACTGCTCAGACCATATTTTATGTGCACAAAAATTTTGCATTTGCTTCAGTGCTAGAATACTTTTCTGATTATGAGTTACCTCGACGAAAACAGTCTCTTGACACGCAGTCAACATGGATTTAGGAAACATCATTCCTGCGAAACGCGACTAGCTATTTACTCACATGACGTGTTGAGTGCTATTGACAAGGAATTTCAGATTGATTCCGTATGTCTGGATTTCCGGAAGGCTTTTGACACTGTACCACACAAGCGGATTGTAGTGAAATTGGGTGCTTATGGAATATCGTCTCAATTATGTGACTGGACCCGTGATTTCCTGTCAGAGAGGTCACACTTCGTAGTAATTGACAGAAAGTGATCGAGTAAATCATAAATGATTTGCGGCGTTCTCCAAGGTAGTGTTATAGGCCCTTTGCTGTTCCTTGTCTATATAAACGATTTGGGATACAATCTGAGCAGCCGTTTTAGGTTATCTGCAGATACCACAGCCGTTTATCGCTAATAAAGTCATCAGAAGATAAAAAAAATTGCAAACGATTTAGAAAAGGTATCTGTATGGTACTAAACATGACAATTGACCCTAAAAAACGACAAGTGCAAGGTCATCGACAAGAGTGCTGAAAGGAATCCGTTAAACTTCGGTTACACGATAAATCAGTCAAATTTGAAGGAAGTAAATTCAACTAAATACCTAGGAATTAAAATTATGAACAATTTAAATTGGAAGGAACACATGGATAATGTTGTGGGTAAGACTAACCAAAAACTGCGTTATGTTGGCAGGACACTTAGAAAATGTAACAGATCTACTAAGGGGACCGTGTACACTACACTTGTCCGTCCTCTTTCAGAATACTGCTGCGAAGTGTGGGGTCCGTACCTGATAAGAATGACAGAGTACATCCAAAATGTTCACAGAAGGGCAGAAATGTTTTTTATCGCGAAATAGGGAAGAGAGTGTCACTGAAATGATACACGATTTGGGGTGGACATCATTAAAACAAAGGTGTTTTTCGTGGCGGCGAAATCTTCCCACGAAATTCCAATCACCAACTTTCTCCTCCGAATACGAAAATATTTTGTTGACACCGCCCAAGGGGGAAAGGTTCACCATGATAAAACAAGGGAAATCAGAGCTTGTACGGAAAGATATAGGTGTTCGTTGTTTACGCTTGCTGTACGAGATTGGAATAACAGAGAATTGTGAAGGTGGTTCGATGAACCATCTGCCAAGCACTTAAATGTGATTTGCAGTGTGTCCATGCAGATGTAGATGATAAGGAAGATACTTCGATGCATATTTCTCAGTGCTACTTCACCTCATAATACGCATTTAGGTCTCACACTAGATTTTACAAGCATATTTTACGAGTACAAGTAGGATAATTTTCAACCACTATAACTCGGAAACGGATGAATATACGAATAAATGGAGCTTAGGAATACATTTTAGAAATTACAGACATTTGGTGTGGTAGCTACCTTGGTATCCGTGGCTGGCTTTGCGTACGGCAGAAACAAAATGCTGGGGTGTTTCTCGATAGCGAATAAAGATTTTTGAAAACGGGGAGATGGCTCTTCTAGATAAATGCCTAGATAATAAACCGTTAAAATTTTTAAAAAATTCTGCGGTTACTCATGTTTCACATTTCGCCTCACAACGGATTTTAAGTCTAGAAGTGGGGTAATTTTAATCTCTGTAACTTGGAAACGGATAAAAATCTCAACAAATACTTCAAGCTTGTTCGAGATCTGTATCTTAGGAATATATGTAAAAATAGTGCTCTTCTGCTGCGCATATCCGTCTTGGAATCCTCGACTAGGTTTTGGTCCGCTGGTGAAGGCGAAAATATTGTGAAGGAAACCTTTTGGGGGGTTTTCGAGAAGTCGTCTATGAATTAATGGTGCCTCCATCAGTTCCAGCAAGCCCACCGTAGACCACAGAAAACGCAAAAAGAATCAACCGACTTGTTCCATTTTCATTAGAGGGAGAAAGTGAGTAATATTCAAATTTTGATCCGGTACTTGAAGTTAGAATGGTTGCTAGCGCAAATGTGATCCAAAACATGTGACCCTACATCTTTGCCACCAGTAGAGCCTGAAGTGTGAGCGTCGGAAAATCCCATTTTTATGTCCAGCTTTCTGGAACGTATCAGGCAAGGATATTGTTGGATGCGTACCTATTAGAAAGGACTTAGATTCATTTACAGATCTTACAAAAAAAGTACACTTAAAAATGCTGAAAATATGGAAGACACAATATCAGTACGACTGCTATGCAATGTAATCCTAGAGAAAAACAAGATATAGGACACCATGTAAAGTGACGCCGTGGACAATTCTGAGGCGGAAACGATCAATAGGTCTAATCCATGATGTCGACTATAACGAAATTTTCACCAATTTCTGTGTGTTCCTGTTCCACTGTTTCTGAAGGGGGAAAGCTCGCTAGCGGCTGTGGGGTGTAGCAATAACGTTGGCCCTGGCCGTGGGAAGTGCGGCACGGCTTACGAAGCGCCTGTGGCAGAGGAGGCTCTCCATCGCCGCCGTAGCTGGCCAACGAGCCAGCCGGCAGGGGGCGAGTTGTGCGGCCCCCGCCTGCTCCCGGCTACCAGATCCCAGGGGCGCGTCCCGCGCCACCGGCCAAGACCAGCGCCGACAGTTTTATTGGCGCATTCCGCGGCCCTTCCGGCTCGGCTTCCCACAAGAGGTCGCGGCTCTGCGGCTGCATACACCCCACCTCGCCTCGCCTCTTCTCCATTCCCGTGGGCTCCGCTGCCGAATACTCTCGCGCTTCTTTTGTCCTATTTTCTGGGCTTCTCCCAGTAACTAGCGGAGGTACCCTGTTGCGTTGAGGGGTCTGAAGCGTGGAGGGGGGAGGTGCGGCTACGCTGATGCGTTGCGTAACGGCTTCCGTGAACTACGCCGTAAAAAGTATTTGGAAGACACGCTCTGACACGCTCTCCATGACGTACTGCCACCGCTCCGCAAAATGGTATTATTTACAACGAAACTTAGAGCAATGATGATTCAGCTGGGCTGTTCCTGGTAAATGCATCTTCCATAACTCTCCATTTAGGATCGGTTGAGGTGGATGAGGGAAATGTATCATAATACTTGCGGTTCCTTCCAGTGCATTAATTTTTTGCAGATGTCGAACACAGTGTTGAAATGTTGTTAAACACTTGCAGGTGTTTGTAACGTTATTGTTCGCTGGGGAGACAAATTTCCATTTGAAGTAGACAGTTACAAACCTACGACTTTGTAAAATCTGTCGTTTCTCGCGCTCTGTATCAACGAAAAGCGTTTAGAATGCTGAAAACTTTACGTGTGTTACTACAAAGAACGGATTACGTCTTCCCTTGGTAAGTCTTTATTTTACACGAAGTCTGCGAATTAATGTCATAACGACAATCGCGTACATTAATATCTTTCAAGGCGAGATTATTCTTCGAGGGAACTTCTTGTTTAAAAGAAAAACAGGAAGAAGATAAATGGCAACCACGTTCGATCGGGAGAATAAAGAAATTCGCCCCGAAATTTCATTTCAGAGCGAGACTAAGAGTGTTTGGAACTAAGACATACCATACTAAACATGGTTGACTGAATAAAAGAGATTTATTTCACGGAAACTCTGCTTAAGAGGTATTTCTCAACGCTTTAGTACAAAGAATTGGTTGTATAAGAAATTAGGAAATTTAAAACTTCTGCCTGTAGCAGTAAACTGGGTAATCGTGAATAAAATTCTCTTGCATGTTGATGATGTAGTCCCATACTCCGTGACGGAGCGTAGGGGAACGATGCGGGAGACCCGCACCGCCGTACTAGGCAAGGTCCTAGTGGAGGTGGTTTGCAATTGCCTTCCTCCGACAGTAATGCCAATGAATGAGGATGATGATGAAGACTACACAACAACACACAGTCATCTCGAGGCAGGAAAAAATCCCTGACCCCGCCGGGAATCGAACCCGGGACCGTGCTCGGGAAGCGAGAACGCTACCGCGAGACCACGAGCAGCGGACCCTTGCACGTTAATGCCCAGAAATATACGAGAATAATTAATAAGTAGATATTTACCTGTAACAGACACCATGATGTTAGTAATTGTTCATAATACTAATCAACAACACTGTTGTTGCAAAGATTGTCGTGGGTGCAAAATGATAATTTGCAGTAAATTTTTGGCTATTGTGTTTTTTTTTATTTTTCTGTTGAAATCCATAAAAAAGCTTTTTATTTGTTTTTATTTGTTGAAGTATGCTGCAGATCTATTTGTTGAAAAGTAATCGAAATAAGCACCACACCTGAACGCCAGTTCAGAAAGCTACCTGTAGACGTTTGTGCAGCACAGCATCTCTTAAATGAGAGTTCTGGCAGTTATAACAGCTTGTTGTTGCAAATTCTTGCAGATTTTGTTTTGTGTAATTTTAGAGGAATAAATGCCTCGTACCTATGTAAGTTGCACAAAGTCGGATGTGTAGGAAAAGCAAACCCGGAATGTTCGTATACAGCATTAGTAATATCCTGATTGACACACTCAAGTTATTTAATCACCTTGGCGTAATGCCGCAAATCGATAAGAAATGGAACGAGAATTTGGGGATTTTAGTGGGGTAAGTAAATGGTCGACTTCGATTTATTGGAGAATTTCCGAAAATTAGCGGTTCATCTGTGAAGAAGTGCACATGTAGGACATTTCTGTTTTCTTTTTAGGGCACTATACCTCAGTAGGTAAAAACGGAATCCATATGTGGTCAGATATATTTCAGTCTGTGTGTCCTATTTTAAACCGGTTAGAAGTATTAAGTTGAAATTTATGTAACATAATAAGGTATACGGTTAATTGGCAACATAAAAAAATTAAGCTTCTAGGTCAATGCAATAAAAAGATACGGCCATTTATGTAATTTATTTCGATATTCTCAAACACAGTTATTAAAATCTGGAGCGTACTTTTCCTTGATGTAGAATCATGACGAATCTAAAACTTAATAATTTGTAATTATATAAGACAGAAATATTGAGAGGCACCCACATGCCTTGCTCATACTGTGGCATCAAGCAGTCAGGCCTGCAAGATGAGTGGTCTGCCAAGCGAGTGGATTCATTCTTATTTATCGAGTAACATGAACTCTCGTACTCACAACTAAGTTACAAATTATCCTCCTATGTGAATAATACGCAACGGAAACGTGCTTCTGACTATCAGTAATTTACAGAACTCTGACTGTTCACTACGCACTGGCAATACCACATTTTCTTTTTTTTTTTTTATTTAATGGCTTTTATCAACACGTGGCCATCGCACTGAATATGAATGGCGCACACATTATAAATTCTGGATATCATGGCAACATACAATTCGAAGGAAAAGGCCACCAATCTTTTTCTTTTCACTATCTTATTTATTCCGATAAATTCTATAACCTAAACACACAAATTGTATAACCTACAACAATAACACATGAGAAATTCCGCCCAGTGGGCGTGGCTTTACATTGGTGATTCTCTATCTTATGGTCTCGTGATTATTTAACGCTACAGTGCACTTTCTGGATAGGATGGTGGATCTTTTATTATATCACACACTTCGACTCTCACAATCATCATCTCGAAACTTTCCTCCAGACCGAGCGGTACAAAAGGAACACGCATAACCCACTACCTCTGAAACTACCTTGCTGCTCTCCCATGCAAACCACACATACTTAAATTACATGACATACACCACACTACAACATGAAATACAACACAGGGAATAGTCACAACATTATCACTTTCAGCTTTCCCACTTCAATTAATATTTATCCCAGTTTGACACGACACTGCCCCACTTCGTAATTCTACTTTCCTACTATGAACTCTGGAGATATATGCACGTCTTCCTGTGCAATGCAAGCCAAGTGGCGTTGCTGGATAGACGGCTGACTCACCTTGCTTCTCTCTCAGAGTATTATAGTTTGAATCAAGCGTCACACGGAAACATATCACGCAAAGTAATATTAAGAACATATTCATCACACACACGAGTCCTCAACTGATACCATGGACGAGTACTTCTCTTTATCCTTTGTCTCATACACAGATTGAGACTCACACAGTACTTACCACGTGGAAGTACTCGCCTCTAATTTCAAGTCCTGTTCACGCTATTTCTTAAATATTTCAACTTATAGTACACACGCAAGTAATTCAGCTTAACTTAAGCACACAGAAGTATTTCAACTTATTGCTACACGTGGTTTCATTGTGACCGTTGGTCACTTCCGAAGATTACTACGACCCCATTAATATTACCTGCCTGAAATTTAATTCTCCCCACAAAAGTTCCTGAAATAGAGAAATTATTATTTCAAATATTCCACATGCATACTATGTCTCCACTCTTTTGTCTTTATGGAGCACACCCAAGACAGGTCTTAACAGCATAAGATCCAGCGGCAGAGTGCTGAAACATGGCCGTTCTTCAGGTCCTCTCGCACCTCTGTTGAAGTGGGGGAGCACCTTGCTACCGTATTGGTCAGCCACATTTCAGGTGCTCAAAGCTCAGGTAAATTTCATCTCTTTGGTCCCACCAAAGGTGGCCAAAGGATCGTCTCAAAGCTGATCATATATTCACATTCACTATCTGCGGTTAGCAGACGACCATACATTCATTCATTTCACAGATCTCACTAAACTGGATGTAGGGATTTATTTTGAGGGAGTGCACATGTGATCAATTAAATAAATAAATCGTCATTCTTTCCCACACTGGTATCCGGCTTCGCTGTATTAATTGAAATTGAGTTATTTTACAAAAAAATGTGTTGTTCTGACAAAAATAATGAAGTATGTTGTACCTATTTACAATGTCGGGCGGTACTGTACCCTTTCAATATAGTCTTTTGTCATTTGTTATCAGACTTCAGACATGAAACTAGAACATTCTAAAAATTATTTGAATCCATGCGCCCAATATCTTGCCAGTTCAGAGTCGGTAACAGGCAAAAATCGTAGCAATTTTCGATTCCCGGAACCCTTAGAGCAACCCCTGACTCGTTTGATGCGGCTCACCACGAAGTCTTCTCCTGCCAACCTATTCACCTCAGAGCGGCAACCTCAGCTAATTGTTGCCTGTATTCCAATCTCTGCGTTCTTATACAGTTTCTACCCTCTACAGGTCGCACTAGCAGAACGAAAGTTAACCTGTCCCTTCTCCTTGTCAGTGTTTTCCAAATATTCCTTTCCTCCCCGATTCCTTGGGGAAACACGTTATTCCTTATCTTATCAGTTCACCTAATTATCAACATTCGTCTGACCACATCATCGATGCTTCAGTTCGCTTCTGTATCGATTTTCTCACAGCCAATGGTTCACTTCAATACAGTGCTGTGCTCCAAATATACATTCTCACAAATTTCTTTCTCAAAATAATGTCTGTGTTTGATACTAGTAAACTTCCCTTTTCCAGTGCTAGAATGCTTTTTACGTCATTCTTCCTCCGTCCAAGATTCGATATATAGCTGCCTAGGTATCAGAATTCCTTATCTTCATCTATTTCGTGATCCCCAGCTCTGATAAGTTTTTCGCTGTTCTCATTCCTGCTACTTCTCATTACTTTCGTCTTTCTTCTGTTGACAAGCAAACCGTATTCTGTACTCGTCAGACTGCTCAGTCCATTCAACAGATGCTTCTTCACTTTCACTGAGGACAGCAATCTCATCAGCGAATCTTGTCATCGATATCGTATCACCTTAGAATTTAATTCCACTCTTGGACCTTTATTTTCTTTCCGTAATTGCTTCTTCGACTTACAGATTGAACAATAGTGGTGAAAGAGTACATCACTATCCTCCATACTTTTCAATCCAAGCACTTCGTTCTTGTTCTCCCGGCCGGTCAATGTGACCGAGCGGTTGTAGGCGCTTCAGTCTGGAACAGCGTGACCGCTACGGTCGCAGGTTCGAATCCTGCCTCGGGCATGGATGTGTGTAATGTCCTTAGGGCAGTTATGTTTAAGTAGTTCTAAGTTCTAGGGGACTGATGACCTCAAATGCTGAGTCCCATAGTGCTCAGAACCATTTGAACATTGCTCTCCCGCTCTTACCGTTCTCTCTTGGTTCTTGTGCATGTTGTATATTACCCGTCTTTCCCTGTAGCTTACCCTAATTTTTCTTAGATTTTCGAACATCTCTCACCATTTAACATTGTCTAACACTTTTACCAGGTAGATCGATCCTATGAATATGTTTTGATCTCTCTTCATTCTTACTTCAGTTATCAACCTCGACGTCAGTACCGCGTCTCCGGAGCCCTCCTAAAGCCGAACTGATCGTTAGTTCCCTTCTCCATTTTTCTGTATATTATCCTTGTGAGCCACTTGGATGCACGAGCTGTTAAGCTGATTGTGTGATAATCCTTGCGCTTGTGAGCTCTTGTTGTTTTCGGAAATGCATGGACGATATTTTTCCCGAAAGTCAAATCGTATATCGCTAGTCTCATTGATTCTACACGCAAACGTGAATGGTCATTTCGTTGCCACTTCTCATAATGATTTTAGAAATTTCGGTAAAATTATTTGTCCCTTGTGTCTTATTTGATCTTAAGTCGTCAAATTATCTGATTATAATATTGTATCTCCTACCTTTTCACTCTTGAGTCCTGTTTCTTCTTCTATTACGTCATCAGAGAAGGCTTCTCCCACATAGCGTCCTGCAATGTAGTCTTTTCACTATCTGCTCTCTCCTCTGTATTTAACAGTGGAATTCCAATTCACTCTTGATGTTATTGTTATTGCTTTTAATTTAACCGAAGGCTGTTTTGGCTTTTCTGTATACTGAGTCAGTCCTTCTGAAGGTCACTTCTTCTTAGGTTTCTTCACATTTTTCATGCAGCTACTTCTCCTTAGCTTTTCCTGTAATTCGTATTTATTCCATTCCTAATTACTTGTATTTCCATATTTCTGAATTTCATGGAACATTTTTGTACTTCCTTCTTCCGTCGATCAACTGAAGTATTTCTTCTACCACCCGTGCTTGCTTCGCAGTGGTTTCTTTCCCGCTTCTGTGACTGCCTTTAGAGACATCCATTCCTCTTCAACTGAACTGCATATTAAGCTGTTCATTATCACAGTATCTGTAACCTCAGAGAACTATTAGTGTTTCCGTATCCCACTTCCTGTCTAGTCTCTTAAACTTCAGCCTACTCTCCATCATTACTAAAATGGGATCTGGGTCTATATCTGCACCTGGGTATCCCTTACAATCCAATATCTGATTTCGGAATCTCTGCCTATGATGTAATCTAACTATAATCTTTGCGTATCTCTCGTCCTTTTCGTAGAATATCTTCTCATGTGGTTCTTGAACACTTATTATTACTAGTTGAAAATTACTGAAAAACTCAATTAAAGTTTCTCTTCTCTCATTTCTACTACCGAACCCATATTCTCCCATAATCCTTTCTTCCGCTCCTTCCCTTGCGACCGCATTCCTATCAGCCACGACATCTCCCTACTACCAAGCCCATATTCTTCCATAATCCTTTCTTCTGCTGTATCCTTTGCAACGGCATCCCCGTATTCCCATCACCCAAGTCTATTAGATTTTCATCTCCTTTTACGTAGTTTACCGCTCGGCCACACCGGCGGGCAGCGAGGCTTGTTACCGGTATATTCGAGGAACATGCAGGTACTACAAAGATGCATCGGGAACTCAATTGGAAATCTCTGGAAGAAAGGCGATGCTCTTTTGTAGGAACACTATTGAGAAAATTTAGAGATAATCATTTGTAGCTGACTGCAGATTGGTTCTACTGGTACCGATGTAGATTTCGCGTAAGGACTCGTCCGACACATATAGAATGATTCTAATGCCACTGACAAACATTTCACGTAAGGACTCACACTGAGGCGTATAGACGTCGTTTTCCCCTCGCTTTGTTTGCGAGTGGAACAGGAATGGAAATGACTAGTAGTGGTACAGGGTACCCTCCACCACGCACCGGTCGATGGCTTGTGGTGTGTGTATGTAGACGCAATTTCAAAAATTGTGTTCGTCACATCTACGAGAGTTGACACCGATAATGCAAAAACTATAGCCACTGGTAATGAACTACGAACTTACCGGACAAGGAAAGAATTGAGCCTTCCCCTCTCCCCCGGCCACCCCCTCGCACTATGCTGTTAGTCATGACTGAACTCCAGAACGCCACAGGTCCTTTGCAGTTCCCATGATTTGGAGAGAAATATCGGCCCACATGGTGTTTCTCTGTCCAACAAAAAATAAATATAATCACCTTAAACACTAGGAAAACTGTGCAACGTCATAACATATCATGCGTTGTAAGGCTTGAATGTCAATGTTGAACTGCTAATACCTGTGCTTCTTAAGAATGTGACTGTGACTGATGGCAAATACAATGAAGAAACCACAGAAGAAGGCTTCTGTGACACAAATGATACACACCTTTGGTCTAAAGGCGATTTCAGCAATCTTGTTCTTAATTTAAATTTGTCGAAGCAACAGGTTGAGCTCTTAGCTTCGCGATTAAAAAAAAGTGGAATCTTCCTCCGCTCGATGAGAAAATGTTTGTTGTGACCACCAAGACATTTTCTTCTGAATATTTCTCCATGGAAGGTGACTTAGTTTTTGTAGAAATATTGACTCATGTTAGTATCACTCAGCAGTGTAACAACGCAAATAATTCATCTTCGTTTTCTTCTCCACTTCAAGGAGTAGGCTTATAGATTTTTCTATCTTCATAAAAACCACCTTTTTCCTTGGTCTTCCCACATCCCTGTTTCTTTTAGGTCTATAAGCTGACTATTTTTTCTGCCTCCAATTTCGCAATGTACTTCTTCCTGATTTTATCCCACATTCAGTTCTTTCATTGATGCAATAAATATTTAATTCTTCCCTTTCTTCCGAATTCTTCATTTGATCGCTGATTATGTTCTTTCACTTGCTTGAAAAATTTCATTTCAGCTTACTATTTTTATCGTCCTATTTAATAATCGTCTGAATCTCATTTGTGAGCATAGGTGGTGCCACTATTTGTAGAAATTTGTTTTTGTGTCTTTCCTGGTTTTATTACCTAACGTTCAATGTATGTCATTTGAAGCCTGTGTGATTTATTAGAAATTGACCTATATAAACATAACTCATGTCATAACCTAATACCTGAAAGTAATGTACCTGTGCATTATTTTAGAAAGTTCTGGGCGTTTTTCTTTAAAATCAACACATTTGATTTGATTTTCTCATATTTTAAAATTAGAGAGTTTACTTATTTAGCCCAATAACGGTACAGCAAATTGTATATCATCTTATATCTTCTGTAAAACTATTTGAATGTCACCAAATAGTACAGTATATAAAAGTGTGTTTCTAGGAATCAGTTTTATTCTTCGGTTCCACCTTTATTTCATTTACCTAACAATGTAGTTTCTAAGCCGTCACTTGTCTACCATGTAAATCATCTTCAATGTTTGATCATTTTCAGTGTTTGAAATCTGCAGCAATTTGTAGAAAAGTTGCACTTCTGTCACGTTGAAAGATTCTCGTCAGTCGTCGTTGGTACTGTTCTTGCAGGATCTTTCCCGGCTGCAGCGATGTCGGAAATTTGATATTTACCGGATTCCTTACATTCATGGTACACTCTTGAAATGACCGTACTGGAAAATTCCCGCTTCATCGCTACCACTGAGATTCTGTGTCCCATCACTCGTGCGCCTACTATAACACCAAGTTCAAATTCACATGAGACTTTATAACCTGCCATTGTAGCATCAGTAACCGATCTAACAACTGTGCCAGGCAGTTGTCTTATACACGCGTCGCCTACAGCAGCACCTGTTTACATATCTATGTATTTGAATACGCCTGCCCATACCACTTTCTTTGACGCTTCAGTGTATTATAGTAAGACAGAGTTATGGAACCAAGTTTTAAATTGTAAGACATTTCCAAGTGCAGGTGTGGACACTGGCCACAATTTATTTGTTGTGAGCCGTAGAAACTGTAGAAATGATAAAAAGGTTGGAATTAATGAGACGGGACCTGGTAAAGTGAAAGAACCAGAGGTTGTAGAGAGTTTCATAGGGAGGATTAGAGAACGATTGACAAGAACAGGAGAAAGGAATACATTAGAAGAGGAGTGGGTAGCTCTGAAGGATGAAATACAGAAGGCACTAAGGCACTGGAGGACCAAGTAGGTAAAAAGAAGAGGAATAGTAGAAATCCTGGAGTAGCACAAGAGATACTGAATTTAACTGATGAAAGGAGAAAATATAGAAGTGCAGAAAATGAAGCAGGCGAAAAGGGATACAAACGTCTCAAAACTGTGATCGACAGGGAGGGCAAAATGGCTAAGCAGAAATGGCTAGAGGACAAATTCAAGAATGTAGAAGCATATATCACTAGAGGTAAGACAGATGCCGTCTGTAGGATAACTAAAAGGACCTTTGGAAAGAGGAGAACGACCTCTATGAATATCAAGAGCCCAGATGGAAAGCCAGTCCTAAGCACAGAAGGAACAGGAAAGAAGGGAAAGCGGGAAGCTGGAGTCATATATACAGGTCCTGCACAAGGGTGATGTTCTTCAGGACAGTATTATGGAAATGGAAGAGATCGTAGATTGAGAACTGAGATATGATACTGCTTGAAGAATTTGACAGAGCGCTGAAAGACTTAAGTCGAAACAGGGCCGTGGGAGTAGAGAATATTCCGTTAGAGCTGCTGAAAGCCTTGGGAAAACCAGCCAAGACCTATCTCTTCTATCTGGTGAGCAAGATGTATGAGAAAGACGAAATACCCTCTGGCATCAAGAAGAACATAATAATTCCAATTCCACTAAAAGTAGGTGCTGACAAGTGTTAAAATTACCTAACTATCACTTCAATAAGTCACGGTTGCAAAATACTAACCCGAATTCCTAACAGACGAGTGGAAAAACTGGTAGAAGTCGACCTTCGGGAAGATCAGTTTGGATTGCGTAGAAATGTAGGAACACGCAAGGCAATACTAATCAAACGACGTCTCATAAAAGGTAGATTATGGGAAGGCAAACCTACGTTTAAGGAATTTGTAGACTTAGAGAAGACTTTTGACAATGTTGACTGGAATACTCTCTTATAAATTCTGAAGGTGGCAGAGATAAAATACAGGAAACGAAAGGCCATTTACAATTTGTACACAAACCAGAAGGCAGTTATAAAAGTCGAGGGGCATGAAAGGGAAGCTGGGGTTGAGAAGGGAGTGAGACAGCGTTGTAGCTTATCCCCGATGTTATTCAGTTTGTATATTGAGCAAGCAGTAAAGGGAAGAAAAGAAAAATTGGGAGTAGGAATTAAAATCCAGTTAGAAGAAAGAAAAACATTGAGGATATTGTAATTCTGTGAGAGGCAGCAAAGGACTTAGAAGAGCAGTTGAACAGAATGGACACTATCTTGAAAGGAGGGTGTAAGATAAACATCAACAAAAGCAAAACGATGATGATGCAATGTAGTCGATATAATTGCGTGATGCTGAGGGAAGTTATGAAATGAGACACTTGAAGTAGCATATGAGTTTTGCTGTTTGGCCAGCAAGACAACTGTCGATTCTCGAAGTAAATTAGATATGAAATGTAGACCGGCAATGGAAAGGAAAACGTTTCTGAAGAAGGGAAATTTGTTAACATCGAATACAGATGTGTCAGGAAGTCGTTCCTGAAGGTATTTGTATGGAGTGTAGCCATGTGTAGAAGTGAAATATGGATGATAAATAGTTTGGAAGGAAGAGAATACAAGCTTTTGAAATTTGGTGGTACAAACGAATGCTGAAGATTAGATGGGTAGATCACGTAACTAATGAGGAGAAAACGAATTTGTAGCACAACTTGACTTGAAGAAGGGATCGGTTGGTAGGACACCCTCTGGATCATCAAGGGATCATCAATTTAGTACTGGAGGGAAGCGTGGAGGGTAAAAATCGTAGAGGGAGACCGAGAGATGAGACATTAAGCGTATTTAGTAGAATGTAGGTTGCAAGAGTTACTCGGAGATGAAGAGGCTTACACAGAATAGAGTGACATGGAGAGCTGCATGAGACCAGTCTTTGGACTGAAGACCACAAAACCAACAACAATACCATTTTATCCCAGGATTCTTGACAGGCTTCTCTCAATCATTTGGCAGCATTCTTACATACCTCTCTACGCAGTACTGACGTTTCTTCTGTATTGCGCTCTATATTTGTAATGCAAGCTCTCTGTTGCTCTTTAATTGCACTTGTTATATCTTCATTCGATAATTTGGCATCATATCTCCGCCTAAATTCCTTTTCTTCCCCTGTTGCCTCCGTCGAGAATGGATCACACATGCTTTTATGTCTTTCGTTCTGTATTTACGTTACTTCCTGTAAATTTATTTAGTAAGTTAAGCACATGTCACTGTTGAACTTGATTTCTGTTACTGATTTGTTGGAGCATGTAGTTTTTGAAAACTTCTTTGCGAGTGCAATCGATCTGTGATGAGACAGGCGATTTGAGACTCGCTCAGAATCTTTCCACACTGCACCAGCGAACCTTATTCGATATGGCGCGCCGAGCCGCGCAGCTTATGAAAAACGCGCAGGCGGCGTGGTCTGAAGCGGTTGTGGAGGGTGGCAGTTAGTCAGGCGGTGCGAGGCTGTCGTTAGCGCAATATACAGGGGCGGGCACCGGCACATTAATCTGCAGCGGCCCGGTTTCACGCGCTATCGAGTTTTGTGGGCCGCGCGCGCCACCCTGCAAGTGCCAACCGGTGTAACGCGTAATTGATGGCAGGAGCACGTCTCGAAGCGACCCGTGGGCCGCTGTCAGCTCACCTCGCCTCACCTCCCTCCGCCTCGCGCTTACTTAGCCGTCGGCAGTCGCTATTAACCCCGGACGGCCGCATAAGCGCCCCCGTGCGTCACACTGAAGGCTGTGCTGCTGCCGCGGTTCACTGGCGAGGAGAGGGATGTCGCATATGCAGCTAGCTCTTGAGGAAGGACCGGCGGTACAAAAAGTATTTCGTGCACTTGTGCCACCAACTTCACGACGAAGCTGTCAGGCGAGAAACTGCAGTAACATAAATGAACAACAAGGCCGATTTTTATCCAACTTCGCTAAGATGATAATGACGTAACGACTGTTAAATGATTCCACTTTTATTCACTTGAGACCTGATATCCATCATCATCGGAGTGAGTGGTAACTATCTCAGGTTCTCCTTTATTACAAATCGCATGAAAGCAGGTGGCATGTGAAAGCCGTGTTGATAAACACTTTCCCATGCTTGTCATACATGCTGTGTGCGTATATGGAGACTGATGACTGTAGTCTGAAAGTATACGCTTTCCATCGCAGCCTACGCATCCGAACCCTCAGATCAACCTACAAATCAGGAGACGCGGAAGGTCCATCTAGGATCCGTACATTCCCCAATGCGTTAGTGGTGTTAATGTCAGAGTGGGGTATTGGATTGTCATGCTAGAATATGCCAGTTGGTACCATGGGAATTAGAGGTATGATTGCCGTGTATATCACTCTTCCTACCCAAGTGGCGAAGCTTGGACCACCTAAATTGTTGGAGAGTCTAAGGTGGTTCTCTGAAACAGTATTAAATGAAGGTCCTCCATGAGAATTGGAAACATGCTACAATGCACCGGGCATATGAAAGGGTCACGTAATGACCCAAATAATTATAATGGGCTGGCAGTGATCCCTCTCGTTGGAAGAAACAACTCACAAGCAAGGAGAAGAACAAACAGGAAATTCGGTAATGGACATTATCTTCAGAATAAAACTGAAATTTGAATAATGCACTGGAATTGGAGACACGTGATGCTTTGACTGACTTAGGAAAAGCATAAGATAATGAATGAATCAACAAAGTGTAAGAAAAGTTGAGGGAGACAGACTTGGATCACAAGTTTCTAAAGGCTCTTAAGAAATTATATGAAAATAACACAGCGGGATTAAAGATAACGAATAGTTCGACAGAAGAATTAGAAATGAGCAAGAGTCTGTGGCAAGGATGTGGGCTGTCACCGACCATCATTGAGCTGTATATAGAGGCGGTCCTGCAACATGGCATAGGGAATGCCAGGTAGCGGAAGTGGCAATAGAGGAAAGCAAGATATTTAGCCCGTAGGTTTTAGATGGTCAGATTGTACTTCTAGAAAATGAAGATGATCTGAACTACATAATAAGAAAGCTTATAGAGGACTGCAATACGGCTGGTCTGAAGATAAACGTGAAGAAATGTGGGTACTTGGCCGTTGGAACGGGAAAAATTGACTGTTTGGAAATAGATGGAAAAGCGGTAATAAGTGTGGAAGAGGAAAAACATCTTGTGGTATTATTTAATAAACGCTGCACGATGATGAAATCAGTTGTAGGTTTAAACCGTAACAGAGTCAATGAACTCTGTTCTGTGGGACAAAAGAGATAAGAAGAATAACTAAGAAGAGAAAATATCATAGTCCAAAGTGTAACTTCGTAAACGAAACAAAAAATGAAAACCGCTTCCTACTAAGATGGATTACTTAAGACAGAGCTGAAGTTGATGGATAGAATAAGGAAGACGTAATCCGAAGAAAGGTGAAAGTGAATAGGGATATCTGTTACGATATAAAACAGAAAATCTAATGTGGTTCGGCCATGTGAACAGGATGAACGAAGACAGGATTCCAGACAGGATACTACGGTGGATAGCATCCCAGCGGAAGAAAAGGGGTCGGCCACGACGCTACTGGCAGGATGATGTGCACGAGGCAATAGAAGCAAGATGAACACAGAGGAAATTCAAAACAGAAGATAGCGACTGGGGCGGAGATGTGGCGCCAGCCGTAGATAATCCGCAAGAAAAAGAGGAGGAGGAAGAAGCTGCACACTGGCAAGCATTCAGTTGCTTACATCAATTTTCAAAATAGTCCTGTGGTCCCATCCACAAGCTCTCCACACCATGTTATAGGAGATAAACAGATATGAGTCTGCGGAATCTATTTACCTGTGATCCTATTACCAAAGAGATTACAGACACAATTGGCGCTGATATGCCACAAACTGTGGTGGCACTCATCGTTCACTCTACAAAAGGCCACTGAAAGTCCTAGTTGACTGTGGCTCTACTCTGCCTGTAAAACTCACTTTTATCTTTAGTGTGATATCAGTCTAAATGATGCGTGACAACTCGAGTTGTCAACGTAGCTTCCGTAATCTGCTCTGGGTGATTCGTGGTGTCACTGCGCCGATAGACTCTGCCGGTATTTCAGATGTTGTCATCCTTCTAATCGTCAGAGCCAGTCGAACAATCCTACGCCCTTCGTGTAGTCTTTCTGGGAGGTTCTTCCTACTTTTCATACCACTCTGTTATCCTGAGTCCATCTCGTCAACCCTCCTTTTACAAGCTTGCACTTTAACTAACCCCCAGCTCGACTTGTCGGTATCACGCTCCCATGACTTTCATTCCTGTGATTCCACCTTCCACAAAGTCCAGAGAATGGTAATGAGTGGTACGTGCATGTTCTGTGGCATACTGTATTGCAGTCTTCCCTGGAATGTTCTAATAATATTAGACACCACTCGTAATGAAGCAGCTGAGATATATATGAATAATTGGGTTGAAAGGAATGGGAAGGAAACGGGATGAGAAAGAGATAGCGAGGAAATAATGACATCCAGGCGCACAGGTCACTGCGAAAATACAATGGTGAGAGTTTAAAAATTGTGCTGGATAGTGACTCGAACTTGGATGCTTCCCTTCTGTAGAAGGGACTGCGCCATCCGGATACACTTGCATCAGACGCTAATTCCCAAAATCAGGCTCACCGCACTGCAACGACCCTTACGTAAAGTTAGGAATTTGCGTCTGACAGAAAGCGTGTCTGGATGTCCGAGGCGGCTAAGTCAACCGTTCTAGAGAAGCGGATCATACTGGTGAAGTCTGTCACAAATTTTAAGCTCTCGCCGATGCACTATCACTATGCCCAGTAAGCCTCTTTCCCATCCCGTCTCTCCTTTATTCCTTTCACCCCAATTACTCATGAATACTAGACGTACTCAATAACAATTTTTAGACATGCTTTTTGCAGTACTGAAATAGGTTCGAATAAAACTGAAATTTTAATCAACATATCCACAAGCTTCATAATACTATGGTAACAGTTTGCCAGTGTTCAGTCAAAGAGTACACGGTATAGAACTGCCGATTTCCTTCAGAGTTATATAGCATGAGTCTGAACACGAATACATGTAATTCCTTATGTATTGGTAGTTTCTTTGTAGCTACGTAACCACAGTTACTGCATGCACAAGTAATTTATCAGATGCCTGGCTTAAACTCGAGAAAAGACCATATTACTTCTACATTCTCAATTATTTGCTGTATGTATCCAAATCTCTGCCTTCCTCTACAGTTTTTACCCTTTACGGCTCCCGCTAGTAACGTGGAAGTCATTCCCTTATGGCTTAGCAGATGTTCTATCATCCTGTCCCTTCTTGTCAGTGTTTTCCATATATTCCTTTCCTCGTCTATTCGGCGGAGAAACTCCTCACTCCTTGCCTTATCAGTTCATCTGAATTTCAACTTTCTTCTTTACTACCACATCTCAAACGGTTTTATTTGTTTGCAGAATTCCTTAACTTCATTTACTTCGTATCGCCAGTTCCGATGTTTTCTCGGTGTTCTCCTTTTTGCTACCACTCATTACTTATGTCTTTCTTCCATTTACTCTCAAGCCAGATTTGGCACTCGGTAGACTACTTATTCCTTAAAACAGATCCTGTGTTTATTCTTTAGTTTCACTGAGGATATTCCTTCACCTTGAATTTTAGTTCCATTGTTGAAGCTTTCTTTCAGTTCCCTCATTGCTTCTTTGGCAGAAGGGGCGAAAAACGAACTCCCTTTCTTACAACCTGTGTAATCCAAGCACTTTGTTCTTGGTCCTCCAGTCTTATTATGCCCTCTTGGTTCTTGTACATATTGTATAGTACCCTTCTTTTCCTACAGTTTACTCCTGCTTTTCTCAGGATTTCAAAACTTTTGCACCATTTGAACAAGTCGAACACTTTTTCCAGGTCGATACATCCCGTTAATCTGTCATGTTTTCTCTTCTGTCTTATTTCTGTTGCCAAACACAACGTCAAAACTGCATCTCTGGTGCCTTTACCTTTTCTAAAGCCAATCTCATAGTCATCTAACAGATCCTCAACTTCCATTTCCATTCTTCGGTATACTATTCTTGTGAGCAACTTCGATGCATGAGCTGTTAAGATGATCGTGCGATAATTTTCCCACGTTTCGGATCTTGTAATGTTGAAAGATCTGTGAATGTGATTTCCTCCGAAAGTCTGTTGGTATACCACCAAACTCATACACTCCACACTCTAACGTGAATAACCGTCCTGCTGCCACTTCCCCCAATGGTTTTAGAAATTCCGATGTTATCTATCCCTTCTGCCTTATTTTATTCCAAAGCTCTTCTAAATTCTGGTTCTAATACTGTATTCTCTATGGCTTTCCTATCGACACCTGGTCCTTCTTGTATCACGACGTCAGATAAGTGGACCCCTCTATGTACTCTTCCCACCTGTTCGCGCTCTCTTCTGTATTTAACAGATGAATTTCCATTGCTCACTTAACGTTACAGGCCTTGCTTTTGAATTTCATTGAAGGACGCTTTGACTTTTTTATATTCTGGGTCTATCCTTCCGGTAACCATTTCGTTTTCGATTTATTCAGATTTCTTATGTAGCTGTTTTGCTTAGCTTCCCTGCGCCTCCTGTTTATTTCATTCCTAAGTGCCTTCTATTTCTGTATTCCTGAATTTCTCTGAACGACTTTGCGCTTTTTTCTTCCGTCGATCAGCTGAAGTATTTCTTCCGTTACCGATGGTTTCTTCTCAGTTACCTTCCTTGTATTTAACTTTTTCCCTCCAATTTCAGTGACTGGCCTTGTTAGAGATGTCCATTCCTCTTCAACTGAAACGCCTACTGAGCTACTCATTGTCGCAGTATCTACATCCTTAGAGAATTTAAAAGTATCTCTTCATTCCTTAGTATTTCGGCATTCCACTTCTTTGTGCACTAATTCTACCTAATTTCAGCAGACTCATCGTCATTACCAAATTGTCATCTGAGTCTATATCCGTCCCTGGGTACGCCTTGGAAACTTTTGTCAATGGAGACCACATGTCCTGTGGATAGACGATATGTGTCCTTAATGGATGCTTTCTGTATCTTCATGCCGTTGATCTCTGCTGATTCTTCCGCCTATTAGGGGCATTTTTTCACCTCAAAGGCAAGAGAGTGCCGTTGCAGACTGATGGTAACCTCTTATGGAGGAAGTCTTCGGCCAACATTGCTGATAATTTTCATTCAAATTTTAAGCAGTTTTTATTTGACTGTTATCTGCATTCCCTCTATATCTGGAGGGATGAAAGCTGCGAAATTGTGATTCCCAAGTCATTAGAGTATACAAAACTTGTGGTTGTTGGTTGGGTGAGGGTTAAAGGGCTAAACAGCAAGATCTTTAGTCCGTCGATCTAGGGGTGGGTCATCCAGAATTAGTGATGTCCACAAAGTACATATTACGATGAATGTATGTAGGAGCAGTAAGAGCAAGGCGTCAAAGTCAATACTGACGCTGCTCGTACAGCTGAGGAAAATGGTTCAAATGGCTCTGAGCACCATGCGACTTAACGTCTGAGGTCATCAGTCGCCTAGAACTTAGAACTATTTAAACCTAAGTAACCTAAGGACATCAGACACATCCATGCCCGAGGCAGGATTCGAACCTGCGACCGTAGCGGTCGCTCGGCTCCAGACTATAGCACCTAGAACCGCACGGCCACTCCGGCCGGCCGTAGAGCTGAGAGATAATTTACAAGAAAATATATGGATCGGGTCGGTATGTAGGTGAGAGCACTCGAAGGTTCTCTCAGGTCTCATGCAATAGCGAGAAAAGCCCCACCCTCCATATTCGAATCCTGAAGGCATTTACAGAGCAAAGAGTGTCTTCATGTCGGCAGATGCAGAACAGTAAAAAAGAGAAGGCTATAAACGCAACGGACATCATTTGGTCATCAGTAATAAAAAGAAGAGGAGAGAATTAGGGAAGGTTGCAGGTGGGCGTCTCCGGATCTCTTAGTGCAACAGGAGTCATCCCGCCCACCACATTTCCACCTCTGCTTCAGTATAGTCAAGGTATCAACAGAGTGCTACGTCCAAAACAGAAAAGTGTGTGGCAGAAAAGGAGACAAACTGCATCTAAAAGCATCTGAAACAGTAAGGAAGGGATGAAAGAGTGACCTGTTCAGGAGATAGCGTCGGAGGCCCCTCAGGTCCAGTACGCAGCGCGAGACGCTCAACCCAAACCCCAGCCATCTCGTCCCTACCCCGAAGGTAGCTTAAAATTTCATATCTGAAAATAAAAGTCTCTTAAATGGAGAAGACGGAGAATCGTCTGCCAATATTATATCTTTACCACGGAGAGCCAGAAAAAGGGGGCATTCCACCAGGATATGAGCTACTGTCTGTAAGGCTCCACAATTACAATGTGTGGGTGGCTCGTTACGTAAAGTAAAAATATGGATTAGCCAGGTATGAACTGTTTGGAGGCAGCACAGGACAGTGGATTTATTTTGGGGGGAACAGAAGGGAGCGCACCATGCTGCAGTAGTCTCCTTGATAGTACGGAGAGTCTTAGACGACGCTGTATCCAACTACTATATGGCATTCCTTGCAGATATGAGACAGCCGTAAATTTAGTTTTATTGTGTTACCATTTCCGGTGCCTCATTCTCAAGGTCTGAGATGATATTAGATCCATGAACCAAGGAGCGAAAACCCTATCATGCTTTCCCCAAGGTTTCAACTTTCAGTCCGAAGACACAAACAGTGTGATCTGGCATCTAATAAACGTACCATCAACCTTACTCCTGACCAACAGGTCAAGGAAGCAAACGCGGCCATCGTTTTCCACCTCCATAGTGAAGCATTTTTAGGGTGGACTGAGTTCAAGTGCTATAAAATCTGTTTAAATTCTCACTTCCTTGAGGCCAAACAACAGAAGATGACCTATCACTTACACATCCCAAACATCACGCAGGTTTTAATACCGTCAACTACAGAGCAAGTTAGTCCAAATATTTCATCAGCAGGTTGGTAGTAAAATGTGAAAAAGTTCATACTCATATTTATGCCTCGAAAATGAAAGGGTGTGCTTTTGTCGAAATATCGGCGGCGGCAACGGTCAAAGGCGTCACCTGATTGCGTTCCTGTAAATTGTTTGAAAAAAGTAGAGTTATTGTAAATGGCGGTTGCATGATCCACTCTATGGTTTAGAACAGGAGATTGAAAGAATTTACAACGTTGGTAGTCCTTACCGTTTAGACGTAAATCACATTGCTACAGAAGAGCAATGACGAACAATAATCTGATCCTCTCTAACAAAATAATTACAAGGAATACCAGGTAAAACTGAAACGGTAAATGTGACACCATAAGGGATGTACAAGTGAGTGCTTCTGAAGCTGCTTCAATAAAACAAACGTAATTGCCATTCTGCACATTTATTCGTCATGTCTACTCATTTATTTCTCAACATAGTCACACTTGCTATGAATACATTTCTCCCAAGGTGAGACCAATTTGTTGATAGTGTCCCTGTAGAATATATTACATAGCTGACGCAGAAATAACTTCAACTCTACTTGCGAAGCTTCATCACTATCTGAAGTCCTCAAAGGTGTTATTTAAGTTGTGAAAACAGATGAAAATGGGATGGAGCTAAGTCAGAGCTGTAAGAAGGATGATCGATGGCACTGAACCCATGGCATCGGATTGTTGCAAATGTCGCAGCGCTCGTGTGTGGTCTGTGATTGTCATGGTGAAGGAGTTAGTGCTCCAGGTGTGAGCGAGGTCTTCGAATTCGAAACTCGATTACAGCACGCTGTTTCTCACGCACTGGCGTAATTAAGTTACACACCACCAGGTTACACGATACAATTTGGAGTCCTCTAGCGGTAAAAACTGCACATGTATAGACATGAGGAATAGGGATGTATGATGTTAGTAACGGTTATTTAATGTGAAAAGGACTAACCATTTTCACATAGAAAATTCGGGGCATCACTTTCCAACATGTTATAAAATAAAATAAAATATAGCGGAATAAATAAATTCCTGCAATGTCTTCAAAGTTATAAAACACTCTAAAATGGAAAAGCACTGCGTCCAAATGACAAATGCAGTAGGCAACATTTCTTCTTATCAGAGCCTCTGCACATATATGCGTCCATAATGATGGTGTAAGCAGAACTGGGACTCGTGTTGAGAGACGATCTGTGGCAATCATGTACGTAATAGTAGTATTCGTCCATAGATCTCTGTTACAATGTTACAGGACATTCCTATGTATTACAATTCAACAGCACCAAAAGTAAAGTGATTCACAGATCACATATACAGACATATACATACTTGATGGTCTAGTATGAATGGTTGGGGCAAGTTGTTGGCCGTGACCTTAGAGTAGGAAACATCGTACCATCTACGTGAAGCTATCTAGAGAAACCATGGAAAACCTAAATGAGGATGGCATGACGAAGATTGGAGCCTTGACGCTCCCGAATACAAGGCCGCCTTGCTGCCCCATTCGTTTTATTTTACGCTTGAACCAGGAAACCACGACATTTGAACTACTAGTAAAAGACGCTCCCACTAGGTAACGATTGTTGTCCTGGGGGTAATGAGGAAATCAAGACAATGGTCACCGTGCTGACAGTCAGTGGTGTTAGAGGTGTCGTCGCACGGGTTCTTGTTTTGCTGCAGGCAAACCCATTTACCGACTTAATATGTGTCGTGTCTGTACGATATTACACGAACCGGCATTGAATGCTGTATGTCACTGTCTCGGGGGGTAGATCGCGTGGCAACTCGTAAACCCGTCGATTCCGCTGACAGTTTATTATGAGGATACAGCTGTGTGATGTTTTCTTATACACTGTGATCCCCTGATGACGTTACAGACTTGCAGTGATGATGTGCACGGGTGAATGTTTTAAGGTGAGGTAAGGGATCCTAGCCTGCAAACTACTGAGTCGGAAGTTAGAAGCAAAAATCATTCTCATACCTCTGAAGGAATGTGGAATACATGTACTGGTGCTGTTGTTGCTAAGATTGTACTGTAGGCAATATCGACAAGCACTTAGATATAGCTGAGCTAATCCAGTGCAGACGGCGTGGTGTGTGCGGATACAAGCAATCCTTATATGCAAACTCCGAAGTGTAGTATAGTAGTATACCGCAGTCTGTGTTTACAAGTTGATGTACTAACGTTGATCAGCCTTACCCAAACCAAGCTGCGGTGACGGAACTTGCAGGCTTGATTTTAATGGGTAAGGAAGTAGATCGAAAGAGCACAGATGCGGAGAGTTTGAACCGGATCAGATATCCGCGTAGAAGACCATGTTCCAGGACTGTGCAACGTTTATGTGGAACAGAGCAATTGGTATACAGTACACATACCAAGGCCGATGAACCACCCAGACTCCCGAGTTTGAAGATACAGTGCCTGCTAGAGTGCATGCAAACAGCACTCGATCAGTTGCGTGTGAAATGAATGTTTGACAGAGTATTGTGTGGCATTACGGGAAATGCAGCTGCACTCCTACTATCCACAAAGAGTGCATATGTGACCCCTAGTGATTCGGACGACGTATCGTGTTCAACCAATGGCTCTTGCAGTGTCTTACAGTCGAGATTCAGTTTCGTATTATGTCCTTTTCACGGATGAATTTTGTATCAACGAAATGCTAAATAGTCTGACTAGTCATGTTTCGGTCCATGAGAATCCCCAGTCTACAGTTGTGAAGAGGCATCATCACAGACTGTTAGTCAACGTCTGGGCAGATGCAGTCAATGATTACGTACTAGGTCCGCTTCCTCCCCTTCCTGTTTAAATGCACCAGTGTACATAGTGTTTATCCCGGAACATATCCCACTTGTTATTCGTTGACAGATGCCGTTGCAACATGATGGTGCCCGACCTCCCTGTGGACTGAGGGTTCGTGAACGCCTGGATCAGACAATCCCTGAAAAGTGGATTGGCAGAAAGGTCGTGTTTAGTGGCGCATTTGCCTGACCTCACCTGACTTCATTTCTTTTCCTGTGTCTGTCTTTATACAAGATAGTTGCCAGACTTCGGCTGTTCAGCATAGAATGTCAAATCAAGACACCTTCAACCATCTAAATCTCCAATTTTATTTTATTTTTGGTACCAGTTTTAGAAAATTGATGTATTAGATAGCGGTCAGTTTGGCTTTAGCAGAGGCACCAGAGAGGCAATTCTGGCGTCGCGGTTGATAATGGAAGCAAGACTAAAGTAAAATCAAGACACTTTCATAGGATTTGTCGACATGAAAAAAGCATTCGACAATGTAAAATGGTGCAGAATGTCCGAAATTCTGAGAAAAATAGAGGTAAGCTATACGGAGGAACGGGTAATATACAACATACTCTCGAGTCAAGGGAGACTAATAAGAGTGGTGACCAAGAACGAAGGGCTCGGACTAAAAAGGGTGTAAGACAGGGATGTAGTCTTTCGAGCCTACTGTTCAATCTTTACATCGAAGAAGCAATGATGGAAATAAAAGAAAGGTCCAAATATGAGATTAAAATTCAAGATGATAGGATTTCAGTAATACGATTTGCTGACGACATTGCTATCCTGAGTGAAATTGAAGAAGAATTAAATGATACTTTGAATGGAATGAATAGCCTAATGAGTACAGAATAAAGATTGAGAGCAAATCAAAGAAGAAAGTAATGACAAGTAGCAGAAATGAGAACAGCGAGAAACTTAACATCAGGATTGATGGTCACCAAGCAGATGAAGTTAAGGAATTCTGTTACCTAGGCAGCAAAATAACCAATGATGGACAGAGCAAGAAGGACATCAAAAAGAAACTAGCACTGGCACAAAGGGTATTACTGTCCAAGAGAAGAATATTAGCATCAAACATAGGCATTAATTTGAGGAAGAAATTTCTGAGAATGTACGTTTGGAGCACAGAATTGTATGATAGTGTAACATGGATTGTGGGAAAACCGGAACAGATGAGAATCTAGGCATTTGTGATATAGTGGTGTAAAAGAATATTGAAAATTAGGTGGACTAATAACGAAAGGAATGAGGAAATTCTGCGCAGAATCGGAATATGTGGAAAATACTGACAAGGAGAAGGGATAATATGACAGGACTGAGCCCCGGCGGAGTTTCTGACGTCATCTTTCGAATTGGCTCAAATGGTTCAAATGGCTCTGAGCACTATGGGACTTAACTACTGAGGTCATCAGTCCCCTAGAACTTAGAACTACTTAAACCTAACTAACCGAAGGACATCACACACATCCATGCCCGAGGCAGGATTCGAACCTGCGACCGTAGCGGTCACGCGATTCCAAACTGACGCGCTTAGAGCCGCACGGCCACACCGGCCGGCTCATCTTTCGAATTCCTGGCGTCACTAGCCCGATCTGTCATGTTATGACCCTCTGGTTTAAGACCTCTAAGATCTTTGCTCGAGGTTGTTGATGGAAACGGGGCGTGTTGTGGCGTGGCGTGGAGAATGGGAGAGTGGTAACGGAGTGAGGAGGACGGTGTGAGAGGTCCTGCCGGCCAGTAAGGCGAGCACTTGCGCAAGCGTCTTCGACACGGAGTCCGGCGAGTCGTTGCTGGGAATACTTGTGGGCCGATTTGAATCTGCGGCTGACTTCGAGTATTGTCTTTGCGCTTAGCCCGGCCAGCCAATTCTAGGACGTGACACACAGTTGTGTCCAGTTTCACTGTGGTGAATTCTGGGCCACCTTTGTAACCGGCAAGCTTCAGCTTCGATTCGTGAAATTCAGTTAAGGTTTCGATTTTGAGGTCTTAACTGTTACTATTGAAGTCCTGCCTCTTAGTATTTGCTAATTTTACTTAACTGAAGCTGTTATTATTGAACGTCTGCCTGTCTCGCGTTTGGTAATTTTTCTTAAGTGAAGCTGTTATTATTGAAGGCCTGCCTGTTGTCTATTTGGTCGAAGTAGAGAGGATATAAAACGTAGACTGGCAATCGCAATGAAAGCTTTTCTGAAGAAGAGAAATTTGTTAACATCAAGTACTCATTTAAGTGTCAGGGAGTAGTTTCTGAAAGTATTTGTAGGGAGTATAGCCATGTATCGAAATGAAATATGGACGATAAATTGTTTAGACAAGAAGAGAATAGAAGCTCTCGAAATGTGATGCTACAAATGAATGCTGAAGATTAGATGGGTAGATCACATAACTAATGTGGAGGTATTGAATAGAACTGGGGAGAAGAGGAGTTTGTGGCACAAATTGACTATAAGAAGGGATCGGTTGGTAGGACATGTTCTGAGGCATCACCAATTTGGTACTGGAGGGCAGCGTGGAGGGTAAAAATCATAGAGGGAGACCAAGAGATCAATACACGAAGCAGATTCAGAAGGATATAGGCTGCAGTAGGTACTGGGAGATGAAGAAGCTTGCACAGGATAGAGTAGCATGGAGAGCTGCATCAAACCAGTCTCAGGACTGAAGACCACAACAACAACAACATTTGACTGAAACTGTTGTTAAAGAAGGCTTACCTGTTTTCAATTTGGTAATCTTACTTAACTATAGCTGTTATTACTGAAGACTTGCGTGTTCCCTTTTAATTAAATTAAAACCTATTTCATGATTTGGGTTAGCTGAAACTCTTATTAATCAAGGCCTACCGGTTTTCATTGTTGGTATCTGGTACCTTACTCAATCTGTGTTGCAATTAATTAAAGTTATGATTTCCAAAGGCCTACCTGCTTCAAAGGTAGGTCTCTAAGTCAATAATGGTTCAAATGGCTCTGAGCACTATGGGACTCAACTGCTGAGGTCATTAGTCCCCTAGAACTTAGAACTAGTTAAACCTAACTAACCTAAGGACATCACAAACATCCACGCCCGAGGCAGGATTCGAACCTGCGACCGCAGCGGTCTTGCGGTTCCAGACTGCAGCGCCTT